>NC_138048.1:102189497-103389497 GCF_964194185.1 Rhinolophus hipposideros | reverse complement strand
AAGTGATCTGATTATAAGGATGAAACCTAGGTGTTTGGAAAGAGCACAGGAAGTGTTACTAGTTAGGAGGTGGGAGTAGCCGGGTGAGAGATGCGGGCCGGAACCAGAACGGCGCTAATAGAGGTGGGTGGACAAGGGACTTGGGGAAACAGAAGGAAAAACCAGGAGCACAGAAACATGACCTGAATAAAAAGAGGAGGGAGTTATGAAGCTTTAACCATTCTAGAAAGGAAAAAAAAGAACCTCTTCTCTGAAGAGTGCTCAGCCCTCACTCTCTCCCACCTTTCTCCCCTCCCATTCACTCAGCCCTCTGTACTGGCTTCCACTCCCACGCCTGCTAAAACTGCTACATGGTACTGCTAGGTTGTGGGCAAACTTGCCTGCCCTTTCCTTCTTGAAACGCTTTTCAGGGAGTCTGCTGAGACGAAGGTGGCTGGGGGTGAAAAGGGCTAACAGTAACCTGTAGTGGTTTGGGGAGCTACCAGGGAGAAGAGGAGGGGGATCTGACCTCCCAAGTGAAAAGGGGTGGGGGACCCTGAGACCCCACCTGGGTGAGTCTGCAGTGGCCCAGCCTGCCGGGTGGCAGGTTTTTAACCAGCAGTGCCCAGCACAACCAGGAAACTAAAGGGCACTGAACAGCAATCCTGGGTTGGGGGTTGTCTTGGTGGGTAAGATGGATGAAAAGGGCCCGAGGGGATGGACGGTGTTTATAAATGATCATTTTGGGGAGCAAGCTGTATAGAGAAAATAGCAGAGGCCAGAAGGGGCTCACAGACCAGGAAACAGAGGGCTCGGGGGACCCAAAGGCGCTAGGAAGAAAAAGAGCAGAAAGTGAAGGTGTGAGCAAACTAACGAAGATGGTTCTGATGGGAGAGGGGGACACTTGGCTTAAGATGTCATTGACAGAGCAGTTAAAATGACAGAGGTCTTCTAAGAAGCCCAGAACTGGGGACTGCCGTGACATGACGACTGTGGGTCAAGCCCGTGTTCTTTTGAAAAGCGCTCTTGAAGTTTTTGACTCAAACTTTGGAGGAACTAAGGTGATCGTTAATACAAGGAATCACAACATGTGGAATTCCATAAATAAAAATTTATTGACTTGAAATAATTTTGCCTATGTTACACATAATAAAAGAAAACCAACCCTGTACAAAAAAAAAAAAAAAAAAAAAAAAAAGGCAGAGGTCTAGGACGTGACCTGATTTCCACTCCCAGTTCCCATCTCAGGAAATGGCACCAATATCCACCTGGCTGTCAAAAACCTGGGAGTTACAGCCAATGCATCAAATCCTGTCAGCTCTTTCTTCAAATTATATCCCAACCAAACCCTTTCCTTTCTCACCCGTTCCATCACCAGCACCCTAGCCCAAGCCATTACCAGCTCTCCCCTGAATTACTCCTAAGATGCTAAACCACTAACAGGTTCCCTCGCTATCGCTTGTGTTCTCCTAGGATCAATTTACCATGTGCTACCCACAGACATCTTTTTTAAAACAGAAATATAATCCAGCTACCCTCTTGCTCAAAACCCTTCAGCAGCACGTGTTACACGTGGGACACAATGTGAAACCCTTTCCATGGTCTACAACCCCCTGTGGCCCGGCCCGCCCACCCCCATCCTCCGCTTCTCCCTTCCCCCCGCTCCAGTACACTAGCCATGTCCTCCACGCAGGGCCTCTGCCCTCGCTGTTCCCACAGGCTGGAACGCTCTTCCCCAAAGTGACACACATGGCTTGCTCCCCGACTTCATTCAGGTCACTGTTCAAAGACCACGTGCTCAGAGAGCCTTCCCTCGTCACCCTGCCCCTGTCCCACCCCATCATAGCAGCCACCCCTGCCTGACATCATACCCGTCCCGGTATTTGTCTAACAGAATGTAGCCACTTCGTATATTTTTCCAGCACCTGCAATAGTGCCCAGCACGCTGGCAAAGTTCCAGCATTACAACTGGCTTCAGGGGGGCACCGGATGGACTGGCCACACAGACATGGAAATTATCCAGGACAATGGCCAGCTTTAGGGACAAGAAGACAGTGACACTGGTCCTCCATTTTGCAGAATGTCAGGGACTAAGAGCGTGACAGAGATGAGGCAAGAAGGAGGATGGGTTAGCTGGACAGCATGGTACTCAAAGGACAGACTTTTACGGAGAGGATGAAAACGAGACAGACGCTGGTGGCAGCAGGGACCCTACCAGGGCACCTGGCTTGTGGGAGAATTAGAAGCCTGTACCACGGAGGAAAGCAGAGGAAGAGGCTGGGAGAAAACACAGAGCTGAGTGAGTAAAGGCCTGCAGGGCTGGCATCAACACCGCTGGCCTTTGGCATTGCACACTCTTTTTACACTGTAATTTCTCAGTGTGTACGTCTGCCCAGCTAGAGAGCAGGTTCTCAAAAGCAGCAAGGTGTGCTGGGCTTTCTTTGATCGTCTAAAATGAAAAGCTGATCCTACCTACCCTGACACGCAGATTTCAGTGCCCCCATTATTGTGACTTGCTGATCTTCCCAAGATCCTAAGCTCCATGAAGGCAGGGATCAGCCCTGCCCCCATCATAAATGTATCCCCAGGCCTGTGGGCCCCACCTTGCTCTGGCACCCGTAACTCACGACACCAATGCTAAGCCTTAGACACTCTGCCTGGGACCCTGAGACTGAGCTGGATCGTGGCATGGGGGAGAATCCCTAACCTGTCGTGCCAAACACCTATTTCAGCTCACTAAAGACACTCTTCTTACTCCTTTAGAGACAACGGGGGCAGTCTTTTTAGACACTTAAAATATTCCGTCCCCTGATAATAACAACAACATATAGCTACCTTTACTGACATCCCATATGATGGCGGTGTTATCCACGGAGGCAGAAGCCATGAAATTCCCATCAGATGCCCAGCAAATATCATACACATCTTCTAGGTGGCCCCTAGAATCCGAAGAGGAAAAAGAGGGGAGAAAGGAGAGAAAAACTATCAACAATGTAAAGGCAAACTCAGGGACCACACATGAGAATGGGACATTAGAAATTTCCACTGGGAACTGTATCAGCCATAGCTACACTCTACTACCTTCAGGGACAGTTGTAGCTTTAAAACAGACGCAATTTTACTAAGGGAAATTTTACAGCCGAAACTAAGAAAATCCATTTTAATCATGCTTTTCTGTTTTAAAGCTCTTCTCTTATTTCTTTCTTGCATAAGTCAAAGTTTCAGGCGAGATCTGGAAGTCAAAGAGCGTCTCAGGCAAATGCACTGACCCACGCCCACGGCCCCTCCCCAGGTTACCTCAGGGTTTTCACCACCGTCCAGTTCTCCTTGTTCAGCTGAGCCTCATCCTCATCCTGAAAAGCAATCTGCTCTGGCTCCTTGTTATCATTCACCTTCCACAACAGAATGACAGCATCTGCGGAGTGAGTCAATTCAAGATGAGCGGTGCTTCTGAAGGAATATCATCGCCTGCACAGCTAAGCCACTGGCAAATAGACCAGCTGGCAGGGAGGAGCTGGGCCTCCTCGTGATGCCCAGCTGCCAAGGACAGGCACTAAGTAGCTGATAATGTGTAGCTGTGACTTCTCTGGGGCGGGAATGGAAGCGGGGTGGGGGTGCCAGGCCCCAGCTTTGTTCCCTGGTCCCCTGTAGCCTGCAGAAGTGTTCAGTGAAGGGAAAGGCAGGAGTGGATAAAAGTGGGGAGCTATAAAACGACAATTAAAGAAAAAGAAGCTGTCGTGCAGGGTCTCAGCTCCCACTCCCCGCCCAAGAACGCAGGACACGGTAAGGCCAAAAAGGAACACCCACGGCGCCATAGATAGGGGCGTCAAACCAATATATTCTCGCTGGCGGCATCTGCCTCTCTGCAGTCCGCTCTTGCTAGCCCCCGTTTCTTGCTAGCCCCCATTCCTTTCTGCTACCGTAGCCACGGCAGTTATATTAGTGGCCAATGGCTTATGGGTTACAGCTGACGGCCAACTAGCCACAGCTGCTGGCCATCTGATCACAGTTGACGGCCATTTACTACCCGAGCCAGCACCTTTCTATGTGAGGCCGAGAGCCTGGAAACTGTTTTTTGGGGCTTTGTGCCCAAAGAAGCCATGCTTTATTATAGCACACCCCTTCACGTCCGGATTTTTAGAGCATTAAGCAATATTTATGTTGTTCAATAGACACTATGGCCACAAGGATTGACTTCTCAGAATGCAGACAAGAAAAACAGGTTTGCCTTCTGAACTAAAATTCCAAAATCAAACTTATATCAGATCAGAGCTATACAAAGTCACCTGAAACAGAAGGGTCCCAAGGCCAGCAAAACACCACTGCAAAGCGACTGACTACATTAACAAATCTAAAGACATAACCTATAAATGACTGAATAGGAAAAAAAAAAAACAACAGCAAAGAGCCACCAACACAAGAGTTGGCAGATCGTTCCTAGCTGTGTAACTTTTAGCAAGTCACTTGATGCCTCAGTTTCCTCACCTGTAAAATGGGAATAATAGTATACCTACCTCAGAAGGCTGTTTGAGGATTACTTACATGAGTACATATGCATAAAGCACTTACAACACAATGCCTGGCACATGGAGAGCCCATAGATGTGTCAGCTATTAAGATCACGGACACATCAGATACCTTAGCCCGATGTCATCAATTGTCTGAGTCCTCTGACTCTCACGTTCTGTTCTGACACCACACTGACCACAAAACCTGACCGTGCCCTGGCTTCCCTTTGAGGAACGCCTGCAGGAGGAGAGTGAATGAGATGGTTGGCTATGTGGACACCTGCGGTCTCATTCTAAATTAACTGGAAGCCTGGGAGTTTGGCTGAGAGAAGACTGGCCCTACAGATGGATGCTCTCCACATGCTGACTAACAACAGCAGGTTTCTGAGCCAAAGGACCTTGTAGAACAAGTGCCGGCCTGTGCAACCTCGCCAGAGCCAGCCCGCTGGCCTCCCCAGGTGGTGCTCCCCACTCACCACCTCTCCCCTCTCAGGACATCACGGCACTGAATCTAATAACCAGGTTTCTTTTCCTCCTGTAAACAAAATCAGATTTTTGTTTTATTTTGTACTGATTTCTAGAATGTTCTATTGTTAAAGCAGGGTAAAAAGATGACTTTTTCTGTATAGTCTGAAGAGTGAAGATAGAGAATATATATAAAATGGAGTCCCTTTAACCAAGGTGTTAAAATTATTAACGTTATGAAGGTTGAGGCATGAGGAAGGACTATTATTGTTATAACTAGCCTAGAAACTCAAACTTTTTGAACTTTCCAGTCCTGTCAATGCCTGGATATTCATCTGAATATACATCAGACCTCCAGATAACCTTCTGATTGCCCACTAAAGGACTCATATATCCAGGCCACCAGACATCCATTATCCAGACTGCCAGACATGACCAAACCTCATGGTGCCCATCCTCTAGCCCACCTGACATCCATCAGCCAGACTGCCAGATACCTGAGTGACAACCGTCCTGGACCAATCCTAGGCCTGAGAAGGCAGGACTGAGAATTCTCAAGAATGTACTTTTGGGGCGGCAGGTGGTTCAGTTGGTTAGAGCACGAGCTCTGAACAACAGGGTTGCCGGTTCGATTCTCACATGGGCCAGTGAGCTGCACCCTCCACAGCTGCATTGAAGACAACGAGCTGCCGCTGAGCTTCTGGAGAGGCTACTGGATGGCTCAGTTGGTTAGAGCTCAAGCTCTCAACAAGGTTGCCGGTTTGATTCCTGCATGGGATGGTGGGCTGCGCCCCCTGCAACTAAAGATTGAAAATGGCGCCGGGACTCGGAGCAGCGCTGTGCCCTCCACAACTAGACTGAAGGACAACGACTTGACTTGGAGCTGATGGGCCCTGGAGAAACACACTGTTACCCAATAAAATTTTTTTAAAAAATTTAGTTCTACCCATTTAAAAAAAAAAAAGAATGTACGTTTGACTTCTCTTTCCATTTTGGAACACTCCTGGCATTTTGCCTAGCTTTGTTGCCAACGTGCAAACTCTAAGACCCTTGAATAAATCTCTATCATTATTTCTAGCCAAAGCCTCCAGACTCTGAGTTTTCTTGACAAGTTTTATGCCATTTAAGTAAAAGCAGAAAGTATGAATTAATCTACTTCCCCCAAACAATTCACAAGGCCACTAAGCTAATTAATTGTACGGGAACGTGGAAGAGACTGACCATATACTATTTACATACACTAAACTAACAATCAAGCCCAGACAGAACAGTTGCCCTGGGACTCTGACAGAATGGTAAACACCTTCCTACTTGCCTGCAAACCAGCCCAGTGGGAAAGGGGCCATTTTCAAATAGGTCTTCTCAGCTTAAGCTTGTTGTCCTCCACCCACCCTTGCTCCCCAGAACATTATTTCACTAACCTATTTCAATGATAGATTGAGAAGGTCAAGCCACCTCTCAAATAAAAAAGTCCATCTAAGCTCAAATCTCACTATTTAACCTGTGACACCTGGGGATGTGTTTTCTAAAGAGTTTTGAAGTGCAATACTCACCATCTCCTCCAGATGCTAAAATTTCCCCACTTGGAGAAAAACGCACGACATTGACAACTTTGGTATGGCGAGCAAGATTGGACAAAAATTCAACAATGGCCTTTCCATCTGGTCCTTTTTCTACCTTCCAGATCTGTTGGTACCAAAACAGTCATTCAGAGAAACAGAGAGTAAGCACCTACCATACAGTGCCCACGAAAACAGTAGTACGCTTATTTTCAGGGCGGAAACTTAGTTTTTCTTTCGCAACATAAAATGCAGACACTTCTTTCTGAAACATAAACCCATTGCCTGTAGTGCTCCCTCCTACCTCTTTCTAGTGCAGAGTCTTCCCCAATAGGAAGCGGGCTCAGGATTTTAAATTAATGGGCGTCCAGTTACGTCAATCTAAGAACTATTACCCGAGGAAGAAAGCTGCTTTCTTTACTTTCATTGGTCAATCAAGGCCCCGAGAACCTATCCCCCTGGACTAGATGAGGAAGTAGTTGGAGTTGGTAACATCAGTTTTACATAAGAGATTGGAGAATGCTGCTTCACTGGTGCTTCTCTGGGCCTTTGTATCTGCCAGATTTACCCTAACAGTGGTGTCCACCCCTGCGGACGCCAGTTTGTGGATCCTCCCGGCCGCGCCATGCTGGAAGTCCAGGCTGTACACGGGCTCCTTGTTGTGCCAGGCAATTTCACAAGTGATGACTTTCATCCTCCTGAGGCTTGAAGGGGCAACAGTATGCCTCGCGCACGATTCTTTTTCCAGGCAGGAAAGCTAAAAATCGTTGGAAATAAATATAGCAGGAGAGGTGTATTCGACACTTATCAGGAACCAGGAATCCTGCTAAAACATTAACGCTGCACGCTGTACTGCGAAAGGATGTTACTGTTGACCTGTGACGTAATACCTTGCGAGTTCTACCTGAGCCCCGCGCGTGGTTTGTTCTGCCGCCACCGAGAAGCAAAATGGAACACTCGGGCAGAGAAGGTAAAGGGGCCGGGGCTGCCTGCGCAACCGCCCCCCCTCCCCGTGGTGGGGACTGGCGAGCGCGCCCGGAGAACCAGGGCCGGCTCCTCCGGGGGGGGGGCCGCATAGCAGGGTGCTGCCCGGAGGAGACCGGGCCGCTGGAAACCCACACTTCCCAGGCGCCCGGACACCCGTGGGAGGGAGCCGTTCTGGGGAGGTGGGGGCTGCCGGGTAAAGGGTCCGCAGAGGGAGGGAGCCGGGGCCGCGGGGGGAACCCCACTTCCCACAGTCGGGGCCTCCCAGGGCAGAGGACGCCCCTTCCCAGGCCTCGCGGGACAGGGCGGTCTGCGGGGGGAGCCAAGAGCGGGTTCAGCTGGGAGACCACGCGGGGCAGGGGCCTTGGCGGGAACTGGCCGCCCAAACGCGCGCCGCTCTGCAGCTGTCCCGGGCCCCTGCAGCCTGCCCTCGGCCAGAGTCTCTCGCTGCCGCCCCGCCCGGCCCGGAGACCCAAGGGGACGCGGGAGCCCGACCCGCAGAAAACATACCTGCAGGGACGCGTCCGAGTCAGCGGCGCCTTGGCGCGCGCGGCTTCCCGCGCGCCACAGGCCGCGCCTCCGATGGGCGGGGCTTCGGGACGCCCCGCCTTCCCGCCCCGGCACCTTCGGTTGGTCCAGCCGGGGCTGTCGTTCCATCAGGACTAGTTCCTGCCGGGCCACCAATTCCCCGCTGGACCCACGCACCGGAGAAGCAATGGGGGTACTTCATTCTCTCGTTAGTTCAATCCCTTCTTCCTTGTAGATTCAATCTTTTAGCAAAGTTTACATTTGCTGTACGCTGGACCCTGTGCGGTCGCCGGATACACAGTGTATCGCGAAGCTGACTTAGACTTACCCTCAGGGAATTTACAGTCCGGTAGAAGGAAGGGAAGAGACGTCCTGTAGGACAGGCGGGAAGGCTGTAACTCTGAGATCCTCCCAAGACTACCCAATCTTTTTTTTTTTTTTTTTTAAATTTATTGGGGTGACAACTGTTAGTAAATTTACATAGATTTCAGGTGTACAATTCTGTATTACATCGTCTATAAATCCCATTGTGTGTTCACCACCCAGAGTCAGTTCTCCTTCCATCACCATATATTTGATCGACTACCCAATCTTTTACTGTTGCAGCAAATCTTAGGTTGGTGCAAAAGTAATTGCAGTTTTTTAATCTTTTAAACAGCAATTACTTTTGCACCAACCTAATGTTTTGACAGATGTAACCTGTATCAGGCTGTCTTGGTCTCTAGAATTTCAAACATCAATAAAACAGACTGTCTGCGGGCCTCCTGTAGTCATGTACACAAATAACTATAATAAAAAGTGAAAAGCAGCGTGAAAGGAACGATGTGCTCTTACAGTTCTGAGGACGAGTTTATTTTGGATTTGAAGGCTCAAAGGAAGTTTGAAGAGAAGGGGGCATTTAAAGGGGGTTCAGATGCTGGAGTTTGGGATGAGCAGCTCTTGGAAATTGGGCTTCAAGCTAAAGAAATTCAGTGGACAACAGAGGCACAAAGTGGGAGCAGTGAGATCTGCAAAGGGAAAGGATGGGTGGGGCAATGACCCGGAAGCCTTTGGACGGGAAGAGCAGGTCAAATGGACATGTGCGTTTCAAAGGCAATTTTAATTCTCATTCTAAATTAATTGGAATCCTGATTGCATACATTAGTCTGGGAGCTTGGTGGACATGAGGTTGGCCCTGACAGATGGACACTCTCCCTGTGGGGACTAACAGGTTTCTGGGCCTTCAAAGCCAGGGGACTTTGCAAACCCCCCTGCAACCTGCAGAAGAAAGCCTCCCCCAGGTGACTTGCCCTCTCCCCTCTTTTCTCTCTGGATTATCATGGCACTGAAATCAACCAGGTCTCCTTCTCCCTTTGCAAACAAAAAGTGAGGTTACTTTTTTATGTATTGGCTTCTAGAACACTTTGGAGAGTTCAAAGCTATGGGATTGTTCAGTAACTGGATTGCTTACATTATACCTCAATTAGCATATGTGGTTATAAACACTTTTTAAAAACTGAATTTAACATTTTAAAGGGAGAAATTGTTGCAGCAAGCCTTTTGAAATGGGATGGTTTTCCAAATGGGTCAGTTTGCCGGTGACCTTCCTTGAGTCAGGAAACAAATACCTTGAGAAGCATAGTCTTTACTTGATAAAAGGAAGATACAGGTTCATCTGAGAAGCCAACTCTTCCTGGCATTTTTAGGGAAAAGAATTGACATGGATTCTTTCATAGGTGCTGGTTAAAGTTTTTAGCCAGTTTTATGAGCTATAGAAAGTCTACAAAATGGATGTCTCATGTTGACAAGAATGAAGCTCCGTAAGTCATTTCTACAGGAAGCTAGGGATAACATAATCCAGATATGTAGCTTTTAGATGTTTTAGACTCGCTTAAGTCATGACTAGGATTTAGAGAGCTTGGACTGGGAATGACTAATATGTACTACAAATAATCTGGCTGTTTTAAAAGTAGATTCCTGGCCCTATTTGGGGCCCACTGATTAAGACTACACAACAGGGAGATCCAGGGGTCTGCCTCTTCACAAGCTCCCAGGAGTCTGATCATCAGTCTCATTTAGAAAGCCCGGGATTCAATGTCTCTTATAACCATCAGGTTTCTCCAAATTTCTGAGCAATGCTATCGATTCACAAATGAATCCTCTGACCATCTCCTGAGATGCCAGGATTCCAGACTGGATTAAAAAGACAAGACACATGCTTAGGTACTAAATATACATGAAGGAGTTTGCTTTCTTGGTGAAAATTTTTGTGACCTGACGTCAATTCCTGCCTTGTGAGCCACCACATGCAGAAGCTGGTGGCCCAGAGTGGGGCCCTGGGCTGTGCCAAAAGTTTTCTCAAAAAAAACATAAAAAAATTGGTTGAGACCTTTGCCCTGGACTGGATGAAAAAAGTTCTACAGCCTCAACAACCACTCACCTCTAGTTTGGGCCAGAATAATTTTAGCAGAATTACGTGACTCTAAGTGGGCCAGTGTTATTTGGTCTCCTAAGAACTTTATAGTGAAAATGAACATAAAGGGAGTAAATTTTACCTTGGCTTTAAAAACCAAAGAACAAAGACTTCTCTGAACCCAGTTCTCTACAATTTCCTTTTCTAAGTGTGACAACTCTGGAATAAAAATCTGAAGTCAGAATTAGTCCTCATAAAACATTACTGAAGAATGGGAAATAGGAGTGCACAAAAATACTTAACAGCAGGAAGTTCAATACTGAGTTGGGAAAAGATGTTGAGCAAATTTTATCACAACAAAAGAGGAAAAATAGGATACAGTTAGAAATCAGTATAGAATGCACAAGATCTCTGGCACACTGTCGATGAGTGTAAAATGATACAAATTACTACAGACACAATGTTCATGTCCCTCCAAAATTCCTATTTTCAATCCCGTGTGATGTTAGAGGTGGGGGTCTAGGAAGGTAGTTGCATGAGATCATGGGGGTGGAGACCCCATCACGCTATTGGTGCCCTGATAAGGGTATTAAGAGACTAGACTGACTCTCCCCACTCCCCTTTCCTTTGGTATGTGAGGACAGACAGTGAAAAGACAGCCATCTACAATCCAGGAAGTGCCTTAGACACTGCATCTGTGGGCGCCTTGATCTTGGACTTCCTAGCCCCCAAAGCTGTGATAAGTGTTTGTTATTTAAGCCACCTAGTCTAGGGTATTTTTGTTATGGCAGCCTAAGCTAAGACACAAATACTTAAGGCAACTGTTCAGTAGTTTCTAGTAAAGTCAAAGATGTGTATCCTACGACCCAGCAATTCCACTTTTTGATATATATGTAAGAAAAATGAAAGCAGACTTGCACGAGAATGTTTATAGCAGCTTTATTCATAAATCAAAATTGGAAAGACACTAAATACCCATCAAGAAGAAAAGGCAACTAAACTGTCATATTCATACAATGCAATTCTACTGTGATCAAAAAGAAATGCTGACACATGCAACACCATGGATGAAGCAGCAGTATGATGGAACAAAAGGAATTATTTCATGTGATTGGCAAGCACAGAAATGTGGTATCTCAAAGAAAGCTTGAACTTCTTCAGTATCCTATGACAAGGATAGTGGTATTGTTACATATGTATATGAATACATATATTTATATCTGGGAAAAGCAAATAATTGTGGTTAGGAACCAAACTTTCTAGCAAAAAAGCTAGAACTCTAGAAAAATCGAAGAAAATAAATTAAGTCTCTAATTTGGCAATATTGGCATATATTCAGTATATATTTTCTCTTTTAGAAAAATGAAGGTTTTTCCTAGCTCAGTCCACTAAAGGCCTAGAAGTGCCCAAACAAGAAGCAAAGAATGTAGGTATCTGTGCCTAGATTATGGTCTCTGAATAACATTCCCCATGAAAATAACCAGAGCTCCTTGAAGGAATGGCTGTTTCCCAGTCTAGAACAGAAAATGTATCAGATGAGCTTCAAACACCTCATTATACCAAAAAGCAAGAAAATAAAAAACTACTAGGATTATATAACAAAGATAGGAGCCAATTTGAAGAGCCCTCCAGCCAAAGAGAGACAGTTTAACCGTTGGAAAATTGCCACAATGGATTGAGACACAGTAAATGTTGAAATTCACAAGTTCCTATTAGCAATAGCAACACCACCAAAAACTATTGGCTATATTTGGAAGGTATTTGGGAAACAAGCCAGGAGTCAAACATTTATCCTGCCTATTCTATATGAACTGTACCTCAGGATAACTACATAGGTTTGCTTTATAGATTTCCCACCAGCTCAAAAAACAAAAAAAAGAGAATCACCATTTCACAATTCATAATGAAATAATGGATCTAGGTGTGATTATTAATGGATTCTAAAATCATTAGGTGATAGACTTACAGGGAACTTTATAAAAAATAGACTGGGTTGACACCATCTAAACTGATTAATCTTAATAAAAGGAGACATATATACATTATGTACCTCTTAGTGTGATGCAATAGGAAGAACATAGTAACACCTTCAAGAAAAAGAAAAAGAACTTGAATCTGATTAACAACGTAGATCTAATTACCACTTTACAGGAAATACGAGATATTTTTTAAAAATTCAATGACACCAAAATGAGGGAAATTCTGAAAGAAAAATGTTTTGATTTCTTCAATGACTAAAAAAAGGAAGAACCTATAGATTTAAAGAAACCTGAGAGATATAGCAAAGAAATGCAATGTGTGGATTCTGTTTGGATCCCAAGTTAAACAAAGGCAGCTGGAAAAATAATTATGAAGTGACCAAAGAGATTGAACACTGACTAGATATATTAAAGAATTATCAACAGTTCAGATATAATAACAGTATTATTTTTGTGCTTTAAAATTCTCATAAAATCTAAAATGAAAATTTAAATCTGATTATTTTAGAGATAATTTCATGTTTAGAGATATTTTATGTTTAGAATTTGCTTCAAAATGGGAGGGGCAACAGAGAACAGAAAATACAACAAAACCCAAAGTTGGTTTTTTGCAAAGATCAACAAAACAGACCCCTTTAGCTAGACCGAGGGGAAGAAAACGCATACTCAAATTACCAGAATCAGAAAAGAAAGCAGGGACATTACTACTGATGTTATGGAAATAAAAAGATTATAGATATGAAAAGAGAATACTATGAACAAGTGTATGCGTACGTACCCAAAAAGAAAGGACTCAGTTACACAACAATGTTCATAGCAGCATTACTTTTAATAGCAAAAAATCGAAACCAACCCAGACGTCCGTGGATGGATGAATGGATAAACTGTGGTCTATACATACAATGGAATATTATTCAGCCTTAAAAAGGAATTTAATCGAGATAGGCAATAACATGAACCTTACAAACTTCACAGTGACATAAGCGACACAGACACAAAAGGACAAATATTTTGTTTCCACTTATATAAAGTATCTAGAATAAGCAAATTCAAAGACAGAACCTAGAGGTTACTACAGGCTGGAGGTATGGGGAAATGAAGATTTATTGTTTAGGAGATACAGTTTGGGATGTCAAAAGTTCTGGAAATAGTGGTGGTGGTTGCACAACCACCAGTTGCTCATTACTCAATGCCACTGATTCATACACTTAAAAATGGTTGAATGGTGTCAAACCTGTACAGTGTAAAACACCAGAGTGAACCGTACTGTAATCTACGGACTTGAGGTGATGATGTGTCCATGCAGGGTCTTCAATGTGGATGTTGAGAAAGGGGGGGGCTGTGCATGTGGCAGTGGGGGGCAGAGGGTCTATGGGAAATTTCAGTCCTTTCTGCTCAATTGTTCTGTGAATTTAGAATTATAATAAGAAGGAAAAATCTATTTAAAAAAGAAAAAGATAGTTAAATGGTAAATTTTATGTGCATTTTTTCACAATAAAAATTGTATTTGTCACACACACACACAAAGGATATGGGAGGGAATAATTAAATGGGATGTATTGATAAAACAAGGTTGACCATGAGTTGAAAATTGTTGAATCAGGGTGATGGGCGCACAGTTCATTATGATAGTTTCTCTACTTTTGTATGTTTGAAAATTCCAATAGTTTAAAATAGCTGATACTGAAGAAAGTCAATTTAAAAACAATAAATTAGTGGGAAATGAGAAACCCTTAAGAGTGATTACAGTGAGTAATACTTTTATAGTTCACGTAATTGTATATAAGTATTCTGACATATTGTCCTAGACCCATCTTTCTCTACCCAGGAAAAGAGGTAACAGACGGTTATGGCAGCGTCACTTTTCTCGCTGGCAGCTCATTAGACAACTCACACTCCTGGAACTCGATGGATCTCACAGCTAGTTTCCATTCTGCAGCCTATGGACACCTCTTCCCCAGACCTGACCCACCTCACATCACACAGCAAAGTAGGAACGATGCTCTACGGTACCTCCATGCCTCCACAAACACATTTTGAGATACTCCACCCAATGGGAGTTACAAAAATATGGGACAATTGCCTATATAGAAAAATAAAAATTTAAGTCCTAATTACTTTCAGCCTTGGTTCAGATCACAACACGAACTTTCAAAACACAGGCCACAACTTCCAAAAGCATTTAACAGGCTGTATACTGTGTGCCATACTGAGATCTGTTTTGCAAGAAATTAACACGGAACCTTGAGGTTGAACTTGTTTTGCATGTTTGAAATATCTGAATGGCTTCAATTTACCAAGACTGTCTCCTTTGGTCTTGACTGTCTCCCTACAGACTAGTTCATGGAGATAAACTTTATGACCAGGAAATTTAATTTTAAAAAGCTAATACATATTTATTTTCCTCTGCGCCAAGCAGATATTAATGGCATTCCTTTTGTGAACCATGGCCAATGTCCTAAAAACGAACACATGGAAAGACATGAATCCAGTGGGTCTCTCTCAACTCCAATGAGTCAACTCCAAAATAAGACAACTGCTATGGATTTGCTGAAAGCTAAGCATTGTCTGGGTAGTGTTTAGGGCACAGTAACGTGGACTTCGTGGACTTCTTGCTCATTTAAAGGAATAAGACAACACTAAAGAAACAGGAAAAGAATATGATGTAGTACACAGAAAGAAATTAAAATGGCCAATAAAACATTAGAACATGTTCAACCTGAGACAAAGAAATGCAAGCTGCCATTTTTTCACATATCAGATTAGCGAAAAGAAAGTTTGATGGTGAGATAAAGGAAAAGGCATGCTCATACATTTATTTTTCATGAATATAAATTCTTACCACCATTTTTGGATGGCAACTTTATTAAAATGTACACAGCATACACTCTGACCTATCAAAATTCACTGCAAAAGATTTACATTCAATATACTTGAAAAAGTGTGTGTGGTGTGTATTTATGAATTTTCATAGTAGCCTTTTTGTAATATTAAGACAGAAATAAATGAGCATTCGGAACATATTCATGTCATAGAATGTGACTAAAGCTGTTCAAGAGTAATATGGAAAAGTTACCAATTATGTGGTGTAACACCTTTGTGTAAACTTCATACAAATATAGAGTTAAATATAAAGATACAAACTAATATAAACTGAGTACATATACATGAATGTGTGTATATATATGCAGCTAGTATTTTCTGGAAGGACATAAAAAAAAAAATAGTGGTTCCCCTTAGGGAGGCAGCAGGAAGTCTGCACGGACATTTCTGTCCTGGACCCCGATCCTGCCCACCCCCCCCCCCTTTCCTCACTCGCCCCAGGGACAAAGTGACCATGCTGATCCTGAGTTTGTTTCAGGAAACACTTGAGTTCAACATCTGTAAAGACTAATTACTGCCAAGTACAGATCAGTGGTTCTGAGCTCTGTCAGCGTGTTGTACTGGGAGGCCTTAAAAAAGTGCTGCTATCTGGTCCAATCCCAAAGACTCCAACTTCTTTAGTATGGGGTTCATCTTCACACTGGGGTTCCCAAAAGCGCCCCAGGTGATTGTAATATGCAGCGAGTGGTGAGAACCACCAGTGTACATCACTTTAATTATTCCTCAGTGACAAATAATGAGCTAATGGGCTGGCTGTCATATATAACAAGAATCAAGCGTCTGAGGCCACGAGCAGAGCCACCAGCAGTACCTGTACACGTGGGGAATTTGAGCCCCCTCCCCCCACACCCCTCCAGTGAAGGATGCATCAACATGACCCCACTCCTGTGGTGTCAACATTTAGCTATTACTGATTTTGTAGCCCTGGCTGACTAAAGTGGGTCTGGCTGACTAAAGTGGGTCCCATCTGTAGCGACTGTGGACCATTTTGGCTCTTTTTGTAGTGACTGTGGACCATTCTGGCTCAATTGGCTCTTTTTGTTTTACAAATAATTAATTTAAGCAACACTGTCCTATATTAGCCTTTTATGAATTTAACTTAACAAAAAAGATAGGTATCTCTACCCAAATATTACATATGCCATGAAAGCCCATGTTGTTCTTCTGTTAAAATTTGTTAGCCACATTTGCAAAGAATATGTCTTGACAATGTTTTCTTAAAGGGTGAAAAATATGTAAGTACTTCCAAAGAACCAATTTGGCAAATAAGCTTTTCTTACTAATCCTATGCTTAACTTTCCCATTAAGCCAGCTAAGAGCCATATAAAATATACTTTTCGCAAGAATATAGCTGATCAAAAGGAAGGGAAAAATAGCAAATTCCAGAAAGAACTGCTATAAAAATATTCACAAACTTAGAGATGCTCTACATGGCTACTATCATTTAGACAAGGTTTTCTTTAGATTAAATGATTTATACACAGAAAACGTTTCTCCTCAACTGTAAAATATAAGCACACACACATACACACACTCCCTCTGAAGATGAGCTCAGTCTTAAGAGTTTAATGTAAACAGTCTTAGTCTTCTAAATATAACTTATATATAATAAAATGAACTCATCTTGAGGGTCTTAAAGGACACAATTTTAGTTTTCAAAATATAATTTGAATACAGAATTCTTTAAAAGTAGTACCTGAAGAGTTAGCCATCATATATATTTTTATTTTATTACAAGATATTTTAAATTTTAGGCAGATACAATTGTGACAGAAAGCCAGCTTCATACCAAAAATACACTTTCAATAACTTTATCAAGCAAATAAAACCATCTTCATTTATTTGCTTTTTCTAGAACTTAATGTACAGTAAAAATACTGTATATGACAGACATGTAATTAAGCATACATATGAAAAAGACCATGTACTGAATTTTCAGAAACAAAAGTAAAAATAAATAGCAATGATAAAACTCTGAAAAAATAATACACATTTTTTTGTTGTGGAAAATATGATTCTTAATTATATATACAGTTATATTTAATAGAAATAGAAAGCCATCTCTTTAAAATTGCACAAAACATGGGCCCAATAAGGTATAATTTTTATGGCATGTAATACTATAATCCTAGGGCAATTTGTTGCTTAACTCCAGGACATAAAACACTTAGGTTTGTAATATAACAAAAGGTATTCAGTACTATTCGAGAAAGACTGTCTTCCTCAACTCACATTAACCTGTAGTAATCCTACAAAAGGCTGTACAGGAAATTTCATAAAAAGAAATACTAAACTATTACTGTGCCCACTCCATGCTGACTAAGCAGCCAAAATGGGCTTCAAAGTAACCATGGTGAGACATTAAATGTTTTTTGATACTTTTTAATACTAAAGGTCATTTCTTTGTTCTATAAAATCACTTTGTTTAACCATGATTGGCAATCTTGGCACAAGAAAAATCCCAGCAAAATGGATAGTAGTTTTTGCTTACCTTATTTTGTGAATACTTCAGAAGATAAGAATACATAGAAAAGAAACATTAATGCTGAATTCACGTACAATTTATCAGGAGAGTTAATCCATTTTTTAAAAATCCTGCTTAAACATCTCTGTTAAGAAAATCAAAGGAAACATTTCCATTTGTGTTATGGCACAGCCCTCAATTCAGATAAAAATACACTTTGGGGAACCAGAAAAGATTGCACAAAGGTTAGGGGCAACCTGAAATCCTCTTGGTGAAAAACACTTAAGTCCTCTAGAGTAATAAAAATATATGTGCAGACTTAATTACAACTATTTACATTTCAAAACAGAAACATGAGTTAGCTGGCTATTCAGCTGCTTGATACCAATGACGCCCAGGCATTTCAAAAGGTGTGGTAACACGTGTCCACGTTATCTGTGGCCACACCTGAATGCACAGAACACAGTAAGGTTATGCTTCTTCAGTCTGTCACCTACCTATCATATCTATAAAATAAAATTGTTTACATTTTGAAAGCTGTACAACCAAAAGGACTGAGCAAATAGTTTTATTATCTCACATAAAATATACTTTAAGAACTACTGATTTCACTCATTTGTTCAACAACTTGTCCTAAAATCTCATCAACTACATCAACATCATAATTCACTTGCTGAAGGTCGAGGTCAGGTACTATCATGGCCAGCAGTTGTCCTACGTTAACTCGAAGAGATCGAAGTTTGAGGCTGCAAATACAAATATTACATTTATTAGATGAACATTATAATACAGTTTAATATTCATGTAGGGCTTAATATTGAAGTGAAACATTAATCCATTTAATTTAATAGTTCATAATTAAGTGTAATAATTACTATCTATTGGTAGTGTTTCATAAAACAAGTGGCTCCGTTTGGCTCCAACCAACACAATTTTGATTTGAGACTAGAGAAAACATGGACTGTAAAATATATAATATATAAATTATAATGTGTCATTTACAATTTAAAATGTGGTTATCACCTGGAAAACTGTAGTGACACACACACACACGTGAGAATACTGGTCTAGGAATGCACCTCTGAATTTCAGCTTCTTTTGAGGAAAATAAACTAAACTGTTCCCTAAAGTATGTTCTGTGAGAAACCCATTGTTAAGAGGAAAAAGAAGTGGTTCTATGGTCAAATAAGGTTATAAAACATTGGGGTAAATAATGTTCAACAAGATAAAACGTAGGACTTCTCTGAACCTTTCATATGCTAAAGTTCACTGACTATCCATTTTTCTATGCACTTATGTAGGGAGCAGTGTTTTGCTGAAAACACTGGAAAATCTTGGTTTAGACGATCATTATCATTCCTTCCAAGTTCATGATACATGTATTTGAATATCAACATTCTAGACTTTGAATACCTACAACTATAGAGCAGCCTTTGCTTCAAAGACTAAGTGAAACACATGGATCAAGAGAACGTTACAGCTGAGCTGCTTTTGGTCTGCACCCTCTCAAATATCAGAACTCCACAGTTTATAGATACTCATCTTTCTAGAGTGGAAACCTCTGAAGGGGCAAGATGCTACTAATCCTCGGGTTGACAAACAATAGAAATGGATTATAAACATGTTTTGTTGGCTTGTGTGGTAAGATTCCACTTAGACCTTTGATAAAATTTTACATGATTCTCATGCCAGCCATTGTTTCTCCAAGCTTTCACAATCATCTTCCATCAGAGGCACATGGTCGAAATATTTTTCTGCTTTGTTTTGCAGAAATTATTAACCATACAATGTCCTTCCAAGAAAGCCCACTTTGTCATTAACCAAAATCTTTTATCTAAATGAAAAGTAGACAAAAGACTAGTGTGATCCTACGACCTTCCCTCTTACCCATCCTTTCTTTGAAGTCTTTGATTGTCCCTGGCTAATTCCTCCCTTCTACCAGACATGTCACAGATTCCTATTTTTAGTGCATAAAACAGCACTGTCCAAGAGAAATAGTGTGAGCGCCATACACAATTTAAAATGTTCAAATAGTTGGATTAAAAAATAAAATGAGGGGCCGGCCTGGCGGCTCAGGTGGTTAGAGCTCCATGCTCCTAACTCCAAAGGCTGCTGGTTCGATTCCCACATAGGCCAGTGAGCTCTCAACCACAAGGTTGCCAGTTCAATTTCTTGAGTCCTGCAAGGGATGGTGGGCTTTGCCCCCTGTAACTAAGATTGAACACAGCACCTTGAGCTGAGCTGCCGCTGAGTTCTGGATGGCTCAGTTGGTTGGAGCGCATCCTCTCAACCTCAAGGTTGCTGGTTCGACTCCCGCAAGGGATGGTGGGCTGTGCCCCCTGCAACTAGAAAAATGGCAACTGGACCTGGACCTGGAGCTGAGCCCTCCACAACTAAGACTGAAAGGACAACTTGAAGCTGAATGGCACCCTCCACAACTAAGATTGAAAGGACAACAACTTGACTTGGAAAAAAGTCCTGGAAGTACACACTGTTCCCCAATAAAGTCCTGGTCCCCTTCCCCAAAAAAATCTTAAAAAAAAAAAAAAGAAACAACTTAATTTTAGTTATATATTTTAGTTAACTGCATGTAGCTAAAATATTATCATTTCATCAAATAATCAAAATATATTTTGAGGTATTTTACATTCTTTTTTTTCTTTTTTCATACTAGGGCTTTCAATCTCTTAGTATTTTACACTTAAAGCAAATCTCAATTCAGACTAGCTAGATTTCAAGTGTCAGTAGCCACATGCGGCTATACTATTAATATTTTGGAAAGCATAGGTCTAAAAGATCATCCGTTACTCAAAGTTTAGTGTGCAGGAGAATCATCTGGGGGCAGCCAGTTTGCTCAGTGGTTAGAGAGCAGTGCTCATAGCACCCAGGTCACTGGTTCGATTCCCACATGGGCCAGTGAGCTGCGCCCTCCACAACTAGAATGAAAAACAACAACTTTACTCAGAGCTGAGCTGTGCCCTTCAACAGCTAGATTGATTGAAAAAAAAAACGAAACGACTTGACTTGGAGCAGATGGGTCCTGGAAAAACACACTGTTCCTCAATATTTCCCAATAAAAATTAAAAAAAAAAAAAGAGAGAATCCTCCGGGGGATTGTTTCAAAGTTTCCAAATTAATAAACTGCACTGGGGACCAAGCATTTGCATTTCAATGCACCATGGATTCTTGTGGTTCCCTTTTTTTGAAACCCCAGCTGGGAGTTTTTTATGACCCTTTGTCTTCCATGTTTGTATGTACTGCTCTATTCTATTTCCATGAACATATTTAATGAAAACCTTTAAAAACTTAAGCTAAAAAACAAAGTAATAATACAACTGATATCAGGTGAGGACGATAGGAGACTATTTCTCAATAGCAGTACCTTTTATGTCTGAAGTCCTATCGTATTAGCAGGAAGAAGTGCACACTTTTAGCCCTAATCACAATTTCTCAATGGTAAGTCATCAACACAGCACCAACACTGGCACCCCTCCCACCTGAATTTGTTTCCCCCACTCTCAAAATCAAAACAAAACCCCAAGAACATTTTATATCTTACTGAGATAGGGTAATCATTCATTTGCTATTTTTTTCTTTTCACAGAACTACTTCCCAATAATCACCTATAGTATGGCATTTTTTAGTAACTCGGTGATTTCCTAAAAGATTGGGAAGGGCACATAGTAAAATGAGGATAGCAAACCATAAAGAAATGATGCTAAGCACAGAAGTAAAAGAAATGAAGGTGAAAATGTAAGTTTCATGAAATAGTCCTTTGTCATATAGTCATGGCCAAATTCACCCCATTTTTCAAAATCTAGCTTAATTTTCACTTTTCTCCCAAAAGTAGGATCACAGTTAATAACTTCTTTGGCTAGAACAACAGCTGTTTGATGTGTGCTAGTGAATAACTGGAATTGCTGCCACAGTGAAATGCCTCGTTTAAAATTACCTTTCCCCATCAGCATAATTTACAGACTCCTCAATGTTACTTGAAGTTGAAACATCTGTTCCTGTCTGTTGACTTGTGGACTTTAATTGTTCAATTTCAGTTTTCAGTTCTTCACACTGTGAACGAATTTGTGATTTCTCCATTTCCAATAATTCAACCTGACAAAAAAATTACTTTAACTGTAAAATTTTAAAATACGAATATCAAAGTGCAAATTTAAGCTAAGAAATGTAGAAAGCCTGCTTGATGAAAATTACATCAAAAAACATTAGACAAAAAGGCCCCAATAGCGTTCTATAAACAAAGCTTCATTTGTTAAGTTTCACCTCTACATCTTTTGCACTGAAAGAATACAAAATGTCAATCAATCACTGCTTAAATGAAAACAAATGGTATCTAAAAAACTGAAAACACAAGATAAAAATGCCTAAATTCTGTTGCCATCACAGTAGCTTTCATTTTTTGCACTCACCTACGAGCTCTAAGTTCTAACACAAAGTTTATATTGATTTTTATATATTTTGCCATTTAGCTCCAACGCCAACACATCAAGATTAATGTCTGAACAAGGAGTAATGTCAGCAGTATTTCCAGGAAGAAGTAACAGTACTGTCACTTCTAAACTCTTTTTAGCAGAGAAACCATCCTCCCAAACAGCATGTAAAAAAAACAGATTATTTTTTTTAAAGGAGCCACACAAATTTGAATTGGGGGCATGGACGGAGGCTACTTCTTGTCTCCTGATAATCTAAATCTCTTCCTCCGTAAAAGAACCCCTGAATAGAGACTACATTTCCAAGGCACCCATCAGCCAGGTGACTAAGTTCTGACAGATGGAATATAAGCAACTTTCGGTACCGCACCCCTCCTCTCTCCCGCTGCTGGAACGTAGATATATGATGGCTGGACCTGAAAAGCCATCCCAGACCACATCTGTACATGGTGAAGCAAAGCAACAATGGAGAAGGAGCCTGTGTCTCTGATGACTGCAGAGCCACCACTGTTGTTTGGGGTTTGTCACCTGCAAATGAACCTAATCCTAAGTACTACAGGTGCGTCTATAACAGGAGGGTATCATCATCTACCTTGTACAGTTATCATGAGCCTCATTAATAATGGATGTGAAGTTCCCAACTGCGTGTCTCCATGGGAATAACATGGGATTCCGAGCAGGACAATGCTTCCTCGTACAGCAATATCCCGTGCACTACAGGACATTTACCTGGTCACCACCCATTCAATCCCAGCAATGCTCATCTCAAGACTTGTTAAGAACTGAAACTACCCCTCCACATTGCCATATGATGCCAGGAGGGCCACTCCCCCATTGAGAACCGGTGGAGTACCAGACAGCCAATAAACGGAAATGCTACGTGATTTATTCCAATCTGGCAGCAGGCAGTTCTTTAAGGTTCTGAGGCCCCTGGCTTCCCACGACCATCGTTATGTTGAATGGTAGAACTCACCTCACTTTTATACTGGTCCCTCTCAATACTGCATTTGTCCAGCTGTCTAAACACATCATCAAGCTGCACAACCATTTCATCCACTTCACTTTTACTCTCACTGTTGGAACACTGACTACATTCAGTCTTTACATGTTGCAAAGCACTACACTGTTTTTTCAGCCTTTCTATTTCTTCCAGAGCTTGCTGATACTGAGATATCATGTGGTCTGGACTTTCAGATTTGCCATTAATACTTTCAAGTAAAAATACAGCATCAGTTTCGGTAGACTGGTGGCAAGTTTCCTTCTTCACATATTTGTTGTTCATTTCCAGTATCCTCTGTTGTAACACTCTGATCTGGTCAATAAACATATCACATTGTCTTTTGTAATTTTCTTTTTCTTGGGTGACTCGAAGCATCTCATTTTTCAGTACATCTAACTGGGACCCAGCATCATCCACAGATTTATCGAAGTTTTCCGGGGCTTCATGCGGCTTTCCTTCAGCTTCCGCACAGGATGGCAGGATGGCTGTCTCATTTCTTGCATCTATGTTATCTTCCATAGTTTCTTCCTTTTTGACAACTAAACCTGGTACTTCTGTCTGGGTGGCCACGGCAGTTCCCAGGTCACAGCTGGCTGTTGAGGTGCCTGCTGAACTGGTTTGGCCACAAGGTTCAGTGTCCCCCATTGGCTCGACCGCCACACTACTTTGCTCCATATGACTCTGTTCCGATTTCACTTCAACGTCAGGTTCCACTGCAGGCTTGGGAGTACTGTTCTCTTCTAAGATGATGACATCTTCATCATCATCATTTTTATAAGCTGGATTTTCAAATGCTTGATTACTCAATCTACGAATCTTTGTATTCAAAATTGAGGAATGAGTAGAAAGTCTCCGTTTCACGCTGGAAGAAATTTTATATATAAAATATAAGATTACAAAATATAGATAGGGACAAAAATAGATGACCTTGAAATTCTAAGAAATACCTTGAAATTCTAAGAAATGCTTATTTTTTAAAAAACTGATATATTACATAGTACTGCCCCATGATTTAATGAAGTAAAGATTGCTTTTTCCTTTTATAGATGAGGAAACAAAACTGTTGAGATCTCTTTACATACCAGATGTACATACTGCCAAACATCTCATCTGATGTCCTTGGGCATTTCAATGCATACATGTCCAAAACAGAACCCCACCCCCACCCCAGATCTGCTTTTGTGAAAGGCGCTGCCACAACCCTTGCCCATGATAATAACATGCAGGGACATTCAGTGAGCAAATGTGAGCCACAAAGTAAACTAGCATGCCCTAGCGTTTAATGTAAAATAATTTTTCCCTGCATTAAAAATTGCCTCCTTTTCTTTATTTGCTTAATTTTCTGTGAACTTCTCACCAATTGGTTACT
Organism: Rhinolophus hipposideros; assembly: GCF_964194185.1. Taxonomy (NCBI): domain Eukaryota; kingdom Metazoa; phylum Chordata; class Mammalia; order Chiroptera; family Rhinolophidae; genus Rhinolophus; species Rhinolophus hipposideros. The sequence continues at coordinate 103,364,942 of NC_138048.1, read as the reverse complement.
TTTTGCCCCACATAGAGGGGTATTTGTTCTGGTTTGCTATTTAGGCCTTCTGTCTTAGATCTCGTATTTCCTTGATCTTAAAAGATTTCCCTCTTTCTTGGGCTTACTCTCCTATCACGGAGGCACAATCTCCAATCAAATCTTGAGAAAGGGTACACAGGACATAAAAAAACGTAAAATTTCGCATGATGAGAATTTTTAGTCACCTGTCAAGTTGATGGCTGGCTTAGTTTTTACATAGACTTCCAGGCTGGAAATTACGTTCTCAAAACTAAAAGCATCATCCCACTGCTATCTACCATTCAGTGTTTGCCATTCAGACTCCTGGTCTTTTGCAGGTTATCTGTGTTTTTCCCTCTCTAAAAAAGAAAACACTCTCTTTTCCCTGGTGTTCTAGAATTTCATGATGTTACTTAGAATGGATCTTTTCCCAAACATTATGCTATTTAACAGAAATTAAATCTTGCTTACATTATTTTTCCCCCTTTTTTTCTGATTTCACATGCTGCAATTCCCTTATTCAAATGTTGACCCTCCTGTACTTCGTCTCTTTTTCCTACCTTCCCACTGTTTATCTTTTTGCTCTGAGTTTACCTGCTCAACAACTACCCACCTCCCAATAAATTTCACATGGTTTCTTCTACTCCCTTGGTTTCAGTTTGTACATCTGGTGATCCTTGGCTATATATCATTTCAGAGTGACAGTGACTAGAAGCAATGAGGGCTGGGCTTGTGATTCAAGGGTGCTCAAACTGTTGTCGTCATCCAGGACTTTTCTCCTGGGAGCCCAGTTGAGGGAAGAAAGGGAGGGGACTTCTCATCATTCAGTATTCGAACTTTCACTTCCTCCTCCTATTTTCAAAACAGTGGCTCACCCACATCTTCAACAGTAAAAACTTCTCTAGTAACAAAATGTCCCACCATCTGATACAGAAGAGAAGCAGCCATTCCAGACTTTGCAAGTTAAGAAGAACTGTAGGGAACTACTCTTAAACTTTCAATTAAGCCTCCTGTTACTCAGTCCTGTTTCCCCACTTCAGGAGTACCTGATGCTTCTAAGTTCTGAAACTTGTCTAGGGATCTCTGGAGTTAATCAGTTCTTTGGCAGTTGCCCTAATATATTTTTTTCTTTTTCTTTTTTTTTCAAATTTATTGGTGTGACAATTGTTAGTGAAATTACATAGATTTCAGGTGTACAATTCTGTATTACATCATCTATAAATCCCATTGTGTGTTCACCACCCAGAGTCAGTTCTCCTTCCATCACCATATATTTGATCCCCCTTACCCTCATCTTCCTCCCCCCATCCCTCTTATAATATTTTTCTTACCAGGCTAATTCCTATTTGTCTTTCTCAAGATTTATTTTAGGTCTTTCCACAGACTTTGGCTCTATGAATTTGAGAATAAATATAGGCTTTAAAAATTAATGAAAGTTTTCTCTCTATTCTTTTCTTCCATTTTAATGGCAGAGACTTTTAAAAATAAATTCCATTATCTTTTGTCTGTAAACTTTACAGATTTTACTTTTTCTTACTTTGTCTGGAACCATCTTTATGAACAAAAACCAAGAATATTAAGAAGACTGGTGGAAAAAAAATTGACACCGGTTCTTAGTTAAGTGGCAATTGAGCCCTCAAACAAGTCCCCAAAATGTGGGCTATACACGGAAAACCATTTTAGAACATGTCCTCCTTGATGTACATATGCCTGAAGGGTATTTCTAATCTTTCCTGAGGTCAAAAATCCCTTTGAGAATTTGATGAAGGCTACAAAACCTCTCAGAAAAATCTGGCCTCGCTATCTCAGAGAACCGTGTTCTAAAGTTTCTCTTTTAACAACAGACATCAGAGGTAGTCAGTGTGATATACTTATACTAGTTCATCGGCATCACGCTTGTTCTCCTTCACCTGTGCTCACTCTATTCCTTTGATTGGGTCAATCAAAGCAGAGTACTGCTTTCAGAATTTCAGGAACCAACCTAAGTATCACCTCATCATAAAGCCTTCCCTGACCATTCTAGTCAAGAAAGCTAACTGTTCAATTCCCACATCACTCATACTTTTCTTTCTCTCTTCCTTCCCCGTCCATTCATCTAAAATATACAGCATGCCACAAGCTATGCTAAGAACTTACGGGTCATACTTGATATTATAATGTTCTTTTGTTAACAATTCATGTATAATAATTCACTTATAATCTTAAAAACAGGAATTTTCATAATATACAGAATCTCAGAGATGACAATTTGATCAAATTCCACAATAAATATACTTAATATTTATTTAAATAGGTGGCATAAGTGGGTGTGGTAAGTTTAGACAATAAAAGCAAGGTAACTTGTCCTTAAGATTCTTTATATGCACACAAACTAAATTTCTAACAAACGCATTATTTTCATAGAAGTACAAGTAAAGGCTCTGTTAAATATTCATCCCCCAAATGAAAAACACATTTAGCCACTGACCTGTTGCTCTCAGGGTCAGACTGGGGTGAACCTCGATGATTATTTATAAGTCTTTTTGCGTAAGTATTTACTGATTCTGAAAGATGTCCTCTTGGAATACTTTCCTTCACAGGAGAAAAGCTCTGACTTGACACCGGGGTTGTCCCAAACAGGTCAGCCGTAGAAATCTGTTGGAGAAGAAAAATTGATCTTAGAGTAATTTTTCCAATGTGCCATGGCCCAAACAAGGCACTATTTTCCCCTTTCCCCTATTCCAGAAGATGCTGTGAACTATCCTAACCTCCTAACCCCGTAACTTCCTTATGCCACACTAGAGAACAACAAATAGGTCCATGAGCCAAATCGGTCCTGCAAGTGAGCTAAGAATGGTTTTACATTTTTTAAGATGTGAACAGGACAACAAAACAGGCAAAGACTATGCAAGCAACAGAGGCTGTATGTGGCCCCCAAAGCCTAAAATAATTTACTATTTGGCCTTTAACAGAAGGATTTGCTGGCCCTGTACTATATATAAGGCTTACTGAGATAAAATAAAAACCCTTCTAAGAGAAAGAAACTGAAGATAGTCATAAAGATACAGTCTTTAAAAACCAAAGTTAAGCCCACTATTTTTTCTCCTCCAGATCTGCTCTCACCTTCAAACCCTCAGCCTTTATATAAGAAAACATTTCAGTGTAATAGTAAGCAAAAAAACATTTGTAGCAGACCCAAACCTTTTACAGGACAAGTAAGACTACCTCCCCATAAATTCAGAAAAGGCTCCTTAACACCATTCGGCATTAAGACATGGAAGAGCCAGTGAGAGTGGTCAACAAAGAGAAAGAAAAACACCATGGCTTTGGTCCAGGTTAGAAATAGAAGAATGGCTCCCTGGGTGTTCCTGTTCATTTTTCCTTGACTGCCTCGCTAACAAGATTCTTAAAAGAATGCCTGCCTTTTCTCAGAGGATGCCCAACTAAATAATAAAACTGAACAGTCTGAATGAAGTTGTTGGGTTAAGAAGTCTGGGTTGGGAAGGAGGGCAAGAAGGGTACAAGAAAAGAGGAATTATGTGAACTGAACGAACAAAATCACTTTGTTATGTGACTCCTACGCTTTAAAATCACTTGTTAAACTAATGACTACCCAGCATAAGATACAGCTATAAAATGGAAGGTTCATTACCTGAGGGATCCTTTCCAGGTGCCTGATCCTGATTTTTTCCCTGTCTCTTAAAAAAAAAAAAAAGAAAAGAAAAGAAAAGAAAAAAACGAAAAAATGAAATACATTTAAATTTACTTCATTATTTTCCAGTTTAGTCTTCCAATGACATATTTGCTATTTTAGCCACTCACACATATACACAAAACTCTGCTTCCATTCCACTATAATCAGTAGTAAGCCCTTAGGCAGGGGAACACTTTCCACTTATCTCAATGACACCCTAATGTCTGCCTCCCACTTTCGTACACCCCTTTTGTTTTCAGACCTTTGACCAGGAACACCACACACAGCCTTCTAACTGGTTTCTTTACTTCCAGTCCTGCTGAATTTATCTTCAAAAACAGTGCAAAATAAATCAAAACTACCTGGAAGTTCTTCGTGAACTCAGCCTTCTGCGTGCAGTACAATTAGCCTCAAGTTCACCATGGCTGACTAGCCTCCATCACCTACCCAACTTCTCTGGCCCACCCCCATTTCCCACTGGGCCCATTCACGTATTTACTTTAGTCAAACCGAACATATCCTTGTACCCTACCCATCCTTCAAGGTCTATTACAAAAACATCCTTCATGAATTTTCCTGATCTGTTCTGCCCACTCCATCCCCAGCCAGAAGTACTCTCTCCTTACGGGCTTCCTGACAGGACTGGATCGTGCCTTTCACGGTGCTCGTCAACTTCTAATTGGTAACACACGTCTCACCTTCCCTGGTAGACTATAAGCTCATAAAAGGCAGTATTCATTTACGATGCATCTGTGAGTGGCCCAAAAAGACAAACTATCCTGTCTGCACCTGACTTGTATACAGGACAGCAACAAACAGCAGGTGAAAAAACAGCAGGTATCCACAGCATAAACCTTTTGTAAAAAGCAGTTGATACTAGGCACTCCACATCAAAATCTTTTCTGGGTTATAATTTTTTTTTGGCTGTACTACTGACCCTTGAACAACACAGGTTTGAATTACATATGTCCACTTACACACGGAGTTTTTCAGTAACATCCAGGCACACCTCCATATCCCCAGGTTTCACATGTGCAGATTCAACCAACCACGTAAGCAGAGAGCCAGCTATAAGTTATACTTGGATTTTTTTTTTTTTTAATTGGGGCATATTGGGGAACTGTGTGTTTCTCTAGGGCCCATCAGCTCCAAGTCGTTGTCTTTCAATCTAGTTGTGGAGGGCACAGCTCAACTCCAAGTCCAGTCGTCATTTTCAATCTTAGTTGCAGGGAGGCGCAGCCCACCATCCCATGCGGAAATTGAACCGGCAACCTTGTTAAGAGCTTGCGCTCTAACCAACTGAGCCATCTGGCCACGCCTACACTCAGATTTTTGACGGTGGGGTTGTGGGAGTGGTATGGGAGGGGGTCGGCGCTCCTATCCCCCCATTATTCAAGGATCCACTCACTGTACCGTTTTTCCAAAAATATGACCTAACCGGAAAATAAGCCCTAACATGATTTTTCAGGATGACATCCCTGAACATAAGCCCTAATGCGTCTTTTAGAGCAAAAATTAACATAAGACCCGATCCTATTTTCAGGGAAACACGGTAACTTTATCTTGGAGAAGCATCAACTAATATGGCAGAAACACTACTATTGATGGTTTGGGCATGAATTATTTTCCACCTCACATTAATTAATACAACACTCACTTCTTTTTGTAGGTTTTCTCGTAAGTGGGATGCATCAAATCCTCATCTTCAGGTTCTTCTGGAACATCACAATTTCTAGTCAGAAAATCACAAGAAATAACAGGTCACCAGCGCCTATTCATACCTCCTGAACAACATTTTCTACCTTTCCAGAAAGGGTACTACCAACTATATGGTACCTGAACTGTGGGTCAGGGTTATTGGAGCAATACCATTTTTCTGGAAGTTGATCTATCCCATCGGGTAATTTTCGCCACTTTAGGCAGGAATCACACTGAACCCATGTCTGATCAGGGCGTTTCCTGTAACAAAACAACAGCAAAACATTTGCATGGAAGCATGGATACTAAGTACACTTCCCTTAGATTTTCTGTATCATTTCCACCATAAAATGTCCCTATTATTTAATCCTGTCCCTGAAAATCTGTGATATTATTGTGTGCATCAAGTTAAATTTTTAAAAACAACAATTTTGGTTACTTTCAAAGGTTAAAAATGACAAGCCAATTTAAGCAAGGTGACATAAATGTATTGCTTAAGAGAATATTATTAAATGTTCTATAACGAAAACTCAAACAAGAAAATATTTCCTATGCCTTGCTCTAAAAATTTATATTAAGTTAGCATCTATAATGTCAAACCTACACTTACTAGCACAACAAACCACTCAAATACAGGAAATAACACATCTCTGAATAATTAAAATTTATATATTCTTTCAGTTCATAAAGTACTTTCATCACTTAAAATTATTATCCGTGGGGCCCAACCTCCTCTAGATGACTTTGTTTTTGCACAATTCTAACTGATCTCCGGGGTGCAGGGGAAGAAGGGACAGAGATGCTGAAAAAGCAGGGCCAAGAGGACACCTACACCCTCCAGCATGGCTTTTGGTCCAGATGTTAGGGACCATGCCTGTTGCTTGTGAGTGCCCTATGTTATTGTTTGTGCGTTTGGATAAAGTCTGAAATGTTACGGCTTTTTTGGTCAATAAAGACCTGAAACAAAAAAATAAAAATTACAAACAATCCTGTAAAGAATTGATGTAGACTCATTTAACGTATGAAGACTTCACCTTAAATCCAATAATTTTTTTAAATCTAGTTTTTAAAAAATGCATTTAGTTATATAAAACTTCAAACAATTCAGAAGTTTATAAAGTAAACATAAACTCCTTGTTTCAGGAAATTACATTATGCATGTATATATATGGACACATGCACAAAATACAATGGGAAATCAACGCATTGGGCTGCATCTCATTCTAGGACTGTTACTATGGACTACCTGTGTTTCTGAGTGCCTATCAGGCATGTCTCATAACTCTAGGAGGTAACTGCTACTAATATTCCCATTTTACAAATGAGAAAATGGAACGTTGTAAGAGGCCGAGTAACATGTTCAATGTCACATAGTTGCTTAAGCAGCAGAAGAAGAATCTAAACTCAAGTCTGGCTTTACACTCATGATCCTATTACGCAACACCAGGGTTTTTCAAGCTATGAGATGCCATCCATTAGTAGATTATGAAATCAATTTAATGGGTCAAGCTATGCATTTTTTTCAATGAAATAAATGATAACACACAACAAATGGGTAAGGATTATTTCATGAATCTTTTATGTATATGTACAAATGTACATATTCATTCGTTCATTTTACAGTGTGTTGATTCAGGTTGTAGAACTTCTTTTTTACTATGGGTTAGAAGTCAACTGCAAACACTGTACAATTACTATACCCTCCAATATTACATCTTGATTAGAGTGGGTTGATTTTTTTCTTAATGTACTTACTGTATATCTTCAACTGGCATATTTATAGGATATTCTGCATGTTTCTTCACTTTCATTTCATTCCAGTAATCATTCAGTTTATCTCCTAGTGCTGATATTGTAAGCCTTAAAAAAAGTTATAAAATCAATTTTAAAAAGGGTGATATTAAATCTTTCTCAAACACACAGAAAGCATAAATAACCTAGTAACAAGCATGTGGACATGCTAATAATACATTCGCTAATAATAATATTCTCTCCATGGTGGGGAGGACTCCAAAAGGTATAGTTAATGAACAACACTCAGTGTAATGGCAATTTTCTATGTAAGTTCCTAGAGCAGAGCCAGGATTATCTAGGAAATAAGACACAAAATAATGCTTTGAGTCCCTGTTGTGAAAGCATGTTGTTGATCAATTACTGGGAGAACCACAGGCTCTCTTTCAACCCCAACCTTACAGGCTTTAATTCAAATTAGAACTCATTCTTTTGGCTTATCAAAGTATGCGCTCATTACCACCAAGTATACTTCAAATAGCTTCTGTCCCACAATTAAGACTTCTACTTCTCTCACAATGTTAAGAAGCAAATCAATGGGACCTAGTGAAATAAGTAAGACTAAGGCCACAGTTCTTCATTTCTTTTTCTCATCACCTCCATTGTTCAGTCCATGAGACTGCACCCATTTAGTTGATGTAGACTCATTTAACACATGAAGACTTCACCTTAATGCCAATTTCTTTTGTTGCATTTTTTTGTTGCAATGCATCTACTTGATAGAGCCTAATTGGCTTTAAAAATGATTAACAATTTTCGCATCCACCAGCAATGTATGAGTCCCAACTGCCCCATGTCTTGCCAACATTTGCTGTGTTTTACTCAGTGTAGATAATTTTTCCAATTTTGCCCGTTATGAAAATATTCTGGCTTCCATTTTGTTTTTGCCCTTCTCATTTAGGTCTACAATCTATCTAGAACTGGTTGTTCCACTTGAGAGGTAGGAGTTAAAGTTTATTTTATCCATGCAGATAACCAGGTAACCCAGTATTTTTGGAAAGGTGATCATTTATTTTCTCACTACACTATAATGTAACCTGTATTAAATTCGGTGACCGTAGGTATGAAAAGTGGGGGTTTGTTCTGGCTTCTCTACTAAATTTCACTAGACTGTCTTTCATTAATATGCACAGCTTTGTAAGTGATGATATTTAGCAGTGTAAGTCCTCTTGCTTTGTTGTTCTTTAATGACTGTCTTAACCATCTTTGGTCTTGTGACTGTCCACGTAAAATTTAGAATAAGCATATTCATATATCAACACCCATACACACCTGCTGTTTTGTTTTGGTTTTTTGTTTGTTTTTTAACAATTGCATTTAATTATTTTGGAGAAAAATCAACATTTTACAATACCCAGTATTCCAATTCATGAACCTGGTAGATCTACTTTATTCAGGTCTTAAATTTCATTCCACAATGTTTTGTAGTTTTTAGTGTGTTGAGGTCTTTGCATATTTTATTACTCCATGGTACTTGTTTTTTGATGTTATTTTTTAAAATTTCATGTTGTTTTTCTGTGGTTGCTAGAATACAGAAATACAACTGATTCCTGAATACTTCATATCTAGCAACCTTAGACTACATATTACTTGTTCCTTTAATTTTAATTTGCAGATTTTGGACTGTCTGTACACTTAAATATTATCCTCTACAGAAAAGTTTTATTTCTTCCTTTCCAACACTTTCCAACAAATAATTTTCTTTTTCTTGCCTTATTGTACTGGTTATTTCCTCAAGAACAATGGTGAATTGCTGATATCCTGTCTCATTCTCATTCTTGGGGGGAAGCTATCAATAATTCACCATTAGAAATGATGCTTGCTGCTTTTTCTAAATACTATGCCTTTTCAATTAATGTTTTTTGTAAATGTTCGTTTTTTCCCTAAATCACAAATGGGTGTTGTGATTTATCCAGTGCTTTTTCTGTACCTATGAAAATAACCATGAGTTTCCTTTTCTTAACATCAATGTGATGGATAACATCAATTTTTGAAAATTAAAAACCACCCATGTAGCTTGGTTTTAATGTATTATCCTTTTCACATGTCACTGGATGGTATTTGCTATTATTTTAATTAAGATCATGATAATCTTGATCATGAGAGACTGACATAAATTTCCTTTCTTGTATTCATGAGCTCACTGCTAACGTTATGCGGCCTCATAAAACCTTTAAAGAGTCTGTGTAGGACTCGTGCCACGTCTTCCTTAAATGTTCGAATATGTGGTAAGTTTTCTAAAAATTGATTCAGTTTCAAAGGAATGTGTTCATATCATCTAAAATGGTGTAAAATTATTCATGCTAAACCTTTGATATGGTTTTCTTCTGTAGATCTATAATGTCCTCCTTTTCATTTCCAATATGGACCATTTTACTCCTTTATTTCCTTAGTCTTCCCAGATGCTTATAGACTTTATTAATCTTATCAAAGAATAAACTGCAGCCTTTTTGATTTTGTCAGTTGTCTACCTATTGTCTCTCGGCTCCAATTACAGTGTTTCTTGCTCAGTTCTGTGATACTAGAGCTTGATCCTGTAAACATTTATCCTTTGCCAGCTTCAGCAATGTTAAACTGGATTAACGGGCAATGAACCTGATGGTTGACGGTATGAGACACTTGTCTTTTAGGTTTTGGTAATTAATCAGGTTCTCGCTGCTATAATTTGACTGCTGCCCAGTGGCCATGCTCTGCACGCCAGCAAGAGACCAGTTCTTGCATGCCCGGATCCTTGGGCAGACAGATCTCCACAACTAGCCCCAGCCCACCACAGCCACGGGCAACAGGAGGCCAAGTGTACAGACTTAAGTGGCCAGGCCTTCTGCAAGTTTCCTGCTAAGACAGGTAACGTGTTTCCCCGAAAATAAGACTTAACCGGAAAATAAGCCCTAGCATGATTTTTCAGAATGATATCCCCTGAACATAAGCCCTACTGCGTCTTTTGGAGCAAAAATTAATGTAAGACATCAGGCTGGCCCAGTGGCTCAGGTGGATAGAGCTCCATGCTAACTCCGAAGGCTGCCAGTTCGATTCCCACATGGGCCAGTGGGCTCTCAACCACAAGGTTGCCAGTTCAATTCCTCGAGACCCACAAGGGATGGTGGGCTCCGCCCCCTGCAACTAGAAACAGCAACTGGACCTGGAGCTGAGTGAGCTGCGCCCTCCACGACTAAGACTGAAATGACAACAACTTGACTTGGAAAAAAGGCCTGAAAATACACACTGTTCCCCAATAAAGTCCTGTTCCCCTTCCCCAATAAAAAAAAAAAAATCTTAAAAAAAAAATTAGTGTAAGACATGATCTTATTTTGGGGGAAACATGGTAGTTTATTCCTGTGTTTATCACGATCTCTACTAGAATTCTGAACCTCTAAGTTCAGGAGCAGGGAGGCTTTCTCATAGTTCCTGTACTGTCTATTCTTTTCTTTTTCAGCCTAGATGTAATAGCTGCTCTTTTGTATTTGCTAGTTCTGGATACCTACTGTCCTTTTACCCCTTTTAGTAATCGTCTTCTATTATTTTAACCTCTGAATATTTATTTTCTTTTATTGTATGTGTTTCCTAATTCACTGATTTTGCTCTAATGTTTGTCCTTCCTTCCACTTTGTTTTATTTGTTCATTTGAGGAGAGGGCCTATGATATGTCTACCAAAAATACATATTTACATGACGTTTACATTCTACTCCATAATTTATGTTCACTAGGACTCTGTGTGCTTCCTAAATTTACAAGTAATATTAATAGTCATATTTATTCTATGGCTTCTAACCACTCGTAAAAAATGTGAGTCTTGGGCCGGCCCAGTGACTCAGGTGGTTGGAATGCTGTGCCACCAGGAGGTCGCTGTTTGATTCCTACATGGGCCAGTGAGCTGCATTCTCCACAACTAGACAGAGAACAATGGCTTGACTAGGAGTTGAGGGGGGTAGGGGGCAAAAGGGAGGGGTGGGGGAGGGGTAAAGGTAGGATGGGGGGGTGATGGGGGGACGAGTCTTTCTATCTAAGGTACACAAGACTAAATTACCTTAAAGTTCCCATCTAAACACAAAGTTTCAGGATTTTATGACTACACAAAAAGTATTAATACCTTCAAGAAAACAGGAACTTCCTCTATTTTATGTAAATCTCAGAAATACTTCATCAGTAAAGACAGGAGAGAATAAGTTTCTACTTGTGAGGGAATATAAAACAATTCCTAGGATAAAAAATGATGGTTAAATGTGTTTTCTGTGCAAGCCTTTCACCTACCCATTTTCTTAAAGTTCTATAATGTAAAAATATCCACGAGAGAAAAAATTCAGCTTAGAAAAAGTTGTGAAAGTATTTCCAAAGTAAACTGTAAAAAGTCAATCATTTAACTAGGTAACATACCTATACTCGTTAGTATAGTCGAAATCTTGTTTATTATGAGTCGGCTTCAGGAAATTACACTCGATAATTCCCACTACTCCAACACCCATGTTGTTTGCCTGAAAGAGAAAATGAAATTGGCGTTTTAAGCATAAGCCATGATGCTCAAAATAATTACCCTTCCACAAAGATTTACAATTTGTACGCGACATTTCCTGTATCTTGTAAGATTCTCATGAACTTTAGACAGAAAAACAGTGTCTGGTAGCTAATTTACTTTTCTAGGAATCAATTCCTAAATACATTAGAGCCTTCCTCTAAAACACTTCCACTGTTGTCGAGTGTCCAATTAGGTAAGGATTGTCACCCTCAATTTTTCACAAGGAAAAAAGGACCACCTCTAGTGAGACGCAACTTTATAGATAGTGGAAACCACACATAACTAACTCATTTCTACACCCAGAGCCTAGCAAAGGCTCTGGCACATAATGTTTCATACATTTGCTAGATAAAAGTTAAAGTCGTTTATCCAGAATTACACATTCAAGTTGGCAATGGTGATGAAATAAAAACCTGAGTCAGTTGAATTAAAGTTATTTTTTAAACCCTGCTAACTAAAATACTGAACTCAAAACGTATGAGTCATATTATGATTATATGTGATTATCAAGTGTACTTTGTTCATAACTTACTTCTTGGGCTACACAAAGAGAAAAATCGAAAGAACATGCAACCTAATGACATGAAACTTTATATAACTATAGAAGAAACCACATAAATCTAATCATAATCCTGCTCTATTAAAAACCATCAGTAGTTCCACATCTCCTACCATTTGGAAACCAGGTACCCTTCAATTTGTACTTCTTGTTCACCTTCTTTCCAGCCTCATCTTCCTGTCTCTCACATTATCCTATCTCCCACTCATCGTCTGGTCCAGATAGCAAATTACTCCCTTCGTGCTGTCAGTCTCAGAAGCCCCTTTTCCTTCCCTTTCAGATATTCTTTTGTCTGCCTGGAAAGCCCTTGCCAGACTTTCCAACACAGTACAGAATCATCTCAGTCACCACTTTCTCCAAACAGCCTTTTCTGAAGCTCCAGGATACACGACATTCCTCTCACAAAAGGAGCTCTGAGGGCATGCTCTGCATCTTAACTTTTTATGCAGAGCATTTGGCAAGGCCAATCAGGATGGGTATCTGATACCTATTTAATAAACGTTTATTGAATCCACAGAATGCAAATACTAGGTCCAATCCATCATCTGGTAAAAAAAAAGCATTAAAAGTTGGTTATAAAAGCCTATTTTTTATAAGGTCATTATAAAATTATACATAATGCAAATTTAACTGGGTGGGGAAAAGAGTTATATATCTTACTTAAGTCCAATTCATAAATAGTAAAAGAAAAAAATTGTTTATATTCTACTTGTAGCAGATATAATATTTCTTTTGAATCCCAAAGCACTTGAGAAAAAGGCCTATTACCAAAAATGCATTTCAATAACCAGTAAAATTCAGAAACTTAATTATAGAACATTTCTGGTGATAATTACTATTCCAACTACAAATGAAAATCAGCATTTTAAATAAGTTATTGACACTTCATATCATGGTTGCCAGAATGTTGGATTTATTTGTTGGCCAATATTAGTAGTTACAAAGAGCCCAATATTCTGTATGCTGTATTCTGAGCTCATACCATGTAAAATATGTAAGAGTTACAACCTTTTAAAGGATATTCAAGATAAGCCCACGCTATCATACTGTGTAGAGCTCACATCATTCTACGAAGAATTCAGAATGAAGATGAAAAGTCATAGAAATGGAAAACAAAAAATGCCTAGACTCAGAACCTTGAACAAAGCTGACTTTCAGAATTTATCACTGCATTCGTAATACACACACACCAAAAAACCTTTCTGTGAAAACATGTGAAGGATAAACAGACTGACATGGGACAACGTTCATCGTCCTAAATTAAATTCTACAGTGGAAGTGGCTTAGGAGGAAGGCTCTAATATACTTAGGAACTAACTCCAAAGTAAATCACCTAGCATACTGCATTTTCAGGCTCCTGAATCAGCACTAACTATAACCACCAATTGCATTCCAGCCTGAAATAATCAGGGATCCATATCCAAATGCAGGAAAAGCTCTGCATCCTTGTCTGAGATCCATACTCATTGTCAGGTCTAGGGAAACTTACTTATTAGACCCTATTTCCTCATCTATAAAACAGAGATAAAATATTCTGTCCCCCTCATTAAGTTTATTCAGGACCAAATGAGAAATTAATATGAAAGTATTCTAAATTCAAGGGACATGCCAATATTAATAAAAACACTGACATTTAAGTCATTAGACAAAAAGCATATTATTTCACATTTGACCCAGTAACAAGTTACTCTTTTATAAAAGATATAGACATTTTCAGCTTACCCTTAACTGACATCCAACTTTTTCATAAGCTTTGATGAGTCTATTTTTGTGATACATCATTATCCCATAATGATCTTTATTTCTGCAGTTGAATCCAAAAGTAATTCTCACTGTTTTGGTCTTAAACGTTAAGAAAAATTTTGAACACATCACCTCACTCCCTGCAAATCATCCTTTCTATTTCATTAGTTACTGAGTACAAAAGTGCATAAAAAAGGGCAAAATTAGAGAGAATTAGAATCCTCATCGAAAGGAGAAAAGAGGAGGGGGAATACAGCTGACTGACATAGCTCTAAACAACATCATAAAAAGGAAAATAAAGGATACTAAAAATTTGGGTCGATAAACATCACGTTCGATGTAGGCAAGACTCTTCGAAACTAGCTGCGTCTTCACTTTCTGTCCACGTATGATGATCTGCGTTCTTGGTTTTAGGTACAATATACTGCAGTAAGCCTGCAAAGACACAACAATTACCTATCCTTTTGAAATAATTATCTATAGATTTGTTCAACACTACTTACGCATGTATTTTAAAAGAAAGCTACCACTTTGCTTTCATAAAGGACCCATTAACTCTTCAATAATACTGGGGGTGCCAAAAAAATGTATACACGTGACTTGTATTCATCTTTTGCTATTGGTATATATTGAGTATTACCATTTTAATACAGTTTCTTTCTTTCTTAAAATGTGTATAAAATTTTTGGCACCCTTTGTATATGTTATAAAGTTGTTATTAGTTAATATTTTATTACTTTTTGTTAAAAATAAACTCAGTACACTGTAGCCAGTAAAAATGATTTGCAGAAAACAATCTATTGACCTATATTGATATGTTAAGTGCAAAAAAGTTACAAAATAGCATGTCTGGTATGATCTATTTTAATTTTTAAAAAATGTACATATGTACAAAAAAGGACTATATTTTCTGACTGTTCTGTCAACTGCATGTATTGCTGTTATAATTTTAAAAGCACCAATAAATTTTATTTAGACCAAAAAATAACTTATAATATAAACTAAAGAGACTGTTTTAAGTTGGAAAAGTAGAAATTGTAAATAATGCACCAACATGCAGAATAGGCAAACATAGTACTGTTTCAAAATTGAACTTTAACAATTAGCTGTTATCTAAATGTGTTTTCAATTCTTAATGCATGAACGTTTAGATTACTTTAGAATCTTAACCACATTTTGCATTCCAAAACATGTTAAAATATGCTCTTCTCTGTCTACCTCTCCAAAGTATCAGAAATCTCTCCAAAGGAAATGAATTGAGTAACTGAAGGATAGATAAAAGGTTCAACACAACAAAAATGTGAACTTTTCTCTTACTTTTTCCCCAATTCCTGATTTCAAAACTGGTGGTTTTATCATTTAGAAAATTCATTAATGGTATTTTAAAACACTGTATTTCATGGTACATTAAAACCACACCATCTGCTCTGGCTGCCTCTAAACCGATTTCATACTTGAGCAAGATTTTCCAGACAATTAGGATATACTTCAGTAACACGTTGCAGTATATCAAGGAATAGTAAGTAATATCTGCCATTTTAATTGCTAGGATCTCAGAAAAAATAACTTGTAAATATCAAATGTATCCTCAGCGTAGGGCTATGGAATCATTTCAGCACAAAAAATATGGGGAAAAGTTAGTGTGTATCTTATAGTGACTAAGAAACAATATTATATCAACATTGTTATATTGAGATACTAATTTCCTCAATCTCAAAAACATACCCATTTCCAAAGTCAAATCTCAGATATTTATCACAAAATTATATTAATGTACATTATCTCTAGTCTATGAATAATCTATTGCTTTAGGATGTCAAGGTAAGGGTGTGTGTGTGTGTGTGTGTATTCTATAATATTTTAAATTAAAAAAGAGAAACTCTGAATTTGGTATTTTTCATTGAATCAATCAATATAGCCATCCTAAAATAGGATACTGATTCTAGTACTCCTGATTTAATAATATAACCACATAGTAAAAGAACTACAAAAGCTGATCGATTTGATGACTTCACAATTAAAAAACTGATTGTAAGCAAATAAAACAAGTGTGCTTGTGAAAAGTTTAATTAAGCTGGTTCATGTCTGAGATACTTTCATTTAGAGATCAATGGCAGCATTTATGACACAAGTGGGTACCATCCACTATCTGACGATTTTCTCATTTCCATAGAGAGCCGGATACATACCCTTAGGGAGTAGTCACTCTCAGGGGCAATTTGGTCCATCCGCTCTTGCTTCTTGTACCCCTTCTTCCCTGTTGCCTCATCTAAATCTTCTGGAATTCTGATATCATATTTATCCTTATCAAAATCAAACTCTGTTGCATTTCTGTAGCTGTAAAAGTAATTTTTTGAAGGAGCTAAATTTAAAGTTCACAGCAAGCTCAGCAAGGAGCTACTATTAGTTAACAAAACACCTATACATGGAAAACATCATGATAGGGAAAACAAAAGCAAGAAAAAAAATGAAAGATAAGAAATCTAGGAAAATGCAAAAAAACTGAATTCACTCACACACTACTGGTGGCAAGATCAAACAGTAGGGCCATTCTGGAAGTTTCCTCAAAACCTAAACATGCAACTACCATATGAGCTTCAATTATACTCCTGGTCATTTACTGTAGAAAAATGAAGACTATACTCCCACAAACGTTTAGAGCCCTATTTGTAATAGCCAAAAACTGTAAACAACCCAGATGGTCTTTAACAGGTGAAAGGTTAAACAGAGTGATCCATGCACACAATGCAATATACTGGGCAAAAAAAAGGAAGCAAAATATTGACACACACCAAGAGCCTGACATACACCAATTCTCCAGAGAATTAGGCTGAATGAAAGAAGCCAACCCCAAACAGTTTCACACTATGATTCCTTTTATATAACATTCTTGAGATGACAAAGTTATAGAAATTAAGAATGCAACAGAGGTTGTCTGGAATTAAGGAAGGAATGGGTGTGAACATAAAGGGGCAACCTGAGGAATCCTAGTGGTGATAAAAATGCCCAGTATCTTGACTATATCAATGTCCACATCAATAGTACTAATGTAGTCTAGTTTTATAACATGTTACCATTGGGGGAAATTGGGTAAAAGGTATATGAGATCTCTCTATTATTCTTACAACTGCACATGAATCTACAGTTATCTCAAAATAAAAAGTTTAAATGAAAAATAAAAAACGGCAGAGGGACAGGAAAGCAAAAGCAAGAAAAATAAAAGAAGGGAATACAGGATGCTAGAAAAGCACAAGATTTAAAGTATTTTAGGTTTACCACACTATTTGTGCTTTATTCCTATGGTCTCTCAATATTACACATTCATCCTAATTTTAAAACTTTTACTGCTAAGGTCTTATCCTCACAAGGATAAAGATCTACAAATTTTAGCAACACTGAAGTGTCATCTAAATTACTTTATTACCAGGTGCTAAATCATGCTTAGCTTTCAGTAATGGACCAAATGGACAAAGACTTCTCTTTTAACTTACACAAGTTGGGACTTAGTGGGATTTTTGTCTTCTCATTCCTTGTTTGTTTTTGTTTTTTGAGGAGGGGGTAGAATAACAGAGTGAGAAGAAAGTGCTATGGAGACTAAATGGCAGGGCCAGGAAATTTATTTTTAGTATTATGAAATTACCTCAAATTGAAGCCAAAGTGGCCTCAATAAAATACCATCGGAAAAGACAAATCATTAACTATACCAAAAAATGAGCACCTCTCAGTGGATTTCTACTCCGTAACAATGGATGAGCGTAATAAAATCATTCATGCAAATGCACTTTCCTTCCCAAATGATTAACAACTAGCTGAGGTCTATACTTACCTTCTAAGATTCCAAATGATGATCCTCGTCCCCTTCTTACCCATAATAGCATCCAGTTCTGCTAGTAATTTCTGTTCCGTAGAAAACAAAGAATGTTCCAGAATTGCAGCGAGACTTGCTTTTGATTCCACTGAATTAATCACCTGTCGTATATCTGAAGTTAAAGACTTACACCAACAATATTTTTTACAATTTGTACATGGAAACCAGAAACAGAAAAACTATTTACGAAATTATTTTCTAAGTTTCAAAATGGCAGTTTGACTTCAAATGAACACCAGAAGGATGAAGTATGAGCAAGTTTATTACCCTAACTAATTTAATGGTTTCCAACATTTGAAGTGTATTTATATAAAAGATATTCTCCTCGAGATATCTTGCTTTTCATGGTAATTAGTGAAAATGTCAAGCCAGACCACAAAAGTGAAATAAAGAGGAAAGCTCCAGGAAGCTCAACATAAATGCAACCACCTAACAGTAAGGATTTCCATAGCACAACTCCAACAGAGAAAGGAACAAAGGCTTAGTCAAGGCAATAGACAGGAAAAAGAGCTAGAATGGAAGGTGTGATTAAAAAACAAGAATCTGGAGGAGGGCAAGAGGCTTGAATGGTTGCCATTATTTCTTTAGTTTCTACACAGCTATTTCAAAAGCAAAAGGATATGGTGTTTGTTGAATGCCACTATGGGGACAACAACGTGTTCTGCTTTTATGGCCTCCAAGTAGGTCTGAGACAAGAAGCCCACACTCATGCTTTCCCCATTTTTGGTAAAAACGATTGCATCTCTACCCAAACGCATAGAACCTGACTTGAAACCATTCCCATACAATCCAACTGGGACATGACCATTCACGGTGACTTTGTCGCTGAAGCCAAAGCTACAAAGAAAAGAAAGATTGAAAAAACAAATATGCATCAAAAATTGTAACATGTAGAAACCCTGGGTTTCTATGCTGGCCTCATCCTTCCTAGATGTATAATCTTGAGCAAATGACTTATTCTGCCTTGATGTTCCTCATCTTTGAAACGAAGGAAACCAAGCCCACATCACAGGGGTCTTTAAGAATTACACACGCTAAAACAGGAGCCCATTGCCAGGCACATCCTGACTAAATGGCTAAATTATAATTTGGACCCCTGGGCCCTTGATATTTCACCCGATGAAATCTCCAGTAAATGGGAATGGGTCTCTTTTTCTCAGTAAGCCTGATGGGGTTACTTCGACTTTCGGGCAGCATAAGAAATGTTTGAGGAACAGTAGAAGGGTCTGCTGCCAAATTCTCCCTCTCCCTTGTACCTGTGGTATGCCTCTGAATTTCCGTTTCAGGCACATCTGGCTTCATACTGACATCCTATTCTGCAACATGAGAGCCCAAGGCCTTAAAAATTACTTTATGCTGCTTCCTCAGCCTCTGAAGTCCTTTAAAATTACACCTCCACCCCCAAAAAGTGGTGTTTTATTGGAAATACTGATTAAAACTAATTTACACTAAAGTACAATCAACTGGTATCAAAGTGCTACAACTCTACAAAGGAACTGCAGAATTTCAGGTTAAGTCAGACATGGGGATGGTGTGATGAAAATGGTAGGACTGCGTAATAACCTAACAATAGTAGAAAACGATGGAAGACTTAAGAGAATAGAGCACACTATGGGGGAATAGCATTTCATATGCAAAAAACAAAAACTATGGGCAATAAGTATGACACATGAGACCCTTGACCTAGGAGAAAGCAATGAGTTTAAGAAGTATGACACTTTTACATACCTTAGCATTTTATGCAATTTATCTGAAGTCATACCATTCCCATTATCAGTGAATGTCAAGCATATATAGCTCTTTATCAATGTTTTATCAATCCATATCTGCTTTGCATTCACATCAGGATCGTAGGCATTATCTGAGGAACAAATGTTTTGAAAATTTTTCAATTGGCGTTTTAAAGAAAAGCAATTAGTTCAGAACAATCCTTTAACAAGCAATGGAATAACATGTTATGAAAATTTTAAAAGCTGAAATACTAAAGAACTCTTTAAGATTTGAAAACATGGAACTAAAAAACCATATCCTGCTATATATTGCTCATCAATTGTTAACAGAATGAACTCTTTCCAAAGCCCTCGATTCATTCGAGAGAGCAAAGACTGGTACCCACTACACTGAAAAAGTGTAAAAGCAAGAAGAATCACTGCACTACAGAGATAATCAAGATAAGAAGGTCCTCTGCCCAAAGAACTAACCTAGCCACTATCATAAGGGAAACTAGGAGTTGAGTGTCCACTGGCCTACAAGTTGACATGGAAGACACAATTTGGTTATTAAAGAAATGAGAAAGCAGTATCATTTTCTGCTAAGCTACATACACAGATGAAGGTTTACCTTCTACAGTTTTTCAAATTGTGACCCTTTTCAATCATTAAAGAGAAAACCACAGGCCCAAAATGGCATCACTCATGGTAAAAGCCCATAACATCAAAACTAAATTTTAATACCTGATATAACTGCAGTTTTAACCTCTCAAATGTTATTTTAATTAACCTTAACCAGTCTGGAATTTTCTGGACAAGGACCAGTAAGGTAACCTGTCACGTAGGCCCAGGCCCTTTCCATCCCCCACGTAGAAAGCAGAGGCAGGGCAATCTGCAGGATAAAAACCTTTCTTCCTCTTCTCTTCCTCCCCCAAAAAGATGTCCCCAAAATAATCCATTCTTTTCTTTCACTAATAGCTCCCTTGCCCATCCTGCTTCCTATAAAACCCTTCCATTTTACACAACCCCTCG
Organism: Rhinolophus hipposideros; assembly: GCF_964194185.1. Classification (NCBI taxonomy): domain Eukaryota; kingdom Metazoa; phylum Chordata; class Mammalia; order Chiroptera; family Rhinolophidae; genus Rhinolophus; species Rhinolophus hipposideros. The sequence goes on along the minus strand of NC_138048.1, from coordinate 103,344,358 downwards.
GAGTGCCCTTCTAGCTACCAGACAGAATGCTGCCCCATTCATGAGTCACTTCATAAAGCCTATTAGATCTCCAAGCTTACCTAGTGGAATATTTTTTGTAAGTTTTTTTTTTTAACTTTTATTTATTTAAGTGTGTTTTTCCAGGACCCATCATCTCCAAGTCAAGTAGTTGTTTCAATCTAGTTGTGGTGGGCGCAGCTCACACTGGCCCATGTGGGGATCGAACCAGCAACCTTGTTGTTAAGAGCACTGCGCTGTAATCCACTGAGCTAACCCGCCGACTCCCTCAGTGGAATTTTTTTTTAACACAATCTAACTGAAGTTTCTGGTGGCTTTTGCACATCTATGATCTCTGTACACCTCATTTAACATCCTTGTTTAGCATCCTTGAAAAATTTCAACAGTAGCAGTAATAATATCAACTTGTGAATTATCTAAGATCATTTGAATATCACTAACTGACCAAAAACTACTTTTTGAGGTGTATTTTTAAGTGTTTGTTTTATAATATAAACAATGGTTCTCAAACTATCCTTCCATTAAGGCTGCCTACAATTAAAATCAAATCTCAAACCTTTTTTTTTAATCAACTATTTCAGGAAAGACGGTGTTACATTAAAAACTTAAAATTTGAGGGCGGCTGGGTGGTTCAGGTTGTTGGAGCGTTGTGCTCCTAACACTGAGGTTGCCGGTTCGATTCCCACATGGGCCAGTGAGCTGCACCATCTACAGCTAAGATTGTGAACAACGGCTAGACCTGGAGCTGGGCTGCCGCCGTGAGCTTCCGTGTGCAGCCAGCCGGTGGTCAGAGAGACTGGCTCAACTGGGTAGAGTGCAAGGCTCATAACACCAACATGGGCCAGTGAGCTGCGTCCTCCACAACTAGACTGAGAACAATGGCTGGAATCGGAGGGGGGAGGGGGGAAAAAACCTTAAAATTTGATAAACCACAAAAAAAGCACGATGACTTTCAGTTGCTCTAACCCAGGGGTGTCCATACTTTTTTCAACGTTTTTCACCAAGGGCCATATGCGGTAAAATACACAAACAGCCGGGCCACTGACTCCAGGTGAAGTACGTATTGCCTCACCTGGTTTATTTAAGTAAACTAAATATATTTTTAGAATTTGCTGTGGGCCAATAAAACATGGATTGCACGTTGGCCCGTGGGGTCACAGTTTGGACACCCCCGCTCTAACTGAAAGCTAGAGAATCACTATTATGGGAAGGATAGATCCTAGGTTGGGTAGCTCCTCTGGGTTGCCATCAAAAAATAATAACTGAATAGCTGCAATGCTATAGCATATCTGGGGCTTAAAAAACAAACAAACATCCAAACAGCCTATATCAGCAGGGAGACGCTGAAAATCTAACTATACCAAAGAAAAGAAGGGTGCTCAAAAGTTCCTTCTTTTCTTTTTTGTGCACCATCTAAGATACAATGTTTTGCTGAAAATAAGACTGGGTCTTATATTAAGGTTTGCTCCAAAAGACGCATTAGGGCTTATTATGTTCAGGGACATCATGCTGAAAAAAATCATGCGAGGGCTTTTCTTCTGGTTAGGTCTTATTTTTGGGGAAACAAGGTAGAACCCTTCCTTGATTAAGAATCTAAAGTATATCTAAGAATTCCTAAGATTATAATTTTCCTTTGTTTCTCAAACATGCTTAAAAAGAAAATTCATGTGCACGAATTTTTCCAAGAAAAAAATATCATGACCCATAAAGTAAATCTGACAACCTTACTTTTCTCATGTTCATTAAGTCATTAAAATACAACCCTATACCTTGACTATTGTCAGAAACAAGAATTTATTCCCACAAATCTAACATAACATTAATACTCCTACATATTAATACCAGAAAATGAATCTAACGTTATACATACTTCCCAACCATTAAAAAACATAATTCCCCTATTTCTGAAATAGACCTATCTCTTTCATAATCAGAATAAAATATTTTCAACATAAATGTTTCATGAACTTGGCAAATTAAAATACTTTGACAGTAGTATAAGTAGGGTTGAACAATGATTAATTTGACATCCATTTGAATAGCTGTTATGCTAGGTAACCTTTACTCATAATGTTATCATTTAAAATAACATTTGTTTTTTTAAAAAGCACATTTACACACTTTTTTTCAATGAAAAGCTTTTCTAAAACTTCAATTGCCCACAGATTATGAAATGTCAATTTTACATACCTATTAATTCAGCAACTGCACTGAATGGCCAAGTGTGACTAGTAGAATTTGTATGTAAAAACTTCGGGCAAAGCTGAAACAAACCAATGATTTAGGTAAATTAATTCAGGTCTTACTTTTAAGAACAGAAACTGAGAACAATTCTGAGAGTCTTAAATTAACTTATAGTGGGCAAGAGAATATGAGAAAGCAGTTAATCAATCAATAGCTGTGGACCAACAACAGACTGCTCACATTCCTGAAGGTACGCTGCAGCTTTGAAGCAACTACTGCAGTGACCGCCAGACTCCACAGCATCCTGACAATGGGCGCACTTTCAGGACTGTTTCCCGCAGCCAATCAAAAGTAGTAAACGCCTCTTCCTTTCCTAGGACTGCCCCGTTTCCCCTTTTCCCACCTCCCCACTCCCACCCTTATCTGTAGCCAGTGTCAATTCTTTCAGAACAACTTATATCCGTCTTCCCCAGAACATAATGTATAAAAGTGCTGTCAAGTCCCGGACTGCGGACAGGTTTATCTTAGCCCTGCTGCTGGTGGTTTAGACTGCACGCCCCAGGATCGGGTCTTTTTCTGGCAAGGATTTGCTTCAATAAACCCTTTCGTTCAGAAAAGCTTTCAGCCATGAAAGCTTTCTTTTTTTGGTATTAAAAAAACAATATAATTTTCTGTCCTTGTGTTAAACAACACTGAGACCAAGTAAAAATAACTTAGCTGCTTCTTTCAGGATATACCTGGAAAATATAACCTAAAGATAAGATTCTTGGAAAATAAGGCTGTGACTCAACTAAATATTAGTTTACTCATCAAGACTTGTACCAAAACACTTGCCTCTTTATATCCACCAATCTAAAGCCATGACATCATAAATTACCCAATCCCAGTTACAGACCTCACAAGACCTACTTCAAAACTACCCAGCCAATGCCCTAAAATCCTCTTTATTTATTTATTGGTGTGACAATTGTTAGTGAAATTACATAGGTTTCAGGTGTACAATTCTGTATTACATCATCTATAAATCCCACTGTGTGTTCACCACCCAGTTACTTCTCCTTCCATCACCATATATTTGATCCCCCTTACCCTCATCTCCCTCCTCTCACCCCCCCATCCCCCCCCCCCCCCCCCCCCCCCCCGTCATTTCCTAATCTTCCCACTAGGAGACACAACTAAGACTTTGTCCTTAGTGCATTAGGCTTAACAAACTTAGCTTTGCTTATTAGTCAACAGGCTTTTCTGGTAGTCTGTTGGAAGTCAATACTTGACACTTTTAGTATTTACTCCAAGTTCATTTAGTGAACTTGTAGCAGTAGAGTACTATACATCTACAAACCTTTTAAACAATGTCAAGTAATGGTTCATATGCAACAAACCCTGATTTCCAAACATAAAAATGTTTGATTTTACTCGCAGTATGGAAGACTATGCCAATCAACCTCATGGTATAGAGAATCTAAATTCCTGAGTAATGTGTTAGGTTGGTGCAAAAGTAATTGCTGTTTAAAAGGTTAAAAAAAATCGCAAAAACCCCAAGTTTTTCACCAACCTAATAAATATCAAATGTATAAAAACGTACAAATGGTTCTAAAAGGATGAGGCTTGAAAATTTCACATGCAGAGAATTTCTATGCAATGAGGACTTTTTCTGCATTCATCTGGAACAGATTTTCTCATATATAAGGAAAAAAAGTGTCACTTTGTTTCATGTGAAGAGCCCTGGAAACGTGGTTAGATTATAAATTATGACAGCCACACTTGCCGTGCTCAGTTGCTGCGACAAGGTGTCAGAAAGAGCTCTCTACTTTTCCTCTGTCAACATTTGATTTTAGACAATGCCCAAGCATTGGTTCCCATTAGGTTGAAGTACACAGGCGAAAAATGGTATTCTGTAAAACCATCTTCCAACTGGAGTATGTGTAATTTGGACCTCCTATGGTATACGCATGTAATATAGCACACAGTCATGTAATGTGGAGTATAAGTAATTCAGACTTTCTAAAGCATACACCACCAAGGGCTTCTAATGAAAATCCATTTCCGGATATTCATCTTACACAAGAAGCCTTTTCTCTAATTAATCTACCTAAGAATGTGCCAGCAGTCAGATTTTCCAGTCCCAGTTCTTCCCGTTGCAGATTCGTCAAGCTACCATTTTTTTAAAAAAAGGTATATTCCTTTCCCTTTCTAAACCTTTGGGTGTTTTTAAACCTCTGGCTACCAAAGGAGAAAATGATTAATCGACCACTTATAGTTTCTGTCTCTGTTTTATGCATTTCTGTCAGGTGTGAAATCTGGCGTTAGAAATGGGGTCTTTTGGTCCATGTGGCAATACTTTGATTTTAGACGCATGGCAGAGTGTGGCGCTAGGAATGTCAATTTTCATTTAATGACTTCATCGTAGACACCGATTCCAAACTGAAACAGTACAAATTGTTCTTGAGTCAGAGTCCCAGGAGAGCAAAGCAAAGAAGGCATCAGTAACGAACAATGAATGCTAAACAGTGGCTTTTTGGGTATTTAAGCATGAGCAATTATTTTCAATTATTCTCAATAATAATCTCTAGAACGTCACTAACTACAATGAAAAACACTCTTGAACAGCCAAACAGCAGTGTAACACACACACACACACACACACACACAGCAGACATACTATGGGATATGGAATATATTTAATTAGCTATGTGATACTGGAAAAGAAACAATCTCTGTACTTCAAGTGCTGTCATCTGCAAAAATGAGGATAACAGTATCAGCTTACAGGGTTGTTAAAAGAGAATTAAATGACTTAACAAGTAAAGAAGGAATTAAAACCAAATAAGATTTGAAAACGGGGATGTACTGGGGATTAGAGTGGGGTGCTTAACTGGAATACAAAGGTTTCGGTTTCAATGGTGAGTCAGGGATAGATTTGGCAGAAGAGAAGCAAGCACTTGGAAGAAACTGCCTCCCCATACCTTCAATAAAGAGACACGAAAGAGGGCATCTGCCTAATGGGAAGCTTGTCTGTCTCGTTGTGGACTCTAGGTCAAAAAAAAAAAACCCACAAAAACATATAATGTGACGTTCTGTAAAAAGAGGCATGCCTTCACTTGAGTTAGTTTCAATTTATATAACCTGCGGAACCACTGTGGAGACAGCATCAACCAGGCAGCACAGACTCCCCTAAGTCATTATTTGGAGAATATTTGACTACACCATCTAAAATAACGTTCAAGGAAACAATCCACCAGGAGAAAATGTTAGCAGACAAGACACATGAGTACCAGACACACTCCCCCGCCACCAAAACATTAGGTAAAAAAAAAAAAAAAAAAAAAAAAAAAAAAAAAAAATCAACCTATAAAATAGGTATCCCTGTAAATAACTAGACATCGCCAAAGTAATTTCCAAAAAATCCACACACACACAAATGAGATGCTATAAAGACCACGTAGATTTTTAAAGAATCAAAATTTAAGATTTAAGAATCGAGTTACAAATTTTAAATACAAAACTTTTTAAACATGGAAGCTTGAACACCTGGAGAGTGTTTACCTCTGGCTCTGTCCTGAATCTGTTCTACAATAAAGAAAGAAAAAAAAAGGCATAAATCCAGAAGAACAAAAAGAATTGATGGACAATAGTAGACAAAAGTCAGTAGTTTGGAAACTAGAGATAACTGATTTAATACCCTGGAAAGAGATAAATCTAAAGCCTATAAATGGGAAACCCAACGAAAAGAAGCAGGCCAGAAACTGACAAAATCCCACAAAGGTTTACGGATTAGATTTCTGTGCCTTTCGAATCAAAAGTACTAGAGGCTGTATGAAAACAAGATAGGTTGAAAGTCTTTAAAAGAAGCAATTAAGATTCCCTGAGATCCTTCTTTCATCCTGAGCAACCTGCAACTACCCTAGGCAACTCCATATAAAACTGGAGGTGTGTTCTCTAGAGAAATTGATGGAAGCTCAGGCACAACTGATAAGAGATGGGTCAAGAGCAAGCCAGCAAACAGCCCAGAAATAAAACCTCTTACATATGGTTGAACAATTTTCCAAAAGTGTATAATGACCATTCAACGCGGGAAAGCCAATCTTTGCAAAAAATATAACTGGGAAAGCTGGATATCCATATGCAAAAAATGAAGATGTACCCCTTCCTTACCTTACACCATATACAAAAATTAACTCAAAATGGATCAAAGACCTACACATAAGAGCTGAAACTACAAAACTTAGAACTACTATTCAACAACAAAAAACTAACAACCTAATTTAAAATAGACAAAGGAACAGCTATTTCACATCACTAATCATTAGGGAAATGCCAATCAATACCCCAATAAGGTACCACCTCACACTTATTAGGATGGCTACTATCAAACAGCAGAAAAATAAATCCACTTCACAAACACAACAACGAAACCAGAAAATAACAAGTGCTGGGAAGGATGTGGAGAAAATGAATCTCCTGTACACTCTAAGGGAACGTAAAATGGTGTAGCCACTAGAGGGGTTCCTCAAAAAATTAAACACAGAATTACCATATAATCCAGTGATTCCACTTTAGTATATACTGAAAAGCACTGAAAGCAGAGTCTCAAAGAGATATTTGCATACCCATGTTCAGAGCAACATTATTCACTATGGTGAAAAGATGGAAGCAAACAAACTGTCCATAGACGAATGAACAAACAAAATGTAGTACACTCATACAATGGACTATTATTCAGCCTTAAAAAAGGAAATTCTGACACATGCTACAACATGGATGAATCCTGAGGACATCACACTAAGTGAAATAAGCCAGTCACAAAAGGACAAATACTGTATGATTCCATTTATATGGGGAAAATGGAATGGAGACTTATTTTTTAATGGGTATAAGTTTTAGTTTTGCAAGATGAAGACAGTTTTGGAGACTGGTTGCTCCACAATGTGAATGTACTTAACACTACTGAACTATACACTTAAAAATGTGTAAGATGGTAAATTTTGTTATGTATATTTTACCACAATAAAAAAATAAATAAAGTCAGCAAATTGAGCAACGTGAGACTATCTCCTTTCCCCTAATGAGCTTCCAGATGAGCTGGCAGCCAGGAGCAGGAAACTAGATGTAGCTCTAGAAAATGGAATGATTTCTACAAGTTCTATTTGGTGCTATTTTATTTACAATTGTGCTTTCTGAATAGCATCTTATTTTTGTTGTTCTCACTTTTTAAAAATTACCGTAAAACATTTTTTACTTATTTTCAGCATACTTTTATGGTCTAACACATCCATTCTTTTTTAAACTATTTTTTTTCAGTTACAGTTGACATTCAATATTATTTTATATTAGTTTCCGCTGTACAGCATGGTGGTTAGACATAAATTATTATACAGTGATCCCTGATTCACGAAGTACCCACCTGGCATTATACACAGTCGCTGCTAACACTTCCATTCTTTAATGTCTACAGATACTGACATAGGGTGCCCCCAAGGAAACAGATGGCTCCTTCCAGCTGATCACCCAATACTGCCACCCACCAAAGGACTAGCTCTACTTAGGTATGTACATTTCCCAATCAGCTTTTAGTGTCCTACTTGGAAATGTAAGCAGAAGGCTAAACATCTCCAGACATTTGAGAATGTATAAAATTAGAAATCAAAACAGTCAAAGAAACAAAGAAGGCAATGCAGAGTAAAAGAAAACTTCAAAAATACTATGACTAATATGCCCAGTGACAAAAACAAATATTTTGTCCAGGGACAATTTAAGAAGATAGAGAATAAAATGGTGTTTATGATAATTAAATACATGGAAAGAGAAAGGTAGGAAATCAAATGTAAGAAGTCTCCCAATAAGTAAAGAAAAAAACAATGAGAAGGAAAATAGGAGACAAAAATAGAACAAAAAAAACTGAGGGAAGAAATCTGTTAAATAAATGAGAAAAATTTCCAGATATTAAGGACTTGAGTTTCCAGCCTAGGTGCCCAATACAATGCATAGGACTCTATTAAATAAAACATGCCTTTTAAACTCTGACAGAAATCATTGGTAATCTAGAATTACAAACCCAGCCCAATTATATATAAAGAGCAAGCAATGGTAACCAAAACCACATTACCAGGAAATAACATGAAAAAATTTTCTTCCCATGTACTCTGTTCTTAGGAAATTGCACCTGTTTTTAGAAGGATGGATGGGCTCCACCACTACCAATAACAAAAAATAGCAAATACTTACTGAGTGCTTATAGCATTCACAGGCCCTTTATATGCACTTTGTCATTTAACTTTTAAAACAACCCTTTGAGATGGGTAAGATGATTTTCCCCACATTTCAGACTGGAAACTCCAGCACAAAGAGGTTAAAGTAACTTGCCCAAGGTCACATATCCAGTTGTCAGTCAGAATTTGAACCCAGGAAGGTGGGCTCCAGAGCCCATGCTCTCACTACTGTGCTTGCCAAGGGAGAAAACTTCAAAAGAGGAATATGTAGGATGGAGACACAACAAAAAGGGGAAGGCAATGTCCAGAAAAATGATAAAGGGAAGTCCCCAAATCACAAGTGAACCAACAAAACTGACAAATACTGGGTGTGCTTGAACACATCTGGAAAAGATTTTCCTGTTCTCTCAAAGTTTGAATTAAATGGTGATCAATGAGTACAGACAAAAACTAAGCAAACAAGCAAAAATACAAATCAATTATTAACTTAAGGGAAAAAGACTGTATAGCAAAAAAACACAAAACCACACAATCATAGTTCTGGCTGGCTCTTTTGTGAATAATGGTAAGAGTGATAAATCATACAGTAATTCAACCAAGAAAAGAGAGATATAAGCGCTGGAAGGATGGAAGGAGGTGAAGAGTGTGTGTGTGTGTCACCTAAATGCACAGCAGGATTTCTGGAAAACAACAAAATGGTATCAACATTTTACTTAGAAATACAGAGGCAAAAAGCAAATATTTAAATAAGTTTTTGTCACTCCATATTCCATCCCAGGATCTCCCAACCTAACTGATTTTTTAAAATTTGCATACATTATATTCACCCTTTGTGCCTTAAGTTCTATGGCTTCGGACAAATGCGAGAGAACTCATTACTTCCTAGACCCTCTCCCTGAGGCAAGCATTTGAGAACTATACACAAACGATTGAGCATAGCCATATTCTAGTGAAACTTATGTGCAGAAACTGAAATGTCTATTTCACATAATTTTCCTGTTACAAAATTATTATTCTTTGATTTTTTTCTAGCTGTTTAAGAATCATTCTTAGCTTGTGAGCCATACAAAGACAGGTGGCAGGCTGGATTTGGCCCATGAGCTGTAGTTTGCCAATTCCCGTCCTAAAGCAAAGAGCCCGGTGGCGAGTCCAGAAGCTACAGATGGGAGACTTCTGTCAATGAGGTTCCAAACAGCCCGTGTCACCCACAGGAGTCAGCACACGGACAGCTGCTTCACCAAGGCAGCCAGCTAACAATATGTGTCTCTTAAGGCAGTTTTGACCCTTATCTTTGCTCCCTTACTCCCTGGCCTCAATCTTGAAGAGCCAGACATGAGAGGTAAGGGAAAGGAGAACGGATTCAAGGGCCGACACAGGAAAAGAACAGCTCCATCCTCTTCCCCACCAGTTTCTGGGCCTGAATTTGGCCCAATCTAGGAAGGGCTGGTGGGGGAGGGGGACACGACAAATAAACAAAAGATTTTAAAACAGATAATGTCAGACTTTACCACACCGAAGGCTAATTGAGAAGCACTAAATCTGCCCAGATTCACCGAGGTGTGGGGAAGAACTAGCAAATAATGTTTAAAGCCAGCAGTAAGAAAGAATAAAGTTACTCTATATTAAAACTACTAAATGCTGTATCATCCAATAAACCCCTTACGTAACCCAAGGACCTTTTATTCAGAGTATGTAAAGAACGCTTAGAAATCAATAGATTCCTTAAAAAAAAAAAAAAAAAAAAAAAACAGAAAAACGGGCAAAGGGGACACATAGGTATTTTTTACAAACACCAAAAAAAAAACACAAAAAAGTGAAACGTGAAAAACTTTCAACCTCACAAGCACTCGGGGAAATGCAAAACAAACCGATACCACACTCATCAGGAAAGACGAGAAACTCCGACAATACCAGGTGTTAGTAAGAAAGGGGCCAAATGAATGGAAGTCGCGGGGCAACGCACCATTTCAGAAGTGATGGCACTGCCCCGTGGACGTTAAATGTAAAGAGACTGGACCGGCCATTCTTTGGCAAGAGTTAACACGCTCAGGAGAGGACGGACGTTTCGGCACAACACCGCTAACTTTTTTAGGACAGTCAGGTAGGAAGGCCACGCCCACATTTTAGGACGTGCGATTTTAATTCGTGTGGTGTGAGCGCTCCTCACTCGTACATTCAAGCAACGAGGAAGGATGTCCAAGAACCCAAACGAGAGGCGGCGAGGCGGCTAGAGGGGCAACAGGAGAGCTCGGTGACCCAGGGAGTCAGGCCCCGCGGCTTCACGACAGGGAAGCGGCAGGAATTTAAACGCGTGAGGGAGACTCGTCCGGGCTCGCTTCACCCGGTCCGGCTGCCAGGAGGTCACGGCCGCCGGCACTTCTGGCCGTACACTGCCCTCCGTCCCCCTGCCCGGAGCGCCCTGCGGACCCGCAAGCCGAGAGGCTGTCCGGCCGGCCGCCGAGGCCTCCCCCCCGGCCGCCCGCGGCGAGACCGCCGGAGGGACGCGGGAGGAGGGGCCCCGGCCCCGGCACGCCCCAAAGACGCCGCGGCAAAACAGAAACCTAACGCGGAGGAAACGAAACTCAGCCCGGCCCGCACAGCCCGGCCCGGCCCGGCCCTGCCCGCCGCCCAGCCGCTCCGCCGACCCGAGCGAGATGGCTGCCACTGCCCGCGACCCCACCGCAGCCGTAGCCGCCGGGCCGGCGAGTCGCCACCTCCCACTGCCGGCCCTCCCCTCGCTTGCCCGCCTGCCCGCCCTCCTGGGACACGGCCCGCTCCACCCCTCGCGGCTGCTCACCGCGCTGAGGCGGATCCCGCTGGGCTGCTGCGCCGCCATCTTGAGCGAGCTACAAAGCCAGGACCGGCCTCCGCCGCAACCCGACTGGGAGGCGAAGGAACGATTGTGGAGCCTGCTGTGCCCCGCCCACTTCCGGGGCGGGACAGCGGGGCGCGAGGCTGCCCCGCCCACCCACTTCCGCCTCCACGCACCGTCGGATTGGGTGTGTGGGAAAGGCAAACTGCCTGGCGGGTTAAGGCTGGCTGAGCCCGAGAGCTCGGCGGGGGGCAGGGCGCATGCGTGAGGCGCGGCGGCGTGGTGGCCCCTGCGTTACCTGGAGGGTCCCAAGTTTGAACCCTGGCGCGCTGTGCGCTGCAGGCTCGCAAAGTTGCACTCTAGGTGCTTGATCTGACCGGACGTAAATTGCACTAAGAAAAGCCATCTTATGCCTGTCAATGTCAACGTGATTTGAAAATTTATTCACGAAACATACTTTTTGGATTTACCCTGCAAGTTATTAGCCTGATAGAGTCCTTTGCCACATGCACATTTATTAAGTCCTTTCGTTCGAGCCACATGCACATTTATTAAGTCCTTTCGTTCGAGCACACTTATTTGTTGTCGCCTTGGAGCGGGCCGTAGGGCTGAGTAGGTTACAGAAATGAGTCAGTCAAGGGCTGTCAAACACTGCAGGTAAAGAAAGGATGCAAAGGATTTAAAAAATATATCCATTGCGTTTTAATGATTGTAAACGTACTATTTTCTTTGTAAAAATTCAAATAATACAGAAATAGAAAATAGAAAATGTATCCCCAGTTCCTTCACCAGAACAAGTAAACAATTTGGTGTACGTTACTCCAGACTTACTACATACATATTACATACATACTATTTACAATGTGGGATTAGACTTTACAGAGTCTTCTGCAACTTGCATTCTCATTTTACTTAATTATTTCAACTTGAAATTTGTAAGTGCTCATTCTTTAATTAATGAAAACATAAATGTCTTGCAGGGTGTCCTGTGGGGTCTCTGGTCCCGCTCCCCACATAAGAACGCAGGACACGGTGAGGCCAAAAAGGAACACCCACGGAGCCATAAGCAGGGGAGTCATATCACTATATTCTCGCTGGCGGCATCCGCCTCTCTGCAATCCGCTCTTGCTAGCCCCCATTTTTTCTCTGCTAGCGCGGCCACAGCAGTTATGTTAGTGGCCAATGGCTCACTGGTTACAGTTGACGGCCAACTAGCCACAGCTGATGGCCATCTGATCACAGTTGATGGCCATTTACTACCCGAGCCAGCACCTTTCCACGTGAGGCCGAGAGCCTGGAAACTGCTTTTTGGGGGCTTTGTCCCCACGATAAATGATTGAGAAAATGTTTTTTTAAAAAACCTGTTGTCACCACTGACCATTGAGTAAATGACATAATGTGAATCACATAAGAATGCTAGTTAATTTCATTTGAAATGGTATGTATTTGGTAATTTCTCGGGTTTCCTCCAGCTTTAAGACTGTACTGTTACATGCAAGGATCTTTCATCAACTACTTATTGAGCATCTCTTGGTGACAGGCAAAGTGAGCGTGCTAAGGATTAGTGGTGAGCAAAATAGAGAAATTCTGCTCTTGTGGAATTTATGATATCAAGGTTGTTTATTAAATACATTGTGGCTCATTTGTGAGTTGTAAAATCAATTTGGAAAGTCTTGACCAGCACTTTGTAAAAAAACAAAATAGGATTTTAATTTAATAGTATAGTGCACTGTCTAGGCCTAAATCCAACATCTTATTTTATAGCTATGTGATGTTCAGCAAGTTACTTTGCTTTGAGATGAGATTAGCCTGGATTATCCAGGTGGCCCTAGATGCAATCACAAGTGTCTTTGCATGACAGAGGCAGAAGGAGATTTGGTCACAGAACACTATTTAACCACTGAAGGAGAAAGACTTGCCTAGGAGAAAGGTACTATGCTACTGGCTTTTTGATGATGGAGAAGGAGCCATGAGCAAAGGAGCCAAGAAGCTGGAAAAGGAAAGAAAACTCCACTCTAGGACCCGTAGAGTTTACAATAGGAGCCAAAACCCTGCAGACACCTTGGCTTTCAGCCCATTGAAACTCAGTTTAGACCTCTGGTCTCCAGAACTAGAGGAGAATACATTACTGTAGTTTTAAGCCACTAAGTTTGTGGTCATTTAGTAGAGCAGGAATAGATAATAGCTTAGTGTCGTGCGGGGTGTCCGGTGGGGCGGCCTGCGGGGTCTCTGCTCCTGCTCCCCACATAAGAACGCAGGACATGGTGAGGCCAAAAAGGAACACCCACGGAGCCATAGGGAAGTCATACCACTATGGTCTCACTGGGGGCTGGGTTTACACGACGTGCGACCTGCTGTCTGCTTTGCTGCCAACCGACCAACTCTCCTCGACTCTCCTTACTCTCCTTCAGTCTCCTTCACTCTCCTCGGCTCCCCTCCGTAGCCGCGACAATTATATCAGTGACCAATGGCTTAATGGCTACAGCTGATGGCCAACCAGCCACAGCTGACGGCCATCCACTATCTGAGCCAGCACCTCTCCACATGAGGCCGAGAGCCTGGAAACTGCTTTCTGGGCCTCTGTCCCCACATCTAGTCATGTACAAGTAAATACCTGTATGTACAAATTATTGCCCCCCCAACCCTCGCTTTTTAACAATTGAGCATACAGTGGATTTCTACATTCTGAAGACTTACTCATATGGATGAAATGTGAGGCAAACACATACAGGTTAAACTTGTAGTAGGTTGGTGTCATGCAGGGTCTCTGGTCCCGCTCCCCGCACAAGAATGCAGGATATGGTGAGGCCAAAAAGGAACAACAACGGAGCCATGGATACGGGAGTCATGCCACTATATTCTCGATGGTGGCTGGTCGAGACACAGAAGCAAACATCCACCAGTACCCCAACGAGGAGTCTTCCTGCACCCCAGTCTCGCTGGTGGCCAGGTGAGACACCGGAAGTATGATCAACATGATCTGTAATCCACAATCTGCTTGCTAACTGCACTTGCTAGCCACAATCTGCCGTCTGCTTCTCTACCTACCTACCTACCTACCTACCTACCTACCTACCTACCAACCAACCAACCAACCAACCAACCCAGCGTAGCCCCGGCAGTTATATTAATGGCTAATGGCTAACCGGTAACACCTGATGGCCATCTGATTACAGCTGATGACCGTCTAATAACTGAGCCGAGAGCCTGGAAACTGCTCTCTGGGACTCTGTCCCCACAGTTGGTATAAAAGGGGCTTTTTCAGGAAGGAAAATGCTCCAGCGCACCCCTCTGCTGTTTCTATCAGACAAACTCAAGTTTACTTGGAAATGTTTATTTTAAAAAATGTCAAAGCGGGGGTGGCCGGGTGGCTCAGTTGGTTAGAACGCGAGCTCTTAACAACAAGGTTGCCGGCTCAATTCCCACATGGGCCAGTGAGCTGCGCCCTCCACAACCAGATTGAAGACAATAACTAGAGCTGAGCTGCTACTGGTCTGCCCGTGGGGCGACTTGACTTGGAGACGATGGGTCCTGGAAAAAACACAGTTACCCAATAAAATATATATGTATTTTTAAAAATGTCAAAGCTGAGTTTGATGTGATTTTTCATGATTAAAAGCTATATTTTGGGGGGAATGCTGTAGACTGAATGTTTGTTCCCCACCCCCACCCCCAAATTTGTATGTTGAAATCCTAATCCACAATGTGACAGCATTAGGAGGTGGGGCCTTTGGGAGCTGATTAGGTCATAAGGGTGGGTCCCTCATGAACAGGATTAGTGTCCTTACAAAAGAGCGGTGCTGAGGCCCCTCAACCCTTCTGCCGTGTGAGGACACAACAGGAAGAATCAGGAAGGTGCTTTGATCTTGGACTTTTCTAGTTTCCAGAACTGTAAGAAATGAATGTTTGTTGTTTAAGCTACCCAGTCTATGGTATTTTCATTATAGCAGCCTGAACTAAGACAGGAGAGAGAAACTTTTTAATTCTTTATAAGGGTTAGAATATTAGTCAGACAAAATAAAATCTCCAACTGATCTAAATCAAAAAAATGTGAAATTGTTACCAAACTCAAGGGGTTCCCTTGGGGTGTTCTATTCAAGAACAAGACATGGTTGTTGATAGGTAGTTTTATTTACTTGCAGCAAGTAAAGGAGACAGAGGATTCACATCGAAAGCTCTATCTCCCCAAAGAGAGGTTTAGACATTGCTTATGTACACTATTTGGTTAATTACCTGTTGATTTTTCTTTCTTTTCTTTTTCTTTTTTCTTTTTTTGTAGTTGGCTAAACTTAACAGTTTGGGTTCAGGTCAAGCTCATCCTGTTACAGCTACTTCTGCAAAATACTGTACTGCATTTTAACATTTAGCATGATTAGCATTCAGAAAGATTAGTAAGAATTGTCCAGACCTTGAGACACGTGCTATCTAACAAAATCTGACTGCTTTCTTCTTTAAATTTTTTTTCTGACTGCTTTCATAAACCTGTACAATTATGCATCTTCTCTTACATTGAACAATGTATCTTGGAGATCCTTCTATATCCACACATAAAGAGCTTCTTCCCATTCTTTGGCAGCTTCATCATGTCCCATTACATTGATGTATTGTAATTTACTTAGTCTCCGACTGGTGGACACAACTTGTCTCCAACTTTTGCTATTATCAACAACACTACTATGAATAACTTGTGAATAAGCCATTTAGCACATATGTATGTATATCAGATAAATTCCTCGAAGTAGGATTGTTGGGTCAAAAGATACAGAAGTGGCCAGGAGCATCCTTCCAGTTGTTAGGTGGGATGCCGCCCAATTCATAAATCACTTAATAAAGCCAATTAGATCTCCAAACTAAAAAGAAATTGTCCCATTTCCTCCACAGCTTGTACCAATTTATATTTATATACAGTAGTACCTCTGTTTTTGACCATCTCCGTTGAGGAACATTTCAGTTTACAAACGCCATAAACCCGGAAGTAAATGCTTCAGTTTTCGAACACACCTTGGAAATCGAACACGTCATGCAGCTTCCGCTGAATACAAGATCCTGAGGCCTAGATGTCGGCTGTTTTCGAACATTTCAGAACTCGAACAGTCTTCCGTAACGGATTACATTAGAAAACCGAGGTACCACTGTATACCTCTCCTGTAGCAATGTAGCAGGGATTGTGTTTTCTCCTTTTACTGTTACCTGCTGAAATGGTCAGTGAACAATATTGTAGAGCAATTTTAATTTTTTTCTCATATTGTAAGGTTGGGCATCTTTTTATATGTGTACAAGCCAGTCATTGTGTGTGTGAACTCCCCGTAGATATCTTTTGTCTGTTTGTCTATTCTTTTTCTTTTGCTAGAAGTTAAGTATTGGAGAAATTAACTCTTGGTAATATGAATCTCAAATATTTTCCTCAGTTTTCCATTTGTCTTTTACTTTGCTTATGATGATTTTCGTTATGCAGAATTTTTAAAAGAAAACTTCTATGTTCAAAATTATAGAACTTTCTCTTATGGCTTCTGGAACTTATGTCCATCCAAGAAAGATCACCTTCATTCTTGGCTTATATAAATATCTTCTCTTGATTTTGTTTGGTATTTTCATAGTTTCTTCATGACTTGAATCTTTTATCGTTATGGAATTTATTTTGGTGAAAGTATGAGATACAAATCCAACTTTTCTCCCTTTTGGTTAGTTATCCTAACATCATTTATTGAATAAGCCACTTTTCCTTCGCCCTATGGATTTGAAGTGCTGCTTTTATCGCATCAATAAATTGTTCTATGCTTTTCTGTCCATTGATGGACTTTCTGTTTTGTTCTATTGATCTCCTGTCCATTCTCACACTGGTACCGATTATTTCAGCTTTATAATATGTTTAAAGATCTGCTCAGATTAGTTCTCTTCATTACTGTTCTTTCAGACAATTTCTGGCTACTTTTGCCTGCTTTTTTTTTTTTCTTTTCATTTTTTTGTAAATTTTATAATGAATTTATCCGGTTCAAAAAAACTGCCAAGGGTTGTTTTTTGGGGGGATTGAATTAAATTTGTAGATTAACTTAGAATTTACAACTTATAAAGTTGAATCTTCTTCTTCGACACCGAATAAACATTTCCTTTAGTTTCATGTCTTTTCTCCTTTGATAGTATTTTCTTCAAGGAGCTCATTAAAGGACTTTTCTACATGTTTTATTATTGTTATTGTAAATGGGATTTTATCCCTGGGCTGTCCGGGAGGGTCCCTGGGGCCACCCTATGGGGTGTCCAGGGTCATCTGGGAGGGGCTGTTGATATATATAAAAAGATATTGATGTCAAAAACTATATTGATGTGTACACATTAACTTTTTATTGAATTTGATTGCCTTGCACATGCTTCAGTTGGCCACAAGCTCCCCCCCTCCCAATCATACTGAACAACTTGTCTGTTTTCTAAGGAATTTAGATTGTTATTCTGGCTTAGATTCAGAACAAAGAGAAAATAATCGGAAGGGAAACATGTGGAACACCATACAATAAATGCTTGTTAGTTCACATAGTATCCTTACTATCACACTAAGACGGGTCTAAGCAGGGTAATGCACAGTCAAGTGCTCACTCTCTGTACAGTGGAGTGGTCAGCTGTCAGAGGTCCAGTAAGAATGAAGGACCACCCCAGCGAAGACACAATGGGCTGACCTCACAGATGCTTCAGGTGGGTAGGGCTGGCTATGTCATCAGGCAGCTCTGGGACCATCAGGGAGGAGTGGGGAAGACAAGCCAAATAGGGCATCCTTATGTGCCAAAAGAGGGTGGTCAGTGAAATAGCAGGTGCCTTGGGAAGGTAACTATTACAGTGACAGAAAGTCCACGTTTGGGGCAGAAAACCCACTTTTCCCTGAGCCTCCACCTGTCTAATTCTACAAAGTAATTCATTCAAAATTTGGTTTACTACCCTTTCTTCTTCCTTCCAGCACCACCTTGGGCAGAGAAATCAACCTTCATGTTCATTTAGTTATTTACTGGCTGCCTGTATATGGCAGACACCAAAGGAACTGAAGATATAGTCTTGTTCTCCTTTAAAACACGCTTACCGCACCTCAAGAGCTCGGAGTCACCCCGTGCTGTTACTCAGACGCATGATACTGCCAGAAGTCAGGTGGATGGGGTAGTCTCAGAAAGTCTTCCATGCATTACCCAACAGCAGCAGCCATCTTGAGGTTTTCCTGTTTACCTTTCTCAGAACTGGGCTTGAGAATGTAGGGCCCTAGAGAGAGACAGACCTAGGTTTCGGTTCCTGGTTCTGCCGGCTTTGTGAAACAGGTTAATAGTCTTTACCTCCTAATGGGGTGGTAAGAAAGAAATCCTGCATGTGACACATTTAGCACCATGCCTGGAAAGCACTCCAGTGGTAGGGGTCATTTCATGCCCACAACCCCAACCCCCGGCCCTGTAGTGCTCTGTTTAGACACCAGTCTGTTGCTATGGCCGCCCTTGGTAAGCCCCACCTCTCCTGACATACTGCTTACCCTCAGTGCAGTGGCCCTTTGGTCCTT
The DNA here is from genome assembly GCF_964194185.1 of Rhinolophus hipposideros. Taxonomy (NCBI): domain Eukaryota; kingdom Metazoa; phylum Chordata; class Mammalia; order Chiroptera; family Rhinolophidae; genus Rhinolophus; species Rhinolophus hipposideros. The sequence goes on along the minus strand of NC_138048.1, from coordinate 103,325,613 downwards.
GGGCTGGACACATGGCACTAAGTCCCTCTGGGAGGAGCTGAATCAGAGCAGTAAGGGAAAGATGTTAGGAAAATTTGCCTTCATTGGCTGTTGGTAGCTTTTGGCTGTTAGCTTTTTGTTCCCTCACACGAGAGACTGCATGTGAGGTGATGGTTAGCTTTAGGTTAAGAAAATTCTCCCTCGTCTCATTCCTGGCAGGGGAGCTATGAGGTGATGAAGAGTCTTTTTGTCGGTTTTGCCTGCATCAGCAGATGATGTAGAGAAGTAAGTATCAGAATGACATGACAGGCATGTTACCAGGCTTTGGAAGACCTTGGGCCAATTGTCCCAGGCGAGAACAGTAGGTATTGTTTGTCCAAGTAAACTGGTCCTTTAGCTGGATAAGCAATATTTTTATCACAGTAACTGCCACACCCTCCTGGAACTGGCCATTCCCTCAAGGGGAAGCAGGAACAAGGAGCTTGGCTCTAAGGTACATCTGAAAAAATATATAAGACAGACCACAGGTGGCAGTGTAAATTTCATTTGTCGTTGGCAATTCCTCATCATTCTAACATTTTGCAAACTTGTATGCAACATGCAGCTTACAACATCAGGAGATGCCCTGACTTCCAGCCTGGGACCTGGTGAGGTCTGGCTGGTTCCCAACCTCTCCAGTGTGGTTCCCCATCGTTAACCTTTTTGAGAACTTCCGTGTTTCCCCGAAAATAAGACCTCGCGGAACAGTCAGCTCTAATGCGTCTTTTGGAGCAAAAATTAATATAAGACTTGCAAAAGACGCATTAGAGCTGACTGTTCGGCAAGGTCTTATTTTCGGGGAAACACGGTTAACATTTTAGAAACTATGTACAACTTGTAGCTTGCAGCATCAGGAGACGCCCTAACTTCCAGCAATAACAACAGCGACAACAGCAGTAGCATTCTTGAGAACTTGCTAGCATTTTGAAATCTTGTATGCAGCTTGCAGCCTGCAACATCAGGAGATGCCCTAACTTCCAGCAACAATGACAGCAGCAGCATTCTTGGGAATTTATTAACATTTTGGAAACTGTGTGCAACTTGCAGCTTGCAGCATCAAGAGACGCCTCAGTTTTCCAGCTGTTGATCTGGCAAGGTTTTGATTCCTGACCTTCCCAGTGTCCCCAGTTTGGTGAGCTTTTGGCATCTACTGTAATAGTTGCTATCCTATAAATTTTATTACTGCTTTTAGATACTCTCTATTGATGTTATTTAGCCAAGTGACTTTTGATCAATAGTAAACATACATTGGGATCTCTTAAACTTATATGTATGTGTACTCCTTTGATATGACATTGCTGTCAATATATATAGTTTAGTCTTAACTGCCTTTACTGTCATTAGCACATTCTACTAATTGCCTTTGTCTTTTGCTATTGCATATTGCTAAATGAATTGATTAGATATTGCTAAACAAATCAGCCCCACTCTAGCATGTCCTCCCCTTTCTTTTCCCCGCTTGTCATTACAAGCAGTCATCTCCAAAGTGGGGGGCACACAGGCCTCTGTTGTGAAAAAGAAAATATCAGAACTGCTAATTCTGTTTTCCCTCATACTTTAAACATCTCCATTTCCTCTTTTATAAAATACACAATGTCAATAGGTTATTGCTTGTAAATATTTAAACAGTAAACCCTGTTACTGAAAAATCTAAAAATAAAATAAAATAAAATAAAATACACAATGTATGTTGGTACTCAGGTAAATTAACATAACACACAGGCTTATGGATATCGGGGGAAGCCCACGCTCCATTTTTACTGATGGATGTGTGATCAAAACTGTTTCTATAAAGCTCAGAGAGGGCAGAGATGGTTAGCTGCTGCAATCTTAAGAGGAGTTACCACCAATATTCCCTTTTCTCAGATGACAAACTGAGGCACAAAGTATTTGCCCAGGCTAGTACATGGGGCAGCTGAGTGTCAATCCCAAGCAAGCTGACTTCAGAGCTCGTATCACCTACTGTGGTACACACTGACAATAGATTTAATGCGTATCACAAGATGGCTTCTTGAGTGTTCTGACAGAAAGACGCGCTGCTGATTCCCTGTCCTTTAAGAGTTCTCTTTAATAAATAAAGATTAAATTACACATGGTATTATTAGAGACCAATAAGTTGCTTTAGATATTGGGGAGAAAAAAACTGAACAGCGAAATTAGTAAATCGAAGTATAGATGTAAGAGCTACCTTTCATAGCATAATGCTACTGATAGAAATAAACTACTAGTTTGCTGTAAATTTTGATGAACGTGTACATCCATCTTGACGTTAACTATTAATGAGCACATGGTTATCACCTCACAACCTGAATTATAGGGAACTCACAGTATAAGTTACATAGAATTTATAATTCTATACTTCAATATTAAAACTTGAGTGACCAAACTTGCAAATGTTTTTAAAGATATCCCCTACATACAAAAACATGAACATAACTTCCATGTAATTTTAAACATATTATTTGTAGGAATAATCACGTATCTAGCAGTGACTTTTGATTCTCATTTTCAGCCCTTATTTAGGGAACCGAGAGGTTCTTTCCTCCCCAGACCCTATACTAGGGCTAATGACACACACTGCTTCTGCACTGCATGCACACCAGAAAGCAGCAGGGTGTGAGGAGAAACTAACTGATAATGTTAGCCAAATTGCAAGACACCCTTCCCCACAGGGTGACATGAGAGCACTCATTAGGGCAGTGGGTATCATCTGGCCAGGAAAGGGATTTCATGTAATGCTCTGGGGACTGAAAAGGGGACATGAGCTAGGCAGGTCTGGAAGGCAAGCCCCAGCAGAGGAGGGACGCCCAGCCAGGATTCTAAATAGGGGAGTTGGCATGAGACAAAAAGGCTCCGAAAGAGTGGGATGACATGCGGCCAGGCTAGAGAAGTCTATGCCTAGAAAGGGATTACTTTAATGAACAGTGATGTCTCCAAAGTAGAAAATAGATCTTAGAAAGGAGAGAGGAAAAGGGAAGAGTCCCAAGCCTGAGTTTCCCGGACGGTCTTTTCAGTCATGAAAGCCTCTGTGACTACGCTGACTGATTTATGTTAGTGGAAAGTGCTGGCAAGGTACATCCTAAGCGGTACAAAACTAAGGTTACAGCTGTCAGAGTTTTGAAAACTAGGTATTTTTTACACAGCTGAACAGTGCAAACACGTGATTGTAATGGGCACGAGTTAAACACGCTGAGATATCTTATTAAAGCGCTCAGTACTTATGAATAGCCAATCATAATGGGCGATTACTCTTTTCAGAAAATAATATGTTTTAGTCTTAAAATGTAGTCCCAAAATAATCACTTTAAAGGGTGTATGTGTGAAAGGTTAAAAATAGTATTTGACAAGTTAAAAGTTTTAGAAAAATATACTGAGATAGACCATGTATCTGCATCAACAAAGAAAATAACTTAATTTTCTTCATAGTTCTACTTCACATTACAAACTTTGTGCTACCGTTAGATGATATATTAACTTTATTTTCTTTACATAAATTGAGGAAGAAACATACAATCAGGTCCAAATATATTACAAGACATTTAGGGAGGTGTGTTTTGTTATCTGAACAGAAAGTTATCTGAAATCTACTTTCAAAATTGAAATACACTTGTTTTCAAAAGCACTATCCTCGCTTCCTTCTTGTTTAGAATATACCCCAGTTTCTGCTGAAGTATCAGTGAATGGATTAAATAAATTGTCTTATAAGGTTAACATTCCAGATGTTCCAAAAAGTCATATTCAACACATTCCTCTAGTTGTTTCAAGACCCTGGAGCTATCTGTGACAGGAAACTCTAAGAATGGAGGGTCCTGGGTGTCAGCAGGCAGTGTATTTTGGGTTTTGAAAGCACAGTTTAGAGTCTTAAAGAATGGCATCAATTGCCTAATGCTGGAAACAGAATGTTGGCGCAGAAGAGGGAATTCGCTCTTCAGGGTGACCTCATCAAAGCCAATTTCCTGCAAAAAAAAAACAACAACAAAAAAAACCCATTACAAATGATAATGGCTTTGCTAAGGGTTAGAGAGGTAAGTGAGTTCGAGCAGATGGCAAATCATCAGGTGGGTTCTTTATACAAATTCATGATCAGCCCTAAAGATGGCATCAACTCAATTGCTAGGTCTTCAACTGACATTTTCTGCCAGGGTTTCACCCAAAGCTCACCCCCACTGGAGGGCCCTGTCATTCCTCCAACAGGCCCTTGCTCGAAGTATTAGGTGGGTGCCAAAGTAATGTGGTTTTTGCAATTACTTTTGCACCGACCTAGTAATAAACTACTTCTACGTGACTTATCCAGGACTGTGTTCACCCCTTAGCAACTGGGATGAGAAGGTGACATGTAAATGAGAAAATAAAGGTGGAATTTATGATCATCTCCAAGTTTGAACCCTCAGATAAGAGAGATTTTGAAAATTCAAAGTCATTAAAATCAAGTGGCATGTTAAAATACTTCACTTATTGCTTAGCCTTTCTCCCCTCTTCCACGAATATAAATTTTAAAAAGAAAAACACTTACCCCGTATTTTAATTTTAGGAGGTCTAGAATCCTAACAGTGTGGGGTTTGCATTCTTGATGATTTTCCTCTACATCTGATAGGAAGGCAGGGCCCTCTGTGTCCACTTCTGGCACAAATGCCCACCTATAACTGGAGGAAGAAAAGCCAAGGTCAGACATGCTGGCTCAGAGGCCACTTAAAAAAGATTGTTACAGTTGTCTTCACATGCCATACAATTCACCTGTTGAAAGCGTACAATTCAATGGCTTTTAGTACCTTCACAGAATCGTGCGCTTGTTACAGCGACGAATCTACACTGATGCGTCATCATCACCCGGCGTCCACAGCTTATCTCAGGGTTCACTCTTGCTCGGTGTTGCACATTCCATGCGTTTGGACTAATTTACAATGACACGTCCAATCACGATAGTATTATATAGTGTAGTCTGTAGTCTCGCTGCCCTAAATGTCCTCTGTGCCCTGCCTCCCCGCACCCCAAACCCTGGCAACCACTGATCTTTTTACTGTCTTCATAGTTTTGCCTTTTCCAGAATGTCAGAGTTGGAATCAGACAGTATACAGCCATTTCAGATTGGCTTCTTTCCTTTAGTAATATGCATTTAAGGAGAACCTGCTTTGTGTTTTTTTAAACTTTTATTTATTTATGTGTGTTTTTGCAGGACCCATCTGCTCCAAGTCAAGTAGTTGTTTCAATCTAGTTGTGGAGGGCGCAGCTCACAGTGGCCCAGGTGGGGATCGGACTGGAAACCCTGTTGTTAAGAACACCGCGCTCTAACCAACTGAGCTAATTGGCCACTCCAGAGAACCAACATTTTAACCACAAATATTTCTACATGATTATTCTCTTTAGTGAAGTGGGACAGAGAGAAGTGGCATGTGGGACCAGGCATGAAATTAAACATATGAGCAGCTGTGTTAAGCCTACAGGAAATGTAAGCCAACAGGGGCAAAGTGAATTGAGATGGTATGTTCTATGTATTTAAAAACAAAGACAGGGCGGCCGATGGCTCAGTTGGTTAGAGAGCAAGCTCTTAACAAGGTTGCGGTTCGATTCCCACATGGGCCAGGGAGCTGCACCCTCTACAACTAGATTGAAAAAAACACAAAAACACCAACGAATTGACTTGGAGCTGAGCTGTGCCCCCCACAACTGGATTGAAAAATGACTTGACATCCTGGAAAAAAAAACACTGTTCCCCAATAATTCCCCAAGTAAAAACAAAACAAAACAAACAGATAAAAAAAATCTACACAAATGCAGTGCGGACCACCAGTGAGTGTTTTAGAAATATCCAGTAGCAGAACCCACCTAAACATGTACACACACACACACACACACACACATACACACACACAGGTGCACACACGCACACACGCTCATGCACCCGTAAATACTACTGTGAGCCAAATTCATGAAACCACAGATGTTGCAAGTAACCTGAAACTTGGTGTTCTAAGCAGGCTTATCAGCCACTAATACCCATACTGGCTTCTCACAGACTGTACAGGAAAGAAAAGTGAAAGTGCTCATGAGAAAAGTCTCTACTTCAAAGAAGACACATGATCTTATCTGACTTACATTTGAAATAATGGCATCTTGTCAGGTGGAAAAGAAAGTGCTGTGTCCAAGAATTTGCAAGCTGATAAATATAAGATGAGTTCACTCTGGGCAATCTCCCCCATCAAGGGCCCATTTCCATCAGCAACTGAACCTTTCATTCTGTTGATTTTGTTGCTGCTTCTATAAATTTGCAAAGAAACTCTTGTTATAGATTCATCCACATCTGCTGTAGTCCATTTGCCTATGCAATGTTCATAAGAAAGTTTTTCTTTTTAAGAAATGATCAAAATAGCTGGTCCCTTCCCAAGAACTTCAAGAAAATAGTATTTACCATGAGATAGCCCTACATCATAAAGTGATGCCCACTAATAACTGTCACATATGTGCACAGATGCTTGTACTACTTACCTCAATGATTCATCATCCTCTTTCAGGTCTTCTTCAAGCTGTATGAATGTCTGAATCTTAAAAAGAAAACGTGAACTCACGTTATCATTTGAGAGAGATTAAAACTAGCTTAATGTTTAAAATGTGTATGTCCGTGAAAAAATAGCACATAAAGTGAAAGAAACAATCAACAAAATGAAAAGACAACTTGCTGTTAAGGAGAAAACTACAGGACAAAGATGGCGTCATTCGTGCTAAAGTCCATGGCACCAAACCTAGATGAACACCTGCGCTAACTGCAGTTTCAACCTTTATCAGGAACATAATCTTAAACAAACAGTACGGAATTTTCTAATCAACACCAATGGAGTAATCTGTCACAAGGGCCCACTACATTTCCCGGAAAAAGAGGTAATCTGCATGATAAAACCCTTCCCATTCTATGTCTTCGAATTCTTTCTTTTGCTAATAGCTTCCTTGTCCCACCCTTCTTTTCTTATAACAACCTTCCATTTTAGTACAACTTCCCTGGAGCTGATTGTGAAGTACCAACTTGGTTATCTTCTGCATTGATAAGAGTTTCTAGAGATAGGGTTGTTCACCTCTTCCTGGTACAGGGAGGGAGACTCCCTTACAAACTGAGATTTCCTTTACAAATGTAAATATCTTTTATAAAGGGTAACCTCTAACTGGTATATTATACTAATTATATTATATCATATTATATTATATTGTATTTTATATTCCCAGTCTTATGTTAATATTATAGTAAAATAAGGCCAGGTCTTATATTAATTTTGCTCCAAAAGATGCATTAGAGCTGATTGTCTCGCTAAGTCTTATTTTTGGGGAAACATGGTATGATGCCATTTGTAGTTGACCAAAATATCATTATGCGGTACATGATTGTATACTTGACCCTTGAATAATACGGATCTGAGTAAAAGTGGACCCATGCAGTTCTAACCTGTGATATTTAAGGGTCAACTAACTGCATTTTCGATTCTCAGCTGGGAATCTGTATGTGGAGGGCTAACTTAAGTTACGTGTGAATTTTGGACTGTGCAGGTGGTCAGTGCCCCTAACTCCCATGTTGTTCAAGGGTCAACTGTATATCTGAAGGAAATGAAACACTATTATTGAAAAGGTATCTGCACCCCGGGTTCATAGCAGCATTGTTTACAATGACCAAGACATGAAAAAAAATCTAAGCATCCATCAACAGATGAATGGATTAAGAAAATCTTGTATATGTACACAATGGAATATTACTCAGCCATAAAAAGGAGGAAATCCTGCCATTTGTGACAATGTGGATGAAACTTGAAAGTATTATGCTAAGTGAAATAAGTCACACAAATACTTTATGATCTCACTTACATGAAATCAAAATAAAACAAAATAAACAAAAACAAACCAGACATAAAAAAGATCAGGTTTGTGGTTACCAGAGGTGGGGTGGGTAGGGAGGTGAGGGGATGCTGGGGGAGGGGAAAGTGGATGAAGGTGGTCAAAAAGTAAAAATTTGCAGTTTTAAGATAATTAAGTACTAGGGATGTGGGGATGAAAAAGGGGTTCTATGGAAAGTATCCTCTGATCATATATGCCTAACTGGGCAGGCCATGGTGGGTAATGCCCCAGACATACAACTTCTTTACTAAAAGGCTTATCTTTGCCTTAAGCAGCCTTGTCCATTGTTTCTGTGCATCTAGGTTAACACACCTTCGAAATAAGCATGATCACCTTCAAAAGAGCCCAGAATCTTGTTAATTTTCTGTAACCCAACCCCCACCTTGCTTTCTCCTACTTCCCAGTCATCTTCCTTATGTTCCCTCCTTAATTTCAAATGCAAAAAAGAAGCTGCAAAACTGCTATTCTGTGGAGCATTTGAGATCTTGCTCCCCAGCTTATGTCGTCAGTTTGGCTCAAATAAACTCATAAAAAAATGTCCATAGGATTGGACATTTCTTAGGTTGACAGATGTAACTTACAAAATTAACACTGCTATATGGTATATATGAAAATTGTTAAGACTGTAAATCCTAAGAGCTCTTATCATGAGGAAAACCATTTTTTTCTTTTCTTTTTGTATCTATATGAGATGATGGATGTTAATAAAACTATTGTAGTAATCATTTCACAATATATTTAAATCAAATTATTACGTTGTACACCTTAAACTTATGCACTGCTGTTAAACCAATTACATCTCAATAAAACTGGGGGAAAAAACTGCTGAAAAATAGCAAATAATATCAAACAGTACAAATAAATTGGAGTAACTGACATTTGAGAGATCAAGTATGATTATAGGATAAGATAAAATATTGTCTATTTAACCAAGAGCTCACTCTGTGATTGAAAATTTTGCAGATAAAATGAGATATTCAGTTGTGCCCTATGATGACCTTTGGGTCAACGATGGACTGCATATACAACAGCGATCCCATATGATTATAATGGAGCTGAAAAATTCCTATCGCTTAGTGACTTCACAGCCATCGTAACATCGTAGCACAATGTGTTTGTGATGATAATGGTGCAAACTAACCTGTGCTGCCAGTTGTATAAAAGCATGGCACATACAATTATGCACAGCACATAATACTTGATAATGATAATGAACAACTATGTTGCTGGTTTATGCATTTTCTTTACTATACTTCTTGTTATTTTCGAGTGTACTCTTTCTACTTATGAAAAAAAGTTTGTTGTAGAACAGTCTGCCGGTCATGCTGGCAGCGGCCTCCTCATATATCACGTGCTTACCGAGTCTCTTGGTTGCATCATTTTCCCTTGTGCTTGATTTCACCTCGTGTTTTGTACAGTGACGGGCTGTACAAGCTTGTAGCCTAGGAGCCATGGGCTGTACCACACAGCCAAGGTGTGCAGTAGTAGGCTATGCCGTCTAGGTTTGTGTAAGTCCTCTCTATGACGTTCGCACAACAACACATTTCTCAGAATGTAGCCCCAGTGTTAAGCAACGCATGACTGTATACGAAATAGTACATTATTCCTGAACAAGCATTTTTAAAAGCTCCAACTTTGCTTTCAAGGGTGAAATAGTTGTACTTACTAATTCAGAGACCATTATTGGCCACAATGAAGTCAAATGTTGGGGAGATATTCTTAGCAGCAAAACTCTGAAGAAAAGAAACATCTGAGCAGCAACCATGGATGTCTGTCCAACTCTGAGGTTGTCTGTCAGGCGTTCTAAGAAAAGAAGATTTTAAAGACGTCACACAAATATGCAGTTTGGGGTTTCTCATTAAACCAAAAAAAAAAAATTTGTAATTTCTTTGACAGTTGACAACAACCAGGTATAAGGAATGGGTGTTGGGAGAGGCCCACCCCCAGCCCTCCTTTTTGTACATGCCCTCTGCTAAAGGAAGTGAATCCAGTGGCTCTCATTTCTTGGCCACAGCGGAGTAAAAAGGCATGAACTTCTGACTCAAGCCAGAAATCCACTGCATGATAATGACCACTTACGTTTTCTTCTAAGAATATGAAACATGAGACACAGAAACCAAAGACACTCCCTGGTGAGTGATAAAACCATAAGATCACAGAGGTTGGCTGGTACATGCCACTACACTTTGGCGGTGAGAAGTAGGAGGTAGAGTGAGTGAATAAAATAGATTTAATTCAATCAAGTTTAGATATGATAGCCATGACAAAAACTTGAACTCCTGCAGGCAAAATAAAAGTTGCGAGTTAAACTCTGTAGCCCCTAAGTCTTCTCTACTTCTCTACTGAAATCATCATAGAGTGTGATTTTCTCCCCCCATAATTTAAGGTTTCTGGGGCACACAATAAATTGCTATAGCAAACAGCTGAGCTGCAGTCATGCTAGTTAAGATTTGCTGTAGCACATGAGTAATAAGTGTCTCTGTACTTGAGCTAGCTTAAGTGGGTTTTTACTTCTTGCTTTTACAAGTACTCTGACCAGACGAAGGATCATGCATAGCTCAGACACTTGACAAACAAACTGGCATTTTTAAAAAGCCGTTTCTGCTTCTGGTTCTAGACAAGATGGAGTAAGTATATTACATCCTATATCTCTAACTGAAATAAAAAAAAAATCAACAAAATATATAAACCAACTATCAGGAAGCTGAAAGGTGAAGGAAAAATAACATGACTGGCTAGGAACCCTGGAACTTAAGGAATGATCTGGAGGTGAGCTCCCTGGGTATTTTAATTTAATCTTTTAATTTTTTTCTGGCTTGGCCATCTGAGAAGACTAACCTGGAATGCCAAAAGTCTCAACCTGAATGTGAAAAGATAAACCAAAAGACACAAATGCAGGGATAATATGAAGGTTGGAATTACTGGAAAAGGATTTTAAAGCTGCTGTCTAAAAATACTCTAATAATCAATTATGGACATTTGAAACAAAGGAAAAAATAGAAAGTCTCAGCAAAGAAATACAAGATACCAAAAAGAGCCAAATGGAAATTTTAGAACTAAAAAATACAATCACTGAAAAAGAAAAAAGTTCAGATGAGCTCAAGAGCAGAATGGAGATGACAGAGGAAAGAGGGAAACTGAAAACAGAATGAATAGAAACTGAACAAAGCAGAGAAAAGAGACTGAAAAAAAATGAACAGTTTCAGAATACAGTGGAACAACAAAAGCGCTAATATTTGTGTCACTGGAGTCCCAGGAGAGGGAAAAAAAGTATAACTTGGAAAAATATTTGAAAAAATAATGCCCCTAAATTTTCTGAATTTGGGGATAGACATAAATCTACAGATATAAGAAGCTGAGTGAACTCTAAAGAGGCTAAAACCAAAGACACCCACAATCAGTCACATTATCAAACTTCTAAAAATGAAAAACAGAGAAAAAAATCTTTTTTTTTTTTTTAATGTTTTTTCCTGGAACACTATTATTTATTTTATTCATAAATTATTTTTATTTTTCATTTTATTTTTCAATTACAGTTGACATACAATGTTATATTAGTCTCAGGTATACAATATAGTGATTAGACATTTATATAACTTATGAAGTGATCACTCTGATAAGTCTAGCACCCATCTGATATCTGGAATACTATTTTGACTTACATATTCATGCATTCATTCACTAAACAGAGAAAAAAATCTTGATAACAAAGGGAAATGACACAGTACCTAAAAGAGAACAATAATTCAAATGATAGCATGTTTCTCATCAGAAACCATGGAGTCCAAAAGAAGTGGCACATTTTTCAAGTGACGAAAAAAAGAACTTGAGCCCAGAATTCTATCTCCAATCAAAATATTCTTCCAGAACGAAGGTGAAAAAAAAGAAAAAAAACGAACCAAACCAAAACAAGGTGAAAAACAGTCTCAGTGAAGGAAAACTAAGAAAATTTGTTGCCAACAGATGTGCATTTAAAGCACAGCTAACTGATGTCCTTCACAAAAAAAGAAATGATGAAAGAGAAAGGGTAAATACGTGAGTAAAAATAATATTCCTTCCTTTTGAGTTTTTAAATTACGTTGGACAGTTAAAAGAAAAACGTGGGTCATTGTCTCCTGTATGTAAAGGCAATATTTAAGACAACTATATCACAGGGCGGAAGAGAAAAGCGTCCTTAGTGGTTGGAAAACACTGATACTAGTAGACCGCAGTAAGTATGTATATGTTACACATTCGCAATCCCTAGCTAGAGTAACCACTACAAAAAGCTATATAAATAAATATTTTTTAAAAACCCAAACCTTTAAATACATCAAAATGGAATACTAAAAAATATTCACGTAATCTCAGGAAAATAGGAAAGGGGAAAGAGGAATAAAAAACAAGGAACCAACAGAAAAGTAAAATGGCATAATAAATCCTAACACTCCAATAAGCACATTAAATCTCTGGATTAAAATAAAATGATCTAATTATATACTATCTTACACAAAACTCACTTCAAATACAATAATATAAGTAGGTTAAAGGTACAAGGATGGAAAAAGATACACTATGCAAATGTTTTAAGAAGCTGCAGTGGCTCTGTTAATGTAAGACAGAATGGACTGCAGAGCAAAGAAAAGTACCAGGGTCAAAGAGGGACATTACCGGGTGGCAAAAAGGTCAATTCAACAAGAATATATAACAATCTTAAATGCACCGGACAACAGAGGTGTGAATTACATTAAGTCAGAACTGCCAGCGCTTAAAGGAGAATAGGTACAGACGAGTACAGCTGGGACCTTCAACATCCCTATCCCATAACTGACAGAACTCCTAGGGAAAATGTCAGTAAGGCCACAGACGAGCTGAGTGGTACCATCAACTAAGAGGATCTAATCAACATTTATAGGACACTTCACCCACAGCAGCAGAATATATACTCATTAAGTGCTCACAGAACATTCACCAAGACAGTCTATCATGGGTCATAAAACAAACTTTGATAAACCTAAATTCCACAGGGAATGTTCTTTGACCTTATGGACTCAAACTGAAAAATTAATAACAGAAAGATAATAGGAAAATCCACCAAACACTTGGAAAAACAAACTTCTAAATAGGATATGGGCTAAAGAGGAAGTCTCAAAGGAAATAAATACAAAGAAATGCATGAAAATGCAACATATTAGATTTTGTGGGATACAGTTAAAGTATTTCTGAGAGGGAAATCAACAGCACTAAATACTTATATTATAAAAGAAGAAAAGGCTCAAATCTACAACCTAAATCTCTACCTCAAGAGACTAAGAAAAGAACATGAAAGCGAGTACAAAGAAGGAAACAAGAAAAATTGAAAACAATAATATAGAGAAATATCAAACTAAAATCTGGTTACTTGAAAAGAACAATACAATTGATAAATTTCTAGTAAGATTGACAAAGAAAAAAACAGAAGGCACAAATTAGTCAGGAATGAAACAAAGGATGTGTCTACAGACCCCATGACGACATTTGAATTATTGTTTAAATGGGAATGTGAAATGGTACACCCAATCTAGGAAACAGTTTGGCGGTTTCTTATAAAGTTAAACATACATTTACAGTAGGACCAGTAATCGCACCCTTGTGTATTCATCCTAGAGAAATGACAACTATGTCCACACAAAGACCTGTATGTGAATGTTTATCATAGAGCCTTCATTTGTTTAACAAACCAAAACTGCAAACAACCCAAATGTCCATCAGGTAAATGGATAAACGAACTTACGGATGTGGTACATCCATAAAATGGAACATTAATTACCCATTAAAAAAGACCAGACTCTTGGTATACCCAGGGATGTACCTGCCCCCCACTTGAGTCCTTTGGATGGACTCAAGTGAAAAAAGCTCATCTCAAAAGGTTACATGCTGCATGATTCCTTTTATGTAACATTCTCCAGATGACAATACTAAAATGAGGGAGAACCGATCAGTGGTTGTCAGGGGTTCGGTCTGGGAGGAGGGTGTGACTATAAAGGCTGTGATGAGAGGAGTTGTTTCGTGGTGATAGACGAGTTCTGTATCCTGGGTGTGGTGCTGGCTACAGGAATTTGTATACGGGATATCTTCATACAGCAATGCACACACACAAATGTACACACAAAGAACGCAGGTAAAAACTAGCGAAATCTGAGCAAATCTCCAGGTGAGTTACAGTGACATCTTCCCACGTCCATCTCCCAGTTTTGACGCTGTACTATGCTTATGTGAGATGTCATCCCAGGGAAGCTGGACGAACAGCACCCAGGAACATAGGGTGTCATTTGTATAACTTCTTGAGAGTCTTAATTTACTTTGAAATAGGAAGCATTTTTTAAAAAGTGTTTTTTCTGTACACACAGGGCATATTGCATAGAGGTGCTCCAAATAAAAGCTCAAGTCGTGAGCTTCTTCTTTAGCCAAGATGATCTATTTAGAATCCTGAATTTTCTTCAATCTCTAATATTCCTTTCTTAGCCAAGTGGTACCCTTTACATGCTTAAGGAGTCCTTGTGAGCAGAGCGCTGGAGAAAGGCTCGAGCCCGGGTCCTTGCACACCTTGCACAGCAGGGCCTCGTTTAAACCCACCTGTGACAGTAGAGCAGTACCCCACCGCCAAGGGTACCTACTGAGGACCACAGCCTGTGGCTGGGAGACAAAGGGCTCGGATTTCAGTCCAGGGTTTGCCCGTCAGTGGCGACACAAGTTTAGGCAGGTGCTAACCTCTGAGCATTAGTGTCCTGGTGGAAAAATAGAGCTGATAGGTACAGGTCAATGAAGAAGCTTAAGAGATGGGAAACTCCAGTGGACCTGGGGAGCCAGACTCATCCAGCTCACAGGGGACCGTGTTGCCTCTAGATCTTTCTGATACTCAGTCAGGGGTCTTTGTGGGGGTGGGGAGTGATGCCCCTCCTCCTCCTCATTTTACACAAAGCAGCGTTTTGCCTCCACCTTTTATTTTATTTTATTTTTTTAAATTTTTTACTGGGGAATATTGGAGAACAGTGTGTTTCTCCAGGGCCCATCAGCTCCAAGTCATTGTCCTTCAATCTAGTTGTGGAGGGCACAGCTCAGCTCCAGGTCCAGTAGCTATTTTCAATCTCAGTTGCAGGGGGCACAGCCCACCATCCCATGTGGGGATCAAACCGGCAACCTTGTTGAGAGCTCACGCTCTAACCAACTGAGCCATCTGGCCGCCCCTTGCCCCCACCTTTTAAATAATTGCTTTGGGCTTATTTACAGCTTCTTTGTGACCAATGTAAAATTTATATCACTCTGAGGCAAGATGTATGGAACTGCTGAGTTCCCTGCCCCATGCTCACCCACCTCTTTCAGATGGTGCCATAAATCAGCATGAAAGGACCCCAGAGTGTCTCCCAGAGGGGACATGTTAGAAATTCCCTGTTCCTGCCTCTTCTGATTAGGCCTACACTATTTACCACAATGGACAACTGTGAAGTTTCTGAATGCATCTACTCCCTCGATTTGGGCGTCATTGCTGCACGTGGACCAGTCAAGTGTCCCAGGACTCTGGCAGAGGACGGTCTGAATCCTATCCCCAGGACCTCATGGAGGCTGGGCCTGTCATGGTCCTGGGGACAATGACAATATACAGGAAAGTGCTTTATAAACTGTCAGTTCATAAAAAATGAAAGGGGGTACAAATGTTCATTTTTAAACATACAATATTTTTAGAAATATAGCACTTGAGCTATCCTATATAGTTAAGAGAAATTCCTCCTTCCCTACGAGCCCCAAACCACCTATTTCAATCAGCATTATGCTGACTTTATATTACACACACACACACAATACACGCAGACATAAATACATTTGTTATATGTGTAAATATACTAGATAACGTATATAATACTACACTGCCCTATTTCTCTCTCCCTCGCAGAGGCATGATTGCTCACAATTGTTAGATGTTTAAATCCTGCAATGGTCAACTTCCCCACCCCCGTCTGAGAAAGGCTGCTGTCTGTTCTGAACACCTCATACTGTCTTGTTAGCATTCTGGGCCTCACCCCAAATCTGACGGGAGTGTGTGAAGGGAGATGGAGGACAGAAGGAGCAGGTATTTGCTCTCAGAGTGACAAGGCACTGAAACGGTCGCAAGGTACGCTCTGCCCAACACGCCTCTGTTGTACGTTCCTCCTCTTGCCTCTGCTGAGGAAATGGACTTCACGCAGCACTTTTGGACCACTGTCCAGTGGCCAGGTGCCTAAAGCACCGTCAGAGGCGCTGCATGTGAACTAGAGGAGAAACGTGGCGCTCCGGTGGCGCTTCCTCCCTCCACATTTTGTAGGAATGCAACAAAGGTCAGCTTTCACTCTGCTTTCAGCCAGTCTTTAGAGGGCTGTCATCACCTCTCCTGGCATTCCTGGTCACCACCTGATCGAATCAGCCTCCTCTCAGTAATTCAAGAAAGCATGCATCAGTACCTGCTTTCTTATATCTAAAGAAGTCAAGACATTATGATGTGAAAATCTCCTGTGCTTTGCATGTTGAAATTATGTCAGCTGAAGTATAAAAGTATTTTATCATTGCAAATATTAAATGTCACATTAAGTACTGTGGAAGCCGTTAATGTTTTGAACTAAAACAATTAAGCCGTTCAAACAGTCTATCAGGTAGGGAGGGGGGCTGCAATTAGTACTATTACCAAGGGTCATCAAGATGACTTTCAGAAGAGCACAGGCTTTGTGAGCTGACAGGTGTTTATATTACATTCTACCTGGAAACAACTGGAGTGCCCTTCCATTGGTGAACTAGTTAACAAATCACAGAATGGAATATTATTCGGCAGTAAAAAGGGATAGCTACTGATGAATGCAATAGAATGGATAACTCCCCAAAACATTATGCCAAGTCAGAGAAGCCAGACTCACAGGCTTATGCACTATAACATTCTGGAAAAGACGACTATATAAAGAAAAAGCAGTTCAGTGGCAGCCAGAGGCTGGGGGTAAGGGGAGGGGATGACTTCTAAGGGGCTCGAGGGAACTTTCTGGGATGATACAAATATTCTGTATCTTGACTGGTGGTGGTTCCATGACTACATATGTATAGAAAAATTCATAGAACTGTATAACCAAAGGGTAACTTTTACTTTATGTAAATTATAGGTGAATAAATTTGCCCCCCCAAGAATTTACATCATAATTCTAATATTTGTAAAACTGTTTTTTACACTATTCTTCATAATAGTAAACAAAAGACTCCTTCAGGAATTGTATGAATTTCATTTGATTCCATGTAGGCCATGAGTCTTAAGGAAAACACATTCCCCTATTTGAGAATTCTTTCATATCTTACAGGAGGGTGAATTAAAACAGAATGTCCATTTAGCCACATCAACATTTTATAAGGAGGAAAAAAACCCTTCAAAATCACGCATAATATCCACAATAATTCATTTTTGAGACCGACAAACAATACAGTGGGTATGAAGAAGACAGAAAACTATTACAGAAAAATTAGGTACTTCTCTAAAATCTTGCCCCTTCACTGGCCTCAGTTCGTACTGTAAACTCGAAGTATCTTGACTGCAGGAGGAATCCAGTGAAAGACAGTGCTGAGAAAGTACCGTCAGACTTTAAACAACTACCTAACAAAGACTAAGAGCATTATAACCATTGATTTTAATATAAAGTGTCAGATTTACCAATATATTTCCAAACTTCTACAATATCCCCTGCTGAACATTCCTTTTAACCCTCGACCATTCTGCAAAAACACGCTGTGGGCCACTGGAGCAGCCAGCCTATCTGAGCCACTCGTGGGTCTGGCTGGCGGGGAGCTGGGCTGGGGGTGAGGGAGGGCTGGCCTTCTTACCTTGTATCACAGGAAGGTACAGGTGGTATTGGTCAAGTTCGCCACTGAAGACAGCAAAAGCCTGGCGCTTAAGCAGCATGGCTTTTTGTTCAAAACTTGAGAACAGTTTTAAAGAACTGCTCTGCATGTCTAGAATAAACAGGAAATAAATTCCATTTAGTGAGAAAACTACAATTAGAGGTAAGTGATAGGAAATTCATGCTAGTGTAATTCTTACGTTCCGTGGGGAAAAACCATGATCTCGATTAAGTAAGGGCATGTGGTTCTTATTTGCATATTTATTTATAAAAATACTTTTTTTTGTTTTGTTAAGGAGGGCGCAGTTCACAGTGGCCCATGTGAGGATCAAACCGGCAGCCTTGGTGCTACCAGCACCGTGCTCCATCCAACTGAGCTAACCGGCCGGCCCGACTTGTTTCTTTTTATGATATTTAATGACAGGATATTAGAAGAGGATATGAGGTACAGAAAACTTATCATACCTTTCAAAAGTATTTCTGCCCTACAAAGCTATAGAATAGGCTGTTAAGGCATTCTTGTCAATGGATTGGAAGTGGAAAGGCTCCTTCATTTAGTCCTGACATACTATGCATGTCACAGTACAGTTTGTGGCTTAGAGGCACCATAAAGGCTTGAGTGGGGTTCTGAAATCTGTGGTCGAAGCTGATTATGACGGCATTGGTCCCTTAAGGTGTGACTTATGTGCAAGTAACACAGAACTTACTCATTAAATCTTTAAACATTGTTTTCTCATGCGTCAGAAGATGGTCAATAATGGACTTCCAACTGGATATTAAAAAAAGCAAAATTAATTACATATGCACAGGATGACAGTTTGATTAAAAGCATCAAGAACAGAACACGCCCCTTTAGGATCTATTAAAAACTACTTTCTGAAAAGAAGACAGTGAAAGGAATAAACAGTTTTTATATGCAGGAAAGCTAAGCAAAACCTTTTCATTTACAACCGTAACACAGGGAGTGAATAATGGAATGAGTAACATAGGGAATAATAAATAATTCCCAGCTATGGTAAAAGAAAACAAATTATCACGGTACTTTGGCTTTTCCAGGGTTGCCCTCAAATACCTTTACCCAGGATGATGTACATACATTTGTATTGATGGAAAGAAGTGGGGGGCAGTGAAGACGAACAGCATGACTTTTCAAGTGGGCTCCCCCAAAAGGGCAGCAGAATTATAGGGTGAAAGCCATAGGACACTAGTGGTAGTAGGGCAAACTTTCAGGCCACACAAAAAACATGACAAGTCCCTTCCTGCTATCCCTGCCTTGCTAAAGACACGTTCTGGTGAGCCGGGGGAGAGCTATTGGGTGGTCTTGTTGACCTCCAAGAAGAAAAGCACAGAAAGTTCTCCCCACAGCAGTGTCTCAATGGATCTCGGCTGCCAGTGCAGTACCCAGCCAGCTGTAAGGTCTCAGTAAGAACGTGTGAAGTGTAAGCTAAGAAGTGGGATAAGGACACCGCAGTGTCACCAGCAGGCTCTGTCATCTTAATGGTATTCAAATATTCTGTGACCACAAGGTAAAGTAGTGCTACACCCAGAACTGCTGGAACTCTGTATTAAGTTCTTTAGGAATAATACACACTCTTAATTGAAATTCTTTTGATCAAAAAAGGGGCTTTTATATTTTTGAAAGACCTAATTCCTTTCCTATGAATATACAGTTCACATGCAAGCTTGTGACAGTGATGTCCTATGACTTGGGTTGATGTTAACTCTGCTTCCATTTCTGTTATGAGAATTAATTAAGACAAAACACTTTTTCCACTTCAAGGTTCAGGGCCTATTTTATCAGGACAGCACTTCTTACTGCACACACGAAGTGTCCATCTGAAAGAAAGCAGGGTCCAAGAATAATTCCAGGACTTCTTTCTTCCAGGCGCGTTTTGTGTAGGCATAACCGCTCAGAGAGCTCAGCAGCTGAGCGCCGGCCCGGAAGCTGGGAGTGTTGTAGGCGCTAAATCGGGGGTGGGAGGAGGAAAGGGTCAAGGTCAGAGACTGCCCAAGGAAAACCACGGGATGCATTTCCCATAACCTCTTTCCCCACGTAGGGGTGGGATACAGAGCAGAGGACCTCATTACCTGTGATTGCGCAAGTAAGGAAAAACGTAATAAAGCAAACGGGAGATCAAGGGGATCGCTTTCTCCTTCTCATCACTTCGATAAACCATGTCCAGGAGAGATGCCAGTACCTACAAGAACAGGATCACAAGAAAACAGAAATCTTCTAAAACAAGCGACAGTAAGAAATACAGTCCTCAGGCATGTAGAGCCGAGTGGACAACTTGAGGCCGAGGCTGCCTTGGAGCTCCCGGGGATGGTGCAGCCCCCACTCACGGGCACCTGAGAAGGCACGCCTCCCCAGAGACTCAGGATGGTGAGAAAAGTGAACTGGCATCTGAAATTGCTTAACCATAGAGCTGGGAGGACTATGGGTGGAGCTGGGCCCCTTCTTAGCTCTCTAGTCCTGACTTCCTGTTAAACGTTGTGGTAACTTCTGGGGGAGGGATGCTAATAAATAGAAAAGCCATCTTGGAATCGGGGCTTTTTGCACGTGTGCGGCCGGCTGGAGTGCCAGTCGGAAGTGTGCATTCACACATTACTGGGGTGACCTTGTTTCTTTTTCTTTTCCAGAATAAACCGCTCGTTCGGTGGATTTGTCTGGAGAGTTATTTTTGGACAGTCAATAATGGCACTCACTTCTGTACGGGGTGACCAGCTAGGTGTGTGTTTACCTCTGCCAGGAGAGACAGCGCTTGCACACTGTACACGGAGGGGGCAGACGCAGACACCATCGTTGAAGCAGCAGCGGCATCTGCCAAAAAAAGAGATGTTTGTGTTTTAATCATGACGGGTGGGTCACCATTTACCGCCCTGGTGAACGTGCGTCACGAGTCCCCACCTAAATGTACCTAAATGTACCTAAATTCACACTGATTATGTACCTAAATGTAATTTAGGTGATCTTCTCTGTTAACATGCTCAATTCCAGCACCTAATAATCTGGAAATTTTGATCAAATAAATTAGCACTGACTCTCCATCTTTTTCCCATTTCTATTCTTGTCATCACTCCTGGAACTTCAACATCCCCTTGGATGATCCATCTGACATCCTGGTCTCTGAGCCCCTTGACCTTTTCTCTTCCAACCATCTTTCACTTTGGTCCAGCTCAGCCACCCACTGTCACCATCATACCCTTGGCCTCACCAGTTTCCAAAATCTCCGCTTCCAGCGTCCTCATCGGACCACATCATATCTTTCCTGTTCACTTAGGCCTGCAATCCCACTCGGACAATTTCCTGAATCTTGTACAGGCCTCCAGTCCCTTGAGGCTACCCTTAATTACCCATCGACTCCTCCAGCTCTCCACTTCTCTGCCTCCCCAGCCACATCCTGTGGTCTAGCGCTGACCTTGTAAACACCCTTAACTCTTTTGTTTCTCCTTCTGAAGTTCTCACCTAGAGAAATGCAATGCTGGCTAAACTCCATGACCCGCCTACGTAGTTTCGTGTAGCTCAATGTTCTGGAGAAAACCAAACCACTAGAAACTGATCCCACTTTATTTCATGACCGTGAATCTCAACAGGAGCCAATGTTACTAGCTAATCCCACCAAATGTTCCTCGGTGGTATGCCGGCTTTCCCACAATACCCCTCCCTTCCCACCTGATAACCTCACTTCACAGTTCACTGAGAAAAGTAATACAGTCAAATGGGAACTCCCTCGGTTTGGCCACTATGAGTTATCAACCTAGAACATTTACATTTGTGTTCTGTCCCTCGTCTCCTAATTCAGTTGACACACCCCAATGCCTGTCAGAGAACAATAATTCAACTGGTGATATTAATTCTAGACCTATAGCCATCAAGGACTTTGCTTTCTAATTATCCTTTCTCATCACCACAGAAGTAGGCTTTGACATCCTCCAATTTAAACATAAACCCAAAACAATAAAAGACATTCCTTGGTCCTTAGTTCAACTTGGTTTACTGCCCTATGGACCACTAAGCTTCAGAGTCATCTACATTCACGCTCTCCTCTTCCTTATCTCCAACCCGCTTCTCCACCTACTCCAATCAGGTGTTCATCAGAACGGCCCTCCCCCGTGACTTCCACACTGTCACCTCAGGACAGCGGGTCTTTGTCCTTATGCTACTCTACTTCTCAGCAGCCTTCCACTGTGTTCTTCCTCCCTCCTTGAAACACTCTCTTCTCATAGTGTGCAGGCCTCTATGTTTTCAGTTTTTCTCCTACCCCAGTGAATGCTTAATCGCCTTTTCTGGCTCCTTTCTTTTGCAGACATCTCAAATTTAATCATGTGAAACCAAGCTCGAATTCACTGTCCAAAGTGTTCTTGCTTCAGTCTGTTCCACCTCAATAAATTGCTTAAGCCAAAAACCTGTCATCCTGCCTGCCCGTTTTCCCCCACCACATCCAATCCATCACATCAGCAAGTTCTGATGACTCCACCTTTAAATCAGTCCACCTTTCCCTACTGCCCTTGCCTCCACGCTGACATCCTCTCTTGCCCAAACCACTGTGAAGTCCTTTTAACTGGGCTTCCAGTTTCTGCTAGCATTCAGTACCGAATAATGCTCAAGGCAGCTAAAGTGATGTTTTCTGCAGACTGAATAAGATACTGTCACTGCTCTAAATAGTTGAATGGCTTCCCGCAGCAAGAGGGATGAAATGCAAGCTGGTAACCATACTTTGTCAAGCCCGACACCCTTGGGCCCGCACTCTCTCCTGACTTCCTTGACCAGTCGTTAAGCTCCTGCCGTGCCGGTCTTCAGATTCCTTGGGCTGAGCCCACTCCCACTTCAAGGACTTGCCATCCCTTCTGGGCAGTGCCTTCCCAGGTCTTTGCACGCCTGCCCTCTTATCTTTCTTGGGGACATGTTCTGTAACATGTAAAGTGGCCCTGGCCCCACTCCCAGTCACTATTTATAACCTGACTCGTATTTCCTCATAGTACTAAGAGCCACCTGAAATTCCCTCGGCAATTTACTTTTTTCTTTGACCCTTAAAAAAACTTTTATTAGAAATAATTTTAGATTTTCAGAAGAGTTGGAAAGATACCTTTGTTATTAGTTTTGATTACCATCTTCCATGCCTCACAAGAGCAGAGACCCTATTCATTTCATTTGTGGCTGTGATGCTAGTATCAGAACCCTGTGTGTGGCACGTACCAGACACACATTTACACGAGAGAACCTGCACACCCAGTGCATGCAAAAAACTTGTAGTGGGGGCGGCCGGATGGCTCAGTTGGTTAGAGCGCGAGCTCTTGGCAGCAGGGTTACGGGTTCAATTCCCACATGGGCCAGTGAGCTGCTCCCTCCACAACTAGATTGAAGACCAAGAACTGCTGCTGAGTTTCCAGAGGGGTGGCAGGATGGCTCAGTTGGTTAGAGCACGAGCTCTCAACAACAAGGTTGCCGGTTCAATTCCCACATGGGATGGTGGGCTGCGCCCCCTGCAACTAAAGATTGAAAATGGCAACTGGACTTGGAGCTGAGCTGCGCCCTCCACAACTAGATTGAAGGAGAACGATTTGACTTGGAGCTGATGGGCCCTGGAGAAACACACTGTTCCCCAACATTCCCCAATTAAAAAAACAAACAAAAACAAAAACAACTTGAAGTGGAGGAAAACACACCACTTTGAAGCCTCATTATCAAGCTGCGAGCCAACACTCAGGTTCTCTGGCACTCTACAATTTGCTAATTAAGTCTTACTGAGAAGCTCAAAAGCCACCTCAAGCTTTAGAATGCTGTAATTTCTGAAAAAAATCGGGTAATTACAGTATAGTCTTGGTGTTAAATTTAATTATTGCACAAAAGCCAGGCCCAAAACACTCGACACAGTCGGCACAGCTGCACTTGGTGGCAGAGAAGCACATTAATCTGTTAATCAGTACGTGTGACAAATAACTGAAGGCAAGTTTGCCAGGTAGATACAAGAACTCTTTTTCTATAACCACGACTAAAACCATAAGCACAGTCTGAGAAAGCATAATTATTGGTTTCTCTTAGCCAATGATAGTATAGTAGTTCTAGTGTCATTATAAAGTATAATTATTTCTCTTGTGCAAACCACAAAACTAGCTGTCACACAAATATGGCAGAAGTCATGGACGGTGGGAGCAGTTGGCCCAGCACACCATCCTTACTGCTCCTGGGATTAGAGGCCCTTTCCAGGTGGGAGGCCATCTCTCATGGCTCCAGGGCACCAGCCCTCCCTCCCCTCCTTCAGATCTGCCCCATGGCCCACGAGGAACCAACCAGAATCTCTGCATGAGACCTGAGAAACCTCATCAGGGCACCTGGTGCCTGCAATGCCTATAACTAGATATTGACGCCGAGGCTTTTCACTTACACGAGCCAAAAAGTTCTGTTGTTTCTGTCTATCTAAAATGGATTTCCGTTACTTGCAAGAGAGAGGAGCCCTGACTTCTCGACAGTTCTTCCCTGCCTATTAAAAACCACAAATTCAGCTTTGTTACTGCTGACATAACTATTGCTAACGATAATGGTAGAGGTAGTGAAATAACGACAGAACAGTATCTGATCATTTAGCTTGTGGCGGGTGCTATGCTGAGAGCGTAAATGTATTTTTTTGCCCCGTGTTAACAAAGCCAAACCGACTTTCTCATGTGGTGGTAAACAGTATTGGGACTAGGCATGCTTTCTTGTTCCTGTGTGAAACAGTACTGAGAACTAGCACCCAGTTACCTGCTCCAACACATGCTTCATCCAGAAAGAAAAGCTAAACACCAGCTAAAATAGTTTACGTATTAAAACGAGCAACATTCTCATCAGGACCCACTCCAGACCCTCAGCTCCTGCTGTGCCCACCAATGCAAAGGTATTTTGTTATTAACTCTGCCCAACCCCAACCAGTTCTCCACTCTGAAAGGTCTGCTACAAACGCTCAGCCAAGGCCCTCAGCCCAGAGGAACCCGTCCCACGTTGCCCTTGAGAGCCGGCTATGGCTCTGCCAGGATTCTCTCTCACTGCAGTAGTCCTAACGGCCTGAGATGTGCATGGCTCACAGACCTGTCTGGTGATCTTCAGGGTGCTGGTAACTGACAATCTACACTACTGCGCTTAATTCAGACTCTCCAAGAGCATCTGGCTGGGCCTCTGAGCAGACAGAGGAGTCTCCTCTGCAAGCCTCCCGACCGTGTTCCTAGGAAACTGTAAGCAGCAATGAGGCTGGGTGCGCCTCCTGGGCAACGTGAAACACAGAGGTCATTGAGAGGCAAGGATGTGTTGGCCAAAAATGAAATACACTACATGAACTGCCTGACAACAGTTTATAGGCTTAGTAAGGTTTCCTGCCACAGTTCCACAAAAGAAAAGCATACGTTCTCCTATTTTTATCTCACATAGATTTCTATCACCGACTCCATGCAAATTATCTCAGGAAGTTTCTTTCTTGGACCCCATCTAGGCTCAGTGAGGGACTAACATGGCCGCCCATCACTCGGGACACAATCAGTGGAATCCTATTGTTAATTATATATATGACTTACAATGTAAGAAGGAAAAACAAGTTTACTTTTAAGGGAAAACTAGACCTGCCAGGTGGCAGCAGGCATTATTTCCTGATCCTTCTACACCTACCATACAAATCTTCCTCAGCATCAGATTCTTCCAGAGAGATCTGAGGCTGGGCTTTCACTTCCAGGTTTCTGCTTAGCCAGCTGGTTTGCTCCAAGGAGGAGCCTGCAATGTTCCCCACAGCTTCTAGGAGTTTTTGAGTGACTTCCTGAGAGGAATCGGGAGAAAGAGGAAAGGAAGTTAGTTAAGGAAAAGCATCGTAAGTGCCTAAAACAGCACCATCCAATAGAAATACAATGCCAGCCAGACTGCGGGCTGCATGGGTAATACGAAATTTTCTCGGAGCCACGTTAAAAGGTAGTAGAAGGAAACAGGTTGGTAATGCTGAACCTAACGTATCCAAAATATCATCAACATGTAATCAATATAGAAATTAATGAATTTTTGCTTTCTTTTCTTGTGTGCTGTCTGATCTTGTTTGCTGTCTGAAATCGAAGTGTCTTTCACACTCATTAATTCATGAGCCAGTTGCTCAACAGCCACGTGGCTAGTGATGAGTACGTTAACCAACACGGGAAAAACAGATGTAGGAAGTCACAGCTGCACACTGCATCTAGCAGATCAGCTTTCTGGTTTAATCTTTAGGATCACGAGTTCTTGCTAGAAACACACCTTTCAATAATATAACAAGGAGCAAAATTAAATACGTTAAATTCACTTCATGGGGGCGAAGAGAGGAGTCAGACGTATCAGGAATACAATCAGTCAAGAACCTGCTCAAATATCTGGGATAGAGAGATGGGAACACTGAGCAGGTTTCTCAGGCCAGTGTCAGCCAAGAGTGACCAGCTAAAGGGCCGTCCGTTCCTGATTTGCACTATCAGCCTACAGTGGTGTCAGACATGAAGCACGAGCATGTCTGCTGGCTGGGTTACAGGAGGGCGCACCTGAGGGAATTGTATCTCCGGGAAGCCTGGGCAGAGATGTGTGTGTGGACGGTGCCAAGAGGGAAGATCAAGGGAAGAGGCTGAGAGCTCAGAGGAGCTCCCACTTCATGTGCCAAGAGTGGATGGAGAAGCATGGGGTGCCTCGAAACAGCAGGAAGGAGCTGGTGCTGGGGAGGCTGGGGCATCATGGGATAGAAGCAGGGGCCCACCTAGACCCCAACCAAAAGGAGCAGCGGTGTGGTGAGGCACACCAGCTGTACCAGCTGAGGAAGCGCCTGAGGCCAAAGCTATGAAGGGGTGGGGGCTGGCCGGCTGCAGCTCACAGACTCGCCAGGGGCGGTTCAGCAAGTGTTCCCCAAGCACTGGGCTGCAGCGCCTGCACTAACATGATGCTTTCTTGTCTGCAATCTGAGGCCACAGGAGCCACCTGAGTTTTCTAATTATGCTTTGCTGTGCCTTACACAGAACTCCAGTGCCTCAGAACTGGACCTGGACAGACCTTCCACAAATGCCTGGGAGCCAAAGCCAGAAAACGTATACACTCCCGCTTAAATTAAAGCCTTTGACTCAAAAAGTCCTTCAATCGATGATTGTGATGCCTGCGAAATAGTGATTTTTAAAACTCTATCATTACTTCTATTTATAGTTGGCATTCTGCTCGAAGGAGAAGATTTTCTTTTTGTTCTGGGTAAGTTATACTTTGAATTTTCAGTATTTTTGAAATTTCCTATGAATATATATTGCTTTAATGGGGGGCGGGTGGGAGAAAGCATTTAAGGAAAGAAATCCATATGTAGAGTTATTATCCCAATTATGCTTAAGGGTCAGCTTCGCCTACACCTGCGTACAGTGGGAAGAAGGCAGCTTGTCAATTCCTCAGCAGACACTCAACCTGAACACAACCTCCACCAGGAGATGATGGAGCCCTCTAAAGATGGTAACGCAGGAAGTGAGGGCTGAGAACACACGCAAATTGAAGCCCCGATTCCGCCCAGTGTTTATTAGCTGTGATATCCTCTGAAGACGGACGGCACCCCTGGAGTAGTGACTCTGCTGAACTCCTTCACGTACAGACCTGCAGGTCCTTTTGATCCTTCTTGCTCTCTAGGCTGGGGGTCCTTGTTACAAAGTCATTCAGCATGCTGTTGAAAGAAAATCAGCTTCAGACTGAGAATGCTACAGAAATAAAATCTGTTCCAGTAGAAAAATACGACACTGTGAAAGCTGTGGTACCTGAGAAGCAGAAAGTACCCGGGCGGGGCTAGATTCAGCTGCACGGACTCCTTTAACACACCCAGCAGTGAAGGAAAGTTCTCTTGCAAGGCTGTTACCGGGAGCCTGCTTTCACAAGACATAGGAAAAAGGACCCAACCATAAACAAGTCAAAACAAAACATTTATTTATAAGCACATTTTAGATCCAGACAGTTGGAAAGCAGAAGGAAGATGTCATATCTGACTGCTCTGCTTATTCTCTTTTCAATGGCAATATACACAAGCTGAATTTTGGTATTCTGTCAAGAACTTGGAGTTGGGAGACCTGAAATCCTGCCGCTGACAGGTCAGGTGCTCCTGGTTTCCTCCTCTATAAAATGAAAGCCTTAAGCTAGAGGACGTCCTCGATCGCTTGGGCCTGTCCAGACAGAACATTCGGCTTCTCCCACATCGCTGGTAACATGATCACCCATCCCAAGGCCATTAATCGATAGGTCAGGCATCACCTGCCAGGAAGCTCACCTTCAGCAGCCCTTAGGTCAAGCCTCTGGGGAGTGAAGAGGAGTTGGGATTGTGGCCGTAAAGTGGGGCCACACAGCACAGCGTGCTGCAGCTCACCCACAGCCAGAGGGCCGTAGGTTCAAATCCTGGTCCTGACTTACTCCTGAGTGACCTTGGGAGTGCCTCCTCTGCAAAAGGATAATTAAAAGTCTACCCTGTAGCTGCTGTGAAAGCTCACAGGTCACTTAGGCCACTGTCACAGACACTGGCTAATATTACCATCATGTCAGCGCTTAAGAGATGTGACCAGCACATCTTACTCTGGGAGGAAAGAAGTACAATGATGCTCAGGGTGAACGGTCTGTGACTGGTCTGAACTGAACCCCAGACCCCGGGACTCCTGGGACTATGAGCCTTGATTTACCTTCCTGAGCCTTCAGGAAGTGGGAATAACTATGGACTGTGAACCGTTAACAAGGAGCCTGCACCTTGTGAAATTCCTGATAGATACGTGAGGACAGCAGGGCTTCCTTGGGAAGGATCTATACCCCCTTCATTCTCGCTGCTGCAGCAGAGAACGCCCCTCACAGTGGAGTGATCTGGAGACTGTACGTAGGACGTGCCATTGTAAGATCAGAATGAGGCCCCCATACAGCATCCTTTCCATCTGTGGAGAAATGCCTGGGGAATCCAATTCAGCACACTCCACGACTACTGAAGATGGAGTGTAAGCTCAGTAAACCCAAGCAGAGGACACCCAGAAGAACATATGGGAAAGCATGAAGTACAGTACCAAAACTAAGCATTCTTCCTTTTTCTAAAAGAAGTCTTAAACACTTTCCTGGGGGACGGGGGTATCAATTTCATGCAAACTGTTTCTTTGAAAGTTTACCAGTCTTCACATAAAGCTTTGCCGACATAAAATGTTCAACTTACAGCACATGGATATTTAAATATCATGTTAGATCTCTGGAGAAGGAAAAGTAAGATCATCAGGGCATTCCATGCCTCAGGGAAGAATCGGGACACCACTAAGATACTTTCTGAACTAAGACTCTCCAGTAGTCAAGAAATACGATCAGAGTGATTGTTTATAATCATTGTAACAGCATCTGTACTTGAGAAGTGGTTTGGAGGGGGCTGTATTACCTTTGGATGAAAGCATAGCAGAACTGCAACACAGGGATATCCACAAGGGGTGACTTCTGCAAATTAAAGCAAAACCAATTACTCCAAGTGGGTAAGAAATAAGGCTAAAAAAGAACTCAAATACAAAAATGAAACAGATTCGACATCCTAACAAAGCAGAGATTTTTAGCCAAAGAGTCTTTCAAATATAATAAGAGATGTGAAACTATCCCCCAGGTGCAACAAAAACAAATGTATCCTATGAGGTGCCTAATCCTTAGTGCCCCTTCTGTCAGACTTCCAGAGCGATTCCCTTCTTTCCCTTCAGGCTTTCAATAAGCATTCAGGGAAAATTTGGCATTATAATCAAACGTCCCAAAACAAAAAGGTGGGGGGCCAATGGTTGACCCTGATGAATGCCTGTGACTAATTACAGACAAGAGACAATTAAAAATTCTAATTCTTAGCTCAAGGAATAAGCTCAAACTCAGCCCAGGCAATGTCCCTCAATCTCAAGTGGCTGGAAGTACTTAGAAATTGGTTTCCTCCTTGCTTGTGAATAGCTATTTGCAGAAATTATAGAAGTTGAGCTAAATAACTGAATTAACTACAAAATGTCGTTTTTTTTCATTTGAACAGTCAGGCAGATAAATCTAGTTTTGTTTTTTTAGTCTGAGAGTAGAAGTTGCAGATATTTGCAGAAATTCAACTAATGTGAAGGAACAAAATCTAAACGTGCCTGCTCCATCCGTGTGCAAACGCTGTGGCTGAACCTTCTTCTGGAGGCCGCCACCCTGTGGTTCTGCAGCTTTAACACCATTCCTAGGGCTGACCACCAGTGTGGAAGGTCCATCCCATCCAAGACCTGCTCGGTCACCAGTGCAAACCCACCCAGGATCTGACGGCCCCTCTATCCCCATCCCGCTCTTCCAGGGTTAAGTTACTTTAATATTTGCATATAAGAGGGAAAGGCAACAAGACACCAGACACTCATGGGCAACCCAGGTGTCTGGTCTCGGACCACCAACAAACAAGCCGTCGTGTTCACTTTACGTTGATTCCTTAAGCACTTAGTCGGTTCCATAATCTGGCCTCACGGTGTTAACTTTTAGGCTGTTTGTTATCTTCTTTTCCCAACTAGAAGACAGGCTGACAAAGGGCAGGAACAGTTTCACCATTCACATGGTTGATTTTCAACAAACGTGGCATGAAGGGGACCACGTCTCTGAGTATCCCTGATGGGTCAAAAGCCCTAGTAGGGCCAGGCCTTCCCGCTCGGACATCTCTGTTGAGGGCTTCCCTGCATCATGTGCAAGAGACCCTTTCAGAAGAGAAGCCCCAAATTGAGCGTTCTCCTCCAAGCCAGGCAGAGCTATAAACATTGCTAAAACAATGGTGAGGAAAAAGGACAACTGTAATACATGAAATTTTCTTTTACATAAGCTTAACGATAACCACTCAAAAAATAAAAAAAAATCCAGAACTAAGACATATAACAAAAAAAGAAGAAACAGGGAAATATCATAGAATACTACCACACTAGAATAACAGACAGCAACAAAAAGGCAAAGAAACAATGGAGACACTGAACTACAAGAAAACAAAAGATAGAATGATAGGAAATCCTCATATATCAATAATCACCCTAAATGTAAATGGATTGAACTCACCAATAAAAAGCCACCGAGTAGCAGACTGGATCAAAAAACAAAACCCATCCATATGCTGTCTCCAAGAGACACATCTCAGCTACAAGGACAAATACAGATTTAAAGTTAAAGGTTGGAAATCGATACTGCAAGCAAATGGTATCCAGAGAAAAGTGGATGTTGCCATACTTTTATCAGATGAAACAGACTTCAGGATAAACAAGGTAACAAGAGACAAAGATAGACATTTGGGGCCTCCAGATGGCTCAGTTGGTTAGACAGTGAGCTCTTAGCAACAGGGTTGCCAGTTCAATTCCCACATGGGCCAGAGAGCTGCGCCCTCCATAACTAGATTGAAGACAACGAGCCACAGCTAAGTTGCGGGTGGGGTGGCGGGATGGCTCAGTTGGTTAGAGCACCAGCTCTCAACAAGGTTGCCGGTTCAATTCTCATGCGGGCTGTGCCCCCTGCAACTAAGATTGAAAATGGAGACCGGACTTGGAGCTGAGCTGTGCCCTCCACAACTAGATTGAAGGATGACTTGGAGCTGATGGACCCTGGAGAAACACGGTGTTCCCCCTCCCCCCCAAAAAAGAAAAAAAAGACATTTCATAATGAAAAGGGGACAATACAACAAGAAGACGTAACAATTACCAATATATATGCCCCCAATCAAGGAGCACCAAAATATACAAAGCAACTACTAATGGAACTAAAGGGAGAAGTCGACCAAAACACAATTATAGTAGGGGACCTAAATACGTCATTGATACCTATGGGTAGGTCATCCAAAGAGAAAATCAGTGAGGAAATATCAGTCTTAAATGATACATTACACCAAATGGACATAATTGACATTTATAGAGTACTTCATCCTAGAACACCAGACTATACATTCTTTTCTAGTGTACATGGAACATTCTCAAGGATAGACAATATGTTGAAACATAAAACTAGCCTCAGCAAATTAAATAAGAATGAAATCATGCCAAGCATATTCTCTGATCACAAAGCTTTGAAATTGGATAGCAACTGAAAAAAGAAAGCAGGAAAAAACTGAAATATGTGGAGATTAAACACCATGCTATTAAAGAATGACTGAGTGAAAGAAGAAACAAAAGGAAAGATAAAAAAAACAAACGAGAATGAAAATATATCCTATCAAAATTATTGGGATGCAGCAAAAGCAGTAATAAGGAAATTTATATCATTACAGCCCTATCTCAAGAAATAAGAAAAATCCCAAATAAACAACCTAATATTACTCCTTAAAGAATTAGAAAAAAGAACAACAAATGAAACCCCAAGTTAGCAGAAGGAAGGAAATAATAAAAATTAGAGCAGAACTAAATGAAATAGAGAACAAAAAGACAATCGAAAAAATTAATGCAACAAAGAGCTGGTTTTTTGAAAAGATTACTAAAATTGAGAAACCCTTGGTTAGACTCACTAAGATAAAAAGAAAAAGACACAAATAAACAAAATCAGAAATGAAAGAGGAGAAATTATCATGGATACCACAGAAATACAAGAATACTATGAAGGACTACATGCCACCAAATTCAATAACTTAGAAAAAATGGACAAGTTCTTAGAAACATAGAGTCTCTCTAGACTGAATCACGAAGAACTGGAAAATCTAAATAGACTGATCAACATTAAGGAAATTGAATCAGTCATCCAAAACCTTCCCAAAAGCAAAAGTCCAGGACCAGATGGCTTCACTAGTAAATACTACCAAACACTCAAAGAGGATCTAACACCTGTCCTCCTTAAACTCTTCCAAAAAAACTGAAGAAGAGACAGTACTCCCTAACTCATTTTATGAGTCCAACATTAGCCTGATACCAAAACCTGGTAAGAATAACACACACACAAATTACAGACTAATCTCTCTGATGAATGAAGATGCAAAAATCCTAAACAAAATTCTAGCAAATTGAATACAATAGTACATTAAAAAGATTACACATCACGATGAAGTGGGGTTCATCCCAGGGGCACAAGCATGGTTCAACATATGCAAATCAATCAATGTGATACATCACATAAACAAAAGATAAAAAGCATATGATTACATCAATAGATGCAGAAAAAGCATTTGACAAGACACAACATCGATTTATGATTAAAACAATAAAATGGGTATAGAAGGAAAATACCTTAACTTAATAAAGGCCATCTATGACAAACCCTCAGCTAACGTCATCATTAATGGTGAAAAACTGAAGCATTTTGCTCTATGTTCAGGAACACGACAGCACTGCCCCCCATCACCACTATTATCCAACATAGTACTGGAAGTCCCAGCCAGAGTAACCAGACAAGAGAAAGAAAGAAAAGGAATCCAAATTGGGAATGAAGAAGTTAAATTGTCACTTTTTGCAGATGACATATTCTTTATATAGAAAACCCTAAAGACTTCACCAAAAAGCTATTAGAAACAATCAACGAATACAGGAAAGTTGCTGACTACAAGATCAACGTACAAAAGACCATTGCATTCCTATATACTAACAATGAAATCTCAGAAAAGGAAATAAAACCAATTCCTTTTGTAATTGCAACAAAAATAATAAAATACCTAGGAATAAACAAAGAATGTGAAGGACTTATACATTGAAAACTATAAGACATTTTAAAAAGAAATTGAAGAAGGCACAAAAAAAAGGAAAGACATTTCATGTTCATGGATTAGAAGAATCAATATAGTTAAAATGGCCATATTACCCAAAGCAATATACAGATTTAATGCAATCCCCATCAAAATCCTAATGGCATTTTAAAAAACAAATATAACAAAAAATCATCAGATTTGTATGGAATCACAAAAGACCCCAAATAGCCAAGCAATCCTAAGAAAAAGAACAAGGCTGGGGGTATCACACTCTCTGACTTCAGCATGTACAACAAAGTGACAATAATCAAAACAGGATGGTAATGTCAGAAAAACAGAAACACACACCAATGGAATAGAACTGAGAACCCAGAAATAAACCCACATAAACATGGGCAGATGATTTTTGACATGGGAGCCAAAAACATATAATGGGGAAAAGACAGCCTCTTCAATAAATGGTGCTGGGAGAATTGGATAGCCACATGCAAAAGAAGGAAACTAGACTGCTATCTGTCACCACGTATCAAAATTAACTCAAAATGGATCAAAGACCTAAACATAAGACCTGAAACAATAAAGTGCATAGAAGAAGCACAGGTACTAAACTTACGGACCTTGGGTTCAAAAGGGGGATTTTATAAATTTGACCTCAAAGGCAAGAGGATTACAAGCTAAAATAAATGAATGGAACTATATCAAACTAAAAAGCTTTGGCACAGCAACAAAAACCACCAATAGAACAAAGAGGCAACCAACAGAATGGGTGAAGATATTTGTAAACAATGCTTCTGATAAGGGGCTAATATCCAGAATATATAAAAAACTCATAATACTCAACAATAAAAAAGACAAACAATCCAATTAAAAAATGGGCAGCTGCTGGTTGGCTCAGTTGGTTAGAGCGCGGTGCTCATAACACCAGGGTTGCCGGTTCGATCCCCGCATGGCCCAGTGTGAGCTGCACCCTCCACAACCAGATTGAAACAACTACTTGACTTGGAGCTGATGGGTCCCAGAAAAACACACTTAAAATAAATAAAAGGTTTAAAAGAAACAAAACAAAATAACTGGGCAGAGGACCTGAACAGACACTTCTTCCAACAAGACATACAAAAGGCCAAACAGATATATGAAAAAATGCTCAATGTCACCAGCTATAGGGAAATACAAATCAAAACCACAATGAGATCTCATCCCCTCACACCTGTAATAATAGCTGTCATCAACAAGACAAATAATAACAATTGCTGGAGAGGCTGTAGAGAAAAAAGAACTCTCCTACACTACTGGTGGAATGTAGTCCAGCCATTATGGAAAACAGCATGGAGGTTCCTGAAAAAATTAAGAATAGAGAAGTCCCCGCTCTTCCTCTTCCCGAAAGCGGCCTGAGGTGACCTCTGAAAATGGTTCCCTATTCACTTGACCCAGAGAACCCCACAAAATCCTGTAAATCGAGAGGTTCAAATCTACGGGTTCATTTTAAGAACACTTGTGAAACTGCCCAGGCCATCTGAAAAGCCACCAAGCTTCTAAAGGACGTCACGTTACAGAAGCAATGTGTGCCATTCCGTCGTTACAAGGGTGGAGTTGGGAGATGCGTCTGGGCCAAACAGTGGGGCTGGACGCAGGGTCGTTGGCCCAAAAAGAGAGCAGAATTTTTCCTGCACGTGCTTAAAGATGCAGAGAGTAACAGTGCACGTAAGGGCTTAGGTGTAAACTCTCTGCTCACTGAACACGGCCAGGGGAACAAAGCTCCCAAGAGGCGGCGCAGAAGTTACAGAGCTCATGGCGGGTTAAGCCATACACGAGCTCTCCCTGCCACAGGGGGATGATCCTAACTGAAAAAGAACAAATTGTTCCGAAACCAGAAGAGGACATTGCTCAGAAGAAGAAGATCTCCCAGAAGAAACTGAAGAAACAAAAACTTATGGCCCGGGAGTAAATTCAACATCAAATAAATGCTAATAAAAGGAAAAACAAAATTACGAATAAAATTACCATATGACCCAGCAATCCCTCTCCTGGGTATCTACCCAAAAAATCTGAAAACATTTATCCATAAAGACACGTGCGCTCCAATGTTCACTGCAGCTTTGTTTACGGTGGCCATGGAAACAACCAAAATGTCCTTTGATAGATAATTGGATAAAGAAGTTGTGGCATATATACACAATAAAATACTACTCGGCAACAAGAAAAGATGAAATACTCCCATTGGTGACAACACGGATGGATCTTGAGATTATTATGGTAAGCGAAGTAAGTCAAGTAAGTCAGACACAAAAAGTCGAGAACCATATGATTTCACTTATATGTAGAATGTAACTCTGAAAGCAACAAAGGAACAAGAGAAACAAAGAAACAAAACACTCATAGACACAGACAACAATTTAGTGGTTACCAGAAGGTAAGGGAGGAGGGGGTTGGTAGATGAGGGTAAAGGGGATCTAATATGTGGTGATGGAAAGAGAACTGACCTGGGTGGTGAGCACACAACGTGATATACAGATGATGTGTTACAAAAATGTACACTTGAAACCTATGTAATTTTACTAACCATTGTCACCCCAATAAACTTAAGAAAAATATAAATAAATAAAAATAAATTGCTAATATATTCCCGGTCAGTTTTCTCACTATGGGGTGAAAAATAGCTGAAAGCATTTCTGATTCCAAGGTTCAGCTTTTGTTCACCATTCCGAGTGTGATGACCTTAACATATAAAAACAGTGTTCCTTTTGTTGGTTATAAAGATTTTTGTTATGGTAAATATACATTAAATGTAGTATCTTAACCATTTTTAAGTGTACAGTTCAGTGGCATTCAGTGTATTCACATTTTTGGGCAACCATCCACGTCCGGGACTTTTTCATCTTCCCAAACGCAAACTCTGTTCCCAGTAGACACTAACTCCTCCCCCAGCCCGACAACCACCATTCTGCTTTCTGTTCTATGAATCTCACTACTCTAGGGACTTCTTATACATAAGTGAAATCAGGTAATATTTGTCCCTTTGTGACTGTCGTAGTTTAGCATAATGGTTACAAGGTTCATCCATGTGTCGAGCTCCTTCCTTTTTAAGGCCAATAGCCCACTGCATTTATGTACTACATCTTGTTCATCCGTTCATCTATTGATGGGCGGTTTCTATCTTTTACCATTTTGAATAATGCCATTGTGAACACTGGTGTACAAACACCTGCTTGAGTAACACTATATACATATTTTTAATAATCACTTTGTCCATTCCACTAATTTTCATTTAGAGAATTATTCTTAAATGTTTCCTAACTGTATAATTTTAAATCACTTGATAGAAGGCAATTATTTCAAGGTTGAAATAAATCCCTAGTTTCTATCAAATTAATTAAGAACAAAACAGCTCCTACAATGTCCATGAAGAGGTCTTTTTTGGTAAAAACAGAAACCTCTAAGGGTATTAAAAATGTTAAACCACTAAGTCTGTTCCGTCTCAAAACCATTGTGTACTGAAAAAGGCCTCCATACATCACAGACCCGCCCGACCGCTGTGGAGAAAGGAAGCAGAAAAACTATAGGAGCTTCATGGTTCATCACATCAGCCTTCAAATCACTGCTTTTACTGAAGCCAGATGAAATCTCTTCTTTCTCAGAATGTTGTTATGTCCTCTGACATGTATTTTCTACTTTTATAAAAATTATGCAAAATTTTAACTTGTGCTTTGACAAAGCAGCTCTCCTTGACCGAACTCTAGTCAGGCTCCTCCAAGCCCTCTTCCAGGTCGGAACCTTGGCCTGTAAGGATTGACCCTTTCAGCACAAACATTCCACCCACCCTCCAACAGTCAGGGACTTGAACAAATACCAGCATGGTTTCTAGCAGATCAGGGCTGTGTCTCTAGGATGATGACTCAGCCCTTGAAACGCCTGCCTGAGAAAGCTCTAGGCTTCCAAACAATCTGCCATTTGCTTAGCCAATACCTGAGAGGCTCCTGACCTCCCTTTCTTAGAGCATTTATTAAGAAAAGTGTAAGTTATAAATCCTTCCTCTGTCCCTTTGAGACATATATGCATCTCCTAAAACCCAGGAATGTCTTTCTCAAGGACCTGGAGCTTCTCTTGGAAATATCATATTCAGGAAAGACAGGGTCCCTGTCTCCCAGTCTCGTGGGAGTGTAGGCGCTTACCTTCCCTAAGCGCCAGCGAGCAAACCCTGAGGCCTGAGGGTCTAATCAGTGACCACCCCCTTCCGGGGTTTTGTAATTTTCTTCTTCCCTGACTTTGCTGGAGCCCCTGCTCATGATCCCTCGCCCCCCCCTCATTCTGTTGAAAACACCTGGTGATGTCTACACAAATCAGCATCAAGCTTGGCTCTCTGCCCGACCGCAGTAGTTACTGAATAAAATCGGTCTTGACCACTTTTAACTAGCGTCTGGCGTTGCCTATCTTTGCCGAGTTTCAGGTTGCCAAGTTCCTTGGGGAAAGTGCCAGTTCCCCTCTCTAGATGTTTTATTCCATTTGGTGTGCAGTAGGTCCTTGATTAGAACTCAGGACCGGACAGGGCGCTGTGCCACAGGGATCCAAGGATGAAGGGTGACTCCTGACCTCAGGCAGTCCCCACCTTAACACAGGAGCACCGAAGCCTGCGGAGCACATTTCACACCATCTCCCCAAAGCCCCATGACAACACCTCCGTTTTTCATCCTCAAATTCCTACTTGCTCTTGCGACCTCTGTTTCCCTCCCAAACACAATTTACAAGACGTGGAGTTACGAGAGCGGCACACGTTCACATCTGGAGTTTGCCCCGGCCCTGACCTCGTCGCCTCGGAGCTGCGGCGGCCTCTTTACCACCTCCTTCACCAGCTGCAGCACTGTATCCACCTGCAGGGCGCTGAGCGCACAAACCAGGTCCACGAGGGTCAGCTGGGACGCACTTGCCGCCGGGACAATCTGCCAAGAAAAGAGTAGTTCCTTTAAAGCCCACAGAGAGAAAACAAAAGTCAAAACAATACACAGAAAGTATTCTAGAGTAGTGGTCCCTGGAGAAAGAGATTTGTTTTAGTCCTTTCAACGTTTAAATGTAAACTGGGTAAAGGGCTCTATCGGTGGAAATCGAGTGAGGTAAGCGTTTAATCACAACAACGTAATCGGTATCTGATACACATTAGAACTAAAAAGTGCAGCTGACGATGGGCAGTAACACTGGTATGTTCAAGCTTAGAAAGCATTCTGGAAATAGATACACTTAACTTGAAGGAAACAGGCTGGCATCAAGAGATAGTCCCCAAGGCATGAGGACAGTAAGAAACACAGGTAAATCAGGTTCACACCAGCTGGCCTTAACAGGAAGCCCTGTGTGAGAGGCAGACGTTGATACAAGTCTGCATAACATGGTCATATGAACTTGGAACTATCACGTTTATCACCAGGGAAGGACCCCACAGGTTACACAGGGTGGCTGGGGTCGCCAGCCACTCACGCCTCCAGGGACTAGAAGCCCATGTTGGGCACTGAGATAGTGTCCAGGGGGGTGGGAAAGACCCTCTGAGGGAGGTACAAGGTAGGAACCTGGATGGTCAAGAGAGGGAACAAAGGAAGAGGGATGCTGGTTTTCCAAAAATAGGTAAACCAAGCCCCGGAGGCCCTCCCGATAGACCGCCAGTGGATAAAGAATGCACGAAACGCAAACTCAAGTTGGGGCCTAAGAACGTGATCGTTTACATTTCCTTTACCATCGCAGACAAGCATGGTTTTTATAAATGAAAGAAGCGCAACATTAACTATGGATTTGGGCAATAATGACGTGTCATGGGGAGGGGGTATTGAACAGTGGGGGAGGGCATGCCAGTGAGAGGAGTGTATGGGAATTGTCTGCACCTTCCTCTGATTTGAACTTTTAGACTGTGAACCTAAAGTTGCCCTAAAAACATGAAGTCTTTGAAAAAAATGTTCTTTTAAAAAGCTGTAAGATGGTACTACAGCCAGGGAAGGGCGGCAGGTGTCCTCACAGGTAGGATAACGAACCTAGTTTAGGATAATTCCTTAAGCTGGGGTAGGCTCGCTGCGGACTTTTGTTAATGTATACATTATATACATTCTTGGATGGGTGCTGTTAGATATTAGCTTTAAGAGGTGAAACAGAAATACTATGTCTTCACTACAGAGAGATCAGAAAACAGAAGTGGAGGTGGGTGGGCTCCACTCCCCAGCCACCCAACACACAAATCCAGCTGCCATGAGAGTCAGCTGTATGACCTCTTGCACTGAAAACTGCTTGAGTAATTTCCCATGTTGGCCTCCAACCTCACCTTTGATTACACGCGACTTTTTGGCATTTTTATAGAGGAAGTTTAGCAACTACCTTAATTTTTTAACTTTACCTTCATCTTACTGTGACGTTTCACTTTTTTTCTGCCCCACACGGCTGCAACAGCGGCTGTTAACTGAACTCCGAGATGGGCCGTCAAGGGGTTCAAGAAGTCTAAAATTTTTTGTCGTATGGTCTAAAAAATAGGGAGAAAAGTGATGGCAGAGTAGTGTCAGGGCTCTCGTGCACTTGATACTCCACCACCACCGTCTGTAAACACTGGGAGCAGGCCTGGGAGCTGTCAGTGGTCCCGACACACCCAGCACCACGGGAAGAGGCGAGACTGGGGGTTGGGGAACGTGGTGGCGAGAGGCATGGTGGGCAGACCGGTGGATGGACAGACAGACGGCTGCCAGCTGAGCAGGAAGACTAACTGATGAGGACCACCACCCTGGCAGCCGTGAGCAGGATGGGGGGAAGGAAGCCATCCACGCTTTACAGTGAGAGCGGGGAGACCACACAGCGGAGCTGGCACCATTCCCATCCCGAGACCCCCAGCCTCAGCTCGTCTCACTGGGCCCAGGAAAGGCTCACCCTCATTAGACAGATGCTCTTCAATTTCCAGGAATAAGTACCATTTAACTAATTTTATTGTTTAATCCATTTTAAGTAAACCCGAAACCTGGCCCGGATCACTCACCACCCTCCCTGTCACTACGCATGGGTTTTCCTCAGTCCCTGGAACGGCCGTGCTCCTTCCTCTGCAAACCCCGTGGGTCTCTGAGCCTCTAGCACCCCTCCCCCAGTCAAATCGTCCCAAGCTGGGCTCTAAGTGCAGCAGCTCTGCCTCAGGAAGGCCAGCCTGACCCCAGACCAGGGCAGGTTCCTGGGCTGCACCCTGCATTTCTCTGTAGCATTAACATCATTATTTTTAAATTGCTGGTTAATGTCTGTGCCTGCCACGAGGGCAGGGACTTCCTCTATCCTGCCTGTACACGGGGCTGGGGACACAGCAGCAGGCACGCAGATGTTTATCAAATGCATGAATGCTTACCATGTCCCCACTGCCTATGTTTAGTAACACGTTGAATATGACTGAGCACGGGATGGAGATGTCTGCGCTATTCCACCACGGATTTGGGGTACCCGTCCAAGGCCTTGGTCCTTCAGGGACGGCTTAGAGTTAAGTGCTCAACAAATGTTGGCCATCGTCAAAAGGAATCTTTCTATCAGCCTGTGAGGTAGAATACTAATAACAGACCCATTTTACAGATGAGAAAACCGAGGCTCAGAGAGGTTATGTGCCAAAGGGATTTCTAACCTTTTTTAAAAGAAGATCGGGGCTTTAAGCAAGTTTCTGTGGTAGCTTGAGATATAGATTTCCCTTGGAGGGTAGCCCTGGAACAGACAGAATATTCTGGAGGCCTGTGTATCACAGTACCTAAAAGCACCCTGGGTCTACTCCCACTGTCGCCACTTATCAGGTGTGCAATCAAGGGCAAAGCACTCACTGTCTGTGCCCCAGTGTCCTCAGCTGTAATTGGGGAATAACAATATCTACCTCATAGATGAGAACTAAATATGCTCATAAATGGAGACAGTTCTGGATGCTGCCTGGTATCATGCTTCCAACCAAGGAAACTACAGCACAGGGGGGTTAATGAACTTGCCTGTGATCTCAGGGAGCTGCTGAGCAGGGAGCTGAGCCCTGCCATCTGGCTCCACATGCTCTGAACCGCTCCGCTCAACCCAGGCTCCCAGATGCCTGCATAAGTCCCAAGACCACCCCTGGAAAAGGGCACCCAGCTAACATGAGACAAAGCTGCCACACATAGTAGAGCAGAGATTGAGTCCCGTGTCTGGATGCTTCTGAAGCAGGCTGTTATACCCGAGGGAGAGTGAACAGACATGTTCTACAGTGTGCGTTCCTGGTTTAATAAAAAAACTCAAAGACACCCCCAAGTTCCATCCCGACGTGCCCATGTGTACAAGGCACCATTAAGAGCAGAACACAGAGATGTCTTAATAGAGAAGCTTGAGAGAAACAGGTGAGGACTTTTGGTACCCCACATCAAACCTGCAAAGACTTTCTTTTCAGTTACAAAAAAAAGAAAAAATGGCAAAGGGGAAATAAAATAGGCTGAAAACCACTCAAAAGACTACTTTTCCATGAACAGAAAAATGATTCACAATACGCAAACAAGAGATTTCTACTTCAGACTTACTTCTAACATGGGTTTTACCGAGCACATTATGTTTGATTATTTATGCGTATATTTCCATACCTATTTATTTTTGGCGGGACAATACAAGACAAAAGAAATAAGACACTGGAAGATCTCACCTTGGTGGTTTTAAAGTAAACGGAAGAGGATCCCTTTGTGGCTCCAAGGAGGTCCACGGGTCTCTTCTGCGCTTCCTCCTTTCTGAGAACATTCCAGAGAAGGGCCATGGTGTTAACGATTCGAGGCAGCTCTTCCAGAATGGCATTCTTAGCATTTTTTAAATTGGTGGGATCACTTACAACAGTGCTCTAGAAATGAAAATGCACATGTAAGACCTGGCTGCGTCTGTGGCAGCTTTTCCCTTTCCGTGAGGGCTGCAGCCCGTCTGAGCAGGTCCCACACGTGGGGTGGAAGCAGCACACTGCCCTGTGTATCTGAACCACGGTTTCTTTCAGAGACAAACGTCTATGAGCCTGAGACTCCACATTACAAACTCTTTCAGTCATTCGCCCAAAGCATTAACTAATTGCATTCTCAAATTTAACCTTAGGTAGGGTAGAGCAACTATTAATAACAGCTCAACTGTCTCCCAAGGCAGACTTCACAAACACCACGAGAGCAAGTAAAGAACACATGGGAACGAAAATGAAGATAAGCCCCAAATCAAGCAAGTGGCTTTACATTTTATCCCAAATGTCTTTACTGACCAAACAATGGGCTAGAACTAAAGGAGTATCAGAAGAACAAAACCATACTTGCATTATTACGTATATAATTTGTATACATATTTGTATACATGTTTGCATAGTATTTGCATTATTTACATGCATACGTGTTTACATACACATTTGCATTACTTACATAGGTACATTTCTTATTTGAAACAATCATAACTCAATGAAGACAAAACAATGTTATGTAATTGCCTCCAACTCAGAAAAAAAATAACTTACCTTTTTATTTTGGTTGGGTTGTTCCAAAAGACAAAAATGACTAATGGTTGTCAGACCCTCCAACAGAGTTAGTGGATAGTCCGGAGAAATGTTTTCTCTCTTGGAGGTTATGCTTTCGTAGAGAAACAAGAAAGTGGTTTTGAGAATTTTTTAAGAACGAGGCCATGACGGTTTTTAATAAAAACATAGAAACCAGAGAGATATTACTATCTTAACTAAACTGGGGCTCTCATACTGAAATATTGTTATAATAGTGATAGGCATCTTTTGTGCTATTTTATACACATGCAGTTACTCTGGGAAAATGTTTTCAGATGTTTTAAAATTTCTGTGAAGGTGATTCATGATGAGACCAATAAAGAGTTAACAGGGCTTGTGAGCTGGCAGGATAGGACAGGCAAAGAGTTAACAGGAGCGAGCTTGTAAGTTAGCAGGAACGAGCTTAAAAAACTGCTTGGCACTGCACCTGCAAGCTGACAAGCACCTTACATCCATCAGAGG
This sequence comes from Rhinolophus hipposideros, assembly GCF_964194185.1. Classification (NCBI taxonomy): domain Eukaryota; kingdom Metazoa; phylum Chordata; class Mammalia; order Chiroptera; family Rhinolophidae; genus Rhinolophus; species Rhinolophus hipposideros. The sequence goes on along the minus strand of NC_138048.1, from coordinate 103,282,261 downwards.
TGGGTACAGAACCGTTCCTAATCGCGACGGCAACCCGCTTCACACTAACACACACCCATCACAGACTGGAACAGAACACTTCCCAATCGCAGCAACAACTCCCGTAAGCTGACATCCATCATAGACGGGAACAGGATAGTTTCCAGGAGAGGACAATTGGAATGGCAGCCCCCTGCGAGCTGACAAGCACCCTACATCGTGCTTAGAAAAATGTAAAACTCAAGCTAAACAGAAACCCGCCACAGCTCTGTCAGACTGCCCTGGCAAAACTCCTTCTGTCAGTTCCAAACAGAACTCTCCCTCTCTGCCTGACTTTCAAGAAACCTTCTCTTGTTCTTGTAGAGGCTCGTGAATGCTTTCATGCTCTATGAATGACCAGGGGTTCATTCTACACCAACACAATTCACGTTTTTATTTCTGTTTTACAAACATAACGGAGTGACTGACTTGTCCTGCAACACTGAGCTAGCCTGGGTAGTTGTGTGGAATTAAAAAGACAGGATTTGAACATTGAGTTTCGTGTCACCCCTCTTGACAATGCTCAGCAGGCTTCTGATTAGGAAGAAATTATCCTCCAACTGACTTCTACGGCAAATCCACCATTGATTACAAAAACTACCATTAAAGCAACAACAATGCATTGCAAGGGCTCTCCGTACCTGACAGAGAGCTTCACAGACTCGCTTTCATACTGTTTGACCAGCTCGTCCAAGTTCTTGCAAATCTGGACAATGAAGGGTGTCACTGTCCAGCCCAGGGACTTTCCGAAGTACGGCAAGGAATGCGTGACCAGGCTCACCCAGGCCGGGTGCATGCCATAGCCGTAGGCGGGCTGCAGACCGCGCACCACCGCGGACACCAGCAGCCCCTGGGAGGTGAGCGGGTGGGGCTGCACGTACTGCATGGCGCCAATGGCCTGCTGGAAGTCCAGGGCCCTGCGCCACTCCCGGGACAGGTCCGGCTGGTTCTCAGCCTCCTCCTGGACCTGGCCCAGGTGATGCTCCAGGACAATCAGCACCTGCAGGAGCTTCAGCAGCTCGATCTGCAGGGGGTGCTCGCTCCACACCTGGTCCTGGCCCAGGTGGATGAGGCTCTCCTCGAAGAGGCTGTCCTCTCGTGGGGCCCGGCCTCGCTCCGAGGTGGCCAGGCCGTGGCGTTTCTGGCTCGTGTGCATGGACGCTGAGAGCGACAGCAGGACGAACTCCTGCACTCTGCACCTCTGCAGTACGCTGCCGATAAACTCCACGTTCTTCCCTTCCGCGGACTTGGCCACTGAGACCAGCTGCGTCACTATCCTAATCAAAACCTCCACACTCTTGACCTGCACGTCCCGGTTGCCCAGGACGTCTCGGTGGGAGACCTTGGAGTAACAAGGGTAATAGCTGCGCAGGAAGCTCAGGCACAGGTAGGTGAGCAGCTCGATCAGCAGCGAGTGGGGGCACACGTTGGGAGACTGGGTCTGGAGTTTTCCGTAGAAACTCTGGCCAATGAGGGCCTCCTGGTGGCGAGCGAGGAGGTTGGAGATGAGGTTGAGGTGTGCAGTGGAGCTGGTGTCCATGCTGGTCCTGGACACGGCCTCGATAAACTCCTTGGGGTTGGTTTTGAGCATGGCCTCCAGCACTGAGAAGGCGTAGAGGACTCTCCGGGAGTCGTAAGGCTGCAGGTAGAGCAGAATGTGCTTGAACAAGGCCTCGATCATCTCCTGCCTTTCCCGCTGCTGCTTCAGCAGCCTGGACGTGGTGAGGGCCTGCAGCTCCAGGTCGGCCTCCTCGTCACTGGAGAAGGACTCCGAAGCCTGGGTCTTGTCCGAGTCCACGCGCGTCAGGCTTAGTTTGGCACTGGGCCTGTAGGTTTCCGCCCGGAAGGCCGCCAGCAGGGCCGAGCGCCTGGGGTAAACCCTGCCGCCCGTGGGGATGGGTGCGCAGCAGGTCTCTTCATTGCTCAGCTCCTGTGGGTCGTGGGAAGGGGAAGAGAAGGAGGAGGTGTTCTCGCTGTCCGTGTGGGCGGAGCTCGTGTCTGCAGACTCAGTGTGCTCGCTGCTGTCAGTGGCACCACACGCTGTCCTGTCCAGAAGGTCCACGTAGTAGGGAAGGTCTTCCTCCGGCAGCTCGCCTCCCGGCGGGCTCTTCTCTGGTTCCTTCTCCACCTCGGCCCACATGGCCTCACGGTCCACAGTGGTGAACTGGCTCAGAGGCGTGCCTTCTTCCAGGCCGCCGTCCTGAGGCCCAGGCACTCCATACGCCTCTCGCAAAGAGGCTTTCTTCCTGTTAAACCAACGATGCAAGTCTTCTGAAAATTACAAAATGATAAATGACTTCAGAATAGAAGGGTGAACTATGATAACTTACTTCTACAGTGATCTTCATCTTGAAGCCAGACAGAAATTCCCCCATGAAACTGTAACACCAGGGTCTAGATTATAGGACATAAGTAGAGAAGTAAAGTGAACAGGTCTTTAAAATGTTCAAAAATCAGATAATTTAGTTACACTGTCATGGAAAATATTTATATTGGGTGGAAGGTGATTTAAAAAAAATGTGTATTATATTTTCTCCCAGTATTTTCCTTTGAAGAACTGTATCCTACAGAAATGTCAGCAAGGCTTCAAAGCTTACAAAGAGTATTCACTGAAATGTCTTGTGTAAAGACAAACAAAACATCTGCAATAAAACAATGAAAAAAATCATGGCACTGGGGATTTGAACAACTATTGTCACCCCACTGGCTACTCAGATTGGGGAAGCAAGTGTCCTTTCTCTTTCAGAGCTAAACAGAGTCCAGTCCCTCATTTACCCAGCAAAGATTTTGTTCAGACTCTCAGTAAGTAATCCAATTAAAAAGCTAAAATTAAAAAACAAAAAAGAAAATCACAGCACATATATGCAATGGACTACTGTTCAGATTTGAAAAAGATAGGTCTATATGCACTGACATGGAGCAATGTGCAGGATATATTAGGTACGAGAAAAAAAAATCAAGCTGCAGAACCAAACTGTATCAGATGAGCCCTTTTAGGGGAGACTATAAAATACAGCTATGCAAACGCTGGGAAGAATGCATGCCAAACCAGGAACGTAACTAGCTCTATCAGCTGGCATTACCACAAATGGGACTCTCATTTGTGTTTTTACTTCCTTAGTATTCCAATTTTTTAAATAAGCAATGTTAGTACCTCTGTAATCAGAAAATACACATTTTAAAATACTCAGATCTCTTTACAAAGGAGTGAAAGCCAGAAGTCTTTGGTATTGCCAAATGCTTTTAATATGCAGCTTTCAACAAATCTCTTCCATGAACGTTAAGACCAGGCAAGAAGGAAGAGTAACACATTAGAAACAGATGTGCTGCTGTTGCACACATTAGTGTTTTAAAAACAGATTTCTACCAGATAACAGAGGTAGGGTGGGGGTAAGCAGTACACTTCCAGTTGCCTCTGGAGAAGAATGTGGCAGAGGAAAGCTGAAGGCAGCAGCAAACATCGCAGCAGGAGGGCCGTGAGCCTTTTAAAACCCAATAAAACGGCGGAGTTAAAACTTTCTTCTTAAAATAGAGAGAGGAATACTAAAAATTAAGCACTATAAATAAGTCAAACTTTTTAAGAAGCCGCTTAGTTAATACTTCCTTGAATTTTACTTTCTCATAATGTGGAATGATGAAATGCCTCCTTTTTGAGACGCAGCCAGCTGTTCCTCCTGATGGAGAGCTAGAAGGTACAGTTTTAGGCAAGGAAACTTGTGGAGGGAGAATGCCCCCTCAGAAGTCGTTGCTTACTTAGGTGCTAGGCTGCCTTTCTCTAAGTGAGACTGAGACCGACACAGTATTTACAACCCAGCGAGCTAAACGAACTGAAAGTAATGCCGTTCATGAGCTATGCTAGACGTTAATCCTCATTTACGGACCTCATCAGGTTTATTTCAGTGTTTCTTTTCTGTTCTTCTTCCTTCCTACATTCTTTTATTTGTGTCAACGTTGCCTCTGGAAGTGCTCTGAACCAAAAGCCTTATTTCTTCTGCATTTCTGACTACGTGTTAACAGAATATTCTAGTTGGAAAGAACCTTAGGGAGCAGATAGAAAAGAAACCACTTACCCTGTCACTGAAGGCTCACAACTAAGTTATCTTTATAAGCTAATGTACAACTGACCAGGCGACATGCAAATTTCACATTCTCGGTCATTCATATTTGAAGGCGCCCTGAATTATCCCGTGCCCAGGTCTCAGCAGGGACCTGCACAGACGTAAGTGCTGGCCTTGGGAACCCACAACTCAGGCCGCAAGTGTCCCTTTCCAAGGGAAGGTGTTGGTTTTGGAGAAGTGAGGATACATGGTCTGTTATTCTCTCCTCCTACCTTACATGCTCTTGAACTACTTTGTCTGGCAAAAGAATCAAGAATTAGCTATTTTCCTTGGACCATGGGCTACTAAAATTTTCCTATTTTATAAAAAATCTGGTATTTTTAGTGAAAAGAAACTCACTACCTAGCATTTCTAAGTGCTCGTTCATCTGATGCTAAAATTTTAAAAGTCTGCACAAGTTTACAAAGTACCTTCACATCGTTTGAATCTGGCAAACCACGAAGTGGATCAGAGTGCCCTAACTGTCACAAGGGGCAGCGGGATCCAGGCCGCTCTGTCCTCCCTCCGGGGCCCGGGGACCTGGGGACACAGAGCTGGCCCTGTGCGCGTGCTCACCCGCTGAGTTCTCCTGCTTGAGGCAGTGAATGGAGGTCCGCTGGGTTTTGGGCTGGAGCAGAAGCAGGAGCACAGGTTCGAGGATGCGTGCCACGTCACCAAGGGAGAGCGCCCGCACCAGCCAGCCCTGGGCAGCCGCGCCAATGGCACCGTCCGTGCAGGTCAGGCTGTCCAGTACAACAAACAGGGACCTGTGTGCAGAACCACACCACTGAGTCAGTGTCCAGCGCCCCTGTGTGCCAGGACACCCCCAGGGAGCTTTCCTCACAGGGTCTGGAGACCCATGCAGATGAGGATAACAAGATTTCGACCTTGTTTTCATGCTAGAATCAGCGGGGCAGCTTTTAAAACCCGATGCCCAGGCCTCACCCCAAATCGGTTAAATGCGACTGTGGGGGTCAGCCCCAATGAGCTGGCATCTAAGGCTTTGTGTCCAGCCCCACACCTAGAATTTTGGAAACAAGGCAGGGGATTTTTACAAAGCAATGTGGACTATAGTGCACCTGTAATATATTCACGCCTTAAGCATGTGGTTCATGACATTAGAGGTATATTCACCCAGTGTGAATATACGGCTCCAATCACGGTCTCGACCACCTCCATTTCCCTACAAGATGCCCCCTGGGGCACATTCTAACAGCTCCACAGGTGACTCAGAGGCACGCGGTCCGCCTCCCTCCCCAACCACAGTAACAAAATTCCTACCACGTATCTATTCACATGTGTCCAGCCTAAATTCACTTAGGGGATCATGGGACTTGTTTGCTAAGCATCAAGAATATGGGGTCAAGTTGTCAATGTCACACATCTCTCCCTCCCAAGCCCAACATGCGGACCAGGAACCTTTGCAAAGTGTCCTTTTGCATTAAGAGTCAGTGGTAACGAAGACGGCCTCACCTATCGAAGGAACGATTGTGAGATGTCACTCGACTGCCTTGGATCTCTCGTGTCAGGTGCCAGATGACGGAAAATCTAAACAGAGCTTCCAGTCTTGTTCCCTTGATTAGGAAATAAATGAGAGTGAGGAACCTGGTTTCCTAACAGAACGCCGATTTTGGTCACAGAGAACCCAATGTGAAAACAAACGAGCTCAGGAGAAAGACAGCAGCCACGGCAGAGGCAGGACCCTCTCTGTGCCTGGTGTCTGACTGGCCGGGAGGAAATGCAGACCCGCACCCTGTCTCTCCTTGCTCCCTTTACCACAATGCACTTTGGGGAAAGCGCATAGTCTAGACTCAGTGTTAGCCCATGTCCAGAGTGACAAGTAGGCCTATGGCCGAAGGAGAACACAAGACAGCACAGGGTTGTCGTGCCCTTTGGAAGTGACGGCCAGGCGGCTTAGAGCACCGGGACTGCAGGGCTTAGGGGCCCACACTGTCTCAGCACTACAGACGACGCCCTGTGGGTTATCTTCAAGGCCCTGCGCACATTGAGGGAGTTGGGCAGAATTCCCGGTGGGCCTGAATGTCGACACAAACCATGGTTTTAGGGTTCGAAAGGGGTGGCTTGTGCTTCGGGGGTCCTCCCAGTCCTGAAGTATAACACTTCCGCTCATCAGTCAGGATGTCCGTTGAGCACCAGGACTTCAGCTGGATATACGGAAGTCTGGCCTGGGCACGCAAAGCGGCAGGCTGGCTCAGCACTGGGACCGCTGTAGGATGGACGTCACCGGCTGGAGACACCCACCTTGTCAGGGTCCAGGAGGGCATGGCAGATGATGTCCTCACAGATGTTGGCCGTCGGGGCCAGGCAGTGCAGCCGGTAGAATAATTCCACACAGGTGATGTGATGTTCCTGGGTCTCCTTGTTCAGCTGATTCCAAAGCCCACGAGCCACCCTCTGGGACGAAGGGGACACCGTGTGAACACAGGCAGCACCTGCTCACTTCTTCCTCGCACCAGTCCAGTCCCAAGAACCTGGCTTCTACTTTCACTTGCTACGTGAGAATCCTTAACACACAAAGAAACACTGCCAACAAACAAAACAAAACAAACCCAAAGCAAACTATGAAAGCCACCAGAGGTCATCCAGGCAAGAGGCAACGTGACAGGTTACACCTGGGGCTTCCTGATCAGCTCAGAACCTTCACTTTCAGAGAAGGAATCAGCTGGAAGCAAGCAGCTGCTGGCTGACATCCTTTCAGCCAGCGCCCAGAGAGGCCTCCGTGGGCCTGCAGTGGGGTTCAGAGACCCGCCCTCTAGGAAGGGTGGGGGATGTGCCCTGGTCACTAGTCTTGAGGTGGACACTGTAGCACCTCACCAGCTGGGGAGGGCTCAAATTGGCTTTCAGCTTTAATTCCACAAACCTGTTTGTTACACTTCCATGCACAAGGCTGAGGCAGATGCCTGGCTCACTTTCAGGACACAAATCCTTTCCCCAATTGAGTCCTCCATCTCCCCAGCCCGATCTTAGCTCCTTGAACATACGGGATCTCCAACTGACTGCCGCCCCTCCCTAAGTCCCAGAGAGCCCCAGCTGGGGTGCTCGACCTAACAGGGTGGGACTCAAAAGAAGAGTTGGTCCCCTCTTCCAGGAGGAGATTTCTGAAGGGATTCTTCCAGGTCATAGAACAAGATTGTTTCGTGGGTTATAATACTTTAGGTACATCTTTGATCAAAGAACTTCTTTTTCTGGCCCATTCGTTTCTATTTGGCAGAACTGTCTTCTCTGCACACATCAAAATAACCACTGACTGGGTCGAGCCCCTTAACCATTAATTAATTAATTAATTATTAATCTAAGTGAATGTGGTTTCCAATTATCGAGTTACAATTAAACCTCTGACACTGAACACTCATGCCATGGCCAGAAACTGTTTGTACCAAGAGCCCAGGGCAGGCACAAGTCGCGAGCAACCCACTGGGTGTCACCAGAGTTGCCATACTGCATATTTCAGTGACTACAGCCTTAGGGACAACTTTCAATGGTCCAGGAAGAGGATCCCAGGGTCCCAGCCACCCTCTTCCCGGTGGGAAATACCTGATAGAAGTCTGTTTTCTCCGCAACGACCTTCAGTATTCCTGGTGCAATGGGAGGAACTGTCACCATCTGCAGCTTGCCGAAAAATGGGTTGTACCCAGAGCTTTTGTAGCGTTTCATCTTGTCTTCGATGACAAGTGCTAGGGACTGGGAATGGTTTATCACTTCCAGCAGAGTGGAGATGGCCACGTTCTGGAGGTAGCAGTCGGTCACGCAGCAGCAGATGGTCATAAGGGATTTCAGCCACGAGGGAAAACTGGAATTGCTGGCACCTGAAAGCAAGCCCACCAGAGAGGACGGAAACAAACAAAGCCACATGAGAATGGCACACCTATCAGCAGATTCCAAGACACCCTCAGATCCGGGAAGTCACCTGGACGGCAGTGTAATAATCTCCTGATGGTGACTTGCTATGCAGGTATCACTCAGGGCCAGAGGACAAATGAGACTGAATCTGGTTTCATAAGTTTACCAGATTACTCAAATTCTGCCAGTGTCCATTTCAGGGCTTTGAGATGATTCAAAATGTTTATTTTTCTTTTATTTAAAAACATTTAGATCTAGTAAAACACACACATTTTGGTGTAGAGCTCAAAATATTTTTTCAGGGCTCTCTTGGTGGTAGGACACCTGCCATTAGTTTTAGAAGGGCAGAAAATATTTGGAGGATGTCCATTCTCAACGCAGTTCTTCCAAGTGTCATTGGCAGCTTGAGCCAAGACACGAATCGCACGAGAAATTTAAGGTCATGACTCCCAGATGGAAAATCTTTGCTCTGTGTTCCCACCGCCTGATGACTCTTTCTTGTTTTCCACCTTCCCCTCTATCCTTTTTTTTTCTTTAAAGTGCTCACTGTCTGCTATGGACTGAGTTGTGTCTGCCCACAACACATATGATGAAGCCCCAATCCCTAAGGGGATGGTTTGCAGGTGGGGCTTTTGGGAGGTAGTAGGTTTAGATGACGTCCTGAGAGTAGGCCCTTCCTATGGGGTTAGCGCCCTTATAAGGAGAGTCATCAGCGAGACCCCTCCCCACATCACCCCCCACACACACACATACTCCCAGGATGTGAGCACCCAGTGAGGAGGCGGCATCTGTAACCGCAGGGAAAGTTTTCACCAGAAACCCACTATGCTGGCCTCCTGGTCGAGAACTTCAGCCCCCAGAACTGTGAGAAAATAAAGTTCTGTCGTTTAAGCCTGTCTATGGTGTTTTGTTATGGCAACCTGAGCAGACACTGCCTGCTCTGGGTCAAACCGTGTGCCCCCAAATATTATGTTAAAGTCCTAACCCTAGGACCTCAGAATGGGACCTTATTTAGAAATAGGGTAGATGAAGATGTAATTAGTCAAAATAAGGTCACAGTGGAGTGCGCTCCCAATCCAATGACAGGTGTCCTTATAAAAGGGAAATCCGATACACACACAGGGAAAAGACCATGCAAAGACTGGAGTGATACTACGACAGCCAAGGAAGTACCAGAAGCCAGGAGAGAGCCTGGAACAGGTCCTTCCCCAGCACGTGTGGAGGGAGCACGGCCCTGCCGACACGTTCATCTCGCACTTCTGGCCTCTAGAACTGGCACAGAATAAACGTCTGCTGTTTAAACCACTTAGTCTGTGGTACTTTCTTATGGCAGCCCCAGCAAACTAATACACAAATCATTAATAACAGGTCTCATGAAACAGTCAATTTGCCAACTATTATTAAGCACCTTTTATGTTCCAGACCTTTTAATGGGGCTGTGCTGGACACTCAAAGTTTAAAAATATAGACCGGGCCTCACCAACCTGCTCTCCGGAGAGACACAAAAGCATGCACAACTAATTACACAAAAAGGAAGGAAACGTGGCATGGTTCCTTCTCGGCCGACATGATTTCAGCTCCCTGTCACTATCAATGGCCTAAGAACCCCGAGTCGTCCAGACCGCCGTTAGCAGGGCTGCCCTCTCACCGGGAAGCTGGAAGAGCGTTTCGCAGAGCTGCTCGGTCTCCTCCTCGGACAGGTAGACAGGGAAGGTGGCACACTCCAGCAGCAGGTGGCAGGCGGCAGCGAAGGCCTCCCTGCAGCCTTCCCCTGGGCTCCCCACGCCAATGACCACCTGGTCCACGGCCCAGCCTCCCTCCTTCTGTCCAGAGCTGCTGGGCAGAGGCGATGGCGACTCTGCAGTTTTTGTCTTAAATGGAGACCCTCGAACTGTGAACAAGTCTGAGAGCATCTGTTTAAACTGAGGCACACTGATGGGCTTGGCCTCCCACGAGTTCTTCCTGTCGGGCTCGCTGAGCTCCTGGCCATGCCTCGCGCCCGTGTCCCTCTGCCCTGCAGACTCTTCGGCCTTGTCCCCCTCTCCGGAGGCTGTGAGTTGTTCCCCAAAGATGTTTTTGTGGGCAAAGTTGGCGATCAGCTCTTGGATGCAGAACAACGTGCTCTGCATACTCCCACCCTTCTTCCAAACATCGTCTTTCTCCGGGGAGACTCTGGGGACCCTCAGGTGCTCAGACAGCTCTGGCGACGATGCGCTGAGCCCGATTCCACTGTCTTCAGATTTCAGTGGAGGAAACGAAGCGTCTTCGTCCCCTGGAATCACTGCCTTTGTGTCTACAATTATCTCACCATTTTCACCTTTTACTGGACTCTGCAAAAAATGGAAGTTTGTAATGTACATCTTATTAGGCCAACGGATGCAAATATCAAATTAGGCAAACCATCATGTGTACTTCCTGAAATCCTCATTCTTCAAAATCCTCATTCTCTACACCAAGAGAATCCCTGTGTACAGTGTATAATAAAACGAGGTGGTACACAGGGGCAGGAGAGGCAGCAGGCCCAGGGAGGCGGACACACTGCCACACTTGCTGGGGGGGGGAGGTCAGTTTTGAGCCCAACTTTGCGCTATTTATATAGACCCTTCTGTGTTAAAAAAAAGTAAGTTAAAAACAGTTTACAACAGATATAAAAATATGTATAAGGAAATTGGGCTGAGGATAAAATAAAGGCATGAAGAAATAAAATCAGAGGAGGAAGCTAGAACAAAGTGTTTAGACACACATACACTCACGTATATAAAACACATACATACATATGGTTACAGAAAGTCCTCACTGGGTGTTGTCAATAGGTTCTGCGACTTTAAGCAAAACGACGTATAAGGAAACCAACTTTACTGTAGACTAACTGATACAAACAATAGTTAAGATCCTACGGCATCTCATCAAGGTTAAAATGAAACATTATTTGAGGGCCTGCTGTATACATTATTTTGTGGCTTTTCCAAAGGGATGACACTTCAATCTTCAATGAATCAACCTCTTTTCTTTTCTTATACTGTTACTTAGATAATATGACATTACATTTAAAATTCTTCAGCATTTAACTCACTGTGCTCTCTAGGGAAGAACGAAACAGTATTATAGAATTTTTGAAACATGGTCTTTTTAAATTATAGACTACACATACTTAAATTTTACATCTTAAATCATTTTTAGGATATTTTTCTTCAATAGCTAGAACAGCCAGGAAAAAAAAGGACTACCTGCGAAACTGAAGTAGCAATCTGTACTTAGTCTGTGAAGTGGGATTCAAATCCTACCAGGCAGCTCATCCGCCTCCCAGCACCAAACAATAAACATAGCTCTTTCAGCAATGTCTCACTTTTTAGTCTGTTCACGCCTGTCTGCCACTGTCCCCAAATGATATCAAGGGCAGAATTTTCACATCTCTAGACAAAGTAGAAAATAAGAATAATTCAAAGACCACGGGCCTCAAACCGCTTGTGGAATTTTAATTGTTAAGTCTTTTTAGAGGACAATTTGGCAGCATCTCTCTCAGTTAAAAGGAAATGGGTTTGATTACAATTCAATTCTAGGAACTGACCCTTTAGAAACACTTGCCGCTATGAACAAGCTGTAGGACGATGCTGATTGCAGCACTGTTTGTAACAGTGAAAAATCAGAAGTAACCTGAATAACACCAGTGGGGGCAGGAGGAGTGGTTGAAGAAATGTAAAGCCATACCACAGGCCATCATGCAGAGGTTTAAAAGGAATAAGACACCGCTGTGTATGCCAATAGGGAAGAATGTCCCCAAGCAAAGCAAATCAGGGAACAGTGTATTTTATAGGTTGAACTGCGTTTCCTGACGATAATGAAATCCTAACCCCAGTACCTGTCACCATGACCTTATTTGGAAATAGGCTGGTTGCAGATGATCAAGTTAAGAGGAGGTTATTAGATGGGCCCTAATCAAATACGACTGGTGTCCTAATAAAGAGAGGAAATTGGAACACCCAGACACCCACACAGGGAAGACACCACGTGAAGATGAAGGCTGAGACTGGAGTGATGAGTCCGCAAGCCAAGGAATGCCGGAGTGCCAAAAAACTATGAGAAGCTAGGGGAAGCATGAACAGAGCCTCCCATACAGCTCTCAGATGAAACTGATCCTGCCCACTCCTTGATCTCAGATTCCTGGCCTCCAGAGCTATGACACAGTAACTTTCTGTTATTTGAATCAGTTGGTCTGTGGTCCTTTGTTACTGCAGTCCAGAGAAAGTAACATCTCACTTATATTTTAGGAAAAGAAACTTACACACAGACAAACAAGCACAGAGAGGGTCTGGACGGTGAGCTCTACCAAACCACAGCTGTAGTTAGAGGCTGGCGCAGGCGTATGGGAGAAGTAAAGGGGGGCTAACTTCTATACTAAAAAGTTTTATAAAGGATTTGGGGATTTGAGAAGCATATTTTTAGACATCACCTACATGTCTTCTAGTGTATTCCTATCCTAACCAACCCTCGTTACTTTCTGCTCCCCAGGAAGGCATACGCTTCTGTAAGCCCAGAGAAGCACTTGGGCTCCTCGCAGCACGTACTGAGTTTCCACTTGGGGGCTCCGCGTCTAGGTAGGAAGGAGGCATCTGGACTTTGCTGAGCACTTTGAAACATGTCTTCAAGGCGTGAGTGAGTTCAGGTAAGCTTAAGGCCTCCATTTCCTCAGCCAGAAGCTGCACCAGGCAGCCCAGCACCTGCGGGAGGTACTGGGTTTGCACCTCAGAGTAAAGTTCCTGTGAAATAAAAACACGGGTTTAACCAACATAGTTTTCAGTTTATAATCACCGGGAACAAATGCATCTCAAAATGGCACCTTAGAAAATTCGATTTGTTTTTTAGAGCAAGGAAGATTCACGTTAATCCCCAAATTAGAAAACAGTATTTCTGTTTGATCCAGATAAATCCATGGATGTTTGTCCCAGCGTTTTAAGTGACTTTATCCTTTCTAATAGAAAATCATTGCCACATTTATTTCTATATGAAGAAAATTATTCTCCTTTGAGGAAATTGGCCAACTGCAGAATTTTACATAGGAAACTAATTTACACCCACTCCTAAATACCCAGAGTCCAAGGTGATGCCCAGTTCACCACCTGGCTCACGTAACTTCAGCTCAGCCCACAAACAGCTGGCTCAAACATTCTAACCCCTTTTAAATAAGACGTAAAAGATATAGGAGATGATGTCCAGTGATATCTTCCATGCTGAAACCAACATTAAAACAGTGCCGTGTATTTATGTGAAACGACTCTGTGGTAAGTTTGGATTTATTAAACAGGCCGACAACACTAATGAGAACATATATAACAGCAAGCATTCAGCTAGCGCTTCACAGCCAAAAGCCTCACCAGGGGAATGACATCCAGAAGGAACACCAGGAGGGTGCAGAGCTCCGAGACCGTGGGGGGAGGGGCGGTGCTCTTCCCACCCGTGAAACTCTGCTTCGGTGGCCTACATTCGTCAAAGGAAAGAGAAACAGATCAATCCTTTCTCCGACAATAATTTCAAGCATTTCTTTAATGTCCGATATAGTCACTTAGTCTATTTCAAACATAATGAAAGGCAGCATCTATCGTTCCAATCATTAGGCTTCGGTGCCTAAAACGACCTGACATAGTGATGTGTCCGTAAGTGTCTCGAATCTGCTTGTCTCCAAAACGGGTTCACTCTGACTTGAACTTCATCAGCCCCGATGATGGTACAGCTCACGTAGGATCCACACCCAGCACATCTGGAGTGCTGTTAACAGCAGGATCCCAGGCCCCAAACCCCAGACCAAACGCCTGTTCCAGGGGAGGAGTCTGGCTAGGAAGGACACAGGCCAACACCTGTCTGCTCGCTGCAGGAGCCACCTGAGCCGGCTCCCAGCTCCCCGTGTATCGAGCTCACCCACACGAGCTGCTTAGATACTTCCAACCCCCTACAGACGTGTGTCTCCACTGCTCAATGCTATTGGTAGCTGCTTCTCTTATACTGAAACTCAATACTTTTTTTTTCAATTTAGTGGGGTGACACTGGTAATAAAATTATATTTTTCAAGTGTACAATTCTATAATCCATCATGTATATGTTGCATTGTGTATTCATCACCCAGAGTCAGTTCTCCTTCCATCATCATATATTAACCCCCTCGACCCTCTTCTCCCTCTCCCGCCAACCCTTCTCTACTTTACCCCCTTACTCTCTGGTAACCACTAAATTCGACACTTTTTTAAAAAAATAAGTAGGCAACGGGTTAAAGAGGTCAGTTAAAAAGTATATATTGGTTCTCAAAAGAGAGTAACTTTGGGTTCATCTAGCTATCACTGTACAAATCAACCCCGAGTCCATTTTCTTCATTGTAAATTATCACTTAGTTACACTGGAGTTTATCTTAGCAAGAGAATGACTGAAGAACTGCATACACACATCCCCGAGTACACAGACACAGGACAAAGATGGTCACACAGTAGTACTTGCAACAAAGAAAAAATTGCAACTGGTTTATTCACCCCATGGACAACTACATTTGAGATGAACGAAGGCGATATATACGTTACAATACAGACATATCTCCAAAGGATTACAAAAAGTCATATACCGCTTGATACCGCTTATATAAAATTTCAATAGATAAAACAGGTTGTATCACTTCTGAATACACACTTGTTACACAAGAAGGGGTAACGTCATGGGCAGGATGATGTTCACGCCGGGACGAAAGGAGCAAAAGTGTTGGGAAGGTGAGGAGTTAGCTCTATCTAGGTAGCAACATTTTATTCCTTTAAAAAAATCTGAAAACCAATGGTCAAATGTTATAACTACAATTTCAGCAATGGGTGCATGTGTGCCTGATATTATTTCCTGTCCTTTCTTACATCTGAAATGTTTCATAGTTAATTTTTTTTAAAGAAAGCATACCTCATAACTGAAATGGAACTAGGCTGACCAAAATGCACTCTAGCCTCAGTATGACAGGCCTTGCTGTTATCCATGGATCCAGTTACCATTAATCTAATCACTGCAGGTATGAACACCTCCTGGGGCTTGGCACCAGAGGCGGAAAAGCATAGCGGGGGTAGCTGGGAAGTCCAGCATTCCTGGTTTCTAATCTCGGCTGCCGCTAAGTTGCAATGCCACACAAGGTACTTGCTATGTCTCTGGGCTCTAGCTTTCTCATACAACAGACGTGCTTCCTTTGCTTGGGGGTGTCCTGAAGCATTAATGGGTATGTTTGTTTGTAAGCCTTTCAGGCCCGAGGATGGCCCACAACAAACATTCCTAAGTAAAGCTTCTATTACAGCTGCTGGTACATGAAAACTGTGCCATAGCACAGAGCACTCGAAGGTACGGTGACGAGAACAAAGCTGTGCAGTGTGACTCATGGACAAAACGGGGTTTGACAGACTGCACCATTTCTCCTTTAATGGGAAAATGATGTGGGAAAGGGCTCTACAGGAGAGCGTGCTATTCCCCAGAGGGTGGCATCCCTCGAAATTTTGAGGTGGTACAATACACCAGATTAAAAGTGACGGTAAAGCTGATTACAGTAGCTTAAAACACAAAGGCTTTATCTGATGAGTTTGACACAAATTTCAGTAAGAATTTACGAAGACTGATGATTTCAAACACACTCGACCTAGTCACAGAGCCACAAAACTAAGCTTCTGTAACAGATCAGGCTTCCAAGGGAATTGTGCGAAGAAGGTGGATTTCATTGGTGTAACGAGAAAATACAGAGGATTTTCTAAAGTTTGACTTCAACAAATAAAGAACCTTCGGGATTATGTGGCAAAGACTATGGGAACCTTCTTAATGGCATGTTTTGAATTCTATTATAATTTTAAGGGAATTCTTTCTAATCGTGTACTCAGCAGAGACCACCCAACTTTAGCCAGTTCTATATAATCTGACCACAATCAGCGCTACAAAACCATGAAACCCTTTCATCCTTCCTAAATGCTCATTACCCTGAACTGGCTACTTACCTAAAGCAATCCTCAAAACACTTCGCCATGTAGTCCCAGAGAAAGTCTGTGCTGAGGGAAGTGATCAGCAAGTTCACCGTTTTCACAATCTCAGAGGCATTTCTGTTTGCTTTCATTGCACTGGAAAGGAAGAGGGGTATTCGCAAATGTATCTGTGAAAAACTCTGCATTACAAGAACACCATGTCTGAAAAACAAATTTATTTTACCATTTACAACGTACTTCTAGAGAGACCGAAAAACTCAAAGATAAAAATATTACTGTTCTGATGTATGTATAATGCAGTATTTACATTGATATGTTCTCTTAGAAATAAGCTTAAAAGCTATCATAAAAAAATGTGACATAGAAAAGCAGTTTTAGTCCAACTGTAGTAATTAGATACTCTACTGGAAGAATACAGTGCAGCCGTTGAGGAGGGAAATCCAGCTAGCATTAAGTGTGCACCTCCTACGACTCAGGAAAGTTCTTCTAGGGATTTATCCTACAGAAATCCTTGCACAGGCACACAAAGACGTATGCATAAAGATTTCTTAAATAAGTGATAAATCCTTACTGAGGAATCACAGGCAACCATTATATTCCACTGAGGAAGAGAGTACAGCTACTCACAACTTGCATTTAAAAAAACCGGCAATTAACTAGTGAGTGTAATTCTATCTTTAAAATATAAAAGACAGGCATCTCTCTCTCTCTCTCTCTCTCTGTTATACATATATAAATACACTGGAAGTCTGGAAAGAAATGAAAATATTTTATGTTTTTCTCTGAAGGGCAGTGGGATTATAAGTGATATCTTTTTTCTTGATAATCTTCAAATATTGGTACATTCTACAACAAGCATGTAATCACTTTCATATTCAGAAAAACAATAAATGACTGACAGAAAAAAGCAAACACTAAGAATTAGTACACTTAACAATCGATAAACCAGAAAAATCTTCCAACTGATTTAAATTTTCAATACACCCACTGTCAATTCAGGCAGAGGGAAATTATATCAAGAGTAGAGTGAAAAGGAAGACGTTATATGATTTTAAAAAGAAGAAAACACAGGGTTGACAGATAATACATACTTCACGTCAACATGTATGCGGTCTCCCAAACCCAGCGCACTCTGCCTGCAGGGTCCTGGACCCATGCCCTGGGGTGCCCCACTTCGCTCTCCCCTCCCCCTCTTACTAGTCTCCTGAACTCACATCCCCTGGCTCCACTTCCTGACCTTATCCCCTCCTACCTGCACTCCTCCCTGTGACTCACTACTTGGGTAATCTAGATCCAGTTGTTTTGTTGAACAACTTTTCATACTTGATCACTAAATATGGTTTGTCACTGCAGGCTGGAGCAGAGCCTATATCAAACACCTTTTAAACGCCTCACAGTATCCAACAGGGAACAGTCAATTCTCATTGACTGACTTAAGAGCATGCCATCTCAATAGGAACCTACGTCGCTTCTTCACTGTCTCTAGCACGTCACAATTTACGGTAAACAAAAAAAAATCATGGCAGTAGGAAGGGAGGAAGAGTGTAAAGTTGGAGGTCATACCTTATCAGTGAATTTCCACTCTGAGTGTAGCTAAGTTGAAGATCAGAGGCGAGAGCATCTCTGCAGTAAGAATAAAAGGCCCGGATGACTTCAAGAAACAAATTCCCAACCACTTGAGGCCCTGCCAGAAAAAAGAAAATGGCAAGAAAAAAAGATTAACGATACATTTTTAAATGAACAAATGTGACACACATGAAATATACAATTAACTCTGTAGCAGACAATTTATATAGTCTAAAATGCACAGAAACATCAGTTGTGATAATGACAACTTTAGCTGGGGGAGTAACGTCCAAGAAAATACCACCATTTTATATCTATCAACTTAGTTAATCCTCACAGTAGCCGTATAAAGTACAGTGTGGTCCTGACTGCAGACGAGACGACTGAGGCAGAGGTTAAGTGACTGCCCAAAGCGGATTCTGCCAGGTGGAGCCTGGACACTTGCACAGGGTTTTAAATGTGCATGAACTGCTTGGCCAGAGACGTTACTCAATACAGACACTGAAAGAGCAGGCCACCACTCCTATTCGGAGTTCTTCTAATCATGAGCTATGACACCACAAAAGAACTAACACCAAGACTGAAAGGCTTATGAAGGTGGCACAAAAGAACTGGACCCGCGGCATGTTAGAGACGCGTTGTGGACAATTAGACAATTAGGCAGGTGCAAGGTGGCCAGACATTTCTGCTCCGCAAACAGTGACCATCAGCAGTAAAGGGAGTGACTCTCACCCATGTATAGAGGGATGAAAACAGAAAGCTCCGTCAGCACATCTGTGTAAAAAGCCGCCAGCAGATTAATCTTTTTTGCTTTCTTTTCACAGAAACAAAAGATGTGTCTCTGAGAAAGCTTTCTTTCTGATAAGTCCTACATGTATTTGATCTGCAGAGTAAGAATGCCGAATACAGTGGTACCTTGGTTTTCGAATGTCTCTGTTGATGAACATTTCGGTTTACTAATGCCATAAATTTTACGGATCTATGGTATCGTTAGATAGTAAAATTCATGCTAAATCTGCAGTTTTAGGGGTTGATTTTAAAGGTCTGTAACAGATTAATTCATTTTGCATTACCTTCTATGGGGAAACTATGCCTTGGTTTTCGAACGTTTCAGAACTCGAATGGTCTTCCGGAATGGATTTTTTCTGAAAACCGAGGTACCACTGTACTTTTTACAAGCAAGGCAAGTCTGCTGCCCGATTAGTGGAGGAGAAAATGAGGCAGTGGCTGAAGCCTAGGAGTAAACAGCAGATAAGACGGAATGCTTGTCCTTTGCCTTCTAGTTCCTTTACCTCTTAAGTATGTCTTTCTTTGGACAACTAACTTATCAGATAGAGCAAATTCAACGACCGTTATGACTGGCTAGAAGCCTGCCTTTCATCCCCTTCCAGAAAATATGACCCATACTAAGCCCACGTTGGCAGAAACATTTTAGTTGGCTCACCAAAGCTCACGGCCTTGACATAAAACACCCATCTCCAAAATGCTAACTTGCGTTTTCTTCTTTGAATACTTCCCCAAGTTACACAGCAAGCTCCCAATACAGTTATATAATTCATTTCATTTTTTTCAGACTAAACCATGGTTTCTCAGAGCTGTAATCACTCCACACTAAGAGAAAAATCTATTGAAGCCATCGCTGGCTGACTGAGGTGGAGGGGAGGAGAGCGATGAGAGGAAAAGTCTGCTCAAGGCACAAGTGCCTTTAGGAAACGCTTAAGGGCGGAGCTTGGAGCAACAAACACTTCATGCTTTGACACTTTGGACAGGAGCAGCTAGAGCTGCCCACGCCACGCAATGCCAAGTTCATCTGTGTTCCATGAGTAACATCTCGGGGATGCTGACGTCTGAGTGGAATCGGGTAAGCACAACGTCTTGTCAAAGAGAACTGAGGCTCTGGAGTCAAGTAGACGGAGTTTTAATCCCAGCTCCACGGAGGCCTCAAGCGAATGACTTACCCCTGTCCAACCTTAGTCTCCATCTATAAAACGGGTATAGTAAGAAAACCCATCTCAGTGTTATTGGAGGCCTGGAGGTATACATGGAGACATATATTAAATGATGTATGCACAAAGTATGCACTTTGCAAAAAGTATGCACTTTGCAAAAAGTATGCACTTTGCAAAAAGTATGCACTTTGCACAAAATAATTGCTGAGAAAAGTGTCAGCCGTTATTATTAACACTGAGAACACTGGGACCTCTGAGTCTCCCTTCCTCCTAACTTGACCAGAAGCTTTCTCCCCTTTGTAAACCTAGAGTCTTAATCATCCCTGCCACATGGAAGACGTTCCATGCCTATGTCTCAAGGCATAAGCAAAGGGTCTCCATCCTGAGGCCAGAGGGACAAGGAAACAGCAACCAGGCGCTGGGCACATCAGACGACACCCTCAAGGCTGAGACCGCAGGGAGAAGACCGGGATTTTCTTTCCCTTTATGGCGTTCACGTGATTAGATGTTAAGACTGTTCAATGAACAGATACGTACTGTAGCAAATTTTTTTTAAAAGAGAAGGAGAGAAGCTCACTTTTCTCAGCCAATGCTCACAGGACCACAGTGTATAAAAGGGAACCAGAGCCTAGTTCACCCCTTTCATTTGACAGAAGACTGAGGCCCAAATGGCAGAAGCGGCTAGCCCAGGTTCACAAGGCAAAAAGACGGAGGAGTATCCCCTCTTTTCTGGAAAATAAAATCCAAGCTCATTGGACGTATGACTCAATTGAAGAAACGTCCTTACAAAGTCAGGACTGCATGTGCTCTGCAGGCTGGTACGTGGCTGTGCAAACAGGAGCTCAAAGGGATTTTTCTAACAAAAATGTTCAAGTTATTGTGCAAAACTTTTAAGTGGTGCCCAGATATGATCACTGAACTGCATAACATGACTACAGAAAGTACTTCAAGATTCTGAAATTCCAAAGACTAAATTATATTCAAAACAATGTGTTGACTGTATCTCGCCAGGTTTTAAATCCAGATGTGGCATACGATGTGTAACAGGGCTTCTAACAAGTACCTATTTCCGGCTTGTCAAGCAGACTGATGAGGATGCGGAAAGGCTTCAGGTATGCGTGGTGGCGTTCCTCTGCGTCACCATCTGAGAACTCCTGGTGCAACAGCTCAGCCAGACCCTATTGAAAAAAAAAAGTGCCATGTGTTAGGATATTGTATGTGGTCAAATTTGAGATTATTGGTTGTTCTTTGGGACAGGAAGAAAACCGGTCGCACAGCACAAAGTGTGTATACAGACTTTCCCCAACCGTGTACCAAGGGTCATGTCTATTTTGAGGTCCCACAAAGAAACACACTGACGAACATGATCAGGAATGCCCGGCTTGAGGTCGAGTTTCCAGAAACGCTTCTTACCTCAATTAAAAGATCCTTGGAATATTTTTCAAAAAAATAAGAGGACTGGTCTGCGTAAGAATTTGAGATTTTGGATTCCGGCACAATGGTATTCCCTTTGATATCTGAACCTATAAAGGAACAAGCACCACGAGCTGTAAAGAGATCCATACGTATGAAGGACATCATACTGTGCAAAGGTCTGACGCTCTGATAGTTCTAAAAATATAATTCCTCCGACAGAAAACAAAACCAGCTCCAGCAAAACCAAGCCACATGTCCTTCTCCTGACTAGTGTGGATAAGACAGGAGGAATTCCATCGCAACAGCCACCAATTTGGTTTGTCCCGAGAATTCAGCCTAGTTGTCCTTGACAGGTGTGATTAACAGAATCTGCCAGAACGAGGACCATGGTTAAAAACCAGTCTTTATTTGTATGGCACTATGTAAAACCAAGGCATTCGCATCAATATGCCCTCATTTTGGGCAAATCTGTGAGATCCTCGGGGGATGGATAGCACCTCACCGTACAAGCAAAGCAGCCGAGGCTCCTGAAGCCGCAGCCCAGCGAGTCGGAGCTGATGCTGGACTGAGGTCCCGGGTCCCCTCTGTACACAGCCAGTCTGGCCTCACTAAGAGGGAGCTACTATGCATTTAACAAAATCATCCTTTTGATAAAAATGCTGAAAGAGTCTGCAAACATTCTTTTCTAAATCCTTCGTAAGCTTCCATGCAATGATTTCTGAAAGTTTTATAACTAGGGGAAGAGAGGGAAAAAAGGGTCAAGAGGACTTCCTGAGTTTGGTGTGGTAAGAGCTGCATGTTGGGGGTTAAAAAAAGCTATGAAGCAGAGGGTTTTTAGGACAGTGAAAATACTCTTGATGATACTCTAATGGTGGCTGCGTGTCATCATACATTTGTCTGAACCCACCGATTGCACAACACCACGAGTGACCTCAATGTCAACTGGGACTGTGAGCTGACGCTGTGTCACTGCAGGTTCCTCAATTGTAACAGACATGTCCCTCTGGTGGGGATGCTGATAACGGGGAAGGCTGTGCCTATGGGGGGGGGCAAAGCTCCTTCCTCTTAATTTTGTAATTTCCTCTTAATTTTGCTGTAAGCCTAAAGCTGCTCTAGAAAAATAGTTTCAAAAAACAGCTGCAGAGTCCTTTCTACAGCTGCTCTGTACACCACCTTTGCTTAGGTACATGAATACGGGAATACGGGAATTGATCGAGTTCATGAAGGTACTACCCAGTAAGCCTGTGATTTCCTGGACTCTGTCCCTGGGAAGCCTTCCAACCACCAGGCAAGGGTTCTTGTCCTGCAGGTTTACAGGCTGTAAAACACAAAAGCACATGCACACAGCAACACACAACCTGGGTTCTCTTGCCTTCCAAAGTTATCCAAATACGTAGCTCCCAAACATCTCAGGGCCACAAACATTCCCATCCATACAAACCTTTCACACATAGGCCACATTGGTGCGTTTTCTCTCACATGCCCTCATCCCATGAAACTTCTCCATAGCAACTGGATTCTGCTTGAACAAGGTTTAGCTACAATGTTTTGTGGTATTTCAAGCTTCTTAAAAAGGAATTCAGTCAGCATTTAAAAAATCTCATGTATTACGTCCCTGCTTTTAAAGTAACAGCTGCAAAGTAACCCAAGTGTGGTGCAGGCAGAACTCAGCTGACCAGTGCCATACTCAGTGTTATGTTTCTACACCTCGTGACTCAGAAATGTACCAGCAAGGCTGAAATTTACTCCAAAAATCAGCACTAAAACGCTTCACTCTAACTTCCAATTATTGTGTACTACTCAGTACCTAGTAACCAGGCATAAAGTCTTCTGTTTAGAGACATATCTCTTCTCAGCAGGGTCTGGGTGGCAGCTGAGAGAATTCGCACGATGTCGGATCTGAGCAGGGGAATGGCTCTCTCATTGGAATCCTATTGGGAGGACAGAGAAACCTTTAGTGCAGGGAGATGACAAAATAAGCCACTGACCTTCTGACATGTAGCTTTTCCTTACCAGTCTACAGAGCTTTACCTTAAAAAGGCAGTGCTCAAAAGGGGTTGCTTGTGCACGTGGCCCATGGACAGAAACATTGCAGTTTTTGCTACACAAACACTGTCCTCACAAAAATGAACAAGGACCGTTCACTGGCTGAAAGCAAGTGGTGATCACCAATTGGCTGCTCACTTCCCAAGACTGATAGCCAAGACCTATCCTGCCTACCCCACCCCAGTGACTTCCCTGGAAGAAAACGAACGACTCACCAGACAGGTATAAAACGGGAAGAAGAAGAGAACAATTTCCAGATTGTTTCTTTGCACCAGAACATTAGAGTCCAACAGTGAGGCACATAAAGCCTTTATCTGTAAATGGTAAACGACAAGAACATTTCATTCCCAAGGCATTTAACATCAGGCTACTCTTTAGTCATAAAAATGAAAGTAACTTTTCCTGGGAATCGGAACCACCATATTAAATCATGAGGAACAGGACAATAAGGTATAAATGTGGCAAACTTGGGTTCTAGTTCTAGACGCTAGAACATCGGGAAGATGGTCAGCTGCAGCCCTTATTTGTTCAGTCTGAGAGCTCGAGGGGTTTGGACCAGATGGTTGAGGTCTGAGACCCTAAATTCTATGATCCCAGAAAGGAACATCTTTAGGTTCCAATATGAACTTTCGGTGAAACTCGAACTCCAAAGACATTCAGTCAAATGGATTCCAAACCAATTTAGTACCAATTTCAAGTGTCTTTTCTAAGTACAGAAGGTATAATACAGATGCATGATAGAAGATGAGAGCAATAAGACAAATGCTAATAAAAAGCTTTGAGAATTCAGAAGAGAGAGATTTTTCACGTGGGGAAACAATGAAGCTTTGTGAGAAAGCAGAGCTGGAAGAACAGGAAGCATCTATATTGAGACCCGTGGAGAAGAAGAGATGGGCAGTGAGCAGGGGATGGGCTGGAGCAATGACAACATGACAGACTTATGAGGCCAGGCTGGGCCGTCAGCTCTAGGACTGGAGAGGGGAGAGTATGGCATTTGGTGGGTTGGGAGGAGACTGTTAAAATACTCTTGAGCTTGGACTCCACCCATAGGCAACAGGAAGCCAGGTACTTTTCAAGCACAGTATAGGTATGAGCAAAGCTATGCTTTAGAAAAGCACATCTCCTCTACTCCTGGGCTGGGTAGAGGATGGGATGGGGAGAAACCGGTTAGAAATCGTGTTATGATACAGAAGCAAGATATAAGAAGTTGAAGCAGGGCAGTGAAAATGGAGAGGAAAGGACAAAGTGGTATTGATGGGGCAGGAGAGAAGGGACTAAACTTACGAGGGTGTCCTAGCTCCTAAGCACCGTGGGAGGTGCTTTTCATCAATCTTTTCACTTAATCCTCAGAGAACCCATGAGGAAGATATGTTATCCCCACATTGCAAAGAGAAATGGACTCAGACAGGTAAGTAATTCACACAAAGTTGCCGACTTTCTTACCAAGAATTCATTTTTCAACATTTTAAGGTGGAACGTGGGTACACCACTAGATGGCAATAGACAGCAGGCCATTAAACACACAAGAGGCATGTTTGGGGAGAAGAGACAAAGGTCTGGGATGTTCCCCTTTTTTAAGGTCATGAGAAGGGATGTCAAGGAAGAGAGCTGTCGTCCAAGAGCCTGGGGACGGACACCTGAGGAGCCCTGACGATCCAGGTGTGAGAGCAGCCAGAGAGGATGACGGCTGGAGCAAAACCAAGATGGTGGCAGAGGAGTCTCCCGTGTGGGCGGTGGGCAGTGGGCCAGGGCAGGGGAAGGAAATACGATTTTAGCAAAAGCGGCAGTCTCGCTGGCAGGCTCTCTGCATGCCGTTTACAACTAAGCATATTCCTGAAGAGCACGAGGCCTCCAGAAGGGCTCTCTCTGCCTGGGTGTGAACAACACTTATTTGAATATATAAATCAAAATGCATGTTAAAAACAAGCACCACCATCCTGGGTTTCCTCAGTGGTGACACTTCCTCGTTTGGCTTAGCAGCTCATCGTTACACACACTCTGACTCCATTTCTGCGCTGCTCCCCGATGTCCCTTGGCAATCCCAGTGACCACCTGTGCTGCGCGCCCCACGGCCCTCCGCACCCCCTTGAGAAGAGAGCACCCACCGTGAGCTGGTAATCCGTCCCCAGCATGTACTTCTGCTCCTTGCCAGGCGAGTCCCTGCTGATGTGGCTCACCACGAAGAGCGAGGCGGGCAGGCGGATGGCCGGGCTCACCAGGACACTGCCCCAAAGGGCAGCGTAAAACACCTCTTTGCCGACCACCAGGGACAGTCTCAGGAGCAGAGCGTCTGTTCTGGGGATGAGAGATCACGGAGCATGAGGGACCTTGCACGGGTGTCCATGTCACTGCGCTGCTCCGCGAACGCTTCACAAAAGCCTCAGCTCATGCTCCCTGGCTGTGGAAACACCATCGTCCTCACCATCCTGAGCTGCTGCCACCTCTTGTCTTTCTGTGTTTGTCCACCTGCCACTGTCACTGAAACGGACGTGCTAAAACACATGTCACAGAGAGGCGCAACTTCTTGGCCAACAGGCAGCGTGTGACCGGCTGTGTCACCGCAGCACCAAGTCCAGCTCCACCTGTGGCCTTGCTGCGGACGCCACACTACTTACAGGAGGGCGTAGAGGATGGGACGAGCAGGTGAGCCTTTGTACCAAAGCACAAGGAGTCATTCACACGCCAAAAGGAAAAGAAAGGTGATGTGAAGGACTGGACACCTAACTGGTGATAAAGGCACTCCCAAACTGAGCACAGACCAAAATGTGACATTTGACCTCAGAAACCCCGGGAACAAAACTCCCCCGGGCTGCCCATTCCACTGCAAGTTCCACAGAGCCTGGGCGGTGTTCTCTGTCACCGCCCACAGCAAGTCCTGCTGGTGCTGACATTTATGCGTCTCCTAGCTTTACCGAGGTCTCTCTCCTCTGACACGACATCCGCAACTTCACGTATGTCTTTTAAGAGAAGCAGCAGCATCAGAGCTCAGGGCTTGTTTGTCCACTGACGCTGACGGCGGCCAGGCCCCTCTCTGCTCAGTGCTGTACCTGCAGCTGACTGACTAGGGCACCTGCCCTGTCAACTCTGAAGACAAAGCTCGCGGGGCCGGGCATCTGTCAGTAAAACAGCAGAGGCAGAGCCCCACAAAGGGTTTCACTTCACGAGTGATCTGACTCAAACTCGGAAAGGATTCCACTTCGCAGATACTTCTGATTTGCCACGAAGACTGAAAACAATCACAAAAGGACCAGTCCAGGGGAATGCAGTGGACGACCCAGCTTTCTGGTGTCTAAGCCCTGTGGCCGCTTCCTGGCTGTAGTCCCCAGGACAAGCTTAACCTTTGTGCTTGTCGGCATTTGGCTGTGAGGTATGCAAGGGGAGGGAGATGTTGTCAGAGGAAGTGAGAGTCTCCTGTAGAAACGCAACACAGGAGACCTGAGCTGCTGCTCAGGCCCTAACGCCGACCACTGACCACCGCGGCAGCCAGGTCGGCTGTTTGCTGAGGTGTCCCCGGTGCCCCATGAACGCCTAATACACAGCCTGCACTTGAAAAAGCCATCAGATGCATGCCACTCCTCCCCTTTTATTACAACCCAAACTGTCTCCAGCTTACTTTTCAATAGTCAGTTCAGTGTACATAAGAACATTTCATATAAAAAGTCTACTTACCTTTTTATATTAAAAATGAATTTTGTTCTCCTTAAAACTACTTTGAACCTCTTTGTCTCATAAAATATTTGTAGCAAATGATGCATGGTTTCACCTTCTCAGAAGAAAAACAAAGATGAAGAGCGCATGCGTAACAACAGCCCAGCTTGTGGGAAAAGCACCCAGAAGGGGTTGGCGGCTGGAGGTATCCGCCGGTCTTCCATCACTGCTGAGTACACACATAGAGCTTCTCTTTACCCAGCTCTGAAAACAATGCAGCCAAGGCTCTAGTTGGGGGCAGAAGCACCAGTGGGCAGCTGCAGTTAGTCGGTTGGGCAGATGGGTCACGCTGTCCCCTGAGCGGACAGGATGGCCCTGAGCTAGGAAGTGATTTCTACAGCAACAGGTTGGGAAGCCCAGGAGTGCTCCCCTCTCTCCAGGATCCCTCTCACGAGAAGACTGGCACTTAGATAAAACCCATCACAGACACTACCAGGCACACTATCACATCCTCCTTGGCTTACAGCAGCGTGTTCCCAAAGTATGTTCTACGGGACACTGGCCACTTGCGCTGTTCCACAGAAAAGGGGTTCCACTGTCACAAAGCCTGGGAAATGCCACATATGCTATTCCTCCTTCAATATTCAGAGTATACTGGCTAGTTTTCTTTATTAAATAAGTGCGGCTTTAAGTCTCATTTTATTCTGAAAGAAAATTAATGGGTTATTAAAAATTTAAATGATGCCACAGAGTTCAGGAAATGCCACTTTTGACAGGACTTTGCTATGGACAGCAAAATAAAGAGCAAGAAAATAGGTTAAAAGCAAAGCAACTTTCTACTAAATAAGAATTACCCTTATCATCTCTGGTGTGAAATTTCAAAATTAGTGTGCACAAGTTAGTGTCCACAATGCTAATATTTTCTATTTGAAACAAACCAACAACCAGAAACAAAACAACACCCAAACCACTCCAGTTTCCATGCTTCCTCCTTTGCTCTGGCTGCTGCTCTCATGTGCCTCTGCAAACACAAGCTCGTTCTACCACCACCGACAGTCTCTGATTGACTCAACTGAGACAAGTGAGTGAGACAGGCCGTGTGCCACAAGCCCCCAGCACGTCACAAGGGGACAGCCCCTTGCCAAATGGGTGATCATGGAAGTCTGAGCTGTCACAACACCGAACAGGCAGAGTGGTGACAAGAGCGCCGTGCACTGGTCAGATATTGTTCCCAAAAAGGGGTAGAACATTCTAGAATCAGCAGAGCTCACCATGGTGCCTGGAACCAACCAAAAGAGAGGCCAATCAATATTTTTCAATTACTATTTAAGTCAGGCTTCCTCAACCTTGCCACTTTGGGAACTGGGGCTGGGTAAGTCTCTGTGGTAGGATGTTTAGCACCAGCTCCGGCCTCTTCCCACCAGATGCCACCCTGTCCCAGTTCTAACAACCAAAAATGTCTCCAGATATTGTCTAATGCCCCCGGGGACAAAAATCAACCTGGCTTAAGAACCAATGATTTAAAGGAAAGCCTCTGGTAAATAAGTTTGTGCTTGCTCACCAACCATTTAAAATAGTCACCTCCCTTCCATCTCCTAAGAAAACATTAGTATTTTCCATTTTGTCAGCGCAGCAAAACTTGGCTACAAAGGAATTCTAGCCAGGAGTAATCTGCAGGCATCAAAGGGTCAGAAAGCCAGGATGAATGGTTATATCTTAACACTGGCCAAAATTCCCACTCCATATGGTTCCTAACGAGCACAAACCAGGGACAGTGTCCGCCTCCATGGCTGTGAGTCACGACCCTTTGCATTTTCTACCACATGACATCCTAACCCTCACCGCACCCTCCCTTCCTGTCTCTGTACAGTGTTTTCTGGGGGTGTTTGACTCAATTCTCGAGCACTTTGGGGAAGAAACAGCTATTCAAATGAACCCTCATTTATCAACTAAAAGAACACACACAAACACCCAAATACTGACACACTTCTGGTGTGATTCACTCTTAAAGACTCTTAAAGAATGCAATACTTTTTGGGAATTGATGTGTTCATCTGTCAGATGATGGAAAAATATTTATACACACACAAACACGTTTGGAAAACATGAATGAGCCAGAACTTCTAGAAAGAGCCTGGGTCTAGGAGTGAAGAGACAGACTCTGGTAAAGGTCCTCTTGCTGACCCCTATGTGACCTTGACCTGTCATCAATCCACACACCTACCAGCCTTACCATGTGCAGCCACAGGGCACGGTGCTAGGCTTAAAACAGCAGAGAGACAGTCTGTCTCCTGGGGAAGTGGATTCCAGTGACTCCCTCCAGTGTAAGTTTGTATTTGCCACTGGGAGTGGAAAGCCCCACCTGCTCACTCAGTGTGAAAGCTTGAAATGGTTCACGGGCACATTTCTGGTTAGGTTTGTCAAGTCCCACCACAGACGCTCGCAACGCAAATGCACCCCTAGTCACTAGCCATACTCCCTCAAGCGACTCTGATTATTAGCTTCCCTCGAATTCAGGGGAGCAGGGCAAGTAGACCTTGGACTGACCCCTGATTCCACCTCCCACCTCCACACCCCCATCACAGCCGACACAACAGGCAGAGGTGGTGCAGCTGGGCACTCCGGCGGGGGGAGGATTCCAGCAAGCGTCATGTAATCAGACGGAGACTTTTCAAGCACAAAGGTTTCTAAACCTCCCAGTCAGGCTGCACATGGGCTCGAAAATGGATCCCACAAACAAAGGCTAATCACTGCGGCATCAGTCAGAACAGTTAACACATTGGAAGTGAGTTCTTACCTTGTAATTCTCCAGAAAAGCGGGATACTACATACTCAATAGTGGACACATACTTTCTCCTCTTCCTACCCAGTGACCAAAAAACCTGCCTGAACTTTTATGCATGCCAGCTTTACAAATTGACAAGGGTTGAAGCTGATCAAAATATTCTGCTTAGCGTCAACTTTTCAAGCCCTACCCATCAAAAAAAGCTGGCCTTGCTTTTCTATTAGAAGCAGCCTCGTGGAGCAGAAAGAAGGACTTCAGAATGTGGTGTGTAGGTCAGAAGCCCATCTCTGCCGCCCACTAACTTTGTGACTCTGGGAAACTGTCTTGCCTTCTGACTCTCACCTGTGAATGGAGGTACTGCCAAGTAGACACAGCATTTTGTCAAGCAGGAATGCAAACCATCGACCCGCTCCTACACCTTTCCCGGCTTCATGAGTCTCCATGAGTCTCTGTCCTTCTTTCCTCGTTTCTTAGAAAGCAGTGGCATAAAACACAGCTGCCTGACCCACCCATGTGGGCGGCGCAGAGCCATCAGCGCTGGCTGAGACCCACCTGTCGTAGATCTCGGAGCCCTCCTCGAGGCCAGGCAGCAGGCCGATGACGAAAGCCTGGAGACTGGGCAGGAGCAGCTTCTGCAGCGGGAGGAAGTACTTCTCGTACAGGCCGAGCAGCACGGGCCTCACCGACATGGCCGCGTTCGCCAGCAGAGGAAACAGCCCACAGCTTTGGGAAAGAAGAGGGAGAGGGGATAAAGGAAACACCTAACCGGAAGTGCAGCTGATCAGGCAGCAGCCATCTAAACGGGGTGCAGACGCCTGCTTATCGTGACGTCACAGCTCTAACCGGAAGTGCAGCTGATCAGGCAGCAGCCATCTAAACGGGGTGCAGACGCCTGCTTATCGTGACGTCACAGCTCTAACTGGAAGTGCAGCTGATCAGGCAGCAGCCATCTAAACGGGGTGTGCAGACGCCTGCTTATCGTGACGTCACAGCTCTAACCGGAAGTGCAGCTGATCAGGCAGCAGCCATCTAAACAGGAGGTGCAGACGCCTGCTTATCGTGATGTCACAGCTCTAACCGGAAGTGCAGCTGATCAGGCAGCAGCCATCTAAACAGGAGGTGCAGACGCCTGCTTATCGTGACGTCACAGCTCTAACCAGAAGTGCAGCTGATCAGGCAGCAGCCATCTAAACGGGGTGTGCAGACGCCTGCTTATCGTGACGTCACAGCTCTAACCAGAAGTGCAGCTGATCAGGCAGCAGCCATCTAAACGGGGTGCAGACGCCTGCTTATCGTGACGTCACAGCTCTAACCGGAAGTGCAGCTGATCAGGCAGCAGCCATCTAAACGGGGTGCAGACGCCTGCTTATCGTGACGTCACAGCTCTAACTGGAAGTGCAGCTGATCAGGCAGCAGCCATCTAAACGGGGTGTGCAGACGCCTGCTTATCGTGACGTCACAGCTCTAACCGGAAGTGCAGCTGATCAGGCAGCAGCCATCTAAACAGGAGGTGCAGACGCCTGCTTATCGTGATGTCACAGCTCTAACCGGAAGTGCAGCTGATCAGGCAGCAGCCATCTAAACAGGAGGTGCAGACGCCTGCTTATCGTGACGTCACAGCTCTAACCAGAAGTGCAGCTGATCAGGCAGCAGCCATCTAAACGGGGTGTGCAGACGCCTGCTTATCGTGACGTCACAGCTTACTGTTACTGAAGAGCAGGTGGCACAAACACTACAGTCCTACTTAAAGAGAAGTCTGGGGGGTGTACTCCAGGAGCTGAAGCCTGGTTATCTCCTGGGACGGCTTTAGGGTGTTTTGCTTGTTTATGGCTGAAACATGGATTACTTGGGTAATAACAAAGTCATACTATGCGGAAGCTATCGTACCTGTACAGGAACAAATCCTTGGCCAGCCATTTGGTCCCCACAATCTTAAAAATAATCTCATAGGTTTCCAGGGCTTTTAAGTGCACACCACTGGGCAGAGCAGGATGCAGGCACTGAGCTAACCTCTTGCTGATAACAAGCCGTCTTGGCAACAAGGAATACTTTAGGTTACTCTGAAGGGCCTGGAAAACAAGAGGGAAAACAGATGAGGAAGAAGGTGGTGATATTTACAATGG
The DNA here is from genome assembly GCF_964194185.1 of Rhinolophus hipposideros. Classification (NCBI taxonomy): domain Eukaryota; kingdom Metazoa; phylum Chordata; class Mammalia; order Chiroptera; family Rhinolophidae; genus Rhinolophus; species Rhinolophus hipposideros. The sequence continues at coordinate 103,250,776 of NC_138048.1, read as the reverse complement.
ACAATAAATCTGCCGAGGCCCGGAAGACACCAGCCGGCCCCAGTGTGGCTGTCAGAGACGAGACGTGACAGGACGACTGAGGGACTGCACGCAGGGCCTGGGGGCCACGAGCCAGGCTCTAGGGACACAGGGCAACGAGGCAGGCTGCAGAGTCAAGAGCAAGGCCCGCTTCTCAGCCACCCATGGCAGCCGTGTACCGGTGAGGGCCGTGTGCTTCTGTCTGGGGAAGCCTCAGTCTTCACAGACTAAGCAGGACACAGAATGCATCAGAGGAGGCGACCCGACCTCCCGTCCCTGAGAAGACCCAGGTCTGTGTGCCGTGGAAGCCCCTGGACTTTTGCCCAGAGGAGGAGGTCTGAATTACCCCATCATTCTCCCAGCTCAGCTTCACAGCCAGGTGGCTCTGAGTGGGGGCCACCCAGAAGATCAAGGAGGGCACACTTTTAGACTGTGAGTCCTGACATCTTCACAGGAGAAGCACAGAACGCAGTTGCCATGGAGCGGCAGGATTTCGGGGCTGGGGTGCCCCCGCAGGACACAGGCCTTGTTTGCTCTAAAGCATCGCTGGGTATGTGCCACCCGGGAGTGTGAGCAGACCTGTGCTATTCTTCCAGGTACCTGCACCGTCGCAGGGTGGGTCCTCGTGACTCAATCTTATAATACTACATGTCTGCCATCGCGGTGGAACAATCCATATAACCCACACAAATATTTACCGAACGCCTACAGGGTAAAGTCCACGCTTCTTAAAAGCCACTCAAAGGCTTCCATGCAGGACTCCCGCCTGCGCTGCCCGCCCACCTCTTAACGCTTCACACTCTGAAATAGCACAGATCCATCCGTGGCTCCCGCGCCCCCCGGTGCCCCTCTGTCTTTCCTTCCCGTCTGCCCTGCTGATTTTCCTCACCTGAGACTTAGCTCAGCCCCTCCCTCACAGGGGCAGAATGCACCCCCTCCCATACTGAGTTTCTCCTCCACCAGGTTCCACGTGCACATTTGTCACCGACTTACAAGCTCTTCTAATGATTGTCTGCCCTACGGTCTGACTTAAGTGGCCGGGGACTGGAGGGCAGGTCTGTCTCCTTCCTCTCTTGGCTTTGCAGCACTCTGCATGGTGCCTACAACAGAGCAGGCCATATGGAGAACACACAGACTCATGCAATGCCCAGGGGCATTCTGTCCGTGTGTCAGGACCGCTGGGCCTGGACCACCTGCTCTTAGGGCCCAGACAGCGTTATTTTTATAAACAAAATGATCCCACCTCTAAAATAAACACTGACGTTATGTAGGAGGTAAAGGGAAGAGAAAGAAAGGAATATTTTTCATCAGAAGACTGTGTTCTAACAGAACTCTCAAATTCAATAAAACTACATCTTAAAAAAAAAGAGCCATGACTAGAAGTCATCAAGAAATACCTTAAAACATTATTTTGTAAGAGTGTACTGTCATGAAACAAAGGGAAAGCCAACAAAATATTTCAATGTGCTTATATAACAAACAATTGAGGAGGTGACCCAAAGCACATGCTGTCATGGAAGATAGGACAGTTGTGCAGTTGTCTTATTTTCGGGGAAACGTGGTACGTCAGGAGCAAAGGACATGACGCACCCTCTGGTGGTCATCTGGAAAGCAGTGTTTGGTTCCCTCGGGCTGCACGTAGCAGGATCTCACTTCTCTGTCTTCTGAACCTAGACGTGGCAACTAGAGACTCACGGTGGCCAGTGAGGTGAGTAGAATGAATGAGCTGTCACTTCTGGCACAGGCTTTAGAAGCCAACTCAAACCTCATCAGGTTCCCTTTTCCTGCCTCTAAGATCATGCAAACCTGGGCCGAGATGAAGTGCATCGCAGCCTGGCTCCCTGAGAAATTTCAGAGCAGACACCACTTGCTGACCCAGTGAGGCAGAACTCAACCAGGCTGTACAAGTCCCTGAGACCAGGGCTTAACCCTCCCTATCCTGACTGATAACACACCTCTTTAAATGTGATTACAACAAACCACAGCCATTCGTTCCACATGAATGAGCTGGTTGCTATTTCTTTCTCATTTAAGTTTGTCATCCCACTTAATTTAATATGAAAAAATATATAGAAAAAGAAACAACCAAGAACTGAGGCTAGGACCAGTACACATGGCATGAGCTGTTCACTGTATGCCATTCATGTTAATCCACACAAACAAGGCATGTCTGAGGCAGGGAGTCAGTGCCTGTTGAGAGAAAGATACCCAGTGATGAAGGAAGATGTTTGATTTGAAAACGCAGCAAGAACAAAGGATATAAACAGGTAATACTTAGAAAAATGAGAAGATGCTCACCCTTCCTGCTAAGAAAAATGCAAATTGATACTACCATGAAATGCCATTTTTTCACCCATCAGATCAGCAAGTTAGATCAAAGCCCACAGGTTCAGGTCTAGAGCAGAGCCACCCAGAGATCATGAATCAAGTTTGCCAAACCCAGAGTCAGGATTTGGCCAGACAGAACTTGCCAGCCTGCTCCCTGGAGCAGTTACGACATTGAATCCCTCTGTACCATTTTCATCACTAACAACAGGGTTAAAATAGTGCCCAGGTCATAGTGATTGTGTAACACACTTCCCACAGAGCCTGGAGCTTAACATGTGCTTCAAAAGGGAGGCAAAACAAACAAGACTGAAGTTACTGTACCACGTGGTTTAAATGTGTGTGAGCTTGGGGGTTAGAGCCTCCAATTCTGGTTCCACCATGTGTTCATGCAATCAACAAACATTACTTCTCATCATCATGATAGAAAATTAAGCACAGGATTTAGAGATGGAGACAAAAGGCATTGCATTTTTAAAAGAATTGGCTGAAACCCAGTGATTTACTAATAATGCCCTGTATTGTCACAAAAGCAAACAAGGACACTAGGAAGATTACCAAGTGTTAACAAGAAAATCTGTGAAATACATGGTATTAGGAAGGAAAGGCTCAAATTGTTGTATATTTGGAAGTGAATCAACTGTAGACCCCAAACCTGGTGAGACTTCCAAGAAACACTGAAAAGTCAAGGAGGAAATCTGCATATCATAAGCGGTAGGGTTGAAGAACCTGAAATTTCCTTTTCAGAAGACAAAGGAAAAGATAAATAATTAATATTTGAGATTAAAGGGGAAAAGTATTATTTTTTAAATGATATTTAATGAAAATTTCTAAAGAAACATTTTGCAAGTTGTAACACTGGAGACCAGAATCACCAGGTGAAAATGCTTTTCCTGCAGGGGATTCAAGCACTTCTGTAAACAAAGGATTCCCCCAGACTGAGCCCCGCATCACACCCCGCCCCCTCTTCCCAAGTGACAAGGCAGCAGGAAACGGGGTTGCCGGCCCTATTTAAAAACACCTTCTTGTCGGAGGGGAACTAAACCCACTTCTGCATGCCCTAAGGACAGGGAGCTTTCTTCACCGTCAGCCCTGCCTCCTGCAGAAGCTCAGGGGCGGCGCCAGTGAGGAAGACCCAGTTGCCTCTGGTCAGTGGCGAAGGCCACGATAAAGGTGCCCACGCTGGCTCCCCGAAATTCTGCCCTTATGAGTCTTCTCCTTTAGTCTGACTGACGACTAACCCACGGCTATGAGGGAGGGAGACGTCTCCCTATCTTTAGGGCAGACTTCAAGGAGAAGGCGACTTACCTCATGATTCATCCCCTCCCTCCAGCTCCTAGAAATGAGAGCGCAGCCCTGTGGCTTTCTTCAGACACCCTTTCTTCGGAAGCCCCTCCACCTGTGAGCTGTCAGCCAACTCCTGCCCGGGCTGGAGCACAGAGCTTGGCCAATGTGGCCAGCCTCTTTCCAGGCTCCCAAAGACACTTCTCAGTAGGAAACTGAGGGGTCCTGCCGCCTCCTCTCTGAGAGGTGGGATCAAGCCTGATGCCCGCAGCTGTTGCCGCTTTTGAAAAAGGGAATGTTCTCCTTAGAGCAGCCCTGGCCCAGGTTTCAAAACTGAGTGCCCGTGCACTGCAGGTGGGCACTTGAAATGGGGTGGCTGTGGTGCGAACAGCACGCTGGCCCCTCAAATATTTAGACGTTGGATTTGTTTACCGAGTTACCATGTGCTCCAGCAACTCCACTTCCGGGTACACACCCAAAAGAGCTGAAAGCAGGGACTCAAACAGGTAATGTGCAGCCACGTGCACTGCAGCGTTCTTCCCAGCAGCCAAACAGGTAGAAACCACCCAAGTGCCCACGGAAGGATGGATGCGTAAAGAAAAGGTGGTGCACACGTAATCAATGGCACATTGCTCAGCCTTACAAAGGAAGGAAATTCTGACACACGGTACAACACGGGTGAACCTTGGAGACTTCATTCTAAGTGAAAAAAGCCAGTCACAAAAGGACAAATACCTATGATTCCACTTAGATGAGGTCCCTAGCGCAGTCGAATTCACAGAGACAGAAAGCAGATCAGTGAGTGCCAGGGGCTTGGGGGAGGGAGAAGCGCAGAGTTAGAGTTTCACTTTGGGAAGATGAAGGAGTTCTGGAGATGGCTGCACAACGATATGAATACACTGAACGCCACCGAACTGCACTCTTAACAGTGTTTAAGATGGTCAATTTTGTTATATATATTTTGCCACCACCAAAAAAGCAAAACAGAAATGAATGCTGTGTTCCAGGCATCTGTTCCTGTCAGCTGCAAGAACCATGAACTCTTGAGTGATGTTCACATGCTGGCTGAACTAAAAACTCTGTCCTGACCAGACACAATGGGGCTCCTTTAACAAATTCTGCCGGGACCCAGGTACTCAGCCCAGCCTCTGCTGAGTGTGAGTTTTAACCCTTCATTAGCAAAACAGCCACCGTGAACTGGGTCCCACTTTCTGGCGCCTGAAACTCCTGGTTTCTTCATCCCCGTCCCCGCTGTTTAAGAGCTGCCAGAGCTCAGGGAGTATCCATCCAACAAGGCTGCCTGTCTCTTTCCAGCCTCTGTCTCAGCTTCTGCTTTGGAAGGACGCTTCTCCAGAGTGAAAAACTCAGTGAGTATTTTCAGGGAAGTTTCGCTGTTTGGGTCGTGTTAATCTTTACGTATATTAAACACTGAATAAAAATGACGTATACTAAAAATTTTTTTAAAAGATCAGAGATACTCCTCTACAATGACAGAATAAACATCTCTGGGAAGCAGATGAATTGGGAAGGAAAAAAGGGCCATGTTTTCAAAATCAACTTGAACTTTTCAAAGGGTTAAACAGAAAGGAGAAACTATAATTAAACAGGGAATCAAACTTCCTTATTTATTTCACTCAGGCATGATACTATTTTAAAAGCATTCCTCGAGCTATAATTAAGATATAATCACAATATTTTTAACCTCATTGTAGTCATGGGCTCAGCAGGTTGACCTTAAAACAAAATAATAAAATACAAAACATAAGTTTGGAAGAAAAAGGTTCGAACCACACCCAAGCTTCATTGATTGAGACTAGGAAGTGTCGTAGTTGGCGCCACCCACGACAATGTCTGTGTTTCACTTTGACTTTACATCCGACAGTCTGGTATTCTCCAGGACGCTCAGTGTGATTTAGAATGGTTCTATGTAAGAAATATGATTAAAAATTCCAAAAGGGTAGACCATGAACTCAAAAAGTAATTTAATACACTTAAAATGATTCAAAAGCTGATTCAATAAATTTTGTGTTGTGTATATTTTACCTAAAATAGTTAAGATGATACATTTTGTTACACGTATTTTACCTAAAATGGTTAAGATGATAAACTTTAGTGTATTTTATCACAATACGGGTGGGGAGAGTTATATTTGATTTAAAACTGTTTTAGCCTGTAAGGTAAAATCTTCCACGTTTCTTTAACAGTACTGGAACAGAGCCCCACCTGTTCCTGCAGTGACAACGCTGACTTCTAACGCCAGAAGCCCATGTATAAAGGACGGATGCAGCCAATTTGAAAGCATGTCTCTCACCACGCAAATGGTAAAATGCCCGCAAGCCTTCCTTCTGTAAGCCGGTCAGCTGATTAGGATGTTTGTTTCATGCCAGGAAAACGAAGTTGTACAGTAAGAAGGCTGGCCAGGGGGCACAGCTTGAACACTCATTAAGTATTTGCCAAGGGACACCAAGAGCGCCCTTCCAGAAGGAATGAAAACAGACCAGACACTCAGTAATAACAGCACTGGCCAGGACTTCCCACATCAAAGTAGGCCAAGTAATGATGGCGAGTGACATGCCTCATCGGAAACAGCAGTGGCCTGGCCACCTTGCCAGTTTGGGAGGGCAGGGGTGAAGGGACGGCAAGAGAGCTGGAGAAACTGGCACAATATCAAGGCTCCCAGAGCACTGCCGGGGGTTGGGCTTTCACAGGTGGCCAGTGAGGTCAGCTTCTGCTTAACTGGGGGACTGACACGCATTCAAGTCCTCTGTAAACAAGGAGCTTCCTTCTCAAAAAGGTCACCAACTGAAATATCGCTGTACTGCCTTTGGACGGGTGTGCTGAACGCTAAAAGCAAACCTACCTGGCAGTGCACCCCATCAATCAACTCTCAGACAGCGATGGGGACGACACCCATGCCCCACCGTCCCAGCGTGTAGTAAAGCCACAAGCGGGGTGCTCTGGTTGACTGGCATCAGTTAGAGACGCATTAGAATACATTTTCTTTTACACATTTCTTGAAATTATTTTATTCCTTCTGAATCAGCTTTCCTTTATTGTTGTGAGTACTAACTTACACTTTCTGGGCCAATACCATGCAGCTTGGGTGGCAGCACAACCACAGGCTGTGCGTGGAGTACACCTGGGGAGACCTCCCATTGTGCTGACGGAAAGGTAAAGGCAGCTGGTTGTTCTAGGCCAGGACTCAGGCACCGGCCCCACGGGCCCCACTGGCAGCTGCTACTGACTAAACGTCTGTGTGGAGAACAACCCCGCTGAAGTGAACGAAGCGCTGGGCCTGGGTTTGGCAGTTTCCCAGTCTAACCGGTTGGCTCTGCTGTGGCGGGAACGCTGTGCCAGTGTCATTCCTGAGACAGAGCTCAGAAAGGCAGTGGCAGGGCAGCAGGCCCTGAGTCAGCCCACCTGGGTCTGAGTCAGGGCCCCACCTTCCACCAGGTGTCCAGTCTGTCACAAGGGACCCAACCAGTCTGACGCGCAGTCTTCTCACACAGAAAATGTGCTGTCACCTACTTAGTGGCCGGTCGTGTGGCTTAGACTCAAAAAAGGAGGTGGATCACTCACAGTCTCACCCCATTTCCATTTCCCCAGCTTGTCAGGGTAAACACTGAACGACAATCACGCACCCACACACGACCTGCGCACCAGGGTCCCTCCCAACGTCTTCGTTAAAATGACCTGGGAACCTCTGTGCTGCCTCAGAGGCCAAGCTCCAGCACACGTTCAAACACTGCTCTTCATTCTTTCCCCTTCTGAACTCAGTACATTTCAATCACAGAACCCGCTCACTCTCACCGCTCACACCTCTGTTCCCTGTCTCCCCACATAGAAACTCTAGATGGCTAGCTAGCTGCCATGCTTTGCATGTTTCCAGACTTACATTTTCTTCTGCCAGCTGCGGTGCCCTTGCTCGGCGCGCCCTACCTCCACACCCCTCAGCCCCCATGTGAGCTCTGCAGTGGCCCCGGCTGAGCTGAAATACTGTCCACAGAGCTGACGGCCTCAAGCAACTCTGAGCTTCAGTGTCTTCATCATTAAAAGGAGTTCAATGGCACCGACTTTGGAGGATCACAGATTTGAAAAACGTTGGAGACAAGCTTGTAACAGGGGCTTGACTAAAGGGAATCACTCTAGTTTGGGGGGGGGTCTATGGGCCAACTGGCTCAGAACTGACAGAAAATGGTGGGAGGAGGTCAAGGTGACTGAGTCCTGTAGTGAAACATTTGCAGTGAATGTGTGGACAAGCACACTGTTGCAACAGTCTAAACCCTGAGACACATGATACAGACAATGCAGAAATCCTTTAGAATTTATAGCCACAAAGCAGAAGATCCAGTAAAAGCAATCATACCATGAAGACACTAAATGATGCAGTACATGGAAATATGTTTTTTCTGCTTTTGCTTCCACAAATTTTAATCCATAAATGATATACTTAAGAAACCAGGAGTCAGCCCGATGGCTCAGGAGGTTAGAGCTCCATGCTCCTAACTCCGAAGGCTGCCGGTTGGATTCCCACATGGGCCAGCGGGCTCTCCACCACAAGGTTGCCAGTTCGATTCCTCAAGTCCAGTAAGGGATGGTGGGCAGCGCCCCCTGCAACTAAGTTGAACACGGCACCTTGAGCTGAGATGCTGCTGAGCTCCCGGATGGCTCAGTTGGTTGGAGCGCGTCCTCTCAACCACAAGGTTGCTGGTTCGACTTCCAGAAGGGATGGTGGGCTGCGCCCCCTGCAACTAGCAACGGCAACTGGACCTGGAGCTGAGCTGCGCCTCCACGACTAAGATTGAAAGGACAACAACTTGACTTGGAAAAAAAAAAGTCCTGGAAGTACACACTATTCCCCAATAAAGTCCTGTACCCCTTCCCCAAAAAAATCTTTAAAAAAAAAAAAATCAGCTGAGAAAAATTAGAAATAAATTCACTAAGATAGTCAGTTTCCAAATTCCCTAAATTGATGGTTTCCTACATGTCAACAACCAGATAAAACAGAGAGTGGGAAATAATCCCATAACACAAATACATGTATAAAATATTGAATATATTTAAGAAAGAGGACTTACATTAAGAAGAACGATGAAATTTTTAGGGACAGACACTTTTTAATCAACAAAGAGAACTATCATCACCTTCCTATGTGGGAGGGCCAACTGTGTAAAGATGCCACTTCTTCCCAAAATATTCCATAATTGTTACCTCATCCCCCAAAAGAGTTTTTAACTTTACAAATGATTCCAAAGTTCATCTGGAAGAAGACAATCTGGGAATGGTAGGAAACTTCTGAAACAGAAGAGTGGCTAGGCTGGGGTGGAGAACCTGGTCCCGCCAGATGAAAACATTATGAAGTACAGCCACTTTAAACACTGTGGCTCTGACACCAACCCACGCAGCTCAGTGGATCAAATCCAGTCCACTCGCAGACTCACGTGACTCTATGGCCAATGACACAGGAACTCCACTGCTGACAACGTACCTTGATGAAAATAGCCATGTACAGAAAGATGTTCATGAGAGCTTCATTTAGAATTATTGAAAACTACAAGTAAACCAATCTAACAAAAAAGGTCTTCTGGATCTTGTCCGTTTCCACACAAAACACACACACACGCACACACAGAGTACTACATATGAACTGTGCAACCTGCCTTTTTTGCCCCCTTATTTTATCACGAGTATTTTTTTCATAATAGTAACTGTAAGGCTATTTAATTTGGATGACCGCATGTCACTGTAGTGTTGTATTATGACTGCATGTCACTGTCCTGTTGTATTATGACCATATGTCACTGTACTATTGTATTATGACTACATGTCACTGTCCTGTTGTATTATGACCATATGTCACTGTACTATTGTATTATGACTACATGTCACTGTCCTGTTGTATTATGACCTGTTGCATATGTCCTGTTGCATGTCACTGTACTGGTGTATTATGACCGTGTGTCACTATAATGTTGTATTATGACTGCATGTCACTGTCCTGTTGTATTATGACCATATGTCACTGTACTATTGTATTATGACTGCATGTCACTGTCCTGTTGTATTATGACCATATGTCACTGTACTATTGTATTATGACTACATGTCACTGTCCTGTTGTATTATGACCTGTTGCATATGTCCTGTTGCATGTCACTGTACTGGTGTATTATGACCGTGTGTCACTATAATGTTGTATTATGACTGCATGTCACTGTCCTGTTGTATTATGACCGCATATGTCACTGTACTGTTGTATTATGACCGCATATGTCACTGTACTGTTGTATTATGACTGCATGTCACTGTCCTGTTATATTATGACTGCATGTCACTGTACTATTGTATTATGACTTACTCTACTGCCACTTCTCTATTGAGGGGGGTTACTTACAAGTTTTTACTGTTACATACAATAAAACAGTGAGGGTTTTTATATTTACTTTTGTGTTATGTTTCTAGAGAATTAAGACAAATGTACAATAATCCTTACTAACTCTAATCATTAATCATTTGGGAAAAGCAAAAGCCACAAGGAGCTATTACTACACTCCCACTGGCTGAAATAAAAAGACTGCCCACACCAAGGACTGGCAAGGATATGGAAGCACTGGAGTTCTTGTACACACTGCTGGTGGGGAGCAAAATGACACAACCACTTTGGAAAACAGTCTGGCCGTTTCTTTAAGAATTAAATATACACCTACTGGGAGCAATCCAATTGTCCATTAAAAGAGAAATGGATAAACAAATGGTGTATGTCCACAAACTCCTACTCAACAATAAAAAGTAATGAACTATCAATACACACAACTTGGACTACTCTCAAAACAGTTGTGCTGACAGAAGCCAGATAAGAGAAAAAAAGGATTACACACTGTATGATTCTGTTTGCACACAACTCTAGGAAATGCAAACTCATCTACAGTGACAGAAAGCAGATCAGGGTCGCCTAGGGACAGGGGCAGAGGGGAGGGAGCGAGGCGGGACCACACAAAGGCACAGGAAATCCGGGGGTGACGGATCCATGTCTTCTATCTTCACATGGTGATGGTTTCGCAGGCTATACATGTCAAAATTCATCAAATTATATCCTTAATCTGATATCCTTATATCCTTAAATATGCCTAGAGTTTACCATAGGTCAATAGAGCTGTGAAAAAAACAAGACCATTTTAATGTGTTTTTTTTTTAGTTTTTTTTTTAAGGAGGGCACAGTTCACAGTGGCCCATGTAGGGATCGAACCGGCAACCTTTGTGTTATTAGCACCACGCTCTAACCAACTGAGCTAACTGGCCACCCCCCAAAAAAAACATTTTAAAAAGATAAACGGGAATGTCTACATTTGACTCAAATACAAGCTTGATTATTGGTACTCATGTTCAATCAGTTGTCCTTTTTGAAAAACAGCCAAATTTAACTGATTATTATTAATCTGCTTGGGCTGCAGTAACAAAGTACCACTGACTGGGCGGCTTAAACAATAGACATCTATGTCTCACAGTTCTGGAGACTCGAAGTCCAAGATCAAGGTGCCAGCTGATTCAGATTTTCCTTCTGGACTGTAGACGACCATCTTCTTGCTGTGTCCTCACACGGAAGAATGAGTGAGTTCTCTCTCTCGCTCTCGCTCTCTCTCTCCCCTCACCCCCCTTCTTATAAGGCCACAGTCCTATCAGATTAAGGCCCCACCCTGATGACCTCATTTAACGTTCAATACCTCCTGGAGACTCTAGTTCAGATACAGTCAGACTGGAGGTAAGGAATTTAGGAATTTAGGAATTCAACCTAGGAATTTAGGAGGGAGACACAATTCAGTCCATAGCATAGTCCTTACCATGGTCTGAAATGAAGTTTCTAGCTTCGCAATCCTCTTGGCAAAACTTATAAAATGTAAGTGGACCACAAAGCCCCTTCCCTTATCCATAAACACAATTCTGCTGGACAAGCTTTTGTCATTAGATTACTGGAGAAATAATTCATTTGTCCAAATCTGGACTATTTCCATCCCTCCAACAGATCTGAAAGGAAGAATGGCAAAAATATCCTTTGCCCACACCCAGAATAAACGGACTATCCTAGCTATAAATTACTGAAAGTGTTCCAGACTCCTTTCAGCAAAGGGAAGTACTCTTCCCAAAAGGCCGTGTTTGAGCGGCTCACAGAGAGGCAGCTCTCACAACCATGAGCCAGCAATGCCTTTGCTGATTCTCAGCTCCTTCTAGATAACCTGGGGTCAGGGAGGAATAATGCCACCGGAGCCCCCACACGTCACCTACCAAAAGGTGACAGGACAGTGGCAGAGGATTCCACAAATTAGCAATGGGAGTTCTACGTAACGTTCCATTAGCTGCACCTTCCACACTGTGGCACCAAGAAAAATCAGAAAAGGGTCTACTTTATTCAAAAGTGAAACGAGTAATAATGGCCGACAACGTCCTTCCAATTTGGTCTCTTCTCATAAGGCACTAAGGCCCACGTCTTCCCAATCGGTCTTTACTACCCCACTTATCTGACAACTTCTACTGTCAAGGTTATCACCCCAGACGGCAGCAAAAAGTTGCTGGGAAAGGATGAAAATAATTGCCCAAACCAAGGTACTCCAACAGGTGGGGCTTCACAAGCGAGGTGACAAGATGGGAGCAGGCGTCATGGAGGCTGAGAGCTGCAATTCCTCAGTAAGGAGGCTGAGAGGAGCTCACGGCCTACCCCACGCACTTGTCAGTCAGAGTCTGGTCCAGCAGGGGTCAGGAGCAGCGACTGAAACTGCCTCTCAGTGGGAGGAGGAAGACGATGGGGGGACTGAAAGGGTCCTCGCAAGGAGACACACTGGAGGGATAAGCCCCCCAAAAGACACCCCACAACACAGCCTCCACAAAGAAGCAGGTGCAGAGCTTGTCAGACGCAGTCAGATGGGGCACAAGTCACTGTGCTATGTCTGAATATCTGTGTCCCCCAAGATGGCGGCATTAGGAGGTGGGGCTTATGGGAGGTGATAAAGTCATGAGGGTGGAGCCCTCACGAATGGGACGCATGCCCTTACAGAAGAGACCGCAGAGATGGGACACAGACAGAAGACTACGAACCAGGAAGCGATTTCACCAGTGGGAATCTGCTGCCACCTTGATCTTGGACCTCCAGCCTCCAGAACTGTGAGAACGTGAATTTCTGATAAGTCACCCAGCCTGTAGTATTTTGTTACAGCACCCTGACTGGACTAAGACAATTGGGAAGGCTGCCTTGAGTGATTAGGAAGTTCCAGGGACATATCACCAGTTCTTCATGATGCTCTGAGCCGCACAAAAATAGATATAGACAGATAGATAACACTCTACTCTTCCATACGTCACATACTGAAAAACCATCTGGGCTTCCATCAGAAATGAGCTTTTTATAAAAATTGAAATGAGACAATCTACACTCATTGTCAGACCTTGCTATAAGCCAAGTTGTATCCCCTAAAATTCTTATGTTGAAACCCTAACCCCCATCACCTCAGAACATGACTATTTGGAGAGAGCACTTTTAAAGATGCAATGAAGATAAAATGAGGTCATTAGGGAGGGCCCTAATCCAATATGACCGGTGTCCTTATAAGACAGACACACACAGAAGAAAGACCCTGTGAGGACACAATGAAAAGGCACCACCTACAAGCCAAGGAGAGACTCCTCAGAAGAAACCAAATCTGTCAAACCCTAATCTGGGATTTCCAGCCTCCAGAATTGTGAGAAAGTCAATTTCTGGTAAGCCACCCAGTCTGTGGTATTTTGTTAGGGCAGCCTGAGCAAACTAAAACAGATTCCCAACTAAAGATGCTTTATCTGATCAAATACTACTATATTTAACAGAGAAATGTAGCTGATTAGGGCTCGGGTAAAAATCAGGATTCAGGGGCGGCCGGTTAGCTCAGTTGATTAGAGGGTGATGCTCTTAACACCAGGGTTGTCAGTTCGATCCCCACGTGGGCCACTGTGAACTGCGTCCTCCAACTAGATTGAAACAACTACTTGACCTGGAGCTGATGGGTCCTGGAAAAACACACTTAAGAAAATAAATTCAAAAAGTTAAAAAAAAAATCAGGATCCAGTTCAGGTTCATCGAGTTTTCAGGTGGAAGAGATCTTGGAGCTGATCAGTAAAGAGCCAGAACAGCTCACCTCCAGCTGGTGTCCCAGCTCCTGCCCACGTTCTCCCAATAGCAAAGCACTCGTCTGAAGTACCACAATACCGAGGATCTGCTTTAAAAAGGAAGTGTCTGTAATTAAGCAATAACGTTTTAGAAGCTAAAACATGTAACAACACCCAAGACCTCCTAGTTCCCTTGCTATTCATGTCACTGGCTTTCTGGCCATTTTGTGAAACAAGCTATTGAACAAAAGCAGCAAAAAAAGGGAGTTCATTTGGGGCCATTTTTTTAAAAGAAGCATTAGTGACAAGGTTTTTAAATGTAGAATTTATTAATTTCTACTATCCTTCCCTTCTACAATCAAAGTTGTAATCCAGGCTTGGTACAGAGGTTGGGTTCATAAGGGCTCAACATACACTGTTGATTAAAACTTACCTAAAAATAATCAGTGAAAGATGATGGCTTGAAGTCTCAGATAAACAATTACGCAAATATTACCCTATTCATGTTGGTTTGCCAAAAACTGTAAAAGATAAACTTTTCTCTAATACAGAAAAATTCTAAAAATGATACTGAAAGGTTAGCAAGTTTTTAAAATGATACAACTAAAAGTTGTATATAGTTTGACAAACCAAGACCTTTCGGGGCTTAGTTTTCTCATTTGTCAAGAGTTTGATGAGTCTTCTGTTCTATGGTTTTGTTTTATAACCTGCAATCACCTGCTTTAATTAGAAAACATCTTGACCTAACCTTTGTATACAATATTGCTTCTATTTCCATTATAAAGGCTTTTTTTTTTTTTTACTAATTCATCACAAATTTACTCACTGAATTCTTGTGTACATGCATGAGTCCAAGAAATCTAACCATCACTAAAGCCTTAAGAAAATTCTGTATTTACATCAACTCCTACTAGGTACCTCTGAATACAGAAGTAATCACTAACGCTGATAGAGGCTTGCTCCCTCCAGCACCTTCCCAAACGCTCATCTGGGTGCTAAAGTTGCCCACTGCCGCCTGTCACTCGGACTCACTCCCCACCCATCAGCCAGAGGGGTTCTCCTAACAGGTAAAGCAGCCATCACCTCACCCCAAGCCTTCCTGGAGGCTACACGGCCTCCCCTCCCTCCCTCACAGAACAAAACCACAGATCTGTGCTGGCTTCGCCTCCTCCCTCCCCAGCCACACCCTCCCCCTACTGTACCTTGGACACAGGCCGGTGGCCCAGATGGCCTCCCTGCCAGCTTGCTCACTGCATCTGGGCCTCAGCTCAAATCTCAAATGTCACATTATCAGAGAGCCATCTCTGTCTCAACCAGCACCCCAGCTTCGTCCCTCCCTACCCCACATCCCTGTGTTAGTTGTCCTCTGAGCATGCAGGACCCAACAGCATATGTTTATCTGTTGTCTGTCTCCTGCCACCAAAGCCCTGCATTCCTTGAGAGCGGGAACTTTGCGTTCAATGCTGTGTCCCCAGCACCTAGTGCCCAGTACTCTGTGGCTCTTCCACTGTTATCAGTTAGCTAGGGCTCCTGTGACCAAGCACCACATATCGGACAGCTTAAACACAGCAATGGATTCTCACAGCCCGGAGGCCAGCAGTGCGAGATCGAGGAGCCAGGGGGTTGGTTCCTCCTGAGGCTGTGAGGAAGAATTGGCTGCAGGCCGCTCTTCCAGCTTCCGGCGGTTTGCTTGGGCCATCTTTGGCGCTCCTTGGTTTAAAACTGCATCCTGACCTCTGCCATCATATTCACATGGCATCCTCCCCACCTGCATGTCTATGTCTGTGCCCACATTTCCCCTTTCTGTAAGGGCACCAGTCCTACTGGGGCAAGGCCCACCCTAACTGACTTCGTTTTAACTGGATTAGCTCGGTGAGGACCCAACTCCAAATAAGGTCATGTTCTGAGGTGTCTGGGGTGGGGGTTAGGACATCAACGTATCTTTTTTGGAGGAGACAATTCAACCCACAAAAATCACAGCCACATGATACTGGGCAAGTTGGTTAACCTTCCCCGGTAAAATGGGGCTAATAACTGCACCTACCTGATTCAGACGAAGACGGTGCCCGACAGCAGAGGTGTACCCGGTCCCCTTACGTGAGCCACGCTGATAGTGGTATGAAGAAAGCTTAAGAGCAGGGGCTCTGGAGCCAGGTAGACGAGGTGTGTGTGAGACCCCCCCACCACCACCACTTGCCGGTTATCATCTTGCACAAGTTGCTAAATCGGAGACCAGTCTCAAGATAGGCTGTAAGGATGTTATAGCAATGCACGTCAGGTCCCTAGCACAGTCTGCTCTCTACGAATGCCACCTATCATAGGCAGGGCTGAGGCAGGGACAGTGTCACCCACCCATATCTTGCAAATTTTGCAAGGGGGCTGTTCTCACTCACTGCCTAATCCCAGCCGCAGAGCAGGAAGTTCGAGCAAAGAAGGCAGTAATGGAATTGCATGGAATTGGGGACCAGCTGTAGCAAAAGTTGTCTTTTTAAACTTTTATCCAATTGACTCATATCCACCTGCCTACGCACACCTAACAGAAGCCTCACACAAACCTGTCCCAAAGTGACCCCTGCTCTCCCTCAGAGCCGGCTCCACGCCAGTCTCCCCATTGCATCCCTGCGTCTTCTCAAGCTGAAAATCTGAGTCGTACTTGACTCCTCTTTTTCTTATATCCCACATCTAAGCCACGAGCAAATCCTGTGAGCTACACCTTTGAAGTACATTCAGAATCCAAACCCTTCCCCACTGATGCAGCTACATTATTGCAACAGCTCATGCGTGGCCTCCGTTTCCGCCTTGCCTGACGCCCGGCAGAGCAGCTGGAAACGCCTCTGGCACGCCAGAAGGGAAGCCAGACCAGCTCCTCTGCTCGGCTCCCCCAAGGCTCCCCGCTAACTCAGTGGCCACTGTCACACTCGTTTGAAAGACCTACAAGGCCTGACACGCTCCCCACCCCTCGCCTCTGTGGCCTTGTCTCCTATGCTCTCCCCACCCCTTGCTTGCTTCCCGGCCACCTCACTGGCCTCAGACAAACCAGAGCCTCTGTACTGCGGCAAAGGGCACCTTCTCAGCAAGGCCGTCCTTGACAACACCATTGAATGTCACAATGTCCCAAGACTTGGTGTCCCTTCCCTTCTTTACTGTTCCCACAACATTCATCACTATCTAAGACCCCATATATTTTGCTTATCATCCAGCTTCCCCCTGAACCCCACCAGAATGTGGGTGGGGTCTTGTTTTGTCCTCTGCTGTACCCTGATACCTGGAACACCATGGCATGTTGTAGGTGCCCAACTGGTTATTGAATGAATGAATGGCCTATGTTTTAAAAGCTCCTTACAGGATCACAACTGTACTCAATAACCTGCATTTTAATTCCACTCCTGGTATACACCCAAAAAAAGCAAAGATAGGTGTTCAAACAAAAACTTGTACACAAATGTTCAGAGCAGTGCTATTCACAACAGCCAAAAGGTGGAAATCCAAAAGTCATCAACTGACACGTGGATCAACAAAATGTGGTCTATCCACACCGTGGAATGTTATTTGGCCATCAAAAGGAGTGAAGTGCTCATACATACTACCACATGGATGAACTCTGAAAACATGTAAGAATCCAGACACTGAAGGCCACATATTGTATGACTCCATTTATATGAAATGTCCACAGACACAGAAGGTGTATCAGTGATTGCCAGGGGCTGGGAACGGGGAAGGATGGGAAGGGTTTCCTTCTGGGGTGGTAAAAATGGTCTGGAACCAGACAGTGGCGATTCACAACACTCGGAATGTACTGAAAGCCACTTAACTGTGCGCCAGAATGGGTAAAAGGTAAATTTCATGTTAGGTGAATTTCACCTCAACAAAGACATAATAAAATAAAAATTCCCGGAGAGTCAAGTACTAAAACAGTGAAACATCTACAACTTGAATATGCCTAAATCCCATTCTAGCGCTTCTCCCTTTCCCCTAAAAAAGGAAGCCACCTTCCTGGAAGACAGTGAGTGTTCTCTTCAGCTTGAGAATTCCTGCATTAGAGCTTTAAAACCGAAGAACTCTCAAGCACTTATCTGCTCTTTGATTACGTTTGTCCATCCCAGCCAGCACGCAGCCATGACGTTCACATGCTGCAAACATACCTTGCCAGGCAGCCGGCCGCATCCTGGCCACTATCTGTCACCACCACCTCTGTCCCGTGTCTGACAGCCATCTGTGAGAGCAGATAGCTGCTTTCTGGACTGCTGCCCAGGCACGGCTCTGTGGCCAGGCTGCTAGCATTCTCTACTCTCTCCCTCCCCCACCTCGTTCCTGGAAGAGGTAAATGGAGAAATGAGGTTGGTTAGAGTCCCCTGGTGTCTGTGACCTGAGGAGTGGAGATCTGCAGAGTAGGAACTGGGCACCTCCCAAGTCCCACAGGGCATCTGGGCTCCACAATCAGGTATTCCAGCCAGGAGCCCTGGCCTGAGAGCAACAGGGCTGGGCGCAGCCTCTTTGAGCCCAGGTATCGTCTACCTATAGGTCATGGTGGTCATCTGAGTGCTTGGGGATTACTGTGTCACCCTCTTTCTGGGCAGGATGGGAAAATACAATGGTCCCATCTACAGAGCCCAAGGTCAAACCTGCATGTCACTGGTTTTGGTCTTCCTAGGTCTGACCGCTTTTTCTTCGTCCAAACATAACAGAATTTCTGGCCAGATTTCACTATTTATTTCATCCTTTATTCTTCCAGGAGTTACCAATCAGCAGTAAATGGTAAAAAAAAAAAAAAAACTGAGCAAAAAAGAAAAAGCCATAAAAGTCCTAAGCAGTACGTGAAGAACAATTATTCTTTGAACAACTGACTGGGCAATTTTAAAATTTATCTTGTTTGGAACTAAATACTGTTGAGAAAAAGGCTATTCAACTGTATCTACACTATAACTCTATGCTCAGGAAAGAAAAGCTGGAAGGAGGTACCGTGTTTCCCCCAAAATAAGACCTAGCCAGACCATCAACTCTAATGCGTTTTTTGGAGCAAAAATTAATATAAGACCCTGTCTTATTTTACTATAAGTAGTATTTTATATTTATAGTATAGTATATTTACTATAAGTACTTTACTTATAGTAAAATGAGGCCGGGTCTTATATTAATTTTTGCTCCAAAAAACGCATTAGAGTTGATGGTCTGGCTAGGTCTTATTTTGGGGGAAACACAGTATGTATACTGATAGATTAAAAGCAGGAAGCATGGGTGACAGAATTGTGGGTGGTTTTTCTTATCTGCTTTTTCTCATTGTTATAATCAGTACATGGTGTGATAGCAATAAGACAATTCCTTAAAATAATAAAAAGACAGCTGTGTCCCTGCCTCGACGCAATCCAAATACCTACGCCCCTCATACCTTGTTGAGCTTGCCCAGTGAAGATATGAGATCGGCCCATTCACTCGAGGACTCAAAATTCCTTAAGGCCTTTTCGACCACTGAAGAGTAATTTCTGTATCTGTAGTCATTTAATAGTTCCTGTTCTTCTGGATCCATCTTACATTCTCGCAGCAGAGAAAGTATCTAAAAGCAAATCAAAAATAAACAAATGAGGCAGCTACCCAAGGACACAAATCATTCCCAGCCCAGAGCTAGAGGACACGCATCCACAAACACTACAGCGCGCAAAGTCACCTGGCGATCCAATGCAAATATTTAGCAAGGCTTCTGGGCCAGGTGCCATGGTAGATACAAGATAAACAGTTCAGCCCTCCTGGATTCTGAGCGAGACCAGTGGACGGAGCAGGAAGAAGCAAAAATGCTAGGGTTCCACCTAATTGAAAAAATTAATTCTAGGAGTGAAACAGAGCAGCTAACTACGCATTGTTGCCAACTGGTCGTTCTGAAAGCAAATGGCCCCTCCCATCATAGGGCATTTATAAAGCCTAAGGAAAAGCAGAGCAGTACTCTTAACTGGAATAACCTATTTAGCAAACCCATCGTCTACAACTAGGATAGAGGATTGGAAATATTCTAGACGAAAACCTGGTGGGAGAAAAAAAGTTAAAAAACATAAGTACGATACAGTGTCTGACAGCAGTGTCGTCAGAACTCCACCAGGTCCCTGTTCAGTTCCTAAGCTCCAGTCACCCACCAGGTCCCCGCCAGGTGCTGCCCTGATGGCTTTAAGCCTGAGTGTAGAGTCCAGACGTAGGATGGGTATGCCAGGGCCCAAGTAATCATCATTTTATTCTTCTTGCCCTTGTACATTCTTTGATGGATTATTTTATTTATTCCCGTGGCTAGGTGCATCCATTATACATGAACCACTGCACCTACTGCAAAGCCTGAGATGTAGACGGTCTAGCCCTAACTCCAACAGCAACTATTTCCCTTTATTTTCATTCTCAATGTGGCAAAAGGAAACAAAGAACATGGACTGTTGCACTGATCTGATGTGAAAACACACATTCATTTATATGTTATAATGTATACAATACACACGCATGCTTATCTCAAGTTTTGGTTTTATTACTTCCTTAAAAAAAAGAAAGTCTCAAGGTCAACCCATCAGTCTATTCAACAAATTACAACTTTGAAAACTACAAGATATGGACATGGTGGCATTCCCTGGCACCAAGCCTTGAGTTCTTTCTTGCTTGCTTTATTCTCGGTGAGCTCCCCATTTCCATAACTTACAAATACCATTTCATGCTAATGACCTATGGATTTATAACACCCGCCCAAACCACCCTGAGGTCCAGATTCATGCAAATATCTACTTGACTGTGGCACCAAGTGTCTCAATAAATCCAAATTCCTCACCCACTCATCCCGTGGTCTACAAGGCTCCACCTACCTCTCTCTTCAAGGCACTCTATTTGTCCTAAGACTCATTCTACCACAGAGCCTTTGCTCATGCTGGGCTTCTCTGCAAAAATATATTGTACTATGTAAATGCACCCCCACCATAAGACTGGCTACTCATTCTTGGGAAAGCCTGCCCCTTTTTCTGAAATAGCCTTCACCCTTTTGGAAAACATTAAGGATGGTAATGAGAGGTGGTAGTTTTTCTATTTTGCGAAGTAAGAAGTTAGTACAGCCAAATAGTCCACAACTTTTTTTCCTCCAGGAAACTTACAAGTCTGAAATCCAGCATCTCTGAGCCACTAAAATACTCCATACATAGCCTGTTCACTGTATTAAGTGTCTAAGGACTGGGAAAAGAAACATGAAAAAGACAGGGTCCCAACTCTCATAGCTCATAACCTAATGAAAGAGGAAACACCTAAATACATCATTTCAATTTAACGCTGCAAACAGTGACGGAGGTTGGACTGAAACAAGAGGGTGACAAGGGCAACAGGAAAGGACAGAGGAAGTCTAACTACCAGCAGAGGAGTCCTCAAAGTGCTGTCACAGGTGCTGTCAGCCAGTTAGCAGGAGAGCCTTGTCAGCGATACCGTGTGTTTAGGATGTGGGTGGCAACCACGGCACCACTGCTCATGGCAGGGAGGGTACTGGCCACGTAAGGGCAGCTAAGTGCGGCAGTTTAGTGTGGGGCTGGCTATATGAAGAAAGGACTATTTGGTGAAACTAAGAGCACAGGTAAGAAGTTTGGAAACAGTCATTCAAGCAAGCTCCTCTCTTTCAAAATATGGGGCATTCGCTACGACACTAAGGAAGTCTTCTGGGTATGCTTGGTAAATACATCATTTGTGCATACACTTATCTCATGCAACACACAAGAGTCCTGTGAAATGGATATCACTGGACTCCAGATGAGGACACTGGGAATCAGGCCCTCCAGAAAATTGCTGGGGTCACACAGCGAGCAACTGGCAGAATGAGGATTCCAGCTCCAGTCAGCACGATGCCAGAGCCTTCACTACAATATGCTACAGGTAAAATGAATAGTTCAGCCCTTAACTAGCTCTTTTGACAATGATCTGCGTGGCCATCTATCCTGAATACGTTCTGTGAGAGACTCAACAGCTCAGTAAAACTGATAAAAGTTCTTCTACAGCCTACTAACCATTAGACAATGTAATCCCTTAAACAAGTGTATCTGACCAGATGTATCCACCTGAAAATCGAAAATGTCAGCAGGAAATCTCTCTCCTTAAACATTCTTAATTTCTTAGAAAAACAAATTCAAATAAAAAAAAAATCAACTGCTAGATCCTAGAGAAGTCAATTGTAAAATGTTTACATGAAGGAAGGTTTCTGAGTTAAATGAAAAAGAAGACAGTGAAAAATAACAGCCACCCTCCCACGAGCAAGAACACTTGTCAATAGATGATGACCCTTAAGCCTACAGCACAGAAAACATTCGTCTGCCATTGGTTAATTGGTTTAGTCAAGTCTAGGGCACATTATCTTGAATTTGATCTTTCAGAGTGATGATTAAATTGTGGGAAATTTAAAGACACTAATGGGAGGAGGCTTTGGGGGAAGAGGAGGGCCTCCATTTCCTTACGAAAAATATCCTACAAAGGTTTTCCCAAGTGCAGGGCAGCTGTCCCAGGTCAGGGAAACACCTGCGGGTAGTCTCCATAAGCAGGTGCACTACGAGCTGCGAAAGGGCCTCTACGCCAGCAGCATCGGCCATCCTGCCAGACGCAGAGGCCAGGCGGCAGGGCGCGCGCAATGCGGCTCGGATCCCTTCTCCCGGGGACAACTGGGAGAGTCTCAGTTCTCCCCTTATCAGGAAAGCCCTCATTTTATAAAGGTTTGGGTCTCTAGCCCTCCTCCCCGACTGGGACCGCACAAACAAAGGCACAGCTTCTCCTCCGTCAGCCGGCCGAGGTGAGGGACGGAGGGGCCATAACCCACCTGACCTCCATCTGCTGGACTAGAGGCCCCGACGGGCCGGCAAAGGCGTGGCCGCACTTCCCTCACCACCCGGAGCAGGGAACCTGGGACAGACCCTGCCCAGCCTCCCGGGCTGCCCCTAGGGGGTCTCGGGCCGGAGTTCACGCCCACGCGCGGCCTCGCCGCAACAGCCCCCGCACTGCAGCAGTGCGGGCTGGGCTGCGCTCGGAGGAGCCACCTACACTCGGGACCGCCCCCACGGCGCCGCCGGAACCCTGCGCAGCCGAGGGAGGTCGCACGCGCCGCTTCCACGCTCGCGGGCCCGCGGAAGACGTCCCGGCTCCTCCGGCTCCTCCGGCACTGCCCGGCGGCCGAGGGCGCGGGCCCGACTTACCCGCGGCAGCGGCGGCCTTCCTCGGGGACGCGCCCGCGTACCGAGGAGCCCGCTGGGCTGCGGCTGGCAGAGCCGGCAGCTGCTGCGGCTCGGCCACGAGCCGGGACCGCGGAACAAGCGGCGCGCCCGAGCCCCTGCCGCCCCTTCTCCAGGGAGCGGGCGGTGCGATAGGCGGGCCCTCGGCGCGCGGGGGCGGGGACAGGGCGGGTCCTCAGAGCGTGGGGCGAGGCCAAAGGCGGGCTCTCGGTGGGCGGGGCCGATGGGCGGGCCCTCGGCGCGCGGGGGCGGGGACAGGGCGGGTCCTCAGTGCGTGGGGCGAGGCCAAAGGCGGGCTCTCGGTGGGCGGGGCCGATGGGCGGGCCCTCGGCGCGCGGGGGCGGGGACAGGGCGGGTCCTCAGTGCGTGGGGCGAGGCCAAAGGCGGGCTCTCGGTGGGCGGGGCCGATGGGCGGGCCCTCGGCGCGCGGGGGCGGGGACAGGGCGGGTCCTCAGTGCGTGGGGCGAGGCCAAAGGCGGGCTCTCGGTGGGCGGGGCCGATGGGCGGGCCCTCGGCGCGCGGGGGCGGGGACAGGGCGGGTCCTCGGTGCGTGGGGCAGGACCAAGGGCATATACTCGACGCTTGGGGCAGGGCCGGGAGGCGGGCGCTGGGCCTGGGGGCGGACCAGGAGGCGGTACCTCGGCGTGTGGCGGGGGCCGGAAGGCGGGTCCTCGGCGTGCGGGGGCGGTTCCTGCGCGCAGACTGCGGGATTCAGGGCTCTTGCCCCTATTCTTGCAGTTTTCCCGCCCCTCGGTGGACGTCGCTGTCAGCCTCAACAACTAGCTCCTGCCCTCCCCGCGGGACTGCTCCCCGAAGGCCTCGCACCGGTGGGCAGGATGGCTCCGTCCCTCACCTGGAAGTCCCCCGACACGTCCAGAGAAAGAGGACGTCGGCCAGTGAATCAGCCGACCTGGGAGGAGCTTTAAGTTACAGACAATAGAACCGTGGGGCTCAAGAAAGGTGGGGCTCGTGGCACCTGGCTCAGCCCATCCTTTCCATCGGGACCACATCCAAACCCTCGGGGTGGAGGCGAGCCGCAGGAGGCTCGGGGACCGCGGTTAAGGTGCCGTGTCCTACAGGCCAGCGCTTTTCGACCCTCGGCATCAGAAGAGGTGCGGGAATTCATGCCCGAAATGAGCTTCGTTAAGGACTCTGGCTCAGAAAGGAGACCTCACGCCAATTCTAAAGAGCATGAATATTTACAGACACACTCACTCCCCTTTCTGTCATTCTCAGGAGCCTTCGGACCTGGACAGTTCAGACGCACCCAACCTGGCCTGACAGCTGCGGGGCGAGAGGCACCTTGAATGATAGGACTTGGGCGGAGTTCCCCTGAGAATCCTGGCTGCACCAGCTGGGGCTCCCAGCCAACCAAAGCACTGCCACCTGTTGAATGAGGTTATAATTTCTGCAGAGGCCACTGCCCATTTAACCCTTGAAGGTACTTTAGGAATTTTCAGATCTAGTATGAGGCTTCCCAGGGCGAGGCAGCCGTGAAAGTTTGGGGGATGGGGTGAGAGTGGGAGGTCCATGAACACTTTAAAATTGTATGGAACATCTTGTGTACATGTATGTTTCTGGAGAAAGGGTATATGTGCTTCGTGTCAGATTTCCGAGGCGATCTAACCTCCCTCAAATCACCAAGAATATTTTTAATAATTTGGGTTGCTGGACCTCTGACC
Organism: Rhinolophus hipposideros; assembly: GCF_964194185.1. NCBI lineage: Eukaryota > Metazoa > Chordata > Mammalia > Chiroptera > Rhinolophidae > Rhinolophus > Rhinolophus hipposideros. The sequence goes on along the minus strand of NC_138048.1, from coordinate 103,226,124 downwards.
TAGCCACCTCCATGTCTACTTGGCATATACCAAGTGCCTCAGCTGTTAATCCTTTAATGGTCAGTTTGAGGAATTTTCTTAAAGTAGAAGCAGAGGAAAACTATAGGATTGAGTTAGCACGAAAAAGGATTAATTTCATGAAAAGTCATTCCTAATAAAACTCCAGTTTTTGTTGTATGCCAACAAAAACAGTTGGCATACAGTGAGTTGTTTTGTTTTATTTTGTTTCAGGTTCCTCAAATTTTAGCCATACTCCACACTATTGAACTAGTAAGAGATGAAAGAACTGCTTGTACTCACCATTGAAAAAGAGAACCAGTCTATTTGCGTCAAAACTGCCAGGTATAACTTTGTCCTAATACATTTATATAAAATAATACGTATGCCTTGTATTTATATCAACTAGCTCTAAAGAACTTCAGGTGTGTGGGAGGGCAATTAAAATGAACTGACAAATTCCGGTAGTAGTTACACTTGGGTTTTTGACTTGTGGGAGGTGGGTGACCCAGCTCTGGTGTTGTTCAAAGGTCAACCGTATTGTGAACTCTTGAAAGACCAACTCCATTTATAATCAGAATTGACAGTAAATGTACAGCATTAATATCTGAAAGTTTATTCCTACAAGAAATCGGTCTTGGGTCACATTGTCTTGTCACACTTAAAAGTCTGCTTAGCTATGTTCATCTGTTTAAGACAGGTAAATAGAGTGGCTTCCTTACATATGATACTCAAACTAATCAGGGCATTTCAAATTTGATTGAAATCAGAACTTTAATTCTTACCTCTTCTGATCATGATAAAGAAGGCATTCTCCAGCTCAGGCTGGCCCACCTATTAGAGAGGCTGGTCAGGTAGACATTCTGAGTATCTGTGTGCAGACATTGGTGACCTTCCAAGCCTGTCTCTTCTAAACTCGGCTGTACTCCACCCATTAGATGGAGGTCCTGTGTAGTTCTGTATTTGATGCTGTGCCCACTTGTGGTTGACTTGCAGTAACAAGTAAACCTCCGTCAGGATCGTCATTATCCCGTTTCACCTCTGCACCACACCACTCTTCAGCTTCTTGGTCTGTCACAATCCTTGTTGCAGTTCAGTAGGTGAGGGAGAAGTCCAAGGGCAGTTTTGAAGCCGATACTAGATGTGAGTTTCCCACACAGGCACCAACCTAGTATATCACAGAAAAGCCCATGTGGATGGGATCACTGGCTCCACCTGGTGTCTAGAACACACGTCGTATGGGGTAATCCCCTTTTAAACTATTTCATTAATCTACTTTATGGAAAAGTTCACTGAGGCTAATGGGGATCAATGACCACATGGCCTAAGATCACCTAGATTCAGTCTCCCTTAACCTTTTCACTGAGTTAATTGATTTCCAGTTTATTCTCCAAAATGTGTCAAAAATCCACAGGAAATAATTACTAATATAAATACTAATGTAATTAGTATTTATATTTTTAAGTAAATACAGTTAAGGTGCTGCATTTTATTAAAATAAATGATTAAAGAATAAACATTTCCTATTGTTATTCATTCTTGAAAAACACAAAAATATAGAAAAATGGACATCTGCTTTCCTACACTTCCTTTTTGGAACACTGAGCTTGTGGGGTAAAGTCGAATGCCGCAGTCAACGGCATGGAAATATCATTTGACTATAGATGAATGTCACAGCGAAAATGTTAATGTTTACACCAAGGGAGTTACCCATGATCTCTAGATTTGTAATACTGACGCTGGATATGACAAGCACCCAGTGCCACGAAAAGCCAAGGAACTCTAGTGTCAGACAGTCCTGGATATGGTCCTGGCCTGTGACTCAGGTATGTGACCTTGGGCAAATTAATCTACCCCTCCAAGCCTTTATTTCCTCATTTGAAAAATGACATCAATACTTACCTCAAAGGACTGTTCTGAGAATTATGCAGACAATGTTGGGAAAGGTATTAAGTGTGACATATGGCCTAGTATGCCATGGGTTCTCAATTCATGATGCTTTTTTTCTTTTTTCCTTCTGAGTCCAAGCCTATTTTTTTTCTTTAATACTGCAAACCATGGAACATTTTAATGCACTTTTATTAGACTCCTTTTGGTTGCAAAAATCAACAACCCTGTTCAAATTAGCTTAAGAAAACTTTTCTTTTAAAGATACAGAGAAATCTTGGAGCATCTCTTAGAACCAGGGATCTCAGGAATGGTCTGAGGCCCTGGAAGGGATGCCACCATGGGGAGGGGGCTGTCTCTCTTTGGGCCACTCTGTAAGGGCTTCTTTTGAGAGTCCGTTGCCTCCTCCTCTGGCAATGCTGGCTCCCTCTGCTCCTTGGACCACATAGGATGGGGCAGAGCTGCTCACAGTAACAGCTCTGAGCTTACCCTGTCCCAGTCTAGCTGGTCCTGCTCTTTAGAGGAAGGGCCTTGAGCAGCAGGAGTCAACTGAGGCTGCTGGAGCTGCAAACACGGGGAAGAAGCAGGGAGAAGGGGGCCAGGAGATAATTCTTGAGAAGAGGCTGCTGGGCAGTCCATCCAATCAGGGCCCCCTAGGACCTTCCATAAAAGTGAGACATGCCGTTCAGATCAGCAGTTTGCAATTAAGGGTCTTCTAAGTGGGCTACATGCAGATCCAAAAATGTCAAGGTGGGATTTGGCTCGAGACAAAGGGAGAATACAAAGGATTAACTTGTTTCCTTGCACATTTCCTGTTTGTGGTTCCATCAGGCAGAGCCCAAAAGTGCTACACGGTCCCGCCACTACTGCCCATCATTGGCAGGACTCTGGAGGCTGGCTGCAGAGGGAGGCCAGAATAGAAAGTGGTTCTGGATTGATCGAGAGCCATTAAAATGATTTTAGAGCAAGATAGGATGTCATGAAAATGTCTTAGGAGTTATGGTCTGAGATGAATATAAGAGCATGCTGAATTTCATCAGGCAATATAGAGATGGCTGAAGGAAATGAAATGCTAGCTGGGTGGGATTCAGACTTCCATGTACCCAAAGTGGATGGAAAAGTGAGGTGAGGGTTGAGAGAGCTAGTCCGGCATTTTGCCATGCTGCCACTGTAAGCTGGAGAGTCAAGAAAAGTAAATACCTTGAACCCTGTAATAAACCAGAAATAACAGAGTCACCTGTGTAGTCCTGGTTCCCCAAATAAATGAAACCTTGAGCATTTCTATACTTTACTGATTCCCAAATGGAAAAAGAGCATTATCCCTTATTTCGGCAATGCTGTCATCAGGAGATGTGACTTTCTACTCACAATCAAGTGACAATGTTGCTGTTCCCACTGTGAACAGCCCATCACAAACTAGGTAAATGTGTGGCTTCTTTCTTTTGGATTTTGTCCATTGTGCACCTGTTGTATTTTTGTTGGCATTTAGCTAGCCGTTCCGGCAGAGATCTTGATTCCATTGCAAACTTTCTTCAAAAGTGTATTTCTTCTCTTTCGCAAGATCCTTTAGTCTCCAAGTCTTTTTTTCTGCAGGGTATAACCAGAACCTGGGAGGCTCTTTGGAAAACCAATCCCATTAGAAAGCAGTGAAAGTGGAATTGCCTGCTGTCAGAGACAACAAAAGGGGCTGGGGAGGCATCTGACGAACCACCCTGGACTGTAGCTCAGAGGGGAGTGGGAGCAGGTTAAGGAGAAGACATCTGCATATATCGGAGCAAAGAGATGGTGGTCTAGACAAAGTTGCTCGTGCATGAACAAAATGGAAGAAGTGGCAGGGCAACCTTGCAAACAATCTGGGAAGAACACAGAATGCAAAACCTAAAAGAAAAACCCATTTGGAAGAAATAATACCCCAGGAAAAAAAAAAAAGACATTCCTCCCGAGTCCTTCAAGCTACATATACTACTTCCTAAGTATGAGACCAATTAAAGTGTAATCAAATATAATAAAACAGATTGAGATACAGAGCAGGGTTGCAAAGCTAAGGAAACATCATCATCAGTCATCATCTTTACAGAGTCATCATCATTACAGAGTCAACAACCTAGAAACAGCAGACAGCGGGAAAACGGCTGAGACCGCTCCACAGCCCTGAGACCTCCATCAGACCAGTGGCTCTCAAAGTGCTGTCCCAGCGCCACCAGCCCCTGGGAACTTTTAGAAATGCACCGTCTTGGGCCCAACTCTGGGCAATGTTTTAACACGCCCTCCAGGTGATTCTGATACCCTCTCACCCTTAAGAACCACAGGACTAGGTTCTTCCTCTCAGGCTAAAGAGATCGGGCACAGCAAAATCACTCAGCTCGATCCCAGAACTAGATACTGTGTAGACAGAGCAAGGAGTGCAGTTTCCAGACTCTCGGCGTCATGTGGAAAGGTGCTCACTCTGGTGGTAAATGGCCATCAGCTGAGGCTAGTTGGCCGTCAACTGTAACCAGTGGGCCATTGGCCACAGGTATAACTGCTGTGGCTACGCTAGCAGAAAAGGGGGGCTAGCAAGAAGATGGTGGCTGAGCTAGCGAGCGCGGATTGCAGTTAGCACGGCAGGTTGCAGCTAGCAAGTAAGGTTGGTTCACAGAGACAAGTGGATGGCAGGTTGCGGATAGTGTGGCTCCTGTTTCCTGTGTGTCCAACAAGCCACCAGCGAGACTATAGTGGTATGACTCCCCTACCTATGGCTCCATGGGTGTTCCTTTTTGGCCTCACTGTATCCTACGTTCTTATGTCGGGAGCGGGAGCTGAGACCCCGCATGCCACCCTGCATGACAACTTCTCATTGGGAGATCCTAACAGACACTTCTGAAGGACAGAAACTGATCAGACTATAGCACCATTCATTCCACAAATGTTTATTAATCATTAGGCACAAAAAAGACATTCACCAATGTGTGACCACTTTGTCATGGACTAGCTGGCCGTGAGGCTCGGTGGCATCGGGAGGCAGGAGGGCCAAGTACACAGGGGTGTCAGCCCCCTCCTCTAGAGTCCTGCAGCCGGAAGCCCCAGCCATGTCTGTCTTCACCCAGCCAGGGCAGCACGCATTGAGCAGAATCCTGTCCGCTTTTCTCTTCTCATCCAGACGTCGGGCCAGGATTCTTGATAAGACTGTGACCCCCAACTTGGACACCCCGTACGCCGAGTTAGGCCAGCCTTCCCTCTCATGCACTTCATTTTTTGTATCCTCCACAAACTTTTTCATGAGGTCTACCAGGTCCTCCTCTGTGAGTGTCTCACATCGAAATTTCTCCTGCAGATTTTCGCTGCAGTTTTCAAGAGCATTTGTACCCACGCGACTACTGATATTCACCACTCTGCCTGAAACAGAATAATAAATAATATGGAAACGTGACAAATAAACAATTGTTGGTTGACTATACCAAATATGCGATTGAGTCACGGTGCAGGTTTAATTGCTGATTGGAAAAAAAGGACTCTAGAAGGTACCAGTGCGGTTTAACATTTTAGGTGAGGAGGTCTGTAGCAGAATCACCAGGTAGGTTATAAAACACCCCCCTACACACATACACACCCTCCAGGTGCTTTCCTAGGGACGGAGCCCTCACTTGAATAGGGCCAGAGGAGGCCACCTCTATCCCTGACTGCCAAAATCAGGGTCAAGTTATGCCTTGGGGAATGACCTTTGTCTGTCTTTCATGATGGATACTTCTTTCCACGCATTCAGTTGGTTGATGCTCCAACCTGGTTTTGATTTTCCTTATTTTTTAAAGCAATCATTAATACCTAGTAAAGTACTAAATGAATTATTCATATTAACAATAATTCACAGCTACTAAGGAGGCAATTCTATCCATGAACCCAAACATGCAGGCCAAAACCACAAAACAATTTGAAGGGGCGGCCGGATGGCTCAGTTGGTTAGAGCGCGAGCTCTTAACAACAAGGTTGCTGGTTTGATTTTTGCATGGGATGATGGGCTGCGTCCCCTGCAACTAAAGATTGAAAACGGCGACTGGACTTGGAGCTGAGCTGTGCTCTCCACAACTAGATTGAAGGACGACTTGACTTTGATGGGCCCTGGAAAACACAGTTCCCCAATATTCCCCAATGAAAAAAAACATTAAAAAAACACACCACACCACATTTCTAATAAGAACCACAGAGTTGTTTTTCCTAAGAATCACAGTTGACTTCTTGGGAAAGAAATCCTCAGGCAAGCAAGTCTTCTCTTCCCTCTCCCAGCACAGCTGTAATTTACACTCATGATTCTTTGTTAATAACGGTCTCCCCGGCTAGACCCTGTCCACTGTGTACTCAGAACCCAGAGTAATGCCTGGGTTATGGTAGGCACTCAACAAATATTTGTGAAAAAGTAAGAAAAGTTATTTGTTGAATCCTTGGAAGTGTGGGCAAGATATTACCTAATAAAGAAACATTTCTTTGGGATGTTCTGAATCAGCTTGACAAAGCTTGGTATGAGAAGAAAGGAATACAGGGGAAATCATAATAAAGCTAGAACAGATACTACCCCGCCCCCCAAATCCCCAGATGAGCTGGGTGTGGCCCTGTCACCATGTGGAGCTAGAGGAGGACTCACTGAGATTGCAAAAGGCATGGGGCCTTTCTGTGACTTGCAACATCTTATACTGTTCTAGGGTTGAGCTCATGACACAGGGCTCATAAGCATAGCCATGTGTCACACATATCTTTTAAAGCTAAATGTTTGGGTGAGGAGCCAGATACAGTATTATGAGAAAATAATGCAGGTTTCTATTCCCTCCCTACAGAGAAATAGCACCGCTGGGTGATTTCTGTGGGACAGCCCCATGGTCCACTCCTTGTGGAGGGATGCAATCGGACCATCCACACACTGGACTTACCGTGAGGCTTTATTATTGGCAGTAATTCGGTGCAGACATTTCTTGTGGCAAAAAAGTTTGTCTTCAGTGTCACCTCAGCTTGAATGTCAAAGGGCGTGGCATCATCAGCTTTCAAAAAGGAAAGGAAACAAAGACAAACTCAGGCATTTCCCCCTAAAATTCAGATGACAAAGTGGCTCTCATCTCTAATTAAAGGAAAAACTAACTTTACAATTTCTAAGTCACTAGGCTGGTGGTTCTCAGACCCTGTATCTGAATCACCTGCAGGGCCTGTTAAAACACAGCTTTCTGGGCGGCACCCTCAGAGTTAGGAGCGAGAATGTCTGGGGCTGGGGCTCCAGCATTTGCCCTCCTAACGAGTTCTCAGGTGATGAGACTCTTACTGGTCTGCCAGCCACACTTGGGGAACCCTTCACTTTGATCACTGCTTCTCAAACGTGGAGGGGCACAGGTGGCCCCGAGATTCTGTTAAGATGCATGTTCTAATTCAGCAGGTGTGGGGTGAGGCCTGAAGTCCTGTGATTCCAGCGAGTGCCCCGGTTGCACATGCCGCTGGTCCAATGCCCACACTGAGGGGCAAGGCTTCCAGCGCACCTGTTCCCCCAGCTGTCGTCCCAGGTATTTATGCACCAATCCCTCAGCCGTTGGCCCCAGGGGTGTCAGCCACTTCCCACCTGCACTTCCCAGAAAGCGCGCAGACTGAGGTGCAGGTTATGGTTGCACAGAGACGGTGAGCGCCCAGGACGGGGGCATGAGGACTTGTTTCACACTACACGAGTAGTTCGTTTTACTCCGTTTTGCCTCTAGGTTTTTCTTCCCCACTAAGTTGTAAGTAAGACTGGCCTGTTTATTTCTTTCTACCGGCAGCGCATGACAGTTCAATAAGTTTCTTAAAAGAGTAATAGAGTAAGTAATCTTGATTCCCTCCCGCGCCCCCAAAGTAGCAAAGATGCTACTTACACCCGCACTTAGGTGTTTGATAACAAACATCAGTTCCCTGGGGGGAGGGAACAGGCTCGCTTCCTTTTTGCTGGAGCCTATCAAAGTTCTCCGTTAAACAAAGTCTCCAGTCCACTAAAGTGCAAGTGCGCGCTAAGCGGGGCTCAGCGATTCATTTCCTGTCCTGGGCAGATGCCTCTTGGCATCTATGAATGCGCTCTTTGAAGGAAAGCGAAAGCCCACAGTGAGCTTGGGGATCCTTGGCAAGAAAAATGTTTCTTGCATTAGACAAAAAGCTGAAGAGCTTAGCAGGGCGTTGCCCCCTCCCAGGAGGCCGGTGCCCTTGCAAAACGCAGCAGCCGCCAGTTCCGGGAGGGCCCGGGGCGGCGCCCAGGCCGGCACAGGCCGGCGGGGGGCAGGCGGGCGTGGCGAGCTGTGCCGGGTGCCCCGGGCCGCCTGCCGCTGAGCGCACCGAACAGAAGGCGTCCTGGGGGGCGCGTGTTGTCCTCCCCCGTCACTCAAGGGGATGTGTGGGGGCGCCTGCAGCTCGCTGCCCCGCACCCTCGGAGACCCCAGGGACCTCCCGCTCCCGCACCTACTCTTGAAGGCGATGCCCGCGTTGTTGACCAGCACGTTGAGGCCCCCGTACTCCTTGAGCAGGAAGTCGCGCAGGGCGCGGATGCTCTGCAGGTCGTCGATGTCCAGCTGGTGGAAGCGCGGGCTCAGGCCCTCGGCCTGCAGCTGCTGCACGGCCGCCCGGCCCCGCGCCGCGTCCCGCGCCGTGAGCACCACGTCCCCGGAGAACTGCCGGCACAGTTCCCGTGCGATGGCGAAGCCGATGCCCTTGTTGGCTCCGGTCACCAGCGCCACGCGGCTGCAGGACGACATGGCCGGGTGGGTGGGTGGCGCGCGGGGCACGCGCGAGGACAGCGGACGGGGCTGGGGACCACGGGGGGAGGGGCACCTGCTTTGGATTCCTGGCCACGGCCAAAGAAGCCCCACGGAACTGAGTTCTGGCATCCAGTGCTGCGGCTTCTAGAGATCGAGGCCCCCGGGCCCCAGCCCCTCCCTCCGAGGAGGGGCCTTCTGTTCCCGAGGTTTCGTAACACCCCACGCCCGGTCCGCCCCCTCCCCGGGCGGCGTCCTCCCTAGGGCCTCCTCTGAGCCCAGCGGGGGTCTGCTGGGTGGAGCGGCAGTCGTTCTCCGAAAGCAAAACCGAACGGTGATGGGCGATAGGGTCTAGATATTCACGGCATTGAAGAAACTATTTTAGGAGAACCCAAGTGGAGAAAAACAAGTGCTGAGTAATTTTCTTGGGCATGCGCCCATCATCCCCTGTAAAAGGAGAATGTTTGCTTTTTCCTTAAAATCCATCGAAATTATTTGGATATGGTTAACTGCTTCTGAGGACGTAGATCCCCCTTTCTTGCTTAAGAGAAACTCAAGAGAGAGAATTAGAGCAAAAAGGTCCTATGAGTAGATTTACAGGTGAGCGCAGGGTACATCGCTCTGTGTGATTCCCTGTGTGTTCCCAAGTGGGAGGGAAGGTTTATGAAGCTCTAACCGTGGGCCAAGCCACTCAATGGAATGTTTTTGTTTGGTCCGTTCTTAACTCCCAGGGCTGCTAAGAGTCTGCATTTTAGGTTTGTCCAAGGAGGATTTCTATAATTTTTTTTTCTCCCAGTGAAATCTGTGTACCCACAATGTTCAACTGAAAAGGAATTCTCCAAGGTGTGTCAAGGTGTGGATGGGCTTAGAACTCCCCACCCACCTTCTTTAATGTAACTGAGTGTGTTTGATCCAAGTGCATTTGAATGGTGACTTGCAGGTTTATGGAAAACTTCGATCTCATTGTGACTCAACTTTTCCCAAACAGAGCTGGCTAAACTGCTTTTGCCTGTCTCTTCTCCATGAAGTCAACAGGTGAAGTCAAGTGTCGGGCACTTGCTTTGTGTGGTCCCCGACTGTGACTCAACCAGTATTTCTTTCTTCCCCTATAGATTATTTGGAACTCTGTTTTGAAGATGTAGGGCTATTCAGGTTTTGTTTCTTCTTGAGTGAGCGTAATTCATGGTTTTCAAAACAGTGTATTTCGTCTAAGTTGTTGACTCCATTGTCATGAAATTGTTCATAATATGCTCTTATTAATCCTTTTAATAGTAGTAGTGATGCCATCTCATTCCTGATATTGGTATCAGGAATCATATTGGTATCAGGAATTGTGTCTTTCCTGATTTTTTTGATCTGTCCCTATAAGTTTATCCATTTTATTGATTTTTTTTCAAGGAAGTAGCTGTTGGTTTCATTGATATTTTCCTCATATTTTCTGGTTATGTTTCTGTTCTAATCTTTATTTCCTTCTTTTTGCTCACTTTGGGTTTAGTTATTTTTCTAGTTTCCTACCATGGAAGCTGAGGTCATTGATTTGAGATCTTTCTTTTTTTTAACTTTTATTTATTTTATGTGTGTTTTTCCAGGTTCCATCAGCCCCAAGTCAAGTAGTTGTTGCAATCTAGTTGTGGAGGGCGCAGCTCACAGTGGCCCATGTGGGGATCGAACCGGCATCCTTGTTGTTAAGAGCACCGCGCTCTGACCAACTGAGATAGCTGGCCGCCCCTCTTTCTTCATTTCTAACATTGACTTTAAGGGCTATTAATTTCCATTTAAGTACTAAGTTAGTGGCATCCCATAAATAGCAATGTGTTCTGTTTTCAATTTCAATCAGTTTAAAATACTTTCTAATTTACTTTTTTGATACCCTTTTTGATCATGGGTATTATAGAAGTATATATATATTTTTATTAAATTTATTTGGGTGACAATTGTTAGTAAAGTTACATAGATTTCAGGTGTACAATTCTGTAATACATCATCTATAAATCCCATTGTGTGTTCACCACCCAGAGTCAGTTCTCTTTCCATCACCATATATTTGATCCCCTTACCTCATCTCCCACCCCCCACACTCTCCCTTACCCTCTGGTAACCACTAAACTATTGTCTGTGTCTATGAGTTTTTCTTTCTCATTTGTTTGTCTTGTTCTTTTGTTGTTTTGGTTTATATACCACATATCAGTGAGAAGTATATTTTTTATTTTCCAACTTTTTTAGGGTTTTTCTAAATATCTTGCTGTTACTGATTTCTCACTTAATTCCATTGTAGTCAGAGACCATACTTCGTATGACTTAAATTCTTTTAAAGAGTTTTAAAAGCTGGGAGAGCTATGTTAAAGCATAGTTTTATATAATGGTCATAATCTCAAAGAGAGGTAAAAATTGATGAAGGAGAAAAGGAATAATTCAGAAACAAAATGCAGACAGTGCCAAAAAATGTACACACATTTTAAGAAAGGAAAAAACTATTGAATGGTAATACTCAGTATACACCAATAACAAAAGATGAATGCAGGTCATGTGTATACATTTTTTTGGCATCCCCGGTATGTGGGAAGGTGAGTGAAGATGGAATGGGGGCTCAGATGGGTCTTGGCCTTGGACTCAGGCACCTCTTGTACTGGGAGGGAAGGCAGAGTGTATGTGTCTAGTTGCAGGCATGTTGGTGGCTTACTTCAAGGGCATTATTTCCTCTTGGAAAGATGAGTGATTTGAGGTCATTAGCAAGTGGGACCAAGTTTGGGAGATCTGAGGAAAGAACGGCCATGTTGTAGAGTGGGAAAATGAATGTATTAGGGAACTAGGCAGCCCTGACTAGCAGAGTTGGGGGTTCCTTTGTGGTCTGTGGTCAAAATGTCAAGAGAGCTCTGTCAGCCTCCTGTGATGTCCCCCCTGCATCTCCAGCTGCTCGTGCAGGCTGGGGACAGTGGAGTTGGAGGCTTGGTGTTTTGCCAGGCTCACAGGACACAGTGAAGGGTGTCTGTAAGGAAAGGATTGTAGTGTAAAGCTGTGGCCTGTAAGGATGGGGGAAAGGACACGAGGAAGCTGGAGATGTGTAACGAGGGAAGAACAGCAGGGTCGGTGGACTGGAGGTCCTAGTGGGCAGGGAACCCCTGGAGGAACCCAGGTCCTGGGGTCAGTGTGGGATTCTTTGAGGTTAAGGTCTCTGAGCCTGTGTGGATGAACCATGTGAGAGGGGCAGGCACATCACGTTGGTAGAAGGAAGTCAAGGGACTGGGGAGCCTAGATACTGGGGAGATGCTGCACATGGCTACCCACCTCCTCAGAAGTGAGGTCAGGAGTGGAGGGAAGATGCAGAGACGTGTGCGCCCTCTGCAGGTACTGTCCTGAAATTCTTGATTTTTAAACAAGGTTCCCCACCTTCATTTTGCACTGGACCCTGAAAATTATGTAGCAGGTCCTCACAGCCATCAGTATAGGGGTGTGTAGGGGAGGTTGGGGCAAGTCTGTCTCTCATAACAGTGGTCCCCAACATTGTCATGTTCTATCCCCAGGGATATTAAAAATAACTGCTGATGCTTGGTTCCATCCGCAGGTATTGTGATTTAATTGATCTGGGGTATGACCACAGCCTGGTACTGTTAAAAGCTCTCCTGGTGATTCCAATGGGCAACAAAGTTTGTGAGCCATTGGGTTATAGTAACAAGGAGGGTCAATTGGTTAAATCTTCAAGAGTGGGGTTTTCGAAGAGAAAGGGTTTGTTGATGGCAGAGGTTATTGTGGTAGAATAATGATTCCCTTGCCCAGGTGTCCATGTCTTCGTGCCCAGGACCTGTGAATGTCACCTTACATGGCAAAAGGGACTTTGCAGATGTGATTAAATTGAGAAGGGAAGATTGCCCTGGATTATCTTCGTGGGCCCAGTGTAGTCACACATTTCTTTATTAGAGGGAAGCAGGAAATTCAGAGCGAGAGGAGACAAAAACAGAGGACAAAAGGCAAAAACAGAGGACAGAGAGGGATTGGAAGATGCTACACTGCTGGGTTTGAAGCTGGAGGAATGGGACCCCAGGAATGCAGCTTCTAGAAGGTGGAAAAGGCAAGGAAATGGCTTCTCCCCTAGTGCGTCCAGAAAGAATGCAGCTCTCTCGATTTCTTTCTTGACTTAGGATTTCTGACATTAAGAACTACATAACATGATAAATTTTTGTTGTCTTAAGACACTGCATTTGTGGCCAAAATGAGTCACCAATGTGCAGGTTCCCAGCTGAGATCAAAAAAGGTTGTTACCAGGTTAAGGTCCGGCTACTGATCGCCTCATGAGCCAAAAATCGAGAGACAACGTTGATGGAAAGAAAAGCAAGTTTATTCAAAATGCTGGCATTCCAGGAAGATGGCAGATTTCTGTCCAAAGGCCATCTCCCTGTTCCCCGCACAACCAAAAGATTTTATGGACACTTAAGAAGAAACAGAAGAAAAGAAAGGGGGAGGTCATACAGGAAGTCCCAAGCGATTTGGAAACAAAAAGAAGGCACTTCCCAGAGTCTGGTTGGTTTCAGGGATTAGGGTGAATCTTATGCAGGTATTGAAAAGCTTCTAAGTCAATGTAAACAGTCATTAAGCTGCTGGGCACACAGCCTCTAGCAAACAGTCATTAGGAGGTGTCCTGAGCAGGCTGTGGCTGTCAAAGTAGCAGTTTCACACACATTTGTGTCTTTCCACAACGTCAGACTTTATGAGAATAAAGCCGTGGATTTGGTCCTACTACTCGGTTTCCCACTGGCATTAACCAAGGCTCCGGCCAGAGCATGGTCTCCAATAGTCAAGGGAGAGCAGTTTCACACAAGAGGGTCACCCAGGTGTGCAGGCAGTAGGGTTAGGCCAGGCGAACAGAGTCTTAGGAAAGGATGAGACAGAATCTGGTGTTCATCCAGAGTCCCTTCGGCATAAAGGTGCGGAGTGTCCGAGTTTGGCTGGGCTGGTGAGATTGTCAGCGGGGAGGCTTCGAGCGCTCTGTCTGTGATGAGTGCAGGTGTGGCTGGCTGTCAGCTTGTCAGTTGAGGCCTGAGCGAGGAGCCGTCAGAGAGCTCTGATCTTATATGCCTGAGACCGGGTGCGGTGCCCCCACCTGCAGTCCAATAGAGCCGTCAGATGGTCACACTCCACCCTGCGTCTGGAGTTACCTGGTCAGGACGCTCCCTGGGTACGCTGTTCACGGGCTGGTCTGGCATGACTGTCACTTCATGACTGACATAACTACGGAATTATTAGAGTCCATTTTGTGTTCATAATTGATGTTCTGTATAGGTGGGAAACAAAAGGGAAAAAAGTCTTAAAAGGGTTTAAGCTAAATTACATTGTTGAATCGAATTAAAGTTAGGGTGTTAGATCCTAAAAATAGAGAACACTATGTCACCAGTACAAAGTGGCACTCTGCCTTCTTGTTTCTTCTCTCAGACTGCAAACAACTATCCTTTTCATGGTTTATTGAGTAGTATGTATGTGTGTGGGTATTGAATATTTTTGCTTTCGTTGGTGACGTTGCTGTTTGAAATGGCCCGAGCATTGTGAAGCGCTGTCTAGTGTTCTTGAGCATAAGAAGGCTGTGACGTGCCTTATGGAGAAAATATGAATATTAGATATGCTTCTGTCAGGCATGAGTTTGCAGAGGAAGAAAAATAATTTCCCCTTTACCCTTCAGAGTTCTTAGCTGAGAGCCCTGTAAGAAAAGACATTAACAAGAGAAAAACGGAAGTTTACTAACGTGTCTACCTCATGTATACATGGGTGATAGATACTCAGGGAAAAACGAGGAACTCTTCAAGGTGCCTTAGAATTCAAGATCAAAACCTTCTTAACGGGAAGAGTAGGGGCTTGAAGGCAATTTCAGGGAGAGTAAACGACTTTTAAGAAAGATAAAGGGACCCTTAGAAGAATAGATGGGAGGTATCACAGTTTGTAACTGGCTGTGGTTTTCTCTCCTGTGATAAAGTCCCATCTTCTCTGCTTGATTACACTGCTGGGGAGATTTATGACGATTGGAAGATTTGTCTTTAGACAGATGAGGGGCTTTTAGGATAAGACTCTTCCTGCACTCGCTGGTTTCCAAATACTATCAGCTCCAAATAATCAGTGTACCAAAGCGGCATATTTTGGGGTGGCATATTCCAAACTCCTAGTCATATTTTGGGGTGACACATTCTGCCACCCTTCAAGTGTTAGTGCCGTTGACTGTGAGCTCAGTGTTAATGAATCAAGAATGTGGTATGTCCAGAAAAAAGGAAGAGGTGATTCCCCCGTCTGTGCATGAGGCTGCTCTGGGAAGCGCACGTCACACCTATGATAGTATGTGACAAAGCTAAGGAAAAGATGGAAAGGTGGCTAAACTTGTGCATTTATGAGACGACAACTTTTTTGTTGTTGTTTGTTTTTTAATTGGGGAATATTGGGGAACAGTGTGGTTTTCCAGGGCCCATCAGCGCTAAGTCAAATTGTCCTTCAAACTAGTTGTGGAGGGCTCAGCTCAGCTCCAAGTCCAGTCGCCGTTTTCAATCTTAATTGCAGGAGGCACAGCCCACCATCCCATGTGGTAATTGAACAGGCAACCTGTTGAGAGCTCACGCTCTAACCAACTGAGCCATCTGGCCGCCTCCCGTTTTTTTCAGTTTTTTTGTGTTTTTTTTTAAAGTGTAGTGGAGAGCATTGTAGTGAGTCTGAAAGCCAAGGAAATACGTAGTCACGTTATGCAGGATCAGGAAAATCGATAAACCCTTCTTGGCTGATGCTGACTGGCTCAAAAGGTGATATGGCCTGAGAAACTTGAAGCTTACAGGCAAGCCTTGTTCTGCAGATTAGGAGACTGAGGAAGAATTGAGAAAATACCCGCCAATGTTGTAGAGTAAAAGGGTTCTGTGGAAGAGCAGGACTTCGATGCTAATGAAACTGGCTTGTTTTACAAGGAATGTTACTGAAGGCCAATAATTAAGTTTGTCTGCTTGGGGGCTCTGGCCAAAAGATGCACGAGGAGGGGTTTTCAGGAAATAGGGGAATTAGTTTATTAGAATTGGCCAATGTGGAGATGGGCGAGCTCGTGTCCTGCAAGACCCAACTTCCTGATGGCACATAGGTTACAGATCATACAGGGTAAAATCACAGGATACCATGGCTAAGGGTTCGGGGTCATGTGGGAGCTGATTGGTCAGAGGTGAGAGAAGGGTAACAAATCATTTCTTCAGGTCTTGAGGACACCTCCGAACTCAGCTTCATCATCCAGAACAGGTTTCAAGGAGAGGTGGCCAAGGCAGTTGTCTTGTCTTAGGGCTCAGGAGCCAAAACAAAACTTAGATTAAGATGCCATCTTTAGCCTGCTATGGGCTTAAACCTTGTGACCATTAGTTCAGAATTGGGCTGTTGTCTTCTTCTGCCTCACGGGTTAAGGATCTTCTATGTGAGAGACTAAGGGCAGGTCAGTGAAGTGTGCTGGGAGAGAAAGGAAAAATTGATGGTTTCTAAACTACAGTTGAAATCAAATCGGTGTTTCGAGGACCCTCCGTTTCAGGATGTAAAGGAACCTATATAATGCAAATGGCGTTTTGGTTGAAAATATTCTGACCAGAGGCTGGCAGGAACCTAACCTCAAGAAGCAATAGTTCAGTGTTCAGTAGTTCAGTGTTTGCAGTGACTTCATAGAACGTAACTACTGTGAATAACAAGAATCAACTCCATTTCACGCATCCAGCCCAATATTAAACATAGAAAATTAATGGGGAAAAAACCAAGTTTCTCACTTAAAAAACTGAAAAGACTTTAGAAGTCTTATACAAATTCAATATTTCATATCACCCCAGTGCTTTATATTTATCTTAGAATCATGTAACATGTAGAAAATATAGAAAATACAGTAACCTTTTCTGTCAATGCAGTGTAAATGGTCTCAGTACCTCCAATTCATTCCAGTGTGTCACACAAATCATTGGCATATCTGTGTGTGCTATCACATGAGAAAAGTTGGGAAGGACTATATTACAGACTTATTTATAACACATTTCTATGAGACTCAAACAGCCTAATGACCATCCTTAATGGAATAGTTCATTGCCCACGTGATAGATGCTATGTAGCTACTAAAAAGAATGAGGCAGCTCTAAATGTAGAGAAGAGGTTTCAGAATATATTAAATGAGAAAAGCATAATGCCATGTGGTGAGTATATTAGTTTTCTATGGCTGCTGCAGCAAATCATTACAAATTTAGTGGCTTAACACGACACAAATTTATTATGTTACAGCTCTGTTGGTACAAGCCTGATGTAGGTCTTGATTGGGCTAAAACCAAGGTGTCAGCCAGGGCTGCATTCCTTTCTGGAGGTTCTATGGGAGAATTGTTGCTTTTCGGCTTTTTGTTGTTGTTTTGGGTTTTGTTTTGTTTGCTTGTTTGCCGTGTTTAGCTTCTAGGAGCTGCCTGCAATCCTTGGCTTCCTTCCTACATCTTCAAAGCCAGCAATGTTGCACCTCTGACCATTCTTCCATAGTCACATCTCCTGACTGCAGCCTGGGAGGGTTCTCAGCTCTCAGTAGGAGGACATTGGGTCCACTTGAATAATCCAGGGTAGTCTCCCCAAATCAAAATCCTCACCCTTAATGACATCTGCAAAATCCCCTTTGTCATGTTAAGTAACATACAAGGTTTAGGGAATTAGGAGTAGGACCTGTTGGGGATGAAGCATTATTCTGCCTGCCAGAGCTTGCTACCTTTTGTAAAAAACTATTTAAACAGATCTCTGGAAGGACGCATAAGAAGGTGGCAACAGCCCTTGCTTCTGGGTAGCTGGGGATCGGGAGGCTGACTTCTCATTGTATGTAGCTTTCGTTCATTTTGATTTTATTTTTTTAATTAAATTTATTGGGGTGACATTTGTTAGTAAATTTACATAGATTTCAGGTGTACAATTCTGTATTACGTCATCTATAAATCCCATTGTGTGTTCACCACCCAGAGTCAGTTCTCCTTCCATCACCATATATTTGATCCCCCTTACCCTCATCTCCCACCCCCTACCCCCTTACCCTCTGGTAACCACTAAATTATTGTCTGTGTCTATGAATTTTTCTTTCTCATTTGTTTGTCTTGTTCTTTTGTTGTTTTTGGTTTATATACCACATATCAGTGAAATCATAGGGTTCTCTGCTTTTTCTGTCTGACTTATTTCACTTAGCATTATACTCTCAAGATCCATTACCATATGACCCAGCAATCGCTCTCCTGGATATCTACCCAAAAAATCTGAAAGCGTTTCTCTATAGAGACACGTGTACTCCAATGTTCATTGCAGCTTTGTTTATGGTGGCCAAGACATGGAAATAACCAAAATGTCCTTCCATAGATGAATGGATAAAGAAGTTGTGGTACATATACACAATGGATACTATTCAGCGTTAAGGAAAGATGATATAGGAGCATTTGTGACATTTTGATTTTTAATCAGTGTTTATATATTTGTTTAAAATAAGTGAAGAAAAATACTAAAGCTCTTAAACTGTGTGGTGGTTCATTAGCATTGTATTGTTTGTCTTTTGTATCTTAAATACTAGGTAATTAAAAAAAAAATCCAACTGCTTCCAAGCACCAACATGATCACTAGATGGCGCCCTTTTGCTCCTTGTCCAGAGACGGCCTGGTCACAGGGTTCTCACCTTGGCCAGTGCGTTCATCATAAACCTGGCAAGTTGCTTTCAGTTTCACTGATTTCTTTACAATCCTGTTATGTTTGAAGGCTGCTTCCTCCCCTGTAAAATGGGGCTAATGATAGTACCAGCTCATGGAAGCATTATGAGGACAAAAGAAGAATCTGCCTAAACATCTCTAAACAGGCGCATCTAGGAAGCACTGGATAAATATTAGCTATTGATACTAACATTCACCGTCCTGGTTAGGGAGTTTCTTCACTAACTCCTAATTGTGTCTTCAGAGCCCTCAAACATTTGTTTCAGGTAAGGAAGAACTCTTTCTTGTGTACTTAGCTTAACAGGCAATACTTAATTCTAGATCTGTGCTCCAGTTTCCCCAAATACAGCCAACTCCACAAAACCACGTTGTATAGCAAATAAAGTTCAGGTATACCAGAATTCTATGGCTCTTGTGAACAGATCTCGAAGTGAATGCCTTAAGGGGTATGACACAATTAGAAGGGATTAGTAGAATCATTTTTGATGAAACCCAAGCTAGCTCTGCATTAAAAGGATGTTTTCTTAAGGGTGGCTTCTGATTTTTCAATCAGAAAATAGTTTTTAAAAAGTTAAAAATTTCAGGCACCAGGACCTGAAATTGAAAGCAAAAGCAGAGGTAAAGCACATAGTAGGTGCTCAAAAAATTCTCCCCTACTCAATTCTATGGGGCTTTTGTAAGTTTGGGCTCTTGCTTCTCATTAATCTTTATTCAAGGACAGTCTGTCACCTTCATTTTTTTTTTTAAGGGCGCAACTCACAGTCTCCTACGT
The DNA here is from genome assembly GCF_964194185.1 of Rhinolophus hipposideros. Classification (NCBI taxonomy): domain Eukaryota; kingdom Metazoa; phylum Chordata; class Mammalia; order Chiroptera; family Rhinolophidae; genus Rhinolophus; species Rhinolophus hipposideros. The sequence continues at coordinate 103,207,054 of NC_138048.1, read as the reverse complement.
GGGGATCAAACCGGCAACCTTAGTGTCATCAGCACCATGTTCCCATCAACTGAGCTAACCGGTCATCCCCATTCTCTCACCTGTTTTGATCATCCAACTTACTTGGCACAGATTCCAGCTAAATAGGAAATTTCTTTCCTGGGAAAAGTTTTTATCATTTCTTCGTTCTCAGATACATCACCATTTTCTCCTTGCATGCTTATAAAATGTCTGCTCAGGGTCTTAGTGGAATTATGTGTGTTTTAATCTGTAAAAGATAACGCTGAGTAAAGCACAATACCATGACGTAACTGTAAAGAAAATTAACTATGGTTAATCAAATAACTAGCCAGCCCACAATTGTCTCATTTAAAAAAATTATTTTGAATTAAGATCCAAATAAGGTACATACATCATAATTGCTTCAATTTCTTAATCTACATGTTCCCAGCACAATTGATTTTTGAAGATGCCAGGTGCTTTGTTCTCAGAAGAGTTTAAAGTTGATGGGGGGATATTATCACTTTGTGAGGATTGTAAATGTCTAAATATCATGTTGCTTTGTACACCTGAAAATTAAAAAGAAAAAGATGCATGCTGTTGGAGATATTTAACATTTGACCCAAATAAATGATGTCTAAGATATTTTTATACTTAGAAAAAGGTTTTTGGAGGAAAATGTAAAAATAAACCATAAAGGAAATAATAATAAAATAAAAATTGGGAGAAAAATTTTAAATAAATAATAAATAAAATAATTTTTTTCAAAAACATGTTTTCTAATATTGGCATAATACTTCACTATGTGACATTCCATAATTTAATCATTCTTAAAGTTTTAGACATCTGCCTTGTGTCGAGTTTTCCACTCTGGTTACTCATATTTAAGGAACCATTATGTATATGAAGCATTGTATATGAGTACATCTGATGTTAAACAAAAAGAAATTTAACTTCTGAAGTTTTGGGGTTTTTTTAAACTTTTATTTATTTAAGTGTGTTTTTCCAGGACCTATCAGCTCCAAGTCAAGTAGTTGTTTCAATCTAGTTGTGGAGGGCACAGCTCACAGTGGCCCATGTGGGGATCGAAACGGCAACCTTGTTAAGGGCACTGTGCTCTAACCAACTGAGCTAACCAGCCGCCCCCCTTAAGTTTTTTTTTAAAGATTTTTTTTATTGGGGAAGGGGAACAGGACTTTATTGGGGAACAGTGTGTACTTCTAGGACTTTTTTTCCAAGTCAAGTTGTCCTTTCAGTCTTAGTTGTGGAGGGTGCAGCTCAGCTCCAGGTCCAGTTGCCATTGGTAGTTGCAGGGGGCACAGCCCACCATCCCTTGCGGGAATCGAACCGGCAACCTTGTAGTTGAGAGGACACGCTCCAACCAACTGAGCCATCCGGGAGCTCAGCGGCAGCTCAGCTCAAGGTGCCATGTTCAGTCTTAGTTGCAGGAAGTGGAGCCCACCATCCATTGCAGGTCTCAAGGAGTTGAACCAGCAACCTTGTGGATGAGAGCCCACTGGCCCATGTGGGAATCAAACCGGCAGCCTTCGGAGTTAGGAGCATGGAGCTCCAACCGCCTGAGCCAACGGGCCAGCCCCCCCTGAAGTTTTTTAGAAGTAAGGTTTTATTGAGCCAAAATGCTAGCCACAAGAAGACTGGTCTTGGAGTGGCCAGTTAGCTCAGTTGGTTAGAGCACAGTGCTCTTAACAACAAGGTTGTTGGTTAGATCCCCACGTGGGCCACTGTGAGCTGTGCCCTCCACAACTAGACTGAAACAACTACTTGACTTGGAGCTGATGGGTCCTGGGAAAACACACTTAAAATTTAAAAAAGGAAAAAAAACTGGTCTTACGGCATGGAGTCTAAACCACCAGTAGCTTGGCTAGGTAGAAAAGACAGCATGTCCATCATCCCAGAGTTTCGCAAGCATTTTTATACATCAAATAAGGGGAAGGGGGAAGTAAGATGCCGTCTGGAAGAATTTTCATGAGCTAGAGGCAAAAGGGTGGGAGAAGAAGGAAGTGAGGCCAGCTCAGATAGGTGCAGAGTCCATGAAAAGAAATGTCATCTCCTGCAAATTGGCTATGGACTGAAGTCCAGAAAGCCCACATGTGAACAACAAGTGGGAGCTCTGGGAGTTAAATGGTGCCTGCAGAGATAGCCACCTGGAAATTAATCTGAGTTGCAACAGGCAACGGAACAAATGTGAGCAGTCTGTTGTTATCAGGTCAGCAGCCATTAACAGATGAAAGTTCCATTTCTTTCTCTCAGTCTCTGGCTGCTGTAATTTAATTTAGAACATCTCAGAATTTTCTCCTTTTTTTCTGATAACTTCTCTAGCAGGATAAATTAGTGGAAGTAGAATTAATGGTCAAAGTGTATATATATATATAATAAAATCTAAGGATGCTGAAACTGATTGATGAAATTCTTCAGAAAGACTTATAATCAGGAATATAAGAATATACCACTTTACTAAAATCTTGCCAACATCAGGTATTTAAATTAAGAAAAAAAAAAAACTTCCCAATTCAATGTGTACTCCATTTTTGTTTTAGTTTAGTTTTTTAAAATTAATAATGAAGTTGGGACACTCTTTCTCTGTATTATTAATAGACTATATTTTTTTTAAGTTGTGAATTATATGTTTTAGATATTTGCCCATTTTCTATTAAGATAGTTGTATTGGTCAGGGGTTCAAGTTGCTGCATAACAAATTATTTGAAAATATACTGGCTTGAAGTGACAGTTATTTTATTGTTACGATTCTTGGGTCAGGAGTTCAGGTAGGACTTGGATGGGCAGTTTTTTGCTTCCTGTGGTGTTGATTGAGATTACTTGGTGATATTTACCTGGTGACTGGGTTGGTCTGGAGGGTCCCAGATGACTTTAGTCACATGTTTGAAGGCTTGTGGGAAGGCCAGAAGGCTGGGCTCAGGTGAGTCACTTCTCCATCTCTGGGCAGTCGCAGGGCCTCTCCTTTCCAGGTGGCTTAGTGCTGCCGGAGACCAAGGAGGAACCTTTAGATATGGACCTGGCATACTGTCACTTCCACCATATTACATTGGTCAATGCAGGCCTGGCCAGCCCAGATTCAAAGGGAGAAGAAGCAGAAGTCACATATCTATAGGAAGAGTGTCAAAGAGATGTCATGGCTCAGAACAAAGTCCACTTTAGTTTAAGCAGAAAGATTTAATGCAGAGTATTAGACTCAATGGAAGATCTGAATAGACTGAGCTTTCATGCAGGACTATCAAAGCCACTCCATGGAATTGGGACACCAGGGGAGCTGCTGCCTTTTCTGTGATCGGGAAGCCACTTGCCAATTTGAGGAAATGTTGCTACAGCTGCCAGCTCCAGCCTGGGCCACGACAATTAGCAAGTGCTTCTATTGCTGCCAGCTCCCGAATCATGTGGGACCTTCTGTGGTCAGTGTCAGCAATGTGGATGCTTCTTGACACCATGAGGTGAAGTCATAGGTCCCTGGGCTGCTTCTGCTGATGCTGTTGTAGAAAGACACCAAAAACAGTGAAGCAATAGAGGTATGGCTTTCACCTAACTTATAGTTCCTGAAACTTGCATGAGTGTATCTGAGTGGCTGAACCTCAACAACACCCAGAACCTTAGCTGCAAGGGAGTCTAGTATAGGTAGTTGCGGTAGGTTGTGCTATTGACTCAAATTTTCCACTTGCTTCTATATCTTTACCCTTTGAAACTCTGCCATGACCTCCCTATTGCCAGTGGGGATAATTTCCTTGCCCCAGGCTTGGTTATGTGATGAAGAGATCAGAATATGCTACTCCAAAATATGCCACTTTGGCATAAGGATTATTTTGACCTGGAGGCAAATGAGAATCAATAGCTGCAGAAAGCAGCCTTCTCAGAGTTTCCCTTATTAGACCAAAGCAGAAACTTCTGAAAAGTGAGGGCTGCCATAAATCCCACCTCTTGGAGGTGTTTTATGGCCATCAAGAAATGGGAAGTTGGCACCAAGATGAGTCTGCAAACAAACCTTACAAAAAACCCTCTTAATTTCCATTCATTTCGCCCGTATATTTACCTGCCTATAATTTACCACCTCCTAGAAGCTCCAGACCTGTTTCTTTTGTCTTATCACACCTCACAATTTGTCAATCTTTGGTAAAAATTGTATGTAAGCCTCTGGGTCTAGTGCTTCTTAGGTTTTCACTTTCCTGTGACAGCCTCTGTATCCGTATGTAATAATACACCTTTTCTCCTGTTTACTTGTCTTTTGTCAGGGTGCCAGCTACTGAAGCTAAGGGAGTAGAGGAAAACGTTGTTCCTCCTCTACAATGATGTGCTTTGGTGAATGGAATATTGGCAGATGGGATACAAGCAGAGTTTGTTTTTTTTTTTAATTAAAGCAGAGTTTTGAAAAGCATGTGTGCATTGAGGCTTGCTATTTTTGGACGTCGGCTGACACTACGATCAGGACATTCCTGTAAGCCTACTGTCCCTGAAGTAGGATAAGAGATGCATGAAGTGGAGCTGCACTCAGCAGCTGAGCTCAGCCACCACTGGCCACTCACCGCCCAGGCACAGACCTGTGAGTGAGCCCAGCTTAGATCAGCCAGCGACAGACCCGTGGGAAATGATGAATGGTTGCTGGTGTAAGCCACTAAGTTTTGGGATGGTTTGTTATGTAACTGACAGAGTGACTGACAATAGCTAACTGACAATAGCTGACATAGAGTGACTTTTACCTCTCTGGCCTCTGTAGTTATAGGAAGGCATTTTGGAGGAGGTGAAAATTTCCTCTTGCCCCTCTATGTTCTAGCTGGTGGAATAGTTAAAATGACATAAGACAGATTAACAGGAGAAAGTAATCAAATTTAATTATGTATGTAAATATGGGGGTTCCAATAAGAATGTGGGGCTCTAGGACAAATGTTAAGGCTTATATGCCATGTTGAGTTGAAAAAGGGGACACAGTATTGTTTGGGATTTCAGAGGGAAAGAAGACAATCCACATGTAGATGGAAAAGATGTTTGATAAACAAAGGTTTGCTGGGGCATCTTTAACAAAGGGTCATAGAGAGGACTTTGGTCAAATGAGCCATCCTAGGTTCCTCCCTGTCTATCACATGTAGTGCGTACTAAAATATAGTTACCTATGATGATAGCTCACTGTCTGGAGCAGATCTTCTATCTAAATTCTTTTAGGCTGTTTGGGGGAAGATCAAAGTTTCTTCTTGAGTCTTTTAAAAATAACCAGCTTAAAATAATAAATATTCCAAAGAGACATGTTTTGGGGTTGCAAGCTCTGCTCCCCTCAGCTCACAGAAGCAGGTGGCAATGGGTTGTAATTGCTAGTCCACCATGTTCACCCCTGTTTCCATTTCCTTACTAATTTGTGGAAGCTTTTTATATCATTAAGGATATTAACTCCTACTCATGAGGCTATGAATGTTTTCCCAAGTGTTTTGTCCATATCTTCTATTATTTAGGTAGCTTCCTTGGTGCCTAGAAATTACCAGCATGTATGTGCACCAAATCAATCTTTTGCTTTGTAGTTTCTTATCCTCACTTTCCATTTGTGCATTTCTGCTATGCAAATGTCCTTTTCTCACCTGCCAACATTCTTTCCAAAAGTGTGCCTGAAAGTTTTAGGAACTCCGTCTCCAAAGTGTTTCTTTTAACCTGAGGTCTTGACTGCTTCCAAGTCAGGTGATTCCACAACAGGCAGACTTGAAGGCAACTGTCTTGAATCTGGTCTCTAGTCAATTTCTAGTGAGTGGGCATAGGGGACAGTTGAACCTTTCCATCTTGCCTCCCTCATATCTGTAGGAAAGGGAAGATCATATTTTGAAACTTTTACCTTATCATTTCTTTTTTTTTTCTTTTTTTTTTTAATTAATTAATTTATTTTATTAGTTTCAGGTGTACAAAACAAGGTAATACTTAGACGTTCATCATTTATATCCCTCATACTGTGAACCCCCTCCCCCCATCCACTATCCCTCCGACCTCACACTGAACCATCACATTATATATATAAAATTATAGTTGGCATTCATTAATGTTTAGCTTCTGATGTACAATGCCATGATCAGGTATCCACAGTATCCCTGAGGTGGTCTCCCAAATAGGATGCATGTCCATCGGATACCCAACAAAATCTTTACAACATTATAGAATACCTTCCCCAAATTAATTTTCAAAAAAAACCCCTGAGGCCATCTTGTGGTTACCAGCTGCTTCCAAATCCCTTCACCTTTCCCCTTATCCCCAACCCCCTCCCACACACCCATCTAACCACTCTCGGTTTTTTCTCTGCGTCCCCAAAACTGTCTCTGATTAGTTCATTCACATAGTCTTTTCTTTAGATTCCATATATAAGTGAGATCATATGGTACTTGTCTTTCTCTTTCTGACTTATTTCACTTAACATAATGTTCTCTAGATCCATCCATGTTGCTGCAAATGATAAGATTTCTTTCTTCTTTATGGCTGCGTAATACTCCATTGTATAAATGTACCACAGCTTCTTAATCCAGTCATCTACCGTACCTTATCATTTCTTGACTTAAGACCCATTCAAGGATTAGTCTAATTACTATTGGCTCAACTGTTTTACCTTACTTCAATGAGTTTAATAAAAGCATTCATATATATATATATATATATATATATATATATATATATATATATATGCGCCCTATATTCATTGCAATATTATTCATGGTGGCCGTGTCATGGAAACAACTGAAGTATCCTTGGATATATAATTGGATAAAGAAGATGTGGGGTATATACACAATGGAATACTACGCAGCCATAAGGAAAGATGAAATAATGCCATTTGCAACAATATGGATCGATCTTGAGATTATCATGCTAAGTGAAACAAGTCAGAAGAAAAAGTCAAGAACCAAATGATTTCACTCATGTGTGGGATATAAAACTGAAAGCAACAAACGAACAAGACAGAAAAAAAAACACCTCATAGATACAGGCAACAGTTTAGTGGTTACCAGAGTGAAAAGGGGGAGGGGGAAGGTAGAAGAGGGTAAAAGAGTCAAATATACGGTGACAGAAGTATATTTGACTTTGGGTGAGTTCCCTCACTGCCTGAGGGCATAAAGGTGATCTAAATAAACTACTTTAACCCTTAAGGGTAGCTCTGTGACCTACTAAAGGCAGTTCCATCAAAGGTCAATTTTTTTTCTGTGTATGTGTATTGGATAAACACAATCATTGTGCTTATAGGAAAAGAGGAAATTGCTAAAATACGAGTAATAGACTTCTTTTTTTTAATGATAGCAGGCTTAGGGGTCATTGCGGATATCAATTTATATGAGGTTGGACAATTAAGTTCGTGAACTCATCCTAAAAATAGTGCTCCATACCTCATTGCTGAATATCACTATGGTCACCTTCGAAGTCCTCCCCTTGGAAAGTTATGCACCGATGCCAGTGCCTAGTCCACCCTTCAAAGCAATTTTGGAACTGTTTTTCTTGAATGGCCATCAGAGCTGTTGTTGCATTACCCTTGATGTCCTGAATGTCATCAAAATGTCTTCCTTTCAATATTTCCTTTATCTTTGGGTAAAGAAAGAAGCCATTGGGGGCCAGATCAGGTGAGTAGGGAGGGTGTTCCAATACAGTTATTTGTTTATTGGCTAAAAGCTCCCTCACAGACAGTACGATGTGAGCTTCATTGTCTTGATGCAAAAGCCATGAATTGTTGGTGAAAACTTCAGGTCGTCTAATTTTTTCATGCAGCCTTTTCAGCACTTCCAAATAGTAAACTTGGTTAACTGTCCAGTTGGTACAAATTCTTAATGAATAATCCCTCTGATAATCAGAAAAGGTTAGCAACAGCATTGTAACAAGTTCGTGAACTTAATTGTCTGACCTTGTACATAGTTATTACCATATTATTGATTATATTTCCTATTCTTTACATCCCCGTGACTATTTTGTATCTACCAATTTGTATTCTTAATCCCTTCACCCTTTTCACCCTGCCCTCGACCTGCCTCCATCTATCACCCTGATAGCTCTAGTACCCATCTGGCATCATACATAGTTATTACAATATTATTGACTATATTCCTTATGCTACACCCTACATTCACATGACTACTGTGTAACAATCAATTTGTACTTCTTAATCCCTTCCCCTTTTCACCTACCACCAACCCGCCTCCCAACTGGCAACCATCAAAATGTTCTCTGTATCTATGAGTTTCTGTTTTGTTTATGTGTTTTGTTCTTTAGATTCCACTTATAAGTGAAATAATACAACATTTATCTTTCACTGTCTGACTCAGTACCGTACTCTCTGGGTCCATCCATGTTGTTGCAGATGGCAAGATTTCCTTCCTTTTAACAGCTGGGTAATATTCCATTGTATATATGTACCACCTCTTCTTTATCCATTCATCCATTCAGGGACACCCAGATTGTCTTTATATCTTGGTTTATGTAAATAATGCTGCAATGAACATATGGATGAGCACATCCCCTTGAAGTAGCATTTTGGGCTTGTTCGGATAAATACCCAGAAGTGGGATTACTGGGTCCTTCTTTTTCTCTTGTTATAGTCTTTGTTTTAAAGCCCATTTTGTCTGGTATAAGTATTGCTACCCCAGATTTTTGTTTGTATTTTTGTTTCCATTTTCATGAAATTTCTTTTTCCATCCCTTTACTTTCAGTCTGTGTATGTCTTTTGATCTGAAGTGAATCTCGTAAGCAGCACATGTAAGGGTCTTGTTTTCTTATCCATTCAGCCCTCCTATGTCTTTTGATTGGAGCATTTAATCCATTTCCATTGAAAGTAACTGTTGCCGTTTTATTATTCATATTTTTTATTTTATTTTATTTTTTCGTCTTAAAGAAGTTCCTCTAAAATCCCTTGTAATACTGGTTTGGTATTGAAGGCGATGAACTCCTTCAGCTTTTTCTTGTCTGGGAAGCTCTTTATCTGTCCTTTGAGTCTAAATGATAGCTTTGCTGGGTAGTGTAATCTTGGTTGTAGGTCCTTGCTAAATATTTCCTGCCAATCACTTCTGGCCTGCAAGTTTCATTGAGAAATCAGCTAACAGTCTTATGGGGGGCTCCCTTGTAGGTAACTAACTGCTTTTCTCCTGCTGCTTTTAATGTGTCTTGGTGTTGGCCTGTTTGGGTTCATCTTGTTTGGGACTCTCTGTACTTCCTAGGCTTGTATGTCTATTACCTTCACCAGGTTAGGGAAGTTTTCTGTCATTATTTCTTCAAATAGGTTTTTAATTCTTGCTCTCTTCTCCTTCTGGTATGCCTATGATGCGAGTGTTGATATGTTTGAGGTTGTCCCAGAGGCCTTTAAACTTTCCTTGTTTTTTTAAAATTCTTTTCTCCTTTTGCTGTTCTGATTGGGTGTTTTCTGCTACCTTATCTTCTAAATCACTGATTTGATTCTCTGCTTCATCTAATCTACTGTTGATTCCCCGTAATGTATTCTTCGTTTCTGTTATTGTTGTCTTTATTTCTGACTGGCACTTTTTTATGTTTCTTATCTCTTTGTTGAGCATCCTTATAAGCAGTGTTTGGAACGCTGTATCTGGTAGATTACTTGATTCTATTTTCTTTAGTTCTTTTTATGGAGCTTTGTTCTGTTCTTTTATTTGGGACACATTTCTTTGTCTCCCCATTTTGGCTGCCTCCTTGTGTTTGTTTCTGTGTATTATGTAGGACTGCAATGCCTCCCAGTCTTGGTAAAGTGGCCTCATGCAGTTGGTGCGCTGTGGAGCTCAGTGGTACAGTCTTCTGGGCACTTGAGCTGTGCACTCCAGTTGTGTCCCTTGTGTGGGTTGAAGGCATAGTTTTTTTTTTTATATTAACATATTGTCATATCTCCTACTTACATGGGTTTGCATTGGTGATTTATAATCCAATGGTTTCAACACTTTTTTTTTTCCTTCCAACACTACTGGGCAATGTACCATACCCCCATTACTGACAGCTGCTTACTGCAGTTGTGTTTTTCAGTTTTGAGTTGCATGACAGGATCTTGTTAGAGAATGGGGAATGCAAGGGGATATGTGATTTGAGAAAACCATTTCCTCATTCTTATACTCCCCATCCCAGAATCACTGGCTCTAAATAGTATGGAGGAACGCAAGTTCAAGGGAATAAAAACCTTATTTACTTTTTCCTGAATATTACCCAATGTGCTGTCAAAGACCCCATGTAAGACCAGCAGAGAAATCTGTGGTTGTTTAAAAAATAATAAAAGCCTCATTTTATTAGAAACTTGCCAGACAAGGAAACTATTAATTGAATGGATTCCATGCAATAGACTTTCGTAGGGTCTTTAGCTATTGTTGGGTTTCATAAGGTTTTGGTTGTATTGTTAGTCACAAAACAGAATTAGAAATTGAAATCTAAACTGGTGTTGCCAGAATTTGTAAACTAGGAAAGGTACACAAATGGTTTGTATTTGAACAGTTTGTCTCTGAACTAATCTTTCTGAAACACAAGTCCACCAAGCAAACTTTCGCTCAAGCTGTCTGAGCTCAAAAAATCTTTCTGTAGTTTACACTGTGGTTTCTGTATAGTTTATCTGTTTGACAAATAAGAATTGCTTTACTTTTCTATTTCACAGTCACAAGTTTTGGGCCATACTTCAACCACATCTGTGGGACAGACCACATCCTGGACCATGTAATCCGTCTAGAGGGACACCCTGGGTTAAGCTTGTGGTCCTGATGGAGGTCACTTGAGTTTCAGTGGGTGTTAGATCTTCTTGCTTCTGTTAACAAGATCATATGATATAACAGTCGTGGTGCAGTAATATTTAAGATTCTGAAGAACCACACAGTTGATTATTGCAACACTGACAAATACTGCGTTGGTAGTCTGCTTCTAAGCCAGGAACCAAGTGTGTCCAATTTAAACCAAGAAAGCAGATCTCACTCCCAATTTGAAGGGCCAGTAGAGCCAGATATGGGGACATCATCCTGATGACTGAGTTTTCTAGACCTCTTTAATTAACAATTAAAGGTTATAGAAAAGACTGTAGGGATGGAAGAGCAGCATTCTTCCTCTAAGATGGCACATGTTCTGCCTTGAGAAGGGAGTAATGTGTCTAGACTGACATTTATTTAACCTACTGCTTGTCCAGTCTTGTGAATGTCTCAGGCAAGGAGTTCTTTGGCCTTAGTGGCACTATCCAATTATCCTGTTAGTCTCTGAACCAGAGCATGTAGAGTTTTTTGCACCACATTTTGAACCTTCCATAAAGTGTCAAATAGGTTTGCCTGGGACCAGAACAACGCAGCCCAGAATTGATCCTCAAAGGTTAAGATTTGGGCTTTTAAATTAAGGCTTATATTTTCTCTTTCTTGAATTAAGGGGTCTAAAGATTACTTTTTCTTGGAATGGTAAGTCCCCATCCAATTTGTGGACGGTAACTAACAGGATTTTTTTTTAAAGAACAAATCCAGTATTAGTCTTCCTGGCCACCTAATGACCCATTGTTGGCCAATATACCCCTGTGAGGTTGTCTGATTATGTCCTACAGCTTTGACACATGTCAACAAGTGTAGTTGAGCACCAGACAGTAGAGATCAGCAGGGAGACCCACAGTCAAGGAGACTTTTTGCAGGGTCTGTAGAAGAAAGGAATCTTCCACTTGCATAATTAGTTTCTTACCACTTAATCTCCTACCAAGGTTTATTTGTAAGTCTTGTTGAAGTGCTAATTTCTATGAAAGATACCTGGGTTTCATTTTAATGGAGAGAGAAAATTCCCATTTTTTTGTGTGTGTGACATGATAGAGGGTCTTAGATTTTTTACTGTCTGGCTTATTCCAATATTTGCCATCTCTAAAATCACACAGGAGTTAAGTTCTATCACCCAGAAATCAACTGATTCACTACAAGGGATTATTACTAAAGGAAACTGGGTATCATTCAAAGGAAAGTAGTCACAAACCCAACAGTGGTTGTATTATATGTTTGAGTCATGGACTGACTAAAGGTATAAAGGACAGTATGAAGAATAGGGGCCCAAATGAGTGCCATAGTTAGGAGGTAACAAATATCTGTTCACTATCCAGAACCTTAAATCACAGAGAAAGAAAAAAATAATTAGGCAAATAAGTAGCAAAACATGTGAAGACATGTATGGCAATCAGTGTTCTAGGCATTTGCAATCCAGTTCTAATATCCTGGGTGGAAGTGGTCTCCTTCACATTGCCTTGAGGTCTTAAATTAGTAGTCCCCATCTTGAGGTTGTCAGCTTCTGAAGGATTTATAAGAATCCTTATAAATCCTTAGTTTGAGATCTCCAGTACAAATGGCATTTCATTGGTGTAAAGTAGCTTTGTATCTTAACGGGTGATGTGAATTTAAAGATCAATCCTTTGTAATATGATCATCATGATATGGTCAGTAGAACCTGATAAGAGCCCTTTTTGTCAGGTATGGGAGCTACCTTCCTCTGATGTCCCTTCTCGAGGACCAGGTCACCAGGTTTGAGGTTATATAGGTAGTGATTGGGGGATGCTGAGGAAAGGCTGCCTCTACCTGTTGATAAGACTGAGTATATTGCATTATGCTCCGGCAGTATTAAGCCTGTAACAGGGTGTAGTCTGAGATTTTAGGTAATATTCTTAGACACACAGTCTGGACAGTTACCAACTCATAAAGAATGAGTTGATGAACCCAAGGAGTTGAGCTCTTGGTCATTAAGGTCATTGGCAATCCTTTTGTCTACAGAAGCTCAAGGATTTCAGAGTATTTTGCTAGCTTTAATTGTGAAATACAATTTATCCTCTTGACTTTTCCTCAGGATTGAGGATGGTCAAAGCAATAAATCTTGGGGCTGGCCCAGTGGCTCAGGCGGTTGGAGCTCTGTGCTCCTAATGCTGAAGGCTGTCGGTACGATTCCCACATGGGCCAGTGGGCTCTCAACCACAAGGTTGCCGGTTTGACTCCTGCAAGGGATGGTGGGCTGCGCACCCTGCAACTAACAATGGCAACTGGGCCTGGAGCTGAGCTGCGCCCTCCATAACTAAGATCAAAAGGACAACTTGACTTGGAAAAAGTCCTGGAAGTACACACTGTTCCCCAATAAAGTCCTGTTCCCCTTCCCCAATAAAAATCTTTAAAAAAGAAAAAAGAAAGCAATAAATTTTTGAGTGGCAAGGCTTTGCAGAATTCTTTAACGACAATTCTAGTGATATAGATTTTTCTATTAGTGAAGAGATGGGTTGGGATTCAAAGTAGGAAACATAAAAAGAAACTGTCTTTTAGCTATTGTACCAGCTGTAACTTTGGCAAGGAAAGGCCTCTAGTAATCTCAAGAATAAAAAAAACATTGACCAAAATGTATCCAAAATTCATTGAAGGTGATAATTCTATAAAGTCCATTTGGAAATGCACCAAGGGGTGTTAAAGCCTGGGCTTTTGTCTATGTCCCACCTTTACAGTTTCCCCAGCATTCTTTTGGTAACAGATGAGGCATGCACCAGAAAAACCCTCAGTAGCTTTAGTAAAGATTTCTCACCAACACTGATCAAGTGCAATAGCCAACTTCCTGTAAAGATCTCCCAGGGTTCATTTTGAGATCTTCCGGCACTAGAGCCCTGGAGATCTTTCTCTATCCATCTTCATCCCGATCTTTCCTGACACATTTTTTTCCAGTTTCAGAGGCACTTTCTGACATTTGCTACGTTGCCCTCTTTGAGTCAGTCCTGATACTTGGCTTGAAGGAATGGTAAGCACCATGATTTTAATAAGGGCCACCTACGTGGGATGGTGTTGAGTCAGAACATTTCCTTTCACTTGAAGCTGTTCTTTTATTGAATATATCGCTATCTTTATAATGGCCATTTCAACAGAAAGCAAAAAAAAAAAGTCCCAAATCTATGTAAATCAGGTATGAGTAAGACAGAGTAGGATCCATTCTGCAACAAAACTTGTCTCCATTTATGGACCTGTAGAAAACAAATTATCTGTTTCCAATGTATAATGGTGGGACAGGTATAGGATAGGTACAGTTACCGACATTTCTATTCCAGAAGGGAGAAAATGGAAGATAGAAAAGAGGCACTTGTCCCAAGCAATTTTGAAATCCAACAGGGAAAATTCCATTAAATTTTGAGAGTAATCCCCCTGTTGCTTGAGACTCTGCCTTCTGAGGCCGCTGCTTCCACTGACCCTGCTCAGTCCTCTGTCTCTGCACTGTGAACATGGCTTTCACGTCCATGCCTGTGGTTTCAGCCTCTGGGCCTAAGACTCTGCCCTCAGAGTCATCCTTTCTCTTTTGTAAAGAGTAGCATATGTTTTCAGCTGAATAGTTTTATTAGCCTGTTTCATGATTATAAAATCTGGGGTGTCAGGTAGCCTTTTTAATTTTGTCCTGTCTCTGTCCCTTTCAGTCCAAGCTGACAATGTTTATGCTGATACAACATTGTCAAAAACCTGTGTGTCTCCTATATATGTCGTGGGAATTCCTGCCATTGGAAAAGAGAGTCCTCTACAGATCTTTCCTAGATAACACCATCTCTACTCCTGGCTTCTACAGAGATAAGTACGTTAGAAGGCCTTTTCTTCTAGAAGGAAAGCAAGGTATGGTGTCCGCCTCGAAAGATGATAAGGCTTTAATGAAGAGGGTCAGGCTGACTAAGCAAGGAGTGCTGGGTAATGCTAGAACACAGCATTGAAAAAGGGCTTGTACCATGACCTAACAGTGTTTCTTGACTATCTTAATACAGATGTAGGCCAAAGTGGCCCTCTCCTAGCTGCTGAAAGAGGCTCAAGAAGCCCATCTCTGGGAATCTTATGAACCTACCAACTTTCAGTAGTTCTCTGGGGGCACTTGTAATGTACATCAATGAAATTTGTCTTCCTTTTACCCTGAGAAAAGATCATAAAAGGACATATTCTATAGTACAGTTAGCTACAGAAACTGTACAGAATACCATCTATGTCCCCTTCATAGAAGGGAGGTGAGCCCTGCTATATAGCAATACACAAGGGAAACCAGTCTCAATACAAGCCTACAAACTGAGACAGGATGATTGGCTTCGTTCCCAACTGACTTTGAACCAGAACTAACCAAATCATGGCCAGTTAAAATGATGCCTGTGTGTAATAATCTCTAGTATATAGGCAAGGTCAAATCCTGTTGGGAAAGCATAGCAAGTACTTCTGTAATTCTTACGTATTTGTTCTGTAATGGAATCGAATTGTACCATGACCATATTGTGACATGTTGTAACACTGGTGTTGTTGGGTAGATTCAATTATCTTATGAAAATAAGTTATGATAATTCTGATATTGATGATCAAATATAGTGGGAAATTAGGTTAAAACTTTCTCAGGATTAATACCAATGGATAAGACTGGCCTAAGGAAGAATTGGATTTTGCAAACCTTTACCTAATTCCTATGCTGAATACGTCTGTACAAGTTTATCGTAAGGTACAAACAGCAGTTGGTCAAGTGAGGAGAAGCAAATTAGTGCAAAAATATAAAAATGTTTGTAATGCCTATAAAGGATGGATTATTTTTTTTTAATTTATTGTTATTTATTTTTTTGACAGTGTGTTTTTCTAGGACTTTATTGAGAAACAGTGTGTTTTTCCCAGGATCCATCAGCTCCAAGTCAAGTTGTTGTCCGTCAGTCTTAGTTGTGGAGGGCGCAGCTCAGCCCAAGTCCAGTTGCTGTTTTCAATCTAGTTGCGGAGGGTGGGGTGGGCACAGCCCACCATCCCATGCAAGAATTGAATCGGCAACTTTGTTGTTCAGAACACATGGTCTAACCTACTGAGCTATCTGGCCACCCTGGATTGTTTATTTTCAAAGGTACCTTTAACTCACATTGGCTCCTCCAAATGTTAGGCATTATTGCTGTCTTTGTTAGACAGGTGTTATACTATCCTATGCTTAATAGGAAAGGGATATAAAGTTTCAAAGAAAGTCACAATTTTGCCGTAGCAGCATCTATTATTTATGGCATGATCTATCTAAGAAGGGAAAAATACTCCTTCCTGATTAATACTGTCCAAATTTATCCTAACCCCCTCACAAAATGACAGTTGAGAGGATTTCTTAGTTTAGAGAGATATTCCACCAATGGGTACCAAAGGTTTCTGAGATTGTGACACCTTCTTTATGGATTGACTAAGTCCTCAGTAAGAGACTCTCTCCTTTGATTTCTGTTTTGGTTTCTTATCTGTTTACTTATAATCAGTCTCATTTTCTGTAAGCTCCTGGTTGTCATCTATGCAAAATATCTCTTTTTCTCTTTTCTTCCTTCCTTATTATAATTGTTAGGCCAGAACAACAATTGTAGTTTGTCATTGTAGTTCCGTTCTTAGATTGTCCCACACCATAAGCCACTACCTTCACTCTTACTAACTGCTGTGCATGTCATTCATGGCCAGACCCTTGTGAACCATTGGGCAGGTCCAGTCACACCAAATGAGACCTTACTGAATTCCAGCCAGTGGTTTTTCCTCTTACGCCTACACGGACAGATGACTTTATATGAATCTGTGACTTTGTTACTGTCCCTCTCTCCCAGAAAAAGAAACAAGTATTACAGTCTGTTGACCAGGTCCTCGATGACTCCAAATGTGAGATCAACAACCTTTATGGGTTGTAGATGTCTCTTCACTCTATTTTTGGACTACAGAGATCCGAATAAGCAAGCCAGCTAATGCAAGTTGTGGTTCTGACCTTGTGTCCTAAAGAATGCCTTTTTTCTATATCTCCATGTGCACATACCAGACACTATTTCCTTTGTAGTAGCCTTCTCTTGTCCTATTTTCCCCAGACTAACACCTCATGCACATTAGAAATAGCATTCTGAGGCTTGTCTGTATACATAGACCCAAATCTGTAAATCACCAAGGATAGGAATTCCAACTTGGATGTGAGCTCCAAAATGAGAACACCTATGATTATTTGGGCACTCTACCTGGGGGAGGTATTTACTCATTGTTTATGTGAACAACCAGAACAGTAGTCCCAATGATGCAACAGAAAAGACAGTTTCTCAAATGGCCTGGTTGGAGGAGTTCCAGTTTCTAGTCCGGCATGTATGAAGCTTAAAAGTGGCCACACCATTTTAACAAGTTAAAAGGTGAAAAAAAAAAAAAAGAAAAAAGAAACCCCTGAAAAAAATAAAAACTCGTTTTAGATTTGTAATAGAAGTGAGGTCACAGGGCAAACTTCTGTCCCCCGCCCCCCAATTGGAGAGACTGACAGGCGAATATGGAGAAACAATTTACTGGAGCAGAACTCTATAAATTGACACCTCCAAGGGAACTCATGCAGAGTTAGGGAAACCTGAACTGTAAGTGGGGAATTGCTGGTGGCTCAGTGTGGACAAATCTGAGCTACAAAAACTCCAGGGGGACCCAGCCATTCAGGGGCCCCCACACTTTTGTGAGTTTTACCTCCTGGAGCTCTACCAGGTTCTCACAGTGAATGTCAATGGAAAAATTCCCTTGTCATTCTGGCAGGTGGAGGAGAAAAGGATATATTTTGAAATCAGGTGACACTATTTAAGCAGAGCCTGACCTGTTGGGCTTTTACCAGAGACTAACCTTAAGGAATGGAAATCCCCAATCCCAGCCCCCTCTAGCTTTCCACACGAGAGAAAGGAAATACCCAACTCCAGCCCACTGTAGCCATCCTGTCACATCTCGTGGGGAGGGAGACTGAGAAGCACGTGTGAAACTCACAGTCCAGAGAAAGAGGCTCATAAAGACTGAGACCTAACCTAGGACTACAGAACAGACCCCCATCTCCCACACCTTACCACCACATTACTGAAAGATTATTTATAACTATTGTTTTACCCAGTACATCACATCTGCTCATCAAAAAAAAAATTGAAAGACATACTAAAAGAAAAGTTTGAAGAGACAGAGCAAGCATCAGAACTAGGCGCAGATATGGCAGGGATGTTAGAATTATCAGACCAGGAATTTAAAACAACTATGATAAATATACTAAGGGCTTTAATAGACAATGTAGACAGCATGCAAGAACAATGGGCAATGTAAGTGAAGAGATGAAAACTCTAAGACTAAACCGAAAAGAAATGCTGCATCAGGAATGAAGAGTGCCTTGATGGGCTTCTTAGTACACTGACACGGCTGAGGAAAGACTCTCTGACCTTGAAGATATCTCAATAGAAACCTAAAAAACTGAAAAGCAAAGGGAAAAAAAGACTGAAGAAAACCCCCCACAAAACCCAGAACAGAATATCCAAGAATGGTAGAACAACATTAAACATGTAAAATACGCATAATGGGAATACCAGAAGGAAAAGAACGAGAAAAAGAAACAGAAAAAATATTTGAAACAATTTTCCCAAAATGTCAAACACCATAGTACAGGTTCAGGAAGCTAGAGAACACCAAGCAGGATAAATGCCAAAAATTATACCAACACATAGTTTCTAACGACAGAAAATCAAAGGACTGTTTATTCATCTATTGATTTTTATTCATTGTTATCGGCACTTACACATTTGTTCCCCAGTAGAATTTCACAGAGGACTACACAAAAATAACAAATTACAAAAGACTTCATAGAATTGGAAGCCAACTCAAAGTAAATACTTGGTAGGGATATTTTTGACCATGTTAAATATACTTTTGATCAAATCAGGGCAGGTACAAAATGGGACCCATGAATGGAGCCTATGAGTGAAGCTCACCACTGCTCAACTTTTTTGTCCATAACAAACTGACCGTGAGGCCCCTCAGCATCTGGGGGCAAAAGGGCCAAGTACACAGGGGTCTCTGCTCCTTCTTCTGGGCTCTTGGTGGCTTTGGGTCCCGCCATGTCGGTTCTCACTCAGCCTAGACAGCAGGCATTCAGGAGGATCTTGTCCCCTCTCCTCTGCTCTCTCAGGTTCCTGGCATGGATTCTGGACAGGATCGTGACACCAATCTTTGTCACCCCATGTGCGGAATTAGGCCAGCCCTCCTTCTGGTGTATTCCATTCCTCGTGTCTTCCACGAACTTGTTCATGAGCCCCACCAGCTCCTCCTCGCTGATGGCCTCATTTCTAAATTTCTGCTGTAGTTCTGGGCTGCAGGGTTTTTTTTTTGTTTGTTTGTTTTGTTTTTTGAGATTTCATTGAGGAAGGGGAACAGGACTGTATTGGGGAACAGTGTGTACTTCCAGGCCTTTTTTTCCAAGTCAAGTTGTTGTCCTTTCAATTGTAGTTGTGGAGGGTGCTGTTCAGCTTCAAGTTGTTGTCTTTTCAGTCTTAATTGTGGAGGGCACAGCTCAGCTCCAGGTCCAGTTGCCGTTACTAGTTGCAGGGGGCACAGCCCACCATCCCTTGCGGGTTTCGAGGATTTGAACCAGCAACCTTGTGGTTGAGAGCCCACTGGCCCATGTGGGAATCAAACCGGTAGCCTTCAGAGTTAGGAGCACAGAGCTCCAACCACCTGAGCCACCAGGCCGGCCCCTGGGCTTCAGCTTTTAAGAGCTCTGAGACTCACCCTGCTAGACACATTCACCACTCTGCCTAAAATGCAACAGAAATCGTTACGTAGGAAGGCGCACACAAGAATGGTGATATTTGGGACAGCACTTACCTTGTAGGAGGCCGTGAGGGAAGGAACAGAATGTATTTTTGGTATACATTGGGCTTTACTTGTTTTAATATTATAAGTAATACTCTTTTATTTCTAATGTTGGATTGAAAGAATCTGGTCATTCTTTAAAATTACAGGAATGAAATATTTCCCTTAAAATTAATAAATAAGGAAAGACAATGAGAAAAGTTCTGTGAGCCCAATACCCAGAGCAACTAATGAAAATTATTTAAAAACCCCAACTATTTAAAATGCATGGAAATGGTCCTGAAGGCACATACAATAAATGAAGAAACATTTATTCTGGAAAATCTAGTATCTCTCAGAAAGAACAAAGAGTCTGTGGTATTTAAACCATGACCAGCTCGCTCCTTCCCACTTTCCCATCCCAGTGCAATGGAAACTCCGCTCCAGGAGGGTGCATCAGAGATCACAGGCCTCCCTCTCCCCCAAGGTTTATGGTATCTTCCCAAGATGTATAGGACACCAACATTTCTCATCCTGCCCAAGCTACTTGTTGCAGAGAGGTTCAGTTCCTGGAAAGGGTATCCAAGAGGTGAGGGCTTCCTTCTTCCACTCAGCCCTCGCTTGTGGGACAAAGGCTCTGCCTTGTTCTGGGCATGCTGAGAAGACTGGGTTCTAGTTTTCCCTTGCCTCAGCTTGTTTGTAAGGCAGAAGTATCACACAAAGAGAGGCAAGCTGATAAAACCAGAGACGACTGCCTCTGCCCCCAACTCTCAAAGCAGAAGTGTCACTCAAAGAGAAATATGCCACTATCCCCACCCCTACCTTCAGATCTGCGGCTCAGAGATTCTGCTCAGGGGAAAGAGGAGGGACAGAAGAACACAGAGGTCTGAGCTCTTCCAAAAGGTTGTGGTTTTATTTGACACAAAGTAGGAAAGTTCAACCCTAAGAGCATTCTGGAAAACAGTGGAAGTTGTGGTAAAAAGTAATTAGCAGGAGATTGATAGCTTCATTGGAGACAAAAACTAAATCATATAAGTCAGCAAGTTTGCCAGAGAAAGCTAGAGGTTTTCTTTCTTTTTTTTTTTTATAATCAATAATATTTTAATAACTTTTTATGGTGACATATGGTAACTAGACTTAACACGGTGATCATTTTGTAATGTATAAAAATATCAAATCACTATGTTGCACACTTAAAACTAGTATAAAATTGCATGTCAACTAAAATTAAAAAAATTTTTTTTTAAATTTATTGAGGTGACAGCTAGAGGTTTTCTTGTAAGAAAAATAGCATAAATGGAATCACTTTAAAGTGAAGCTGGATCTGCGATCCTAGAGGAACTGCCTTGTGTCTTACTCCTCAAACCTTTGGAATGTTAGAACAATGCAAAATAGCCTTTGGACTGGGCCTAAGGCAACACTGTGTCCCAAAGAACTGTTTGCAAAGATAACAAGAAAGCAGGTATGATGACTACTGGATTGAAAATTAAAGGCATTGTTCAGAATTGGCGTCACTAGGTTAGCTAGCTGCACCAATAGAAATGCCTTCCTTCTATTGATGTAATTGTTCCCCTTTCCTTTCCCATCAATACCCTTAGTATTGCCTCCTAATCAGAACACTATTTGGGTTTCTGCCTGATTCAGTGCCTCCTGAATAGCTATTCCTTTGGATCTCAAGAAAATGTGTGTTGCCTGTCACTTTGGCCTTTTATTTTTAGGTTATCAGTTAATTATTACAACGGTTTAAACCAAAGAAATAATAGTTTGTTTTATCAGAACACTGAGCATGTTGAAGGGTAGTTAACATGGGCCTGGAGTGAAACAGTACAGAGTACAGAAATTCCTACAAGCTTTGCCAGTGGCTCGGCTTTTCTCCTGCAGGACTTTCACGAGGGCAAGGAGCATGCAAAGAGTACAGAAAATGCCCAGAATCATAGACACTCAAGAAGGCAGGTCCCTCGGAGGGTTTGCAGTTCTCCAGAGATAGCTGACGGCCTATTGGAGAGCTGAGATGTAGGAAAAGGCTTTGGAAAAATGCAGTAGAAAACCTCTTAGGATCTGGTAAGTGATAATAAAGGGGCAAAGCATGGCGACCTGGTGGGTGGGTGGGTGGATGGTGGGGTCAGTGACCAAGGTAATTTGACAAGTGTCCTCTGGAAATGTTTGCTTTAGAAGAAGAAATTTAAGGGAATGGAGGACATCAGGAGGTGGAGAGGCAGGAGAACAAAATGTGTATCTGGAGCTCCGGGAATGTTCTAGGTGGGTGACAGATTTTTAGGGTCCTGATGAACTGGTGGTAGTGAAGGCTCCACAAGTCTGAGTCAGATCACTCAGTGACAGGGAGAGGAAGGGAGAGGGCTCCGCATGGGATTCTCAGGGAACTCCAACGTGAGGGGCACCAGCAGTTACTGGTCCCTGAGGAGCCTCCTGAACAAAGACCTGAAGGAGAAGAAAGGGCCGCTTGTGCAAAGACCTGCGGGACAGAGAGCACAGATGACCCTGGAGAAGTGTGTAAAGAGTCCTGAGGGCGAAGGGCAGCTGGCCCAGTGGAGACACATCCAGGAGGCCAGTGCAGCTGAGCAGGGAGAGGTGGCAGGGCCTATAGATGAGACCAGAGGAGGCAGGGCCAGATCAGGCCAGAAACACCACAGCTGGGTTCCTCGTCCGTCACTCACCTTGGGGCTTCATGAGAGGCAGTAGCTCCGTGCAGACATCTCGGGTACCAAAAAAGTTTGTTTTCATCGTCACTTCTGCTTGAATATGAAACGGTGTGGGATCACCATCTTTCAGGGGAGGAGTAGCTATGTGGTAAAATTCCATATGATGATATAAAAATGGTGCATGTGAAATCTGGTGAATTGAAAGTAATGTCTGGGTTTAGTTAACAGTATTGTGCCAATGTCAAAGTCATGGCTTGTTCATGCTGTAGGGTGTTGTAAGATGAAACCATTCGGGGAGGCTGGGTGAAGCATGCAAAGTGGGGGTGGGGGTGGGGGTATTGTGCACTGTGGTGGCCAGGACAATCAGAGAAACCACACGAAATGGAGTTCTGGGCTCCAGGGCTGTGACTTCTGGACGAAATAGCCTGCCTCCCTTCCTCCCTCCAAGGAGGGGATGAATGTTCCAGAAAGTTTACTAATGCCCTCGTTCCCAGTCTGCCCCTTCTGTGATGTACTTTGGGCCAAAACAGAACACACCCCTCTTTTGATCCCACCTCTGAGCCAAGCAATGGAGAGGGGTGAGGTGTGCTTCCCCCAAAGCAACACTGGTTGATGGTGATCAATTGGGAATTTGAGATTGATGACAGTTGAACTGAAGAAACTGTTTTGGGAGAACCCTAAAAGGTGAAAGAGTTGTGCGGAGTGGTTATCCTGGCCTTGGGCCCACCATCCACTGCAGATGAGGATGGTTGCTTTTTCCTAAAATGCAGTGAAATATTTAGACAGGGTAACTTCTTCTGAGGATATAGATTCCCTTGGTTTCTTAAGAGAAATTAAGACAAATAGGTCCTGTGATTAAGAAAAATAAGTCCTGTGATTACTTAGGTTCCTCCCCGTCATTCCCAGTGTGCCCCCAAGTGGAGGGAAAGTTTATGAAGCTCTTACTGTGTGTCAATAAATTGACACACAATAAATTGACAGCGTAGGCGTTTATTTAACCTTTACATAATCTGTTTGCTAAGGGCCTACATTTTGGTTTTGTCCTAGGTTGCAGTTAATAGGTGACATATGAGTATATAATTAGGTGTCATTTTTAAGGTATTAAGGGACAAAAGAGCTTTGTGATCCCAGCATACATTTCCAAACCAGCAGCTGAGACGCTATTGTCTTAAGACATTGATATTCCTCTGGTGAGAGTTTAAAAAACAAATTCTAACAGGAAGGAAATTGAGAGCCTTGTTGAAGGGCGAAGGGCGGAACTTATAAAGGACACATACTTTTAAAATAAGGGCCCTGCCTTTGCTTTCAAGGGTTATCATTTTTCATTGTCAGCCTCTAAATCACTGAAGAGAGAAAATAATCACGGCAGCAGTGGCACCTTTACAACATGGAGCGCTTCTGGGAAGGGACGCAGAAGACTGTCCCCGAGGCACATTGGGCGCCAGGCTTGGTGTTGCAGCTCTAAGAAGCTTCTCGTCTCTGCAGTGGGTGGTGCTGGCCTCACTTACAGGGACTCACCAGAGGACACTCAGAACCTCCACTGTGATTTCAACATGTTTGTGTACGTGTATATCAGTACATTTAACCTTCACAGCAACCCTTGTACAGTGGAGGAAACTGGTACAGTATGATGTAGCATTTTGCTCAAGGTCATGCAATAAGGTAGCAGAGCCAGGGCTTTTTGTTTCGAGATGTTTGTCTTGAATGCTTTCAAACACGAAAGCTGAAAGAATAGTACAGTGAACACCCATATATCCATCGAACTAGGTCCAATGTTAAGACTGTTTTACTGTAGTTATGTGTTCATCTTCCGTATATATTTTGCTGACTGTTAACGCTGCAGACCTAATGACACTTCATTCCTACATAAATAACACATTCACATTGAAGAGACTAGACAATAATTCTCGTGTCCACTGATACCCAATCCATAATCCGTTTGCCCCAAGGTCTCAGATTATCTGACGGACGTCTTTCATACAAGTGCCTACTCACATTTCACACTTGGCAATTTTTCCCCACCCGTGTGTGGCATTTAAGGAGAACAGACCAGATGTCTTTCCGTCACAATGTTGTTGTTATACTAGAGGCTGGTAAACTAAAGCTGACAGGCCAAACCCCGCCCCGCTCATTGGTTATTGTGTGTGTTAACTTTAATGCTCCAACAGCAGACCTGAGTAATTCCAACAGACTGTGTAGCCTACAAAGCTGAAAATATTTACGGTCTGGCTCTTTCTATGTTTGTCCACCCTTGGGTTATACTGTCCCTTCTCTTGACCTAACTTTTAGGTCTATTAGATTCCTGAGCAGGTTCAGCATGTAAATAATCTACACGATGAATCTGTAGAAAGAACCATTTATTCATCTACTGATTTTCAGTAATTACTGTCATCCATGCCACTTTTTCTCCCCCTACATCACAAAAGAATTAACAAGACTCACAGAATTAGTAGCCAAGTCAAAGTGAGTTAGTGATAGAAATATATACATATTTTTTGAATAGGGATATTTTTAACGGGGTAAGTATTCTTTTGGTCAATTAAGGACAGATAACATCATGGGACCCATTAATGAAGCTATGAATGGAGGTCACCACTGCTCAACTTTTTTCTCCATAACGAACTGACCGTGAGGCCCCTCAGCATCTGAGGGCAAAAGGGCCAAGTACACAGGGGTCTCTGCTCCTTCTTCTGGGCTCTTGGTGGCTTTGGGTCCCGCCATGTCGGTTCTCACCCAGCCTGGACAGCAGGCATTCAGGAGGATCTTGTCCCCTCTCCTCTGCTCTCTCAGATTCCTGGCATGGATTCTGGACAGGACCGTGACACCAATCTTTGTCACTCCATATGCGGTATTAGGCCAGCCCTCCTTCTGGTGTATTCCATTCCTCGTGTCTTCCACGAACTTGTTCATGAGCCCTACCAGCTCCTCCTCGCTGATGGCCTCATTTCTAAACTTCTGCTGTAGTTCTGGATTGCAGTTTTTAAGAGCTCTGAGACTCACGCTGCTAGACACATTCACCACTCTGCCTAAAATGCAACAGAAATCGTTATGTAGGAAGGCGCATGCAAGAATAATGAATGTCCAATTTGCTGGGATTTTGGACCAGGAAATTTCCCTTTGAGTAACAAATACCAGTTTGCTATGAGCATTAATGAAGACTGCCTCTGAGTGAAGGACATGAAACAGGCTTGAAAGCTGTCATGCCCATAATGTCTCAGAGGATGTCAGAGGAATGGTCTCACGGGAGGGCAGTGCCCAGAAGTCCCATGAGAAAATGCAAATGGTTTATATGGGAGCACGGGAAAGGGAATGTAAGGCGAGACTCATTGCACTCAGGAGTAGGGAGCCTCTTTTCCCCTAAGGTCCCCATTTTGGGGACCACCTGAGGCCTTACAGTCCTTGTATAGTGCTCCATCGATAGATGTCTACTGACCAATAAAGAGCTCATTGGTTTGTGGATGGCAGTTCCAAGGTGAACGGAGAGTGTGTGGTTTGGAAGG
This sequence comes from Rhinolophus hipposideros, assembly GCF_964194185.1. NCBI lineage: Eukaryota > Metazoa > Chordata > Mammalia > Chiroptera > Rhinolophidae > Rhinolophus > Rhinolophus hipposideros. The sequence goes on along the minus strand of NC_138048.1, from coordinate 103,181,368 downwards.
TTGCCCGGATTGAGGAACGTAAAAACCAATCAGTTCAGTGGGATGAATTAAACGCTATTTTCTCTATATTTGGGTTTTATCAACTTGGGAGCACTAACTAATGGCATGACAATATAATCAACGAGTGGGCAGTGGAAAATGGCCTATTAAAGGGATGCCCACATGAGCTGCGGCCCAATGCAAGTCATAGGGGAATTTAGGGAGGAAATTAATGCAGGACATGCTTATGCCCATCAGAAGGGCCACTTCCAGGACTTGGTAACCAGCCAATGGATATGTTGGTATGTTTGTCTCAAGTGACCATCTGGGTCCCTAAGTGCACGGGAGCTGCAGCGATGCAGAGGTGGGATAATTGTGGACATAGGACTCTTGTACCCTCTGAGGCACAAAATGCCAAGGGCCATTCTATCTACCAGCAAGAGACAAAGACTACAGATGGTTATAGGGGAGATTTCCTGAGAGGCAAGCCCTGCAAAGCTGGCAAGTCGGGTTGAAGGTTTTAGGCTGGGAAAAGACGACACACGATGCCTGGACAGGCAATGCACACCCGGAAGTCAGTGCACGTGTTCCAGCAGTAGAACAAGACTGGCTCAGAAGACACTGCACCAAAGCTTTACCTTATCCTCAGGGCAGCAGATTGGTAGGGAACTGGAACAGGCAGTGGAAACACTGGCTGTCTCAAGCATGACGAGATAAAGGTGTGAAGGGCTGGCTTACACAGATACATGAGCATGTACTCACACTCAACATGAGGGGGGCCAAGAAGATTCCCTACTGGATAGATTTCTGCTTCTTGGGGAGCCAGGAGAAGAGGGGCTCGGGAGGATGTTGGGGTGATGGCACAATTCTCCCCCATATCACCTCAACTTTGTTTTCCTATCTGACCTGATACAGTGGCCCCAGGACCAGAGCTGCAACTGTGGATACAGGAAGCAGGGATACTTCCTAAGCAAGAAACTGTAATTACGGTTTTAAACCCTCAGGTCAGAATTCCTAAGCGCCTATAGAGTGAACTGTATCTTTACCCCAAATTGGAGTGGCAGCAAACAGAGCTGCACAGGTCTGGACCTGTGCTGCAGCTCATCCTGTACGAATGGGAGTGGACCAAAGGGAAGGCACCGGTTAGACCAGTATCCTTGCGGCCAGTCAGGGTTAGCACAGTGGCTGAACTTCATGTCCCTTTGATAGGTGAAAAAGTTTGGGTAAAAATCAATATCAATGGGGAGAAGTCAGAATGGTAGCTGAGGGTAAAGGAATGAATAAATGAGTTATGCAACAAAAGGGATCCAATATTACGGTGGTGTCTCTGGAGGCTCAGAGTAAGAGATGATATCGTCTCTTAGCTCAATGCGACCGGTCGCCTGAAAGGGTGACGCCATGTGCTGCCAAGAACACTCCTGTGTTTGGGACCTGACAAGGTTGAATGGGAGCCTGCGAACCTGAGTGGCATGGCTCTGGGAGATACGGTCATATGAAATGGTTATGAACTGAAACAACTGGAATGTTCATAGCCATTTTATTCATAACAGCCCGAAATTGCAAAGAACCCAAATGCCTATCCACTTACCGAACAAACTGCTGGTACACAATAGAGACGGATGTCAAAAGCATTCTAGACAGGGCACAACTCTAGTGACAGCAGGCCGGTCAGTGGTTGCAAAGTTAGTGATGGGAGGAAAAGAGAGTACAGAGGAGCACAAAGGGAGCTTTGCGGGGTGATGGAATGTTCTCAGCTTAGTTGTGGTTATTACATGACTGTACAAAATGGCCAAAGCTCACCAATTTGAACACTAAAATGGGTGCATTTTATTGTATGTAAATTCAATTAAAAATCATCTATTAGTTCTCCATTTCAGAGTATAAGCAAGTCCTTAAAAAAGCCTGCACAATCCCCTCCTATCCTCACCATCCCTTCCTCTCACCCGCTCCACTCACACCGACCACACGACCTTTCCACTTCTCTTACCCAGCCACTCCAAGCGGGCCAGTCACCAGTCTGTGAAATGTTTCTGTTGTGAGACAAGCTAAGGACAGCCACTGAGAGTAAGCAGTTAGAAAATTTAATAGCAACTGGCATTGCTGGAACATCCAAGAGCATGGTCCTTTTTCTAGTAATTCACCGTTAAATTTCCCCAAAGTACACGAACTTGACAACTAGGTTAAAAATGGTATTCGTGAGTCAGACTCTGAATGTGGCAAAGTTTTAGGAATAAAATTTTGCTTTTTCCTCCATATGTATGCACAAGAGTGATATGATGATAATCTATGTGAGTCAAAAGTACTCTGTCCATGAGTATATAATAAATATTCTAAGTGGTAAGGAAAAGGGTTCAAGGAAATATTAAAACAGGAATATGAAAAAATGACCAATATGCCACTCTAATATGTATCAGCCATGCAAAAAACTGTCCACTTCTCAAGATACACATTGTTTTACTAACAGGGAGTGAATCAATAGCCTTAGGTATAAGCCAACCAATAATTTCCTTACTTTGCTTCCGCCTTTTCTCTATAATAGTCTCTTCCCAAACACCTGCCAGGGGAGCGTTCCTAACCACTCTCACTTTGGAGCTTCCCAATTCAAATAGTTTTCCCTCAAATAAACTTAAATTTTGGCATTTCTCAGTTAATTTCTTAAGAATACTAAATAGTTCTGCACAAATAGTTCCATGCTAAATAAAGAATAAGCAGCAGCTGATTAAGGGGAAAATCAAATGAGCACCAAAACATACAAAAGTATGTAATGGCCATATAGGGTGGGTTATCTGTTCCTTTAAATCTCTCCTTACCCCCCGCACTGGCTACTCCAAATGTTAGGCGTATTTCTGGTCCTACTTCTGTATCTATTATATAAATTCTGTACTGAAATGTGCTCAACCGTCCTTTTGCTGGAAGAAAGCCTTGGCGGAGGTCCAGGGCGTGGCCTGTGAAAGTAAAGGATTCTGTTTGGCCAAAGAAAGTTTTGGCCCTTGGCCCAGGTCTGCTTTAAAGTCTTGAATATCCTGTCTGGTAATACTATCGTCTACTTGGGGGTCTTGGTTCAGCCTCCATAATCTGTGTTAACAATGTGACTGTGGTGATGTTACCTGGTATCAGCTGGAGCTCTGGAGGGGCTGGAGAGTAAGGTTAGCCAAGAGGTCAGTGGGCCACATCTATGAGAACAACCCCCAACAAAAACACCACACATGGCTTGGCTGAGCTTTCCTGGCTGGCAGTACACACATGGTTGCTGGGAGAAATCCGTGCTGTCTGTAGGACTCCACTGGGAGAGGACAACTGGAGGCTCCAGGCCTGGTTTTCCTGGACCCTATCCTATGAGACTTTTCCCACTGATTTGACTCAGTCTATATTTCCTATAATATACTGTAATTTTGAATATGACAGATTCGCTGAGTTCTGAGTCCTTAGTGATTACGGCACTTGAGAGTGGGCTTGGGGGCCTTTTGAACTTATAAAGACCAAATAATATTTATCCCAGATGTATGGTTGGTTTAGCATCTAGAATTTACACTATATCAGTAGACTAAAAAAAAAATCCACGTGATCAGACGCGGAAAAAGATTTTAGGGGGCCTGATGAACTGGTGGTAGTCAGATCACTCAGGACAGGGAGAGGGCGGGGGAGGGCCCCTCATGGGATCCTCAGGGAACTCCAACGTGAGGGGCACCAGCAGTTACTGGTCTCTGAGGAGCCTCCTGAGCAAAGACCTGAAGGAGAAGAAAGGGCTGCTTGTGCAAAGACCAGCGGGACAGAGAGCACGGATGACCGCTGGACAAATGTGTAGAGTCCTGAGGGCGAAAGGCAGCTGGCCCAGTGGAGACACATCCAGGAGGCCAGTGCAACTGAGCAGGGAGAGGTGGCAGGGCCTGTAGATGAGACCAGGGGAGGCAGGGCCAGATCAGGCCAGAAACACCACAGCTGGGCTCCTCATCACTCACCTTGGGGTTTCATGAGAGGCAGTAGCTCCGTGCAGACATCTCGGGTACCAAAAAAGTTTGTTTTCATCGTCACTTCTGCTTGAATATGAAACGGTGTGGGATCATTAGCTTTCAGGAAAGAAAGAGAATAGAGTTACTAAATAGTAGCCATGTGGTAAAATTCCATATGATATAAAAAAAATAGTGCACGTGAAATCTGGTGAATTTTGTATAAAATTGGCGTCTAGTTAATAGTATTGTGGCAATGACAATTCCTCTTTTGATGATGTTCTGTAGTGTTGTAAGATGTACCATTTGGGAAGGCTGGGTGAAGGGTGAACAATGGGATCTCTGTGAACCAGTCTGTGCAATGTTCTTATTTAATAATCCATTCAAAATTCACCCAAGTGCCCTGAAGTCCAAACTCAAAACTCTGACAACCTGGAAAAGATCCCGAGGAGTCCAAGCCAAGGAAACGAAGGTCACTTGGCTAGGAAACAGTCCCCATTACCCTGGTACTCTGATCTAGTGGGACTCTGTCCCCTATCTCTACTTCCCTCGGGAGGCATTCTGCACTCCATAGGCGCGAGAAGCCCCATCGCGGTGATTCCCCGACAGGTCCAGCCCACCGTGGCTGGAGGTGCTCGGGGCTGCTGCTCCCCTGAGACCAGCCCCTTACTCTTGAAGGCGATGCCCGCGTTGTTGACCAGCACGTCCAGGCCCCCGTACTCCTTGCGCAGGAAGTCGCGCAGGGCGCGGATGCTCTGCAGGTCGTCGATGTCCAGCTGGTGGAAGCGCGGGCTCAGGCCCTCGGCCTGCAGCTGCTGCACGGCCGCCCGGCCCCGCGCCGCGTCCCGCGCCGTGAGCACCACGTCCCCCGAGAACTGCCGGCACAGTTCCCGTGCGATGGCGAAGCCGATGCCCTTGTTGGCTCCGGTCACCAGCGCCACGCGGCTGCAGGACGACATGGCCGGGTGGGGGACAGCGGACCAGGGGTGGTACCGAACGCCGCGGAGCCCCGAGGCGCCTGTGCGAGGTTGGGGGGGCCCGCGCGCCTTTAGAGGGCGCAAGGTGCGCGAAAGCGTGGCGCACTCCCGGGGCGGTGCTGCCGAGCGCGCAGGCGCAGGTCCCACCCCCACGCGGGGCGGAGCTTCCCGGGAAACTGCCCCCGCCGCGCAGGGTGCGGGGAAGGGCGATGGGGGGTACGCAGAACGGGTCCGCCGAGGACTGAGGCTGTTGCAGGCGGCTGCCCGCCGGTCAGCAGAGACCCGTTTGAGCCGTCACGTGACTTGATACGTTTACACCGAACCCTAATCCTAACCCTCATCCTAGGTTCTCCAAGGGTTTTCCCTCGTATTCCCCTAACCAAACATTCACAGTCGCGCTTGCAGAAATGGGGCATTTGTACAGACGTTTCCCCCACTGGTGTTTTAAAAAGAAAATCGCTGGAATTGAAGTCTTCGGAACTGGGGTTGAGGAGTCAGCTGGGGAGAACATGGCCAGAGATCAAGTGTGTGTGTGGATTCCTCCCCGAAGCATGTGAAGGCAAAACCACCGACTTATCCTCGGCTGGTTTTCACATAACAGTGGGTAATATTTAGTAAACCATCCCTAGACACTTGTCAGGTTATGAAGTTACTTATGTCCAGGTCTTCCAGGGTACAGGTGCAAGGGGGCTTGGCAGCCCTTTCTCACACTCAAAATAACGTGTCGGGATGCATCCATTTTAAAATGAGGAACTGGATCCTCAGAAAGTTCATCAATTTGTTCAGTGATGGGAAAGGAATTTTCTTCCTTACTATTTAGAGCTTACAGCAGAGAAGACTATATGACTATATGACTATACTCATTTCATTTCTGTGCTGTCTCTTTTGGTAGAAGCCAGCCACTTAAATGTCAATTTAATCAAAATAGTACAATTTCAAATTCAGTTCTTTAGTTGCACTAGCCACCTTTCCAGTGCCCAACAGTCACGTATGTGAGTGGCTGCTGGTTTGGACAGTGCAGATATACGGTATTTCCATCACAGTAGAAAGCTCTGTTGAAAACGATTTTTTAAGTAGCGTCCAATTACACTGCAATTGGAAGGTAAGTTTCCAATCAGCTGCAAAAACCCAAAACTAATAATCAGGGAAAGACCTTTGCTTTTTTTGACTAAGGCTTTTATTGAGATAATGGTAGTTTCCATTCAGGTAGTAAGAAATAATACAGAGATTCGTACATTTCACCCAGTTTTCCCAAATGGTAACAGTTTTGCAAAATTATGGTACAATATTAGTCAGGAAACTGACATCCAAACAATCCATCCACCAATCATATTCAGATTTCCTCAGTTTCATTTGTACGTGTGCGTGTGTGTATTTGTATGTATTTAGATCTAGACAATTTTACCATGTGTAGGTTTGTATATCCACCACTATAGTCAAGACATAAAACATTTCCATCAGCACAAGCATGTCTCCTGTTGCTCTTTTATAACCAAACATGTCTCTCTTGCCCCCCCCATCACCAACTCTATCTCCTAACAACCACTAATCTGTTCTCCATTTCTAAAATTTTACTGTTTCAAAATGTTACATAAATAGAGTCTTACAGTATGTAACCTTTAAGATTTTGTTTTTCCCACAGCGTAGTTTAAGAGCTTTGTTTTGAATTTTTCTCCCTTATCCAAGTATATGCTTGGTCTGTCACTTGCTGGCCTCTCTCCACACCATTAGTTACTTTCTTCTATACCTGGGGTGAGCCAGTGTTAGAAGGAAGGAGGATGGATTAAATTCACTAAGAGGGCCACATGATGTGCAGGGAACTTTGGGCATGGTGAGGTGCCTGCTATTGCAAAATGAAAATTCTAAGAGAGTCCCGAATCATGATTTTTCAGCCTGATTTGTTTATCATTTCAGTGCTAGTACCAACACAAGAATTGGCATGTCAATGGGGTAGGATGCTCCAGAAAATATAATATATAAAAATATCATGTAGTAATAAGAATTTAGCATATAAGTGGCATTAACAATGAATGGGGGAAAGAAAGAATTATTCCAAAAAACGGTACTGGGGAGAGTAATGATAAGAAAGAAAAAAAAAAAGAGAGATACCTTACAACGTACACCAATTAATTTCTAAAGAGAGAGAAAAACCTGTTTTCTCACTTTTTAAATTTGTGGTTTTATAGATGAAACCATAAAACCAGTATAAGAAAATATAAGTAAAATTAATATTTTTCAGTAAGGGAAAAGGACTTTGTAAGCCTTGGAATGGGGAAAGAATCACAAGGGGAGGACTGACAGATTTGATTATGGGAAACTTTTTGAAAATTTGTTCTGAAAAGCATGCTAATTTAAAGCCAGTGAATTAAGATCTACTTGGGTGATTTTCTGTATTTTTCTCCTGTCAAATTGGGGTGTTGATTCTGGTGGTGTGTTTGAACCCCTCACCCCTCCCTATACAGAGCACTCCTCTGGGTTGTGAACAATTTGTGAAATAAAACCAAAGAATAAAGGTGGAAGGCTCAGATCTGTTATTACTGCTAATGGCTAACTTGGAAGGTACTCCTTAAGTTGTGAGAGTCAAGTTTGAGATCATTCTGGCTGCTATATGGAGAAAGAATTTTATCACATCACATCTATTAACTTGTGGAATAAACTCACATCTTTACTACCCACTGGTTCGAAGCAGTTATTTTATTTGTCCTAAAGTATAGTTCCGTGGTATCTTCAAAATAAAAGGTGCTGAAGAACAGTATGGTTAAGTCCTAAGTTATTAAGCTCTCAGAGTCTTTCCTTGCCCATGATTATTTACGCTCACAGAAATCTTCTTGACACTGGCCTTTCTTCTTACACTTTATGCTTGTTTAGTGTGTTCAGTAAGCCTTCCTACAGGAGTAGACAGAACATGGACTTTGGATTTTGGGACTCAAACTGTGGCTGAGCTGTTTAGTTGTGAGGTAACTCCCAGCAATTTACTTAATTCTGTCAAAGATACAGCCAGATAGTCCTTAAAGTGGTAAGGACAGATTTTACTCAGTAATATACTATTGTAATTGGGAAGAGGGCCCAGGATGACCTGAACTCAGCTTGGGTTTGCACAGAGGTGATTGGGCATTTTAAAGAGAGAATGAGGGAGGGGGATTGGAGGGCCTTTAATAGTCAGGGAAGTGAAAAATTCCAAAGGGTTAGTCAGTGTAAATGCTGATTCGTTGGTTGTGGGCTACCTGGAGACTAAGCCACAGAGGCCCTATCCTTCCTGGGGATTCCATTTCAAAGGAATAGCTTTCAGGTCCTTGAGAAAGACACTCCAGAGTTGTTGGAGATTCACACACATCTCAAATGCTCGGAGGAAGGATTCTCACATTTTAAGCCTTTTTAGTAAATACTCTAAGAAAGGGTGGTAAAAGGGCTGTCATCAAGTGTTGCTGGCTAGAACAAATAGTAAATTTTGGGGGCAGCCTTGAGCTCTTTAAGGGGGGCTAGAGTTATCCTAGGGACGGGGCCTTGAGCTGTTAGAAACTATGTTAGTGTTTATTTAAGTCTTTCAATGAGGGGAAGTGTTGTGGATGAAATCATTTGTGCTGAAGGCTGAGGCTTCTTTGAGACGAAGGCTTGGAAGAGCCTGGCTTGCGTTTGGTCAAGGAGAGCATCTTTGTCAATTCCTATCTAGAAAATGGGAGTATATATTACCTTCCTTCCTTCCTCATAAAAGTAAAATACCCATTTCATCTGTCCCTTTTCTTCCTGTCTTGAATATATACCGTGTTTCCACCAAAGTAAGACCTAGCTGCACAATCAGTTCTAATGCATTTTTTGGAGCAAAAATTAATATAAGATCCTGTCTTCTATTATCTAAGACCCGGTCTTATATTATAGCAAAATAAGACCGGGTCTTATATTAATGTTTGCTCCAAAAGACGCATTAGAGCTGATTGTCCGGCTAGGTCTTATTTTCGAGGAAACACGGTATGTGTGAGAATGTGATGACTGGAGCTGTAGCAACTATCTTGAGACCACGAAGAAACAAACTAAAAGGTGAATAGCCAACTCCTTAATGATGGTATTGTGGAAAAAGAAAGAGCTTTGGTCTTTGATGACATCACTGAATCATAGGTCCAAATCTGGAACCGTCTAGTTCCAGCCCCCTTTTCTTTTCAATAAAGTTAATTTTAGAATAGTTGCAAAGTATTTCTAGTATAACTATTTCTCTTATTATTAACATCTTACTAAGGTAGTACATTTGTCACAACTAAGAAACTAACACTGGAACAACAGTATTAACTAAGTCCACACTTTATTTGGGTTTTACTACTTCCCCCCCTAATATCCTTTTCCTATTCCAGAATTCCCTTCAGACTATCACATTATATTTGTCACTTCTTAGTTTTGTCTGGTTTATGACAGTTTCTCCGAGTTTACTTTGTTTTTCATGACCTTTAAGACCTTTTAGGAGTACTGATCAGGTGTTTCTGATGTTTCTGTCAAGGAAGAACTGGGGTTACGGGGTTTTGGGAACGAATCCCACAGAGGTGAGGTACCACTCCTATATCCCAGGCATGCTCTCACCATCATTCGCCACCACCTGGCCAAGGCAGTGCCCGCCGCATTTCTCCACTGTAAAGTTATTTTCCGCACTTTTGGAAGCAAGTCACTAAGCCTAGCACATAATCAAGGTGGAGGTGGGGGGGGGGGAGGCAGAAATTGAGCTCCATCTCTCGCAGAGAGAACGATTTACCTAAAAGATTTGGAATTTTCCTGCAGAGCTGAACGGGGGCCAATTAGGCCAGAGAGGGCGAAAAGGGGTGGGGCTACTCGAGCAAACGGGCGGAGGACGGGGCGGGGCGGGTAGAGCCGGGTGGGCGGGGCGGGTAGAGCCGGGTGGGCGGGGCGGGTAGAGCCGGGTGGGCGGGGCGGGTAGAGCCGGGTGGGCGGGGCGGGTAGAGCCGGGTGGGCGGGGCGGGTAGAGCCGGGGGGGCGGGGCGGGTAGAGCCGGGGGGGCGGGGCGGGTAGAGCCGGGGGGGCGGGGCGGGTAGAGCCGGGGGGGCGGGGCGGGTAGAGCCGGGGGGGCGGGGCGGGTAGAGCCGGGGGGGCGGGGCGGGTAGAGCCGGGGGGGCGGGGCGGGTAGAGCCGGGGGGGCGGGGCGGGTAGAGCCGGGGGGGCGGGGCGGGTAGAGCCGGGGGGGCGGGGCGGGTAGAGCCGGGGGGGCGGGGCGGGTAGAGCCGGGGGGGCGGGGCGGGTAGAGCCGGGGTGCCCGCGCTCGTGGGGTCCGGAGGCGCGAGGCCGAGGGCCGCGGACCAAGGGGCGGGTTGGGTGCCTGCCCGCGGGGCCGGGCCGGATGCGTGCTCCCCGCTACTGCGGAAGGAAACGCCCGCAGGCCGGCTCCTCGGAGCGGAGGTTCCCGGCCCGCGGGCCTCTGGCTTCCCCCCCCCCCCCCCCGGGTCGGCCCTGGGCGCCGCCGGGACCACTGCACGGGCGCGAGGCGTGTGCCCGCCGCGGAGGAGGCGGCGCCGGCGGCGAGGACGCGGTCCGGGTTGGAGAGGACTGGAGGCCGGCCTCCCGGCGCCCGGCCCGCTTCTTACCCCGTGGCTGTCGACGGTACTGTCCGCGGTCTCCCTTGCCTGGGCCCGCCCGCCGCCGGCGCCATGTGGGAGGCGCGCGGGCGCGGAGGGGGGCGGCGGGACGTCCGGTTGCCCGGGTAACGGGAGTGGGCCGCTCGGAGCTTTCCTTGTATGTGTAATTGTTTGGTGTCAAAGGAGGACCGAGTTCGGCTCGCAGACCCGCCGGGCTCGGCGGGGCGCTGCCCGTACCCGGAGGCCCCATTCGCCGGAAGCCGTTCGTTTAGCGGAGGTGGAGCCGAGAAGCCGCCGCGGGCTCCCGGGCCGCGCTCAGGAGCCTGCGGCCGGCGTGCGCAGCCGGCGGGCGTCCGAGGCCCGCCCGGCCCGAATGCTTCGGGACCGTCGGGTGACTCGTGTAGGTCCGAGGACCGTGGGGGGAGGACGGTGCCGTGTGCAGCGCCGTTACCCCGGCTCCACTGTAAAGCTGGCCCGTGGGACCGCGCGCGTGGCGTGGCGTGTGCGGGCGGAGCGCTGGGCACCGGAGGGGACGAGCCGCGGCCGATCCTGGGGCCCGACTCGCCAACTTTTGGTGGATCAAACAATGACCCTTCCACGGCGGCAGTGCATGTTAATAGTGCCTGGACCTTACTTGTTGCAGGTTTTTGTCCGGTATTTTCTAGACTAGGGTTTAAAAACAGCTGTATGGTTAAAATGCACATGTATAAACGAGTAATATTCATTGTGTCACTTATGTGCTCATGTATATAAGTCACAGAATAAGAGGACACCAAAGTAATAGTAAACGACCCCTCCCCTTGCACATTTTAAAATATTCGTCTTTAAATTCTCTTGTTTTATAAACATACGTAATGTGCTTAGAAACAAACCTAAAAGGGATCATTGAGTTTGTAATGTTCTGTAACTTTATTTTTTCACTTAATATATATTGGGACATTTTTACATATCAGCACACGTTTTCTTCCTATTAATGGCCGCATAATATTCCGCTCCTTTACCTGTATTTGCCGTTGCTTTCAGTTTTAGGCTTCCAAGGAAGTAACAGAAACTCTAGTAGTTATTTTAGATTTTATGATCATTTCTCTGTTCTGTCTGCTTGGCTCATTTTCTGTCTAATCTGTTGCAAACTCCCATTTAATGATATTTATTTCAGGCTTCTGGTTCTAAGAACTATTACTTACTTCAAGCTGAAAGAGGATTTTTGTTTTTTCTCTAAGAATTCCTAGCTGATGGGGAGGCTCAAGGCAACTCTTCATGGAAAAGTATTGTTAGATTGGTGCTTAGTAAATGTTGATTAGAAAAAGTCACCAAAGCACATGATTATCAAATCAGTTATGAGGATTTCCACAGTTAGTCAGCATTTAGTAGGACCTCAAGATAAAACTGTTTTAGAGGGACCAATAAAACGGGCATTCCATTACTGCACAAAGGATCAAGATTTAGCTCACAGTATAAACGTTTTGTATACAAAAAACACTTTAGAGAAATAGTTTGCCAAATAATACATGTTTGTATATTTAAATCCTTACAGGTGCAAAGAACAGTGATTATCATATAACTGGGGAGAAAGGCAAAGGAAATGCTTTTCGTTTTAGATTGGGCCCCTAAACAGAAACTGCACCTTTAGTATGAAGAAGGGAAGAGGAAGAACAAGCCGGATCAGAAGACGAAAACTCTCTAGAAGTTCCGAATCAAGAGGAGGTACAGGTTTGATTTTTTTTTTTGGTGCCAGTGATGGAAAAAGGAATCTCTTGTTGATTGGTATTAACAGATGTACATAGCTTTTCTCAACTGCACATGGGCAATGTTCATAGGGATATTTCTTGAAGTATACTCTTTTTAACAGTGCCACTGTTTCTTTATAAACCTTGTGGGAATACAAATATATTTCTGATGACTGACTATGTCATCTCTGGGGATGACTCCCAGGTTTCTGTTTGTGGTCCCGACCTCTCTCCTGACCTCTCATTACCCATAAGATACAAATGTTTGGATATAAATTCATCATTTTCAAGTTCAGTGTCATCCAGTTTGAATAGTATACTATATGTGAAAGTGCTTGGCCAACTGGAAAGTACTACGTTAATGCAATTGTTATTTTTGATAAAAATTAATAACACTTCTCCCAGTTGACTCCACGCCAGCACTATCTGAGGTAATCTTTTACTGTTTTCTCTTCTTTGCCCTCTGTAGCCACTGTCCTCCTAAATCTTGCCAGGTCTTTCTTAGCTTAACTTTTCCTTCTTCATTCTACCCATAGATGATTTCAATTGGCTCTTTGCTGGTTTACCTGCAACTGTGTTTTTCTTCCCACCTGGTTGTTGTTGCATTCGTTGCAGTCAGTCTAACTTTCCTAAGGATCTGGTTCCATGTTACCTTTTTTGTTTAGGAGACTTCAGGGATGCTCATTCCTTTTTTCATGCTATCCAAACTCCTGACATTAACTCCCTGTATAAGTGGCTCCAGCCTGCCACTCCATGTGTTGGAAATATGTTCTCTGCTCACTGTCCCTGAGCACACCACATACATTTCCACCTCTGCCATTTTTCAAAATACTTCTTCAGCCTAGAACATCTGTTTTCCTTCTCCCTGCGTGTTCATTTTCTCTCTCACCTTCAAGGCTGAGCTGAGATCTTTTTTTTCGTAATGCCATTTCCAGTTTTCACTAATGTCACCCTTTGTTATCATGTTTATTGGGTATTATTCTTAAGGACCTACTGGTTTTCCAGTTGTTTTTCATGGAAGTCTTGTTTCCCAACTAAAAATGTCAACTTGTTGAGGGGGAAGACCACGGTGAGCAATCCCCACAGTGGGTAACATCATGCTGGGTATGTTGTGTTTGCTCATTACATGCTCACTTATTAGATGCTCTTCCTGTAAAATCTGTTCTCAAGATTGGGTAACATATTTTGCGAGCCTTATTTCTTGGACCATATACAAGGTGTGATAAAAAAATACAGTGAATGTTTACATTTAAAAAGTTTATTACAGTAAAAGATACATTACCATTAATCTCCCATAAAATACTCCCCCTTGCTTTGAACACACTTACCCTGTCGTTCTTGCCACTTTCTGAAGCAGTTCTGGAAGTCCTCTTTCATGACTGTCTTTGGTTGGGCTGTTGTGGCTGCCTCAGTGTCCTGAATTGATTCAAAACGTTTACCTTTCATGGTCATTTTGACTTTGGGGAAGAGCCAGAAGTCACACGGTGCCAGATCTGGTGAATAAGGTGGATGAGGACACACAGTAATGTTATTTGACAGAAATTGCTGTACGAGAAGGGATGTGTGACACGGAGTCTTTCTGTTCTGATTACAAAATATGGTGAATGCTGCTGCTGAGTGCCATCCAACGGAAAGGCAGGGATCTTCAGTACAGGAAGTGGCACATCAAACCTTAGTAACAGTGTGTGACAAGTTTCAACTTGTTCAGTGCAGTCAGTCGGGTATGAGCTACGGGTGGATGAGGACACACCATAATGTTTTTATTGGACAGAAATTGCCGTATCAGAAGTGATGTATGACACGGAGCATTGTCAGAGGATGATTTACGGCACACTTTAAATCACACCTTCTCTCACCCATAGCTCAGTCCTCCGTCCCAGGTCCAGACGGAGCTGGGTATAAAGTGGTTGGCGCCCAGGTCACTAACTTTTTACAGGCTCAGCTCTGTTTAAGTGGTTATTTCAAAAGGTGCCCCAGGAAAAGCAAAGTGGGAACTTGTGGCAGGAATCCTAAGCTGCGTCCTTATCGAACTGTCCAGACTGTGGGTGTGAATGGGGTGTCACACTGTCAGATGCCTGGGCAGTAACTCTGAGTAGCTGTTTTCTCATCACAAGACCCTGTCTCTAAATAAGGTCATATTCTGAGGTTCTGGGGGTTAGGACTTCAGCATAGGAATTTTGGGGGATACAGTTCAACGCATAATAGATCGTTTTATTCATCTCTCTTGCTTGTTGCTCTGGTTAGAACGACAGTACAGTGTTGAATAGAAGTGGGCAGAACAGGCACCCTTGTTTTTGATCTTAGGGGGAAAGCACTCAGTTTTTCATCATTCAGTTTGTCAGCTGTAGAGTTTTTGTTATATATTCTTTGTCAGGTTGACGGAGTTCACTGCTGAGAGTATCTGGAATGAAGTTAGATTTTATCTGTTGCTTTTCCTGCGTCTTTGAGATGATCATATGGTTTTTTTTTTGTTTTCATTGTGCATTTAAAAGTTTATTCCCTTTTATGATAACACTGACTTAGACAGTTTATCAGAGATTTTCTTTTTAAACGAACTGATTATATAGTGATTTTAATCATTTTTTCTTTCTGTTGATTAGTGAATGAGAGCTACAAGCCTGAATTTATAGAACTTAAGAGGTGGCTGAAAAATAGGAAGTTTGAAGATCCAAACTTAATACCTGCTAGGTTTCCAGGTAAGGTCTGGCATTCAACTCTCATGACCTTTCTCACATGCGATGTGGGCACAGGTGACAGGAAAGCAGGGGTGACTTTTGCAGGTGGGCTGTATTCTCTCTGGGAGCACATCTTGTGTTGTGTATCATGCTTCCTGCCTTGTTATTATAATATTTGTCAAGGTGAATTAACACACTTTACCTTGTTGTAAAAATAATTTAAATGGGCTTGTAAGGAGACATTCCAAAATGGTGCAGTAAAACTAAAAGTTAAAAAAAGAAAATGAGAATAGAAAAATAAGGCCAAAGCAGGGATAAAGATAATACATAAAAGCCACAATTATAAAATTTTGTACCTCTCTCAGAGGTGGGCCACAAATTAGTCGCATCTTTCTAGCAGCCCAGACAATTTATATGATCAGTTAACTGAGTCTTAGTGTTCTGTAAACAAAACTAAATTGTTTATTCAGCCAAAGTGCAAGTATTCTTCGAACTTAGACCTGAGGGAAATGTCTTCACTGGGTCCTCAAAGGGAAGATCCTTGTGTCATGTGACCTCATGAGGACCTGTGTCCTCATCAATACACTTAGGCTGGTTTCCTGAGACTTTTCAAGTCATGCAGGGTGAGGGGAGGATTGTATGGCTCAGGTGAGTCTAGATGGGAGGTTCCCACCAGCCAGTGGACGTGCTTGTTCTCTGTGTGGCTTGAGGAGAGGAGTCCTGGCGAGGCCTCAGCTAATTCTGCTCCTCAGCTGCTTGGTGGCTCTGCTCCCAAGTGCTGGGGGAGGAGCCCTGTGTGTGGTCATAGCTGTGACAGTCCCCTGAGCAGAGTGGATAATGTTCTTTTCTGGAAGTTGAGATTGTTACGGAGTTGGGATCAGCATTCTCTTCTGGAACATTCCTTAGAGAAGTTGGGCAGCTTGCTGTGGCTATGGGCCTGCATGCAGGGCCACCCAGCTCTGTCCATAAGTGAGTTTGAGGTAATCCTGGGAGGTGCTCTTCCAAAGGATTTGGGGTTTGCTGTGGCACAGAGACAGCCGTGCAGTTAGGGCCATGGAGTGCTGCGTCTCGGGGCAGGCGCAGGCACTTCACCTGAGAGAAAATTGAAACCATGTTTAAACAGCGGCTTCTGAATGCTGTTGTCAGCCGTTAAAAGAATTATTCAAGTACCTGTTAGGGAATTGAACTTTGAGCAAATTAACTTCCTTATATATACATCATGCAAGATAAGTGATTTACCAAGTGTGTCCTTTGTCATGCAGGGTGTCGTGCGGGGTCTCTGGTCCCGCTCCCCACATAAAAATGCAGGACATGGTGAGGCCAAAACAGAACACCCACAGAGCCATAGATGGGGGAGTCATACCACTATAGTCTCGCTGGCGGCTGGGTTGGAGACACAGGAAGCAGGGCCACACTATCCACAACCTGCCGTCCGCTTCTCTGCCAACCAACCTCACTTGCTAACTGCAATCTGCCGTGCTAACTGCAATCTGTGCTCGCTAGCTCAGCCACCATCTTCTTGCTAGCCCCCATTTGCTGCTAGTGTAACCATGGCAGTTATATTAATGGCCAATGGCTCACTGGTTACAGCTGACGGCCAACTAGCCACAGCTGATGGCCATTTACTACCCGAGTGAGCACCTTTCCATGTGAGGCCGAGGCCTGGAAACTGCACTCCTGGCTCTGTCCCCACACCCCTGCTCCAGTGAGGTGACATGTGTGAAGTTGTTCCCTGTGTGTCAGTTACACATGAGGACTTTGGGCTAAAATACTTCATCTGAGCCATTTTCTAGTAGGGCCACTCCTGCTTAATGATGGTGAACCGTATTTGCCGCTAACAGAATGTTTAACTTCCTGTTTTTGAGTGTCAGGGAATGATCACCAAAAGCCGATTTTACTGGACAGTTCTTCACGAGATGATGAAGAGAAAGTAGTATGAGGAGTGGATTCATTGTGCCTAAGGCCTTCTTCTCCTTGGATGTCACTTTGCCTTAAGAAGAACAGATTTAAAATCTAGCAGGAATTGGCACATGGTTTAAATGGAATGTCAGAAAATAAGTAATCTGTCTATGATTTGGAGCAGTAAAGAGTTACCGCTTTTTTAAAAAGGGGGAACAACTCTCTCTGGGCCCACCCCCACACTCTGGGTCACAGAGGAGCTAAAGCAGAATGGTTTGACAGTGATCAGAGCCCACGACATACACTTCTTGGGGCAAGGAACCTTCTGTCTTAGCTTGGGCTGCCGAAACAAATGACCATAGACTGGTAGCTGAACAATTTGTTTCTCACCTGTGAGAAACAGAACTCCAGAACTCTGGAGGCTGGGAAGTCCAAGATCATGGTGCAGGCAGATTCAGTGTCTAGTGAGGACCGATTCCTGGTTTGCCAGTTGCCATCTTCTCGTGTCCTCACATGGTGGAGCACAGGGAGCAGGAACAAGCGCCCCGTCTCTTCTTATGAGGGCACTAATCCCTTTCGTGAGAGCTCCACCCTTGTGACCTAATCACCTCCCAAAGCCCCACCTCCTAATGCCGTCGCATTGTTGGTTAGGATTTCAACATATGAACTTAGGGAGACACAGATATTCAGTCCATAACACCTTCCCTAAGTTCTTGATATGTCTTTAACTCTTATTTTAAAAAAAATTATTTACTTTTTTCAGTTATAGTTGACATTCAATAGTATTTTATATTAGTTTCAGATGTAAAGCATAGTGGTTATTTATATAATTTATGCAGTGATCCCCCCAATTAGTCCAGTACCCCCCTGGCTCTATACATAGTTGTTGCAACCTTATTGACTATATTCTCTATGTTCTACTTAACGTCCCCATGACTGTTTTGTAACGACCAATTTGTGTTTTTTAATCCCTTCACCTTTTCACCCAGCTTCTCACCCCCTCTCCCTTCTGGCAACCATCAGTTTCTTCTCTGTATCTGAGTCTGTTCATGTTTTATTTGTTCATTTATTTTGTTCTTTAGATTCCACATGTATGATAGGACTCCCACATTTATGGTAGTCTGTCAAAATGTATAAAATTTTGGGGAATTAATCTGTTTGTGGAGGGGCGAGGTAAGGCTCCCAAGGTGCTATGTATCAGGAGTCTGTCTTTATACTCTCACCTGATTTATGCTTTGGGAGTTGACTATTTCCTTTTACCACCAAAGCACTCGCCTTGTCTGAGCCTCCCACGTGGGTTTTGTGAAGCAGAAATTTGAAGGCAACGAGAGGTCTGTGAGAAGCTTGACTCTTATAAGATCCTAAGGGTCACTTCCTTAGGAATTGCAGGTTACTGTGATCTGTTTTCTGATGTTGAACACTATGTTGCAGAAATATAGGTATCCTCCAGATTCATGCTATATGCTAGCTTATGCCCATATATATGTTTGGAAAGACATTTCCACTTAAATTAGCACGAGTCTTTTAAAGGATGGTACCATAGAAACAAAATCCTTTCATTAGTAATTGATTCCAGGGAGGGTTCTGGCCCACTGGGATGCTTGACTCTACCATGGGACACACAGAAAAAATTCAGTAAGGTCTTAAACCAAAAGCATATGTCTGATAATAGTATGCTTCTTGGTGGGAGATGTTAGACTCATGAAAGCAAACTTGCTAGACACCTGATGCAGGACGTGAGGCTCGAATTCCCCCAGCCACCGGGAGCTCCCAGTGGTCCCACAGACACTGACCTCTGCTGAATTATATTCCCCCCTTAGCCGAGAGAAACAAGGTCAAGAAGTCTGAATTTGAAGAGATGAATACTCTCGACCTCCTTTAATACTTGTGGGTCATACTAGACCTGTGCCTGCCCGAAACGCCGTCATCTGACTGCTGTAGGAGGGCAGCCTTGGGCACAGAGGGGTAACCTGCTGGATGTCGGTGCTGGTGACGGTGGAGCTGGTGAACTTGCTGTTGTGTCTGTGCTCTGGCCAAGGCCGTGGCTCGCGGGCAGCAGCTGGCCCTGGGTCTATTCCGCCCAGCTCGTCCAGGGAAGGAGAGCACTTCTAATGGGTTGCCTCGTCGGGGAGGGGAGGGTGTAGTTCACAGGCTCTGTGGGACCTGACTGGATGTTACTGGTCAGTCACAGAGGTCTCATCTCATTGCTGGGGCAAGCTGGGTTGTGGTAGTGGGTAAGTGTGGCCTGAGGTCTCTGAGGTTGGGTGGGCATTAGGGAAGGCTGCCCGTACCAGCTGGTAGGCCCCAGGGGAGAGAGTCCAGCTTACAGGCTCCTGTAAGAGACCCAGAAGCAGATCTTTATAAAGCCCGTGATCTTCAGGTCGCGACTCTGAAGCTTACTTTGCCCTTCAATGATTACAAAACAAACCCCAGAGGAAGTCGGGACATTTTCCAGAATAGCTTCTTGATCCTCTGGGAATCCAAGGATGCGAGACTTCAGCTTTGTATAATTTTGAAGTTCGTTTACCTCTTTTATTCAAAATGGTATCTCTGAGACCTTGAGGATATAGTAGGATTTACCCCTTTTCTGTCTTTGTGTTCCTCCTAGGTACAGGAAGAGGGCTGATGAGCAAAACATCCCTGCGGGTGAGAATTTCTCTTATGTCCTTGAAACCCAATGTAGATGTTGCTGCTTTGTTTTGGTGATTCAAATCATGTGAGTTAAAAATATTTCAGACATAGAGGCATTTTTTCTAGCTAATGGATATGTTTGAGTTCACTTCTGTCTGTTGGAATTAAGTTTGCCGCGTATAAGAGACAAGCCCAAAGTAACAATGCTTAAACTGAGCAGGAGTTTCTTTTGCCGTCCTGTAAATGAGCCTGGATAGGCAGACCCGGGCTGGCGTGGTCCCATGGCTGTCAGAGGCCCTGATTCCTTCTAGCTCTGTACCCACATCCTTGGAGGGACCCCCACACCCTCAGGTCGCGGGCATAGATCCTGGCCTTTGAGCAGTGGGACCGAGCAAGGGGGTTAGGAAGGGCAGACTTTCTCTTGTCGAGGAGATTCTAGCCCCGTCTCATCTGCCAGTGACCAGGGACATGGCCCAGCTAGCTGTGAGGGAAGTGAGACGAGGGGTCCTTTCCCTGGCACTGTGCCGCTCCAATGGGATTGCAGTGGAGAGGAGAGGGAGAGAAGGCATGTTGGGGCAGGCAGCGAGCTGGCTCCGTCAACAAATTACAGAAATCAGATCATATTTTAAACGTGCCAGGGAGGGAGCTGCCCTCCTCTGAGAGGCTCTGCTGAGTCAAGTAAGTAGAAGCTGAGCCAGCAGAGGGAGAAGGCCTCGCCTCGGAGCCTGTCCTGCCCAGGACGCCTTTAGCCAGCTGTGGCTCCGGAGGGAGCACAGCCCCAAACCTCTGGGCTTCTGTCTCCTCACCTGGAAAACCGGGAGGTGAATGACAGATGATCTCCAAGTCCTATTTTCCTTCTCCCTGTGCTGTTTTCTGTAAAGCTACAGTTTTCTGCAAGGCTACAAATTCATTCCTTAACTTATTTAAAAATTATTTATTTTTAATTTCTTAACTTATATAAAACCCAGCTATGTACATATATTTAGCATAAAGAATGGTAGCTTTTAATGTTGTAATTCTATTATGCTATTATTTTTTGTTGTTTAAAAATTTTAAAATGTGGTAAAATGTACATGAGAAAATTTACCACCTTAACCATTTTGAGGTGTACAGCTCAATAGTATGAAGTAATTCACATTGTTTTGCAATATTTTTATTTTTTGAACAGAGGTGTAATTGACTTCATTCTGTAGCAGAATTTGCGGAGGAGAAATAAAGCTCTTATGTATACAGCAGTAACTATAGGTTTGTTTGTGTAGATCATGAAATGATAATTGACAGTTGCTTTACATGTACTTTAAAATATATGATATTTCTTTTTTTTATATATTTTTTTACGTGTACTTTTAAGTGTGGTCTTTTGTTAAACTTTACACGTAATGAAATGCGTAGATTTTAAGTGCCTAGTTTGTTGAGTCTTTTTTTTTCTTATACACTTTTTTTTTTTCTTTAAGCCTCCTTAAAGCACAGCTCACAGTGGCCCGTGCAGGGATCAAACCGGCAACCTTGGTGTTATTAGCATCACGCTCTAACCCGCTGAGCTAACCGGTCACCGAGAGATTTACCCCACTCAAGATAAAGAACATTTTATTGTGTGGCTTTTTTTTTTTAAATCAGAAAGTTATGGGTATCAGAACAGGAAGGGATGGTAGTGATCATTCAGCTTAATCTCAATTGACAGATGAGGAAACCAGAAATTGCACCCAGATGATTTGTGCCTGACATTTTTCACCAGCTTAGAGATTTGCCTGAGATTTTTCACCATGCCAAAGCATGGGCATCCTAAACTTTCCTTTCTCTTTTGCTAAGGAGGGACAGGTGATTATTTCATTGCCCGAGAGTTGCCTGCTCACTACGGACACCGTGATGAGGAGCTACTTAGGGGCATACGTTGCTAAGTAAGTGACCACTCACAGGCTCATCTGGTACAGGAGCTTCTCCTTTGACGTCTGGGTCCTGGGCCAGTGTGTCACCGAAGGCAGGGTTCAGTAGGAGCAGCCCCTTTGCATAGGCAGCAGACATCTAAAATGATGTCTATGAAGTTTGTGCTTAATTCATTGTAAACTGCATTTTAAAGGTCTTTAATCGGCTGCCTGGGATGTGGGTTTGAATGCTGCTCTATCGCTTACTAGAAAATGAAGACTAAAGGGGATAATAGAGGTACATCAGATGAGGCGGGGTGTCTTACCTCATAGTAGCCTGTTCTCCTTCCTCATAGTAGAGCTTGACAAATGTTAATTACTCTCTTTTATTTTTACTCTTATTGTACTCGCTTGAATTCTCTTTCAACTATGAAGGGCTGTTGACGTTACGGAAGTGTCAGTGTTCCTTAGCATAGAGGAGGGGAGGTCGGCCTGGGAGTGGGGACTGTCTGGCTCATCTTATAGCGGCCTCTGTTTGGGGGTTTTCTGAGGACAGCGTGGGTGAGAGCCTCAGCAGGAGGCGTTTCTAAATCTTGAGGGTTGAAAGATTGTATTGCTTCTTAACCCAGGGTAAGTTCTGGGCTTTCCCCTCTGGCTGATGCATATTTATTGGCCTGAGGAGAAGCACGGATGCTCTTAGTATTAATGTTTTCCGTACCATTCTGAAATTTTGAGTTGAATGTATGGTAATATAAGAATCTGAAACTTTGAAGAATTAATGTAAAGTTTTTCTAAATACATTCATGAACATGAGATCTTTATTGGTCACAAATAAAAATGCGATGTATAATTTGCAATAGAGGGGGTAAGTTTAGGGACAAAAGCTTTAGACCTGTAATAATATATAATGAGCTTTCATTATTAGGCTGGTGCAAAAGTAATTGCGGTTTTTGCATTTTCAACCTTTTAAACCGCAATTACTTTTGCACCAACCTAATACCGTATATATTTTCCGTCTAGGTTAGTATCATACAGTAGAACTTATGCAGTGATAGAAATGCTTCACTCTGTGTTGTCCAGTGTGGCAGCTAATAGCCACCTATAGCCGTTGAGCATTTGAAATGTGGCTTGTGTGACTGAGGAATTGAATTTTCAACATTTAATTTTAAATAACTAAAATTGAAATACGTAACTACTCATACCCAGTGGATGGGGCAAGTCTAGGTTCTTTCCACCAATTTTTTCCCCCCCGAGTTTTATGTCATTACCCAAATGAAACAAGTGGACTTCCAAAAGCTTTAAAACTGAAGAACCAAGTTGGGAGCAAAGAGGTGTTTGCAAAGAAAAGGAATCTCTTGCCAACAAAGCTGGGTTAGTGAGTCAGCTCCTTTATCGGTGTGACTTGCTTAGAGCACTTGGATTTGGGGGAAGCTGGGGAGAGGAGAGCCTGGGGGAGGAAGATCCCCTTCGGTGCGTTATGGAAACTAGGTGTCCTGACGCTGTGGCCCAGTCCCTCTGGGAGCAGAGCAAACCTCTAAGATGTCTGCACCTTTTGCTTACCCCATATTTTGAATAAAAGTAATTCCTTTAATCGGGCTTTTCATTGTACAAGGTGGCAGCCTCCTCCGTCTCCGCTGCTGGCTCTGTGCACCTTTTTAGTTGCAGAAAAGCATGCTGGGACTCGTTCTCCCTGGAAGCCTTACCTGGAGATTTTACCGAAGGCCTACACCTGCCCTGTTTGTTTGGAGCCGGAAGTGGTGAATCTTCTTCCCAAACCTTTGAAAGCAAAGGCCAGAGAGCAGAGAACCCGCGTGCAGGAGTTCTTTACTTCCTCCAGAGACTTTTTCTCTTCCCTGCAGCCGCTGTTTTCCGAGGCAGTTGAGAACATCTTTAGCTACAGCGCCCTCCTGTGGGCGTGGTGCACCGTCAACACCAGAGCTGTGTACATGAAGCTCGGGCGGAGGCAGTGCTTTTCTGCAGAGCCAGACATCTGTGCACTCGCCCCATACCTGGATCTGCTGAATCACAGCCCAGCTGTCCAGGTGAGAAGTTGACGAGTGGATACACGTTCCGTTTCCATAGGAAGGACTCCGACATGTAGAACCTGTGACTTTGAATAGTGAGTGAAACCACCGGGACGGTGCAGCTGGCTTTAGGAAAACCTACCTGCCGTTAGGCATGCTCCTGTCTCCTCCCGACCCCGTTTTCCTTCCTGGTATCCTTTTCCTTTGCCCAGGTTTCCCTCAGGGCTCTCCAGGCCCACAGATCCTGGTGCTATATCCGCTGGATAGGCTTAACCAGCCGCCTGCCCCTCCCTCCCTCACCTTGGTGCAGAGTCTTCCTTCCTCCTTCTAGAACTGTCCTACTCCCTTTTAAACGTGGTGGCCTTGCTGTCAGCTGTCATGTTGGCAGTCATCACTGAACGACTTGCTCCTTCCCGCTCTGAGCTCTGCAGTCTTAGAGGATGGGGACTGTGCCTTGTTCTTTTTTGTAATCCCAGCGCTCATTGCATGGCCTTGCACATAGTAGGGTTTCAGTAAGCCTGTATGGAATTTGTGGGGAAAAGGAGTCTGGGAAGTAATTGATGAATCCCGCTTTGGGGGATGGTCACAGATGTCGTGTTCCCTAGGCCCTCTCTGTGGCACACAAAGGAGGTGATTATATGCTGGGGAAAGTCCTGGCTTTGAGGGTGAAGGATGTCCGCGGTCCGCTCACGTGTAAGCCATGCAGGTACCCTTGGTGGCACCTGGCCGGGACCCAGGTTCATGCTGTCTTCTTCACACCCCACGTTCCCCTGAGAAGATGGATGATGCCTGGTTAGTCCCCTGCCAGTGAGAGGAGCGCGTGGGGAGGCCCTGCCCTCACTGTGCTTTCTGACGCCAGGATGCTGTCCTGACTTGTCTGCTGTTACTTCTATAAGAAGATGCATTTCTGACAACATTAAGCAAAGGAGGCCAAGATTAGAAGGGTCTTTCTGTGGTTGTCAATGAAATAATGCCTGGGGCGTGTAATACAATAGGGTATTGTATACAGGGGCTCAGCCAGGCCCCGCTGGTGTGACTTTAGTTTTACGGGGCTGTTAGTCATTTAGGAGTGTAGGGGCACTGCATACTGTAGCTGTGGGCATGTGGCTGAGGGCCCTGGAAAGGCCGCAAATATTTACTCTCTGGCCCTTGTGGAAAAAGCTTACCGGCCTACGGTCCAGAGTGCATGGCTGCTGGCTTTTGGCGTGAAACTCCAAAGCATGGCCCCGATCTGTTGTTGATAGCTCCGGGTAGGAATTTCATTCAGCCTGGTATCGTCGTCACCTCCTGGGATTTGCTGCTAGGTAAGGAGGCCTTAGTGCTGGCACCCACTCCCTATTGTGGGGAGCAGCTAGGTCTTCTTGGTCTTTTCCTCTATACCTATCATCTAACAAAATTGTCACAAAAACTTCATATGACAGTATCAGCCAACGGCATGCTGCTCAAAGGCTGGGTATTGTAAGACCTGAAATTTTATGTGCTGCCTTGACATCTTTGGGCCTCACAGGGCCCAAAGCCTGACCAGATACTCCCCCACCGGGCAGGAAAGGCTTCCCACCTGGCTCGTTGCTCCGTCAGCCAGACTAGCTACACCCCACCTGGTCCTCAGCCTAACAGGTTTCACCTGCCAGCCCTCAAAATTATTCAAACAAGCAAATCATATCTTCCCACGGGAACCAGGGAAACCAGTAACCTCTTGTTACTACAAAGCCCGCTCCTCATGGCCCCTGCTGGCCACTCTGCTCCTGAGTGCAGCCCTGTGTCGCCCTCCATGGCACACTGCAGCTTTGCCCCGCCAGGCTGTACATGTGCCGGATAAACTGTTGTCAGTCGCATCTGTCCATTGTCAGGTGGTGTGTGTTCGACCGTCCTCAGAACCCTGGGCAGGACTCCCTCCCTCACCAGTGGGGTGAAGTCGAGGTGAACAAAGGCAGACATGGCGTTTGGTCCACATGGGGTTAAATTCAGTGATGGGTGTTTGAAAGCTACATCTGGCTTCAGTTGGTACAGTAACTTCATCTTTTTAGTTTTATTCTTTGCTTTTAAAAAAACCTTTTAACGATTTTCCTTTCAAGGTAAAAGCAGCTTTTAATGAGGAAACTCGCTGTTATGAAGTCAGAACAGCGTCCAGTTGTAGACAGCACGAGGAGGTGTTCATCTGCTACGGCCCTCACGATAACCAGCGGCTGCTCCTGGAGTATGGATTCGTTTCCACGCGTAATCCTCATGCTTGTGTTTATGTCTCAGAAGGTTAGAATTAACTTTGGTTCTTATCACAAAGTGACACAAATGTTTTTTCTCCATTGCAGATGTGGTTATTTTAAGTTTTAATAAAAATGGCAAATCTTAAAATGCATATCATTTATTTTCCCCGAGGCTAACCTTACTCTTACTGACCACACACTTTCAGTATTAAAGTAAAAACAATAAAGCTTTGATCGATATTGAGGATAAGAACTGAGAATGGTTTTATTGCATTAGGTGAGACAATAGAATGGAAGGCGAGGAAAACTGCTAAGGACATAAATACAATATTAATAGATGGAAAGAAAAGGAAATTTTTTGTGACAGACACAAAGTTTTAGTGACAGAGACATTGTCACTGCCACTGACAAGAATTAGAGAGCAATCAATAGAAAATATTAAGCACCTAGTGTGTGGAAGGCTCTGTGCTAATCACAGAGATAAATATATCACACCTTGTTTGGGGGTTTAATGCCACGAAGAACGATTGATTTCATTTATATTCTTCTACCGTCTAGGTAGTCATTATCATTGGTATTGCTATTTTTTTTATTATTGTTAGTTTCAGGTGTACAAAACAATGTAATAGTTAGACGTTTACACCCCTCACAAAGGGATAGCCCTTTCCCCCATTCTACTACCTCTCTGACATTGTATATAGCTGTTACAATACCATCGACTCTATTCCCTATGCTGTACTCCACATCCTGTGACCATATATATATATATATATATATATGTGCATATATATTAAATTATAGTTGACATTCAGTATTATTCAGCTTCAGGTGGACAGTGCAGTGGTCAGGCATCTACACCATCCATGAAATGGTCTCTCTAATAAGTGCAGTGCCCATCTGATACCCTATTTTGTAGTGTATCAGATGGGTATTGCTATTTTTAAAATAATAATTGAGCTCTTCAATTTATGCTATGAAAATCCCAAATATAGTATGAAAAACAGTGCATGGCGGGCTGATTTTTTCCCTCTTCTCCTGAAGCAGCAGAGACAGCTTTTTAGGTTATGAAGATTTGGCCAGAGATTTACTGAGAGTATAATTTGAGGTAGTTTTAATATAAGTTCTGATGGAAATAGAAACTCGATTGAGGTGATACTACACCACCCTTTAGGCAGAATAAAGTTATTTATCAAAATAAAATAGAAAAGCAAAAACGGCCTGGCTGGTTCTTTTAGAAAACTAGCTTTGAGGTTAGCCTCATATAATCAGAATAACTTTAATATTGGTGACCATGAAATACTGATTTGTGAACAAAATTTATGTGTCAGTTATTTTTACATTTGAGAAAGAAAAACAGAAATATGAAAAGAAAATTTAAAAATAGAAAAATCCCTCCTTGCCTTATGGCTCCAAGTAACTGTTAATTTTTATATTCACTTTCAGTTGTTTATGATTGCAATCACTAGTGTTCAGACAGTTTTGAATTCTGGCTTTTAAAAACTTAATACTGTAAACATTTCCCCGTGTTTGTCCAGAGCCTACACTTTTGGTGATGTAACTTCCCAGCAGCCCTGCTGATGGCTTAGTGACTTGGTTTTGTTGGTCGGTTCGCGTAGTGTCCGCATGAGCTGAGGTTGTGGATGTTTGGTTCCCTGCCCTGGAATTCTTGTAGCGTTTCAAGGGCTAATTATGATCTCACTGGGTTGGACCTCAGTAGTTTTTTTTTTTTTGGTATGAATTAGACAAACTGTTTACTTATGTCTTGTTTGCTAAGCTGAGAAGGAAAGGTCTATACTTTTGTCTGAATTACACCCTAAATCTCAGTCTGATTTTTTTTTTTTTAATGTAGATATACTTGTTAAGTATCTTCCATCAACAGATAAACAGATGAACAAAAAGATTTCGATTTTAAAGGATCATGGCTTTATAGAGTAAGTGTTTCTTTCTCTCAAAATTATTCCTTCAGAAATTTTGATGCAAAAATTGAGGGTTAGGGTTTCTAGAGGTGTGACATACCTACTGACTCGCACCACTTGACAGGTAGGTATTTATTGAGCACTTACTATGTGCAGTAAATTGTGTTTGATGTTGTGGGGCACACAAGGAGTGGAAGATACTTTTCAAGAAACTTTGTTTCTTTGCCCTGTACATGTTGGAAACATAAGGTACCCACTTGAAATATTAAATTACTGTACCAGAAAAGAGCCCTGAATGGATTGATTGGTGGCCCAGTATGTTTGTCTCTGACCTGGGGTGGGATGGGATGGCACTGGGCTCCTCCTGGGGGCCAGGCTGGCCTCAGTCACTCACCTGTGGGGCAGCCAGGTGACTCCAGCCGAATGGGATAAACAAGGTTCAAGGCTCTCCCTTTCAAATATTCTTCTGTCGATAAAACTAAGCTTTAACTAATCCAGCCTCAGTACGAGGGCAGTCTAGCTGTAGTGGTTGCCATTTGATTCCAAGGATGACGCAATTCTTCATCATTGATCTCACTTCGCCTTTGCCCTGTGGCACGTGCCTTCCGGCTGTGGCCTGCTCATCCAAGGTCAGCTTCTTAACCAAAATGAATTGAAAAATCCTCTTTTTTTTTCTTTCTCCTTTTTTTATTTTTATTTTTAAAAGAATTTTCTATTACTCAGGCTTTATTCTTAAGTGTTTGCAGACTTATTTTTTTCTTTTGTCTTTGTGACCAAGATCACAGGTTATATAATGTTTAGTACCCCTTTAAAAATGGTTGGGCTCCTTAGCCATTTGCCATGGTGTCATGAAGTACTGAAATGACGGATTTGTTCTTGCTTTTTTACTTTAGAAACTTGACATTTGGATGGGATGGACCATCTTGGAGGCTGCTCACAGCTCTTAAGTTGTTATGCCTGGAAGCTTCAGAATTGTAAGTTTCACCTGTATTGGTCACGAGCTGTAGTTATAATCTGGAATGCTATTGTGCATATTGGGGTTGCTCATTCTTTAGGTAACTTGCCCATGTGGTGAGTGTTTCAGTTCTAAGTTTTCACCACTTAATGTTTCCTGGGCCTTTGGGTCCTCAGCTCACACAGCTGTGTGTGCCCAGCCCACAGCTCCTTCAGCCTGGGCTTGTCAGGGGGCCGGGGAGTAATGCCCACTATGGAGCAGAAGCTCAGGTGAGGAAACTGTGTGCGGGGAGGACTTCCTGGAGGTGGTGGGCCCCATCCTAGAGCAGCTGGGAGGACTCAATGAGACGATGCCTGGAAATCACCCTGAGCATGGAGCCCAGAAGGAGCTGGTGCTCATTTAATGAAGCCTGTTACATTGTTATGATACTGCTTCCTTGTTCTTCTGTAGGAATTCAGGGAGAAAATTATTCCCTGGTCTCAACACCAGAAATAGCTGTTTATTCTCAGCAGATGGTGTATTTGTCTTACAGACACCATGACTTTGTATCTGAGGTGTTTTCCTCCTTATTGCTCACTAGGAAACTCAGAGGCAGATTTGCGGTTCACTGAATGTGCAGGATTTTAAGGCAGCCATGTATCCTGGCTGCTGTGTCTTACCTTCCCCCCTCTCGTCTTTCTTTTGTCTTGTTTTCCCTATCTACTCATCTTGCATTTATTTTATTTCGTGTGTACCCATGTAAATTTCTTAATATCCTCTTGGAAAAAGATATGAGTCCTTTTCAGGCACGTCAACTTCAAATGAAATACAATAGGATGTTTTCCTGAGGTCATCCTGAGGCTTCTCTTTTTCTCTTTGAATTATGGTGCCATTTCACTTTGAGTTATGGTGCGGGTGGGCGGGCGGGAGGGAGGGAATATATATATATATATATATATATATATATATATATATATACACACACACACACACACACATACATACACACCAACACACACACCCAAATCTATTTATTGACCTCTAAATCTGTATCAGGCAGTGTGCCGAATATTTTATGTATATTTTATCTATATGACACCATTGTAAGATGAATGCTTTTATCTAAATAGACAAAAAAGCTGAGACATGGTAGAAATTAAGTGTCTTGACCAAGTTCTCATAATTGATCAGTGGCAGAAGTGAAATGCCCAGTCTAATGTAAATGAATCTAAATCCGTGTTCCAATCATTTTGGTTCTAGTACATGCTGGAAAAAAGTACTTCTTGGGGAAATAATTTCAGATACAAATGAGAAGACAAGTTTGGACATAGCCCAGAAAATATGCCATTATTTCATACAGGAGACTAATACTGTGCTTCAAAAGGTATGTTTCTAGAATTTTGCGTCTTTTTCTTACAGGAGTTCTTTGTCCTATACATGTTGGGTGGGGCTGTTACATCTCCTTAGTTTCATTTAACGGCTTAAATGAACATTGATGCAATCTGTTTTTCTGACTGTTAGCCTTATGTCTGCGCCTTTTAACAGGTAAAATTGTTGCAGGAATTCTTGGTAATAGATATTTAAGTACTTTTTCCCTTTTTAGTAAATGTTTTAATTAAATGAGAAATCAGCTCATTTGCATGAAAACATTACTGGGATTACAAAATGTAGTGAACCTTGATGACATTGTGCTAAGTGAAATAAGCCAGAATACAAGAAGACAGATACTCCATGATTCCACTTACGTGAGGTGTCTAGATGACGCAGACTCATGGGGACAGAAAGTGAAGGTCACCAGGAGCTGGGGGGAGGGCGAAGTGGGAGTCATTGTCTAGTGGGCGCAGAGTTTCTGTTTGGGATAATAGAACGGTTCTGGAGTTGGATAGAGGTCATGGTTACATACCGTGTACTTAACACCCCTGAATTGTACATTTAAAAGGGGTCAAAACGGTAAATTTTAATTTATGTATGTTTCATTACAATAAATATTTGTTTCAAAATAACTTCCAGGTTTCTCATATGAAAGACGAAGACCTGGCTTTGGTAAACCAACTGACTTTGGTGGAAACACTGTGGACAGAAGAGCTAAAGATTCTCCAGGCGTCTGCTGAGCTCCTACCTAATTTGCAAACAGCTTTTACGGAACTTCACTGAAGTGCTTTTGATCACCTCCTATGGTGGGTGTGATGACTTAAACATTTTAAAACTAGGTTTACTTTATGTAGAATCACGTACAGTCAATGGATGGTTTCTATTAAACAATTACATACTTAATCCTGTTCCTTTAACTTTTTCCGGTCCGTGGGATGGAGTGGTGGCCCCTAGGACCTTGAAGGGTATCTGCAGGGGACAGAGCAGATGCTGGGGATCCCGAGCTGTAAGTGAGGACGGATGTGCCGTGCTAATGGCACTTCTCGTATCTCAAAATAAACAGCCATCCTGAAGGACGAAATCTGAGAAAAGGACTGAACATGAGGGGCAAGGGAGGTGGTGGGGGAGCAGGGTCAGCCGGCCTCTGTGTGTGGTCTTTCACTGGGTGTCCTGCTTCTTACCTGACTCAGCAGCTGTGCTTCTCTCCTGCTCTGATACCACTGGGATTAGGGGCGCCCTGGCGGTGGGTGGCTTTGGAGGGGGGAGTTTGGGGCAGTGCTCGGCAATCCTGGGTGCCAGCCGGGCTTCTGCTGCTCCCATGCTTGGTTTCCTGTCTGAGAATGAGATTGTTGGGCTGGAAAGGGGGTTCCCTGTGCTGCAGCCCATTGCCCTCCCAAACCCTACCCACCTGTGGCACCTGTGGCAGGCAGAGGCCCCAGGTGGTACTGTCCCTGCCCCTCCCAGCCGCACTGCTCTCTCAGAACCAGGACATTAGATGATGAGAGGGACTGTCCAGTGCTGACTGATTTTTATGAATGGACAGTTAATTAGTCGTTACTAAATAAAGGAGAAAGCTGGAGCCTGCCTCCTCAGTCCTCCCTCTATCTCAGTTTTCCAGAATGCGTTTAAATCTCTCGTCACCAACGTCCGTTCACCGTGCTCTTTGTGGGGGGTATTTAACACTTTTATTCTGCTACATTTCTCTCATTTAATGGGGGTATTAGGAGGATTAGGAGAAACATTTTTGTGGTCCATTGGACATTTTGAATTATGTGTCTTTGCCTTTCTTTTTTAAATTATAAAAGCATATTAGGCTATTGACTTCCCTCCGAGTACAGTTTTTATATAAAGTTGCTCTGATGAGTACTTGTTAGATCTTGGCTCTGGATTCATACTTTTCACAGCGTTTCCATGCCTGTCAATTAACATGCAGGACAACTGTGTGTGATTGGGGGGGTCAGAGTAGGTATCATGTCATCGTCACAGAAGCAAATATGTGCTTATTATAAAAACTGGACCACACTGACACGTGTGAGACAATAACATTTATTAAATATCAGTAATACTGCAAGGCCTTTATGTGCAGTGTTGTTTTTCCCTGTCTCTTATTTTATTAGTTTTAGGTGCACAAAACAAAGTACTAGTTAGACGTTTATCATTTATATCCCTCACACTGTGTCAGCCTCCCTCCCCCCATCCACTGTCCCTCTGACATCTATGTGCAGTATTTTATTTAAGCCTTGCAACTACCCTACTTTAAAAATAAAGGGGTGAAGAGATTGTGTAAGATTGCGCACCTAGTACATGGTAGAGTGGAAATGCCCCCTCAGCATGCCCTCGGACCACTGCCCACAGCGTTGCTGTGTTTGTGTCCAGAATTTGCAATGCTGTCCTGACAAGGGGATGAGTTCATGGTTCCATGCCTTCATCTCCATTTTCAGCTGGCATGGTACGTGCAGACAGTGGAGCTGCTTTGACTTCTTACACAAGCATTAGTGTGCATTGCACACCTCGCTGGGGAGACGTCAGAGGGGTCGGCGTTGCTGTTCCTGCTAGGCCACCTAAAAGTCTTGCTTAAACACAGTGGGAGCCCTGCCTGCCGGAGAGCAGCCTTCTTTCTTCTCAGCAGGCCCGGGTCCGCACGGGGTCCTCACTGCAGGTCTCCTCGCTTGGAAAGGCAGGAGGTGGGCACAGGTGCAGGCCCAGGCCGGCTTGTCCTGGGAGAGAAAGGGGTCCTATAGGGAAGTGAGGGGCTTGGCTCTCTGCTCTGTGTGGACACAGCTGCTCAGCCCCCTTCCTGTCCCCCCCCCCCCCCCCGCGTTCCCTTGCCCACATGGCATTGCGGTAGGTGTTGGAGGAGCCTCCTGGGGGCACTTTTGGGGTTTCCAGGGGAAGGTGCGCTCCTGGCCTCTCACACCCCCAGGCAGAGCTTGTCTAACTGCTGACTGGGGAGGAAGGGCTGGCCGCAGGGCACGCCCTTCAGCCTCACTCCTGGAGCCTTTCCCGTTTAGGCCTCTCCAGCACAGCTGGGCCTCACTGGGGATGTCTGCTTGATTCTGGGGTTCAGTGTAGGTAAACTGGCCTAAAGCCACTGTCATATTTTGACCTCTAGCCTTACTCTTTTATATTGTATATCCTTTGGGGAATCAGGGTGGGAAGAGGGGGCACTTCCGCTGTAACTCTCAATGGGCTTTGGCCTCCAGGGACCCCTGGACATGTCATGCAGGGGGTGCAGCTGTGGAAGCACAGCGAGGGACTCTCCAGGCTGGGGCGGGCTGGGGCCTGCTCGTCCTGCCCCAGACTGTGCAGGGGCCGCCCCAGTCAGACACATTGCCCAGAGTCCTGCTTTCTCTCCTAGGTTTTCCTTCTTCCCCAGAAATTGAATTCATCTCATTACAGAGCACAATGAAACCCAGTGAGTGGGGCCCATTGACCTCAGAAGGCAGGCAGCGTTAGAAATAACGTATTCAAGTATTGTATCTTGAACATTTATTCTTGTTCATATATATAGTAGGTGTTGACTTTATTTTTTAATAGCTACAGTGGAATATGCTGTACCATAGGTCTGCAAACTTTTTCTATAAAGGTCCCAGAAGTAAATATTTGAAGCATTCTGGGCCATACAGTGTTTGTCCCAACTCTACTTTGCCACAGCCACAGACAACATGCAAGCGAGCTGCAAGGCTGGGTTCTAGTACAACGTTCGTGACAAAGGTGGGCACGGGCCGAGCTCACCAAGCCCTGCTGTACCATACTTTACTTTTTCTGTCCCCTAGTCGTGGACGCCTGGGACCTAAATATATTCATTCCTATTTGAAGTTGCTTTACACTTTTAGAAAATAAAGCCCTTAATATGAACAACTTTGCAGACCTATGTGGGAATTGTGCTTTAGTGTCTAGTGATTAGAGACATTTACAAATGAGAAATCTTTATCATTCGCAGCAAATCTTCGTTTATTTGAAAGAATAGTGTAAGACTCTCGGTTTGTAGACAATGCTTGGTACCGTGTTTTCCCGAAAATAAGACCGGGTCTTATATTCATTTTTGCTCTAAAAGACGCATTAGGGCTTATGTTCAGGGGATGTCCTTCTGAAAAATCATGCTAGGGCTTATTTTCCAGTTAGGTCTTATGTTTGGGGAGACACGGTATGTGTATGCAGTCAGACTCCTTGTCAGAAAGCTCCTTGAGAGGCTGTCTGCTGCCAACGGGAGAAACCCTGTTTCCAGGCCACATGCTGCCTTGCTTGGCTTGTCCCTGCCGTCTCTGTGAGGCCAGCAAACCCATCTCTACCCACAGGGAGGCGCGTGTGCGTGCCCCTTTCACCAAGGACACCAGTTGGTTTTCCTGGTTCTGACTTGCTTCTTCCCCCTCTCCATCCCCATTTTGCTTCTTCCTCCTTTTGCTTCCTTGCATGTCGGGGATGCCTAGCGCACCCACCCCTTGTTGGTACCTGGGTGTGGAGTCAGTGGCTGGTAATCTCCTTCTGCTCATTAGCCCGAGGGGAAAGACACCAAGAAGCTAAGGAGGCTTCCAGGCATTCTGCAAGTCTCAAGCTAAAAATAGAAGAGGCGCCCTCAGCCAGGGGCACTTGAAATGCTTCTGCCTGAAGGTGGAGACTGCTCAGGACTTCAGGGGATCAGAGCTGTAATTCTGTGACCGGGGCTTTCCCTGAAGCACCTGGTCACCCACCCTCAGAGGGGCCATGGGGTGCAGAAGTTGGGAATCTGTTTCAGCTCCTCAGTTGGTGAACAGCAGCTGACCTCTGTGTGGAAGGTCAATGCTGAGCAGTAAGTTTTGTCCTGAAGAGGAACGTGTAACAAAGCCTTTATTGGTTGGTCAACTGACATTTGAATATAGAGCTTTGTCACCATGTCGGTTCACTTGGAAAATAGCTTTCTTTTATAGATCCACAAAGCCACATGTGAATGAAAGGGAACGCAAACGTTAGGAGGGGAGAAATAGGCCTAATGCACTTTTCTACAGCCAGCCCATGTGCCACACACAACAATGCCACTGTGCCGCATGCAAGTGTCACATCACACTCAACAGTGTCATTGTATCACACGCAACAGTGCCCGTGTGCCACACCAGGTGTCGTATCTCATACAACAATGCAGGACATACAACGCCAACATACTACATCCTTCAGTGGTTCAGTGGCATGGTACCACACACGACAATGCAATGTATGACACAGCAGTGTCAGCGCAGCATGTGTGACAGTGTCGTACCACAGAGCCGTGTCAGTCACCACGTACAGCATTGCCACCTGCTCTGCAGTGCTGTTCTCTGTCACCTTGCAGAGGGCTTTTCTCTGTCTTTATCACTCTGTTGTAACCTTTTCTTGGGGGATATATTCATGTTGAATATTCCATGAGATTTTTAACATTAGGCTGTGAGTAAATTTTAAAGAAAACTACTCACAAAAATACAGTAGCATTTAACAAAAATATAAGATTACCACTTCACACCCACGAGGACAGCTGTCATCCAAAAGGTAGATGCTAACAAATGTTAAGGGTGTGGAGAAATTGGGGGCCCCATACGCTGTTGGTGGGAGAGTAACGTTGGGTAACTGCTGTGGAAAACAGCCTGGCAATTCCTCAAATGGCCCAGCACCTCCCCTCCCAGGTTCATACCCGAGAGAAGTGAAAACACGTCTCCACAAACTTGAGCATGGGTGTTCATAGCAGCACGATTCATCACAGCCCCCAACCCAAATGTCCATCAGGGGATGAAGGGGTGAAAGGTGTTCTCTCCAGAAAATGGAATATTACTCAGCCAGAGGAAGGACTGAAGTACTCGGGCGGGCTACAACACGGATGAACCTTAAAGACATGCCAAATGGAAGAACCCAGTCACAAAAGACCACATACGATTTTATGTATATGGAATGAATGCTCAGAATAGGCAAATCTACAGAGAGGGAAGTAGATTAGTGGTTGCTGTGGGGTGGGGTGGGGTGCTGAGGGGTTTGGAAGGTAAGAGCTAAAGATTTGGGGGTTTCTTTGTGGGGTGATGAAAATGTTCTAAAATTGTGATGGTTGCACAACTCTGAATATAGTAAAGCCCATTCACACTTTAAATGGGTGAATTGTATGGCAAGCGAGTTGTATTTCAGTAAAGCTATTTAAAAAGGAGAAAGATTCGTACCTCATCGATGAGAATTACATCTGTGTTCTCACTTGCAGCTAACACTTTTTCACAGGTAGGTCCACAGTTTGTCAGCCTGACATAGATGGGAAGCCCTGGCAGTGTTAGGTGCTTTGCCCCATGCATTACACATGCCACCTCCTGTAATCCTTAAGTGATTTGTTGAGGTAATACGTTCCTGATTTTGTAAGTGTGGAAACAAAAATTCAGGTAGGTAAAGTTATTTCTGAGATCACACAGCTGTTAAATGGCAGGGCTAGGATTCAAACCTCTGTCAACCAGCAGACCCCATGCTCTGGACACATGTTCGTACACCGAGGACTGTGTCTGTGAAAGGTGCATGCAGGTTTAGGCAGGCACCTGATCTCACCTGGTAAGGACTGTGTAAAACCAGAGTGTAGCTGGATTGGTCAGCCTTGGAAAGAAATTTGGAGGGCTGACTTCTTCCTATTTTAGTACTTTCCTTGCTGGCACAATCCACTGCCTACTTTTGATAAGCAAAGAGACTCCTTAGTTTTATATCAAACAGCAGACTCATTCATGGCCCAGGAGATTGTCATCAAAAATGAGAACCCATTCCCTGAGAGGGGTGTTATTAATTGTGTTATTAGCCACACATTATAGAAGAGGAAAGGGGCTCGGAGAAGGGAAGTAACGTGGTCGAGGGTATTTGGCTCTGTCCAAAGCTGGACACTGGGCCTGCCAGCCCTGGGGCCTCCTGGGAAGGGACCTGCTGCAGGACAAGTTCAGCTGCAGTCTGTGCCCAGCCCAGGGCTACCTGGCATTAGCCACAAAGCAGTCCAGAGATGGCAGCTTCCCGCCTGTGCTTGACGGTGTCTTGAGAGGCCAAGCCGCCAACAAAGGCTGGTTGTTGCTAGTGCAGGGCTTAGGGCTTCTCAGCCAGAGGTATGGGACATGCAGAAGCCAAATGCTGCTTGTTTGGGTTTTGTGAAACTTGGAGAGATTTTAGGAAAGTCTGCGGCATGAACCAAGGCAAGCCATTTATACGAAAAAGCCACTGGAAGCCACCTGGGTGTGCCTAGAAGTTGGGTGGGGCATGGTCTCGGGATCACTAGGGCAGGGCAAACAACAGGTGACAGCCAGTTTGATGGAGACTCATATATGGTATCTGCCTGCCTCTACACACAGGGAGGGGGGGTTTCAATAAACAAACAATGGCTTCCACCAGTAAGTACCTTCATCTGGGAGAAAGCTGCCCCTCCAGCCCTCACTCTGAAGCCAACAATTCAGTTCCTCCACATGTGTACCTGGCACCTTTCGAGCTGCTGCCCCAGCACTGAGCTCAGAATGAGTGGGTCCATCAGCAAGTAAGTCCAAGTGCGGTCCCTTTAAGAGGAGCGCCTGGGAGTGCAGCTGCCCTCCGTCTCACTCAGCCACAATCTGTGCTGGTTTTCACAGCCAGAGATTATGGGGACTTCTATTCCCGGCACTGGAACCCCGGGCTGGGGAGGGGCTGGGACCCCTCACTCCTCAGGGTGGGACCTCTGCAGCTGAGATATTCCTCCTGATTTTTAATGGTCACACACAGGGGTGGGTCCAGCCTGTTCTGCATCCCCACCCTTCCGAGCAGTCTCGAGGTGGCTTCTTCTCTATGCCCGTAGTAGTTGTAGGGCTTCGGTTCAGCTATATGGCAGGCAATTCTCAGTGATGGTAGTTCTGTAGTTTAGTTGTAATTGATGTGGCCCTGGGAGGAGGTGAGCACAGCATTTACCTACTTCGCCATCTTGACCCCAGAACTTCTTATAACTGAAAATTTGTACCCTTTGACCGACATCACTCCATTTTCTTTTCCCTCCACCTCCTGGCAACCACCGTTCTGTTTTCTATTCCCATGACATTGGCTTTTATTTATTTACTTTTAGATTACCCATGTAAGTGATATCATACAGTATGTGTGTTTCTTGGCCTGGCTTATTTTATTTAGCAAAATGCCCTCCAGATTCATCTACATTGTTGCACATGGCAGGATTGCCTTATTTTTTATAGCTCAATAATACTCCATTGTATATGCACCACACTTTCTTTATTCATCTGTTGAAGGACATTTTAGGTTGTTTCCATATCTTGGCTATTGTGAATAATGCTGCAATGAACATGGGTGGCCAGATACCTCGTAAAGATACTGGTTTCAGTTCCTTCAAATCCAGGTGGAATTGCTGGGTCATAAGGTAGTACTAGTTTTAATTTTTTGAGGAAATGCCATACTGTTTTCCACAATGGCTGTTCTAATTTACATTCCCAATAGTCCATAAGGGCTTCCTTTTCTCTACATTTTTATAAACATTTGTTATCTCTTGCCTTTTTTTATATTAGCAGTCCTAACAGGTGTCAGGTGATATTAATTTCTCATTGTGGTTTGGATTTGTATTTCCCTGGTAACTAGTGATGTTGACCACCTTTTCATATACCTTTTGTGTATCTTCTTTGAAAAAATGTTTATTCTGGTACAGTCACGTGGGGTGTCATGCGGGGTCTCTGGTCCTGCTCCCCACATAAGAACGCAGGACATAGTTAGGCCAAAAAGGAACACCCACGGAGCCATAAGTAGGGGAGTCACACCACTATAATCTCGCTGGCGGCTGGGTTGGAGACACAGGAAGCAGGAGCCACACTATCCGCAACCTGCCGTCTGCTTCTCTGCCAACCAACCTCACTTGCTAACTGCAATCTGCCTCTTTGCAATCCGCAATCTACACTCTGCTCTCCACGCTTGCTAGCTCAGCCACCATCTTCTTGCTAGCCCCTCATTTGTTGCTAGCGTAGCCACGGCAGTTATATTAATGGCCAATGGCTCACTGGTTACAGCTGACGGCCAACTAGCCACAGCTGATGGCCATCTACTACCTGAGCCAGCACCTTTCCACTTGAGGCTGAGAGCCTGGAAACTGCACTCCTGGCTCTGTCCCCACAGGTACTATGCCCTTTTAAAAATTGGATTATTTGCTTTTGTGCTCTTGAGTTGTATGAGCTCTTTGTATATTTTGGATATTAACCTCTTATCACATATATGTTTGTGAATATTTTTTCCTATTCTGTAGGTTGCTTTTTCAATTTATTGATTGTTTCCGCTGCTGTGAAGACGCTCTTTAGTTTGATGCAGTCCCATTTGTTTATTTTAGCTTTTGTTGCCTGTACTTTTAATGTCTTATTGGCCACTAATATAACTTCTGTGGCTACGCTAGCAGAAAATGGGGGCTAGCAAGAAGATGGTGGCTGAGCTAGCAAGAGAGGATTGCAGTTCGCACGGTGGATTGCAGCTAGCAAGTGAGGTTGGTTGGCAGAGAGAAGTGGTTGCGGATAGTGTGGCTCCTGCTTCCTGTTTCTCCAACCCAGCCGCCAGCGAGAATATAATGGAATGACTCCCCTACCTATGGCTCTGTGGGTATTCCTTTTTGGCCTCACCATGTCCTGCGTTCTTATGTGGGGAGCGGGAGCAGAGACCCCGCTGGACTCCTTGCATGACACTTATCTAAGAAATTGCCAAGATCATTGCCAAAGATATTTCCCCCTGTTTTTCTCTAATTTTATGGTTTCAGGTCTTACATTTAAGTCTTTGATCCATTTTGAATTATTTTTTGTGAGTGGTGTAAAATAGGCGTCCATTTTCATTCTTTTACACTTGGATTATCAGTTTTCCCAGCACGATTTACTAAGGAGACTGTCCTTTCCCCATTGTGTGTTCTTGGTGCCCTTTTCAAAAATTAGGTGACCGTATATGTATGGGTTTATATCTATGCTCTCTATTCTGTTCCACTGGTGTATTTGGCTGTTTTTATGCCAGTGCCAGACTGTTTTCATTACTATAGTGTTGTGCGGGGCGGCCTGCGGGGTCCCTGCTCCCGCTCCCCACATAAGAACGCAGGACATGGTGAGGCCAAAAAGGAACACCCACGGGGCCATAAGTAGGGGAGTCATACCACTATATTCTCGCTGGCGGCATCCGCCTTCCTGCAGTCCGCTCTTGCTAGCCCCCATTCCCTCTGCTAGCGTAGCCATGCAGTTATACTAGTGGCCAATGGCTCGCTGGTTACAGCTGACGGCCAACTAGCCACAGCTGATGGCCATCCAATCACAGTTGATGGCCATTTACTACCTGAGCCAGTACCTTTCCACGTGAGGCCGAGAGCCTGGAAACTGCACTCCTGGCTCTGTCCCCACATAAAGATTTGTAAGAGCTTGAGATCAGGAAGTGTGCAGGATTTTTGCTGCTTCTTCATTGTAGTCCAGAACATTCCCTGAGCTATTTTCATTGGTTTGTAGGGGCTTGTTTACTGTTTCGTGGAGATTAACATTGGGACCTCCCAGCTCTCCATCTTGCTGAGTCTCCT
Source organism: Rhinolophus hipposideros (assembly GCF_964194185.1). Lineage (NCBI taxonomy): Eukaryota > Metazoa > Chordata > Mammalia > Chiroptera > Rhinolophidae > Rhinolophus > Rhinolophus hipposideros. The sequence goes on along the minus strand of NC_138048.1, from coordinate 103,141,148 downwards.
CCCTTTCACATTCAGAGCTTGAAAAATGACGGAGGTCAGGGTCCCACCCGGGAGGGTCTGACTGAATTGTTCTGGGGTGTGCCAAGTTATTGGGAGTCCTAAAGCTCCCAGGTGACTCTGACATACTCCCAAGCTCCCTTTATGAGCCACTGGGCTATACGAACCAGCTGCTTTAACTTCTCCCAGCTGGAACATTCGGTTAACCAAGTGCTACAATTACAATGGCTTTGGGAGGCAGGATAGAGAGTGCCAATTGCTGTACTACTGCACAAGTTTATCCTGCCTAAACAATCTTTTAAATAGCGCCAATCCATGTTGAGTGCAGATTAATCCAAAGCCCAAATGTTTTAATGTTTGGTTCCGCCAGTACAGTTAAAGATGAGTGCCCAGACCACAACGGGTGCTCAGTACATTTTAGATCTTTTTACGCGTCTCCTCTAAAAACAGGCCACACCTGTAAATGTCTCAGGTGTTTAAGTTGGTGCCTGAAAGACACGAAGTGGAAGTCTGAATCTGTCGGACTTTGCAACGAACTTGAGACACTTCCATCTTCATACACTAGATGGCATGAGAGGACCACTGAGCTGAGGATGCTGACTCATCATTGCAGCTCTGTCAAAATCAGGAAACAGTGTCCTTTTTTTCTTCTTTCAGATGTTAGTAGGATCCAGACAAGGGAAAAACAACTCTGAGTGTTGCTACTGGGATAAAATGCAGGCGGTCATATTCTGTGGGCCGTTGGACCTCCTTGGGTGAGAAACACAGGCACATAAACATTAGTTCAAGGTGATGGGTGCCTGAGAAGGGGCCTGGCCAGGTGTGGTGGGTTCAGTGGAGGAGGCTGGTGATGAGATGCAGGAACTGCCCTGTCTCTGCCTACAGACAGGCCATAAATAGGTGCATATCGAGCACTTTCTTTTGAGGAGAAGAGAATTTCTCAGGCCAGGTAACAGGTTTTAATTTCTATCATCATGGATAGCAGGTAGACTCAGGTCCCAACATCCAGGCAAACAGGAAGGTCATTTTTAAGGAGTTTAACCACCCACACAAAGAAAGGGGGGCTACTTCTGTGACTCCTTTTCTGCCAGATGTTTCTAGAATTAGATGCATTTTGTAGAGAGCTGGCAAGGGGCCATTTCTTCCGACCGATAGGAGGGCTGACCCATCTGTTGTTAGAGGTGTGTGTTTGATCTGAATTGAGTACTGCTTTCTGGGTACTTTCGTGGGCCACTCTCTGATTCCCTGCAGCACTGAGGTCAAGCGTAGGGATGGGTTTCATTGGAGTCTTAAAGACTGAGGTGGCAGCAGTGGGAAATACTTTTCTTTGCTTGTCTTAGCCCATCCATGGGTTCTGGAACTCAGAAGAGGAGGCAACTTCAGGGAGGCAGGGTGTGGGGACCAGGCGATGGCACTCTGAATGCTGGCTGTGCCTTTCCTTTCTTGTGGCTTTGGTTCCCCGCAGCGGGTTCTGACATGCTCCAAACTTGCAGGCTGGAGCCAGGCGAAGCTGCTGACTGCCGCGGGCATTCTGGCCAGGCCGACTTCACGGCATTGTTCTCGCCCATTAGCTCAGATTTGTGCAGACTGATGGGTGTCCCTTCCTTTGTTTACATACTTTTTTTTTCTTTGTGAGGGGAAAAAAGAGCTGACTCCCTTTTAAGGGGCATGAAAACTGAGTTTTGTCTTCCCATCCTATTCCTGTCAAACAAAAGTCACCTTAGAAGTCAAGATCACATGGGGTTCGCCCTTGGCAGGAAGTGAGGCCTTACCTCCTAAATCTATAACTTACAGTAAGTTCTCAGCAGACCAAGAAAAATGCCTTTTATCATGTTCTGGTTTTTTCCTCCCACTGTTTTATTTCACTTACAACATCACTCAGGCCCAAATGGTATTTGTCAGGAGTAATTGGCAAACGCTAGAGGCTGTGTTCAAGGCTGCTTGAATGGAAAAATCTCAAAGCAGTTGTCCATGTTGAAAGAAAATATTACATTTGAACTTTTTTTTATGATTTTTGCAGACATGATGCATGCCTTCATTTTTTAGCCTTATAACCCCTTTATATTTGAGGGGAAAAAATACCCCGCAGGAAGTAGCACTTCACAGTTAATTTACTGTGCTCCCAAGAAGTAACCACAACACGAGAAGTCACTTTAAAAACAGCACCGTGATTTATTTTTATTAGCTGTCTAATAAACCTGCCCTGGTTTGCAGGTTGTTACACATTGAATCACGACTTCAAGCTTCACGTTTCATGTCTCTTTCTACTAGGAAGTTTATTCTTCTGGATGAAACTGTGCCTAAGGATGGTGGCAGCCATCCACCAATGCTGTAATGTCCTTGCACTCATTCTGGTTTGTACACTATGCTTCCCAATGCAGGACATCATGTAGTCAGCAAAATAGACTCTTGTGACCTGACTGAGGTCCACGTGGCCAGGACGTGACTGGGAGTGATGCAGTGAATGGTGACTGGGTCTCCCAAACCATTAGTCTTCACACTCTCTCAGACGGACCTGTGTGTGTTTTCTTTTCTGAGGTACACAGCACCATGTAAACGAACATCGTTTGGAGGCATTTTAAGGTCATAAACCCAATATAAATACACCTTCCTCCATGTCCCACGTGTGTATCTGTGTAAACCTATGAGGAAATGGCGCAGGCCAGTGACTGAGGGTCGCAGAGCTTGTGGGAAGCACCGACCACCTTGCGTCTACTGCACTGAGATGATTCAGGAGTGATAACACCCCAAATGTCACTTCACTGTTGTAGGAAACTAGATCAGGGTTCAGCAAACTATAGCCAGCCCTTACTTTTGAAAGTATTTTTTTAAATGCAGACTTTTTTTTATTGTGGTAAAAGATGCATACCACGTTTCCCTGAAAATAAGACCTAGCTGGACAATCAGCTCTAATGTGTCTTTGGAGCAAAAATTAATATAAGGCCTGGTCTTATTTTACTACAAGACTGGGTATAATATAATATAATATAATACTGGGTATAATATAATATCATATAATACCCGGTCTTATATTAATTTTTGCTCCAAAAGATGCATTAGAGCTGATGGTCTGGCTAGGTCTTATTTTTGGGGAAACACGGTATCATAAAATTTACCATTTTAACCATTTTAAGTGTACAATTCAGTGGCATTGAGTACAATGTTGTGTAACCATCACCACTATTTCCAAAACTTTTCCATCACCCCAAACGGAAATACTGTACTCATTACACAGTAACTCCCCATTCCCCTTCCTCCAGCACCTGGTACCCTGTAATCTACTTTATGTCTCTGTAATTTGTCTATCCTGGATATTTCATACAAGTGGAATCGTATACCATCTGTCCTTCTGTTTCTGGTTTATTTCACGCAGCGGAATGTTTCTGAGGTTCATCCGTGTGGCAGCACTTCATTGTTCCCCACCTGCCCCACTGCTTTGAGGTGTAATTGACAATTAAACATTGTGTATATTTAAGGTGTATAACTTGGTGATTTGGTATACCCACATTATGAGATAATCACCACAATCAAGCTAATTAACATGTCCATCCCCTCACATAGTTACCATTTTTTTTTCGGTGTTGAGAACACTTAATATTTACCCTCTTAGCACATTTCAAGTACACAATACAGTATTGTCAACAGTAGTCCCAGTATTGAGTGTTAGATTTCCAGAACTTGTTCATCCCGCATCATTGCTTATTTTTTATTGTGGTTAAAACACATCACTTAAAATTTACCACCTTAACCATTTTTAAATGTCCAGTTCAGTAGTGTTAATTATACTCACAGTGCTGTGCACAAATCTCTAGGACTTCTCATTTTGCAAAACTGAAACTGTACACCCAGTGAATAACAACTCCCCATTTCCTTCTTCCTCCTGCCGCCGGGAACCACCATCTTACTAAGAGTTCGACTTATTTAGGTCCCTCCTATGAGTGGAATCATGTAGTGATTGTCCTTTAGTGACTGGCTTATTTCACTTAACATAATGTCTTTTAGGTTTATCCATGTTGTGGCATGTGACAGGATTTCCTTCTTTTTTATGGCCAAATAATATTCCATTGTATGTGTGTACCATGTTTTGTGTATCTGTTCATCATTTGATGGATACATGAGACGTATCCACCTCTTGTCTATTGTGAATAATGCTGCTGTGAACATGAATATACAAATATCTATTTGAGTCTTTGCTTTCACTTCCTTTGCATATATACCCAGGAGTGTGCAAATAACATTTTATTGTAACACAGCCATGTTTGTTTGTTTACCAGTAGTCTATGACTGCTTTCACCTTACAATAGGAGAGTTGAGTAGTTATGACAGAGACCATATGCAGTCAGACAATTAAGTTCGCGAACTCATCCTAGAACAAATGCTTCTTACCTCATTGCTGATATCACTATGGTCACCTTCGAAGTGCTCCCCTTGGGAAGCTGTGCACTAACGCCAGTGCCTAGTCCACCCTCCAGTGCAATTTTGTGACTCTTTTTCTGGAATGGTCATCAGAGTTGTCATTGTATTACCCCTTGATGTCCTAAATGTCATCAAAATGTCTTCCTTTCAATATTTGCTTTATCTTCAGGTAAAGAAAGAAGTCGTTGGGGGCCAGATAGGTGAGTAAGGAGGGTGTTCCAATACAGTTATTTGTTTACTGGCTAAAAACTCCCTCACAGACAGTGCCCTGTGAGCTGGTGTGATGCAACAGCCGTCAATAGTTGGTGAAAAGTTCAGGTCGTCTAATTCTTTCACGCAGCCTTTTCAGCAATTCCAAATAGTAAACTTGGTTAACTGTTTGTCCAATTGGTACAAATTCATGATGAATAATTCCTCTGACATCAAAAAAGGTTAACAACATCGTAGCAACAAGTTCGCAAGTTTAATTGTCAGACATCATATGGCTCACAAAGCTGAAAATATTTACTATCTGGCCTTTTACAGAAAAAGTTGGCTGACTCGTGCTCTAGATCTAGTAAAATATGTACTTCTTTGACGGCTCTGTTGGAGAGTTCCATCTCATAGTTACTGGTTTTTAACAAGGCCTAGTTAGTTACCTGGCCTTTGGCAACATTTTAACCCCCCTCTGCAATACGTATGTATGAGTTTCCTAGGGCTATCATAACAAATTACCACCAACTTAATGGCTTATAACAATATAATTTTATTCTCTCATAGTCCTGGAGCCTAGGATTCTGAAATCAAGTTGTCAGCAGAGTTGGTTCCTTCTGAAGGCTTAAAGGGAGAATCTGTTCTACACCCCTGACCTAGCTCCTGGTGATTGCCAGCCGTCCTTGGGGTTTCTTGGCTTGCAGCTACGTCACCCTGATCTCTGCCTCCTTGGTGGCATCACCTTCTCCCTGCGTCTCTCTGTGTATGTCTCTCCTTTTCTCTTATCAGGACTTGTTATTGATTTAGGGTACACCTAGTTAATCTAGGATAATCTCATCTTGAGATCTTTCACTTAATTACATTTGTAACAACCCTATTTCCACATAAGGTCATGGTCACATAAAATAGGGCTTAGGACTTCGACATTTCTTTTTCAGGGGGACATTATAGAACTTTGACATTTCTTTCTTTGCGGGGCGGGGGGAAATTTTTCCTCTACGCTCTTAGGTTCAGTGGCTGGGACCTGTGAATTAAACTGACAAAAGACAGACCAACAAGAGAAAATATTTATTTTGAATGCACATAGGGGCTACACAGAAAAATGAAAATCCCAAAAAGTAGTTAGGTTTAAGAGCTTAGATACAATTTTTTAAAAGGTGATAAATTGTATAGAAGTGACTAGACAAAGGAAAATAAATTAGGTCTTATTAGGGGAGGGCAAATTGTGGGAAGGTAAATATAAAGGGGAAACTAATGAAAGTAAGGGCTACTTGGGAATATTTGTAATGTAGACTCAAGTTGGCAATCTCCAGTGATAAGAGTCTCTGGTGACTAAGAATTGTTTTCCTCTTCCTGTTATGGGGATGGGGGCACGTTTACACATGGAAATTTATGCCCTGATTTTTGGCAGCCAGGACGAGGGCAGAGAATTCCTTCTGCATCTGCTGTTTCTTAGTTGCCTTTACCTCAAGAGTCCTTATGCCAAAGGGGCATATTTTGGGGTAGCATATTCTGATCTCTTTTAGCACCATTCAACCCACTACAACATATAATGGATGACATCCACATCCAAGCTGTGTAAATGTATATACATCTGATATAATGACACATCCCATGATTGGATTCAGAGTTTCAGAAAATATAAAAAATCCTAAGGGAAATAAGGCAAATGACTCTGTGCTTTTTATTTTTTATTTTTGGCGACTTTCATAAACACATTTACCCACATGCTGAGTAAAGCAGCCGTGAAAGATCTCAAAAATTAGTCAGTTTATTTTTATTTATTTATTCTTCAATTACAGTTGACATGCAATATTATATTAGTTTTGGGTATACAGCATAGTGGTTAGACATTTAATAACCTACGAAGTGATCCCTGAAACATAAGTCTAGTATTTTAAGGAATAGATTATTTTTTAAAGAAGTATCGATTCTTTTCTCCTTCTGTATCCCACAGATAATTAAGCAAGCATGTACTATAATAAATAGGTTTAAATAAACACCACTTTTGTTAAAAAAAATCACAACACATGGAATTCACAGATGTTTGAATGTTGTCAACATGACGAGATGCCGTGGGTACCTCCTCATTCACACAGGTGCTGCAAGTGGCTCCACAGCCAACAAGGGACACAGGCTGTCTGATTTTTCTTGTGATACATGCCTGAAACTTAACTTGAAATAACAATATTGCAGAAAAAATAAAGAAGAAGTAATACAGCTTGATTGCAGATGTCTCCAGCATCTTAACTCTGCTCAGAGATGAGGCAGGATATTATAGCATTCCTGTTCACTTGCAGTGCAGGCGCTGCTCACACATTCTTTGCTTATTCCTGATGTCTGTCTTATTGCAAATACATCCCAAATTGAAATTCAAAAGAAAACAACAAAAGAAACTGCAAAACCACTGCTCACAAACTGCACAACAGCTTGTAGTTCTCACCATTCTTAATGGTGTTAGGGCTTTTGGGTTGCGAGCGATAGGGCAGGTGGTAGACTGTCTCTCCTTCATTCTAACCCATTTTTTTTTTAAATCAAGGAAGTGCATCAGAAGTGGCATTATTTCAGAGATAATATTTAATCCATTCTAAGTTATTGTACAAATAATAAATTTACATCAGAGCTGTTACATTTTTATTAATAGCAAATTATTTGTGCCCATCTCGTGGCTGGGTGAGATAATAAGGTTGATTCTCATAGGCAAGATTATTTCCTTGCTGAATAATTAGGAGCTTCCCCAGCCAAAGCATGGCAGTAGAAATTGGAGTCACAGCTACATTTTTTGGAAAGAGATCGGAGAGCAGGACAAAGCAGAGAGGCGTTTTCATGTGAAAGTTCACAGCCTTTTAGGCTCTCCTGAACATTAAAAAATCCTCAACGGGTTACCATTTTTGACCCTTGCATGAAAATGGGTAAAATGAAGGACAGACCCACAAATAAGGAAGCACCTGGCTAACAAGTTGATTTCAGCCTTGTGAGACTGTCTTAGCTCAGGCTGCTGTAACTGTTTTTTTTGTTACCGTAGACTGGGTTGCTTAATAAACACTTATCTCTCAATGTGCAACATCTTGAACGTGCAGGATCCGTGTGCTGGCAAATTCTGTGTGTGGTGCTGGGACTTCTGGTTTTCAGATGGCTGCCTTCAGGCTGCCTGGTCAGAGAGAGAAAGCCCTGGTTTCTTCTTTTTCTTTGAAGGCACTAATCCCTTCCTGGGGGTCCCACCCTCGTGACCTCATCTAAACCTAATTACCTCCTAAAGGTCCCATCTTCCAAAGGTCCCACCTTGCACATGTCCCTACGCATTGATGACTAGGGCTTTCACGTGAATTTGGGGGTGACACAAACATTTTAGTTCATAACAGAAATCCTGAGCAAAGCACTCAGTTAAAATGTGCAGGACTCCTGGTCTACAGAAATTGTGAAATAATACATTTGTGTGGCTTTCAGCCACTAAGTTTGTGGTAATTTGCTATGCAGCAATACAACATTACTATAGGGAACATTTCAAATATCACTCCTTTATACTGGAAAAATATGTTAACGATCAACATGGAGTAAATTGTGAAAAGTAATGTTTGACAGCTCAGGAAATTACATACATCAAATGTCCCAGAAAATTGCCTTTTAGTTTTTATTCATTAGATGTTTTCACTTCTGATGGGACCCCATGGATAATGGGCTGGATTGGGGTGAGTGGAGGGAATGCTTTTGGATCTTTCTCCAGAGAGTTGGGCAGGAATGGTCAGCCCTCGGGAGGACAGTGCACCTGGGAAGCCCTTGTCATGGCCATGGGACAACCTTGGCAGTGGAAGTCACAGTCAGTCCTGACTTGTACATGTTCTGGGGTTCCTTGTGTCCAGAGGAAATCGACTCCAGGCGAGAGCATCCAAATTAAGGAGAGCCATGGCACTGGGAAAGATTGTTTAAAATAGATGGGACCAATATCTGGTTGAATTGTTTTTCTTTATGGCATGAGATATAATTATTTCTTTAAACCTTATTACTCAGTAAAAATTGCTCAGGAAAATCCAGTTTGCCAGGTAGCTCCACTTGTCTTATAAATATTTTGGGCATCAAACATAATTGTTAGATGTAGTACTATGATCATATCCTTACTGTAGGTTATTAAACTGTTTATAAAATGATTTTTTTAAAGAAAAATGATCAAAGCTGCTTTTATCACCCTCACTGAAGAAGTTTTTGTTTTTGTTTTTTAACATTACAGATTTCTACAAAATAATTTTCTTTTCTTTCTTTGGCTTTGATGGGGTCCAAGGTAGTTGCATGCATTTCTAGCTTGCAAGACAACAGAGAAGTAGGCAGAGAAGTACCTTAATTGTTGGGTTCATGATGAAAATGAGAAGATGGAGGGATTTTGTTTTTGCAAATTCAAAAAATGTCCAGTCATTTGTACAAATGGTTTAAAAGCCTTGAGATTTTAGGAATGTGTATTTGCAATTATTCTCCTTTAATAATTAATTACTAATATGTTTTAATCACTGAGCACAGTGTTTTGATCATTAAGAATTTACAATGTAAAGATTATTTCAAGGTCAAATTTCAAATGTTAATCACTGTAACCTAATGCATGTAAATCTCTACTGAATTCAGTTTAAAAATAAAAAGTAAATCATTAATTTGAGCTCGCATACTTACTGGAAATTGTCTTTTATTATTCTCTGCTATGGTTGAAGGTCGTTTCTTTAATCAAACCTCAGAGTTTGATCCAGAGTCATGAGAAGAAAAATAATTCTTCTTCCTTTCTTTCTTTCTCTAAAAATACAACTCTCACAGGAAAACCTCTTCTAACTTTCCTTTTCTTTTAATTGTTCTCATCTCATCTTTAATTATTGCTGCTGCTGTTGTGTTCATTCCTTTTGTTTTGTTTGGAGGGCTGATGATTGTGCCACCAGGCACAAGTCACGTAGCTTTGCTTGCTGGTAGAGCAACTTCTGCTTGATGTTTTCATATGAAAGCTTCATAGTGTGCCTTCCTTTTGCTTTAACAGGCATCCTGATTACCTGGGCCTTTTGCTTAACTGTTTTCTAAGAGGGGCCATGTGCCACATGGATTACAAGCATCGATTTTAGACTGGGCCCCACCTGGATTTGGGTCCACCACCAAGGAAAGTTTACCTTTATATCTGTCCTATGCCTCTCCCTCCTCATTTGTAAGTGGTGACACGCAGAGCACCTGATGTCCTAGGGCTGTCGTAAGGATGAACAGTGCATCTGTGTGCAGCCAAGGCTGGCTATTGTCCAGGGCCATCAGTTTCAGTGACACTGCAGAGAAACTGGAATGCCTTCATTTTGGATGCATGATCTGAGCCCACCCCACACGTTATTGGGTAAAAGCTGGCTTTTAGTCACGTCCAGTTGAAAACTTAGTCTCATCCAGTTTAATTTAAAAAGCCTCAATTGTTTAAATATCTTTTTTAGGTTATAACCTAAAGAGACACATGCTGCAGGAGACCTCCTTGTTTCTTTCTCTGAAATGGCTTTGGGTGGGAGCGGGGTGGTATGTTCACAATTCTAACTTCCCCAGGCTGGTTCTTCTGTCTGTGGCTGGTAACCTTGCAGTGCATCCTTCAGTCTGGGCAGTGTGTCTGGAATGCGTCTGCTATCCCGCCCTTGCTGGCTTGTGATGCCTGCCATCCCCTGAGACTGATTCTCTCCCAGGCCCCAGGCTGGGGACCCGCCCAGCTGGAAAGTGATTCACCCCGCTGGCTCTCAGCTCCGGGTCCTTGCCTCATGGGAAATGAGGACATGAGGCCCAGGAAAGCCCATCTTCAATGCGTCTTTCCAAATGACCGTGTCTCTTGTGCTGCTAAAGTTTCTAGAATGTGTCTGGTCCCTGGATTAGAAAATGGGGCAGCCTGTAAGGTGGCTCCTTCATAGCCTGATACACATAGTAAGGCCGGAATTCTCTGGCCTTACTTGAAAAATAGTACCCCTATTGGCTTGTTATTATAGACTGCATGTTTGTATATCCCCCAGATTCATATGTTGAAAGCTTCTCCCCCAGTGTGATGGTGTTGGAGCCTTGGAGAAGTGGTTAGGTGTAGATGAGGTCACGAGAGTACCACTTCCGTGATGGCTTAGTGCCCTTATTAGAAGAGGAGAGACCTGAGCCCCCGCCCTGTTCCCCCGTGTGAGGGTATAACTAGAAGGCGGGTGTCTACAAACCAGGAAGAGAGCTCTCACTGGAACCTGACCATGCTGGCACCCTGATCTCAGACTCCCCAGCCTCCAGAACTGTGAGAAGTAAATGTTTGTTGTTTAAGCCGCTCAGTCTATGTTATTTTTGTCATGCAGCCAGAATGGTCTAAGATACTTGTTTTCACCTGCCCCTGGGTTCCCTTCTCCTCACCACAGTTCATCCAGGGCCCAAAAGGGGCAGGTCCTGTCTAGGCCTCCCATATTCACATTCCAAGCCTGGCTCTGTTTAAAGTTTAGCCAAGCTGAGGAAAACATTCAGGCCATCTTGGCCGCTCTCAACCAAGAGAGCAGATGGTGTTTCCCGTAGGGATTTTAATGTGAATATAATGTTTTATATTGCTCACTCAAAATAGTCCTCACTGAAATAAAATACAACTCACCATTGAATTAGCAATAGGGGGATGTAGCCACCATTCCTATATCATGCTTTTTGGGTTAGTAATTTGGGAACAGCAATCAGAGAAGAAATTGGACAGCATAGGTTCTGTCTGTGGAAGCTCTTCAGAGCTGGGTACCATTGGCAGAAAGAACTTGGCCATGGTTGTTCCCACTTTAGAGGAAGTGAAAGCAGTGAGTGTTTTCCCAATTCTAATGCCATTGTCAGCCATATTTGTGTTGAATCAGATACCTAATGATAACATGTCATAAGTATACAAATATCTTTGCTACAAAGAAGTTGCTTCTATGTGTTGTTCCTTCGTGTGTTGCTCTCACCACTGTATCTTTCCCCCCCGCTACCATTCCACTTATTATTAGTAGGTCTCCATCACCGTAACTCTCCAGCATTAGAGAAGTTTAAAGGGAAAACTTCCATGGGAGGTTGGTCACATTGGATAAAGATGTACTCCCGCAAAGTAGCATGCATTGGGGATTTCAAGGACCTCAGTGCTGGAAATAAGGAGAAAACAATAAAGAATGAAAAAAATAAATGGGAAATTGAAGCTAATGGTATTGGTTAGGCTTGGAAGGCACAAGCACGTTGTCACTTTGATGATGTCAGACATGACACAGCTGACAGAAACGTCATGAGCTGCCGGAAAGGGTTGGGTACCCTGAGTTTCAGAAACATCTGTCTGTCAGTCTTGGTTACATCTGTTTTAAGATGCTTGAGACGGTGTAGGGCTATTTCCAGGACCTTACCCCTAAATGACCCCATGTTTTATAGCTCCCCTTGGCTAGGTTATCCCATTTGCAGAAGAGATAGTTGTTAATCCTCTGAAGCCGTGCAGTCACACATCTTGATGAAGGAAAATAGTTAAGGACCACAGGCCAAGAGTGAGTGAGTGCCAGAAGCCGTCACTCCCTCAACGGCCAGTCATATTTGATGATTTGCATAGATTTTATACATCTTGGATTAAGTAAGTGCCTTCTGGATTGTGTCTCATTGTTTATTGAAATAGTAACTTCTATTAAGCTTGACAGCAGCACTTTTTCAGACCATAAGGATATTGAGTGAAAAGCCCTCGTCTCTTATTTATTAAACGCTGTATCTACAACATGTTTTCACTTTTAGAAGCTAAAAACAGATGGTTTCTAAGGTATGTATTTTTGATATACTTTATCATTTAGATCTTAAATGAATGTTCAAAGGTTTCTGGTTTGAGTGGAAGCCCCTCTTAATTACATTAAAATAGGAGCAATCGCTTCCCACAAATACAGTTCTTTTATTCTAAATACTGGGGGTGCCAAAACAATGTATACACATGACTTGTATTCATCTTTTGTGTTAGGTATATATTGAGTATTATAATTTTAGTACAGTTTTTTCCCTTCTTAAAATGTGTATACATTATTTTGGCACCCTCTGTATAGCCCATTTATTTCAGGGGTACTGTTTATCCCGTGGTATTTGTACATTGGTGATGTTGTGAGCCAACTTAAAATAGAGCGATACCTTAAACTTCTCCACCATTCTACAGGGTCTTAATAATTAGTTCTGTTAATGTTTCTGGTTTATCCTCTGTCATGGACTGAACTGTGTTCCCCACAAATTCATATATTACAGCCCTATCCTTCAAGATGACGGTGTTTGGAGATTGGGCCTTTAAGGAGATAATTAAGGTTAAAACGGCTGTGATGATGGTTAATTTCATATGTCAATTTGACTGGACGAAGGGATGCCCAGATAGTTAGTAAAACATTATTTCTGGGTGAGTCTGAGAGTGTTTCTGGAAAAGATCAGCATTTGAATTGGTGAGCTGGATAAAGCAGATGGCTCTCCTCAGTGTGGGTGGGCATCTTTGATCCACTGAGGACCCCACCGAGATCCAAAAGGCAGAGGAAGGGTGAATTCACTTTCTCTGCTTGATCTGAGACATCCTCTCCTGCTCTCAGGCGTGGGTGCTCCTGGTTCTTGGGCTTCCCCATCAGATTGGGACTTACACCATCAGCCCCCGTTCTCACATCTTTAAACGTGGACTGAATTATTCCACTGGCTTTCCTGGTTCTCCAGCTCGAAGCTGGCAGGTGGTGGGGCTTCTTGGCTTCCATAACCATGTCAGACAGTGCCTATGAAACGTCTCCTATTGTAAAGCTATCTAATCCCATTGGTTTGGTTTCTCTGGAAAACTCTGACTAAATACTACGAAGTTGTGACGGTGGGGCCCTCATCTAATAAGACTGGTTTTCCTATTAGAAGAGGAAGAGACACCAGGGATGTGTGCACAGAGGAAAGGCCATATGAGGACACAGTGAGAAGTGTGCAAGCCATCTGCAAGCCAAGGAGGGAGGCCTCAGGAGAAACCCAACCTGCCAACACCCTGATCTTGGACTTCCAGCCTCCGAGATTGTGAGAAGATAAATGTCTGCTGTTTAAGCCACTCAGACTGTGGTATTTTGTTATGGCAGCCCTAGCAGACTAAAATTCAAGGACTCAGGAAATGCCCCCACAGATCAAAGCCACAGTGCACCTACTTAATCCCCTATCCTGTTGAAAACATTTTTTCCTTTCAGCACTGTGCACCTGAAGAGTCAAAAATCCTGAAAATGGAAGGACCAAAGTGACTACGTGCAAAAGCTGAGAAGTATAAGGCTGATTTTCTTCCTTGGGTGGGTGAATAAACCCTAGTACTATCTGCCTCAGAGGCTCTCCTGGGGCTCCTTCAGTTAATAATCAGTTATATTGATTTGGTAAAGCAAGTGTTACGTAAATGACTGACAAAGAGATTCCTTAATGTATACAAAGATAACATAAAAAAAGCACAAAGTGACACTTTTTAAAAAAGAAACCAAATGATAAATCATGGAAAAAATCTCATGAAGTCAATAAAGGGGCTTATTTAGTACTAGAAATATCTGAGCGTGTCTGTGGCTACTGTGAGAGGAGCAGTCAAGGTACAATTAGCCATGAGACACAGGCGTGCTTTATAGAAACCTAAAGCAGAATGCTCCGAGCCATCTTTCCTCAGGATCATTCACTGCTTAGCCTCACAGGGTTTACCTGCAGGGTAAAGAAGCATCTCTGCCCTCACTTTTCCTACTCCACCGCCTTCCTTTTGATGAACCAGGTAGAGGCTGAGCAAATGGCCCCCGTGCTGGGCTCTCATTATGGCTACTCCCTAACTGCGGCATCCAGCTAGAATTTTCCCCCCTGAAGTGTCCACTGGATACTGCAAACCCTGTAGTCAGTCCATTTACCTGCACCTCTGTGCGAACCTTGTCCTGTTCCCAAAACAACGTCCCTTGATATTTAAGAAGCGACTGGATTTCTTAGTTATTTTTACTTGCAATTTCAAGGCTTTTCCCTTTCCCCCAGTCTCCTTGGGCTATAAATTAATCTTAGTCAAAATATGCTTTTAAGAGAAGGGGACAAAGCAGGACAACGACTTGTTCTTTTTTGAAATTGCATATAATTTAACACGGTGTAACCTTTGAAGGGGAAACCTGATATCTTCAGAGCTTCGCAGTGCTATTTAAGGAGGCTCTGTGTCTGAAAGCCCCATCTCAAAGAAGGCAGGGATTTGGTTTCAAATGATCAAAACAGCCTTGTACTCTTCTTGGAGTTATTTTGACATCTAAATAATAGTTCTGGCATTTCTCTCAGAGTGTAAATCAATAACATCGACAGTGCATTCTTTCCTCTCATTTTCTTTCCTTACTCTTTTATAACCTTAGATCAAGTATTAATAATTATTTTAAGCCTCAGCTTAGGTTTGGTCCTTGGCCACTTAGTAATACAGGAGGCCCCTCCCCTCTGCCCCCTCCCTTCACCAGTTGCCTAGCTCTTCCAGAACATTCTCTTGCTGGGACAAAGACTACATCCATCTTCAAAAGCAGATAAGTAGTTTTAGTGATGGCCTTTGACACGTTTCTTTTTTCTTCCTTTCCAGTTCTCACAGTATTAGAACACAGGCATATTTCTCCTATTTTTATCACCCTCTCCTGTCATTCATTTCCCCTGTTTTCTCACCAGTGTTTCTGAACGCTGGTCTGCCAGTGGCCTACCTCAGAATCATTGGTGCTTGTTGAAACTGTCATCCTTGGGCCTCACCCCAGACCCAGGAATCTGAACCCCTGGGGATGAGGACCTCCAAGGTGCAGTTTTAACAAACACCCAGAGAAGCTTTCACCATTAACATCCGAGAAACGCTGCCTTGCACCTGCCTGGTTTTTCAATTCTCTCTCCATCCCAGCTACTCTCTAAGTAGTTATTGAATTCATAGACACTAAACTTAGACATGGCTATTATTGTATTTTCAAACATGCACCAGCTCCAAACCCCTCATAATTTGTTTTTAAAACTCAGCAGCACACAAGTGTAGGAGGAGATTAAGGAGGGGTGGGGAGAGGGACCAGAGAGATGTAATATGGGGTGGGAGAGCGCTTGAGGTCCTTCAGACCTGGGTTTGACTTCCAATTCTGCCACAACTAGCTGGGTGACCTTGGTTTATCTGAACTTGTGAAACCCAGATTTCTCAGCTCTTACTGGGGGATGATAATCTATTGTGCAGGGCTGTTCAAGAGGGCAAAATGAAATACCCTAAAATGAAATACCCTACGTAGCATATTCCTTTTATTATCTTCATTCCTGTATTTCATTCTTTAGTTGTCTTAGCTCTTTATCTTTTCCCTGATGGTATGGAAATATTTTAATTTGCAGACTAACACAACAAAAAATTACTGAAAAATATTTTCTAAAATCACATTCCAATATATAAATATATTTTCACAAGATTTGCACTAAGGAGATTAGGATTCCTGTTAGAGACAGTAAATGATGGTAGCAAACATGGCAGGGAAAGGGTATTTCACTTCTTACTCTCTAAACTGCATCTATGTGTGGAGTTTTAACACAAAAATATACACAATAGAAGTTTAATACAAAAAATGTAACATTTAACAATTGTTATAATCAGAATTATCTGGCTCCAGTCTCTCTGACAACAGAGTTCTGCTCCTAAGGTATGTAGTGGCTAAATTATAACCATTTTTGTCTAAAAACTTCCGCATGGGAGTCCCCAAATGAGAACCGGGGTCTTTCTAAGATGGATGTGCACTGCATGATTTAGAGAATGCTTACATTTAGGCAATTATGTTCATTCTACATTTTAAAACTAATTGTGTAATAAAACACCTTCTCCATCCCTTAGTTCTAACTCTGAACTTCCCCCTTCTAGACCAAATTATTAATAATTTGGAGTCAGCAACATACTCATTCACTTCTTTAACTTCAAACGCATTTCTAAAACCAGGCAAAGCCAGTTTCCCCGTCAGTCTTCTTTCCTAGACGCTCCTGGCCATTGGTGCACATTTCCTCATCACGACATAGGTAGTCTCTCGAATCCGGGTTCTACAGCGCTGAAGGTGCCTCCAGATGGGGCCCCTGACTACCCGTTACTGGCCAGCCTTGCTGACACCTACTCCCTATCTCCAGTCCAGGCCGGAGTACACACCCCTTCACAGGAGGACCACCGCCTCTCATCCTCTCATGCCTCTCATCAGTACACCGCCCTTCACAGGAAGGAGTCTCTTCCCAAGTCCCATGTCACTGCGTCCCATTGGGATGGAATCAGGGAAAGAGCCATTCCTTCTTTTTACCTCCTCACTGGGCTTCTGTCTCATACATTATTCAGACTCTGCCCATTTCTCCACTGGACCCGCTTCCGGGTCTGCATGAAATTGCATGAGCACGTGCGTGGAAGGGTAGGGCTGCCAAGGGGCCGGGCCTGGGCATGTGGGCTCTGGCCCAAGACCTGCCCCTGGACTTTTTTTGTCCCTTTGTCCTCCCTCCCACCAATCACTGGTCTCCAGTTTTGGGTTCTTTTGAATCTGCCCTTATCTCTTTCCTTATTACCCCTTGTATGTGACAGTGCCCTTCTTAAATTCTCATCTTTGCATCTTCTTTTTCAGACACACCCCTCTAAAATGGTTGCAGCTTATTCAAACCTTTTATTCTTGACCTTTTTAAGGTAGTGGTCTAGAAATTTCTCAAACTGAGATGATCTGCTGTTTTGATCTGTTGAGCACCCCTCCCTCTCCACCTTTGGGGTCCTGCCATTCCTCTCCCATCATGTGTGGTGGTGGTGGTGGGGCCTGTCTGGCCCAATGGGCAGGGCACCTGATTAAGGGGTGTGCTACTCATGGTACCCCATTCTCCCCATCATGGTGTTTGCTCCCAGGAGTTGTCATGTGACACAAGCAGGGCCAATCAGTGTGATTTTCTGCAGTTTTCTAAGTTGGACTTGCAGGGAGGGCTTAGTTTGCTTTGGGAGCTCCAAGATTCCTGGAGTCCTAAGACTCCTTCAGGCTGCTCATACTTGCTTGGGGGGAGGGGAGTCGGAGTGGGAGAAGAAGGCAGTGTCTGTTGCCTCTTGGTCTCGTGACGTCCTGAGGTTTAACCCCTTCTTGCTGGTAGGGAAACACCTTTCCAATTTCTGTATTCTGGAGGGAAATGAGACCTCTGCAGAGATGCCTGGTGCTGGTTTCTCTAGGATTTACAGCTTTCTTACCTGTTTGCATTACACATGGCTTTTCTTTCCCAAGTCATGTACACACTGACACTGTGGTTGGGCTTGGGACAGCTTCTAGGCGGAGGCACTTGTCATACCTGGAATCGCCATTCCCCTCTATCCTTTGGGTCCTGTTGGTGAGATTGCCTCTCAGATCCAACCCTTTATCCAGTAGACTCTTTCCCAGGGACTCCTACCATCTCCCCTATTCTTACCTTCAGTTGATTCCCCTTAATTGGTCCTGTTCTACCTGCCCCCCACCAGGCTCAACAGATATTCAAGTAATTTCTGGGAGGCTTCTGACCACCATGACACTTAGTGGATGACATGCGTGTGTGTGGGCCACCCATCTTTACAAGCCTCATTCACAGCCTGGCGAGGACTTATGCTATGCATATCCTTACGGCCAGGCAACATGTGGACACGTATCATTCAAGTACGGGAATAGTTGTTAACATACGAGTCATTAGTGGATGCAAGTTCAACAGTTACGATTCTATATGATTAGTGAAAGCTTCTGTGGGAGGTGGTGGAAACAGGAGGAGGCAGGAGTCAAGGTGCGTACATAATACTTTTGTCTCTGCCATTGAGTGGTGTGAACTTCATACAAGTCAGGAAGATCTTCTTCCCACAATATTCTCATTTTCAAACAATGGGTTTGGTTTCCATAAACCTCCTGCTCTAAATTACACACGACTCTATGGCAGAGGTTGTAAGTGGACTGTTAGGGCCCATGGCAGTGGAGTTTGAGCTGTGTGCCCGGAGTCCTCAGCGCTGAGAGGACTGGGGTCTAGGGTCTGGAGGGGTTGACTAGGAGGCTAGAAGGTCAAGTGTGTGAAGCAATGTCTCTCCATCCTCCCACCACAAGACCAGTTCTGATTTGATCGGTTTTGTATATTGAAGACCTACATAAAGTTTTATTCATCAACATGACAGATGGTTACTAGAATTAGTGGGGTGATCACATTGTAAGGTATAAAAATGTTGCATCACTATTGTACACCTGAAACTAGCATAACTAATATAATATTGTATACCAACTATACTTAAATAAAAAAAAAAGGCACATTTGTGATGTCTGGTTGTGATTTCAGTGGTTTGAATTACTCATCTAATTTCCCTAACTCTCACATTTCCTACTTCCAGAAGATCAGTGGTTGAGAGGTTGGCTGTATCGTCTTTTAATCAAATTTGGTTTTGTTCTTTGGATCGGTTCCTCTGTCTCAATTCTAGTTTATTCTACATGGGGGTTCTGTGGTTGAGTGTGGGTGAATTGTGGCTTTCGGCTACACTGCTGGCGTTCATGAACCACACTGGATGCTGAGGGCAGTTAGAGGTAACCTGGGAGGAAGGGTATTTGCTTATCTTTCAACTTGTATGAAGCCCAAACCACAGCCATATTGGGATAAAGTAGCTGGGTGAGATAGAACCAGCAGACTCTAGAGAGACTTCCTCTCAGCTCACCACAAAACCTCAACGTCAATATGCCTTTTTTTCTTTGTGGACCTAAATGACAGACTTTCCTGGGTCTCAGTTGCTGTGAAGAGGTTACTTGACGTGGGGGATAGTATATTTACTGTATGTAATTATTTCTGCAGTTGCCCCAGTGTTTTAAACAACCTCCCTATAAGAGGTGGGTTGACAGCTTTTGCTACTTGTGGGTTACCTGTCCTCCTGGTTCCTGGTAGGGTGGTTTCCAGTCTTCCTGTCTCAAGTTCAAGCATGCAGGACCCAGAGCTGAGGGTCTTTTGAGAGACAACTGAATGTACCGGTACAAATGACAAAAATTCAGGCCCGTCGCAGAAAAAGGTGCATCTAGTGGATGGCTGAGAAGGTGTCTTTTCTGCTGTTTCTGATCAGGTTTCTTCACCAGAAACTTGCTCTCTCACTTGATTTGCTTCCTCAGCAGGCCTGGGTCATCTTGTCTTTTGTATCTTCTCCAAATCTGTGGCTCTAACTACCCACAGGCTTGGCAAAGCCAGTCTGTATGTGCATATTGTTAGCAGAAGGACTTTTCTTCCTCAATCTTCCTGAAGAGGAGCGGGAAAGCATCCTTTTCCCCACTTTGACCATCTGGTGCTTGAACTTCCTGAGGTTGAAGGGTGGGTTACCTACTGGTGCAGTGAGTGCTGAGTCCCCCACCCTGGGGGCAGGAAAGGAGCAGGTTGAAGTCTACAGCAACTTCCTGCTATTGTTAGCACAGGTATCTCATTGTCAAGAGAAATCAGGAAGACTGAAGTGTTCTTGCAGTTCTCCTTGCATTTGTCTTGCATTTTAATGGCCACCACTTAGAGGAATGCTGGGTAAGGTCCCTGCGCTGGGAAGGTGCACACAGAGTCCTCTGCCTGAGAATTTCACCTCGGCCCAAACCTGTATGGTGAGCTGGCAGCAAACAGCCTTTGGGCTCGACTCTTGGTTTCCCCGGAAGCTTCCTCTTCTAAGTGGCACTTCTGCCCTGACTGACCCAAGGTAAAGATGGCTCTCAAGGAGGCACGTATTCTTTGCCTTTATCCTAATGTTGACTTCAAACATTCATGCACTTATTCATTCCGTAGTTATTTATTGAGCACCAACTACATACCTGCAGTTTTCACTGGGGGTACAGATGTGAATGAGACTTGCACAGACTGTTTCTGTCTGATCCGCAGAATAGCTTCTAGGCAGTTTCTTTCCTTAAAAGCCCTCTTCGTATTCTTCTGTACCATCTGTGGCCCAAGTACGGCAGGGAAATCTTATGAGGATATTTAAAATATGTTTTTCCAATCAATTACTCCCTTTGAATGCAAAATGAACATACTGTAATAACAACAAGACCAAAGAAGTCACAAAAGAGACTTCACACAAAGAGAATCACAAAAACCTTCATGGTGCACAATAATTTACTGGGATACTTTACTCTGCTTCTGATGTCCAAGGGGGAGAGCAGAGCTTTGTTTCCAGGAGACCTGGGGCTGCGCTTGACCTGGTGGCAGAGGCAGGAGAAAAGTATACTTTCCAAAAGTATACTTTCTGGTTTAGAGAGGGTGGGGGAGAGGAATGGAAATGGTGGAGTCCCGTGAATGATGCCCTGAGGTTGGGAAGGGCTGAAATTCCTGTGTGTAGATGGGAGGCCACTCTATGAAGTCACCAGAGAAAATGGGGTAGATCTGGTGTGTGTGTGTGGGAGATGGGGTGTGTGAGGGTTGGGGTGTGTGAGGGTTAGAGTGTGTGAGGGTTGGAGTGTGTCAAGGGTGGGGTATATGCGGGTTTGAAGGTTGGGGTGTGTGAGAGTGGGGTGTATAAAGGTTGTGTTGTGTGAGAACTTGGGTGCATAAGGATTGTGTGTGAGTTTGGGTGTGTGTGAGAGTTAGATGTGTGTTTTTCGATGGCTTGGGCCTGGGGATGGGGCTTGGGTGTCATGTGGGAAGCACTGATCAGGAAGGGGGGCCTTGGAAATCATTGAGACAGACTCCTGGGCAGTGACATCGCAATAGTAAAAGGTCCGTCGTCTGTGATGCACTATTCACATCTCTTCATCTCAGTTTGGGAAGCTGTAAGAAGGGGCCGCAAACTCCAGCAGAGATTCGTAGGCCGATATTAGTAGCATCATTGTTCACAATGGCCAAAAGGAGCCCAACTGTCCATTGATGAATGAATGGGTAACCAACATGTGCTCTATTTATGCAGTGGCATATTATTCAGCCTTAAAAAGGTTGAATGGAAATCCTAACAGATGCTACAACATGAATAAACCATGAGGTTACCTTTCATTATGCTGAGTTAGAAATAAGCCAGTCACTAAAGGGCAAATACTGTGTGACTCCACTTCTATGAGCTCCTAGAATAGTCAAATCCATAGAAACAGCAGAAGGGTGGGTGCCAGGGCCTGAGGGAGGGGAGGAGATGGAGGAGTTAGTGTTTAATGGGTACCGAGTGTCCGTTTGAGAGGACGAAAAATTTCCAGAGATGGATGGTAGTCATGGCTGTCCAACAATGTGAATTCACTGAATGCCACTGACCTGTACACTTAAAAATAGTTAAGATGGTAAATTTAATATTGTGTGTATTTTGCCACAATTATAAAAAGAATAAAAAGATAATGAAAGGACAACAAAATGGACCTAACCTGTTGTAAATTTTAGAGTGAAAAGAGAAACTTGGAATACACCTTCTGAAGAGTAAGCGGGGAAAACAGAGGGAGGCCGAGTCATTTCACAGCGCATAAAGTTGGAGCAAATTTCTGGTGTATTAAAATATAAGAAATATGGTCCCAAATCTCATCAAAACTGAGATTTGTGTGTGTTAAGGGCCTTGAACGAGACAGACAGATGTTCATTTCTTTCTCCCAGAGCAGTAGGGAGCAAGCAGCTGGCTGGTCACAGCTTCATGGGGTGTCCATGGGCCAGGCTGGTGAGTGGCTGTGCCTTTCTCAGGGCCCCTGCTCCAGTGCCTCCTCCCCAGCCTCCTGATTATTTTGGATGCTAACACTTGGGGAGTGACTTTCCTGGGAGTCTGTTCAGGGTGATGTACCCCCAAATTCTCTAATAGGAGGGTAAGTGCCATCCCCAGCAATAGGAAAGTGTCAACTGGATTCAGTGCACTTGAAATGAACAGTGTGCTGACCTCTTTCAGTGGCCTGCAGGGACACCGGCATGGTTACCGATGGCACAACCAGACGTGACAAAGGAATTCCTTGTCAAAGAGTCGAAATGCAATTGTAGGTTGAGCTTGACAACAAACATTTCCCCAGGTCATGGAACTAAGCTTTGTATCCACAAAGGGCACTAATGGAGACTGGATTTGCACAGCGGCTCTGTGAGGTAGCCCGGCCAAGCGCTTTCATTTCCAAATGGTGACATGGAAAGGATGGGCCCGTGAGGGCAGACAGCCTGTCAGCACCCAGTACTGCGTTCCTTCCGCTGCACCATTGCCACCCCTTTCCCTATTGCTGTGTCCCGAAGGCCATGTCGTTCGAACTGGGAAAATCTGATGTAAGTGTATTTGTGTGTGGAGAGTGGGTACACTGTGAAGCCTGGGTTGCAGGGGCTTCTCTGTCAGCCCCTGAGGGGGTGGCACTACTTGCCTTTCCTTGTGGCAAAGTCAGAAGGTGGTCTTGGCGTCTGAGTGCTGGACTTGACCTCATGCTGCCACCGTGGGCCTGGCCTTTGAGATCCCGTCTGCATCTGCGGCCCGGGTCATATTCCAGACTCTTGTCAAGGTGCGCTGCTGCCTTGCAAGTCCTTTGATACTTTGGCTTAAGCTGCTGCCCTATTTGAGGCCCGACAGACAGATTCAAGTAACAGCTGGGGCCCTTTGTTTATGCCTCATCTCACATTTCTTGGTGGATTTCTTTTTGGAAACAATGTTTTATGAATCACCTTTGAAATGAGAATTTATCAGCTTAGGGACTATTCTCTTTGAATTGTCAGGAGAAGAATAAACGTCACTCTCTGAAGTTCTATTTCCATAGACCTGGGGCCATCACAAAGATGGAGATGAATGCCCCCACACTCCCTTCCGGGACGATGCTTTATTTATTTTCCCCCTAAGAATAGCAGGGCAGTCCTCACCTGCTTCTTTCATCTCTCTACTGAAGTGCTGGCCAATCCCACCATTATGCTGGTTCTGCCACTTACTGCTAACTCGATATCTCTGAGCCTCAGTTTCCTTATCTGTGGAGTGGGTGTAATAGCTCAGGGTCATGAGAGCTTAACTGAGCTTCTGTGTGTGAAGCACTGTGTCGATTTTAAAACGTTACACAAATGGACACAACTTTTCCGCTACAAAACCCGTGAGAAAATGGGCCATTTGTCCTTCTCCAATCTCACTGCCTGGCAGTGAGATGTCTTGATTGGGCTGCCGTATTAAATTATTTTAATGATGAAAATCATTTCTCTCTTCTCCAGCCTTCTTTCCCTCTCTCCCGCATTTGTCCAGGAAGTAATGAAAATTGGTCTTCACTTCTTTTTCTCTTTCCTGGTAGCCTGAAGAGGCTCTCGAAGGTGTTTTCCTGGAATATCTGCTGCTGCCATCTGCTTCTGCAACCAGAGTCACGTGAAGGTGATAGTTCGAGCCTGCAATTGTGTTGAAAAGCTGGACAGCCCTTGTCTTCAGACCCACAGAGATGGCTGTGGCTGTTAAGGTGAGATTTTTTTTTTACCCCTCTTGGAGAAGGGCATCAATTAGGAGGACGAAGAACCACAGAGGGTGGGCTCAGCTCGCGGCTGGTGTGGGCAGCTGGTAAACTCCCTTTCCTGCAACCCTATCTCAGCTTTGCCCCCAGACACCGAATCTGTCTTCACTTCCAGTAGGGCCGGATGGTGTTCCCAGGCCCGCCGGGAAGTTAGTATCTGTTCAGTGGTTTGTTTAGAAGTTTGAATCTGATTGTGCAATTCCAGCCAGTAGTGTCAAACTTTTGCCAGTGGTGGCTTTTGAGGGGAGCTTGGAAGGGTGAGAAGTTATCCAAATATTGTGACATAGGAAGCCTTTCTGTTGATTTTAACGTACTTTGTGCAGTTTTCCAAGGCTCTTGGCAGCTCAGTGGTGGCCTGGTTCTTTTTGTAATTTGAGGCTTTCACGGATGTGGCTACAAAATACTCAGAAGTGTGTGGTTCATCCACTGGGAACCTGGGCATGCATATTCTGGGTTTTATTGTCAACCAACAATCTTGAGGGAACAACTGGCTCACCAATATGACATCTCTCCCTGACCCTTGGTTTTCCTGCTAGTTATTCTCGAAAATTACTACCATGTGACAACTTTTTCGTGGTCTCTGTGTGGAGAAGACAGAAAGGGATAAGTTATGTGAAAATTGCCATCATGCTAGGCACTTTGGCTGCTGCCTCAGAAGGAGAGCTGCTGTACAAAGTGGTCTGATCTATCAAGGGCTGGAGGGAAATAACAATGAGCTTCTAGCAATTATTAGGTTGTCCAGCATGTCACATTGGTGGAAATAGAGCTTGTGAAACAGAAAACATTGGTGAAATCCAGGAGCTGAGAACATTGTGCCATTGTGGGTGTGAGAAAAATGAAATGGAGGTCCCGCTAGTTAGGTGAAATCCAAGACCTTGAACAATCATAGATTCATAAGAAATTAAAAAAAAAAAAAATTTGGGGAGGTCCTGTGTATCTTTCAGCCCTGTAACACCCTGCATAACTACAGTATCACAACAAAACTAGGAAATGGAGCAGAGTGTTTTTGAAATAGGTGACACAGAAGATAATGAAATCACAATATTATTGCCAAGATAGCATCGACATTTTTTGAGTCCCTACTATGTGCCAGTTTATGTATTGTGCGTTGGGAATGCACACATAATCCCCTTTTTACAGCATAACAAGGGAGACTGACATTAAATAAAACATTGTGCAGATAATTCATGAATCACAATTGTGATAAATGCTATGATATGAAAATATAGCCAAAAGAAAAAAGTTGACTTCATGAAAAGGTAACCTTAAAAATTTCCATGATGTTTAGTGAACTTATTTTAAGATTTTCTGAAGATTCTATAGTAACTGCAACTTTAAAGTTTACTCCTATAGTATTACATTTATAATGGTGTCTGTGCTTTTCTGAGCCTTTTTTCTTTTGTTTTTTCAAATTTCCTCTTTATTTTTGGCCTATGGAAGCCAAGTATGTCCTGGAATGAATGGACAGTGACGACTGTACTCACCAATGGCAGTTTATGAGGGTGTTTTGAATATACGCCAACAATCTGGCTGCAGGAAGGGAATCGGACCTCAGAAATCTGCTCCTGAGATCACCAGCAATTAGAAGTGATAACAGCAAAACAGCCGCCTGCCAAGGGGAGGGCTTCTTGAACATTGGCGGGGTTCAAAGAGACCCCAAAACATCTTGATTGTGGAGCTTGCTGCCTCTGGTGTCAGAGGGCAGCTGTGGCAAGCCACACAGAGTTCCAAAGCACAGGGTTCACTCATGTGGGTCAGTGACATGATGTAATCTGGAATCCTGGTTTAAGTGAAGAGAGGAACAATTAGATTTACATTCTCTGTTGAGTACCAGACGCGGTACCCTGGCAACTCAAGCTGAACTCACACAAGAGAACGATTCTCCCCACCTACTTGGTAAATCTCGCGCAGGTGGCGGAAATAATACCTGGATAAATACCACTGGTCACTTAGGATATTTTCTTTATATCAACGTTTGCTGTAGGAGGTTCTCACGTCCCCTGGCTTTTGCCAAGCAAACACTGTGTTTCGGAGAAGAAGTGGCAAACAAAGTTTTGCCAGAAATGGCTGAGGGGAGTGGGCCTGAGCAGTGCCATAGGTTACCCCTTGGCCTCATGTCAACTCTGGTTTCTGTGAGATGCAGTCTTCAGTTAGGAGACCTGCCCGAGAGGCCAGTGATATTTACAAATGCTGACTTTACGTTTGTTCAAGCAGAGCGTCCTCTGTAATTTTTCATCCCTCACTCTACATTCTGCGTCCCTGGGCCTTGCAAACTTCACCTTTGATGCAGAGGCAAGATCTCCACTTCAGTTACTGCATTTGGCCACCCGAAAATTCCAGTAACTGCCTCTATCATTACTCTAAATAAATGGGGCGGGGGAAGCCCCACGAGATCCAATGGCCTAAACCTCACTTTCCTTTCCTCCCCGGAGAAATCTCAGGATCTGTTGATGATCCTTTTGATGTTAACCTTTATGTTGAATTTCACTTTTTTATTATAATTATAATTTTTAGGAGTGATTCCTTCCCCCTTCTCACCCCCCCAGAATATTGGCATTGAGTTTGGGAGAATTTGGTATTTGTAATGAGTGCTGGTGAGTGGATGGGTGTGCTCTTGGGTCCAGAAGACTCATGTACTAATCCTTGCAGGCAGATGCTGTTCTAACTTTCAGAGGCAGGGACGCGTCCCTTCTGTACCCTGCAGGGCCTGGCATCATGCCCCTCACATATCAATCAGCATTCAGGGCACACTGTCTGCTTCTCTGATGGAAACTTGTGCTGGATGGCACAGATGTTAAGAGCTGGGCTTTATTTAGAGCAGGTTTTGAATCCTGTTTCTGCCACTGACTCTCCTGAGTCCTTGGGCAGACCACGTACCCTCTCTGAGCTTTATACTTGTTTCCTCATATGTAAACTAGGGAGAATAAGACCCACCATATAGAGATGTAGAAATTAAATCAGGTGATGCTTATGAAACATTTTAGGTAGAACCTGTGGATTGTCTGTCTCCCCGCTTAGAGTGTAAGACCCCTGTCTACTCAGAGGGGAAGGATATTTCCCATTCACTGCTATTGCCCAATGCCTGGTACATAGTAGGTGCCCAGTAAAATATTTGTCGGATTAATGAAAATGGGTTACTGATTTTTCTATGATATTATCTACTGAAAACAGGAAGAGTACAGTCTAAAGGATTTGAGGAATGAAGACATGAGACAATTATATTAGAAACAAAATAATTAGAGAAAGGTATTTTTATTAGCATGAGTTACCTAGATGTATCTTAGTATTGGGCATTAATTCTACTTTTAAGTGAGTTTATTAATTTTAGCTAAGAAGGCATCATTTATTTTTCTAGGTGATGTGTTTTGGGATTCCTGAGAGAAACAGACTGACACGATTTAACATCTTTGATTAATATACATATGCATATTAATGACCATGACATCCCCTCTCTTCCATTTCTTTCTTTCCCCCTCTTGCTGTCTTTCTCTACCTCCAAGACAAAACACTATAGTGCATTTAAAATAGTTCTGAGAATTAATGATGTGGGGGAATGGTAGCTTCTCAGGTAAAGTTTCAAATAAAGTCAAAATAGTGTTTTTCCTTAAGAGTTACTCAAACATTAAGATTCCATAAGTAATTAGTAATTTTTCTGCTCTCCAGATTACCAAAATGTGATATCAACCACTGGTCAATTTGAAGCATGAGCCTGTGTCTGACTCAGCTGGGAGTGAGGTGGGCACTCATTTAAAGCACTCTTTGCAAAGGACCAGTGGCTTTGAGTGTCTTAGGGCAATTCTTTAACTCACCGCAAGATGGAGAAGGTACTCCATTGAAATTCAGCATGGTGTTTGTTCTGTTAAAACAGGTTTTGACACTTTTCTCCTTTCTGGACTGGATGGTTAGCATTTCTCTGGATGCAGAAAAGAGAGCAACTCCTGAGGACTTGTATTTTAACATTTTATGCAGGAATTAAAGTACATGTTATTACAGATTCTGACACTTATTTGCCCACTTAAAATATCTAAAGGGTCATGTGTTTTTTTAACCCTTAAGAGACAAGTATTGACATGCAATTTTGATTTTTTTTTCTTTTTTTAAGGTAAAATTTGATTTCTCAGTTCATGACTTCCAACCCCAGGCTGCCTCCCTCTTTCTTTGTGAGATCATAACATGAGGTTAATAATTTAGAACAAGAGTGTCAGAGACCTATAGCTCAGGGTTCAAGTCCAAACTATTCCACTTGGGTGAGCCACTTATCTAACCCATCCCTCAGGTTCCTACAAAGGAAATGCTAGAGGGTGTGAATGGGGCGAGGTAGCTGATGGTCCCCCAGGCACCTGTGCCATGGGTGCTCACACAGTGTGTTTACTGTTAGCTGTTAAAAGGCCGGGGAGGGCAATATTTTATCTCTCTCCAAAGCATTAAAATTTCACTTTGCTAAATTATTATTTAGTTATGGCCCCTTTGCTTGCTTTCCCCACTCCCACCCCCACACTTTGTATGGGCTACGCAGTGGTTTTCAGTGGTGGGGGAAGGGCAGTGACATGCCTCCCCAGGGGACAGTTGGCAATGTCTGGAGACATTGTTGGTTGGCACAACTGGGGAGTGGGTATTCCGGGCATCTACCGGGTAGAGACTTGAAATGTTGCTAAGTACCTCAGAGTGCACAGGACAGCCCCCCCTCCCCCAACAATGATCCAGACCCAGTGTCACAATTGTGACAAGGTTGAGAGACACTGGGCCAAACGGTATGCACAGAAGAAAAGTTCCTGTCTTTCATCTAATCAAGGCAACTTGATGAAATTCCAAACATATACTAATAGGGACCTGTGCTAGACTCTGAGCCCCAAGGATGAAAGGACATGGCCTCAGTCCAGGAGCTTTGAAGGGCCTGGGATTTTACTCTGCTTGGAAGCTAAGGAGTTATCCTATCATTGTTTTATGGATGCTGGCGGAAGACAGACTCCTGGGTCAGAAGCAAAGGGCTTCCTGGCACAGTAAGCGAATGAGCGTCAGGTTCACGTGGGTGCCCCTTGTCCTTCAGGTCCCGTGGGGGCAGCACAGAGAGGCCAAACGGATGTAAAGCGGGTAGTGGGTTTGCATCAGACCCGAGGAACACCAAGCTTGGGGAATCCGCTGCTCTTACAGTAAGTGGTGAGCAGGCTTACTTACATACGGAGAATTCTACACAAGCTGCAGAGAAGAGAAAGCAGCGTATTACAGATTGAGGAGGCTTCATGGAGGAGAAGATATCTGAACTGGGTTCTGAAGGGTGAATAGGGCTTCCGCCCATAGACAAAGGGAGAAAACTTTTCTATTTTCTTCCCAGCAATAAATTAACTCCTTCTGAGCATCTCAGCACAGGTTGGCTGGGTGCAGAGAAGGCACTCTGGAAAAGTCCTGACTGAGTTTGATAAACGAGTGAGTCTATGTGGATTGATGCCACTCTTGTCCCGCACTTATTATACACTTATATCTAACAATAGTTTACAGTGAACAGATGAGCTCCATTTTTATCATGTGATTTCCCCCCATGCTACCGCTGTGGGCCTGTACTGACCCATAGGCACCAGTGTTCTCTACCACCTGTACCCCTTCCGGATACAAAGGCAAGGAATGACGCATCTAATGAGTAAACATGAGAACCATTTGGGGAAACACGGGGGCACAGTCTCTCGTTGCCCAGAGCTGTATGACCTGGGCACACTGGCTCTATTCCATGCATCAAGGTCTGGACAGGCACAGTGTAAGATGGAGCCGAACTATGGAGAACCCTATGTGACACCGTCACAGAATGGAATGTTATACCCTGGTGAAAAGGAGGGGACTAAGCCACATGTATCAACGTGGATAAATCCCAGTCTTTTAATCTGAAAGCCAGAAACCATTCTATGTATTTCCCGCAGGAAGCTGAGGACAGGAAATCAGCTCCTACAAAATTGTTGGAAAGAATGGGAGGGGGCAAAATCTAGGGGTGGGGGTGATCCTTAGAAATCAGGAAGCCACTATTGTTACTGCAGGAGCCCATGTTATCCTGTCACCATCACTGCCTGAGGAAGAGTGACACCCACCTTTGTCGCACCACCCACCTCTCACTGGTCACATCAGAACAGAAACCCTGCTGGCAAAGTCAATCCAAGGCTTCCACATTCTGTTGTAGAGTTGAAAGTGAAGAAGTGGGGGTGGTGCTGAGTGTGAAAGTCAAAGTAACATAATGTTGAGTGACAAAAACTCCCAGAAAATTACATACAGCATGGTACCATTTTTTAAAATTACATTCATTGGGGCATCCTTGGTTAATAACATATACGAGGTCCGACAATTAAGTTCGCAAACTCACCCTAGAAAAAGTGCTCCACACCTCATTGCTGATATCACTGCAGTCACATTTGAAGTCCTCCCCTTGGGAAGCTGCGCACTGATGCCAGCGCCTAGCCCGCCCTTCACAGCAATTTGGAAACTCTTTTTCTGGAATGGCCAGCAGAGCTGTCATTGTGTTACCCTTGATGTGCTTGCTGAGTGTCATCAAAATGTCTTCCTTTCAATGTTTCCTTTATCTTTGGGTTAAAAATGAAGTCATTGGGTGGCAGATGAGGTGAGTAGGGAGGGTGTTCCAACACAGTTATTTGTTTACTGGCTAAAAACTCCCTCACAGACAGTGCCGTGTGAGCTGGTGCATGGTCGTGATGCAAGAGCCATGAATTGTTGGCGAAAGGCTCAGGTTGTCTAACTTTTTCATGCAGCCTTTTCAGCACTTCCAAATAGTGAACTTGGTTAACTGTTTGGCCAGTTGGTACAAATTTATAATTAATAATTCCTCTGATATAAAAAAAGGCTAGCAACATTGTTGCAACAAATTTGGGAACCCAATTGCTAGAACTTGTGTAAGTTTCAGGTGTACAACTTTATAATACGATATCTGTATATTCCATATGTGCTCACCACCCAAAGTCGTCTCCTTCTATCACTATATACTTGACCCCCTTTACTCTTTTCATCCTCCCACCACCCCCCTTCTTGTCTGGTAACCACCATATTGTTGTCGGTGTCTATGAGTTTTTTCAGTTTGTTTGGTTCATTCATTGCGTTCTGTTCTATAGCCCACAGATGAGTGAAATCATATGGTTCTTGTCCTTTCCCATCTGACTTATTTTGCTTAGCATGATACTCTCAAGATCCATCCATGTTTCTGCAAATGGCAGTATTTCATCTTTTTAATGGCTGAGTAGTATTCCATGGAGTATATATAGCACATCTTCTTTATCCAATCATCCGTTGAAGGATACCTCAGTTATTTCCCTGTCTTGGCCACCATGAATAACGCTGCAATGAACACAGGGGTACATACATGTTTACAAATAAGTGTTTTCAAACTTTTTGGATAGATACTCAGAAGAGAGATTGCTGGGTCATATGATAACTCTGTTCTTAATTTTCTGAGGAACTTCCATGCTGTTTTCCACAGTGGCTGTACCAAATGACACCCACAGAAGCAGTGTATGAGGGTGTCATTTCTCCACATCCTCTCCAACATTTGTTATTTCCTGTCTTATTGATAATAGCCATTCTAACAGGTGTGATGTGGTACCTTATTGTGGTTTTGATTTTCATTTCCCTTATAGCTAGTAAAGCTGATCATCTTTTCATACAGCTATTGGCTATCTGTATGTCTTCTTGAAAAAAGTGTTTAAGTCCTCGAGGCTTATTTTTAAAATTGGATTTTTGTTGTTGTTTTTGTTGAGTTGATGATGCCACTTTTGTAAACTACATAAACAAAACAACATATTGTTTGGGTTGACCTCATTCCTCTCTTCACAGGCAAGAGAAGGGAACTCCTTGTTGTACCAACAATGCACTGGGCCGGACATAACTAATGCCTAAGTCAACTCCTCAGAGAAGGCACATACATGGACTTTAGTTTACAGGGAGGGTTTAACAGTTCTGCTATTTTCCCCAAGTCTTGTATTTAAAAGCCTCAGATTGATGTTCAATATTGAGACCTGGACAGGATAGACCTTACTAATGCAGTCAAGGTTCTCTGTAGCCTGACCTTGGCACAGCCCGGGAAGCAGTGTACCCCATTCAGGATGGGGCTCAGCTTCCCCTGAGTGTGTTCCAGGTAGTTTCAAGACAGATTGCAAATAAATCAAAGTGTGTTTGCAGCTGGTAATGTGGAACTTGGAATGTAAAGGCACTGCCCAGCCAAGGCAGCCTGAGTATCTGAGGATACAAAAGGGCTTGACTCCACATAATGAGAATACCCAAATTAACGATGTGGCTTCATTCTTCCTCCCACAGAGCAAGAAGCAGAGCGGCATTGGCCACAAGGGGACGGGCTCCAAATTCATTGTGGCCTACTTTGGAGGTTGACCGTTCCCAGGGTCAGACCTGAGTGACCTTGGCATTAAAGACCCTATTCCTTTCTGTCCCTTCCTTCTGCCACAGTGTGCCCTGCTGCTTTGAGCTGGAAACACTCATCCCTAAGGAACCTCTCTCTGCTTAGCAAAAGCCCCTGGCCAGCCCTTGGTCCCCACACCCCTCCCCAACACCAGAATCTTTCTTAAGGGAAGAATGCCACCTGCTTATTCAACAGTCCATAGTCGCAGGAGTCATTCGTTCGTTCATTTTTTAAATCACCCCATCTTATCTTGCCTCAGACAATGATATCACGGTGGGTGGGCAACACCGTGTGAAGCAGCTGCTGGGGTCTCTCCTCAGGAGCTGGAGGCCTTGTGGGCTTTTGTGGATGCCGACTTCAGTGTTTCTGTTTAAGACGGCAGACTGGCCTGGCTTCCCTCTGCTGTGGACACAGAAGGCCTGATCCCGGTGCACTGACGAGCAGAGCGTGCAGAGGAAGGGCAGGAAGGGCCGGCTGCTGGAGAAAGGAGGCCACAGGGAAGCATTTCATTTTGGCCCCTCGCCAGGCCTTCTTTTATTTTCTTTTATTTAAATTTATTGGGGTGACAATCGTTAGTAAAAGTACATAGATTTCAGGCGTACAATGCTGTATTACATCATGTATAAACCCCATTGTGTGTTCACCACCCAGAGTCAGTTCTCCCTCCATCACCAGGTATTTGAGCCAGGCCTTCTGCAGGAGTCTTATTTCCTGCCTGCGTCGCTGCTCCGAGGGCTCCGACCGGTTCCAGTCCCCGAAGGGAAACACTGGCCGATTCTACAATCCATTGATCATTTTCAGGCTTTGCGACCAACCGCAAAACTGGGTGGACGGTTCTCTTGAGAAATGGCAGCACCCTACCGTTAGATTACAAGGCGCGCTCCGCAGCTATTTGCAATTGGGCTGCTTTGCCCAGCGCTGCCGGCCGGGCCTGGCCTTGGGGACGGTCGCTCCCACCCCCCTGCCCCCAACCTCTCCGCGCTGCTCGCCCGGCGGGGGTCTGTGTAGAGAGCTATTTAGATTCTCCCCCAGAAAGAAAAGCTTTCCATTCTCGGAGAAACCACAGTGATTAAGTCCATATAAGAGAAAAGCATCATGATGACTAATCAGAACAAAATCAATGAGTCCCTTTTTGCATTATAAATGATGAGGTTTATAGTCACCGGCTTTTAGAGAGAGTGCGGGTGTGACTTTGGGGTTGGGGGGGGAGGGGAAGCAGAACCGCACCCGAAGCAGGGTACTCAGGAAAAGCACCAGAAACATTCACGATGGGACTAGGTATCCACTTAAAATCTGACCCGGGAAATTCTTAACCTTTGTAATAGGAGAAAATATTACCTGAGGAAGCAAGGATTTTTGTTTAGTTCATATGCAGGCATTTGAGGCCACCCAACCTAACCTCTCAGTCCTGTGGGGGACACTTTGCACAAAACTTGAGGCCCAAAGCATTTCCTGTTCCTCCTAAATTTCCGTGCAGCTGAGAAAGTGGAAAGATGCCTTGGTACAAATACATCAGTGACAAGACACTGGCCTCTTCATGTTTGGAACAGCTTTAATTGTTTAAAAGGTCTCTCTCACGTTTGGTTGAAAATTGTGTCCCTGTCACTTAAAAAATTTATTTTTTATTTTTTTAAATTGGGGAATGTTGGGGAACAGTGTGTTTTTCCAGGACCCATCAACTCCAAGTCAAGTCGTTTTCAATCTAGTTGTGGAGGGCACAGCTCACTGGCCCATGTGGGAATCGAACCGGCAACCCTGGTGTTGCGAGTACTGTGCTCCAACCAACTGAGCCAGGTGGCCACCCTGTCAGTTTTATCTGCTGCTGCCCTTTGGACTATATTGAAAAATCTAGCTCTCCTTAGTCACACTGTGGTTCTTGGAACGTTTAAAGATGACGCTAGTGTTTGTGCTGTCTTATTGTTTCCTGTCTGAGTGTCCTCACTGCTTTCCGATTCAAAAGAAGAATACTGGTCACCACCCTGCCCGCTCCTGCAGGTGCCCCCCAGTTCTGATCACAGGGGGGGGCATATGTTGTTTATGTATGGATATCTGTTGCCTCCTTTGTTCATGACACTGTACTTCTATTAATCCATCCATCTTAAAGATCTTGTTCATTTTTGGGGGGCGTTGTGTCACACCATTGGCTTGTGTTTACCTTCAAGCCTGAAGAGCAATGAGCCTCCTATTTCTTTAAATTTCCATGTGCCCAGAGGGTTTGGAAAGAAGCAGAAGCAAAAATTTTGACCTACTCACTATGCACTTGTTTCGTTTTTATCAAGGCCTTTGAAGGTGGCGTTTGACATCAGAATCTTAGGTTAGTGGATATATCATGTTGCTATGCAATTTTGCATATTTTTTGTATTTAATATGATAGGATAACACTAAAGTTCACGTTTTCCTTTGGGAATGGTGGCTGGAGCTTTGTTAGACCCTGAAAAGAACTGTGGCAGGCCACAGCACATGAACAATTGAAATGAGCTGAAGGTGGTGGTCTCAATAAGGAGTGATCCACCCCATTTAGAAATGTGAGGGCGCTTGTAGGCAGCGTTTACAGGGCCGTGGCACCCTCTCCTGACATTCTTTAAATACTCTTCCTGGTGCTGGTGGCAGGGTCAGGCTTAGCACTGTGGTACCAGGCAAAGCCTCAGCCTTCAATATCAAATATACCTTCGTAGCGACTACTCTTGTCCCTTACACAGAGCAGACCTTCCAGAATCATTTGTTGGGTGGACACATTCATTCAAAAGCATATTCGGTATATCTTTCTGAATCAGTGTATGGTATGTAACAATGTGTTTGCTTTGAGTGCACAGAGCCTGTCTGAAAATCTCTGTTCCTGTCTGTCGTCGTTGGGACAACTGTGAATCTGACGACTGTCGCAGACTAGAGAGGATGGCAATGGGAAACCTGGCCTTCCGTCTTCTACCTCCCTGTGCTAAATCGTTATCCTAAATCCCAGAAACCTAAGCATGTTTCTTCTTCTTTGGATTTCTTTAGCACTTATGGTTTGTATTAAATGCTTGGGCATTTATCAATTTTATTAGTAAGCCTGTTAATTTTTCCCCACGAGTGCGTCTTGCCTTCCTGCCTATTTATCTGATCAGCGGTCACCCCACAGACTTATGTATAGGTTTTGCCCATCCGAGGCCAAGATAAATAGATGTGGAATTAAACAGAAATCCGACAGGACTCGGTTTCTCCCTTACAAGAAAGGGTAAGAGAAAAAGGGAGATGGACTTTTCAGAAAATTTGCTTCGTGTCAGGTACTGTGCTGGGAACTTTACATGTGTTATTTCCTATGATTATAGGAAGACTTTCAGGTCAGTATTATTATCCTCATTTTGTGGAATAGGACATCAAACAAAGTCTCAGAGAACTTAAGGACATATGAAAGTTCACACATAGAAGAAGAGAACAGGCAGGATTTGAACTCAGGTCCCTCTGCAGCAATGCTAAACAGCCTGTCTTGGGTACATTGTAACAGGAGGAGGAGACTTTGTAGGCATCACAGATTTGCCCTCATGTCATCGAATGCACTTTTGCTTCTGTTGCTGTTTTTGGTCTCTATGGAATTGCATTGTTTTATTAATTTAATACAAAAGCGAAGCATGCTTTGGCTACTAAGTCCTAAATTCAAATGTATGAAATAGAGGGATATGCTCTTGAAATATGTTTGCATAGACTTAAACATATAAAACGGATAAAGTAAGTTGTGATTATCCATATCCCAAAATGACACTCGGCAATAAAGCTACCCATTGCAGTTTCTTTAAAGAGCAATTTTCCTAAGTCAGATGTACTTGATTTTTATGCCACTTTAAGAGCAGTATCTGGAATGAAGTCAGATGGAGGACATTTTACAATTCAAATATCCCAAGCTCTTCCAACTCAGTTTGGCTCATGATAAGTGCCAATGGGAGACTCGCTTATCCTTTTCTTTCTCTCTGTCCCTGTGACTTGTATGTTAGCAAACTGTAGTTTCAGAGAGGTAAACTCCTGCCCCAGCACACATTTGTAGTTGCCGTAAAGTCGGAGATGTCCGTCAGCTGAAGAGTGGGTGAGGCTGTAAGAAGCCACAAAGGAGCTTTGGCTATGATTTAGTACAAATAGAAGTGCAGAATTTATGCAATTTGTCTGGCTAATAAAGCAAAACTCCACGGGACAGAATAGCAGTAGTGAGTTGTAAGAATGTGCCCAGTGGGATAGAATTTATAATCTAAAACAATTCTGGTTTTCTACTTTAACTTTATTGGTTAAACAGGTAGAATTTCCTGAAAATATATCGTTAATTTCTCAAGTTCAATGAATGTATTAGGAAAATGTTAACCTCTTTAGCTGCTTTTGGAGCTTTCTTTTTTTTTTTTTTAACAAAAAAATCTAAGGAAATGAATTTGAAAAATATAAGAAAAGATTTCACATGATTGCACAAGTCATCGTATCTTGTGTCTGTGCTGAAATAGCCTTCTTTATGTCCAACTCATTGACCTTATGTATGTCCCAGTGCAAGGCGAGTGTTCAGGGCTTGTACCAGACTCAGTCTATTTACAGCCCCCGACCTGCAAACCACTTTGGCTTACTGGCTGGAGTGGACCTAGCAGTGGCTTGTGCTGTTCCTAAAGTCACGAAATCATGTGACTGTCACCACTACCACTGCAGGTCGAGCTGCTCTCCATGCTGCTTTCACTGACTCGTGAGAAGAGGCCGCTGCATCTGAAGAGGCTGGAGGTACATCTTGAAAGTGTGGCGACATTAAAACCGCATGGGGCCGACTTTGCCCAATGTGAGGAGGCAGACAGAAAGGGGCTGTTCAACGAATTCTTTTTTCCTTTCTCCTCTGTCTCCCAGAAACTGTTCTGAGCTGTAATCATCCCTACTACCTTCCTGAAGACATCCCGTGAGGCCCAGCTACCAGCCAGGCTGTGACAAAGCTTTAGGCAACTCAGTATCCCATACCCCTGCATGTGGGCTCCTTCTCCCCGCCTCACTATTCTTTCCCCCCAACCCTTTTCTCTAGGATTGCACTTTCAGTGTAGCATTTGTACACAAACTATGCTCAGAGTCTATTGTCTAGAGGACCTGGGCCAGGAGGCTTGGAACCTGTGCTGGCCCTAGAAAGCAGACCCTCCGATGGGCTTTGGCAGTGGTAGGTGTGTGGGGACCACCCCCGACATACTGCGGCATCACAGTTACTAAAGCTTCTGGCTCTGATTAATTAGGATGAGGAGGTAGGAGGTGGAAGGTAAAGCATTGAGATGTCATGTCACTGTACCACTTGATCCATTTTGGGGCAATGATAACTCTAAGGATTGTGACATGTGGTGATCACTTTTGAAGGCATTGGAAGGAAGTCTTGCAAAAAGAAAACAGCAGGCACAAGGCAGCTTATTGCTGGCCGAGGCTCGGTCTGAAGACCAGGCTAGTTCTATGAAGGCTCTATTTATTTATTTATTTAGTTGTTTTTTTCTATGATGGCTTTAAAAGACGTTCTCATTTCTCAAAGCTGTAGGGCAGAAGGATCTGATTAGGAAAGTGGCAGAAATGCCAAAGGGACTAAATATGCAGCTTTCACGGCTCCTCAGTGTCAAAGAAAATTCCCTGGTGGGGAAAGAGTGGGACCCTGAGACTTTGGATGGTGACACATGCCTGGCTGAGATTGAGAATATTGGATCCTGAATGGCCTGAATCTTCCTGGTTCTCAGAAACTGTCCCCAGCAACAAGACGAGAGCGGCCGCCCCATCCCAGGGGATTACATCATGACCGCACAGAGGTGACGTTCCCCAGCCAACCATTGTTTTCATCAAGATAGATCCCCATTCTAACCTCAGTGTCCCCTGGCTAATGACCAGAGTCAGGTCTGAGCACAGCTTTGGTGGGGACATGCACTCCATGGTCTAAGAAAAAACGATCGATGTGTTAGAGACTTACAGGAACTGGCAAATGTGTATCAGCAAAGATAGGCAGAAGTAGAGCTTGAGGGTGTTAGATTGTCTGGTCATGTGGAACTGGCCTTAATACTCTGTTGGGTGACTCCTTGGCAGGATGCTGGTGTATAATCGTAAGGTGAAGATGCTGGAGTATATTTGGCATAATTTTGAGGAAAGAGTCAAAGAGTTGGGAATGTTAGAATGGGTTTGCTATGTCAAACCTGAGAACCCTCTTTTTAACTATGTTTCTTGAAAGAGACTGGAGGACACTTCTTTCTGAGGGCAGCAGGGGTACAGTTAAAGGCTCAATGGCCTCTTTGAGAGGTCAGTGTCTGTCTCTTGTAGGCTGGAGATAGTAGTGATGAGCACTGCGGTGGAACTGGGCTTCTTAGTGTCAATGGGGATAATGAAATTCCACGACCACACGGCTAAGTGGCAGTTCTTACCCATCAGAGGAAAAGATGGCCGTAAGGATCGTAATCAGAAGCACTGCAGAGTGGCAGTTAGGGTGCCTTAACCTCCCGGGATTTGTAGCAATGAATAATAGATCCTGGTGTTCCTGACAGATGAACAGCTGACTAGGGTATTGTTAAAATTGTAGAATAATAATAAAAAAGAAAGCTGGAGAACAGAAGGTTAAGGTTAACCTCAGTACTGCAGTGGAACATTATAGCTTTCTCAGTTTTCAAATGTAAGTCAGTTTACATTTAGGCTCCATAGGTGCCAGGGGAAGCCGAGGTCCTCTTGAAGAAGGATCCTACTATGTCCCACAGGTACACATGAACATTTATTCATCACATCCTTCTCTTCAAGGAATTTCTAGATTTTTCCCCAAGTAACTTGGTGCTAGGGAATTGGGACTAGCCATATATTTTGAGGACTGGTATCTATAAGGTCTGAGCTGACACTAATATCAGGGAATCTGAAACACCACATATTGGTTCCACAGTTAGACGTTTCAGGAGGCCAGGTGACAAATGAAGTTTTATCCCAAGTCCATTTCATAATAGGTCCATTGGGTCCATAAAACTACCCTGTGGTTATTTCTCAGGTCCTAAAAAGAGACAGATATATTTAGTGGTTAGTAGAACTTCCAATAGGTTTCCTGACTTGTGGAAAAAGGGACATTATGGTTGGAAGGGCCAAGTGAAACCACCCGAAACTGTTCTTTCCTTGTTATACAAGATAGTAAATCAGAGATATTATTGTATCCCAGGAAGACTTGTAGATATTATTGCCACCATCAAAGACATAAAGGATTCAAGGTAATAGTTCCCATAACATCTTCATTTACCCACTGTGTCTCTGTAATTACCGGATCTATTATGGCAGGTGTCATTAGGCCACCATACACATATTCAGATGATAACCACTTTTGAAGGTGTAGTGCTGGATGGCTATATTTACTGTGAGGATCAACTCTCATTCTCAGACTTGGATTGTGACTGCTGATCTGGGAAACGCTTTCTTCTCAGTTCCCATCAACAGGGAAAATCTATAGCGGTTGGCCTTTATATGGCAAGGACAGCAGTATACATTCACTGTCTACCTGTCTGCAGGAACTTTGATCATCCTGACATTCCACAGAATATCACTCTGGTCCATCTATTAATGACATCTTGTTACTTGGACTTGCTGATCAGAGAATGGCAAGTATCATAGATGCCCCAACACAGTGGTTCTCTATCAGGACATTTTAATTCCCAGGAGTCGTTTGAGAATGTTTGGAGAGATTTTTGGTTGTCACAGATGGTGGATGGTGAATTTTGAGTAACAGGTGTCTAGTGGGTAGTGTCCAGGAATGCTGCCACACATCCTACAATACTTAGGACACTTCCCCACCCTCCAACAAAAAATTATCTGGCCCCAAATTTCGATAGTGCCAATGTTGGGAAACATTGCTCTAGTAAGATACCTATGACTTCCACAGAGGTGGAAGATGAGAATTCAGGGGTCTGTTCCATCAATGAGGTTTCTAGGGGTTCCGTAGTCTGGGGCATACCAGACATCCTTTTTCTTAAGTTAGAGGATAAATGTCACATATTAGGCACTTAAAATATTTGCTGAATGGATAAATGAATAAAGGGCATACAGGAAGAGTTCCCTATGCAAAGAAAAAGCTGCTTCAGAGCGAGTTTTCCAGAGGAAGGCAGCAGTTTGCTGTTGCCAGGGGCCGGGAGTGGGGCTGCAGGTCAAGCTGGGAGAAGGCTGTGGTTTATATGGTTTACATGCTACTTATTTAGACACCTGCCCATAGAAGGTGGAAGACAAACAAGTGGCATTCATCAAGGGATAAACTAAATCTGGTTTGTATTCTAGAATGATCACTGTATGGCTGCTTGGAGAAGTTATTCTGAAAGGCCATGAGACCAGAGTCAGGTAAGCTAGCATGGTCCCTTTTGGTAATAATCCAGTGGGGAACCTATGAACACCTGTATAGGGGCAGAATGAAAATAGAATAAAGAGAGAAATAGATTCCAGAAAGATTTGGGAGGAAAGTTATCAGGATTTGGTGATTGAATAGGGAATGTGGGTCAAGGGTGAAAGAGTAGAAGAAAACTCTCAGGTCTTTATGTCCTTGGGTAACTGCAGAATATAGGAATATAATCCAGTTTTAAGTGACAGGTTGTGAGTTCTGCTTTGGATATTCACTGTTTAAAGATGTGGATGTACAAGAGGAGGTGTCCAGTTGGCAACTGGAAAAGTGAGAGTCTGAGCTGAAGATGGGGCTTGAGAGTTCTTTGAAGCCATGAAACTGAGGCTCAGAGGAGTTCCTTAACCCATAGTTGATAAATAATAGAGCAAAGATTCAAACCTATACATATCTGGCTCTAAGGCTTACTCCACTGTCTCCTAATTTCCTCCCCTCCCCCATATTTTAGATTTCCAAAATGGGCTTTTACTTTAAAATACAGATGGGTGGCAATTTACCAAAATTACCAGAGCAGTTACACTTTGACCCAGCTATCTTAGGAATTGATCTTACAGTCAGTCCTGGACATGTACAAAATGACATATACACAATGTCATTTATTGAAGTCCTGTTTGAAAGACCATAAAACTGGAAACAACAGGAGGGGAAAGGTTAAATAAACCATGGGTGCACCCATGTAACAAACTGTCATGTAGCTGTACAGAAGAGTTAGGAGCGCTCAGTGAGCTGCTTCAGAGAGACCTTTGGGATACATAAAGTTTAACAACAAGAACAAGAATCTTTGTAATTAAAGCAGAACTGGAAGCCACTGGAGAGGTTTAGACTATAGTGGGCAGCATGAACCCATTTAAGTCTGGAGAAGATCACTGGCTGTTCTTTGCAGAATGATGGGTGT
The DNA here is from genome assembly GCF_964194185.1 of Rhinolophus hipposideros. Lineage (NCBI taxonomy): Eukaryota > Metazoa > Chordata > Mammalia > Chiroptera > Rhinolophidae > Rhinolophus > Rhinolophus hipposideros. The sequence goes on along the minus strand of NC_138048.1, from coordinate 103,099,551 downwards.
GAGGAGTAACAGTTGAATCAAGGATTGAATGACTATCACGGGAGGGTAGGCAAAAACCGACCTTCGTATAGACCGGAGTGGAGGTTAGTGTTAGGAGAAGGAGGTGGAGTCAAGGGAAAAATAAGTGCCCTCGATCAGAATTTGTGTCAGGGTGAAGGAGGGAATTTGTCCAACATGGATAAATTTCTGTGAGCTCACCTGAATACACAAGGTTGCCATTTCCTTAAAGAAAACATTAGGGTAGGGAGTTTGTTGGGGGACATATTGAATTTGAGGATACTTGGACTTCTTAGTAGCCAACTGATGACCTGGAAAGGCAATACACAGATTATGTCATGACTTGATTTTTTGAGGAAGTAGTGTAACTACAGACTTGGTTAACAATATCAGTAAAATGTTGCTCACTCATAAGTCTCACATCCTTTATTTTTCTATACACCACATTAGTTCTTGACAAAGTAGTTCTCCACTCATCTCCTTCCAATAACATATACCATGTATTTTAGGGGCATGGGGTTTTATTGGGTCCTTTCTCTGCCTACTCTTGAAAGGGAAGATTGTCATTTAGCTCTGATAAGCCCATTGCAGTTGGTTTTCTCAGGTGGCATTTTGGACATGTCAGCAACAACGTTTTCTTTTTCTTTCTGGTTTCCCCTGTGAAGGCTTAGCTGTTAATTTTCCTTTGTGTTTCCTATTTCATTTGTATATTTAAAAGGATGCCCTTTTATTGTTATTCTCTACACTGATTCCATATTTATAGGGACTTTACTCTTTATTTTCTTTCAGCCTTCAACAGAATTATTTTGGTAACTCGAGACTACCTTGGGGAACACAGCCATTATACTTTCAGTCCTGCTGTGTGGCAACACTACTGCTCATGCTTTCACAGGCCCTGGGTATGTAGTGCTAAGGCTTTTGTCTTCCCAACTTTTTAAATATAACACTGACACCATTTCCGATATACATGGAAAGAGCAGTGAAATCACTGGAAGTTTCCCATGGGGAAATTTTTTCTGTATGAAAAGGAGAGAATTCCTCCTTTGGTATAAAGAGGAGATTCCCTTTGGTATAAAATTGATTAGTTTGAAAAATGCTGTTTGTTACTTGTCTGACCATGGAATCACATTCAGCAAAATGGGTACTGTGACCTCAGGGAGAAATGGAGCAAACTTAATACCTGATTCAAATTCTCTGGCCTGAAGGCAACTCCGGTGACTAATATTCAACCGATCTGCAATGACAGCTTGCTTTGAAGATGTGTTTGTTCCTAGGAGTGCAGGGCCCATTTTTCAATGAACAAATTGTTTCATTGTCTCTGAACTGGGTGGTGGAGATGACTAAACCCTCATTTTGTCGGTAATGACATATAGATGTAGAAACATTACAGTGGTTCATCATCAAGGAAGACATGTTGAAAGAATGAAGAAGACAACATTAACAAGGGCCTACGTAGTGTCTCAAACTGCTGGCCTTCAGGTGTATTTTGTTGGGCACTATGGTGGCCATGAGAATGGCCTCAGATCTCAAATGTTGTGGGTTGCAATTGACCTACAGCCCCATATGCTGAGCTCTGAAATCCATTACTGGTTGGCACTGAGGCCGTGCTTCCCATGACTAAGCTAAGCAAGGTGGATTCCAGAGGCAGGTTCATTACTTGGAGAACTGCGACACCTCTCCAGTGGTCTTGCCAAGCTTGCTGCAGGACTGCACTACTGTCCAGAAGACATCTGCTCAACCTTCCTTCCCTCTCTCGTTCCCTCAGGGCAGGCTTGGGTCATGGTGTAACATCTCTCGTAGCTTCCTTTGGCTCTTTCTCTATGTTTTCCAATAGGCATTTCTCTTCATAAATTACTTGTAATCGGTTTTGGCTTTTCAGAAAACCCAGACTAACACGGGCTCCAGTGAAAAGACAAAAACTCTTTACAAGGGACACATGCAGTTCCCACTGTCTCACCTCTTCCATGATCTTGTATCCAGCCTGACTCACACATTTGTGTTCTATGTTTGGCCCCTGTAGGTGTTTGATTTTACTTCCTAGGTTTTGTAGCCTCTTTTATAGAATAATGGAGATAGAGAAATAGGGAAGGGCTGGCCAAGTAGTTAAATATTACTTAGCAGGGAGTATGAGGTTAAACTATTTGATTTCTTAAAAGTTACCAAATTTGGATGTTATAATTTAATTAATCAATGTCCCATCTAACTTTTGTTTCTTTAGCAGTTCATTTAAATTTTCTCTATTTTGCTTTAACCTGTGAATCCATAGAGTTTCCTCAGAATTAGAAAGTTGTAGAATTAAAGATGCACCTTGCCTTTTATTAATCTACATAATTACTGAATGGCCAAATTCTCTCCAGTATTTGAGAGGCCTTGGGTTATGTTCATGAATCCCTACTCTTCCCTTGGGAAGAAGTGGATTAAACAATTCTCTTTTAGTACTTGGTGTACTTGTAGTAGGTATTGTCATATGATTCCTTTCTTTTTCTTTTTAAATTTTATTATTTAAAAAAATAATAGTTTCAGGTATACAACGGGGATTAGACATTTATATAATTTATAAGGTGATCACCCTGATAAATCAAGTACCCATCCAATGTCATAGTTATTACAATATTATTGACTATATTCCGTATGCTATACTTTACATCCCCATGACTATTTTGTAACTACCAATTTCTACTTCTTAATCCCTTCCCTTTTTTACCCATCCTCTCAACCCCCCTCCCATCTGACAACCCTCAAAATGTTCTCTGTATCTGTGAGTGTGTTTTTGTTGTGTTTGTTCATTTATTTGGTTCTTAGATTCTACATATAAGTGAAATCATATGACATTTTTCTTTCTGAATTACTCCACCCAGCATAATACCCTCTAGAACCATCCATGTTGTTGCAGATGGCAAGATTTCATTCTTTTTTTTTTTTATGGATGAGTAATATTCTATTGTATATGTGTACCATCTCCTCTTTATCCATTCATCCATTGATGGATACCCAGGTTGCCTCCATATCTTGCCTACCGTAAATAATGCAATGAACACATGGATGCCCATGTCCCTTTACAGCAGTGTTTTGGATTTCTTCAGAAAGATACCTAGAAATGGATTCCTGGGTCCTTCTTTGTTTCTTGTTGTAACCTTTGTTTTAAAGTCTGTTTTGTCTGATATAAGTTATCCCAGCTTTTCTGTTTGTTTGCTTTGTTTCCATTTTCATAAAATATCTTTTTCTATCCCTTTACTTTCAGTCTGTATGTATCTTTCAATCTATAATGAATGTCTTGTGGGCAGCATGTTGTTTTCTAATCCATTCAGCCATCCTCTGTCTTTTGATTGGATCATACATTTCTATTGAAAGTAATTGTTGATAGACATATAGTTATTGTCATTTTATTATTCATATTTTTGATTTTTTTTCTTTTTTATCTTAAAGAATTTCTTTTAACATGTCTTGTAATACTGGTTTGGTGGTAATAAATTCCTTTAGCTTTTTCTTTCTGGGAAGCCCTTTATCTCTCCTTCAATTCTAAATTATATTAATAGCATTACTGAGTAGAGCAATTCTTGGTTGTAGGTCCTCACTTTTCATCACTTTTGAATATTTTGTGCCACTCCCTTCAGGCCTGTAAGGTTTCTGTTGAGAAATCAGCTGACAGTCTTATGGGAGCTCCCTTGTAGGTAACTAACAGCTTTTCTCCTGCTGCTTTTAAGATTCTCTCTTTGTCTTTAAGCTTTGGCATTTTAATTATGATGTGTAGTGGCATGGGCCTCTTTGGTTCATCTTGTTTGGGACTCTATGTGCTTCCTGAGCATGTATGTGGTAATAAGGTATAAATGATAAGCAATTTATATATTGCTATTACTTTTACCTAGACCATCCACAGTTTTATAGATTTTTAAAAATGTATTGGGGGTTACAATGGATAGTAAAATTACATAGGTTTTAAGTGTGCAATTCTATAATAATTATCTATATATCACATTGTGTGCTCACCCTCTGATATATTCTTGATTTTAGTTATTGTATTAATTTCTGACTGGTTCTTTTTATGTTTTCTATCTCCATTTTCATGTTTCCTATCTCTTTGTTGAAGTTCTTTCTGAGATCACTGAGCATCCTTATAACCAGTGTTTTGAACTCTGCATCTGGTAGATTGCTTGTCTCCATTTTGTTTAGTTCTTTTTCTGGAACTTTGTTCTGATCTTTCACTTGGGACATGTTTCTTTGTCTCCCCATTTTGGCTGGCTCCCTGTGTTTGTTTCTATGTATTAGGTAGGGCTGCTATGTCTCCTGGTCTTAGTAGAGTGGCCTTAGGTAGTAGGTGTCCTGTGAGGCCCAGTGGCACAGTCTCCCTGGTCCTCTGAAATGGGTGCTACAATGTGTCCTTGTGTGGATTGTGTGTGCCCTCCTGTTGTGGTGGATCCTTGATTGTTGTTGGCAAGTCAATGGAAGGGATTTATTCTCAGGTGATTGGTTTTGAAGACTGGCCGTAACTATAGTGGAGGAGCTGTTGTGCAGGGGCTGACCCTATGAAGCAGGACTCACTTTAGCAGGGCTCTGATCCCTGTCTAGTCTGTCCTATGGGTGTGTTGTCTGTGGAGGAAGCCACATGGTGCTCTGGAGGGGTCTGAAGCTGGACACTGGGTATTATGGCCCCTGGGCCTCGTGGGAGGGACCCTGCCACAGGCCAAGGCTACCTGGAATGAGCCACAGAGCAATCTGCAGAGGGCTGTCACTTGCAATGGACTTGGAGGTGCCTGGGAGAGGCCAAACCTTGAATGAAAGTTGGGGGCTGACAATGCTGGGCTTGGGGCTGCTCAACAAAAGGTACAGGGCATGCTGAGGCCAGACACTGCTTTTTGGGGTTTGCGAACCTTTGAGAAACTCTAGGAAAGTCTACAGGGTGAGCCAAGACAGACCATTTGTATGGAAACTGTAAGCAGCTTCGATGGGCCCACAAGTTGGGTAGGATGGGGGTCTCAGGAAATTAAGTCAGGGTGAACAGTTTTAGCTAGGTTGTTGGAGACTCAGTATAGCACCTGCCTGCATCTACACTCTGGGAAGGGAGAAGGCTCAACAAAGAAACAATGACTTCTGCTAGCACTTCTGTCTGGGAGAAAGCTGCCCCTCCAGCCCTCACTCTGAAACCAGACAACTCACTTCCTCCCCATATGTCCCTGGTGCCTATTGAGCAGCTGCCTTAGTGCTGGAGCTCAGAGTGAGTGAGTCTGTTAGCGAGTAAGTCTGTGAGTGGGCCCTTTAAGAGAAATGCCTGGGACTCTAGTCACCTTTCATCTTACTCAGCCACAGTCTCCACTGGTTTTCACAGCCAGAAGTTGTGGGGATTTCTCCTCCTGGCACTTGAAACCTGGGCTGGGGAACCTGGTGTGGGGCTGGGACCCCTCACTCCCCAAGAGGGACCTCCACAGACTGAGATGTTCTTCCAGGTTTTTAACTGCCACAAGCTGGGTGTGGAAACAGCTCATTCAGTGTCTCTGGCCCTCCTACCAGTCTCTATGTTGCTTCTTCCGTATGGCCTTAGTTGTAGGATTTCAGCTAGACTTCAGGAGATACTCAATGTTCTGTAATTTAGTTGTAATTTTGATATAGTCATGAGAGGATTCAAGTGCGGCATTTACCTCCTCCACCATCTTGACTGGAAAATCTATCATATGATTTCAATAAATAACTTTTTGAAAAGTTTCCAAGCAACAAAATAGTTTTCAAGTTACTTTTACTAACATTTCCAGTAATTATTTTTATAAAAGAATCTTGTCTATTTTTCTTTCCTTTCAAAAGAAACTTAGTGCTCCGATTACTCTCCTTAATTTCTGATTTAATTGAATCTAAGCTTTGTGGTGGTTGTTTTTAGCCAAAAAGATGACCACATTTTTTTGAAGTTGAGAGAATAGATCATAAGATAGAATGGATTTTCTCTACCTTAGAAAGTTTTCTTGCCCTCCAGAAATAACATTGACACAACCAGGATCACTATATAATTTTAGGGGCCCAGTGCCAAGTGGAAGTGGGGCTGCTTGTTGAAAAAATAGGGGTAAAGTGCTGTTAAAGGTACAAAAATATGAAGCTTTTCTCTTTATTTCATGTATCTCCTCTGCTCATATGCATGCTCCTTTGTCTTATTTAGCTTCACTTAGAAGACACAAGTTCAAAGGTAACATTAAGAATTTCAAAACAAGACAACAGAGCATTAAACCAAACAAGGGCCCATCTGGGTGTAGGACCCTGTGTGACTACCAAGGCTGCATTTTCCTGAAGTGGCCCAAGTTAGAACTCAACAGCAAGTTGATAAGCAAGAAACCTGAGGGAATGTTTCCTCTCTTGTCTCTTGAGTCTGTCATGTGGAGGTGTCCATAGGCATCACGGCTATTGCTAGAGTCAGGGCTCCAAGGTGAAATGGAAAGCACAGGTTTTCTATCTGTTGTGTAAAGGCATGAGCAATTTTTCTCCTCCTATTTTGCCCTTAGTTTGCCTGGACAGTGGCTTTGCCGTCTGTGGAGAAAAGAGTGATCACTTGTTCATGGTGGGCGATTTTGTTTTGATGTTCCATTTGAAACATTTTATATCATTATATTTGCTGAGTGCTTGCTCTATGCTGGTTTCTTTGACACCTCCCTGTCCTCGTGGAGCTTCCATTCTCTCGGCAGGGCCAGGGGGACATATAATAAGCAAAATAAAGGAATAGACATACTGTAAAGAATGTCATATATAGAAGTGCAATCAAGAGAAGTCAAGTTGAGAAAGCAGGTGGGCATGGTGGGGCAGAGGCTTTACAATTGCCACCAGGGTGGTTCGGGAAGGCATTGCCTAGAAGATGGCATTTAGAAGACCTGAAGAAGAGAAAGGAGGCAGCTTCTAGGGAAGAGAGTCTAGGAGAGTCACAGTCAGGGCAAAGAGTCTGCAGTGAAAACAGAAAACTGTTCTTTGTTGACCTTGTATGAGTTTTTGGCATAATTTTAGTTGTGCAAATGGCATGATTTTAGTTTGTGCCGATCTAAAGCATCCTTTTGCTCCTTTTTAGGTAGAAAAATAGTACTTCTCTGTCATTTCAGTTAAAAATGAGTAAGCAAGAGTTTCTATGCCCAGATTGGATGTGGCCACATCTCCAGAAGCAGCACAGCTGGGTTCTGAGGTGGCGTGACTTCTACAGGTAGACCTTTCTTATTAAAGGACATTTCTTATTAATGACTGAGTTCAAAACCAACTTTAAAATATCCAATCGATTTCTCATTTATAACATTTCGTTTTGTAAAAAGATTTTATGTCAGTGATTGCAGAATGAAGGTGCCAATAGTAAAATAATTGGTTTATAAATGGAAAGCTCATCAAGCATTCCCCTTTACATCATCCGCTCCAAGGTCAGAGCAGGACTGAAGTGCAGAGAATGAAGGCACTTGTACAGTAGGCAGATGATAGGTTTATGTGGAGGGTCAGTAACCTTGAGGCTCTTCCTGGAGGCGAGTGTTGAAGCAAATGGCTCTATGAGCTTCAGAGGAATGGGACATAGTTGTCCCTGGGAATAGAAGAATGGTGTCTGTAGTTACATTTATTGGGATAACAATTACGAAAGCTTGAGAAGCCTCAAGTTTCAAAACCCACACTAATCCCTAGGAAGGCTTTTCCCCTGATGGATATAATACTGCTGTTTTCCAGGTACGTTCCTAAGATGTATTACATTTCTCACACTCACTGTGTATAGGGGTTGCCAAAAGGTTCTTTGGTTTCATCCAGGCCAAGTCTCTGCTTTCCTGGAGTTTCGGTGAACTTGGTAGAAGCAGGGGTCAAAGCCTGCTTATACCAAGGGGTCAAAGCCGACTTGACATTTGTCTGGAAGTGTGAGCTCTGTACCTGGTTCATGGAAACACAAGGCAGGAATGCAAAGGCCTACTTCCTGGAACTGTTCATGTTTACACATTGATAATGTGTTTCTTCAAGTTGTGAACTCAGATACAGCTGGGTCTCACCTAGTGACAGCGTCTGCTTTGTCGATTGGCTGCTTTGGAATTTGATGGGCTTCTGTTGAACTACATTTTCCTGGAAAATGGAATATGAAAACAGTTGACAGTTCTCCCACAAGCTGAGCTGAATTCCAAAGCTGCATGTAGGTAATCCTACCTGATTCACCTTTGAATATCTCCGAGTTCGCCTTTCAATGTCTGTGGGTGGCAACAAACCCGTCATGAAAAACAGCACACTTCACCTTTGAAAAAGGAAACTTCCACTAGAAAAAAAAGTCAGACAGATTTTAAAAGGTTGTCAAGTTGTCATTTCAGGCTCTCATCTGTCTGATCCTCACCTAAGGATGAAAAACCCTCCATTGTAACAAAAATATCTACTAGAAAGTAGTACAGAAACATCAGGGGATGAGAGGTCTATGGTTATTGAATATACTTCTCCCATATTAACCCTCCAAATGCTATCTAAGAGTTCCCTACAAGGTTTTTGGAACGATTACTTTATAGTAGACATAAGGCCCACTGCAGACTGGTTGGCAGGCAGTCTCTCCAGGAGTCTCCCTGGATGGCTTACCATAGGGAATTTACTGGGTTTGGATTTAGCTCCAGGTCAACAGGCTCAGAGGAATATTGGGTGAACATTTTTCTAGCACAGATACAATTACTTTCCTCGTGAGACTCCGGTATAGAACCAGAATTCTGATCCATTGATTTTTCACAAGAACTATAACTGCAGAAAGGCTTGAGTCTTAAGAGCTCCAGAGAGTTCATTTTTGAGGAACAAAATCACAATCAGGAGGAAGTGCGGTCAGGCAGGAATCAGGACTGCGGGGGTTAACGGTAAAGTTTCAGTCAGAGTGATTCATATTCTCTGTAGTGGGTTGAATGGCGGCTCCCAGGTGGTATGTTCACCTGGAACCTGTGAATGTGACCTTTTTTGGAAAAAGGGTCTTTGCTGATGTCATTAAATTAAGAATATCAATTCCAATGACTCTATTCCTCATGCTGTACTCCACATCCTGTGAATATATATATATATATGTACATATATATACATATATATATGTACATATATATATAAATATAGTTGACATTCAGCATTATTCAGCTTCAGGTGTACATTGCTGCAGTGGAACTGTAACAGCTATATACGATGTCAGAGGAGCAGTAGATTGGGGGAGGGCAGTTATCACTTTGTGAGGGGGATAAATGTCTAACTATTACATTGTTATGCACACCTGAAACTAATAATAATAAAATAAAATTAAGGATCTCAAGATGAAATCATTCTGGATTAGGATGGGTCCAACGACAAGTTACAAATTACGTGTTTTGAGAAGGAAAGAGAAGGGGAGAAGACACACAGGAAAAGAATGGCCACGTGAAGACTGATGCAGAGACTGGAGTTAGGAAACTGCGAGTTGAAGAATGCCCACGGTGCTTAGCAGCTTCCATGGCTGACCAATCTCTTCAACAGGGAACGCACTTTGTCTTTGGATATGTTAATCTAGACAACTAGGTCTTGTTGGCCTGGGAGTTATTCTTTCTCTTGAACCTGACTTTGTACTCTTTATCTAATGGCTTTACAGCTTAACTCTCAGAGTGGCCATCTGATTCCCCCAAAGTTCTTGGGGATAGTAATGAGAATAGAAAACACACTTCCGTGAAAGTGTATTCCACAAGGGTGGAAAATGTCGAATTGTAGTTTTTGTTTCTATACACATTTTTTTCTGAGGCCTTGCCAGCTCTGATTGGTTCCATGAATTGTCTATTTTCCTGGGGCCTTAGTAGTGAAATCAACATGATATCTAATCCAGTGTACGGAGTCTACTTCATCAGTAGTTATGGGTACTGGATGAAAGAAAAAGCAGAGACACAAATTATCTAAGGTTAGGTGTAACTTTCTCTCCAGGATCAACACCATCTTTCCTGTCTCCTTCAAAGAAGGTACTGATTTTAATGTCTTTCCTAATTAAAAACTGAGTTTTTTCTAGGAAACATGATTCATGGAAAATAGAATTCTTGTGCTGACTCTTGGAGGATGAGTAGGAGTTGCTTTTTTGGCAACCAGGTGGGGTGAGGGTGATGGGAGTGTGTGTGCTGATTCTTTGACAGGGTTGAAACATTGGCCACAGCAGGAGGGAAGCAGCCAGAGGGAACGGCCAAGAAGGCCAGGCAGACACACTGGGCACTGCTGACTGCTCTTAGTTGGTGACACGGAGCCATTGTGGAGGATTAGGCAGGGGAATGTCATGATCAGATTTGAATTTTTGAAAGAGCCTTTTGATGCCATGGTGGAGACTGGGTGGGAGTGAGATGAGGGTGCAGGTGGCAGGGAGAACAGCTTGGCAGGCTATGGAAGTAAGTCGTAAGTATCAAAGTGCAATCCAATCTTGAGTTGCAAGGTTTTAGAACATTCCCTGTCTCAACTCATATTACATTTATTTTCTTATCTGTTTTTCAAAGATGTTGTGAATCACAAATGAGATAAAAGCAACAAGGTGTGTGCAAAAGCAATACAAATTGTTAGGAGCTGCTCACTAAGAATGACATTCTGTTATCCTGAATAGACCAGAAAAACTGACCTCACACAAGGGAGCAGGAGGTGGGAGCAAGAGGGATGGATATTGATGGCACAGGCGGTGCCCCGGGCACTTCCTCATGCAGGGCCTGACTTCTCAATCTTTATAGGAATTCATAATCCAGATGCCTTTTTGTTGAAGCCAAAATAAGCATTATACACAATTAAGCCAATGCTAGGTACCAGGTACTTCTGGAAGGGGAATTATGCCTCCATAGCATGTGCAAAAACTAGAAATAAAGAAACATGGTCACAAGTGATGAAACTGTGGACACATTCTTCCCAGGGTATGAGGCTACAGTTACTTGTCATGTGGCTAATGTTCCTAGTGTTGTGTCTGGCACATAGTAGGTGCCCATTAAATGAAACAAAATATAGGGAGCCCACACAGAATTTCAAGGATTTCTTTGCCCTCTGTCCGTGTTCATTTTTTTCTCTCTAATATAATGTAACTGGAATTATTCAAGCTGAATTGAACTAATCAAATATTTGCCTTTACAAATACAAGGAACTTCTAACCCATACTCTCTGGTTGTACCTGCTGATGTCTTTCTTTATCTTGGTCGTTTGCAAACACGGCTGAACCCTGAGCGTGGGAACCTTTTTCTTCTTTCTCTTTTTTTGTTAGCTGAGGTTGGGAGGTAGAATGCTGAATAAATAGAAATTCACTCTGGGCCTGAGGGCCCTTTCCAAAGGTAATTTTGACCTCCAGCCACACACAGAATATTGGTAATTTGACCTCGATTTGATTTTCACATAAGCTGTCATTGTATACACCTAGAGAAAGCAAGGGAGGACATAAATGAAGAGGATATATTTCTAGTTGGCAAATGGAAACAGAATCAGTAACAGATAGTTACCAAAAACTATCCTTGCTCAAGTGATAACAATCCATATATTTTCTTTAATTTTTGTTTACACGTGTATATCTTGAGCTTCTATGGGTTCCGGTACACAATTCATAATGACTTTTGAGTTTAGTTATAAAATTTTACCTCGTGGGCTAACATTGTATGGAAAAAGTAATCATGTATCCATATACTTATAAAGCATGTGTATTTTGAATAAATGGTTTGGATCAAAGAAAACATTTTCCTCTGATTGAAAAAGTAAAGTAAACTTATTTTAGTAAATTTGAAAAATAGAGAGGGTGCCAAAAAATGTGTACACACTTTAAGAAAGGAAAAAAAAAACTATATTAAAATTGTAATACTCAGTATATACCGGTAACAAGAGATGAATATAAAAATGTATTTGTATTTGTATACATTTTATATGTATTTGTATACATTTTTTTGGCCCCCCGGCATATAATGGTACAGAAATCGCCTGGAATCCATCACTCAGCTACAATTACCCTTATTTGAAATATTTCCTTTTTTCTGTTTTCTATGCATGTAGAGTCATTGTGTGTGATTCTATATTACATGATGATAATTCTGAATTCTGCTTTTTTCCTTTCACATTGATGTACAAATATTTCCCCCATCTTGTTGAATATTCTTTGACTGTACTCGAAGTGCTTAAGGCTTTAATTGGTTAATTTTAGGTTACCTGATCCTTTGCATGGCCAGATATTTGGTGCTTCCAAGACAACATTACATAAAAGATCTTTTTGCCCTTTGTTTATTAAAAATAACGGTACCTTTATTTCATCTATAGGGAGAAGGATGTTTGAAGGGATTTAGGATCTCTATGTTTTATATGAAGAAAAATATATTCAGATATCTGGCACTGCCTCTTCTGTTTCTTATTGATAGCCTGTACATTCTCTTTATTCTTGTGGTAGACCAAAATCATAGAAGTAATTAAACCTCAGTAAGAGGGGCCGGCCCAGTGGCTCAGGTGGTTGGAGCACTGTGCTCCCGAATGCTCCCAATGCCAAGGTCGATGGCTCGATTCCCACATGGGCCAGTGAGCTGCACCCTCTACAATTAGGATTGTGAACAACAGCTCTCCCTGGAGCTGGGCTGCCGTGAGCAGCCAGAGGTTGGCGTGAGCTGCGGTGAGCTACTGAGTGCTGCTACGGGCTACCATGTGCTGCCAGCATGGGCCAGGGAGCTGTGTCCTACACAACTAGATTGAGAAACAACGGCTTGAACCGGAGTGGTGGGGGGGAGGCAAAAGAAGGGGGGAAAAAATCCTTAGTAAGAGAAGGGATCGTTCCAAATCTGGAGGATTCAGCTCAAGTTTGTGTTGAATGTAAATGTAAATATTTTACACAGGTCAAACCATCGCCAATATCCTTGTACGTATCCTTTCCATGGTGCTGGACCCAGAACAGAAAGCACTAAGGAAGCGGAGGGGTTAGGATTTAACAAGGCAAAGTGCGTGTTCATCTGGCAAGTGATCAGAGGCTTTGGGGTACACAGACCAAGAAGTATCTTGCTAGGCAGGCAAGGCTGAAAGTCAAGGACCTCAAATATATGGAGAATGTATGGAGAATGACTTCTGCTTTTACTGGGTAACATTCCAGGTTTAGCTGGCTTCATTTGCTACACCTCTGCCCATTAGATGAAGGGTTAATCTAAGCAGAGGTTATCCTACACTGACACATGCCCATACCGTCTTCTTGGAGCTGAGGCTGTCCCAGATCATAATCAAGTGGGCATCAAGAAGAGACCTATGGGCCCGTAGAGATGAATGTCAACCTGAAGGAGACAAGGTTCAATATAAAGGGCCTAGAGCCAGGGGTTTGCCTGCCCTAGGCTGGGGTGGCCAGGGAAGCGGTGCCAGATGGGAACAGTAGGGAGCGCTGATCCTGGCTCCACTGGCCAGGTGATCCTCAGTGCTCAGAGCAGGTGGACACCTCCCATCCCACCCCAGGGCCAACGATGGGAATCTGCTGGCCTCACTCGGGAGCACAGGCTCCCAGTCTCTGTCCACTGTCTAATAGCAGCTCGTGTGTGTCCCTTGGCTGCCCCTCAGTTCTTTGCCAATGAGGTCTCTGAGTTTAAGCCACTCCACTCCTGGTACCAAAATCTGTATCCATTTGTCAGGGCTTCTGTAACAAAGTACCACTAACTGGGTGGCTTAAATAACAGAAATCTGGAGACTAGAAGTCTGAAATCAAGTTGTCAACAGGGTTGGTTCCTTCTGAAGGCCATGAGGAAACTTCTGTCCCAGCGATGGATTCCCCTTTCCTTGGCTTGGAGGTATCTGTGTTCATCCTGTCTCTTTTCACATCATTGTCTCTCTGCGTATGCCTGTCTGTGTCCAAATTGCTCCGTCTGTAAGGACACATGCATACTGTGTGAGGGACAATCCTAATGACCTCACTTTAACTCGACTACCTCTGTAAAACCCTATCTCCAAATAAGGTCACCCCACACTCTGAGGTCCGTGGGGTGAGGACTCCAATATCTTTTTCTGGAGACACATCCAGCCACCACAGATCCTGCCCCTCACCTACTCTGAGCTTGGTGAGCTCAGGAGGCCCTTCGGTAAGTAGTGGTTTTCAAGTGAACAGATCTCTGAAATGCAGTTTGAATTTTGTGTCCTTTCTAAAAATGAAAGCAGCCAGACCTTTTAAAATACTTCCATTTTCAAGGATTAATTTGGTGTTGCTTCTTTACCTGAAGAACCTGTGCTATTGATGTCTCTTTCACCATGCTGATTCATATTAACATGAAGGAGAAAAAAAAGAGAAGTTATTTTTTAAAAAAAAAGTAACAGAAGGTGATACAGGACCATTCTGGGTTTAAGCTAGAATTATCTGGTTATTGAGTATCTCAGTGGGTTACTGTCCTGGTGTGTCATGGGACCTTAATTGTCTTTGTGACCAAGTCTGTGTTCTAGATACTACCTGTGGGGCTTCCACCTCAGTTCCACAGAGCAGCTGGCTTCCGTGGGCTCTAATGGTTCCATTTGTGGGCTCAATCAATGTAGCAAAATAGAAGAGCTGCCTAGAGAGTAGACTGAAGCCAGGCTGGTGGTAACCAACTATGGGACCCTGGCAGGGGACTTGAACTCTCTCTGTCTCAGTTTTCATCTATCCAATGGGAATAATATGAATATTTAGTATCTATATCATGGAGTTGTTAGGAGGCTTAAATGAATTAATATCTGTAAAATGCTTAGAACAGGGCCTGGCATTTAATAAGCACAATGTGCATTCCTTAGATTAAAAATAAGGATTGAAAGCTTACTATAGGCCAGACATTTTAATACAGTCTTATAACAGTCCTGAGGGGTTGGTTACTCTGATCCCTACTTCACAAAATAGGAAACACTCAGAGAGTTTAAGAGACTGTTCAAAGTCGAAGAGATTTAAGAGGGTAGGACCAGGTTTCAGTGAGAGGTGTGTCTTCACCATCAGCCCAAAACCTTCACCTGTGTGATGCTGCCTGCAAATGTGGCCCGAGAAATGGTTCCCTTCTGTTAATAAATTAGTCAATAAACAGTTGTCTACCATGTGTGGAAGGTACATGTCCACAGTTGGATAGAATAACAGTGACATGTATAAATTAAGCCACGTCAGTTCTAATAATTCATTTGAACTATGCTATGCTACCATCTTTAGAATCACTAGTGATTATGAACAAATAATGATGTTTGTGAATTAAATCCAATTTAAATTTTGTATGAAGCCTTTATAACAGGTTTCACAAATGATTACTTACAACTGAGTATCTTCCCTAACTTACAGATAATTATTCTGTAATGTGGGTCAGTTGACAGGACCCAATACATTAGAGTTTGTCCCTATTGTTGGATATACATGCAACATACATAGGTCTGATGTGATTAGAACTGAACCTGTTTGACTGTGGAAGATAGAGAGTAGAGGGCACATGGATCCATTTACCTTGGACAGCCAATAGATGGTCTGCACGGTGTCCACCTTGGCCTCTGGGAACCATGGATAAGGCCAGGGCATAACCACGGGAATACATAAATAACACATACATAATAATACATAAATAATACATAAATAAACGTCCCATGCTTCAGCTGACTCTGCAACTGAACAGATAGGAAAGGAATGTTGCTGGAAAGAAAGTTTCCAATACGTAAGTGGCCATGTAATTGGATAATAGTAACCAATCCAGGACTCTTTATACAATAAAAGAGGAATCTAATAATAATCATGCCAGGTTAACAGGAGTAAACTGGGACTGTCCTGGGAAAATGGGGTGACAGTGACCCTACAACAGGCTGTAAGGCTGAGAGACACCTGGGTGCAGACCTGAGACTGGCAGCATGATTGTCCTGACTGGAGGCCATGGCAAGAGGGCAAGCTGGGGCTGTCGGAAGGCAGGTGTTGCAGGGCCACTGGTCTGTCCCAATAATGACATGCATATGATGTCATGAATGGAGTCACGAGAGAAATCCTGTTCGAAGGTCAATTTTAAACCTTCCAGTTCGATTGATTACCATAACCCTTTTTGTAATTTCTTTGGGTGTATTCTGTTTAGCAATATACAATCCTTTTGACATAGCAGTGTTGAACTGGCTTCCTTTTTGGGAAGCCAAGACTTTCCAAATCAGGGGTGAGCAAGAGTGGCTTTATGGTAGTGGTCACCAGTTATCCATTTATCTCATAAAATTATCATTATCATCATATCATTATCAAAGACAGTGTATATGTTTGTGTGTGCGTAGGTATATGATGTGTAATGGGAACTATGCAGATGTATGTATGTGTGTGTGTGTAGGAAAATGGGGAGGTATACAGGTAGGGATGTGTGTGCACATATGAGTATGCCTGTGCGTGTTCATGTACACCAATGAGGTAGAGGTAACAGAAGAAAGACATTTTTCTAATGAGGTATATTTACAAATTATGGAAATTTCTGATACAAATTGTGGAAAATTCTTCCTTTTTTGTCTTGTTTCTTGTATCTCCCCAAATTATTTTTATGCCTAGTACACATTAGACGTGCAATGGTTATTTGTCAAATAAAATGCAATTGTGGGTGGATGACACACATTGCTTCCTCCGGGTAGTCTGTATGTTGTGCTGTTTTTCACTCAACTGGCCACTAGGTGTCTCTCTGTATCCATGCTATTAATATGCATAACACTTGCAGACAGTGCGTGCACTTTAGGCTAGGAAATTCTGCCTGAAGAGCTCAGTTCTTTCTTTTCACCAGTTTCAAGCACTCTAGACCACTTGTGTATACAGGGGCGTAAATAAGACAAAGCTGGTGATGTTCATGTTAAGTTGTTGGAAGAAGAAACAGAGGGGCTATTCTCCTTTATCCAGGATTGGGGATGTGTTCTTCCCCACCCTGGAAATGCTAGGAAAATTTTACAGTCAGCGAACATTTAAATTAGCCAATACAGACTTCAGTTATTTGTAGAGATACTCTCTCCTTCTTTCCTTTCCTCTCTGTCTCTGTCTTCCCTCCCTGTCTCTCCCCTCCCTTCCTCTCCTCTCCCCTTCTCTCCACTTTTCTTCCCTTTGCTTCTGTCCCACTCCCCTTCCCCCACTCTCTCCTTTCTCTTTCCCTCCCCCTTCTTCTTCTCTCTCTCTCTCTTTTTTTTCTCTCCTCTTTTGCCCACATGTCATGCTGACACACACTTTGACAGCACTCTATGTGTCATCATATGGAGAGCTAGAACCCTGCAAAGTGTTTAGGCCGATGGTGCGTTTGTTGAACTGCTTCTCTGTGATGACTGGAGGCAGGATCATGTTGTTGAGTGACAGAACCCATCTGCTAAGGCTGCTTTATAGCCAAACTTTGAACCATCAGTGTGACTGAAAAGTTATAGTTGGGCTGGTTCTCTAGAGTGTCTGTAGTAGTGTTCCCCCTGGGTGTAGACACAGTCTTAAACAGGGAGATTCCTTACAGAGGCATGCGTAGAAACATGTTAGAGGATTATGATGATTGTAGCTTCACTGTAGTCATTTATGCTGGGCGCCTGTAAAAATAGTAGCACTGAAAAAGGGGAGTTTTCTTTGCGACAAATTTGTTTCCTTCAATGGTATTTTTCTTTCCCCTGGTTTTGGAAGTGACACATTTCCATTGTAGAAAATTTGGAAAATATAGAAAAGCATCATGAAAATAATAATTCTTACTATTTTAGAGACAAAATTGAAATCATGTTGTATAATTTTACATCCTCTGTTTCATATTACATTATATCATGAAAATACTCCCACATCATTAAATACTCTTCAAAAACTATTTTTTCACTGTTTAAAGAATTTTTATTAAAGCAAGAATTTTATAATCCAAATTACATTTCCTTGCTTAGTTACCAGTTCTGTTAATTAAAACAGAAGTGACATTCTGAGCTATTCCACAGCAAAGAATTACAAAACTAAACAAAGGAATGCTTTAAATATTTGTACTTTGCTGAAAATTTTTTTCCCCAGGGTCTAGAAAACATTCGTTTTTTTTATATTTTGCTTTTTTTTTTTTTTTTTTTTTTAAGTCAATAAGTAATCTAGGACTACCACTATGTTTGCTTGGTACATAAGGTTGAAAGTTTCCTTTCCTTTTAAAATTTATTTTATACTTTGCAACTTTTTCCCCCCATAATATTTAAGTTTTTTGACGTTTAGATAGTTTTCTTCAGTGAGGCCTGAGTTTCTTTTCGTGGTCCCTGATCAATTTTAAACAGCTGGCACACCACTGGCACTGTTAATGGTCTTTCGGCAGCCTTTAGCTTGGTGGGCCTGTAACACAGCTACAGTTTCATCAGCTTTAGAATGGAAGGTTCAAAAACTATGTTTTTAAAATTTTATTTTTCAGGTGTATAAAACAACATAATGATTAGACATTTACACACCTCACAAAATGATAAACCCTGAGTCTACCACCATTCTGACACCGTACATAGCTATTACAATACCATTGATTATATTCCTTATGCTATACTTTACATCCCATGGCCATGTATATATATATATATATATATATATATATATATATATATATATATATATATATATACATATATATATATATATATATATATAGTTGACATTCAAAAACTATTTTTAATGGCAGCGTACTATTCCATCTTTTGCCTGAGCTTCACTTTATTTAATCATTTTCCTATTGATGGACACTTAGGTTGTTTCAAATGTTTTTACTTTTAGAAATGGTGCTGAGACAAATGTTGCTATAGATGCAGTTTTCTTACATCTCTGATTAATTCCTTAGGAAAAATTTCTGTAATTGGAATTAACGGGAGGACAAATATATTCCTGTATGGAAGCAAAATGCAACCTTTCTTGGGAAGAATTCTTGACCCTTTTGGTTATAAACTCAGGGCTGGAGCAGGGGACTCTGAAACTAGGAGACTATCTGGATTTTGGAAAGCATTTCTCACATAGCATCTATTCACAGAAGACAATGTCATTGGTAGGAAAACCAGATTATTCTGTTTTGCAAATAAGCTATTTTTCTCCTTTCTTTAGATCAGTATTATTTATATCCTGAAAATTTAACTCTGAAGGTTTCTTTCAGAAAAGGCTGCTTTTAATAACCCTGGTGTCTGAAGCTCAATTACTAGCCATTTAGGGTCTTCTATTCCCTTGAGAGACCTGTGAGTGTATATTATTAAGGACACACACTGCTCAGAAAACATTTCATTCCCATCACTGTGGTGAGCTTAATGTAGATGGCGTATGGCAGGCTTATCCTGATTTAAAATTTGAAATGTAAAGGGAAGAGTTTTCGGCATGGCCCTTGTAACTCCCTCCATTCCTTCGTGAGCCAGACACATTTTATTCCTATTCTAATAGGAGATCCAAAATGTAGGGGTTTGAAAGCATTTCGGTGACACTTGCTATTAAGAAAAGCTCCTTTTTTTAATTTTTGAGAGACTCACATTGAATTAAAAGGGTATTAATTTAACATTCTAAAGCTTCTTAAAGTCAAAATCAATTTATTTCTAGAAGCATACAAGAGTACCTCTTAATGTTTTTTCTTTTATAAAGATTAAATTAAATATGTATTTCCTTCCTAAAATCTGGAATGCTTCTGTTTTTGGTATTTTGGGAAAAGGGCAGAAAGTTTTTAAACCTACGTATGCACAAGTCTTTAACATTCTTTTTCCACTTTGGATTTCACAAATTGTTGAAGTCAGAGCTCAGAAACAACACAAATGGAAACAAGAATTTGGCTTGTTGTTCCTTTCCTGGTCCTCCAATTTGTATCTTGACTGTTAGATTTCCGACATCATTCCAAGTTCATTGGTGTTGCTAACTGGCTCAAAGCCAGTTGACACAATGCTTCTGGAATCTGTCCTGCCATGAGCCTCAGGTGCTGTGCAGGCAGGGATGGTCTGGGCAGGGTGTGAGGGGGAAGGTGGCCTGCAGTGTCTTCCTCCTCGATGGATGGCAAGTGCTGTCACTTCCCAGCCCTCTGATGCTGAAGACTTCACGGGACTCGGGGCTGCTGGTTGCTGGGTTCTGCCCAAATCCGCCCTCTCTGTGTCTAAGCCCCTTCCTGTTCGGGACCATATCATCTGTGGGGACAGAGCCAGGAGTGCAGTTTCCAGGCTCTCGCCCTCACGTGGAAAGGTGCTCACTCGGGTAGTAAATGGCCATCAACTGTGATTAGATGGCCATCAGCGGCCATCAGCTGTAACCAGTGGGCCATTGGCCATTAATATAACTGCTGTGGCTATGCTAGCAGCAAATGGGAGCTAGCAAGAAGATGTTGGCTGAGCTAGCAAGAGCGGATTGCAGTTAGCAAGGGGTTGGTTGGTTGGCAGACAGAAGCAGACGGCAGATTGCGGATCGTTTGGCTCCTGCTTCCTGTATCTCCAACCCAGCCGCCAGTGAGAATATAGTGGTATGACTCCCCTTTCTATGGCTCCATGGGTGCTCCTTTTTGGCCTCACCATGTCCTGCATTCTTATGTGGGGAGCGGGAGCTGAGACCCCACATGACACCCTGCATGACATCATCCTCCAAATTTCACGGTGTTCGTTTGACTCAAAAATCCCCTTTTGTGTGGAAGCTGATGATGGGTGGAAATGACTTTGATGCAGTGGTAGCCTGTAGTATCCCACCAGGCAGGCTCTCCCACCACTGTGGGACAGAAAGGCTCACAGACCAAATTAAGAGGCTCAAATCACACGGCTGATTGAATCAACTCAAAACATACCATGGAAAGCAGTGAGAAATTGAGGGGTACTGAATGCACTTAGGTGCCTGACAGGTGGAAGGAGCATACTTCCAGGATTCTAGAATCTGGGGTTGCCTGTGGCCTGTCTATCTACCGTATCAGCCTTCACTGCCAATGAGTGATATGGTTATGAAAACTGGAGTTGAGGTGAAGCAAAGGGCTCAGCGGATGAAAGCTGCCTGTAACCGACACACACTTGCTTTCTTGGAGAGAGGTCCAGCAATAGCTAAAAATCACCAATTGACCAGCTGAACGGCTGTGTTAGGTAGAATAATGGCCTCCAAAGATGCCAACACCTTGGTCCTTAGATGTGACTGCGTAACGTTACTTGAGGAAAGGGACTTTGCAGATCTGATTAAGGATCTTGAGAGGGGGAGATTATCCTGGATTATCTGGTGAGCCCAATGTGATCACAAGGGTCCTTTTAGGGAAGTGAGAGGCACGGGAATCAGAGTTGGAGATGGAGTTGTGATGATGAAAGCAGAGGTCAGATAGATGTCTGCAGATTCTTTACCACTGGCTTTGAAGATGGACAAAAGGGCCATAAACCAAGGAATGCAGGTGACCTCTAGAAATTGGAAAATCCAAATGTTATGAATTGAATTGTGTCCCCACCCCTGCTGCATTCCTACGCTGAACTTCTAACTTCCAGTACTGCAGAATGTTACCTAATTTGGAGATCGGGCCTTTACAAAGGTAATTTAGTTAAAATGAGGTCAATAGTGGGCCCTAATCCAATATGACTGGTGTCCTCAGAGGAGGAGGAAGAGTTGTAGACAAGCATGGACAAAGGGAAGCTGATGTGCAGACACAAGGAGAAGACCGTCGTCTATAAGCAATGGAGAGAGGCCTGGAGCAGATCCTTCCCTCAGGACTCTCAGAAGGAACCATCCCTGCCCACACCTTCATTTTGGACTTCTAGCCTCCAGAACTGTGAGACAATAAATGTCTGTTGTTTAAGCCCCCAGTGTGTGGTATTTTGTTATGGCAGCCCTCACAGACTAATACACCAAGGAAATAAATTCTTCCCTAAAGCCCGCATAAGGGAATTGAGCTGTGCCGCCACCTTGATTTTAGCCCAGTGAGACCTGCATCAGACATCTGGCCTCCAGAAGTGTAAGAGAATACATTCATGTTCTTTTAAGTCACTAAGTTTGTGGTAATTTGTTATAGAAATAATAGGAAGATAATACAGTGCTGAGGGGTTTTATGTGTGTTTTATTTGGGCAGAGCACATATGGGGTCAGAATGGGACCATAAGGGACATCATCTATGTGTAGCCAATTTAGGAATGACAAAGCTATCAACCTTCAGGTTGCGTAATATGTAGCTCATGAATTGATCTTTCTACTCCAGTTTATGCATAAGTGACACTCTTGTTTGTTCCTTTACCCTTTTAAAATAACAGATTCAATTTATTCTATCTATCTTTTTACACATCCTATATGGCTAACTTACAATTTTACTATAACACAGCATATCTTCTGGACTGTGTTACATACTTTCTCAGTGTCTATGGTTTACACATTAGCTTACTTAACACATCAGTGAATTTCACCTGGATTGCGCAAGCCGCTGGCTTACTTCCTATCTATGCAAGTAATGTATCCTTTAAGTTTCACCCACTCCATTTATTTTTCTTGTCTTCTATAATTGTATTGAATATTTAAAAATAATACAGCAAACACATGTTATAGCTGTTGTATTCCCAGGGTGCTAATATGTGTATAATATTTATACTTGGAAACAGAGGGCTCTGTAGGCAGTGCTACTTTTGCCATAATCCTGGCAATGGAATTGGGGGAATTCTGTGGCATATAGAAGTTCTCAATCTTCTCTTCCTTCCTCTTCTTCTTCCTTCTCAACTCATCTTTTCTTTAAGGCTCCAATTTATGTATTGTCTATGGCTCCTGTCAAGCTACAGTGGCAGAGTTGAAAAGCTGTGACACAGACCATCTAAAACCTAAAATATTTCCTGTCTTATGGAAAAAGTTTGCTGATCCCTACTCTAGAGCCCCATATAAGAAATACTACTATTTCAATTTAAAATTTGAAGAACCCAAGACTCTGGAAGATTATTTACTTTCCTAAGGTCCCCAACCAATTAGAGATGGTCAATGCCAGGATTCAACTTCAGAACGCAGGCTGTTTCCAACATACCATGCTGCTTTAGGGGAACATATCTTCATTTGTATGGTCCCCTTTTTCTGCCTTTGATAGGTGATTTTGACCTGCCTTACTGAACTAATTTTGTTATTGCTGATCTCTTTTCCAAGGCAAACTCACATTCAACACATACTATCTGTTTCTGGGTCTTAGCTATCTTCTAATTTATTATGAAGCCAATAAGTAGTTCTTTTATTCTGTCATTTAAGGTTGTTGAAGAAAGAGCTAAGATTGTGTTGGATAAAGGTGTGCCTTTCCGTGAAATGATACTAGTTATGTATCCAAAGTGAATCATTTAAAGAAAAAAAATTATGTTGAAATAACTTTTGATTTACCAGAGAGTTGGAAAGATAGTATAGAGAGTTCCTGTATACTCTTTACCCAGTTTCCCTTAATGTCAACATCTTATCTAATCATGGCATATGTATCAAAACTAAGAACACAACATTGGTACAATCCTATTAGTTAGACTACAGACTTTATTCTGATTTTACTAGTTTTTCCACTAATGTTCTTTTTCTCTTCCAGAATCTAATCCAGGTTACCATGTTCAATTTAGTCATTGTATTCTTAGTCTTCTCCAATGTGTGGCAGTTTCTTAGTCTTTCCTTGTCTTTCATGACCTTGACATTTCTGAAGAGTACTGCTCAATTATTTCATAGACAGTCCCTCAACTTGAGTTTGTCTGATGTTTTCTCATGATTAGACTGCGTTTATGTATTTTGGGGAAGAATACCATAGAGATGAAGTGCCTTCCTCATTGTATCATGTCAGGAATACATGATATCAATATAACTTATTGCTGGTTAACCTTGACTACTTGGTTGGGTAAATAATTTTAAATGATTAATCAACAATATTATGTCACACCCATTTGTATTCTGCATGACGCTAAGAACTTATTGGGTGAGAGAAGTGAGAAATAGAATGGAAAATAATTCAGAAAAAGGGGTAAGAAAGAGTATTCTTTATAAAGTGTACAAGAAAATTATCAAGACATCAAGTAGATGAGTAAGGAAAGAATAGACAATTCACAGGGAAGAAAACACACATTTAAAAAATACACGAAAAAATGTTTATCTTCATGGGTGAATAGATAATAATTATCATATCATTATAATATAATTTTAAATATGGGACACAAATTGTCCCATATTTGTATGTACAGTATGATTACAATTATTTGAAAGTATGTACAGTGGAAAAAACTATATCGTAGAATACATGTTAATAGAAATTGCCTTTGGATGATGAGTTTGTGGGTGATATTTTTTCTTCTTTTGGCTTTTCTGTAGTTTTGGAAAAATCAGCAATGAGCTGATTTAACCAAGAGGCAAGAACATAGAAATCAGAATCAAACTTGGTTTGAATCCTGACTCTGCTATTCAAAGACCTTGTAAACTTGGGTAAGTTCTCACCTCCGTTACCTATATGCCAAATTGGAATAATGAAATCATTTTGGGAGAAAATTAAGTGAAACAGTAAATTTGGAAGCATCTTGCATTGGTTATGTTTAATATTATCTTTCTTAAAAGACATGGCACCTGACCTGGGGATTTTTATAATCTTAGAGAGATAACATTAAAATACATTAATGGAATAAAGTGCTGAGAGTTGTGTGGAACTTTTCTGTAGCTATTGTAGGAGTTCAGAGGATGTAGGAAAAAAAGATGGAAGAATGCCAAGAAAAATTCTAACGGGTAGGTCGGACTTCAGCATTCATTCAACAGCAAATATGTTGAATATGCTAGACACTGTTGTAATCATTTTGGATACACATTCATTAAAATATTTATTAGGTGCCCACCAGACGTCTATTCTGGGAATTGGTGATACAGGGGAGAACAGAATAGACAAAAATACCTGCTTTTGTGGAGCTCATGTCTTAGTGGACGGAGACAGGTAATAAATAAATAGGCAAAGTATATCTTAGTGCTATGGAGTAAAAGTTAGCAGGTTTCATGTGTATGTGTATGTTGCAATTTTAGGTAGGGTGACAGAGATGCCTCGTCATGCAAAGTTTAATAACGTATCTCCTTGCCCTCCAGCAGCTCACTCAGGAAGAGAATGTTAAAAACAGAACAATTACCAGTCAGAAGGGTAAGTGCTATTGTATAAACTTAAGGCCATGGGAGTATAAAAGAGAGACTGATCGAATGTCTTGGGAGTTCCGGAGGTCTTCACAGAGGTCTTCTAGGCTTTTCACAGCAGAGCCTAGAAGTGGGGTAGTGGGTCTCTAGGCAAAGAGGAGGAGGGCTCTCCAGATGACGGAATATGTCCAAGGGCACTGGAATGTGATTGAGTGTGGAGGCTTGCACGATACGCTGGTGTGTTTGAAGCAAAGGGTAGAGAAAGGAAATGGGTTTAAAGATAGAGGGAGACTTGAACGTGAAGAGCTTTTCCCTACAATGTTGGAAAGGTTTGGATTTTATCTTATCGGTGAGCAGGTTACAGAGTTATTTTGAGCAAGGGTGTGCTAATGTAGTCTTAGTGTTGGAAGCTGGACGGTTGGTGACTTCACTAACTGAGATGTGGAAGAGAGTGACAGAGAAGGTTGAGAGGGAAAGGGAAAATGAAAGTGAAAGAGGAAACAGTGAAGGAAGGGAAGGTACTGAGTTCCACCTGGTTAAGCAATGGTTAAGATCGATAGGAGCTCCAGGGGCAGCTGGATTGGTGACCTGAACTGAGGGCAAATCAGGAGGAAATGTCTAGATTTGAGTTATACCTCAAGGCTATACCTGTATCTGCCTTCCTAGAGTAGTTGACCCTCCGCCTCCAATATCTTGAATAGATTAAATTAAAAAAAAATTTTTTTTAATTAAAATAAATGATTCCCCTCTTACTCTCCTGTCATGTGGAGCCTGTGGCTTCTTTTATAGGGAAGCTAGATAAATATGAGAGTATTTGTTCTCTGCCAGCTCATGCTCATTATTTCTCAGCTAGGTTTCCGCTTATGGGTCTTGAAAGTATTATGCAAAAGTATTTTTCTAGTTAAGGAAATTCAAGTGGGAACATAGACTCATAGAAGCCAAAACCATCCTTTCTCTCAGTCTACAGCCCTCCTTTTTGTAGAAGCAAGTGTTTTCTGTACATTTTTCTGGCCTCCAGAAGTAACTTTTGGCCATTTTCTTCAAGTTGCAACTCCCCAGGACCTGCACGTTGAACAGCAATATCTCTCCTCTGGAGCCTCATTCCCTTCCCTTCCAAGTCTGCTCTGGTTTCTTTACTTAAGTTCATATAACAGCATTTAAGCTCTTTGTCTCAGGACACATGTTCTCTGAATCCAGGGAACTGCTCTGTCTTTTCCCAACAAGATTTTGATGTAAGTTATCCGTCAGCTTTTTTTCTTGATTCCTTTCCTTCTTGAAGAATATCTTTTGGCTCCCTTAAGAGGTCCTCAAGAGGTTGGTCTAACCCTGCCTCTTTCACACTCTTTGGCTAGGTGTTGTGTGTGTGTGTGTGTGTGTGTGTGTGTGTGTGTGTGTGTGTGTGTGTGTTTCAATGACACTGCCTCCAGAGGCTGTTGGCCGGAGTGAGCTGGTTCAGCCTCTTCTGGGAGGAGGACAGTTTCCTCCCCACAGGGACAGAGTGTCTCTGACTTAGTGAGTTTAGCTCCCTTGTCAGATGTTTTTGCCTCACTTCCTGTTTTAATTGGGATGAATCATATTTGAAAATATTTTCATCTTTTAGTGACATTTAATGACATGTATTTTTCATTAATATTTACCATAATCGACCTTAACCTTGCTCTTTTTCTTTTATTTAAAACATCAGCACAATTATTTCTGTTATTATCTAGCTTCCCTTGGTCTTTGTACTTAGCTTCATTAAAATGGACTTCTGCCTAGATGGGTTGAAAAGAGTCTTTTAAAAAATTTCTGGAGACTCAGAATGCATTAAAGGAATAATGAAAACTACGGTGGAAAAATGTAGATAGTTGGCTAATAGAGTGCTGTAAACTATTTTCAATTGACTTCCTCCTCAACTCTCCTCCCCAAACCATGCTAATTACTGGGGGAGGGGGGTCTCCAACACTGAGCTTTTAATTTAACGTTTTATAACATTTCTTTGAAAGGACAAATGATTGAGTCTTTCTGTAACATATTGAGCTCTATCATGACAAGAGCCTATTATCAACTAAAAATTCTACCCTCTTTGCCCTCACTTTCACACCCTTTTAGTGGCTAAAGGGAGAATCATTACAAAACCATGGAATTTCAAAACTGCTACATTTATATGCCTGCTTTCCCAGTGGTTGGCGGCCACCTGCTGCTGAAAAGCTGTTTCAAAGGGGAACTGGACTTAGTTCCCTTTTAAGCAAGTGTTGCAGCATGAATGTAGCATCAATCAAAATTTCTAACACAGTCTCATCCTCTTATTGAGTGCACTTCCTCAAAGACCTCTAGGCATACACCAAATGTGTCAGGCAGAGCCCTTTCCAAATCCAGACATGCTTTCTGTACAGATGCCAGATTTCCTGGGACTGATGGTTACCACCCCCTAGTCCACAAATATAGTGAGTCTAGGACTGTCTGTCTGGATAATCTTCCTTTTTTGGTGTTTGCTTCATGTGGAAGTGATGTTATCCAGACCTAGGTATGAATGAGATCATGTCATGAGGGTTTGTGCTGATGTTGTTTCCGCTCAGTAGTGTAGTGACATCAGGATCTGAAGCAGATGGACAGCTTTGATGACATTTCAAGGTCCCTGCCTTGAATGAATGCAACCTTCCATGATTGTTGGGAGATCACTCGGGAAATGAAGACATGTAAGGTGGCAGGTCAAACTGTCTAGTTAGTCACAGCCATCGGAAGATACCATGGAACTCTTGTTTGTATGCTCTGAAAAGACTTTAATGTTGTTACTTTTTGAAAAATAGATTTTGTATTTTAGAGCAGATTTAGTGCACAGCAAAACTGAGCAGAAGATACCGAGATTTCTCATATACCCCTGCACAGCCTCCCTATTATCAACATCCACACCAGACTGGTGCGTTTGTCACAATGGATGAACCTATATTGATGGAGCATCACACAGAGTCCATAGCTGACATTAGGGTTTGCTCTTGGTGTTGTACATTCTATGGGTTTGGACAAATGTATAATCACATGTAGCCACTATTATAGAATGAAGAGTAGCTTCCCTATTGTTGCTGCTTTTTTTTTTTTTTTTTTTAATATACTTTGTCTTTGTGCAGATTGATTTCTTTAAGGGCCTACCTGAGAAGATGAATGGTTGAATTCTAATTTTCTAAGATTTTAGGCAGGAGAATGTTTTTCATGAATGTCCCATAAATTGTTAGTGTATATTCTCTGACAAAAGGGTTCCAGGACCACATGGGTTTGGGAAATGCTCTTGAAAAACAATGATTGAGTCATCAATAGGCTATTTACATTGCTATTCTGTGTTTTTTTTTTTAAATTTTATTGGGGAAGGGGAACAGGACTTTATTGGGGAACAGTGTGTACTTCCAGGACTTTTTTCCAAGTCAAATTGTTGTCTTTTCAATCTTAGTTGTGGAGGGTGCCGTTCAGCTTCAAGTTGTTGTCCTTTCAGTCTTAGTTATGGAGGGCGCAGCTCAGCTCCAGGTCTAGTTGCTGTTTTCTGGTTGCAGGGGCACAGCCCACCATCCCTTGCGGGAGTCAAACCGGCAACCTTGTGGTTGAGAGCACGCGCTCCAACCAACTGAGCCATCCGGGAGCTTAGCGGCAGCTCAGCTCAAGGTGCCGTGTTCAATCTTAGTTGCAGGGGCTGCTGCCCCCCATCCCTTGCGGGACTCCAGGAGTTGAACCGGCAACCTTGTGGTTGAGAGCCCACTGGCCCATGTGGGAATTGAACCGGCAGCCTTCAGAGTTAGGAGCATGGAGCTCTAACCACCTGAGCCATCGGGCTGGCCTGCTACTCTGGTTTTGACATATGAATGTATGTTTCCTAAATCAACTAAATTATCTAATTAAAACTAAATTTCACTTCTGAGAAAGTGATGGAAAAAACCAACCATGAACAACCTAGCAATTTGTCCTCATGTCTGTTTTTAAATTAGCATTCCCTTAAGGATGTCATCTATCCATTTGTTTATTTATTCATTTAACAAATAACCTATGTTGTACCTTCTCTGTGACAATACTTAGGGAGACACTGCAACTTGACAAAGGGGAGAGCGCGGCAGAGGTGGCTAGACACCACACTCCTTCCTACTAAAGGGTATTAGTTTATCCTAATGTTGAGTCCATAACAACCCAGGACAAAAACTGTTTCCCAGCTTCCCTTGCAGTGAGCAGTGTCATGTGACTAAGTTCATGCTAATGGGATGTGACTTTGAGGGCTGCATGCAGGGCTGTTATTTGGCCCCTCTGCACTGGCCTTGGTGTACGTGTGTCAACAGCTGGCAAAATGGAAGCCATGTGGTTCAAATGGCAGGACAAGACAGAAAGAATCTGGGACTTTTATGCTATAGAATGTCATAACAGCCTTTAAATATGTCTGATTAGACCATTACGTGAAAGAAAGAAACTTCTATCAATGCAATTACTGTTATTGTGGCCTTTGTTATGGCAGCTAAACCAATAACCTAACTGATTCAGGAAGGATTTCCAGTTATCAGGTGTTGTCATAAGGTTGGTAGATGAGATATATAGGAATTCTTTAAGTCAAATGATGTATAACCACTATCTCAGTTTATATAAAAGGCCTGAATATAGAAAGGGAACATTTAGTGATTTCTTAAATTTTTCATTCCCACGTGCTGAAGGAAAACAAGGCCGAAGGAACTGAAATTACTTTAAGTAACAGTGGAGAGAAGGCACAGGTTCTTTTCACTATTTTAGCCAACATACATAGGGAAATAGGCTAGCTTTAGATATTACAGCTGAATTTTCCCAGTTGGCCCAGGGCACATAGACACTTGACAAGGATCCAAAAGTTTTAAAATAGCCAACATCTATTTTTCTAATTCCTTCTCTACACCTTTGTAAAACAAATCCTGGCATTGTAACCTTCCTTTGACCAACACACTACCTCTATCCCACATAGTGGGCATAGGTAAAAACACAAGTATATATTTTGATGTGAATTAGGCATAAAATAGCTTTTTCTTCCTAAACAAGGGAAAGAGAAACCTCAGTTTGTTACTAAATGTGACATTTTTTTTTATTAGTTTCAGGTGCATAAATGTGACATTTTAGATCTGAGCAGACAAAAAGAACCATGTGAAAATGTGCTAAGCTTCCACACAGTTAACAAGATGTCACTTGGTGAGATAATTTTCATAATTAATGAACTAGTTCAATTTGCTCTGCCGTTTGACTTTGATTAATACGTCGTGGAGTATTCCCACTGGGACTCTTTCCAGTTGGTTTGGGAAGCTCTTATGTCTATTTTCTGTGCATGTGCATGGATCAAAGTGCTGGCATCCAATACCTTCCTCATTAAGACAGGGAACAGTCATGCAAACTCAACGGCAGTGCCCAGGATCCCGCACCAGCCATCTGACCCAGACAGACAAACCAAAACCCAACAAACATAAAATCCAAACCAAAGCTATTTGGAGAAGACATTACACTACTCATTTCATATTTTATAGAGTCTTAGAAGGAAAATTTATATAATTAAACTTTTATTCCTAATTCTGCCATGGATTTGGCAGACAGGATGAAATGACTTTAGCATCATCTTTAAACCATCTGATTAAATTTGCTTCATTGAAAATACAGTTTATGGAGATAAATGACTCATATGGCAAATTGTGTTAGTCAGTGTCCAATCAGTGCATTTTTCTGTTTAGAAACCACTGTAAGTATTTCAAAGAAGGAATTTAATACAGAGAATTTATACTAGTACCCGATTTGAAAGGGATGAAGGAACAAAAATGGGAAGGCGAGGTTACCCACAGATCAGTAACTGCAAGAAGCCACTATCCCCTTATACCTGAAGAAATTGAAGGGAAGTCTTGCTGAATCAGTAGAGTTGTTACTACTAAAACTGAGCTGACTGAGCAGTGACCTAGAAGCCACACTCGCCAGCCTTTGCTGCTGTTGCCCCCATCACCAGAGGCACCACTAGAAGGTAGAAAAATAGCATCTCCCTTACTCTCACCTTCCAATTTGCTGCTGATACTCCCATTGGTAGAACCCAGCAGGAGTCTGGTTGGCAAGGGAATCTGGGAAATGCAGTTTCCAGGCTTTCTGCCCCAGAGTCAGAGAGGAGGCTAAAAAGGCAGAATGTGGAGCTGAAGAACAAGAGACTACAGTCAGCACCCAAGTGTTTCCAAGGACATATACTGTATAAATTTAAAGTAGATGCACATTGCTTGATTAAGGGATGAGGTAATATTTTATTACTAGTCAAGATATCACCCCTTTAAGTCCATCTCTATGGAATCACATAAAATTATAATCTAGCATATATGCACAATTCTGAAGTTGTATGGAAGCAAGTGGATATTATATTTAAAATGTTCATGTTAATATTTATTCAGACTAATTATCTGACTGGTTTTATTGGTGAGAAACGAGATAAAAACTATTTACATCCTATGCCTTGGCCATGCCAATCCTTTCTTTCTATAATAACCAAAAAGGATCAAATTTAAACAGAAATGGTACTGAAGAAATGAGATGAAACATAGCTTAAACGTTATATATCTCCCATTTTAGATAAGGTGCCAGGTGGCCTCTTCCCTGGGCAGATATAGTCCCAGAAGCAACCCCAGCCCAACAAATAGCTTGGAGAGATGTGAAATGCTCCAAGAACCTATTGCCTCCCGGTGGGCTTCTGGTGGTCAAAGCAAGTCAAGGACTTGGAGATCAGAGGAAACAGACATAAGCCCTTCTCCCCACGTTGTGACCCACCAGTGTTTTATGGGAAAGCCATTCATAAAAAGAAAAAAGCCTGTCGGTCTTAGTGGCATTGTAGAAACAGGACTGGATAATTTTCTTTTATAAATTCATTCTTATCTCTTCATGAGAGTCTGAGAAGTGTGTCTGGAGGGCATTTCCCTCACTGATTGGAGGTGACTTAACAGACTGGCAATTACTGTCATTTACAAGCCCAATCATATAGCTGGAAGATCTAGGAGGCTGCTTCCTCCTGAGCAGTGTGGGACAAGTGGGAGCAGTTGAGACCACACTGAGAGGCCAGGGAACTGTAGACAAGTAATCTGCTGGGGGAAAAGGCCCCTTTGATCTTCACACCAGACAGCAATTTCAGCAGAAGTAGAGTCGACATGGTATTTATTTATTGTAGTGGGATGGGCATTACCAACTTGCATGTGTAGGGGTTGCCAAGAGGAAGGAGAGATGATCTTTAGCTTATCTGCACCTTAAGCTGTGCAATAGGAAAAGGTTCATGTTTTTCTTAAATAGAAATGGTCTGAATATTTAATAAAGGCAAATCATTTGTTATTTACTGTTTTTAAATGGTGTGGCCAATTTCAGCTCATGCAAGGTTGGATGCTTGCCAGGCAACTTGAGTCTGGTAATGGCTATTTTCTTTTTGATCTTTGGGGTGGACTGCAAGCATTCAATCATTTTTGTCAAATTCAGTATATTGTTTGCCTTCAGGTTTCCTTGGAAGCATCGCTGTCAGTCTCTAGGGAGAGAACAGATCTGTCTGTGTACCCTTGGAAAAGCTTCTCGCTTATTGTTATGCCAATTTGAAATATCAGGAAGGCTGTTTATACGAGTATAGAGAGTGGTTCAAGGAATAAAGTGGGTCTGGATGAAGTGGCATCTACTCATGTCCTTTGTCCTGGTTACAAGACAAGCATCTCATCACAAGCCATTCTGATTTGGTCAGAATCTGAGGATGTCTCAGTATCTTCAGAAAGGGTTAATGGAAGCTGCAAGAGGACCTGTTTGTGGAACTTCTTGGTTAAGCACCTGATTCAGCTCATCAGAACGTACTGGTTTCAAAATCACGGCCTTTTCCTGAACTAAGTAAGTCATGGTCCCTCAAACTGGACAGGATGTAGGGCGTTTATAACAGCCATTGTCATTCTGATCTTTAGCATATGCCAATAGACTATCAATCAATAAATACTGAGTGAATGAACAAAATGAGTTCTCTGCTTGTGGCCGTTGATTTCCTGGTAGAACTCGCCTTTTTCTAGTGTCTACAGGAAATGTCTTCCTCATTTGTGTGTTTGTCTGCCAGGCCTGCCAGTTCTAAGTCAGCCACGGGACGGGTGGCGTTCAGAAGCATGCACCATGTGACATGTCCGGCAGATCAAAGCAGGGATTTCAGGGCTGACTGCAAGGGGAAATAGTTAGTAATTAATAAAAGGATGTGGAATTGGTCATGTTGACTGAAAGAGCCCAGAACCTTGGCGAAGGACTCCCAGAGGCTGCCAAGATAAAAAGAGTGGCTGCACTGAGTTGTGTGTGAGTGGAGCTTGCAGGTGTTAATGCCACTGGGTGGGGAGAACAGAGTAAGAGATTTACTCTCACCCAGGCCATGGGCTCACCGATTGTAAAAGCCTCTGCCACTCTAGCCATAGTTTAGGTTTGTTTTTAAATGGAGCTGACAGGGGCCATTGGGACATACAAAAACTTGATAATGATATTTAATTCTGAAAGCCAAGCTGTGGTTTCTCATTTGCCATTTCTGGCTTTGGAGTGCTTCATGTCAACATGTTTTGTTTCTAGATTTAGGATCAAAGAAACCTTTCTCTTGCACTTGCTCATTTCCCTCCCTGTGTGCAGTTCAATGCATCAATGAAATCGAATATATTCCCTGGGAATGTGAGAGCCTGCTGGCTTCTCCACCATGGCTGTAGCCACTGCACACTTTTTTGGTATCTTGATGGTGAGGAGTAGAATGAGGGGGCACAGATAATGGATGTTGGAAAAGAATTAATTAGAGGTGAGACCCATCTCAGCCAGGGACTGGTGAGTATGCCTTGGTAAGTCTCAGTTAACAAGGTTGAGAGCTGTAGAAGGTCTGTGTGCAACTGTGTGTGTGTGTGTGTGTGTGTGTGTGTGTGAGTGTGTGTTTATTCTTGGGAGTTGGCAAACAAATCATGGAACCGCCAAAGAAATTTCCACTGATTGATTGGGAGACCTGTGAGCTTATAAATAGCCTCCTTGGGTTTGTGAGCCATTTTCCCAAGGGAACGATGATGTTTGATTCCTGTTGCAATCTTCATGAATATCTCAGGATATGATGTCCCTGTAAGGAGTAGATTCTGTTCATCTGACCCAAGTGACAATGCAATTTCTTAATTTCTGGAAGAATTTTTTCCCCTTGTTCTTTGCCTTTCTTCAGGCTTCTTCCAGCTCCTGCCACCTCCTTCACATAGATCAATGCCATGGACATCATGACAAGTTGGGGAAGCATGGACATTGGAATTTGCTGGTTCATTTTTGGGGGTTTAGAGTGAAGTTCCCAACCTTGGAGCAGACTTCAACTTTATGGGTAATCTTGTATATTAAGAATGGTTTGAAGTAAATATGACAGATGTTGAAATAATAAGCAATTATGGGCATTGGGGACATGGATGTTTGCTAATTTCTCTGTATTCACCTGTAATTTC
Source organism: Rhinolophus hipposideros (assembly GCF_964194185.1). Classification (NCBI taxonomy): domain Eukaryota; kingdom Metazoa; phylum Chordata; class Mammalia; order Chiroptera; family Rhinolophidae; genus Rhinolophus; species Rhinolophus hipposideros. The sequence continues at coordinate 103,065,219 of NC_138048.1, read as the reverse complement.
AAAGCACACAAATGTCAGTTGCGGGAATGGAAGGCTGATGTGGAGAGGGGTAAGAAATGACAGACAAACAGACGTATGCTGGGTGCCTTCAGGTCTTTATGAACAAATGTCCACATCACCTGTCTATCAGCTTTTGTGATGTGTATCAGTTTTTATTATGCCACTTAATGCCCCATAGTAGCACCCCAAAACTCAATGGCTGCAAATTACAATGAATCGTGATCGCTCATGTGTCTGTGGGCTGACTGGGTGGCTAGGCCACTCCTGTCCCAGGTATCTGTCATCCTCCCCTGGGGCTGGGAGATTAACCACCGAGTTAGCTGGGGCATGTTCTCCTGGTGATGGCAGAGGGGCAGGAAGAAAATGGAAATGACTGAGGCTGTCTAGGCTGGGGAGCAGCACACTTTCCTTCCACCCACCAGCCGAGGAAGTCACATGACTGAGCCCAAGGTCAACGGACAAGGAAATACAGTCTAGCTGCAGCAAAGCTGGGCAAGGGTGTGGACGTAGAAAGGGGCTAAGATTTGGGCAATCTTAATATACTAAATATAGAGAGACTACATTCTCTATACAAAATCGTATCTCTAGAAATATAAATTATAACAATGTGATGCATTTTATTATAGTATGCACTATATATAGTTAATAATATAGTACACATGATTCCATATTGGTCTTATATCCTATGTACATATGTGATTCCAGTGAGAATGCTCATATCTGGCTTTCGCAGAGTTCTTTTTGGCTCTAGCACTCTGATATGGTTAAGGCCTTTGGAGCTTCTCTGTTACATGATGATCTCCCTTGGAAAAGACACAACATCCTAAATTTTGCTATTGTGATTTTTTGATTCACTGGCTGCTGGTGTGTCCCAGGCAGCTTCTGGGGTCTGGAACCTCAGTTGTTTTCAGGTGCAGTCCTGCTAGCTTGAGCTGGAGGAGCCAGCCTGCATTTCCCTGAGATGAGAGTTTTCCCATGAAACTCTTAGAAGTAAGGACATTTTGCTTCCAGATAGGAAATAGTATTACGTCTGAGGCAGCCCTCTCTGCCCCACCTCCTCCGTGAGGCTCTCCCAGCAGTGATGGGGCCATCTGCATCTCTCCTTCCCTAGACCCCCCCCTGGTAGCATGCAACAAGGAGGCCACTGCGTGTGGCAGCCAGCATGGTATGTCACACTCTGTATCAGCTGGGCAATGTCCGGGCAGTGTAGGCAAACACCTCACTTTATAGCTGTTTGTTGCCTCTGAGTAAATATTATGGAACGAAGAGGTACTTCTCTAAGTACTGGGAATACTTTCTAGTGGGGAAGAGAGAGACAAAGAACTACTACCCACGGGGAGAATGAGAATGCAGTGATGGAAGTGTGACCACACGTTGACTGTGGGGGCTCTTTTAGAAGTGGTAAGGGGGGGCCTCTCTGAGGAGATGACATTTAAATTGAGTTCAGCATGGTGGGAAGGGATCAGTCATACAAAGAAATTTCCAGGTAGGGAGACCAGCAGGTGTCAACATCCCCAAAGAGTAACAATCTACCCTAAAAACTCCAACTTCCAAAGGCACTCTCCTCTGACGCACCCACACTTGCTTATGTTTCAAAGGAAAGCCTTCTTTCAAAATTCTTTCAGAGCCCCTGGGTGCACTTGGAGGGCCTACTTCCAACAGGATTGGTTATTTATTTAATTTTTTTAGTAGACTTTACTTTTTTTAGAGCAGTTTTGATACACAGCAAAATTGAGCCGAAGTTACAGAGAGTTCCTATGTACTCCCCGCAGCCACCCAGGCACAACCACCCCCTTGTCAGCCTCCCCGCCACAGTGGTATGTTTGTTACAACTGATGGACATACAATGACACATCATCACCAAGGGTCTACGGTTGACAGAGAACTCACTCTTGATGATGTGCATTCTGTGGGTTTGGACAAACGTGTAATGCCACGCAGCCTCCATTATAGTTGATGCAGAGCAGTTTCACTGCCCTAAAAATCTGCTGATTGGTTCTGTTCGAGTACAGTGAAACCTCACAAATGGCATTTACACAGCAAAAGAAGAACAAAGGAAAGGGGCCAGGGCAGCTTTTTTCCCCTTTCTTTAAGATCGTAAAGGTCTTTCACGCGTGGAAGGCAGGCTTTTATTAACTAGGCATTTGTATCATAAACATAATTCCCAGACAAGCAGGAAAGTCCCAGAATTCTGAGTCACTGATGTCTGAATAGATGTTTTGTAAGGCCAAGCATTTGCTTTTACAAATAAAGCATTGATGAACTAAACAGTTGCTTGAAATGAATAGGGAAACTTTTGAAATGTGCACTGGGCCTTCAGAAGGCAGTGCTGTAATTTATAACAATTTTTTCCTCTTTAATCTGTATTTGCCTTACAAGAAAATCTCTTTTTGGTCACACATCTTCACCCATGCCTGGTGTGAGGAGCCCTGTATCTGCAAATAGCAAAACAATTAAACACAATTTCATGTGAAAAAACAAGCTATCCACGACATATATGCCAGTTATCGAACTTTGGTTTGTGGGATACAGGGCTGCAGTGGTGTCTTTTCTCATGATGGGAGGTACAAGAAAATGAGGCAGGATTCTGCTTGTGAAATACAGTTTTGTCAGGAGTAAGATCGGTGTGGTTTATTTCTTATTTGGGGCTGCTGGTAACACAACTGAGATGTTTTAACACATGTGTGCACTGCAGTAATAGAAAGGTGGAGAAATGGAACTGGAGAGGGTTCAGAGAGGGGCAGAGAATCAGGTATGTGAGGCTCCAGGCTCTGATTTATATTTATAGGAACTAAATACCTCATGAGGACTTGGCCTTCCCAACAGCAAATGATGGGAAACACTAGCTAACCACACATACTTGTAGGGAATAAGATTAAAAAAAGAGAGAGAGAATAATTTAGTTTGGGATGAGAGCTGGAGATGGCTTGGGAAGTCAATGGATGGAAATTAGGGTGATGGGAGAGCCTCCTTGTGAAAATAAGGTCATAGAACTTCAAATTAAAATACCGAGGACATGGGCTTAAGTACCCTTTTCCCACTCTCTCTACTCTAAATTTTCCATTTTCTTAACCCTTCCAAACAGATTATTCATTGACTCATACTGCCCGTCTGGGCAAGGAAGTCCATTCCGAGAGACCTCTCCCTTCCCTCCGCCCCCCCATCATGGAGATAAGGGGATCCTGCTCTCTGTCCCAGGAGGCCGGGTAGGAGAACCATGGCCTGAACATGTAGGCACAACTCCCGCAGCCATTAGGAATCTCCAAGTCCTCTTCTGTTGTTCGATGGGAGGGAATCGTTCTCGCCCTGAGTCTGTCGGTCCTGGAGTTGGGTCTTAAAGCTCATCTGACCTCTTACCTGATGCAGGACCTCTCTGTAATAATAACAGTACTGAACTGACAGTCACTCAGGCTCTTGCTTGAATGCTTCTGGTTATGAGTAAGTCAACTTTGGGAGTCAGCTCATTCATTGATGTTTGTCCTAGGTCCATCTGATATTCACAGTCATGGCAGTACAATGTAACCTGGTGAATTTTACTTTTTTATTTCCTGGGACCCACTCTGATAGAAGGTTCTGGGAAGGGTGCTGGCATCATTATTATTTAAAACTCTTCATGTGATGTCAGTGGGCAACTGAGGTAGAGAGCGATGGCTCTGGTGTTAGAATTCCTTTTTTACTGACTAAAGTCAGCTCTCCTGAAGTCACCACCCATCCATACTAATTCTGTCCTCTGGAGCTGATCCATTTCCTTTTTTATGCGACAGCCTTTCAGACATACAAAGTTGATAACCTGCCCCATCTCTTCCCGAAGGCCTTTACTTCTCCAGGCGAAGTCACTCATTTTTTCAACAGTTCCTCCTATGATGTGGTTTTGTGCCCCTCACTATCCTGATCATAAGCTATTTTGTCTGCATGCCACTTACGGTGTGTGTCTCTTCATGCTTTTGTTTCATTGTGAGCTTGCTGTCAACTAAATCCCCTCAATTTTCTCCCACAAAAAGCTTACAGCTTAGTTGGGAAGACAAGCATGCCAGCAAAGCAAAGCTTCCCCATCCTGTAATTATGGAATTCATTTTTAAAGTCTAAATGCAGCACTTTTATTTACCTTTACTAAGTTTCATCTTGTTGGGTTTCCCTATTTAATTCTGTCCTCCAAAAGTACTATCTATTTCATTAGACGTCTTCATATCAACCATAACAATAATAGCCTCTGTTTATGGAGTATGAGCACTTTATTGACTGTAAATGCTTATTGACTGGAAGCACCACCAGACTGGATTGAAACAGAGGGAACTAGAGACCTACTTCTAGGGGTAGGAAATAGGTGGAGAATGCCACAGAATCACCAACCAAGTGTTCTTATAGAAAAAGAAGGATGTTCAGAGGCAGAAACAAGCCCCCAGAGGGTGCAATCAAGAGCTCCTGGGGAGCCCTGGGCCCTAGACGAAACTTGCACATCTACTTGTGTGCAGCTGGGGTGCAGAATGCTCTGGACCAGTGCTGACTGCGTGCCTCCTGTTTCTCCCCTTTCTGAATGGAGGTGTCTGTTTTGGTTATCCTGTGCTTGCTGCACTATTGTGTGCAGTGTCTGTGTGTGTGAGGGGGTGGTGATGGTGGTGGTGGTGGTGGAGATAGCTTGTCTCTAGAGTTTACATTATTCAGATGGTGATGAACAGGACTCAATAAGTGTATTCAAACAGCCACACACAGGGAGCTTCAGTTACACTTGGACATGGTTTAGAGGGATGAGACTTCTGGCCTGTCTTGGGAGAGGTATGTGTATTTTGCACGTGTGAGGTATGTAGATACTACGTCTCCTGGGCCTTGTAACTGTTTGACCAATAGAATATGGTGAAGGAGCTGTGCTGGTTTTCTGGCTTAGGCCTTAAGAAACTGGAAGCTTCTATTTCCTGTCTCTTGAGATGTTTGTTCTTGGAATCCAGCCACCATGTTGAGAGGAAGCCCAAGCTGCCCTGTGGAGAGGCATCCATGGAGGCAGAACCAACAGCCGGAACAATTGCCAGCCGCAGGAGAGAGTCACCCTGTAAGCGAAGGTTCAGCCCCAGTGTTGCTGTCCCCAGTTATACTGGGTGGAGCCCAGATGAGCCATTCTTACTGAGCCCCCACTCAAAATCAGATTCACATTCACGGTAAATCGTTGTTGTTTTAAACCACTAAGTTTGGAGTGATTTGTTTCAGAGCAGTAGGTAATAGAACAGCACCAGGCGCTGTGCCAGTGACTTGTCATATATTTTCTTACTGAATCCTCCCAACAACGCTGTGACATAGGCATTATTTCTCCTCCTGAGAGATGAGAAAACTGAGGCGCCATGATTTTAGTAACATACCCAAGGTCAACCAAGTAGTAAATGGCAATATTGGATTGAAAATGGGCAACCACGTATCATTCTTTGAACCTCTAAAATGCTGAGTAGGACGGGGCTGAGGGCAAGAGAGCCACGCAGCCATTTAACAGATACTTGCAGAGCACGTTTTGTAGAGAGAAAACTGAATGAAACAGTTTGCTAAAAAGTGGTAGCTTAGGGGACAGACATGAAAACAAATAAATATAGTTCAATATTGCTGTGAGAACTAAAGTGAAGAGATACACCTATGTTTCCAGTTCTTTGCAGATTTTCTACTTGCATAGATATGTAGGTTGTGCATGTTTTAATAAAAATGATGGTCTATAAATATTCTATATTTTCCTTTTTCACCTCTTTGTCTATCACTTATAGGGGTCCACTATTTTAAATTGATGATCATAATTTATTAAACGGCTCCCTGTTAGCAGCCTCTGATTTTTTTTGCATGCACTATTGCATCAGATATCTTTATATATACAGCACATATGTATTTCTTTAGGAATTGTTGGATCAAAGGTTATGATTGTAATGTTTAAAAATTATTATGAGAAAAGCTTTATCAATTTGTACTTTTACCACACAATCATGAAAGGGCCAATTTCCCCTCTACTCCCAACCTTACGAACACTGCTTTAGTCCAAATTTTTGCCATACTGATGGGAGAATAAAGTGTTATTCTTGTTTTGATTTGCAATTTCATGATTATCAGATCATTTCATTTGCTTTTGGACGTTTGAACACATATTTTTGAGAATTTCTGGTTTACATCCCTTCCTGCTTTCTATCTTTTTTTAAAAAGTGTTTTATTCTTATGGATTTACACAGGTTCTTAAAATATTCTAGATATTACTCTTGTTAATTATTGCAAAGGCTTTCTCCAAGGCTGTAGCTTGTATTTTAATTTTGCTTAAGGAGTCTTTTCTTGTGGAGGCATTAAATTTTCATGAGAACGAATCTTTTGTTTTTGGAGTTTCTGGTTTTGTCTTGGTCAGGAATGCCTTGCTCCAAGGTTATAAATTCTCTGTATTTTTCCCTAATGTTCATAGCTTTGTTTTCTTTTTAAAAGTTTAATTCTTTAATCCATCTGGAATGTATTTTGGAATATGCTATGAGGAAGGGAGGTCTCCCTTCATTTTTCTTAATAAATATCTGATTGTCTCCACACCATTTGTTTAGTTATTCATTATTTTCCCACTGAATTGAAGTTTTATGAAAATGACATATATATTTGGGACTCTTTCTGGATTCTGTTTTATTTTATTGATTGATTTTTCTATTCCTGTACTAATAGAACACTCTTTTCATTAACACGTATTTGAAGTATGTTTTGATATTTAATAGTAGTCACCATTAATCTTTTCAAAATATTTGACTGTTCTTATATATTCTCTCTGCATGATGAACTTTGAAATCAACTTGCCAGTTCCATAAAAAATTCTGCTGGATGTTGATTTCAACATCATTTCAATTATATTGCATTGAATTTATAGATTAATTTGGGAAGAACTGACATCTTCAGAACTTTTTATCTTCCCATCCAAAATGACAGCATTTGCTGCATTGTTTTTTTAAAAAAATCATTGCATTTTATTTTTATTTTTTTTATTTTTATTTTTTAGATTGTTTTTCTTAATTTTAATTTTTTAAAATTTATTAGTTTCAGGTGTACAAGACAAGGTAATACTTAGACCTTCATCATTTATATCCCTCACACTGTGAACCCCCCTCCCCCATCCACTATCCCTCCGACCTCACACCGAGCCATCACATTATATATATAAAATTATAGTTGGCATTCATTAATGTTTACCTTCTGGTGTACAATGCCATGGTCAGGCACCCACATTATCTCTGAGGTGGTCTCCCAAATAGGACGCATGTCCATCGGATACCCAACAAAATCTTTACAACATTATTGAATACGTTCCCCAAATTAATTTTCAAAAAACCCTGAGGCCATCTTGTGATTACCAGCTGCTTCCTAATCCCTTCACCTTTCCCATTATCCCCAACACCCCCCCGCCCATCTAACAACTCTCAGTTTTTTTCTTTGTGTCCCCAAAACTATTTCTGATTGGTTCATTCACATATTCTTTTCTTTAGATTCTGCATATAAGTGAGATCATATGGTACTTGTCTTTCTCTTTCTGACTTATTTCACTTAACATAATGTTCTCTAGATCCATCCAGGTTGTTGCAAATGATAAGATTTCTTTCTTCTTTATGGCTGCGTAATACTCCATTGTATAAATGTACCACAGCTTCTTAATCCAGTCATCTACCGATGGGCATTTCGGTTGTTTCCATATCTTGGCTGTTGTGTAAAGTACTGCAATAAACATAGGAGTGCATGCTGATAAAAAATCATTGCATTTTATAATAGAGATTTTTAATCCTGGGTCTCAACTCTATAAACTCTGATTTAATTAGTTTTGTTGTGATTTCAATATGCACCCAGGGGACAAAACCACTCATATATATATATAATATATATGTATATTTTATATATATATATATATAAAGATAACTACTCATATATATATACATATATATAAATAACTTAGTTCTTGTATGTTTTTCATTGGGTTTATTTATTATGCATCTGTTTGTTGCTATTGATAACAATATTTGTAAAAGTATTGAAGGTAGACTCCTACTGTATACCTCATGCCAAATAAATTCCAGATGAGTTAAAGAACTATATATAAAAAAGTATACCATAAAAGTATTAGAAGAAAATATGGGAGGTATTCAATTTGTTATTGCTTGCATTCTTATATAAGAAAACTATTGATTTTGTATCTCATATTTTTAAAATAGCATTTCTGTCAGTTTTCTTGGGATAACAGTTTGTCTACGTTTAGGGAATTTTCTATCCACATTTATACCTCTCATGTCTTTTACTTTTCTCTTTTTAAATACCTATACTATAGAAGAGTGATAGATGGTAACTGTGACGGTTGACTTGACCTTAGTAGGAACTTCTAACCTTTCATTATCCAATATAATATTTTATGTGAGTTTTTCCCTAGGCTACATGATTTTACATCCTTTCTTAGTAATACAAGTTTTTTTTTTTTAAATCTGGAAAGCATGTTGAATTTTATCAAGTAAATTTTTGGAATACATTGAGATGAGCATAAATCTGTCGATGTAGTTTACTACATCATAAATTTCTTAATATTGACCTGTTTTTACATTTCTAAGTAAATTCTGCTTGGCTGTGATTAAAAAATAATAATATATTCTTGAATTTGATTTGCTAACATATTTTAAATCTATGTTCATGTATTCATAGGTAACTTTGACCTATGGCTTTACTTGTTTTTTGTTTTGTGCTGTGTCTGCTTTTAGAATCAAAGTGATGCTAGCTAGCTGTGTAGAATTAGTCTGGAATCTTTCTATTTTGTATACTTTTAGATAAATATATAATTTAGGGATCATTACTTGATTCACGGAATAGAAATCCCTATAAAATTATTTGAACTTGCTGCCTTTTTTTTTTTTAAAGGCAACATGATAATTTAATGGTCATCAAACTGATTCTGTGCCCAAATCACTAAAGCATGATCTGCCATCATCTAAATTTGGTCAATCTTGGTTTACTTTGGGGAAAAAAAATTTTCAAAGATAAAAAGTGAAATTTTCACAATACTTCCCTTGTGCCATTATTATGGCTTCCACAGTATTATTAAGAAGTTAAATCTAAAGTCCTTCCAAAGATGAATGTGACTCACAATCCAACTTTTTTTTTTTTTTTTTTTTTAAGGATTTGAATTTGCCTACCTCTTAAATTCTTATAAGGGTCTTAATATAGTCACCTGTTCACATTTTCTATCTCTTCTTGGGTCAATTTTGATTAATTCATATTTATAGAAAAATCAGGCACTTGTTAAGATGATCACATTTTTATATAGTATTATTTACTTTTATTTAATACAAACTTATAGCTAGAGTTATGTCCCTTTTTTCGTTGCTAGATTAATTGACATTTGGAATATTAATTCCAATGAATTACTTGGAATATTAATTCCAAGTTAACTATTTGGAATTAATCTATTTCTCTTCACACCCCAAAGAAAACTAGAACCTTAACGTATTTTCACTCCATTTCCAACCTCCCGTATTGAGATCTTCTGGAATCTAAGCTACAGATTATTGTTAGAAATTTTAGAAGATATTTCCAAACCATGTTTTATTGGTTTCTCTGTTTCCTGTTGGTTCTTGGGCCCCACATCTCTCCCCTTTTTAATTAATTTCTTTTTTTTTTTTGCTTGACTAACTCTATTAGAGAAAGCTTGTGTGTGAATCTTTGAAGGTCTGTGAAAAGGTCTTTATTTTGTTTTTCCTTTTGAATGCCAATTTGAATAGGAATTAGATTCTAGATTCAAAGTAATTTTCCCTCAGAACTTTTAAGGGATCATTGTATTGTCTTTAATGTCAAGTATTGTCAACCAGAAATTTGCTGCTGCTCAGATATACTCATTCATTTTAGATAGGCTGTTTCATTCTCTCATGAAGTATTTAGGATTTTCTCTTCATCCTTGAACTTCTGAATTTTATCACAATGTGTCAAAGGGAAGGTAGCTTTTTGGCCAGTGATAGATATTTTTAATTCACATGTTTCTTCAACCTGGAAATTTTTCTTTTAGCTTCTTGGTTACTTGTTCTTCATTTGTAGATATTTTCTATTTCTAGAACTTTCATTAGATGGACTTTATAACTTTTTCCATTTTTCCCTTTTGGTGACATATTCTTAAATAATCCCTTGGCTCAATTTTCCAGGTCAACAAGTTACTATTTAACTGAACTTTCTCCAAGTCCACTTGTCCAGTGAGTGTTTTACTTTCTGAATTAATTTAAAAAATTTCTAAGATTTCTCAAACTTTCTTACATAATAGCTGATTTTTAATTTGTGAATATGATAGCTACTCATATTTCCGAAGCATGACATTTATATTAATCCTCTTCTATTTGCTTTATGAACTGTTTCTTTTCATATTATTTCTTCTTCGCTGTGACTCTGTGCCACTCTTCCATTAAATCTTTGACTCTGTTTTGTCGGCTCATCTTTGTTTTGTTTGTTCCTCTGTGGTTGCTGGTTCTGATCACAATTGCTCATCTCTGGTGACTGGAGGTTGGGCAGGAGGAGCTGCTGGGAGGGTGTTCTGGTTTCTCATTTTGTCTCCCAGATCTATGTTGTGTCCTAATCAGCCTTGCTCTGGGCCCCAGGAGGCTGATCTCTGCATCACTGGGCTCCATTGCCCACTGCCTTGGTTCATCTGATGGAAGACTCCTGCCGAGTATGGAGGACAGGAGGAAATATTGGAATATTGTTTTCCCCTTCTCCTCCATCCTCCCTTTGTCATCCTGGTTTGGGCTGTGGTGGTGTTCTTCTATGTCGTGCAGGGAGGCCTGCGGGGTCTCAGCTCCCCCTCCCCACATAAGAACACAGGATGTGGTGAGGCCAAAAAGGAACACCCATGGAGCCATAGATGGGGGAGTCATACCAGTATATTCTCTCTGGCGGCATCCACATCTCGTAATCCGCGCTTGCTAGCTCAGCCACCATCTTCTTGCTGGCCCCCATTTTTCTTGCTAGGCCCCATTTTCTGCTAGCGTAGCCACAACAGTTACATTAGTGGCCAATGGCTCACTGGTTACAGCTGACGGCCAACTAGCCACAGCTGATGGCCATCCAATCACAGCTGATGGCCAGTTACTACCCGAGCCAGCACCTTTCTATGTGAGGCCGACAGCCTGGAAACCGCTTTCTGGGGCTCTGTCCCCACATTCTACCTATAGTCAGAACTCCTGGCTGGACACTCCTCTCCTGTGGCTACTGCTCTTCCTTATTTTTTGTACCTGCTCCATCTCCTCCCCCTTCAGGATTGAGGGAGGCCATGGTTTTCCAATATTGATAGCCTCTGGGGCCTTCACCATCCCTGGATAGTTCCTTCAGCCCTGTCCTTACCTCTTGAAATAGTTCATTTGTGACTATCTCTTTGGCCAATCCTTAAAGTGTGCTGTCCATTTCATGTCAGCTTTCTGATGGAGATGAGGGAGATGCTGGTAAAGTGTTTCCTTCTTGAGGCTTCTACTTATCTTCTCAGGGCTTCCTTGGTTATGGTATTAGTTGGGGAACTCATGTCAGCTGCAAGAAATAACCCCCAAATCTTCATAGCTTAATAAAGATTTGTTTCTCTTTCTATTGATCTCGGTATCCTAATTCTTTCCATCTTGGGGCATTATCATCTTCTAGAGACTCCTCATAGATCTTCATTGGATCCTTTACTTGTAGAGAACAGAGAATGAGAATGATGGCATGGGACATTTCAGGGTCAAGCCGGGAAGGGGTACACTTCATTACCATCCATTGGCTAGAAACTAGTTATATGATCTCAACCTAACTACAAAGGAAGCTCGCAAATATATCTTACTGTGTGCCCAGGAAGAGGATCATCTAGATTTGGTGATCATCAAGCCATTTTCTGCCATAGCTTCAGGTAAATGATGCCTCTTAGGCTTAATCCATCACTTTAACCTATGCTATATGTTGCTGTTGGTCACCACTCAGCTCAATAGGGAAAAAAGGGAGGAGCCAAGAGATGTGGCTACTGCCCATGCAGTGACCCAGTGTTTTGCTCATTTGTTCCTCTTTCTTATTGGATCCATTGCTGCAGAGCTCGGAGTACAGTGTAACCACTCCTCTCTGTAGCAGCCTTCTCGTGCACAAGTGTTTTGTTGTAGTTTTCTCCAACAAGTTGATCCTGTCTGATTTTTGCCTTTCTGCTTTTTGTCTCAAAATTTTTGGTTAATGTTGGCTAATGTTTCTTGTTTTGCACAGCTGTTATGGCTTTGATATATTTAAAGCTAACTCTTGTGTCATTTCTAAGGATGTGGAGCAGGAAGAGAATTAGATGACTATACTAAATTTGCAATCTTAGTCCAATGTCTTCACTTTTTTATGAAATATGTTGAGTATGGAACAATTAGCTTGGGAGCCGTTCCAATGTTCAGTGTGAAGAGGTTGTTAAAAGAAAAACAAAATCATAGGCTACTTTGATAGACATATATTAATACCAGAAGAGTGACTGATGGTTCTGTATTCTCATAATATCAGGAACATTATTTCTAGCTCTGGATATTGCAGTTTATGACGAATGGAGACAAGCTAGAGTTACCAAGTGGAGGATGTCAATGATGATGATTGTCCTGGGAAACATGTCTGATCAACAGTGGCTAAAAATCTGACGTGTTTGAATCATTTTGTAATATTTTCTCCTTAGGAGTTTTGAAAATCACAGTTAACAAAATGGGATGATGTCTCCTTTTGAAAATATCCTTTCAAGTTATGCACTGCTAGGGGAAAGAGTATGCAGAATTTTGTTCAAGAGAACAGGTTGCAAAGTGTAAGGAATGAATGCACCCCTCCACAAAACAATAAAATGATCTTGTTTTGCCCTATTGTGTCTTTCTCTTAATAACAGTGACTGGACGAAGGAATGAATGAATGAATTTTTTATGTATCATACTGTGGGAAAGGGAATAGGATATTAGCCTTTCTTTATACACGCATTCATCTAACCATTCATTTATTCATTCATTCAAGATGTTTATTGCATTCCTTTTATAAGACAGACTTTCCTTTTATAAGCCAGGTACTAGGAAGATAGCAGTGGACAAAATTTATCTCCCTTATGGAACCTTATGTTCATTTGAGGGAAATGCAATAAATGAACCTATAAATGTACTGATATGTGTGGTGAAAAATAAAGCTAGGTTACTCAGTCCAGGGCCAAAATCCCAGCCAGAACTTCTGATTGGCCACAAGAGGTCATGTGATCAGCTTTCCTCACCAGGTAGAGGAGCCAGTGGGGTGAGGGCATTTTCAGCTTCTGTTGTGATAGACTAGCATGGTGGGCAGTATGCATAGGTAGAAGTTTCCAAACATGTTGAAAGGGCTAAGATGCTGACATCCAAAACCATGGCAAGGCTGTTCGGCACAGTCTCCAAAGGTTTATATAATTCTTGGTGTAAATTGGTGCCAGTCCAACCTAGCTGTGGGGCCCAGGCTTACAGCCCAGTTTCCAGAACTGTTTTTTTCCATCAACTTCTTTTTGGTTAACAATTGTGAGAGGAAACCCTTTTTACAATTTTGTTTTTAACAATGGGTTAGCTGAGGTTTGGAAGGAAAATCATTTTCTTGGTTGCATTCTATAATCAAAGTTCCCTTTTGTCACCGCACATGTAATCCATGAGGTATCTGAAAAATTTGCACCATGCATATTTTGAAGAAGAAGTCTTGCCTGAGCGAGGTGTTGGATGCTGGGGGCATTTTGGAAAGACATCTAGAAGATAAAGACGCTGTCTATGTGCTCTTAGGTAACCACAATATGGCTGAAGGCCCAATGTTGGTGATGCCAATAGATGGGCAAGGCAGTGGTTCAGTATATGAACAAGGGGACTATTTTTATTTCTATTGTGAAGCATTGTCTTTTGTTAAAATAAGTAAGATCTTATTTCTGTGATTTTTAGGTAGCATTATGCAAAAGTAATGAATGAGCCCATGTTCTTGCTCTGAAAGGAAAAACAAGAAAATCCTATGCATGGCACTGTTAACTTTAACAGGGTCAAAATATCTTAGGACTAAAATGATTGTGTTTAAAAACGTAAGTCAGACCACTATACATGAATCTGTTAATTATGGAGAGGAATAGAGTTGAGTGGTTAAGAGTTTACCCCTAGGACACAGAGTGCTTGGGATTGAATCTGTTTTGCTTCAAGATTTTGAGCATGGATCTTGGCGATGATTTTTAGAATTTGGCAACAAAATTAAAAAATCAACAAGTGAAACTATGTCAAACTAAAGAGTTTCTACACAGCAAAGAAAACCATCAACAAAATGAAAAGACAACTTAATGGCAGAAAATATTTGCAAATCATATGTCTGATAAGAGATTAATATGCAAAATATATAAAGAATTCACAACTCAATAGCAAAAAAAATCCAATTAAAAAGTTGGCAGAGGATCTGAATAGACTTCTTTTCAAGGAAGACATACAGATGGCCAACAAGTATGTGAAAAGATGCTCAACATACTAATCATCCGGGAAACGCAAATAAAAACTTCAGGAGCTATCTATTCTAAAAATAGAAGGCATGCCCACTGGACATGAATCACTAAACTTTATGAAACTTCAATGACCCTACATGTCTCCTGCCTATATTATTAATGTTTTCCAAGCTAGTTTTACACTCACGATGAATACAGAATTTTTATCTATTTATTTTTATTAGTTTCATGTGTAAAAAACAACATAATGGTTATTTACACACCTCACAAAGTGATAAACCCAGTCTACTACCCATCTGACACTGTACATAACTATTAAAATACTATTGACTGTATTCCCTGTGCTGTGCTTTACATCCCATGACTATACATATTATATTTATAGTTGACATCCAATATTATTTTATATTAGTTTCAGGTGTACAGCGCAGTGGTTAAGCATTTACGTCATTTATGAAGTGATCCCCCCACTAGTGCCCATCTGACACCATACATAGTTTTTACAACATTACCGAGTATATTCCCCATATTGTATTTCACATCCCCATGACTATTTTGTGACTTCCAATTTGTACTTCCTCATCCCTTCATTTTTCTCACCCATCTCCCAACCCCTCCCATCTAACAACCACAAGTTGTTCACGGTATCAATGCATCTATTTCTGTTTTGTTTGTTCATTTATTCTGTTCTTTAATATAAGAACAGTCTATTATTGTTGTTTAATATAAGAACAACTCTATTCCTTTCCATAATTAACAGGTTCATGTATAGTGGTCTGACTTACGTTTTAAGCACAATCATTTATGATCTTACACATAAGTAAGATCATATGGTGTTTGTCTTTCTCAGTTACTTATATTACTTAGCATAATAACCTCTAGGTCCATCCAAGTTGTTACAAATGGAAAGATTTCATTCTTTTTTACGGCAGAATAATACTCCATTGTATAAATGTACCACAATCTCTTTATCCAATCGTCTATTGATGGGCATTTCAGTTGTCTCTGTACCTTGGCTATTGTGAATAGTGATGCAGTAAACATAGGCGGCATATCTTTTTTTTTAATTAGTGTTTTGGATTTCTTTGGATAAATACCCAGGAGTGAAATTGTTGGGTCAGAGGTTCTATTTTTTTATCTTTTATTTTTTATTTTTTATTTTTTAAGGAATCTCCCTACAACACAGGATTGTTTTTTATACTTTTAGGTCCAATTTGAATACACACTCTCCTTTATCACTTTCTTAAAGCTATGGTAGGAATAGTTAAAATGGAAATGAAGATTTCTCACACGAAAACTAAGTCCCAATAAATAGACCAATGGAGAAACATAAAAGAAAAAAGACCAAAATAAAAAATAGTGACAACACCAAATGCTGGCAATGTGCAGGGAAACTGGACGCCCCCCACTTTGCTGGTGGACATGGAAAATGGGGCAGCCACCTTGGAAAGTGGTTTGGCAGGTGTTATAAACACTAAACACAGAATTACCATCTGACCCAGAACTACACTTCTTGGTATTTATCCAAGAGAAATGAAACTTTATGTTCACACATGAGTGTAACTGTATGAAAACTTTTACATGACTGTTCAGAACAGCTTGAGGAGTAATAACTAAAAACTGGAAACAATCCAGATGTCTTTCAATGGCTGCATCTATATGATTCCATTTATATAAGATTTTTGAAAAGACAAAGCTTAGAAATAAAGAAGAGATTAGCGGTTGCTAGGAGCTGGAAACTGGGGTCTGGGGGATGGGAGGGAGGTGGGTGTGGTTATTTAAGGGCAGAATGAGGGATCCTTGTGGTAACAGAACTGTTCATCTCTCTTGACTGTAATGGTCAATACATGAACCTACACATGTAATAAAATTGTATAGAATTAAATATACACAAACACAGTCACACATGTACAAGTAAACGTGGGGAAATGTTAGTTTTTTTTTTTTTTTTTTTTTAGAAAAAAACATCAATATGCTACGGATGGCAGAGCTGAAAATGGAAAGAGCCTTTGTCTTTGTTCATATTATTGAGCTGTTACTTACCATAGTTTACCATGTATATAATTCACACTTTTTTGCCCAAATCTGTGAGGGAAAAATAAGGATTTGCATTATAGAGGGTAGTACTAATTCCATCTCTATGTAAATGTTTTTAATTCTTTTATTTATGCTTATGAGTTAAAAGTGTAAGTCTAGAAATCAATAACGATATATGTATGTAAAATTGTACTCTAGAATACGATTGTCATGCGGGGTGACAGGCGGGGTCTCAGCTCTCGCTCCCCACATAAGAACGCAGGATATGGCTAGGCCAAAAAGGAACACCCACGGAGCCATAGGTAGGGGCGTCATACCACTATATTCTCACTGGCGGCTGGGTTGGAAACACATTAAGCAGGAGCCACACTGTTCGCAACCCTCACCGCACCGCTTACGGGCTCAACCACCATATTCTTGCTAGCCCCCACTTTTTTGTTAGTGTAGCCATGGCAGTTATATTAGTGGCCAATGGCTCACTGGTTACAGCTGACAGCCAACTAGCCACAGCTGATGGCCAGCCAATCACAGTTGATGGCCATTTACTACCTGAGCCAGCACTTTTCTATGTGAGGCCGAGAGTCTGGAAACTGCTCTCTGGGGCTCTGTCCCCACAACGATAATCGGTTTTGTTGAACTTACGACAAACTTGCAATGATGAAGAGTTCTTGGCCTTCTAGCATGCATAAATATCATAAATTTGTTACTGGTACATAAAATTTCTTGTACCTTGTATCTGTTCTTGTGTTTTGTAATTATTTGTTACACAAAATTTCTTGTACCATAATATGTTAAAAAATGCTAGAATTCCTTTATAATACAAAAAACAAGAACTTAATGTAAATAAATAAAAATTTGAATTAAAAAATTAAAATGGAAGATTTTCCCCCCTGAAAGTTTGGGCCAAAAATGTGGGTGTGCACTATACACAGGAGTGCATTTTACATGGCAAGATATGGTAATCAACTTTGGAAATGTCCTAACTCTAGAACTCTCAGTGTTATATAATAAATTTGTTTATATTTATAAAAAATAAAATAAAATGAGAATCTTTTTAACTCAGATTGGCATTTTTAACTAGAAAACCAAGTAGTCCATAAGCCACAAATTGAGAAAACCTGGCCTAATGGATGTCATCTATTAACACTTTAGGAAACATTCTGCCTATGCCTATAAATTAAGAAATGCTCCAGGTATAGTTTCACACCAGAACAGTAGGAATGTAATTTTTCCTGGCTGAAGCAAGAGGAGGTGGGTCTGGCACTCAGACTTGACACACAACTAGAGAATCTGGTGGACAAAAGGATTAGTACATATTTTAAATCGGCACTCACAGTCCTGTCATTGGAAGAATAGAAGAGCGTCCAAACGTGTAAAGAATTTTTATGAATTTATTTGAACCCAAACTGACAACATGCTAAGAAGCAAACTCCTAAATGCTCCAGAGAACAACAGTTTTGCATTTTTTATATACCTTTGGAATTAGGAGGGAATCTAAGGAAGATTACCAAAGGTGGTGGAAAAACAGATACAAGATAGTTAAGACCATGTGCTCCCCTGAGGGTGGTTATGCCCTCAAGGGGTCTGGAAAAGAGGATTACTTCTGGTATTTCAAAGGTGTGTTAACTGAGATGCATAGGAACAATGGACAGGACTTGCTTAAGGCAAAGATAAACCTTTTACTAAAAAAGTTGCATGCCTGGGGTGTTACCCACCATGACCCACCCAGTTAGGGATTTATGATCAGATTACCCTGTGAAGTTACTTTCTGTTACTGAACTTGTCTGTTTTATTATAGAACCCCTTTCACATCCACAGTCCCAATTCAACACTTGACCTCTGTCAAGATGAAGGGCGCTAAAGAGTGGCAGAAGGGCAGGTTGTCTCCTTTCCTAAATTAAAATAGATCCAGGTGCTTTGGTTTTTAAGAAATTCAGCATAATTCCCTGATGATTCATGCAGGTTGTATGTATCAATAACTCATTCCTTTTTATTGCTAAGTAGTGTTTTATAGTCTGGATGTACCAGACTTTGTTGATTTTTTACTTTTGTTGCCAAATTCTAAAAATCATCACCAAGATCCACGTCAAGGAGCTTACCACCTATATTTTCTTCTAGGAATTTTATGATTGCTGGTTTGACATTCAAGTCTTTAATTCATTTTGAGTTAATTTTCGCGTGTGGTGTAAGATAATGGTCCAATATTCCCAACATCATTTATTGAAGAGACTGTCCTTTTCTCATTGTATAGTCTTGGTTTCTTTGTCATCAATTAATTGACCATGTATTGATAGGTTTATTTCTGGGCTCTCCATTTTATTCTATTGATCTGTATGTGCCTGTTTTTCTGCCAATACCATACTGTTTTGATCACTGTAGTTTTGTTCTTTATATATTTTGTAACATAGTTTGAAATCTGTAGTCCTCTAGATGTGTGCTAAACCTGCTTTAGGCTGAAGCTCTAGGACAAGCAAACAGGCCTCTTGGATGGGAAGACTAGGAGTGTGTGTCACTTAGCTGTGGGGGTGGCAGCCTGCCACCCAAGAACTCTCTCTCTGATAGTTACAGGCCCATGGGACGCAGGAATGAAAGTCCTTTGGCCACCAGGTACAGGCAGTCAAGGGGTGTCCCCTGGGCGGCAGCTGCAAAGACCTGTGCACCAGGCACGTGTGGAAGCGCTCTCAGGGAGGTATCCGCCCGGGGAGGGCAGTAGAGGCAGCACCTGCGGGAGGGTAGCGCCTGCGCTCTGAGTGCTCCAGAAGCGATTAACTAGACCCCCAGATGTACGTAATCAGAGAGCGGCATCTCAGGCCGCAGCCATGATAGGAAGCTAAGAGGAAGCTCGGTCTGGCCCAGCAGGACTGAGCTGGTGGGTCTGTTGCCTCTGGCTGTGCCCTGGAGGTCGTGGCCATTTATGAACTCTTTCTCTGCTGGGTATAGCCCTGTGGGACCGGCAAGAGGAAGCCTCCTGCCCACCAGAGCCAGGCCATGGAGAAGAGCGGCTGGTGGCAGCAGCAAAACCCGGGGCGGCAGACGTGCGTCAAAGCTCCCATCCAGGACGTACCGGTGTTTTGGAGCAGGGCAGAAAATCTAGACTTAAAAAAAGATGACGGTGCCCTGGGAAGCAGCAAGGTGGAGAGACAGCCAAGGTGAAGATGGCGCCGGGAAGTCTCCATCCCAGAGAGCAACCAGCAGGCACCCACGGGGTGTCAAGCCAGACGCCTCCCCTCCACCCGCGCTCCGCAGACGGGCCTGGCCCACACCATCTGGGCCCCTCCACCCGCGCTCCACGCTGGGCCGGGCCGGTGAGTCCTTGCGTGTTCGCGGGTGCTCAAGTCACTCCAGCCTGTGGGTCTCGCCGTTGCTTTTCAAAGCTAGATGTTTTGGGGACTCGTCTCTCAGGTGCACGTCTTAAAAGTTAGGGGTGTCAGATGTGGGGTTCCAATGCTTCGGTCCTCCAAACCCGCAGCTCCGGGTTTGAGTTTCTTCCAGACGCGGGGCCGCGTGGGGGTGGGGGTTTGTGGCATGATTGTGTCTCAGAGGCTTCTACCTGTTTCCGTGTGGACCGTCTCTTAGTCACTGAATTTGAAGGAGAGTACGTGTCACCAGCCAGTTTTTAGTTTTTTTTTTTTTTTAATTGGGGAATATTGGGGAACAGTGTGTTTCTCCAGGACCCACCAGCTCCAAGTCGCTGTCCCTCAATCCAGCCGTGGAGGGCGCAGCCCAGCCCCAACTCCAGTTGCTGTCCTCAATCTTTAGTTGTAGGGGGTGCAGCCCACCATCCCATGAGGAAACCCAACCGGCAACCCTGTTGTCCAGAGCTATCCGGCCACCCCAGGTTTTAGGTTTTTTTTTTCAGCGGGAGTTGTTCCATATGTACCTGTAGACTTGGTGTGTAGATTGGTGTGCAAGGTGAGCTCAGGTTCCGCTTACATCGCTGTCTTGTACCAGGACCCCCCCCCTTGGCATAGTATTGACTTTTTCAAGGTTCTCATGGTTTTACATGGCATCAGCATAGTTACTAAAGAAGAATTGGTTGTTATCTGGAATGTCGGCCTTCAGAAGTTAATGACAGCACAGATATCGCTATCTTTCCTTTACAGACCGTTTTGGATGTGTCATCTGTGGATTTATTTGAACTTAGTTTTGAACCAGCTTTTGACATCCAGGCAGTGAATTTCATTAGGTTCCTGCTACTAGTCTACCTTTCTCCCCCCCTTATTGCTACTGCAGCTTCCCAGTGCTGAGAATGTAGCAATACCAAGTGGTAGCTGGCAGAATAGGGGCCCCCCAGAGATGTCCACATCCTAATTTCCGACCCTGTGAACCTGTCCCTGGGCATGGCAAAAAGGACTTTGCAGATGTGATTAAGGATTTTGAGATGGGGAGATGACCCTGGATGAGCTGGGTGAGCTCAACGTAATCGCAAGGGCACTTATACTTGAAAGTGGGAGGCTAGACGGCGGCTTTGGAGAGGGAGGAAGGGTCCACAGCCAAGGAATGGGTAACTCTAGAAGCTGGCCAAGGCAAGAAAACATTCTCCACGCAGAGCCTCCAGAAGGAAGGCAGTCCTGATGACACCTTGATTTCAGCCCAGTGAGTCCCATTTTGGACTTTGAGCTTCAGAATTGTAAGATAATAACATGTGTTATTTAAGCAAGTTTGTTGTCGTGCAGGGTCTCAGCTCCCGCTCCCCGCCC
Organism: Rhinolophus hipposideros; assembly: GCF_964194185.1. Taxonomy (NCBI): domain Eukaryota; kingdom Metazoa; phylum Chordata; class Mammalia; order Chiroptera; family Rhinolophidae; genus Rhinolophus; species Rhinolophus hipposideros. The sequence goes on along the minus strand of NC_138048.1, from coordinate 103,044,039 downwards.
AAGAACGCAGGACACGGTAAGGCCAAAAAGGAACACCCACGGAGCCATAGGTAGGGAAGTCAAACCAATATATTCTCGCTGGCGGCTGGGCTGGAGACACAGGAAGCAGGATCTACATAATCTGCCTAACAGCAGTCCGCGCTTGCCAGCCACCATCTTCTTGCTAGCCCCCATTCCTTCCTTTTCTAGCATAGCCACAGCTGTTATATTAGTGGTCAATGGCTTACGGGTTACAGCTGACGGCCAACTAGCCACAGCTGCTGGCATCTGATCACAGTTGATGGCCATTTACTACCCGAGCCAGCACCTTTCTATGTGAGGCTGAGAGCCTGGAAACTGTTTTTTGGGGTTTTGTCCCCACACTCCACCCCTACAGGGTCTCGCCTCACAATCTACGCAACAAGCGTCTTCTGCGAGGGGCCCTGTGCAAGGAGCCTGGAGGTGAATGCACTATCCTGAACACAGCCAGGCTCTCTGGGCACAGCCAGGGTTTCTCAGGGCACCACCACAGTACTTCTGGGCACAGCCAGACATCCTGGGCTTCTTAGGGTACCACCGGTCTCCCCGGGCACAGCCAGGGTTTCTCAGGGCACCACCACAGTACTTCTGGGCACAGCCAGACTTCCTGGGCTTCTTAGGGTACCACCTGTCTCCCCGGGCACAGCCAGGTTTTCTCAGGGCACCACCACAGTACTTCTGGGCACAGCCAGACTTCCTGGGCTTCTTAGGGTACCGTGCTGGAACAACAGCGGCTCACATCAAGGTGCTTACATATTATCAATGGCGGCCAGTCAAGACACAAAAGCAAACATCAACCCAGTCCCACTACATGGTGGTATGTTCCCAAACAGTCAAGCGTCCATTAAATTAGGGATAGAAGGCAATTCCCCATAGTCCATAGTCATTCGCCAGGGCTGTCCTGGGGGTGAGAGATGACCTTGACCTCACCCTCATCTCCCACGGAGGCCTCAGCAAGCGTTTCCTCCTGGGACTAAAAGTCCTGCATCCGGGCTGCCTCAGCAAGCAGTTCCCAGCCCACAGGGCGGCAACAACCTTCGCTTTCTCCGCTTTCTCCGGCCTCTGCTGGTTGGGGAACCATCCACATCTTTCCACCCCTCCACGGGGATCGAGCTCTCCAGCAGCTGCTCCTCCTGGTCTTCCTCAGACTGAGCTTTCATACGCACAAACTGCTCCACTGCCCTTCGGAAAGCTTTGGCCAGCACCGTATCCTGCCGACTACGCCATGTGTCACGCAGGGGACCCTGCTCGCTGCGCCATTTGTCGTGCAGGGTCTCAGCTCCCGCTCCCCGCCCAAGAACGCAGGACACGGTAAGGCCAAAAAGGAACACCCACGGAGCCATAGGTAGGGAAGTCAAACCAATATATTCTCGCTGGCGGCTGGGCTGGAGACACAGGAAGCAGGATCTACATAATCTGCCTAACAGCAGTCCGCGCTTGCCAGCCACCATCTTCTTGCTAGCCCCCATTCCTTCCTTTTCTAGCATAGCCACAGCTGTTATATTAGTGGTCAATGGCTTACGGGTTACAGCTGACGGCCAACTAGCCACAGCTGCTGGCATCTGATCACAGTTGATGGCCATTTACTACCCGAGCCAGCACCTTTCTATGTGAGGCTGAGAGCCTGGAAACTGTTTTTTGGGGTTTTGTCCCCACATTTGTGATGATTTGTTATAGCAGCCAAAGAAAACTAACGCACAGTCATTGTTACGTTTTTAATATACGTTATCTAAACTTAATCCTCTTGCTTGTCTTTTGAGGTAGATAGTATTATCTTGGTTTTGCAGCAGAAGAAACAAATTGGGAGAGAAAGTTCCAGTATGTTGGGACTTGATGCTAATATCCTTTTGCTTACTCTGTGCCCAGTCTTTGTATATTTGGTAGCATCCAAACGTGTATTTTCAAATGTGTATTGCCTGTCCAGATTGGAAGCTTCTGTTTTCCTTTATTCCTCTCATGGACACCTCTACATCCTCTTGAGCATTCCCTTATCCTTCTTTGAGCATTCTGTAACTCATGATGTATTTCTTGGGGGAGAAGAACTACCTTAAGCCCTTTTCAAATTGTTCCTTGAGTGTTCAGTTAGCATACGTTTGTAAATAAATTGAGGAGGAAACATCATCTGATGCCAGGTGCTTTCCATATATGATCTCATTTTATCTTTATAGGAATCCTAAGTTATGCGTGACATAAGCTCATGGTATAAACAAGAAACTTGAGGCTCAGAAGGTGGATAGCTGATTTAGGATCAGACAGTTCTCACATGTTGGAGTTCAGATTTGTGCCTAAGGCTACCTCATAAGTCCCACGATGCTTCTGAGATAGTGGAGGCGGACTCCCGTGGACACAATCAGTAGAAGGGATGAGGAAAGACGCACTGTGCTGGTTAGCTGGTGCTGTGAAGCTAATCTGACGGCTGGTGGAGTAGCTTGACATCGGTGAAGCCAGAACAGCTGTGGCTGGCTTGGGTCCTTTCCCTGATAACTATCATCTTCCCTCCTGGGCATTTTGGCAGGTGAAACTCTGTGAGGTGATGCCGGAAAGGGAAGGAGTGGAGAGAGAGAGAGTGCTGGTCTATGTCAGTGTGTGGGTTATAAACCATGTGGATTAAAAACCATTTCTGTTTTTTGTTTGTTTTGTTTTTTGCCTGTCAACATAAGTATCTCACACACAATACCGAGGGGGAACAAAAGAGAACTTCAAAAAAGTACATGTACCTAAATCCCAGGAACTTCATGTTTGAATTGTTTTTATTGGATTCTGAAAATGACCCATGTTCTGTGTTTTACTGGATTTGAAAAAAAAACCAAAACCAGTTTGGAGCCTTTTTTTTTTTTTTTTTTTTTTTTTTTGAGATTGTCTAGTTCATGGTCCTGGTTCTTTGGGAGGAACTTGATTCAGAGAGTTAAGAGTCTTGTCCCTTGGCCTCTGGGTCCCGTCTTTTCCTCACTTATCTGTGTCACATTGCTGATAAGTAGGCAAGAGATTTTTGGGTCAAGGTGCCCTCCTCATTTCTTTACTGAGATCTTTTATTAAGGTCAGTGTGACAGCCTGGGGGGCATTTATGATTTAATCTCTTGAAAAAAGCAGGAGATTGCCAAGTGCTAGTTCCTCCTCTGAAAGGTCCTTAGGTTCCTGGACTTAGCAGCTGAGGTTGCAGCTGAGTGTTTTGTTCTTTTGGTTAAGATAGGAATCTGAAGGTGCAGTTCCTTTATTTGAAGCGAACCAAAGCAAATCCAAAATACTCTCCCCTTAAAGGAAAACCAAGTGTATAGTTTTTAAGGTGGCAATCTAAAGTCAGAAAGTGCTAAAGAATTATTTTTGGTACTTAGTAATTCGGGCCACTTAAAAGGCTTAAACTAGGAATTGATGATTTCAATGTTTTTGTTTGGCTAAGAAGAGAAATCTCTATTAAAAGGGAGCCTGTTGTTTGTTGATTTATTGATGATAGCCATTCTGACTGGGGTGAGGTGGTATCTCATTGTGTTTTTTTTTGCATTTTTCTAATGATTAGTGAGGTTGAACATTTTTTCATATGTCTGTTTGCCATCTGTATGTCCTTTTTAGAAAAATGTCTCTTCATGTCCTCTGCCCATTTTTTAATTGGGTTGTTTGTTTTTTTTTGGAGTTGAGTTGAGTGAGTTTTTTTTATAAATTTGGGATGTTAACCTCTTATCGGATATATCATTGGCAAATATCTTCTTCCATTCAGTAGGATCCCTTTTTGTTTTATTGATGGTTTCCTTTGCTGTGAAAAAAACTTTTTAGTTTGTTGTAATCCCACATGTTTATTTTTTCTCTTACTTCCCTTGCCCGAGGGGATATATCGGTAAAAATCTTACTCTGGGTAATATCTGTAAAGTTTCTTCCTATATTTTCTTTTAGGAACTTTTGAATTAAAAAATTAAATAATTAAAAAAAGTTAAAAAAAAAAAAAGAGAGAGAGCCTGGAACTACTGTCCTGAACTTCCAGTTGCAAACCTGAAATCTGGAAGGGGTTGGGCAAGCTTGGAGAAGCTGTAGAACTCACTTCTTGGCCCTCAGCTAGAATCATACTCAAAGAATCTCAGAATAGTGAGTTGGCACTAGGAAAAACTGGTTTCTGAAGAAGAACTGTTCATAACTTCTTATGGGGACATGCATGGGTGGTTTATCAGTCTTCACAATCAAATTCTTTCTTGGATCTCATAGCAGATCAGGCTTGAATCTTCTGGTTTGGTGTGTTTCCAGGGCGCATTACATTTGATGAATGATTGTCCTATGGTGGCTCTGGGTCTGTGATTGGTTAGGCCTGGGGAGAGCAAGGCCAGCCATCCCTTTATCCTTTCCCACTTCTTCCTGGGTCTCCTCCCCACAAAATACTCTTCCAGACTGTCTCTGAACTCCCCCGGACCCTGACTTCTTCCTTTTCTGTTTCTGAGATGAGCCCCACTTTATGTTAAGCACTCTTCTCTGGCCCCTGTCCGGTTCTTGGCCTTGGTGGTCCTCTTGTGCTGGGATCCTGGGATACTCAGCCGAGCGTCATGCTCCAGGCTCTTCCTGCCCCACTCGACCAGGAGCTGAGGGGTCTGGCCTAGTGCTCTGGGCTGCAACAAGTCGCCTTTTGTTTTTTTTTTCAGGTCTCCTTTACACCCACATCTGCCCACTGGCTTCCATGTGGTCTCAAGGACCTGGCCGTGTCTTGGGAGTCTGCTGGCACTCAGTCCCTGCTCCCGTTTGGGTCGGCCCCTTATGCTTGTCCTTACCACAGTCCACTGGCAGGAGCCCAGTTATCTGCCCCACTTCTCTGTTTGACTGTCTTTCTGCCCATTTCCTAGAATAGTTCCTGCTTCCTTCCTGGTCCTTGTTTAGTTTACTTGTTGGAAAACATTTTTTTTCCTACTTGTTGGAAAACTTTGTGGTTCACCATGAAGACGGATGTGCTCCCTTCCCTTCCCCCATCCCCATGCTGCCTGCCTCCCTGGAGGACCATTGGTTGCCGACTGCTTTTGCCATTGGATTCTGCTTGCTGAGCTGGCTTCTGAGGCTGGGTCTATCCTATCCCTACCCTACTGAGTTCTGCAGGTTCTAGGTTGGGTCCCTTCACATCTCTCATCCTATCGCAGCGAATCAGCCTTTGTCTGTACATTACCTATCCCCAAATCTCACGTTTGTTTGGATTCAAAATTTTCCTACCATGTAATTTCTCTTTCCTAGTTGTGTTAATGTGCTTCTCATGTGTGGTCTCTCTTTACTGGCATAGATTTAGAGGCAATGTGAGGTGTAATTATTGGTGATTGTCCCTACCTGGTAAGGGCTCCTGCCTCCACCATTATATTACAGATATGCCACCCAAGGATCCTAATGGCTACCTTATTGACAAAACTATTGGCCGTATCTCAGTCCTCTCTCTCTCTCTTCCTTAATCTCTTTCTACCATCTGGCAAAGCTGACCTCCCATTCTTTCTTAAAACACCCTCTTGCCTAGCCTTTGATGGGAATTTGTTCTCCCTATCCTCTCTTTGGCGCCCATGATTGTGACTGCCTTTCCTGATTTTTCCTGAGCTTTCCTCCTCTTCCTCCCACCCTGGGGGCACTTACCCTGTCTCCTAGGACGTCCTGCCTTTACGCTCTTGGTGAAGTCACATGCAGTCCTAAGCATGTAACTCACAACGCTACAGTCCCTGCCTCAGGGACACTCCGGTATTTCCGTTTTAGAATTGGAGGGGGATGTGACAGGTTCCTGGAGCCAGGGCCTGTACACCGGTTCTTTTTCACTATTCCATCCTCTTGTTATTCCTCCATTGCCCCAGACAGGGAACCTTGGACTCTTTGATTTGATTCCTTTTTCTCTAAGCAACAGCATTTTTTTTAATTTAATTTTTTTGGTTTTGTTATTAGTTTCATAAGTAATGGCATTTTAACAATACATTCCTACATCCTGCCATCTTCTTCATTCTTCCTTGTGGGAAAACAGAACCTGTGCATTGGAGTTGTTCTGTAGCAAGAAGGCCACTGGATGCAGAGCTTGGGTGACTCAGTTTGCTTGAGGCAATCTGAGAGGACACATGTACCCCCCATACCCCCCAAACTCCCCACCCCCCACACCCTCACAACACCCCTACACACACCCCCCCACACCCACTCAGTGAGGACACAGATGTGTTCCTGGTTCTTGTGGAGTATTCCTATATGTTCTGTTGTCCATTTGGGGGCTTATACCTGGGTCTCAGTGTGGTTTGCTGTGATGGCTATCTCCTGAGGTGTTCTTCACGTTAACACACCCAGAGGTGCCAGAGCTGTGGCTGGAAGGCAAGATGGTCAGAACACACTCCTAAAAAAAATATTTAACTTTAAAAGGAACAACCTGGCTGAACTCTCTCACACTAAACAAACAAACATAAGCAGTACTTTTGGAGTTATTTTTTCTTAGTATATTTGCTTTTTGTCATGAAAGCAACTCGGAACCTCTGAAAGCTGTCTCATTAATCGATCATATAAACCCTTTTATCTAAGTCACTAGAACAAAGCAGTTAAGTGGAAAATAAGAGTGACAATGTATTTAATGCATTTGGCATCTTTCTTGAGCCACATGACACACCTATGAAGTGACGTGTATTCCCTGTTCCCACCTTTTGCAGAGAAAGTGGTTGAAAACTGAGAAGACATCATATCTCTCCTTAGGAACAGAGCTTGTACTGGAACAGGCGTGCTCCTCCCTCAGCCCGCGTTCTTTATGTTCTGCGATGTTCACCATTACTGTTTGCTGTGCTCAATCTATAGATTTAGTCTGTTAGAGAGAGTTGAATGGACTGTGAGACAAATCTATCATCTTGGCAAAAGCGTGCAATAAAATGACCGTGAACTCAAAGTTCTGTTGATTGAACTAGTTTGTAAAGGCTTGAGACATCAACATTATAATTAAAAAGCCTTGATATGGAGAACAGGCCCAGTGAAAGGAAACGTCACAGTGTCTCAGTTCTTTCATGCTGGATAGCTAGATTAAGGACTCAGAATCTGTGAGTAGATTTTTCTAGAATTATTTCCACAAAGATATATATACCTCTCTCTCTCTCTCTCTCTCTCTCTCTCTCTCTCTCTATATATATATATATATATATACACACACACACACACACACACACACACACACACACACTTTTTTTTTTTTGGTAAAGAATTTGGCCCCTTGCTGAATGTGAAAGAAATATATTCCTTTTGCAATTCATTTCTAGGTCAGTGAAAAGCTGCATGACCTCTAATGGACAGGAAGTAGAGGCCAGGAATGAGAAGGGAGACCTCTGACAAAGAGCTGCCTGGGTGACCTCTAAAGCCATTGGAACTTCCCAGACACTTATCTGGGGTTCCAGAGGTCCTTGCAGGTTGCAGGCAGTTAATTGGACCTGCAGGTTGCAAGAAATCATTGTATTCCCATGAGGGTCATGTTCCACGCAGCGGGTTTTACATTTTGAGTGGCACTGCTGTCATCTACAGGGCTTTTTCTGGGCCAGTGACAAGGCTGGAATCCTGCTTCTTTGGTTCCCTTGTCCCACGGCAGCCCCTGCGGAGCCTCCCACCAGGCTCAGGCTGGCTCATGAGAGCTGATGGGGTGCAGTTCTTCCCAGCTCTGCGTTCACTGACTGCACATCGGTTGCTTGAAATTGGCCATAGTGGGAGTTTACAGCCTGGAAATTGGCAAACAGTACACATCAGGTTTCTTCTCACCTTCTCCTGACACCCGCTGATTAAACATTTACCAGCACATACATCAGTCTCTGCCAGGGGCCTGAGGGTCCTGGGTAGGAGATTTGAAAGTGACTGGTATGATGCTTTAGTCTGCTGGGAAGTAGTTGTATTAGTGTACTAGGGAGGCCTAAACGCAGTATCAGAATCTGAGTGGCTTAAACGACAGAAACTACTTGTCTCACAGTCCTGGGGGCTAGAAGTTCAAAATCAAGGCGTCCACAGGACCATGCTCCCTCTGAAGACTCTAGGCGAGAATCTGTTCCAGGTCTGTTAGCTTCCGGTAGTTTCCTGACTTACGACACTATAATGCTAGTCTTTGTATAGCGTGCTCCCTGTTCTGTGTCCAAATGTCCCCTTTTTATAAGGACATAAATCACTGGATTAGAGTTCACCCTAATGATCTCATTTTAACTTTATTTTGTTTGTGAAGACCCTGTCTCCAAATAAGGCCAAAGTCAGAGAGGTACTGGGTATGAGGACTCCAATATGTCTTTAGTTGGAGGACAGGATTCAGTCTATAGTACAACAGTGGCCAAGCATGGATTTTGGTTCTTTCCTGTCTCTCATTGACTGTGTGGCCTTAGACAATTAACAGTCCCAGTGCTACATCCAAATAATAAGGGGCTTAGATCATTGTAATCGGTGAGATTTTAACTCTCAAAATCTGTGTCTTTAAAAAACACCTTGTTACTGAGCCTCCATTGGTGGGATCAGCCTCTAATTTGTTTTCATGCTTTCTTTATGTATAAGGGAAGCTGTTTAGAAGTCGCTGGTTAATAGCCGTAGCTTTTTTTTTTTTTTAATGCAACTACAATTAGCCAGGCATTCCATTAGGAGCTTTACATATTTTAACACTCAGAAAAGTCCTGCAATGTATTTATTAGAATTCCCATTTGATAGTTGAGGTGTCCAAGCTGTAGAGAGGTCACCTAATTTGTTAAAATTCGTACTATTAGCAAGTGGCAGAGCTGGGGTCTGCACCACATCTTTATGACTCCAGAACCAAAGCTCTTTATACGCGCCTTCTCCTTTGTGAAGACGGCAAATCCTAGACACTGGGTTCTCATGACAGATGACAATCTCTGTTATGCATTCCATTTACTCACCTGGGAGGTTTATCATTTAGCTCCTTTCAGTTTCAGGTTAAGCTAAGTTCCTAATTCTTTTTTACATTTTTTTTGTTAGTTTCAGCTGCACAATGTAATAGTTAGACGTTTATCATTTATATCCCTCATACTGTGTCAACCCCCCTCCCCCCATCCACTATCCCTCTGACATCGCACAGCCATTACATTCCCATTGTCTCTATTCCTAATGCTGTACTCCATTTCTTGTAAATAAATATATATATATATATATATATATATATAAACTTGTAGTTGACATTCATTGTTCAGCTTCAGCTTCAGGTGTACAGTGCAGTGATTAGGCATCTACATCATCCCTGAGATGGTCTCCCAAATGGAACACGTGTCCATCCAATACCCTACAAAATCTTTACAACATTATTGATTACGTTCCCCAAATTGACTTTCGAATCCCTATGGTAATCTTGTGGTTACCGACTGTGCTTTCTAATCCCCTCACCTTCCGTCTTATCCCCACCCTCCCCTCCCATCTCAGTTTTTTCTCTGTTTCTGAGACTATTTCTGATTAGTTCATTCATTTATTCTTTTCTTTAGATTCCAAGTGTAAGTGAGATCATATGGTATTTGTCTTTCTCTCACTTATTTCACTCAGCATAGTGTTCTCTAGGTCCATCCATATTGCAAATGGGAAGATTTCATTCTTCTTAATGGCTGTGTAATACTCCATTGTATAAATGTACCACAGTTTCTTAATCCAGTCATCTAAGTTCCTAATTCTGAAGGGAGATCAGAGCAAACGAGATCTCTGAGCTGCCCTTTGGAGGAACCCACATCCTTTCAGTGTATCCACAATACTTGCGTCCCAGAAAAGGTTTGAATATGTTAATTGTGCTTAAGATCACACAACTCATGGAGTTCCGAAAAGGTTCACTTTAGTATAGATAATCCATATTTTTCTTGCTTTTGTGGGACCCCGACCCTCAGAAACCTTTCTCCCAATTAGTCATGGGCTTAGTTACCATGTGGCAGCTCCCATTTTATTCCTCTGATGCTGGGCAGTTACCTGTAGGCACTTCTCTATTGCCACCCAAGCCTCTGCCACCCCCAGGAGTGAGGGCACCTCCCCTCCCAGGTCCCCTCCCTGGGTGCCCTCTCCTCTGCTTGTGCCAATGATGCAGTAGAGCCCTTAGGAGCCACAGCTGTGGGGTGTTCCATGGAGACAGTTCCTCTTTTTACCTCATGAAAGGTAGCTGAAACAGTGCTGCTCTTGTCTCAATACCTTAAATGTCTTCAGTGACAGACAACCTTTGTCTGTCTCTGTACATGGCGGGCTGGTCTGGGCTGGGCGCAGACCAAACACCAAGCCAAGGGTTACTCAGAATTACCTCTTCACAGATGACAGAGAATGCTTATTGGGCCGTCTTCTTCCAGGAAGCTTTGGCTGCTCATGGACATAGGTTCCTGGTGATCTAGCAGCTCACCCCTCACCCCCCAATACCTTACTCATACCCAGATGTCCCTCTCTATGCTGGGATCCAAGGACAGCAAAAAAGATACTATTAATTGTTTTCAGTGCTGAGGAAGATGTGAGGCCATAGAGTTGAATGGCCATAGGACTTGGTGATATTACTAGAGGTTTTATTTGGCAATGTATGTAGCCGATTGCCTAGACCATCCTGCCTCTGTGAACCAAGCTCATGTTCATGTGCAAAATACCATTACCTGCATATGTGGCAATGGAAAACTTCTGAGAAGGTCGTATGGATGTGAAGCTGCTAATCAGATAGGCTAGCAGGAGAAGTTCCAGGAAAGAACACCCTGTTCTACTGTAAACAGGATCACAGTTTACCTGAAATATCTGTGTGTGTTTATTTATGGCATTAGCTCATAATTTGGGTCCCAGTTCTGTTTACTACACTTATCAGTTTGTCCTCTTTTTGCCTGCTAGCAAGAACTTCTTAGTTGGGATGGTAAAATCCTGGTGGGACAGGCCAGCTCGTTTAATGACCTTGGTCAATCATATTGCCAGCATTTAGATGAAGCACGAGAATCAAACTAATGCAAAATGTCATCTGAGAACGCCTGAGGCTAAAAATGTGAGAGTCACCAGAGGGTAAGGGGGGAGGGGGGTGGGTGATGAGGGTAAAGGGGATCAAATATATGGTGATGGAAGGAGAACTGACTCTGGGTGGTGAACACACAATGGGATTTATAGATGATGTAATACAGAATTGTACACCTGAAATCAATGTAACTTTACTAACAATTGTCACCTCAGTAAACTTGAATTAAAAAAAAAAAAAGTGAGAGTCCTTAGCAAAGCCAGATTTGGACTTGGTCTCTTCTACATGTGTTCTATATTCAGTGTAGTGCCTAGTGTCACTGCTCGACGTCGTAGATCATTATTATGTAGTGGAGAAAAAGCCCTGCCATGTGCATTGCATGTTCCAGGCTACAGGAGGTCCTTGATGCCTAAGTGGCTGCAGAATGGCCAACTTGTTGCTGGCTCTTTACCCCGTTCTTTGCTGTGTTGATAAAGTGGTGTGGGAAAATGGGGAGTCTTACATTGATTAAGGGAAAGATTTGGGCCAGGACTTTTCCTTTTAGCCGGTCTGGAGAATTTCTCCTCGCTGTCATTGAACACTTGTTTGAAATACTGTCATCTCAAACCTAACTCCTACCTGCTGGTAGCGGGGAATCCGAGACTGTCCAGCATTCCCTCCCTAAGTGCTCGCGGGGTTTAGACTGGACAAGGTCTTACCCACTTCCTTCTCTGCTTCCTATCTTTCCTCTTCTAAAAATCATAGAATTGCTTACCTATTGCATTGGTTACTTTTAGAGATGTTTTGAATGAGACATTTTTTGTTTCCAATGGAAAAATTCAAATAATCTTTGGAATGGAAGCTTCAAAGATTATTCAGAAGACTGGTTTAACAACTTGTCAGAGCCCTCTTGGAAAGGTGAAGTTGATAGTTCCACAAGGTAAAATCAAAGTCGGTTCCCCACTTCCTGTTTGAAAAGTGATTCTTTTGGTTGGTAGGTTGGGTCAAGTGATGGTCACTGGGGGTGGGCTGGGTTCTGCTCTTCCATGGTCCTGGAATCTTGTCCACTTTTAGGAATCCTAAGGGTGTGAGTTTGCTGTGGAACTTGGTGGGGAGCTGTGCTTTACATGCAGTGGGTCCTTGTTCAATTGGTGGTGATGATGACGATGATGTAGATAAGGTTCTATTTGGTTCAGCTCGAGTTGGGTGCACTCCTCTGGGGAACCCCAGGGGACTCGTTCTCTCAGACTCCTTAAGAGGACCTGTAGTTGAAGACCATGAATGCCTCTCTGGGCTCATAATGGCCGGAATCTGTTATCCATTTGGGTCCAGTCAGTCTCTGGGGACCTCTGTTGGCCTGGGTTCATGGGTTGAAGGACATACAATCAGTGGGTGATGTGATTGGAAACATTAAGCCCCATGACTTTCTAGGTCTAATCCAAGCCCTTGATTCTGTTGATGAGGTGGCTGAGGCTCGGGTAGGAGGAGGAACTTGAATGAAGTTCAGAATGCAGGCGTTCTGACTCATGGTGCAGGTCCCTGCGACTTCCGGGATCCCAGATGGCAATGAACTCAGTCACGAGGGTGCTTGTTAGCCATGAGGATTCCTGGCCCACCTCTCTGAGATTCTGATTTTAATAAATACTCTGAGCCAATACTGTACAATCAAAATATATGAGCCATATATGTAGTTTAAATTTTTCTAGTGGCCTCATTAAAAAACAAGTGAGGGGATCAAATGTATGGTGATGGAAGGAGAACTGACTCTGGGTGGTGAGCACACAATGGGATTTATAGATGATGGATTACAGAATTGTACACCTGAAATCTATGTAATTTTACTAACAATTGTCACCCCAATAAACTTTAATTAAAAACAAAACAAAAACAACAAAAAAAGTGAAATTTTAGTAATGCATTTTATTTAATCCTGTATAGCTAAATTACCATTGTAACATAATCTATTTAAAAACTTACTAATGAGTTACTTGACTATTTTTGGCACTCTTTGAAATTTGGTGTGAATTTTACACCTGTAGTGCATCTTAGTTTGGATTAGCTACATTTCAAGCCTTCAAACACCACCAGCAGCTCGTGGCTGCCGATTGATAACTGTTCTTCCCAATCTTTGGAGCTCTTCATAAAAGGCATGAGCTGCTGCCCATTGCTCGACTTGTTCAAGCATCTAGTGTAAAGTTCAAAATCCAGGTGGCCTGCCACTCGAACCTTGTAAATTTTGTGGGTGGAAGCACATTAGCACACATGGATTTGTTTACACAGCAAATACGCAGGAAACCATTGGCGGTCAGAGGACACGGACATCTTGAAGCCACATGCCACTCACATACCACTGAACGTGTGTGTTTGTACGTGTGGACTGTTGTGCAACCCCTGGGAACTATTGTGCTGAAGGCATGGCCACCCAATGAAGTGTGCCAGTGGAATTTTCAACCAGAAGCAGCCTAACGTTTTGGCCATTTAATCTGTAAATGCAGTTGGGGGATTTTTGCACATGAATCAACTTGTTTGGATTGATAAACCTTCTCTGTGCTCTGTGCCTGTCTCAGGCTCACAGAGGGGCTCTGTGGGTAAATTTGCAGGGGGGTGGAAGAAGGTGCATGGAAGTTCAAGGTCAACTTTTCTGAAAAATGCAGCATCTGGGGCCCAGGGTGGAAATCCAGGGAAGGTCTTCTCTCTGACTTTTTACTCTCCCCACCAGAAGTGCTTTCCAAAGGGTTGAGGAAGGAAGACTTTTAAATGCTACCTAATAAGACAGAAGCACATATGATGGGACTTACATTTCTGTTAATGTAATTAATTACTGTAATTAGTGATTAATTATATTTGAAGATTAGATATAAAGATATCCGTTGTTTAAACCTGCACCTCAGCATTCGTTTTCATCTGCCGTATGCTTCATTTTGATTAAAAAAAAAAAAAAGAAAAAAAAAGAAAAACGGGAAAAAAGTGAGCTATCAGAAGGAAATTGGGTATTTGTGCATGGTCTGTGCTCGAAATGATGTCACATTGTGTTCTGTGGCCATTCCAGTGGCATCTACTTTTGAGGCACTGAGAGGCCCTGGCTGTGCCCGGGGAGACGGGTGGTACCCTGAGAACCCTGGCTGTGCCCAGAAGGACTGGTGATGTTCCTGGGAGCCCTGGATGTGCCCAGGAAGTCTGGCTGTGCCCAGAGAGAGTGGCAGTGCCCTGAGAGGCCCTGTCTGTACCCGGGAAGACTGGTGGTACGCTAAGAAGCCCAGGACGTCTGGCTGTGCCCAGAATAACTGGTGGTGCCCTGAGACACCCTGGCTGTGCCCAGAGATCATGGCTGTGTCCAGGATATTGCATTCACCTCCAGGCTCCTCGCACAGGGCCCGTCGTGGAAGACAATAGTCGCGTAGATTGTGAGGCGAGAGCTTGGAGGGGTGAAATGTGGGGACAGAGCCAGAAATGCCATTTCCAGGCTCTCGGCCTCACGTGGAAAGGTGCTGTCTCAGGTAGTAAATGGCCATCAACTGTGATCGGATGGCCATCAGCTGTGGCTAGTTGGCCGTCAGCTGTAACCAGTGAGCCATTGGCCACTAATATAACTGCTGTGGCTACGCTAGCAGAGGATGGTGGCTGGCAAGTGCAGATTGCAGTTAGCACTGTGAATTACAGTTAGCAAGGGGTTGGTTGGTTGGTAGGTTGGCAGAGAAGGAGATGGCGGATTGCACATTGTGTGGATTCTGCTTTCTGTGTCTCCAAACCAGCCGCCAGAGAGAATATAGTTGTATGACTCCCCTATCTATGGTTCCATTGGTGTTCCTTTTTGGCCTCGCCATGTCCTGCGTTCTTATGTGGGGAGCGGGAGCTGAGACCCTGCATGACACATGGCACAGCAAGCAGGGTATGGTGTAAGCTGAAACTCTCTGAAAGGTAATGGAGCAGTTTATATGTATGAACACTCAGTCTCAGGAAGACCAGGAGGAGCAGCTGCCGGAGAGCTGGACCCCCGTGGAGGGGTGGGAAGACGTGGAGTTTCTCCAACCAGTATAGGCTGCAGAAAGCAAAGGTGACTGCAGCCGTGTGGGCTGGGAAGTGCTTGCTGAGGCAGCTCAGATGCGAGACTTGTAGTCCCAGGAGGAAATGCTTGCTGAGTCCTCCATGGGAGATGAGGGTGAGGTCAAGGACGTCCCTCACCCCCAGGACAGCCCTGGCGAATGACTGTGGACTATGGGGAATTGCCTTCCATCCCTGATTTGATGGACCACTTGACTGTTTGCTTGGGAACGAACCAGCATGTAGTGGAACTGGTGGATGTTTACTTCCTGTGTCTCGACCAGCCGCCATCGAGAATATGTAAGCACCTTGTCTGTGAGCCATTATTGTTCCAGCACGGTACCCTGAGAAACCCTGGCTGTTGCCCAGAAAGACTGGCTGTACCCAGAAAGACTGGCGGTACCCTGAGAAACCCTGGCTATGCCCAGGAAGTCTGGCTGTGCCCAGAAAGACTGTTGGTGCCCTGAGAACCCTGGCTGTGCCCAGGAGCTCTGGCTGTGCCCAGAAGGACTGGTGATGCCCTGGGAGTCCTGGCTGTGCCCAGGAAGAGTGACAGTACCCTGAGAAACCCTGGCTGTGCCCAGAGAGAGTATCAGTGTCCTGAGAGGCCCTGGCTGTGCCCGGGAAGACTGGTGGTACCCTAGAAGCCCAGGAAGTTTGGGTATGCCCAGAAAGACTGGTGGTACAGCCCTGCCTGTGGACTGGCTGTGCCCAGAAAGACTGGTGCCCTAGAAACCCTGGGTGTGCCCAGAGAGCCTGGCTGTGTCCAGGATATTGCGTTCACCTCCAGGCTCGTCGCACAGGGCCCCTTGTGGAAGACACTTGTCTCGTAGACTGGCTGTACCAAGAAAGACTGGCGGTACCCTGAGAAATTGGCTGTGCCAAGAAAGACTGGCGGTGCCCTGAGAACCTTGGCTGTGCCCAGAAAGAGTGACGGTAACCTGAGAAACCCTAGCTGTGCCCAGAGAGAGTGTCAGTGCCCTGAGAGGCCCTGGCTGTGCCCCGGAAGGCTGGTGGTACCCTAAGAATCCCAGGAAGTCTGGCTGTGCCCAGATGGACTGGTGGTGCCCTGAGAAACCCTAGGTGTGCCCAGAAGGCCTGGCTGTGTCCAGGATATTGCATTCACCTCCAGGCTCCTCGCACAGGGTCCCTTGTGGAAGACACTTGTTGCGTAGATTGTGAGGCGAAAGCCTGGAGGGGTGTAATGTAAGGACAAAGCTCCACAAAGCAGTTTACAGGCTCTCGGCCTCATGTGGAAAGGTGCTGGCTCAGGTAGTAAACGGCCATCAACTGTGATTGGATGGCCATCAGCTGTGGCTAGTTGGCCGTCAGCTGTAACCAGTGAGCCATTGGCCACTAATATAACTGCCTTGGCTATGCTAGCAGCGGATGGTGGCTGGCAAATGCAGCTTGCAGTTAGCACGGTGGATTGCAGTTAGCAAGGTGTTGGTAGGTTGGCAGAGAAGCAGATGGTGGATTGCACATTGTGTGGATTCTGCTTTCTGTGTCTCCAACCCAGCCGCCAGCGTGAATATAGTTGTATGACTCCCCTATTTATGGTTCCATTGGTGTTCCTTTTTGGCCTTGCCATGTCCTGTGTTCTTGTGCGGGGAGCAGGAGCTGAGAGCCTGCCTGACAGAGGCCTTGTGTGATGCGGAGGAATGAAAGAGAATGAGAATTCAGAATTCACAATAATAATAACAATGTCATACTATGAACAATGACCAACATTTACTAGGCATGGTTTATGTCTCAACAGACCCTTCATATAGACAATGTCATTTAATCCTCGAAACAACCCTAGAAGTAGGTACTGGTCTTTAGTCCCATCTTACCATGAAGGAAGATGGGGCACAGAGAGGTTAGCTTTACTTAGGTTATCCAGCTGGGATGGGACTCCTTAAATGTCCTCCTGCCAAGTTCCCATCAAAGCAGAAATCTCTTTAAGCTTCCATCCAGGGGGTCATCCAGCTCCTAGTTGAATGCATTGGGGAGCTTGTTACTTTGTTGGCAGCTCATGGCTTTTATGAAGATCTCCAATGATTGAAAAATTCATCTTTATATGAAATCTGTCTCCTATGATTAGCAACATTTGATTTCTTGCAATGTTGTTGGGGTAGAGCCTTCTTGAAACTGCAATAAGATAGAATGACACATGATGAAACTTACACTTCTGTATGTATATTAATGTATTGGAGATTAATTACTTTTGAAGAATAGTTATAAGGATACCAATTATTTAAATCCCCGTCTCACCATTCCATTTTGGCTTCCTTATGCTCCAGCCCATGGAACTGCTTACTCCGTGACCTATTATGTATCCCAGGAGGTCCCACCTCCATACCTTTGCTTGCACTGCCTGGAATAGCCTCTCTCCCACCTGTTTAGACCCAGTACTCTTTCCTCTTTGAGCCTAAGTTCTCTCTGACATGAAGTCTTCTTTGGTAGAGGAAGAAGTTGTTACCATTGAGAGCTAAAGGACTGTTTTCCCAAGAGGGATGCAAAAACGAGGTGCTTTTCCTCCTCTTGGCTAGAGAGAATATTAAAGCTGTCTGGGCATCTGTGTCATGTTGGAGCCTAGCTTTTCTTTGTAGCCATGTGACTTTGGGCAAATCTGTTAACTGTGGGCCTGGCTTCCCCATCGGCAAAATGAATAGCTTGAATCAGAGGATCTCATTGATCGAGGTGTGCATACCTGGACCCTTTGAGAAGCTTTAAAAAATGCCCAGAGTAGGTTGGAGTGCTCTATCAGACCTGCGAATGGAAATCTCTGAGTCTGTAAGACTGAGGGCTGCTCCCCTGATGATGAGGCAGTACAGATATTGTTAGAATATGAGAGGGTTGAATTAGCAATTAAAGCTGTTGTTGAGATGAATGGGAGGTATTTTGGTGGATGAGTGGTGAAAGCATGCTTCTACCATTTGGGTAAAATCAAGGTCTTGGCTTGGGTGGAACAAGTTTGATTTTAAGAACTACAGCATGAGTCATCTCTACAGATCCTTACATGAGCTGCAGGATGAACAAAGAAGAAAAAGGCAAGAGCCAGCCTCTGTGGCTGCTGGGTGCAGAGATTCTTGGAAGGACTTCTAAGATACATGTGGATTGACCCCTTTTTTATTCTGAGGTTTTTAAACACTATAGAAATACATTGAAAAAGGAGGGTATGGTGAGCACCAAGGCCCAGGACTAAGGCCGTAGCTGGAACAAGAAGTTCTCTGAGCTCTGCGGAATCCTGGAAGGTTGGAGCGGGGACCACAGTGATGTGGCTTCTCTCAGACGTTGACAGCAGAGGCTGGGAGGTGGCGGGTGGATCAGGGGAGATGCCCATGGCGGCTGAGTCTTGGAGAGCTTCCAGCGGACGGGGTCAGAAACTACCCAGAAGTGCTCAGACTTTCTGGGGGTTGTAGTGCTTGGAGGGTCTTACTGACCACATGCATCCTGGCTTTCCCCGTTTGGGAATTTACACTTCACCATGCTGAGCGTTGTGATCCGAGCTGTCCCCAGCCCTGGAGTCCTTCCAAGAATCGTCCTCCTGCTTTGGTTTGAATCTCTGCGTACTTTTAACATTCAGTAATTTGTAGCAGAGCCTGCTCTCCAGTCTGATCTTATCCCCCAAACAAGGCAGTAGAACTGCTTGGAAGAGAGAGACCAATGGGAACAAGTGGTGGCAACCACTGAGGGGCTCCCTTCCAAATGGGGTGGGTCCCGCAACCCAAAAGAAGGTCAAGCAGCCAAACTGACCCATCTCCCCTTGTCTCCATTGCACTGATTCTCCTGCACTTGTGACGGTCCAGGATGAGAAAGAGAAGGGGCGGGGACAGTAAACAGCCTATTTCAGGAGTGACAGTTTACATTTTTCTCTGCCGGTGTGCTCTGTTTTCCTCCGTGAACCTTTGAATGGCTCGTATCCCAATCTCCTTTGGTGGAAATGAAATGCAGCTTGTGGATGTGCTTTGAAAGATTAAGAGCCTTCCATAAGCCTGGGATTATCTTGCTCGACTGATGTTCGTTTCTTGGGAATTCTTGACTTTTCCCCGTTATTGTGAAACTGCTCTTCAAGAACAAGTCAGAAGTTCTCAGAACCACTTAGAGCAGGGGTGTCCAAACTGTGGCCCGCGATCCATTGTTAACTGGCCCGCAGCAAATTCCAAAAATATATTTAGTGTACTTAAATAAACCAGGTGAGGCAATACGTACTTCACCTTGAGTGAGTGGCCTGGCTGTTTGTGTATTTTACCGCATATGGCCCTTGGTGAAAACCGTTGAAAAAAGTTTGGACTCCCCTGCCTTAGAGTGTGCTGAGGACTGCCAGCTGCTCTGCTGAAGTACTTGATAATGACAGTGAGCAAGTGCTTACAACCGCTGGAGATGCTTTCTGGGCCAGGGCTCAGGAAAGGCTGAGGAAAAAGAGGGACACCGTGTTCCCCGAGGGGACTGTGCCTTCCTAGGATGAGAGCCCTGCCATGGGGGTGTCATGTGGCAGGGAAGAGCCCACATGTCAGAGTCCACCGGCTGGGACCATAGCCCAGCTTCACCATTAGCTGTGTGACCATGAGTAAGCTGTTTAACCTCTCTGATCCCAGGTCCCTGTTTTCCTGGATAACAGGGAAAGTGATAGTATTATACCTACCAGGGGTGTTGTTAAGTGGGTGGATTCAGTAGAACGCCTCTAATATTACAATTCAGCAAGTACCAGCTCTTCTCGTCGTCGGCGTGTGGTCATTGGCGCTGATCCTCGTGTGATGGCCGTGTTACCCCATTTGTTCCTCACAACTGCTCTGCGAGGGCAGAGGGATTATCCCCATTTTATACAGGAGGGACATGAAGGCCCTGAGAGATCAAGCCTTACTACACCAGTAAGTGGCAGAGCTGGGATTTTTATTTTATCACCATAACTCATTTGGTGTCCACCTTAAAAGGTTACCAGTAATTTTAAAAATAACTGGTGAATATAGTCGGCGGTCCTTGACATTTGCAACATTTCCTTGCAGTGATCACAGGGAGGTTTCCTGGGCAGCCTGAGCTGTTCTGGAAGCTTCTGGGCAGCTCTTACCAGGCTTCCATGATCTGACTCCTTGTCTATCATATTTCCCTGAAAATAAGACCTAGTCGGACAATCAGCTCTCATGCGTCTTTTGGAGGAAAAATTAATTTAAGATCCAGTCTTATTTTACTATAAGACTGGGTCTTTAATATATAATATAATATGATATGATATGATAAGATAACATAATTAATATAATATAATATAATATAATATAATACTGGATCTTATATTAATTTTTGCTCCAAAAGATGCATTAGAGCTGATTGGCTAGGTCTTATTTTCAGGGAAATGGTATATTCTTCACTGTCCACTGGATAGGTCTACCTGGGTCCCCCAACGTCTACCCGTCCCAAATACATCTCATTACTTTTCTGCAAAATCTATTCCTCTTTCTGTGGTCACTCTTTCTGATTAATGGCCTCAAAGTATTCCTTTTCACCCAGGCTGGAAATATCAGCACCGTCTTTGACTCTTTGTTCTCACTTGCCCTTAAGTAGATAAATCTCGAGACTAATGTCGTCGAGGTCTCTTGACTCTGTCTCTTTCCATCCCCACTGTCACCAAACATTGTAGTTGAGGCCAGTGTTACGCAGGGTAGGCATAGCTACTGTGTTCCCTGAAAATAAGACCAGTCTTATATTAATTTTTTGTTCCAAAAGACGCATTAGGGTGTATTTTCAGGGGATGGCTTAGTTTTTCATGTACAACAATCTACATGTATTCAAATACAGTCATGTCATCTTCTTCTGGAATATCATCATAATGTACTAAATGCGTCTGTCTGGCTGCCGATCTTAACGGGGGCTTATTTTCATGGTAGGTCTTATTTTGGGGGAAACACGGTAGTATAACACAGATCTCAAAGCATAAAATGGCACAAACCCCAGAGAAGGTTAGTTTTTGCTGATGTAAGAGGACTGGGTGAGTAAGCTGGTCACGGTGTGGCCCTGTGTGTGCAGTCACTCAGGGACTCAGGCTGAGGGAGGCCCAGCTGTGTGCCCGCGGCTTCTCTGAGGTTGGCTTCATCACTGCCAGCTGGAAGGGAAAAGGTAATGAAAAGGAACTCGGGAGCTTTGATGGCAGATCTGGCAGTTGAGCCCATCACTTTAGCTCGCATTCCACAGGTCCACACCCAACAGCAAGGGAGGCTGGGAGATGTGGTCCAGCTGTGGGCCCAGCCTCAGCCATAAGGACCTTGTCATTTCCTGCCTGGGTTTGCAGTGTCCCTTGGACTGGTCTCTCTGACTAGTCTTTCTCCACATCGAATTCATGTTCCACAATGTTGCCAGAGTTAGCTTCGAAATCACCAATCCTGCAGGCTTCCTGTTGTCTCCAGAACAATATCTTTAATGTGGCATCCAAAGGCTTCCACAGTGTGGTCTAGTAGTCGACTCTGCAGCTTATCTCCTATGCTAACCCTCCAATAGCCTCGGACCAACCCTGGCAGACACCATACTCCTTCCAGAACAAGCCATGCGTGCTTCTCAACCTGTACATCTCTGATCAGGTCTTCCTTTCTCATCACTCATGATCTGAGGGCTCATTCTTGCAGGCCTTGTTCAAAGGCAACCTTCTTCCCAACACTCCCTTCAAGTTGTCCTCATTGAAAAGGATTCCTCTTTCCCCTCTGCTCCCCCTGCATACACTTCTCCTAAAGCCAAAGGAGAAACATATCGAATCATGCTTTCTATTATAGCTCCTTGCCGAGGCCCTTGCCAGATTGAAAGCTCTCTTTGTATTTTTGCCTTCCTCTTAATGTAAGAGAAGTCCAACTTCCTTGGCATGACACGCGAAGGCTTTCAGAATGTATCTTCAACAGGTATTTCTAGGTTTCATTTTTGCCCTTTTTCCCTGTGGCTTGGTCTGGCCACCTTGAAAATGCCCCATGATGCCATCACTTTGTCCCTGCACATTTCCATAGCTTTGCCTCTGCTGGTCTCTCCTGGAAGGCCCATCATGGCACCTCTACCATCTGGACGACCAGTGGTTACATCATATATTGCATTCCTCAGCTTTCCTTCTGTCACACGTGTCCACTTTGGTAGAGCCTGTGCTTACCTCTGTTCTAGTCCATCATCCCAGCAGATGTGAATTCCTGAGAACCAGAATGTCCTGAGGTTTTTTTGGGAAGCTCAATATGAGCCCAATGTTCAGCTCTTAGAAAGATGAAATAAGCATTTCTTATAATTGAATGAATGTGCCCACCCATAGTGCATCCTTGCCACTGGAGGTCTGTACAGATTGTCTGAATTTAGTGATAGTGCAGTCAGAACTTCTTGATGGAGCATTTTTTTTTTTTTTTTTTTTTTTGCCATTTGATTCCCGTACCAAGACTGCAGAAGACAAGCACATTTTTTCATCTGACAAGAGTAGGTACAAATCTTGGGAAAACCCAAAGCACATGGTAAAAAAAACCAAAAAAAGAAGCAGAAAAGGGAAAGAAGCCTAGGAACATATATCGTGAGAAATGTAGTTCACATTCTTGAACTGTTTCTTCTTTTTTAAAAAGTTGAAATATCTCCAAAGAGTACAGCCTTAAGAAACTTGGCCCAGGTGTATTTAATTTTCCAGAACAATATACTGATGACTACCATCTGGGAGTGTGAATTCTTAACCCTTAGGCTGACACCCACTGTTTGTGAACCACCCTGAAAGCTGTAGGGTGTTTGCCAAGGCAAGGAAATGTGAGGGGATAAAGTTTGAAGTTCAGTCAACTTAGAAGAAAAGGACTCTGGTTGGCTTGGAGGTGGTGCAGGTAGAGGGAATGGAGCAACAGAGGTGGGGTCTTCAGAAGGGATAAGAAAAAGTTGGATGCGTGACAACACTATGTATTTCATGGGATTAGATTCTCAAACATTTTCTCAGTCATATGAGTTGGAGCAAGAGAAGCCAGCCATGTACCCATTGTTTACTTTTGTGTAAAGCTGGAGCTTCGAATGCTGTTGTTCTGATTTTGAAATGCAAGGTCAGAATATTATATACATTGCTTTAGAGTTGAGGTGTTAAAAGTAACCAAAGAAACAAACTTTCAGCACTTTCAACTCTGGTGCTGGAAAGAACCTCCCAAGCTTTTTGGGAGGGTGCCAGTCTTTCCGTAGGATGCTTTTCTCCTTGCATTGTAGGGTTTTCAGTTCCTTCAAGGTCAGTCATGAAAGCTTTATTTTAAACACAGGCACCCATGTGAGGGAAATGTTCATTTTCATGTCTTTTTTCCCCCTTTTTACATGAACGAGTACTTATCAAGATAGAAAAAGTACACGACTGGAGTCCTTTCAGCATGTAGGAAAACATCCTTCTGGCAGTTCACAGCCCAGAAACAGATCTAGTTGTTCACAGTTGAAGAATTCTGTGCTGTTAGGAATAGAGACAGTGGAAATGTAATGGCTGTGTGCGATGTCAGAGGGGTAGTGGATGGGGGGAGGGGGGTTCACACTGTGAGGGATGTAAACGATACATGTCTAACTATTACATTGTTTTGTGCACCTGAAACTAATAAAAGAAAAGAATTCTATGCTGGTGGGCAGGACACACTCTTCCCATCTTTCTGAAACAGGATGTGGCTTTTGTGATGTCACAAAACCTGCGCCTCATTTTACTCCCTCAGACATCTAGAGACAGTGTCTCTTCCCATTTTGTTGGAAATTTCCAGTAATTTTTAAGATGGTGGAAATGCAATAGAATTTGTAAGGGATATAAAATGCATAGATATTTATGAAATGTCCTTATTCATTTTGCAAAAACTAGGAATAGGTCCAATTTCTATCTGGTTTTCTCTGGTACATTTCCATTTTGTCCTGAAAGCTCTAGAATGCTTTGCAATGATGTTTTTCTTGTTTTTTCTCTCATCCCTGGCCCCACCATTGACCCTCCATTTAAAACCCAAGATTCTCAGAGCCGTGATACTAGGGGAAGATGCCCAAAAGTTTGTATCCTCTCTTCCTACTACGGAATTTGCTCGTAGTAACAAAGGCCAGGATCTTTGCGGCAAACCTGCAAAACTCTGACCTGGGGCACAAGAGGTCCACTGTCTTTCCCTTGCTATGCCCTGGGATTTTGTCCTACTGGGAAGCCAAGGAGGGAGTTAAAGTGAAACTTTGGGTTTTGAGAAGATCATTCAGAGAAGATCGTTCCTGGGGACTAGTTCATGCAAAAAAATATGTCTTTTAGGTTTGTAGGTTGGTGGTCATGGAATTGGGGAGAAGTGAAGAGACCTGATTATTACTAGAAGGGAAAATACACAGGAATTGGTGATGGGTTGGCTATGATGTATGGGTGGGAGAAGGAGAAAATGGTGCCGAGGGTGGCCTCTGATTTTCTACCTGGTAAAACTGGATGCGGGAAGGACCATTCACTGTGGCAGGAAACACAGGAGGAGGGAAGAAAGGCCAGGATTGGGGGAGAAGATCATAAGGCCAGATTTGGAAGCAGAATTTGAGACGCCCACGTGGAATTTATGGTTCTCAAATTCATAGGTGAGATCGGCGCTGGAGAACAAGATTTTGAAGTCATCAGTGAATACCCAGTTGGATATTCAAAATTCTCCAGGGAAGCTCAGTTGGATTGATTATATTTAAGTAGGGATATTGTACTAAATGTACAAGGTACAAGAATCAGTTCACATGTCTGAATTCTTTGCTGATGAGAGGACAATTGTCAGTCTCAATGGCCCTCACCCCTATCCCCTTCACCCATAAAGTCACAAGCGTATAATTGTTTTGTCTTGAATCAGTATTTCTGTAAGCTTTTCTGCATCTTGGAGAAATTCCTTCCGCAAATGACACTACCTCATCCCAGTCTACACCCAAAAAGGAAATAAATGGAGGCAAGCGTGGTGATGGATCGGAGAGGTGGCCCGTCCGGGTTCACCAGGTGCGTCTCTAGCTCCCAGACCTCCTTCCTGAAGCATCTTGGAAGGGCCTTAACTCGTGCTCCCTGCTACATCATTAACACCCAGTTATTAACCGCAAAGGTTTTAAAAATCGTTAAAAAAGCCAATCTCCAGTCTCATTAGGGAGACCACCTCAGGGAGGATGTAGAGTCCTGATCACTGCACCATACACCTGAAGCTGAAGCTGAACAATAATGATTGTCAACTACAATTATTTACAAGAAGCGGAGTACAGCATTAGGAATAGAGGAATAGAGACAGGAATAGAGACAGTGGGAATGTAATGGCTGTGTGCGACGTTAGAGGGGGAGTGGATGGGGGCAGGGGGGTTGTCACGGTGTGAGGGATATAAACGATAAATGTCTCACTATTACATTGTTTTGTGCACCTAAAACAAGTGAAAAAAATGTTAAAGAAGCACAAAAAAACAATCCCCAGACTGTTAAAGATGCAAAATAACTTTTCAACGTTTTCAAGGATTCCCCCAAATTATTTCATATTTTGGGAAGATTTTAGTCCTGTTACATAAGAAATTGCATGCTAACAGTTGGGTCATTGATATGGGGCATATTATTACCACTTCCACCATGATTACCGATTATGAGGCTGGACTCTATTTGGTAGGTGGTGGTAGTTCTTGCATTCGCCAATGAGGATATTGGTGCTCTCAGAGGATGTGGAGCTGGTATAGCAGGACAGGGAGCTGAAATGAGGTATGCCTGACCCCCAAATCTGTGGTCTTCAGCAGATGTGGGCCTTACTTTTGGGGATTTGACATATTTTATTACGTATTTTCTTTTGGCCCATGGATAGTTCACTCTTTTCTTAGAACTGTTCCCTTTGAATGGGTCTTTGTTCTATTCCTGCTTTATTTAAATAGTCAATGTATACACTAGCCACCTAGAAGCAGTGGTGTGGGCTTTTACAGGTGGTCTGTCAACCTACTAGCCTCCTGCTCTGTGCTTAACTATGTCTGTAAAGTGTATTGAAGATGGGGGCACCATGTAAGTACTAAATATTATCATCTTCATCCAGAACCACAAAAGAAGCTGCTGGTTAGAGATGGGTGAGCTTTTTGTGTCTGAAAAATTGGTTTTGTTTCTTAGCTGACATATGTGGAGCCAGGACTCTTCCATGGTGAGTAAAAGAAAGCCTTGACTCTGAGAAAGACTTTGAGGCTTGATTGGCTGGAGAGGTTAGAGGGGGCGGGGAGAGAGCGAGGAGAGGAGCTCCTCAGATATTAGTTTTCATTGGGAAATAGGGGCATTTTATGTGTGGAGTCTGATATTTACCATACGTGGTGCTTTTTACCCAAAAAGGCTCTCTCAGAAGAATGCATTCTTGGTTTCTCCCTTGTCCACACCCACTAATTGTAATCAGTGCCACTTGGGTGATTCTGGAAGCTAGTCTAAACCAGCTATACCACTTAATAGTTGCAGGGATGGGCAGAAGAATAGTTTCTCCATGGAAAGCGATTAGAGGAATTTATGGGCTGTTAGGGTATAATTAGCCATGCAAGGTGTTGGCAAGGGCATGAAACTAACATTCTTCTCTCATCTCTTAACCCAGCCTCCTTCCATAACTGGCAGATCTCCTCAATATCCTGGCATTCTTGTCGTGTTGTTCTGCTCTTTGCAGCTCTGCCCTGCTTTAGTTTCCCTGAAGCCTACTATGTTGCCCTCCCACCCATGTTTCTACAAACTCTGTTAATAAATTTTCTGGCAGCTAGCTACTGTATTTGTTTCTCTAACTAACCTGCCTTCACTTAGGTATGGATCCATCTAATTAGGCCAGAGAGGTTTTCTGCCATTTTGCTTTTGTGTGTGCGTGGATATGTATGACTTAAGGCCGAGAAATATATTTTATTAGTTCCATGCTATAAAAGGTCAAGTTTGACCTAGTTAGAAGTTATCAGCACTCACTACTTAAAAGAATAGGTGCATTTACCTAGAAACTTTTGAAATATGTGTACTTGGAGAAATAAAGACTCGTTTGAAATTTGAGGTTCAGTTGTCATGAGGTTGCCTAAACCTATGGAAAGTGAGAGCTCTTTGTTTCCTTTCAAAGGAGTGCTCACAGAAAAATAAATTCTCATAGCGGCTATGGCTCATGGATAATTTATACCACCCCTGTGAAACAGTGCTTGCACTTAGTAGGCGCTGAAAGGAATGCTTTTTGCTGTTCCTCAAAAAGTTAGACATAGGATTACCATATGACCCAGCAATTTCACCCCCAGGTTTATAACCCAAAGAACTGAAAACAGGTACTCCAACAACCACACGTACACGAATGTTCGTGGCAGCACTTTTCACGATAGCCAAAAGGTGGAAACGACCCAAATGTCACCAACAGTTAAATAGGTAAACAAATTGTGGTATAAGCACACTATGGAATATTATTTAGCCTTAAAAAGGAGTGAAGTCCTGATACATGCTATAGTATGGGTGAATCTTGAAAACATGCTGAGTGAAAGAAGCCAGACACAAAAGGTCATGTATGGTACGATTCCATTTATATGACATATCCAGAATGGGTAAAGCCATAGAGACAGAAAGCAGATTGGTGGTTGTGAGGGTGGGGGATGTGGGAGGGAAACCTGGAGTTAATTGCTTCCTTTTGGGTAATGAAAATGTTTCAGAACTAGGTAGAGGTGGTTGCACAACATTGTGACTGTACTAAATGCCACTTAATTATTCACTTTAAAATGGCCAATTTTGTTATGTGAATTTCACCTTAATGAAAACAAACAAACAAAAACGATAGCAAACACCTACGAGTACTTGCTATATGGATCAGGCACTGTACTAGGCATTTCACAGTTTGCTCGTTGAGGTCACATGATCCCTCTCTGAGGTGCATAATGTATTCCTTCCGTTTTATACCTGGAGACCTTGACTGAAGCCCAGAGAAGTTAAGCAGCACACTCTCTCTGACAAGTTTTCTAGAACCTTGAATTCCCAGAGTTAAATATGATAACTTGAAGAAACTTGGTTGGAGGTAGAGTTGTTTTTCAAGTGCTTCAATTTTGAAAGAATGACTTTCTGCTCTGAATATAGACACTGGGTGGTAAGTGATTTAGTTCTGTGTTTAAAAGGAATGTTTGCCAAGAAATAGTTCTGGAACGATGCAGAGGTATGCTTTAGAATTCTTTGGGGATGGTGAAATTTAAGAGGGCAGCAAAACTTCTTGATGGGAATCTCATGACGGGGGGGTTTCTGGAGGGCAGGCAGATGGTGTTAAGATGGATTCAGGGGATCATTCAAAGGGATGTTTGGTTCTGAATTTGTGCTTGACTGATCTATCATCAAATATCCTTGTAAATTTTTCATTTATAAAATTTTAGCATAAATCTCATGGAGTCAGTGACGAGGGGTGTAAGGATCTTTCAATACGCAGGCTGTAGAGTAGCTGCGTTGACTAGATTTCGCATGATCTGTTTTTTTTCTGTGGTTCACTAACATGGTTTCATGAAGGCTTTGCCTATTAGGAACTGTGTACCATACACTGGGGAACTTTTTCTCTATTCATTTGCTTGCTTGCTCACTCACCCACTAGCTTACACTTTCCTCAGCTTCTTACTTTTTCACTCGTGGATTGATTGCATCATTAATCCGTATAAATAATACATGAAAAGTTGTTTGTAAAAATGCAAACAGTATAAAAATATATCAAGCAAAAAGCGCAAGTCCTCTTGTACTGAGCCCCCGAACTCCCTCTCCGTCTTACTCCCACCCACCAGGCCTAGTTCAGAATTTGGTATGCAGGCGTCAAGACTTCTTCTGGACATTTATTTTATACATAGATGTGTGTCATAAGTGCTCCCCAATGTTGTGTATCATAAGCATAATGGATTCCTTTTCTGGAATGTCTTTCTCAAATAACTGTTTTGTTTTTTGACAAAAATATTTTTAAGCCTTTTTATTGTAGTAGAACTTTGACATTTATCTAGAAATTCCCTCTCACCAAATGTAATCGCTTTTATGGCTTTTATGGTATTATGTTTGTTACATCTTTATGATTTAATGAAACATGTACCGTCCTAAACATAGTAGTTTCACCCACTAAAAGTTATTTTTATACGTAAACTTGAAGAACCTGGGCCATTGGACCTGCGGCGTGTCCCCCGGGCTGGATTTGCTGATTGCACACTCAGGATGCAGTCCAACATGCTCTTCTGCTCTCTGTCCTCCTTGAAATTGACAGCTGGGTCCAGAGGTCTCAGCAGATGCAGGCTCAGCCGTTGGCCTAACCAACTGTAGCTGGTGCTGGGTTCTATCACACAGGCGCATTTCCCCCTTGTTTTCAATGTTGGCAGATGTGACGCACCTTGCCTACGTCCCTTGGTTCATTGGGGGCTGAAGAATGGTGACGTTCTAATTCCATCATTTTGTTTTCATTCATTATCTGGGATCATTTTATAAGGAGACATTTCCTGTGGTCTATTTGGGTACCTAATGGTATAGTTCGTACAGGAAAGTAGATAGATGTTTGATACTTTCCTTTACCTTACTTAGTTTTCAAGATAATATACTGGTTCCTTGTCATCCTCAAAAGTTTAGGTTTTTAAACAGGTCATTATGAGATCATGGATTTAAATATATTTGATGAGTTTCAGTCTATGGCAGTTCTCATCCGATTAGGAGTTCACATCGTCCTGTTCATGACCCAGAGAAACTCTTAAGTGAGGCCTCAATGACCAAGTTACTCTTGACCTGTTTCTAGAAGTGGGTTGGTCACTGTTTCTAGGCTTTTTCAGTAGACAGAAATAGAAAAACATACACACACATGCGCACACGTGTATGTTTCTGTTTGTCTATGTATCTATTGCTCTATTTCTCTGTCACCTGTCTATGGAAAGATAAAATGCCTTGCGGAGTCACACTAATTTCAAAGCTCAAATTCAAGTCTGCAAGGTTTTTACTTTACCTCCTCTTTATTACATCTGTATCTCTTTTCTTTCACACCCACAACCTTAGTTCTCAAGCACACAGAATTAGAATATCCCTCAATTCCTTGCTTTATCCCACAATGTACACACACAGTCTCAGAATAACACCATCATGCTATTACCACTAACCATGATTCCTGAAAACAATGAACTTTATCCTGTCTCATATGCCATCTTCATTCTCCCTCCGTTTTTGTATGGCTTTACTACCTCCTTGGAGTCAGATCCGTGTCTATATAGTCATGTAACTAACTATAAGGGCTCCCTGTAACCTCCGTTTAGTCTTACTTCTTCAAGTAACTACGTGTTAAAACGTTCACCCTCTGTGTTTATGTGTATGCTTCTCTAGGCATTTTGGTTTTCTGAAGTATGTGCCCTAATAGATTCCTCAGGAAGAACTCAAGGGAACGGTATTTTCTGAGTTCCCACATGAGGGCAATAGTTTATCTTTGCTTTTTACACACAGAAGTCAATATTGCTGAACATATGGTAAATGAATGTAGCCTGTGATCTGGGATTTTCTTTTGCTCCTAAGGGCACTATTTGGACATTTGGCAAAGTTTGAAAAAAGTCCATGTAATAGGTCTGAACAATAATATTGTTAATTTTCTTACTTGCATAATTATGTTGGTTATGTAAGACAGTGTTCTTGTTTTTAGGAGACACGGACTTCAGTGATTAAGAATAAAAGTGCATCATGTTTGCAACTTATATATCTATCCACACACAAACACACACACATGTGCTCACGCGCATGTGCACGGGATAAATGGTAATATTTGGGGAATCTAGATGAAAGGCCTATGGGAATTCTGAATTCTTTATAATATTCTTCACCTTTACTGTATGGCTAAAATTATGCTGAAGTAAAAAGTTAAAAAAATTTATGTGGACATGCATTTCTTAATAGATATATAAATGTGTGTGTATACCTATTTATGCCAGCATCCATAATTTTATAGTGCAATTTTGTATCTTTTGAATTGTATTTTTTTAAAGATAGCAGTAGAAACTTCTAATAATGTTTAAGGATTTATGCTTGGCACAACAAAATATGGGGAATCCAGAAAATATGCTGGGAAGAAAGACATAAATGTCTCGTTGTTGAAGAAAAAGAATCCATTGACAGTGCAGAGATTCAGATTTAATCTTGATTTGTTTTGCATAGATATTAATTTCTGCCATATTTTCTTAATCATTGAGACCTTGTTCTCCTTTTTTGGTTACTTTTTTCCTTTCAAGCCATATAAATATGAGCAGAACTATGATTATTTTGCATTGAGTGTCCCAAGTAGATTTAGATTGGTGGTTTCAAAGTAAACAAACGAGGTAGATGCAGTGGAATTTCATAACTAGATGGGCTTTAGGGTGTATCAATTTTCTTAGGCAAGTTCATAAAAAAAGAAAAAAACAAACAAGTTTCTCTCTCCCCCCGTACTCTCTCCTCAGGGACTCATATTCTAAAAAGGGAGTACAATTTTCCAGTAAAATTAACTGTGAAGATGTTATGGATTTTAAAGACATTGCACTCTTGGGCTATTTTGTCTCTAAGGCTTATGGAGACAGGCCATTGTGTAGCTAGTCGGGGGCCTCCCTGGTGGGCTGTGTTCTGGTCGTGATGTCCTGGGCACAGGTGCATGTGAACGCCTTCGTGCTTGGATCGCCCGGTCCCTTCATCCAAAATACTTTCATCTTTCCCATTAGATTGCAAGTTTTCCTTGAAAAGTGGAAGAATGCCTTAAAGATATGAAACCAATCTCCATCATTTGGGAGGGCAGTCCACAACTCACAGATCGATTGTCTCTGAAGGTTGTTTCCAAGTCAATGACTTGAAATTCAAAATTGCATTTTTCTGTGGACGTGATAGTTAGGTTCTTAGCCCAGCTGACTAAAATCGAGCACGCCCGCCATGTCCATTTCTGTCATAGGGAAGCAGCACTACAGACCCTGGTCACCAGGTATGATTCTGTTCTAGAGTCGCGTCTCTCAACAAGGCCGTGGAAGGCAATTCCTTACACACCCTCTGGCTGCAGATCTATGCCTCCCCTGCGGCATTAGTGTACTTCTCCTCTGCTCAAGGGCACACCTGCTCCTTACTGACTACGGAATATATGCCCCCTCCTCAGGCAGTATTCAAGGCTTTCAGTCACCTGCTCCATCTCTCCTGTCCCACTGTGTGCCATTTCCCCACATGGACACATGCTATGGAAAGATTTGCCATCTAAACGTTTGCCTCACCCTTCTTCAAATCTCCCCCTTTGCCTGTGCTATCTGTGGCCCCAAGAATCCAATTTCCATTTGTGTCACCCCAACACACTTCTTTGCTGACTCGCCTCATATCACCTCCTTCCCTGATTTCTCCCAACTAGAGCTCACCTTTCCCTTCTGTGTCCATTCTCATCCTACGATTACCTTACCTGTCTTACGGCATGTAATCCGGTCTCTATGGGGTAATGTTTGTTACACTATTACTGACCCTTGTGGGTCCCCAGTGGGCAGGGATCCTTGTTTTACTCACCTCTGGGTATGGCAGCTGCACAGTAAATCCTGGAGGTGCTGAACTGCCTCCTTGCCCTCCCCACCCCCACCCTCATGTACTGCCGGGGGTGGGGGGGTGGGGGGTGGGCAGTATGTGCGGGTGCCAGTAGGAGGCCAGAGAGGGGAGCTGCCTGTGCTGCTCTCCAAACATTAATGTCCACAGACAGATGTAATAAAACAAGATCAGCCATTATGAGTAATATGCTTTAACTTTTGTTGTAAGGCTCGCAAAAGACGTTTGCTATCCCTGACTGGTGTCAGATACAATAAGTATAATTAATCTCTGGAAACACATAGATGAAATTACGTAAATCATGGCTTTAGTTTGTTTCCATCCCTCCGAATCTCCTGGGCATAGAGCAGCCCACATAGCCCTTTGCTGTCAGAGGTTCCTGGAGCCCTTCTCCCTTCTGTCAGGTTGGGCTTTAGTGACAGTGGTTCTTTCTGGGCCTTTTAAACTTGAAAGTGGAAAATGCTGGGGTCTCCATATCCATCTCTTGGGGACTTACTTGTTTATTTGTGTGGCAGAGGTGACCTCTCCTTTCCTCTCTGACTGTGTTTTCACATCTAATAAAGTCAAGAGTGGATTTTGCACTGGTTTCCCTCAGGGCAAATTAAATGAGACCACAGTCTTGAAAACGAATGGCACAGAGTTCTCTTCTCCATCTTAGTGCCTCCGAAGAACTTGCCGTGGCTCATTATGGCTTTGGAGCTACTATCATGTAAAATAGTCGACTTAATGAGCTAGAGGCATCCTTAGATTTCATCCAGCAGCCCCATTTGATAAATAAGGAACCAAGGCTTGGCAGGCTTCCATGTCCCACTCAGGACCACGTTATTGCCTTAGAGTCGTAGGCTGGGTGAGAACCAGCTTTTCTCTGCGATCTTGCTACCTCATGAATTTTTCTCAAACATTTCCCCAGATGGGAATTTTTGTTTATTAATATTTCATAGTTTTCATGATGGAAAGATTTGATCAACAAGACTTTGCAATCCTTGCATTCATTTAACCCATACCTACGGCAGGTTCACTATAGACCAGGAGCTTTCTAGGTGCAATAAACCTAGATACAGTGATGAACAAGACAGCTATAATGCCTACTTTGGAGAATCTTCCAGTTAACGGGGGCAGATATTATACAGAATAGTTCAATGAAATTGGATGAGTGTTTACGGGAAAGTGTAGGATGCCTGGAACTTCTAACTGAAAGGTGGAAGAATTTGATTGGAGCATATTCTAAGGAAAAGAAACAGCATGTGCCAGATGCAGAGGGTTCAGCGAGAGCTTTCTTTCTGGCTATTCTCCTGTCCATACTTACTCTAGACATCTTTGTGGCCATACCCTGCTTCTCTCTTCAGCCTTCTCTTTCCTACCTGCATGCTAACGTACACCTTGGCATTTTTAAATTCTCTGTCCAAGCTTTTCTTTATTTTCATTCATTTGCATTTGGATATGTGAAATGCTTCTAGCCCTACTCATGTTTTAGGATTCAGATTTCAATTGGACTCCCCTGGACTGTTTTGGCTGATTCTCCCATAGGATACCATAGCTTCCTATGTATACCTCCATGGAGGGAGTGGGGGAGTCTTCTCTGTTGTGTAGGAAGCTGATGGTGCTTCCTTGGGGCCATCAGAAGAGAAAATCCTAGAGAGAGCAAAGGCAGGCCTTGCACACAGGTTCTCAGTGCTGACCTGCCACGTGCTCCCCGATTTCTCCATTCCCCTTCTGTTTTAGCAAAACCTAGTCTGAGGGCTTGGGCCGTTGCTAACACTGGATGGAGATCACAGGAGGAAAGACAGGTTAGGGGGAGTAACCAGTTCATTTATAAGTTTTTGTCACCTTTGCCTCTGGAGAAATGGGACTTTTAAAATGATAGTGATTACTAGCCCTTTATGTTCCTTATTAGGCATCTCATTTCCCTTAGTAATCTTTATTAGCCAGAGAATTTATTATTTGGCACTGACTTAAATATACTTACCAAATTTTCCTATTTTAGAGCTGATGAAAGGACTCATTCTTATTCTTCTTGTTGTTATAACAACAATGGTAAATCTTTGCTGACAGATTTGAGGAGGCCATTGAACTTGACAGTAACAACTACTGAACTGAATGTTTACAACAGGGCACCCATGATCCATTGAAGTGCTTCAGCTGCATAATTAACAGGGCCAGCTAAAATTCTACATCACTGTAATAATATTTACTCTGAAAACTCACAGTTGGACTAAAGTTTCTATCGCAGGCTCTGCTGACATCAAGGAATCTTAAACTTCCTTTTTACAGGGAGGTTTATTAGAGCCTTATTTTGGCAGCCAAAACACAATTCCTCTTGCATATGCAGTGAATTCATGGACTCTTAAGGATTGATGTTGGATTAGAGATGATCTATTCAGTTGTTTCTAAACCTGGCGGAACCAGAGTCTACTGGAAAGCTATTAGAAATTTCTAGATTCCTGAGCTCCACCTCTGGGAGCCCGATTCAGGAAGTAGGGTGGAACAAGCACATTGTAGATATATTTTCTTAGACGCCCAGGTTATTCTTACAGTTAGGAGAACTGCTGATTTCATTTTGAGGATACTGAGGGCTACAAGATTAAAATCGTTTGGAAGATTAAACCAATCCAGAAGTCTCCTGGGTCTCTCTGAGTAGAAGAGAGGCTGACATTCTGGACCCCTGGGAAATACTGTTGAAATACTTTTGTTAAAAAACTCCCCAATTTTGCGTTAAAAGGAGGTACTTTCACAGTGTTTCTAAGAGTGGATTCTCTGACTGCCCTCAGAAACTCTCAGGTGCTTGTTAAAAATGCAGACTCTCAGAATTCACTGCATCAAAATCTCTGAGGGTGGGGCCCAGGAGTCTATTTACATAAACCATTTGGATGTTTCTGATGCCCAGTAAAGTTTGAGAGCCACTGTGCTTTTTTCTCTTTTTATGTCAGCTGGCATCTTCCAGTTAGATACTTGTTGCCATTTGTTGAGCTCATGGAAACTGAAATTTGCAAGCAGTGACACACGTCCAGTGCTCATTCTTCCTTCTTTGTGTCACGTGACACTGTTGACTGCACACTCTTGAAATGCTCCACCTGGGGTTTCCATACGCAAACCCCTCTCTCTATCCTCCTGTGTCAGTCCTGTACCTGTCTCTTTCCTGGACTCCTTTTCTCCCCTGCCCCTTCTAGGCAATCAGATGTCCTGTTTTGGTTTCCATTATCAGAACAGTGATGATTTCCAAGAGTCTTTCACCAGTGCAGATTCATTTTCTAGCTTCAGACCCATCTATACAATAGCCTATTGAGTATTTGCATTTTGAATGTCACATGGAACCCTGAAATCCACATGGCTGAACGGAACTCAGGATCTTCCCCCAACACCTGGTGGTTCTCCCCTCTCCCATACTTGTGTGGATGGTGCTGCCATTCATCCAGTTACCACCTCAGGCTTTCCTCTCCTTTCACCTACATCCATGAACAAACCCTGCTGATCTGAGCTGTTAAATATGCTTGACTCAATTATAGCTCAAGAAAACTGGTAAAAAAAAGATATGCCTAAAATCTACTGTCTGTTTTTTCCTCCTTGGTGTCACTGACTTCGCCCCAGACCTTCATCATCTCTCATCTGGGCTTTGATGCTGCCATCTAATTCAGTTCCTTTCCTGCTAGTCTTGAACCTCCTTCCAACCCATCAGCCACATTGTCTCCAGAGTGACCTTCTAAACATCTGACCACAGCGCCCCTCTTTCTTAAAACCCTTTAGAAATTCTGCATTGCCTTCAGGATGAAGCCCAAACTCCTTAGAGTGCTGTTCAAGGTTTTCTAAGCTCTGGCTATTCCTCCACTGAGGTTCCACTCATCACTTCCCCTCTTCCTCCTTAGACCTTACATGCTAGCTATCCTGAATTACTCTGCTCCCTGGAGCCTTGAGACATTTTCAGAGGAAATTTCTACTACCTGGAATGTCTTTCTATCACTATATCCTCTCCCTCACCTATCCATCCCGTGAGTCCCTAATCATCCTTCTAGATTCAGCTCTGCCCCTCCGAAACCTTGGTTACCCTCTGGCAGGGGTGTGACCCCCACACTGTGCACATCTCCATCGTAAATCTGTGTGTAGGGTTTGTTTGCACACCTGTTGCCCCTCCTTGACCTTGACTCATCTGTTTCCCCCAATGCTTAGAATTGTGACTGGTTCTTAGTAGGCACTTAATGAACACATCTTGAATGAATGAGTGAATGAATGGATAGATAAATTATTCACAGTATCTGACTTTTAGAACATATATCATGTAAAAATCTATACTTATATTTTAGCCATTCTTCCAATTTATAAAACACATGTCATGAATTAATGTGTTGGCAGTAGAGTTCATAAAAATAACTATGCATTCTGATTAATTGACTCATGTTATCCAACTAATTTACCCATTAAGGGGTTGCTGGGAGTGAAGCAAATATACTGTGGCATGGACCAACATTACAATCAAGTCTCATAAGCCGTTGATGGGAAGTGGTTTAAAAAAACAACCGAGGTGACTACGTATTACTTCATCTTTTACTACATATTAGGCTTTAAAAAAAAAATATATATATATATATCTATTTAATTTTTCAACCATATTGTTTTCAACTATATTTCATTCTGGTAAGGGGCATGCTAATAATGAAAAAAATAATCTAACATTTTAGCTAAAATTGTAGTGTTGGCTGTAAGTTAGAAGAAGTTTGAGATGCCCAAGTGGGTCTGTTTTTTTGGTCTTTTCTTTTGTACCTTGCAGCATTGGCATGAAAGAAGCCATGAGTGATTGGAGCCGAGTCCCACGCACAGGCAGGAAAAAGTGTTGGGGGTGAGACAGGTGGTGCAGGATGGTGGGGGCAACGTATTGCTGACACATCCTGGGAAACAATTAGGTTTGAGCCAACATGCATAGACTCCAAAGCTGTGAACACTTATTGACTTGTCACTCTGGGCCAGGCATGGGGTTTCATGTTTTATATAGCCTATGGCACTCAGTCCACTCAGCAACCCCATGAAGCTATTACGAATTTCTTAATTTACAGACTCAGAAGCTGTTAATTGATTCTCAGTAGTTCAGGAAATAGCTGGGGAATTAGAAAACATGCACCTCATTGATTTCATTATTTAAGATTCAAGAGGGCATGGTGATTAGCTTGTCTGAATTCAAAATGGAAGAAGACACCTCTTGTAATTCCTCCACCCTCTTGCCCTCTAATATATTTTCCTTCGATTTCCCAGAACTTGTGCTCTTGGGTCCTCATCCCTTGCCTAGACAGCACAGACAGCTGTAGTGGGCTGCACAGCTGCCCAGACTGGGACTGGTACACCCCTTTGGAGAGGAGCTTGTCAGCCAAAACCATCTCCGTTAAGCTCACAGTGGGAGAATGGAGTGTGGTGTCTGACTTCAAAATGCCCCATTCACTATGCTGGCTGCCCTGCTAGCTCTGGGTAGACACGAATTTCACATCACCAGAGACTGTCAGGGTGTTAGGATGATAAGGGACTATAGCCTCATTTCCCTTTATTTCACAGATGAGAACATTGAATCCCTGAGTGGTTAAATTGCTTGTTCAAAGTCACAGCAGCCCTGGGAATGAAATTTCAGTTTGTCAGCATGCCTGGAGCTCTTGTGCCTATACTACCATGACTCCACTACCTACCAAGTTCGACCCCCTTACCTTTTCTCCCAGCCAAGAGATAGCAGGCATTGTTTTTATTGATTGGAGCCTAATTCAGTTCTGCTTGTCCCACACACAAAGCCTTTGTCTTGAAGTTGACTTCTTGTTTCCCATGCTCCCAGGATGAGGTTCTCAGGGTCGGGTTCTAAGCCTCCTTCCCATCAGTTCTTTCCTCTCATCCCAGGTCTTCTGGTCTCTTCCACAGCATATCTTCTATGCCAGTCTTCTGGTATTCTTCAAACACAGCTTAGAAATTTTCTCCTTTGCTCTCTCACACTCCTGTCTCTGTGTTTTAAGGACTAATACAAAGTTTACTACTTCAGCTCACAGGGAATCCTTATGCAAATAGTCCCCGTGTCTCTCCTTTGAAACTTAACATATCCTGCCTAGGAGTTCTGGTCAAGATGGTGGAGTAGGTGAACTCTGTGCTCACCTCCCCTCACGACCACATCAAAGTTATAACTAAACTACAGAACAACCATCAGTAAGAATCACTTGAAGTCTAGCTGAACAGAAGTTTTACAATTAAGGACATATAGAAGAAGCCGCGTTGAGACTGGTAAGGGGGCAGAGACATGGAACAGACTGGACCCTTAAAAATAGGGATGGATACCTTAGCTGTGGAGGTCCCCTCTGAGGAGTGAGGGATAGCAACCCACACCAGGCTCCCCAGCCCAGGGTTCCAGAGCTGGCAAAAGAAGTACCCATAACTTCTGGCTGTGAAAACCAGTGGAATTTGTGGTTGAGTGAGACGGAGGGCATCTGGAGTCCCAGGCGTTCTCCTTAAAGGGCCTGCACATGGATTTACTTGCTGATGGACTCACTAGCTCTGAGCTCCAGCACTGGGAGACATATGGGGAGGAACTGAATTGTCTGGCTTCAGAGCAAGAGCTGGAGGGGCACCTTTTTTACAGGCAGGTACTGGTATAAACCATTTTTCCTTTGTTGAGCCTTCCCCCATACTCAGCATGCAGACTCAGACCCCCATATCCAAGTCTGCAGCAACATGGCTAACACAATTCGCCCTGCCGTGGTGATTCCATGAGACCCTGCCCCACCCAACCGTGGGCCCACCCAAACTGCTTCCAGTGGCTTTTCCATACAGTTTGTCTTGGCTCATGTTGCAAACTTTTAAAAAAATCTCTCAAAGGTTCACAAACCCCAAACTAGCAATGTCTGGCCTCAGTGTGCCCTGTACACCTTACTAATAAGCAGTCCCAAGCCTGGTACTAGTGGCAGCCAGCCTTGGTTCACAGCTTAGCCTCTCCCAGGCACCTCCATGCCCAACTCAAGTGTCAGCCATTTATAACTCACTTTGTAGCTCATACCAAGTGGCCCTGGGCATGGCACAGAAGCAGCTGATCTTGGCCTACTACAGAACCCCTCTCAAGAGGCCCTAGAACCAACACACCTGGTTGCCAGCTTCAGACCATACCAGAGCACCACCCAACCACCTCTGCAAATGACCCAAAGGGCAGACTTGACAGGCAGCAGAGCCCTGCTGAGTTCTGCTCTGTAGGGTCAGCCCCTGCACAACAACTTCTCCACTGTAGTCATGGCCAGTTCTCATAACCAATCAGCCTGAGTGACAATCCCTCCCACTAATGTGCAAACAGCAACCAAGACTCAACCACAAGAGGAGGGCACACACAACCCACACAAGGGACACACCTGGAGCACCTGGCTCTGGTGACCAGGGAGACTGCCACTGGGCCCCACAGGACACCTACTACATAAGGACATCTTACTAAGACTGGAAGACATATAAGCTCTACCTACTACATAGAAACAAACACAATGTGGCAGCCAAAGAAACATGTCCCAAATGAAAGATCAGGACAAAGCTCCAGAAAAAGAACTAAACAAAATGGAGACAAGCAATCTGCCAAATGCAGAGTTCAAAACACTGGCTATAAGGATAGTCAGTGACCTCAGGGAGAATTTCAACAATGAGATAGGAAACGTAAAATGGAGATAGAAAACATAAAATATATCCAGTCAGAAATCATGAATATAATAACTGTCATGAAGAATACATTAGAGGGAATCAACAGTAGATTAGATGAAATAGAGGATTGAGTCAGTGATTTAGATGGCAAGGTAGCAGAAAATATCCAATTAGAACAGCAAAAGGAATCTGAAAATATGAGAATAGTTTAAGGAGCCTCTGGGACATCAAGCATACCAATATTCATATCTTAGGCATACCAGAAAGAGAAGAGAGAGAAAGAAATTGAAATTGAAAATCTATTTGAAAAAATGATGGAAAACTTCTCTAACCTGGTGAAGGAAATGGACATCTCAGCCCAGGAAGCACAGAGAGTCCCAAACAAGATGAACCCAAAGAGACACACACACCAAGACACGTCAAAATTAAAATGCCAAAGGTCAAAGACAAAGATAATCTTAAAGCAAGAGAAAAGTAGTTAATTATCTACAGGGGAGCTCCTCTAAGACTGTCAGCTGATTTCTCAATGGAAACTTGCAGGCCAGAAGTGATTGGCAGAAAATATTCAAAGTGATGAAAAGCAAGGCCCTACAACCAAGCTTACCCAGCAAAGCTATCATTTAGAATCAAAGGAGAGATAAAGAGCATCTCAGACAACAAAACACTAAAGGAGTTCATTACCACCAAACCAGTATTATAAGAAATGTTAAAGGGACTTCTTTAAGAAGAAAAAGGTAAAACACATGAATAATAAGATGGCAATAACTGCATATCTATGAACAATTACTTTCATTGTAAATGGATGAAATGCTCCACGCAAAAGACATAGGGTGGCTGAATGGATGAGAAAACAAGACACTTACATATGCTGCCTACAAGACACTCACTTCAGCCTGAAAGACACACACAGACTGAAAATAAAGGGATGGAAAAATATATTTTATGAAAATAGAAAAAAAAAGAAAGCTGGGGTAGCAATACTTATACCAGACAAAATAGACTTTAAAACAAAGACTATAACGAGACAAAGAAGGACTCCGTATAATCCCACTTCTGGGTATTTATCTGAAGAAACCAAAAACACTGCTTCAAAGTGACATGTGCACCCATATGTTCATTGTAGCATTATTTACAGTAGCCAAGATATGGAGGCAGCCTGGTGTCCATCAATCGATGAATGGATAAAGAGGAGGTGTACATATATACACATTGTACATATATACAATGGAATATTACCCAACCACACAAAGGATTGAAATCTTGCCATCTGCAAAAACGTGGATGGACTTAGAGGGGCCATCCACTATATTGTGCTGCATAGAGTACGCCAGGCAGAGAAAGACAAATATATGATTTTACTTATATGTGAAATCTAGAGAACAGAATAAATGAACAACAAAAAAAAACAAGCTCATAGATACAGAGAGCATTTTGCTGGTTGCTGGATTTGGGGAGTGGTTGGGGGGATTAAGAAGTACAAATTGGTAGTTACAAAATAGTCACAGGTATGTAGAGAATAGTATGGGTAATATAGTCAGTAGTATTGAATAACTGAAACATATCCTGGCTGCACCATGTTTTCCAAAGTATTTCCTGGAATGTGTCCCTTGAACTACATCCTTTTCCCTGTACCCCACGCCTTCTGTAAAATGAGTCCATGGTTTAGTCAGTGTAGGAAATGCCAAATGTTTTATCTGCCTCCTGGAAAATCATATTGCCTGTTAGCGTACTAAAGGCTCTGACAAGTTCTGCGTTATAGAAACTATTAGTTTTTTAAAACCCTGTACCTCCCAAATTTATGTCCTTGGAAACTTTCATTTGTGTGACCCTGTTAGCATCCTATCGAGTGCTTTTTGGAGAATGCTATTCTAGGAAGTTTATAATATACAATTAGAAATTTAAAAGCAAGTCTTATGTTCCCAGTGATAGTATAAGTTTTTGTGCTTCTTTATCACTCCCCAGTGTCCAATGGAATGTGAATGTCTCTCTTTTTAAATTTATGTGGCGGCAAAAGGGCTGAGGAGGGTTTGCCTGTTTGCCAAAGTGGGTTCCTGGGGCAGGAAAGGACTTTTTTCATGCTGAGATATGGCAAAGATGAAGCGTGGTCAGCAAGAAAAGTAGAAATTGCCCAGAGATGAGAACAACTCAGCACATAAAGTTGTCATGAGCCATAAGTGAGGTTGGGTCTAGAAAGGCCAAATCTACTGTCAGAAAATCTCAGTGGAAAAGCTGGAATTTGAGAAACCCTCATCCGAAGAAAGGCAAATAGCTCTGATGTAAGTAAACCTCTCCAAGCCCTGGAGAGTGAAAAACAAATTTCAAGATGAAGAGAAAAGAGAGAGAGAAAAAATAAGTGGAACAGAATGGAAGGTTATAAAACACTCATTTTATTTCAGTTTCAAAACTTTCCTGGAATGAGCTCCCAGATCCTCACCCTGCTACCAGCAACTAAAGCTCCAGTTATTAAGGCTGTGTTCTTGCCAAAACTTCTTTCTTTTACTCTTTTCTTGCTTCGTGTTTCAGTAATGACCTTGAAAAACCCTAGATCTTTATCTGTCCAGTTCAGGTCAGTTCAACAGTTATGTATTGAGCACTTACTATGTGCCAGGCTGTGCTGGGGCTGCAAAGATAAGCAAGACAGTCTTTTTTCTTGGGTATGGTTTAGCTGGGGTATGGGGAGAGGGAGTGTTAGATACAATGACAAGTAATTTCAACACGATGCCAAGATCGAGTAAGTACAGGAAGGCCCCTGACCGAGCCTGGGGACTTCAGTGACAGTTTCTACAGAGCCAAGTTCTCCGATAGGCCAACGAGTACAGTTCTGAGGGCCTGTCGGACTTTTAGGGGCTCATGAAAATGCTTTCATTTCTTTTCAAAGCAGAAGAAAAACTGAACACGATCCAGCCTGGATTTTGTCTTTATACCAACATAGTTGCAAATTAATTTTGAATGTTTTTTATGGAGGCAGGAGTCCATACAGGTAAAAATACCCAGGGCTAAAAATACCCAGGGCCCATGAAAAATCATGTGACTATTAGTTTCCTAGGGCTTCTGGAACAAAGCCCCACAAACTGGGTGACTTAAACAGTAGAAATTTGTTTCCTAACAGTTCTGGAGGCCTGAAAAAATTCAAGATCAAGGTGTCGGCAGGGTCGGTTCCTTCTGAGGGCTGTGGGTGAAGGATCCATTCCAGGCCTATCTCCTAGCTTCTGGTAGCCCCAGGTGTTCTTTGGCTTATGGACTGCTCTCTCCTTGTGTCTTCACATCTTCATTCTTCAATGTGTGTCTCTTTCTGTTCTCATGGCATTCTTTCTTATAAGGAATACCACTCAGACTGGATTAGGGGTTCTCTTGATGTCCATATGAGGTCATTTTAACTTCACTAATTTTATCTGCAATGACCCTACTTCCAAATAAGGTCACATTCTGTGGTTCTGGGGGTTAAGATTTCAACACATGAAGTTCAGTGTGTGTGGAGGCGCAATTCAACCTATCATAGTGACCCTGGGTTCTCGGGGAAGCCCGTGCTTCTCTCTTCCCCTGTAACCAGTAGGCTGTGCTTGAGGTGGGACCAGACAAGGGAGTCACATGGCTTATGGCTATCTGTGGTTACAGGTCACCTCCCTCCCAAAGAAATCAAGTGAATGGCCAACTATCCCTGACGTAAGTGCCACTAGTGGGTAAGTTTTTCTTGTAGGTCACAAGACCACTGTGGAAAATTATGTTGCAGACTTGATTGAAAATTTCATTTATTGACCTAACTTCTAATTGAAGATGGCTAGATTTAACAATCTAGAAAAAATGAGCTATACCCTTGCAAGAGTTGAGCATTACATCTTTAAAAAGTTAAGCCTCCTTGTTAAAGGTTTATAGAAAACGCCTCTGCATGTACCATCCCTTGTGG
The DNA here is from genome assembly GCF_964194185.1 of Rhinolophus hipposideros. Taxonomy (NCBI): domain Eukaryota; kingdom Metazoa; phylum Chordata; class Mammalia; order Chiroptera; family Rhinolophidae; genus Rhinolophus; species Rhinolophus hipposideros. The sequence goes on along the minus strand of NC_138048.1, from coordinate 103,000,161 downwards.
GGCTGGCCTCAGTGGGACCCAGGATGCCCAGGTTGGAATTCTCTAGTTTTCACTATTGGGAGCTGTGTTTTCTTTCCATTTCTCAGGTATAGGCTCTGAGCCAGGGAACGAATGACAGGAAGTGGTGATCAAGATTTTGAGCAAATGGTGCTCCTTTGCTTCTCACCCTTGTGTCCTCAGGGTCGGGGTCTAAGAGCGGCCAGAGCACATTTCTCACAGGTTCCGTGTGCTATTTTGGGAAGAGGGCCAAGCAGTCACCCAGGGCAAAATCTGGCACAGACCCCTCATAGCCTGTTTTGAATTTGCTTCTCTAATTCTGCCTTTTGACCAGTGGGTTCCAGGGGACACTGTCTCCCCCCGCCCTTGCTGTGCAGGCCTGCTTAGCTGGTGGTGGTTTGAGGTGAGCCAGAGCTACTTCTCACTCCCGCCCTGCCAATTCTGCAAATAGTTCTGGGTGTCTGGTCCTCATTAGGTTTGGCTGAGTTGACAGTTTACAGCTTCACCCTCAAGTGCCACCTCACCTGTGGTTGACCAGATGCCCCCATATTCACTTTTGAAGAAAAGGCCACAAGGGACTGCTCAGGTGGTTGCCAGAGCTTGTCCTCTAGGCTTGCTCACCATGTAACTCCACTGCCGCTGTCACCACCTTCCCGTCCAGGAGGCCAGCCTACCACAGGCCTCTCCTCCTCACCCGGGGCTTTGCCAAACTCTCTGGATGGCAGCCATCTTGAGTTTCTCCTGGACCCTACGGCCCGTCTGGGTTCTCTCACAAGTTGTAAGAGAAACAAACTGAAAATGTGCTAAGTCCTTCATCACCTCCTCCTTTTTCCAGCGTCTCATTTGAAGTTCTGTGCGTATTCCCAGACTCACACTTCTTACTAATTTTCATAAACATAATTCCATGTGGCAGCTCAAGGTAAACATCTTAGCTTTACAGTCTTTACAATTAGACTTTCTCTTGCAGCCAGGATGGATCAGCTGTACTTAAGAAAAACACACAAAATAAAGGTTTTGAAGTGTGTCCTTTGTTTCTGAAGCATCTGACCTGTTTTGCTATTTACAGGAGGGAATCTTTAGAAATATCCAAATCCAGGGCATTTCCAAACATCTGAGTGCTCGGCTGGGTAAAAATACAATCTAAGTATTTCCTTTCACATTTGCATTATGATGAGTCAGGGCTTTTGAAGCATGAATTGCCTTTTCCGAAATGTTTTCTATTACAGCTGTGTCTTTTTTTTTTTTTTTTTTTTTTTGCTTGGTGACCCAATTACATGACTCTTCAGCATGGAAAAATTCACATTAGTTTAAAAATACATCGTTGAACCTTCATAACAGGTTTTGTAAGGTTGTGTTTCATAAACTTTTATAAAGTTAATTTTGTCATTCTAGGGCGTAGGAAAAAGGGGCTCTTGTTTTTTTTTTTTTTAAAGGTGTTTTGAGACAGGACAGAGACAGAAACTAGAAAGGGTGGTGAAGATCTCTTTTGAATGTATCCTTTTTATCCATTCATTATTGTACGGGAAAAAGTTGGCGTTGGATCGAAACATTCCTGATTATTTAAACCAGAGCACATCTGGCTGTGGAGCTTCGACATCTTGGATGATTTAGAGTTCTTCCATTTTCCTTTACCCAGAGGTACAACCATGAGTCCACGATCATCTGTTTGCCCCTCATATCTTTGAACAGTGGACTCTTTAAAAGATTATTGAGTTTATTTCATTACTTAGACACATTCCAAGAGTTCTGGAAAAACATTGCTTCAGATAGAATATAATCTGGAGATTTACATTCTTTAGAACTTGCTTCTCAGGAGATGCTTTAGCACAGTTTTTCCAAAACTAAATTATTTATAGCTCTGATATTTTCTTTATAATTGATTCCAACTAGTTCATCATCATTGAAGCAAGGATTATACTCCCCTTTTAAAGCCGAGGCATTTGCTTCCAAATGAGAATTTAAAGAAAATTCAGTGTTTAATTTTTTTCCTCCTTATCTTTTCTGGGAGTAGATATATTGTGTGCGTGGTCAACACACCTGCCAAAGTCAACTTTTAAAATAGACATAACGTAAGACCAGCACACAGCTCAGCCTTGTTCTCTGGTGGAGCTCGTCTCTGAGGGTTGGTTTGCCAGCCATGAAGCCCGTAGAGAGACATTTGTTAAAAAAAAAAAAAAAAAAAAAGATTGGTTTTGTTTTGAACCACCTCATTCACCAATGACATCATTCAGTGCAACTTGATATAGAAGTATCAAGCGTACCTTTCCCCACTGCAGATGCATTTTACAAATGGCACTTACCTGGTATGTAGTGGGAACACTTGGTGTGACGTCTGCAGTTGCAGTGGTGTTGCTGGTTTCCTTGATGCTCCATGTGACTGTCTGCTTCTCTCAACACAGGCTAGGGGCGCAGTTAACACAGGGTTGTCCCTGCGATTCTTCCAAGGGCCCTCGCCTTCATCGTCAGGGATTTTAAGGCACTGGGAGATGAAAAGGCAGCTGGGACCAGTACACATCCTATAAAACAGTGCTCTTGGGGACTTTTAGGCTGTGGACTGGTACCAGAAGCCAAACAAACGATCTTATGGTGCAGAGAAAGCATTGAGGATCAGTATCTGAAATTTGGAGACAGACTCACTGCCAGTATTTTAAGAAATGAAGAGAGAAAATTTTTTAAAAAATTGCTCAGCCTTCAAATAAAGGGTAGTTGAATGATCTATCATGTGGATATACATGTAATTAAAAAAGTAAGGAGGATATATTTTAGCCTTTAGTGGTCTTTTGTTTGTGTTTTCTATATGCTATCTAGCCAGGCTTGAATAACTAACAGAATGCCACAGTACTAGAGCTTGTAGTGGGTAGAATGTGTCCCCCAAAAGAAAAGTTCAAGTCCTGTCTCCTGGTACCTGTGAGTGAGAACCTAGCCGGAAATAGAGGCTTTGCAGATGCCATTAAGTTAAGGATCTCAGGATGAAATCATACTGGGTTTGGGATGGGTCTCACCCATACCTGATTTAGATGATATTTACACGAGACATTGGACTGTAGACTTTTGAGTTGATGCTGGAACGGGTTAAGACTTTTGGGACTGTTGGGGTGGAATGAATGTATTTTATAGGTGAAAAGGACTGGAATTTGGAGGGGGAAGCATAGGAACAGGATACAATGGATTAAATGCTTATGCCTCCCAAATTCATGTGTTGAAATCCTAACCCCTCCAATGTGATGGTGTTTTGAGATGTGGCCTTTGGGAGATGATTAGCTCATGAAAGCAGAGCCCAAATGAATAGATTGGTATTTTTATCCAAAAGATCTCAGAGAGCTTTCTTATCCCTCCTACCATGTCAAGGACACAGCGAGAAGACGTTCATCTGGGAACCAGGAAGTGGGTTCTCACCACACAGCAAATCTGCTGGCCTCTTGACCTTGGACTGCTCAGCTTCCTGTGACAAGCAAGTGTCTGTTGTTTCTAAGCCACCCAGACGATGGTATTGTGTTATAGCAGCCCAAATGCAGTAAGACAGCTGTAAAAGGAACATGGAAACAGATGTGGAGAGTGGACTCTGGTTGCCTGTTGCTTCCTACTTCCTTCCAAATAGATTCTGGGTTTTGATCATGTATCTGCACCCTCTTTGGCACAGTCATATGCTTCAGGGGAAGCTAACCCTATATCCAGGTGCCTCAGGTGTCTCAACAGGTAACACCAATAATGCTACTCCCCTCACCAGTGATTGGCTAAGTAGTGGACATGTGAACTAATCTTGGCCAATGAAATGTGAAGGGAATTCTGATGGGGGGCGGGAAAGGAGGGGATACTTCTGGAAATATCTCTTCATATCTGAGAGAAAGTACAGAAAGAAAAACTCCCTTCTTCCTCTGGACATTGCATATCTGCATATGGTATCTAGAACTGGGGCATACATGTGCTGAAGATGAAACCAACACAGGGGTAGCAACAAAACGAGAGAATAAGACAGGGTCGTTGGTGACAGTATGACACCACTGAACCACATCCTACCTTCGAGTCTCCTGCTAAATTACATTACTATTTACATTATTGTTTCAACCAGTGGAAATCAGTGTTTCTGTCACTCATTGTTGAAAGCATAGTGGGTCTTCCTGGAGGAAGTGACGTCTGAAAGATGACTAGGAGTTAGATGGAGAAAAGTGTGATAGAGTGTTCTAGACAGAGCTTCTGTGACAGTTTTAAAGGGAGAGACTATCCCCCCTCTCCCGTCACCGCCCGGCATCTGAGACCCTGAACACTGTCTGGAACAGGGAATGCAGGTGGTGATATTTGTGCAGAGATGGGGAAGAAAGGAGGAACGGAGGGGCATAGAACCAGAGAAGGGAAACAGAAGTCAGATTAGAAATAGTGCAGAAGTTCACAAGGATTCACGCGGGGGAGACCGAAGCTGGGGGTTAAGTAGGAGAATAAGTTGGTTCAGTGGAGACACGATGGATTCCTGGATAAGGTGGTGGCCGTGGAAATGAAAACCAGGGATGGAGGGAGAAGACACCAAGGAGGTAGAGCCTGGGGTATTTGGCAATCCAAGAACTATGAGGGGAGATGGAGGAGCCCTGTGGAGAGATGGGCACAGCCAAGCTGATGCCGAGAACCTCGGGTGAGTGACTCAGAAGGTGCAGTTATCACGAGAGGCTGGTTAGGAAGGAGTACCGGGCTGGCCTGGGAGAGCAGGAGAGGACGAAAACAGTGATCAGTTCTGGGTTTTCTGAGCGAGCAGCACTGAGACCGACCACACCAGACACAGACGGGAGGGGCTTCACTCGTGTGGACGGATGGGTGATTGCAGCTGCAGGCAGTGGAGATCCTACCCTGGGTGAGGTCCAGGGTGCTGAAGGTGGCCTGTGAGCTCAGAGCTCTCTGCAATATTCTCAGGACTGCAGGGGTGCCCTGGTCCTATTCCCTCTCAGCAAACCGGCTGCGGCTGGTGACAGGCCTTGAGCTCTGACTCCAGCTCTTCCCATACTGTCTCTCTTGGTCCTGCGCCCTCGGCCTGCCCTCAGCCTGCCCTCGTCCAGTGTCTGGGTGGGACACTTAGAGCTCCCTCCATTCTCTTGGCAGTGGTTTCTACCCGGGGGCCAGGCTTAGTTTGCGAGTGCCAAAGTACCTAAGTCTTACAAATCAAAAGCCTTGGGTTTTCAAGACAATTGTCCCTGCTCTGTGAAAGTGTAATGAGATCTCTGGAAATCCCACACTTTTGTCTCTACATTCTGTTGGGCCTGTCTTCTCCGAATGTCCAGCTTTAATAGCCAGGAAGCCAGAATGAATATATCAGACTGTTATTTCAGTACAGGTGGTAGCCACAGAAAGATGGAAAGTGAGAGAAATGTGGGCTGCTAAGGTGAGACAGAGAGAACAAACTGGGTTAATCAACGATGGAAATGCAGAAACCTACTCAGCATGCATGCAACCCACCGTGATGGAGAGAGAGGGCCTCGCGGTTTACCATCTGACCATCCAAGGCTTCATGGTCAGTTTGAAAGTAGGAAAAAGGCTCCCTAGCTTAATGGCTGTTTTCTATTTTGTTGTGTTTTTTTTTTTTTTTTTTGCCTCAAGCTGTATGGGATTACAAATTGGGGTACAGGTGGTTTGGGGCCAGCATTCCAATTGGAATGCCGACCCCTGGCTTCCTGGTTCTGGGAAGATGCGAGGAAATCCTTTGGCACAAAGCAAGCAAACAAACACACACCCAAACAAAACACGAAAACCCCACACCGAAAACTTTCCGCTTGCAAACATGTTTTTGTCACTGCCAAAGGCTTAGGATTGCAACATTTGGGCGTCTTTGGCCCCAAACCCGCGGACGCTGCAGTTTTCCCAAAGCATCTAAAATAAAGAATTCCTTTTTGGCAAAAACAGTATATTTGTAAACAGAAAGCCTTTATTTTCGAGAAACTCAATTCCCCTGTAGATGTAGAGGATTCAGAATAAAGCCCCCTGTGGCTATTTTCCGTCTGCTTCTCCCACTCCAGATTGTCACTGGCAGGTAGCAAACGTCTCTAGCTTGTGTGTGTGTGGTTTCCATTAACTGGGTGTGTGTTTGGAATTTCTGCTTGTCGGCCAATTGTTGATTGCCTTCTGGTGCTTCTTGAGGGAAAGCTTTGCCATCAGGCACTGGATTCTTCCAGACTCCAGGTTTTTTGTGCCCCAGGATCATGAAGTTGGGAGCGTCCCTGAGATAGGGCCAAATCTCCCGATTCTTGTCAGGAAACCTACCCCACCCATCTGAACAGCGAACCTGGGACAAAGCACAGATCTGAAGTCGGACTAGCTTGTTTTCTAGCTTCTTTTCAGAACCACTTGACTGCTAAAAAGGGAGCTGTGTCTTTCCTTCCCAGGAGCTCAGGTGTCATCTTTTTCTCTCCCTCTTCTCCCTGTCAAATCCTGTTCACACAGAAGGCAGTGATAACCTTCTTGCTTTGGAGGGTGGGCCGTGGCCCTAACTAAATCTTGTAAACAATTCTCACTGAATATTCAAAATTTAAAAAAACCTTGGTCTAACATCTCAAGACAAAAGATAGTTTTTTATTTGTGGTATTTCTGGGCTTGGCCACAGAAGGAAATGATATATTTATTGAGGTGAAATTCAACATAAAAGTAACCACTTTAAAGTGAACAATTCAGTGGCATTTTGTGCATTTACAATGTTGGGTAACCAACACCCCTAGCTAGTTCCAGAACATTTTCACCACTCAATGTATAAACGCCTTACCTGTAAGCACTCTGTCCCCATTCTTCCCTCTCCCCAGCCCCTGGCAACCACCAGTTTGCTGTCTGTGTCTCTCATTGGATCCGCTGATGCTGGATATGTCATATCAGTGGATTCATACAACATGTGGCCTTTTGTGTCCACCTTCTTTCACTTAGCATCAGGTTTTCAAGGTTCATCCATATCAGGAGGACATTTGTCTGTGAAATAAATCATGCTGCAGAGCCATTATGTCTCCTACTTCAAACTGAGTAGAAGCTTTAAGAACCTGTGGGAGGAACGTGATGCTTGCAAGGCCCTGGGAAGACCATCAGATGCCGCAGAGGTGCAGGGGGACCACCTTTCCATCCTCTCACTCTGTTGTACCCTCGCTCTGGCCCTGGGTGATGCCCTTGCTCCTTCTTTCCAGCCTTGCTTCACACAGAGGATGCTGAATTGAGACAATGGGAACAAACTATTATACTTCTCATTGTGTGTGTTCGATATCTCCATGCTTTGCCTCTGTGTATCTGGGTTCAGTAGACCTTGAGAGAAAATGAATCTCACAGCAATCAGGGAGAAAAGGAGTGGGTTTCTAAACTTTGAGCACTTTTCATCTTGTTAGGTGGCCACGAGGTCTTGTTGGAGAGAGGTGGAAGCGGGCAGTATCTTACTGTACTATCTGGACTGGAAGAGGATGTTGAGTGAAGAGAATTCTTGGAAGAAGTCATGCAAAGTTTTAGTCTATGCCTGTAGTGAATTTATTATAAGGATATAAACTTAAAAATGGTTTGCCATATGGCTTTTTCTCTTTCATGCTTTATTACTATTGTCTTTTCATTGTTTAAAAAAACCTCAGTCTGACATCATTCCTATGGTTATTATTGAGTTTACCTGTTTTAATTTTTCCCCCTCTCTTTTTATATTCTCACTATTTGTTAAAAACTTTATCTGGAAGTCAAAGAATCCATCCTTCTGGAAATGGCATTTATTCATTCTGGAATTGGGAATTTGCATCTACTAAATTTTAACGATTTTTTGACTCGGAGCTGATCGTGCTTACAGAGAGCAGTTAGTCTTCAAGCGGCCTTATCTAGCCACTAGATGGCGCGCACATGCTATTGTAAACGGATCCTGATACCGTGTTTCCTCGAAAATAAGACCTAACCGGAAAATAAGCCCTCGCATGATGTTTCAGGAGGACATCCCCTGAACATAAACCCTAATGCGTCTTTTGGAGCAAAAATTAATCTAAGACCCGGTCTTATTTTCAGGGAAACATGGGATTAAACTATTTGGGAAAACAGTTTGTCTTCATTGAAGTAAATTTAAGAATTGACCCTACAAACTATGTTTTGTGGATTAAAGATCACCCCCGCCCCACTGCCTCCTTGATGGCCTTTTTCACTATGTCATCATGATTAAGCACTAGGTTCAAATACTGCCTCCGTCATTTACTTGCTATATGACCTTGAGTAAGTCATTTAACTTCAGCGTTCTGATCTACAAAGTGGAGCTAATAATAACACATACCTCATAGGGTGGTGATGGGAATTGAAAAGATAATATATATTAAAGCACATAGTGTTATATGTGTTTGCTTTAAAAGAAACCACAAAACTTTTTACCCCCAGCTTTACAAGGTATAACTGATCCATAATTTTAAGGTGTGCAATGTGAAATATATATATATGTATATATATATATACACACACACACACACATATAGTGAAATGATTGCCACAGTAGGGTTAGTTCTGTCTTTGCATTTGTTATCAATATTTTTGTGCTTTCCTGCTAATCATTTAGACAAATGTTTCCCAAGTAGCAGGTCAAGAACTAGCAATATCAGACTCACTTAAGGATCTTATTTAAAATACAGATTTATGAGCGCCATGTCTGGAGCATCTATTTCAGTAGTTTTGAGGTAAGGCTTAGGGATTTATGTTCTTTAAAAGCTTTTCTGATGCTCAGCTAGGGTTGGGGATCGGTGACAGAGACTACCCGGGGATGTTGCTGCCTACCTACGTCCAACTGCGGTGTAAGAAGCTAAAAACGCTATCTACGCACTTGCGATTTACAATCCCCCTTCAACACAGAGTGTGTGCCATCCAAATCTCTGTCCATTAGGATGATTTTTTTTCTCACCTTTGACTGTCAAGGTTACCCCCGGAATGAGGCTGAACTGCAGCCATGGGCTATTTTTTGGCTTGTCCCCTCATATTCAGCTGACCACTGGATACATCAAGCTTGGGCATTTTCCTCCATCATCAGCTGGTCATAATAGACCTTCTGTGTGGTTATAGGTCTGAACTAAGGAGACACTGATTCAACAGTGGTGAATGACATGGGCGTCTGGTCTACCTGCTTGTGTAGCTCGCTTATGCCCTTGTTCTGGAGGTACCACTGTCATCTTACAATGGATTGCTGTTGGGTCTGCCCAACCATGTGGCTTGATGTATGTGATGGAACCTGGCTCATCATGGATGATTGGATACTTGGTGTCTCATCAGGTACCCCATCTCTTCCAGGGCCCCATAGCATACTAGAAGTTGTTTTTTTCTAAAGCTGTGTAGTTATTTGCAGTAGGTGACATGGCCTTGCTCCAGAACATGAAGTGTCTGAGTTGTGGTTTTCTAAATGTGGATTGCCAAAATTCCATACAGTATCTTTTTCCATCACCAATACTTTTAACATCACTAAGTCTGCAGGCTTAAGCTGTAGGGCCACTTGCTCTGCAGCTGGGACCTTTGGCAGGGCCTTTTTCTGTTTTGGCTCGCATTCACAACGTTTGTGTCTCTCGTTGTATGGGTATGAACAGTATTCCCAGCTGTGGAATTTAAGCCTCCAGAACCCCAAGAAGCCCACTGGGTATTGTACTGCTTTCTTTGTTTTAGAAGGGGCAAGATACAATAATTAGTTCTTTACTTAAGCTGAGATGTCCTAGAATGCCCCAGACCCTGGACCTTAAAAAGTGTGCTGATGTGGCAGGCCCCTGAACCTTCACAGAGGTCATTTCCCATTGTCTCTGTTGCATGAGTCTGACTCACGAAGGCCCCCAGCACTCCGTGTTCATCAGCTCTGATTTACATGATGTCATCAGCAGCGTGATGTTCTGCAGATGTCCAGCTGGTCCAGGTCTCCTCAGACTGTATTATGACAGAGAGGGGGAGAGTTAACTGGCCCTGGGGCAACACTGTAAGTGAATACTGTTGTTTGTTCTGAGTAAATGTGAACTGTTTCTGATCCTCCTTTTTGATAGGGATGAAAAGGACACAGTCCCCAGATCAAAGGCTGCAGACTGAGTACCTGAGCCCGTGCTTAAGTAAAGAAGCTTTAGTGGCAGCTGTGGGCTGCTGCCTGTTTGCGTTTGCAGAGTCTGTCATCCTCCAGGAGCCATCTGGTTTCTGCCAGGAACAGGCTGAGTAATGAAATGGTGATATGCTAAGGGCCACACCCTGCATCCTGTAGGTTTCAAGAGTAGTTCTAAACTTAAAATCCAAACCAGGATATGATGTTGTTTTTGATTTACTGCCTTGGCTGGGGTGGGGGACAGTTTTAGAAGCTTCTGCTTGACTTCCTCACTATGAAAGCTCTTATCTGTGTGGGCGTTTGCCACTGTCAACTAAATTCCCGTTATACATGGGGACTAGGGTAATGGCTGCCACATGGGTCCACTCATCCAGCTTCCTGGTCACCCATGTTGATTCTTCTGATGGGACAGGCTGAGCAATACTTTGGTTGGCTGCTCTGCCTGCCCACTAGGTGTGCTGTTCACTAAAAACCATCTCTTATCTCTTCCTGGATGACCCCCGCAGAAGATGCTCTCTGGCATTACCACTCATTAGGATAATTGTCTATCTGGCTTTTGATAGCTGAGCTAAGCTGCCTGGTCTCTAATATTTTGGCCCTATAATCCCGATGGTTACCCCATGGTGGGCCTACTTTTGTAATGGTGTCTCCTACCATCAGCCCTGCCCCACTGAGAATGACACCCACTGAGATTTTCAGCCATGTCAGTAGCTATTGCCAAGAGCAATATCATGCTCCTTACTGCTTTGGTAAGTGGAGTACCCTCTGGGCTTTTCCACAAAACAGCATCGGCTGGATTTTCTGGCCCTACCTAGTATGTTCACTCTAGATGCCCACATCGCTGAGCCTTTGATTTTTCCTTCACTGTCCATCATGGCAGTTCTTGCATTTCTACTTCACTTAGTGTGGCCACTGCTTGCTCCAAATTTCCAAGAGCCACCTCAGCAGCACGCTAATACCACCCCTTGGAGTTCTTGTTGGGGTATTGTTATGGGCTGACTTGTGTCCTCCCATAAATTCATTTGTTGAAGTCCTAGCCCCTAGTACCTGTGATATGATTGTATTTTCAGGCATTGTCCTTACGGAGATAATTAAATTAAAATGAGATTAAGGTGGGCCCTCATCCAGTATGACTGTGTCTTTATAAGAGGAGGAGAGTGGGACACAGACCGGCACAGGAAGACCAGGTGAGGATAAGGAGAGAAGGTGGCTGTCTACAAGCCAAGGAGGGAGTCCTCAGCAGAATGCCCCCTCCTGAAACCTTGAACGGTAGAAAATGCTTTTCTGTTATTTCAGTCACCTGGTCTGCTTAGTCATGGCAGCGTGAGCAAACTAATACAGGTGTTGAATCCCGTATCACAGGAGGATGTTCCCATGATGATAAACTCTCCCTTGTCCACCTTTGTGCTCTGTCCCCTCCATCTTCTCCTGGCTCCGACCACACGTGTTGCCTGGGGCCTGCTGCTCCTTCAGGGTCTCCCCTTTTCTCCCTTAGTAAGCCCAGCATTTCCCTGGCTCGTTATGTTGTGACTTAAGGCTAGTTATTGGCCTAGTGGCCAGAGGGGACAGATGGATGTGTGTGAGTGCATGCACAGGTGTGTGCATCTTGCAGGGTGGAGGTCTCTGCACTGTGTCTTTGAGCAAAGGGAAGGGTCCAGCCAACAACAGAGAGGAGTGGACTCTTCTGGAGGCTCAGGGAGTTCAGGGTGTTCTAGGGATTCAAGATCAGAGGGCATCGTCCCGAGTGGCCCCACCTCATATCTGCCTGGTTCAGGCTTAAAATTCTTTGGGGCTCTGCTATTTTTATGACTAAGTCCTAGACCTGGTCCCCAGCTTTCTCTGTGATTGGAATACAAATGGCAGAGTTCCTTTATGTGCTGGCAGGGAGGCCTTCTGGCTTTCACACTTTGCATTTAATTGATGGTTAATGTCTTCAGGCTTTCATTGTCACTCTCCCAAACATCAATTGCCTTCAGCAACAGCCATCAGGTCTCACCTCTTATAATGACTCTTTCCCGTATATAGTTCTCAAACAGCTGATGCTTTGCACTGGCCATGCATTTCCTGCCGGATATACCACCCCCGTTCTCTATGCTGAAAGTTTGAGCAATTTCACTGCTACTTTGATCCAGGGACTATGTGATGGGGTCTTCATTGCTGGCTGACCCAGATATGAAATCCTATCAATGAGCCTCCACTTTCTTGAATCACTCCCGGCATCAGGGTGGGTTCCTGGGATGCAGACTCTGAGGGGGGCATTAACATGCGGGATGTCTGTTAGGGGGCGCTCCTGTGATCCAGGAAGGAAGGAATGGGAATGGGTAGAGGAGAAGTTGGACAGAGGTGCTGTCATCCCGTGGGAAGCTGTTGTGGCCTTCAAAGTCATGCTGAGTTGGGGCTGGAGGGTCAGGCTGTCAGGCTCCTGACCTGACAATCTGTAGTTGGATGCCAGCTGTTACAGGAAAACATCTTGTGCAGGTAGCCCCCTTCAGCCAAGGGCAGAGGAAAGACAGCTCTCCCAGCCCTGGGGAAATGCAGCCTGAGTCCTGAAGGTGGATCTGGAACATGCAGAGGGCATTTATGACAACGACCCAAAAGCATTCCTTTTATTGGGGCCACTTTGAACTTCACATGGGACACGACTCAGTGCTGATGCCTCCTTTTGGTGGATGGAGCAAAATGCTGAAATTGGGCCAAAAAATTGAAAACAGCACTTTGACCAGATGTACTGTCATGAAAGGTTTATTTTTGTTCTCTCCTGCGTCTAAGTATTTTCCACGAAGGCATGCTATCCTTGAAGGCTCAGTCCAGGCTCAGCCATCTCTGCTGCTTAGACACCAAATCTCGGGTGTGAATCTGAGCCTCCACCTGCCGCTGAGCTGTCATCAAGCCAGAAGTGACACTGAGCCAATTTAGCTGTCATCGACACGTTGGGAGCTGGTGAAGGTGAAGCAGGGGGACTGCAGACGTAGACACAACGGGCTCACGCAGTTTCTGATCTGCACATCCCAGAGACGACCACAACAAAAGCTCCAAAGAGGAAAGGTCAGACCCATGAAGTGCTATTTGTTTTCACTGAAACTTCATCCCACCCACTTAACACCCGTCTAACCAGCAACGGAATCAATTACCACGTGTCAGCCCGAAATCTGACACAAGAAATGAAAGAAGGACACAACCTCCCCAGGGGGCTAGCAGGCGGGCAGAGAGGGCGGGGGAGAGAGAAAACTCGGGAAGGAAGCCATGAATGAGCCACTCTCTCCTGTAACTAAGGGTTAAAGGTGCCTGACACTTGCTTCCCTTCCCTCTCTCATCTTCGGCCTTGGATCAGTGTTACCAGGTGTACCGTTGGGCATTTCTATCGCTCGGGGTGGTCAGCAAGCCTGTGAGGTTATCTGACTTTGGTTACATCAGATACTCCCTTTAATAATTGAAGAACCAAAAGTTCTAGACGTTTATTATTTTCTAGAGCTCCAGGAGGAGAATTCCTGGCAGATCATGGGTGCCGCCATGCCTGTTTGAACTGACTGAGTTGCTGCATTTCTCAGGCTTCTGTTAAGTGTGGTGTGAGCTCGACCACTGCCCCCATTTCAGGTGACGCCATTCACTTGTTACGTTTATGGAAGTCTTGAAGAGAGAGCTCTGTGGGCTGTTCTGGCAGAACCCCTGAAGTTCAGTGGAGAATCTCAGTAGGACTAGTTAGCTTAGTGCTGTTTCACCAGCTCTAGTAAGTAGACATTTTCAGTTTCCCAAAGGTAAGTTTCTTTGTTCGTAAAGGACACCAAACCCTTCAACTTTTATTACTAGGCTCTGAGGATAAAGAATGCTCTCATCTTCAGGTAGAACATCAGGTGGTCGTTTTCTAATTTGCTCTATGAATGGTGTTGTCCCTCAGATCCCCCTACTGTGTTCCACGTGTGAAGCACTGATTAACCAGAGACTCAGGCACAGAAAGCAGGAAGCATTGCTCCAGATAGCCCGGTGGTTATTAAAAGACATTTCCAGTAATCGGCAGGAATTAATAAGAGGCAAAATTTTTTGCTCAGCCAGATAATTAAACTTGTCAGTGGGCTTGTAAGCGGCATGCTAATGAATGGCTCTTGCAGTTGTCCTTTGTCTCAGTTGTTAGTTCCATTTGTGTTATCATAGTGATGATGCCTCTTTATGACACTACTTTCAGATGATTTCTTCTCATCTAAATGTTGCCTGCAGAGAGAGGTGTGTGTGCTCATTCATTCTTTTTGCTCTCTGGAAGAGAAACCATGCCATCTACGTGCATGGTTTATTTACTTCATATGTAGTAACGCCACTTAGGTCTTCGTCATTGTACTGGCTCTTCCTTTCCCCAGGCTCAGCTCGGTACCTCTATCTCCAGGTGACCGTTGTCCTCGCTGTCTCCCAGACACCTTAAACTCAGCACAAAGTGTCATCAGTCATTTTTTCCTGACTTGTCTTCTCCTCCCTATCTCTTCTCCATTGCAAACATGGGAGCAATTCCCAGGGGTCACTTAAGCTTGAAACCTGAGATACTTTCTTGAACCCGTGTCCCTTATCCTGACATCATCAGATGTTACTGATTTTGCCTCCTAAATATTTCTCACATTTGCCCTTCTTCACCATTCATGCTACTGTGGCCCTATTTTACAGAGTTCTTACCTCTGTGGCTTTGCTCATGATCCCTTCTTGCTAGACTGTGTCTTTTTCTTCTTTTTCTTTTTAACTAGTGAAACTTAACACTTTCAAAACTCAAACCAGGCATCACTTTTTATAAAAGACAACATCAATTACTTAATTGTTTTCAAAATCTGCATTTTTTTCTTTTGTTGTCTCCCTTAATTCCATCCCTCTCTCCAGCTCTCCCAGTTAGAAAGTTTTGAATCATCTTTTGCCCCCCAGATGGTATTAGTTACCAAATATTGACTTATTACTGGATTTTACCCATTGTTTCCCTGTCTCCACCACCACTCTTTAGGTTGAAGCCTGCCTGATTTTTATGTAAGCCAGTACACTTGTCCCCTAGCCAATCTTTCTTCCCCATTCTTCCAACTTTCATGCCGTCCTTTGGCTTACCATCGGATTTATCTTTCTAAAGTCCTTCTTTGTTTAAAACCTTGTCTGTACCCAATCTCTACAGAGAAATATCCTAACTCCCTAGCATTGCATTTGGAGCCATTTACAACCTGACCCTAATTTACCATTTTTGTAGCAGGTGCTGCCATGCCCCCCTAACTTCCAGTGTCTCCCAGGTTACCAGCTGCCTCACAGCTGTGCTATTCTCATGCTTTTGGCCTGTGGCCATGCTGTTCTTGACTGGGGACTTCTCTGGGTGTTGAAATCCTACCTACCTCTTAAGACCTAATTTAAAGTGAACTACCACATGAAGTCCCTCCTGATTCTGCCATTGAGGACAGACTGCCTTTTCCCTGCAATCTTGATGCCATGTAAACCCCTCGTTTTCTGTCTATCACAGTCAGCCCAGCATGAATGAGCACTTCCGTATCTATTTTCTTCTGCTGTTGTGGATGCCCGAGGGATGTATTTCATTGCCATTCGTCCTCCTCAGTACTTCCGTTTAGCAGCGCCTCATTACATCCCTTTTAAGAAATTGAAGACTATGAACTTTAAATGTATATTTCAAAAAGAGAGCTTTTTATTTTTTGATTGTGTTCATTTTTAATCTTTGCTGTCATTTCTAAAATCTTTATTAACATTAAACACATACTGACTATCTTCTGTCTTTTAAAAAATTTAATCCAGTCAAACACTTAGTTACTTTGTAACCATAAGGTAGAATTGATGTAAGAAAGACCGAAAAGTGTTTCTGATCTGTTGATTTAAAAATAATCATTTGATGGATTTCAACTTGGTGTTTCAAACTGGAGCCCGTATAGACAAAGCTCAAATCAAGTGCCATGTAGTCACTTTTTCTGGTTTTGGTCAGGCATGGATCCTGCTCTAAGGAATTCACTTTATTTTTCTTCTACAGTTCAGGGGATGGATCGGTAGAAGTGAACAGCCTAGACTATATCTTGCTACATAATAAATGGATGTCGGATGAAATGCGCTATATATATGTATATGTGAATAATGCGAACATGTGGACAACAGATGAGTTTTAGATGTGACTAACATACTCATTAGGCATTTTTAGCAAAATTCTCCACTGGACTCATTGTCCTGAAGTTGAAATACAAGAAGTTGACTGTCTAGTATGTTCTTCCGATTCCAGAAGTTTAACTCA
Organism: Rhinolophus hipposideros; assembly: GCF_964194185.1. Classification (NCBI taxonomy): domain Eukaryota; kingdom Metazoa; phylum Chordata; class Mammalia; order Chiroptera; family Rhinolophidae; genus Rhinolophus; species Rhinolophus hipposideros. The sequence continues at coordinate 102,983,899 of NC_138048.1, read as the reverse complement.
GATCCCTTTGAAGTCTTTTATTATGATTGATGAGTCATTTCAACATTGTGCTGCACTCAAAGGCCCTCAATAAAAGATAAAATCGAATGCCTTACTAATCAAGGATACCACAAAAGATTGGAAATCAGGCGAAAATGGGACATGAGCAGTAATAACTAAGCTTAAAAACTAGTATCAATCACTACAAATTTCAAAAGAGTTTGGAAACATTTAAAACTCTTCAAAAGTGCGCCTGACTGATTTCAGGAACCACTTGAAAAATACTTGAGTGCTATTTGTAATAGAAGCAAATCCCAGTTTGATATTCTTCTCAAGTGAATGTTTTGTAATAGAGTTTGGCATCACAAAGCCAGGTTGGAGGAAGGTCTGCTGCCTATTTGTGAGCAGAGATTCCCAGGATAGGACTGGTTGGGTCTCCACGTCTATGTTAGCCACTGATGGGACAAAAATCACTTTTTTTAGGGAGGTCGTCTTATGTCCAGGTGGGGAAGGTTATCACCCACAGACTAAGATTTTGGGGTTCTTGGCAAGGACTATCAAGGACCCAACTTACTCTTCATTCCGCTCTCAACGCCCTGAGATAACCTCCGTGAGATGACTGAGGCCTAATACTGCACTCGAGGGAGCTCAAGACTAAAGTGCTACCATGCCTGGGAGAGGCTTAGAATAAATGCACTGTGGGAAACTACAGAAGCAGAGCTGCCCAGCCCAGGGGGCCGGTGAGGGCACAGTGGTGTTAACCAGGCCAGTGAGCAAAGCAGACTAAGGGATCACGACTGTAAGGCCAAGAATTCAGAATGCATCCTGAAACCACAAATTCCAAAGTGGTTTGGAAAGTGAAGATAAGGAACTTCCCCCATGTCTTATTATCTAGTTCTCCCCACCCCATTATTTTCAACTAGGAATTGAACCCTCACATGGTGTATCAGACAGGACAGTTGTCCAGCCCAACCTTGCCATTGTCTTACAGACGTGTCTCATTACTTGTCTTGTTACTCCCTGGATCAGAAATCTTCGCTGACCCTCTCTTCTTTTTAAGAGGCCGTCCGTGATCTGTAGCTGGTGGTCAGAGCCATCTCAAAACTGGCTCAGACTTACTCCCCAACATTAATTCTTTACCAGAGTCATAGTTACTCTAAATGTACCTTCAATCTGCCTGTCTCAGTACCTTTGCTAATGTGCTTTATTGACCCTCCGAATGATTTTCTTCTTTTCCAGTGGAAACTTTGCCTAGATTCAAAGACCCTCTCCCATCTCACCACGTCTGGGTAAGCTGCTTAGGTCCCCCATAATAGAGGAGGTCATTTCCTCTTTTATGCCTGTAAGGTATCTCCTGGCTTTGTCACCTTCATGACACTTAGTCCGTGCTGCCGAGTGCTGTCACCCTATGTACCGATTGAGAATCCTGGACTGCTGTGCCTCTTTCATGTCTCTGTATGACTCTTGGTATCTAAAGTAGTGTACATAGAAACCCATCCATTCATCCATCCATTCATTTCTCTATTGAATACCTCCTCTGTCCAGCTCTGTGCTCGTCCTTGGAAATATGGCAATGAGCAATAAAATCATGGTGCCTGTCTTCACAGAGTTTACAACTTGTGGGGGAAAGAAATGGTCACACAACTAACAGTCATAATACTTGGTGAGGCTTGCACTTATTAAAGGCTTGCTCTGTGCTACTGATTATGCTAAGTACTTCTTCATAATACCTTACTGAATTCTCATTACCAGCCCTGGAGATAAGCATTATTATCCCCTTCCTACAGACCAGGGGATCGAAGCTTAGCATGCTGGTTAGGTTAACTTGTCCAGAGCCACCTAGCTGTTGGGAGAACGGGAGCTTGACTCAGTCTGTCTGATGCTGGAACTTGTGGTTTTTTAAATTAAATTTATTGGGGTGACAGTAGTTAGTAAAATTACATAGGTTTCAAGTGCACGGTTATCTACTACATCATCTGTATATCACATTGTGTGCTTACCACCAGAGTCAGTTCTCCTTCCATCACCATGTATTTGAACCCCTTTATCCTCTTCTTCCACCCCCACTTACCCTCTGGTAACCACTAAACTCTTGTCTGTGTCTATGAGTTTCTATTTCTTTATTTGTGTGTCTGTTCCTTTGTTGCTTTCAGTTTTACATCCCACATGTGAGTGAAGTCATATGGTTCTCGACTTTTTCTGTCTGACTTATTTCACTTAGCATAATAATCTCAAGATCCATCCATATTGCAAATGGCACTATTTCATCTTTTCTTATGGCACAGTAGTAATCCATTGTGTATGTATACCACATCTTCTTTATCCGACCATCTATCGAAAGACACGTTGGTTGTTTCCATGTCTTAGAGCTTGTGTTTTTCAACCACCACGTGATATAAATAATCACTAATACTAGAGGGATGACAAATAGCACAAATACTGTGTGTTTCCTATGGCTGCTACAACAAATTACCACACACTCAGTGGTTTTATAACAACAACAATTATCTTAAAGATCTGCAGGTCAGAAATTCAACATGGGTCTCACCAGGCTAAAACCGAGTTGTGAGCATGACTGCATTCCTTCTGGAGGCTCTAGGCGGGGAATTCCATTTCCTTGCCTTTTCCAGCTTCTGGAAGCCACCTGCGTTTCTTCACTCATCCCCCTTCCTCCAGCTTCGAAGCCAGCAATGTCGCTTCTCTGACTTGCCTATTGTCTTCACGTCTCTCTGTGACTATAGGTGAGAAAGTTTCCCTCTTTTTAAGGACTCATGTGTTTATATTGGGTCCACCTGGATAATCCTGGGTAATCTCCCTGTCTCAAAGATTCTTAATCACATCTGCATAGTCCTTTTTGTCATGTAAGGTAATATACTCTTATGTTCCAAAGGTTAGGACTTGGGTATATTTGGGGGCCACTATTCTACTGACCACACTGTAAGAGGGTGTAACAAGGGGAGCAGTTGGGAAGTGTAGGGAGGGCTCAGCCTTCTAGGGAGGGACAGGCACCCTAAACTGAGGACCAAGGAGGTGTCCTGCAAAGCCATAGAGCTGGGGCCTTAGCAAGTCTGAGAAAGGCCTGATGTGGTAAGTGGGGGGAAAGTGGCCCTGCTGAGGATGGAGAGAATGGTCATTGGAAACATGCCTGGCAGGCAGGGGAGGGATCTCATTAGATCCTGGGAGAACAGGGCAGTTCAGTAATAGGGTCAAGTAGGGAACGTGATTGATTTTCATTTTTAGATCATTCTCCTGTTGTGTAGAGAACAGGTCGGTAGGGAGCAAGAGTGGGTGCAGTTAGTAGGGTATTTCAATAGTTTGGGTAGGGGGAGTTGATGGCCAGGTGCAGGTGAAGAGAGGCAGTCTTGGCCCTTCCCCAGGCAGACAGCAGGGCTTCGTGATTGCTTAGATGTGGAGGTGAGGGGAAGACTTCCAGGTTTCTGAGTTGGGAAAACTGGAGTGGGTAGGGCTTCATGTTGACATGATGGCAGCTGGAGGAAGACCATGCTTGGGTAAGTGAGATGATTAGAGCCAAGTGGTGGCACAAAGAGCAAAGGCAATTAATACAAGAAAAAAATTCTTCTTGAGGATGGGAGGCCAGAGCTAAGTCAGCAGAGCCCTGGCAAAATCTGACAGAATCATGCATTTTGGTTTATATGATTGAATGTTTATCAAGGCCATACTGCTTGAAGAGGACCCAAATGCATGATGTTAAAGTGTCTTCTGGAAATTTATGCAGACCAAATATTCTGATTGTTGGTTTGGCTTAAGGGCAGTAGATATGTTGTATTTCAGCCTCTCTAGCTTAATAACCAAACATTCTTTTTTCTTCTCCCTTATACATGGTGCCTTTATGTGCCCTATATATTTCTTCTGATTCTCAGCCTGGTGGCAGTCCGATTCTTTGGGCATAGTATACACTCCTTGATCTTCAGTAAGATCCCTTTTGTTCTTCAGTAAATACATATCGAATTGTACATTTCAACAACATTGACATTTTGCCAAAAGAAAATTTTAGGGAAATATGGGCATGAGTGGATTATGGGGCTAAACAAGGAAAGATCAACCCACCCTGTGGCACTGAATTAACAGAATTGCATGTAGGTACAGTTAATCTTGTTTATATCTCCCAGTGTGATCACACTTACTAACCCATGTTGGGTGCAGAGGCTCAGTGTTAGAAAAGAATGGAGTAAATTCTCCCGGTGAGCAAGAACACCTCAGAATTTTCTGGTCTCCCGTTCATCCTCGGGAACTGCAGCTGTCTGACATGTGGGATGGTGTGGATGCCCGGACTTCTGTGGAGAGACTTCCCTGTTGTTCTTTTCTTTAGTCTGTTTCAGTGGTTCTCAAACTTCAGGAAGCATAAGATTTACTACACAGGGCTATACAGACAAAGCCAAGGATCTCATGTTTTCACAATTTAAGGCGATCTCAAGAGTATTTTTTCCTTTGGTGCTAATTTTAGAGCTTAGACTCCAGGTGGGTTCTTGGAACCTAGCATAATCTGGGACTGTGATTCCAGGTCTGATTTTGGGAGGTAGTTCAGCACCCTGCCTCTGCAAGGAATAAGGGCTAAAGTTAAGAGACAGCAGGGAGACTGATTAAACAATTAGAAGATGGCAAGCACTCTGTGGCCGGGTTTGTGGTAAAGAAAACCTGGGGTAGCAAATCCAGCAGAGACGTGCATATTAATTGTCACATGTCAGTGCAAGAGCAGGGGTGGACCTAGGATACATTCCATGAGATTCCTGTCCACGTGAAGGACCAAGGCTATCAGTGCTGTACAAGCAAAGGCTTGTCACAGTTTGTGCAGAGACAGGTATTGGGAGAACACTCAGCTTATGACACACACAATAATGCCACAGGCCAGACTCAGGCCACAGCTTCCGTGGCAGTCACTTTTATAGTCGCGTCATCACCTGCCATGTTACAATGAACCTATTAATTTGAAATTTTGTGGCTTTTTGTCATTATGATTATATTGATTTCAAATGTTACTTTATAGTTGTAGAGGTATTCTAAGCAGAAGTATTTTAAGGAGAGGTATTCTAATCGATTCCTAGTTTTTGGTGGGTTCATATTTAAGAAACACAATTCAAACAACTGGGGAGCTAGTACATCTGGTGTTGAATAGAAATCACTCCAAGAGTACATACTCCAGTTCATCTTCAAACACTTCTTGTGCACAGTGGGGTTGAGAGAGAAACAGATGATAAACATGGAACTTTTTTTTCCTATTAAAAGGGCCCAGGGCTTGCTCACCTCAGTGGAATGCTGCCACTATACTATTCTTAGGGCAATGAGAAAGCATGAAGCATCCTTCCTAGCTGCCTTTGTGTATGTCAGCTATGTGAAAATGGCACCAAGTGTCAAGTAAAAAAGTCCTTATTAATCCCATAGTCTCCAAAGAGCAAAGTTATAAAAAATATCAGATCCTGAAACTTCTGTACGTCTTTAGCACAATATATTTTAAATACATTTTGAAGTCCAGTTAGGAAAAAAAGAAAAAAAAAAACCCAACAACCCAAAAAAAGTACATACTCAAGTGAATTTAGCAGAAACACTCCTTTAAACTGCCATGTAGATAAGCCCTGGTTAAAAAATCAAAACATAACAAAACAAATGAACAAAACCTTGGGAAGAGCCCAGGCTTTGACTCTGCACTCCAAATCTTGACCCAAGCTGAGATTCCCTTGTGAAGCATAAAGAAGGTTAACCGTCAGGGCCTTAAACTTCCTGTGTCCGTAACACGTGTGGGGATTGACCAGCTGCTCATCTTCAGACGCCAGCATTTTGCGCATGCTCACTGAGTGAGGAATGGAAGGCAGTATGTGTTTCTGGGGTGATTTCTATTGGATGGCAACTGCGTCATTTAACGTGTGACTCTGCCACACAGAGTCACATTGTGGCTTCAGGGCACGTAGGCTGAAGTTTCCACATCGATTATGAAATGGACCACACAAGTGCACGTTGCTTTCCTGGGCTGTTGCCCACATTGCTTCTCTGTTTCCGAGTTATCACGATTGTGTCCATCTCAGCCTGGCCCAGCTGTGTTTGCTGAAGCCCATCTGCCTGCAGGCTCACCGTGGTCCTTGAGCCTGTTCTAACCAGTGTATTAAAAAGCCCATTTCCACTGGTGAATGGGGTCTGGATTGACTTCCATTTCCTTCTCCTCTGAGTCTGGTGAGCCCCAGATGTTCTGCCTACCCTGTGTGCCAACTGCAGCTTTCTTTTACTCTCTTATCTCTCCTGAAAGCTGGGTGAACGGCCCATTGATGACTTCTTCCTCAGCTCCTAGTTTGCATATTAATTGCCCACTGGGATTAGAACCCTTCCTGGCCCCTAGCTAGGGGAGGATTTTGTCACCTGAGTCTTGCATCCTTCTTTCTCCATGGGCTCTTGGGACCCCCCCAGCACTGGACCAGGTTGGATTCCTGGAGGAGTGCATAGTCAAAGCCTGGACTCTTTCTCTCAAGTCTTGGTCTAGATTGAGTCTCAGTACTCAGTAGAGTTCCTTCTCTGCATAAATGAGCTGACTTTTTAGTTTGATGGGTTTTGCTCAAAGCAGAATAATGTTAATTGCCCCTCATTGATATGAGAACTGCATTACTTCTTACTAAAAACATACTCAATCCATTAGGAATATTATTCATGTGGATTTGAAGGTGAAGTCCAGGCTTGGGGTCTCTCTAAGCAAGCTCACAACTGTTGTGATTCTGGGTCTTGGTATTTGGTGCAACGTAAGGGAAAAGAGAGGCTTTGAGCTGGTTTATAGGTTTATAGTACCTCACCATGAAGGTTTTCAGTAGTTTTTTTTTTTTTAAACATGTTTCTCAGGAGTGGTAGCTACTGAGCTAAGCAATTTCCTGTGACTCGTTCATTTGTCAGTCCAATCAGAGATACAATTGCTCCTCCCATCAGCACCAAGCAAATGTGGAAGGGCAGTGCTTGCCATTGCCTACACTTCAGCAGAAAGTTAAGTCCAGGGTGGACTGAACCAATCATTTGGTTTCTCAAGTTAACGTGAGAAAAAAAACCACACAAAACAAACTAAAATGTTCTAGGTCAAATTCATAAAATCCTCTCTAAGACTAAGGTCCATAAATTTAGTACCTATGTTTTCTTCTGTGCATTTCATTGTTTCAGGTCTCATGTTTAGGTCTTTGATCCATTTTGAGTTAATTTTTGTGTATGGTGACAAATAGCAGTCTAGTTTCATTCTTTTGTATGTGGTATTCCAATTTTCTCAGCATTCAGCCATAAGAAAAGATTAAATACTTCCATTTGTGACAACATAGATGGATCTTGAGATTATCATGCTAAGTGAAATCAATTGGATGAAAAATGTCGAGAACCATATGATTTCACTGATGTATGTATGGGATATAAAACGGAAAGCTACATGTGAACAAGGCAAACAAAAAACCTCATAGGTACAGATAATAGTATAGTGATTACCAGAGGGAAAGGCGGGTGAGTGGGAAGTAGAATAGGTTAAAGGGTGTCAAATATACAATGATGGAAGGAGATTTGGCTTTGGGTGGTGAACACTCAATGCAATACACAGATGATGTATTGTAGAACTATACACTTGAAACCTATATAATTTTATGAGGCAATGTCACCCAATAAATTTAATAAAAAAATGTAGAAGTCTAGAGAATAGCAACTTCTTGGTCTTCTCTCTGAGCTATCTCATCATTATTCTCTGGAAGAAGAATCAAGCTCTTTCCCTGTGCAGAAGGTCAAGTTACTAGACAAAGGGATGCATGGGAATGTCTACTTGTAGAGACGAATCATTTGAAACCCCTTTTGCAAACTATCACACAACCAGCCTCACTCCTGCTCCTTAACTTTCCATGCCCTCTTTTGTGCTTTTCATTGGTCGCCACTGTTCATGCCAGATGTCCAGATGGATAGCTGGCTGTACATCTTTAAACCAAGCCCCAGCCCTTTCACAAACAAAGCCACCTTCTTGTGGGCCTCTCAGTGGGATTTTGGGATGCCTCAGTGAATTGGGTGAGTGATGGTGATTTGTCATTCAAAGACGGATGGTTTATTATAAATACCATAGACAATACTAGCCAAGAAAGTAGGTTTAGGGTTTGGTTGTTGGGGTAGATGATTGCAATTTTTCCAATTTTTATAGAAAAGGTCAAGTGCCAAAATGTAGTAGGAGGAGTTTGAGCACAGAGAGAAAGTTGAGAATTGGATGAGAATACAGGATTGGATAAAGTTTGATACTTTGGATACTTGTAACGATCTCAGGCTGTCCTAAAATATGTGAACTTTTCCAGCATCTTCATTCACTAATGAAAAAATTGTGACATCTGCAATTGCATTTATCCTTTAAATTTTCTCTCTAACCATTCTTTCGCATAGTCTGCTACTTCATTAGTAATGATTTCACTGACAGTTCCCTTAAACATTCTCTGAATTCAGGTGGAGGAAGATGGATTTTTAACTAATCTTTTTTAGCATGCATATATCATATAGGAGACTATTCTTTCTATTTTTCATTTGTTTTCTTTGGTGTTATCTGACATTAGGTTGTCTGAGCAAATTTAAGTGGTGAGTGAGTAATAACTGCCTTGTGATATGAAAAGATGGGTAAAAATTGCTATTTAACTCAATAGATAGACGGTCTACTTCCTATGTCTAAAATATTTAGGCAGGCAACTGCAATTTAGCAGACAGATTTGTGGATATATTTACAGAACTGGCCCATCTTTTGAAAATGGTGATTTGGACCAAATGAGTTAGATTTGCTGACTTCAAGCTCAGGTTTCCTGAATCAGTGCCAACCTCCTCTTCCTTTTGTGTGATGCGTGTGGTGTTGTAAATGCTAATTTTGTCTGTCTGCTGTACCCTTTCTTCTTACCTTCCACTGGTATCTTCCGACACGGCATCTGCCCCTTTTTTGATTAATTGAACTTTTAAGAGTGGTTTGAGTCTTTTAAAAAATTTCAATACCCAATTAGAGATTAGAGAGACAAACTCTTAAGAACCCCAGGCCCAAGATGCACCGAGGCACACAAAAAAATGAACCGTTTTCCTTTGACACGTCTTTGAATATTTATTTTAGCCAATTCCTTGGTGATTTTATCTGTGTAGTAATTTCAGTGTGGGGAAAAATGAAGCAGAACAGTTCTTTTTTTCTCCCAATTAATATGTGCACTGGTTAGGATTTTCAGTCCTTATTCCTGTGAAGACTGACTGGCACATTGGTTAATGGGTAGGACTTGGCCATGTTATGTAGTATGGTTTTGGTTACTATAACTCAGTACAGGAAATGTGAAAAAAAAAATAGTAAGTTGCCTCTTAAAAGAGAGGGAAATTTACTTGGGTTTGACCAAGGGAGATTCAGACCCCTAGCCCAGTTAGGTAAATTCTCTGGGTTGAGTTTCATTGGAAGATCGCCCCCTAATGGGATAATTACAGTGGGAAACCTGGTCAGCCTAGTTCTCTCACTGTCCACTCTACACAGATGAAACGAATGAGGAAGAAAAATGACGGCTGACTGGTTTTTCAGCTTTTGTTCCACAGATTCATGTGGCACATCTTAAAACTCCAAGTGCAAGTGGTGGAATCAGCCTTAAAACTTGCTAGGTGTGTATGTAAATATATATGTACATGAGTGTTTTGGACTAATTTGTTGGAAATATGACTCAATTATTAATTTAGAATTGTTTTGTTGTACAGGTATCGATACTTGCAAATTTTTGAATTGGTTAATTAAACAAAGAGTCAAAACAGATTGAGTGCTTACTCTGTGTTGTGTGGTGGGGTAAGGAAATTATTTATATGACACAACCCAGGGCCCCAGGAGTCTGTGATCTCAGGGTGGACACAAGAAAATAATCAGATTGAGGAGTTCTGATAGAACTTTGCCAGGGGCCAAGAGGGAAGGAAGAGAAGAGGGAGTTTGCTGTAATTTCCTGGAGGGGATGAAAGGAGGAAGAGGGGTGAAGTGGAAGCATGTCCAGGGTGGGATTTGAGCCCAGTCATAAAAATGAGACAGACAAGCAATAGATGGCATAACTCAGGGGCAATGACTGCGACGCTTGACGCCATCAAGGTCGAGGATCTGGAAGGCTTCCTTGGTTGGAGTTGCTCATAATAATGAGGAAATGGCTTGTAGCATAGTTATCTTTCTCAGAGAATATTCTATTTGAATTCATGGATATTTAATCCAGGCTATCTGGATAATTTGGACTTTGATCTTTTTCTTAAAGAATTATCTGGATATCTGGAAATTTATTTTTACCCTTCAACATCTAGATAGTATGTGACTAGCTGACCTTAGAAACTTGGGGTATAGTTGAGAGTGTCATGTTGCATTTCTAATTGGCCTTGATGTGTCATATTAATGCAATGCCTAATATTAAATGAATGGCCCATGGATTCCTTATGCAAATCTGATTAGATAGGTTGCTCTTCTAAAATAGTATGAAATTCACGTTGTATTTGATTTAAAATTTTTGTGTCTATGGTTGTGCGATTGGTCTGTAAGTTATTTATTTATTTATGTTTTTTTTTTTCTTTCTTTTCTGATTTTGGTTTCAGGATTAGACCAGTTCTATAAATGGTGTTGACGGGCTTTCTATATTGTCTATGCTCTGAAGTGATTAATGTATTATAAAAATAATCTATTCCTTATTTAAAAGAGTTTATCTAAAAAACCTGTTATTGTTGATAACCTCTTACATAGAGGTAAATTTTGGGTAACTTTTCCAATTTTTTGATAATCTTGGTTCATCTAAGTGAGATGTGCTCAGTTTTGTTTTCATAATGAACATTTTCTTAAGGGAATCTGCCATTTCTTAGAGTCTCAAGGGTATTAGCACAGATCTATACAAAATATGCTTTTATAATGTTAAATCTTCTTTGATTTTGTGGTCATTTCTACTTTTTTATTTACATAGGTCTATCTTTATTTTTTGATTTTATTTTCTTGATTTGAGTAATTATAAATGTGTATTTGTGTATATGTTTTCCAAAGCATCAGCTCCTTCTACAGCTTGTTTAATAACACTAAAAAAATATTTTCTACCTCTTGTAAATTTGCTTGGTTTTTGCATAGAGGGCTTAGTTCATTTAATTTTTTTTTTAATATTAAGAGAATTTAAATGTGAACTTCCCTGTGAGAACTACTTGATCCTACCTGAAGAGCTTTGGTAGTATTAAAATATTATTCATTTTAAAAAAGTCTACTTGTTGGCTTGTTTTTTATTTTTTATTTAAGGGTTATTTAAGAGAATGCTTATTAATGTCTATGCAGTAAATTCTCCTTTTGTTTAAATATTACTCATTTCTAATAACTTTTGCTTCACATGTTTGATACTGTAGTATTCAGCAAATATTTATGTTGAATATTCATTTTGGATTTTGTTTTTATTGATATAAAATTCCAGTTACTGTCCTATTTAATATTCCACCTGGAATTCAACTGTCAGAAATAAATTGCCACATTTTCCTATTTTTGAAGTCTATTTAAAAAAAAAATCTGTAATAAATTTTTACTGTCTTTTTAAAAACTTTTCTGATCATTTTATTTCAACATATCTGTTGACAGAAGAATATGTTTGTTTTTAAAATTCAGTTTGATCATCTTTCAATGTTTTAATTTCTTTTTGCAAAAAACCTTATGCTTTTTTGAAGTTTTCTTCCTCTTTCTGTTTTCTGTTCTTTTTTTGTGTGTACTTATTTTTAAAACCTTTGCACTCTCCTGTGATTTTGAGTCAATATAGTCTAGTTTTAAGTTTACTAGTGTAGTGGCTCTTTAAAATTTTTTTTAAATGTTGTATTTCTATAATAAGCCAAATTAAGAATAAGACTTTTTTTCTTTAAAAAAGCTTTCTGTATCAAGTAAGGGATGCATTTTTACTTCTGTTTCCCATTTTTGAGATTTAAAAAATATAACCTGTGTTTTTATATTCAGATTATTGATATTAAATGACTTTTACTGTACTTGGTTTGGTCAGCATTTTTATCACCTTTGTTTAGATCATCTTTAATGAACTTTAATATTCACCACCTCCTCACAAAATCTTATTTTTCTGAGTCATCCATTGATCATTTGGTGTATGTCTCTTAATAATCTTTTTTTCCCCCTCAGTTTAAATTTAGGCAAAACTACAGTTGCATTTTCTTTTAGTTTTCAGTATTATGAAAGAGACATCCAAAGTTGCTTTAACTTTTGTTTCTTTTAGGTAACTTCTTTTTCCTGTCTCCCTAAATATTTATGTGCCTTTTTACTCCATTCATATGATTTAAGAGTCATCAGAACGTGTCTTGATGGGGGGCTTCCCTCATCAGTTTAGGTTACAACATGGTGAATGAACCCTTTTCCTCCACATACTCAGGTGTCCTTTGAACTCTCTAACGTTTTTTGTAAATTATTTTCAGTCAAAACTATCTTTTCAACCTTTCTAGTTTCTGCCTCAAGAATTCCCGGCATGGTCAATTCTGGGTATCTGTCATCTTGCTCTGCATTTTATTTCCACATCTCTTCCCATTTATCCTGAACACCCAACTTTTCCTCCAAATCATGGGTTCACTTTTCCACATGATCAAGTCTGCAATTTACAAGACACAAAGTAGATATTTAATTTAAGAGGGCAAATGTTGTTGTCATCTTGCCATTCTTCCAGGGCTCACCAGCAACCCTTTACATTTCATTCACTTAATTTTCATCCTACCTTGTGGTTCTTTCTCCCAGCTCTTTGCTAAGCAGGACCCTCTCTTTTATCATTTGCTTTCCTGACATGCTGAACTGATAGAATATGAAAAAGTCTTACCCGGCCCCCATCTCCTCCTGCTGAAGCTCTTGACTCACCTTAGCTCTTGGAACTGCTCCTCCCCGCTTCCTGTATTCCCCTCTCCAAATCATTTACTTAGTTTCCTTTTTCAGATAAGTGTATAAAGTGAGGCTCTGAAGGGATTATAACTATCAAAAACCTGCACCCACACAATGTGGGGATGGCTGAGCTGTTTTCTGTTGCAATACAGACTTTAGTTTCTGAGTGGCTAGGCAGAATGAGAGTCTGAGTTCCAGCAGGGCAGCTGTTGGCTTTAATTTTGTAATTAGCGGCATCGCTATCCATATTCCATAGTTTGCCTGCCAAATCATGGTTTCACTATTCTTGTGGAGTTACCCCTTCTCATATATATATTCTCCCCCCACCCCCCATGGAAACTAGGGAGAGACTGCAGTTTAAATCAGAGGTTAATACCAATGGAATTTTTATTTCAAAGTGGATTTCCCCTCTGTAGCCATCATGTTTTGGGGATGAATCCCAAATTAGTCAGAATTCTCTTTAAAACATCTACAAATGCTACAGGGCACACAATGGCAAAGGTGAGATGACACTCCTGGAACAAACCAGGCTGAATAATTTCAGTTTTCTTTCTAGGTCATATTGTGGAAAACACAGTATGATGTGGGTGGGCTAGTCATGATGGAAATTAGCTTGGTTTGAGAATCAGAAATCTAGATCCTACCTCTATTACCTTATGAGACTGTGAGCTTCTGTTTCCTGACCTGTAAAAGGAAGAGTCAGGGCTAAGAGATTTCTATAGTCCACTTGACCCTGGCATTCTGTATATTTTGTAATTATCATAATAAATATTGCATGCCATTTCATCTCTCTGTTGCTCAGCAAAGCCTGGGGAGAGAAGGAAGCTGCTACTTTGTGACAGGACGTGGAAAGGTGTGTTTGTGGATAGGCAGGGAGTGACCTTGCCTTTTGGTGCCAGATCTTAAAGTGTATCTTTATTCCTTGCATTACTCCAGTGGGTGAACAAGGGGAGGAGTTGCATGTCAAGGGAGGCTATTTTTCTTTAAGGAAATTAGGGCTGACGGGACAAGGGATTGGTTGCTATTATCAGACACTAATGGCCCCTGATAAGGGGTAATCAGATAGCCTGAAAAGCAGGGTTTAGAGCTAAGTAACCAGGCTCCCTTTATGCAGGAGATAGGGCAGCATGACTATGCTTGGAATGGATTCTGTTCTCTGTAAATTTTTAATCAGCTCAAAAATTTTCATGGAACAATTTACTCTTTCTACTTCACCCCCCCTCCCCGCTTTACTTAGCTCTTTTGACCTTGACCTTAAGTGGAAATGTGAATATATATATGAAACAATTATCATTGGCTAAGGAAATTTTTGCACAAGTCACAAGACTGTTCATTTTTTTTTATGACTGTAAAGAGTCTAAATTGCTATTTAGATGAGTTTTTCTTAGCCAAGCATGTATGTTTTGTGAAATTGATCCTTATGATTTTAAATATCAAGTTTCAATGTTCTTATCGTACATTCCTTTAAAAAATACATTTATGTGGCCTTGTGGATTTGATGCCACAGCCAGCAGAGGGATTCTTTCTGACTCCTCCAGGGGAGATGAACTCTTATGTTTTAGTGCTTTCTAATGCAGATCCCTTCTCTGCATTTTAGATCAATGGGACCCCAAATCTGTCTATCACTGGACTGGAGATTTTTTTACACACACTTAAGCCCTCCATCCACACCTCATTGCATTTCTTCCCCTGGACTCAAGTTACAAGTGTGTGGATATCAGGATTTTTTCTTTCCCTGGATAGTCAGTCTATCAGCTTTATATCTGGGCTAGTATCACTCCTTGCCAGCCAAAGTTAGATGCAAAACCTAGTGAGTTCTCTGGAAGCAGAGGTGAGGGTGGAGTTCAGTGTATAGCATATTTTTAGGGAACAACACATGTAAAAGGAACAGGGGAGAAGTAGGTTTGGGCAAGAGACCACCCATGATACCTGCGAATACCTCTGCCAACCTGGAGGGGGCGCTATAGAGTAAATCGTGTTGGAGGACGCAGCTTTGGCCTGAAATGGCTGGTCCTCTTGCTTAGCCCTTGGGTGTAGACTGCCCAGAAGGCCGTGACATTAGGTGGGGTCCTGTTGTGGCTCAGGAAACTCTGAAGGAGGTGACAGGTGGGGAACAACAAGCCCTTCTTTGAAGGATTATCTGAGTAGGCAGTACATCCCCATGTCCATCACATATCTATCCTTTCCAATTTCTATGTTTTTGGTGGAATTAAATTATCTAAGACATCAAGAGGTCTGTGGTTGAACTATGCCACTGTGGGTGCATGGAATGTGCTCTAGAATAGCATGGAACATTTATATTACATATTCCTATGGAAAATGTTATGACATTGCTGCAGATAGGGCATCTTGGCGACTTAACTGTAAATGAGTCAGTGACACATAATGGCCACGTCCTAGCTGTGTCACATTGGGGAATTTACTTAACCTCCAGAGGCTGTAGTTCCCTTATCTATAAAGTAGGCAAGAATGGTTAAGTCCCCATATCTCATAGGGTTATTGTAAGAATTATAAACGACAATATAGGCTAAATATCCTAGTTTAGTATACTGCATACTAGGGTTTCAAAAAATGGGAACTAGACTTTTAAAAGAACATTTATTTGTTCTACAAATGGTTTTGAGTATCTGTTACAAATCAGTCATTGAGCTGTGCGTTTTCTCCCTATTATCTTCTTGAATAAGTATTCTAGGCCAACCTTCATAAGCTGGGTGGTTTAGAACAACAGAAGTTTATTGTTTCACAGTTCTGGAAGCTAGAAGTCCATAAAATTGACCCATCCCCAGGTGATCATTAGAAGAAATGGTTGCAAAACTTGTGAAGACCAGAGGAGAGAAAATGCCTAGGACTAATTGTGACAGGATCCTAAGATACTCTGTGCAAGTTTTCTGAAGGAGAAAACTCCTTCATTCTCTTGTGGCATTCCTGGAGGGTGGTCCTAAATTGGGGCACATTTGTGTTTCAGTAGACTGTGACTTGCTCATCTTGGTAATCCAGCACCCAGCCTAATGCCTGGTTTCTCCTAGGTGCTCAATATCTTTGAGAATATATGATTGAAAAAAACGAAGATGAGAATTCTATCATCTATTAATGTCCTTGTAACATAGTTGGAGGAATCTATGCTTTGATGATAATACAACAAATTTTCTTCCCTGGGATTCACTTATTATTCAGAAGGCATTAGCTTTTAGGAATTTTTAATACAAATGCAAAATATCACGGCATAATTTTTTGAACAACACACAATTTTTGCCAAAGTAACTGACTAACAGATGTTGACCAACAGATCCAGAAGAATTCCAATGGATTCCTCTCCATTTGACACAGGAATTTTAAGGACTGATTTGTTCTGTGTTCTCTACTCACTGGTTGAATCTGTCCAGACTACATTTACCACAACGTTAGGCTCAATCAATAAATGATGAGAAGTGAATATTTTTGAGTCCTGCATATCGTACCTCTCTGAAGCTATACTAGCACTAAGGTTAGTGTCAGAATGATTCGAGCATGGTTTTATCATTCACTCTGTAGACAGGTTCTTAATGGAGAAATGATAAAGACAAGAACTATTGGAGAAAATAGAAAGACAAGAAAAATCATAGTACTAATTTGTACACCCATGTTCATAGCAGCATTAATTGACAATAGCCAAAATGTAGACATAGCACAAGTATCCACTGATGGACGAATGGATAAACACAAAGTGGCACATCCATACGATGGAATATCATTCTGCGTTAAAAAGGAAGGAAATTCTGTGGCACACACTACCACATGGATGAATCCTGAGGACATATGCTAAGTGAAATAAGCCAGACATGAAAGGACAGATATTGTATGATTCCACTTATATGAGGTCCCTAGAGGAGTTAAATTCATAAAGACAGAAAGTGGAATGGTGCGTGCCCAGGGTTGGGGGGTGTAAATGATGCGTTGTTTTATGAGTAGAGTTCCAGTTTTTCAAGAGGAAAAGAGTTGTGGAGATTGGTTGCACTTAACACTACTGAACTGTATATATATATAAAAGGGTTAAGGTGGTGAATTTTATGTTATGTGCATTCTATCACAAAAATTAGCAAGTAAAATAGTAATCATTTTATCAATGGTTCTCAATCTGTTTACTATATACCAGGAATTTTATGAACATCTTTTAAATAATATTATGAGTTAAGTACTCTTATGAGTCCAGGATTGTGATAAGTGATAAAGTATCAAAGCAATTAAGTAACTTGACAAATGGTTCTGTGTTCTCCACTCATTGGCTCCTAAGTGGCGGGGCAGCCTCAAGGCCAGTCTGTGCGACCACTGGATACCTATCAGCTTTTAACCAGAAAACGATTTCAGATAAACAGGGCTGGGGCTTGGGTGAGGTGAGTCGAGACGTTTGCCCCAGGCACAAAATTTAAAGGGGCACCAAACAATTCAGGAATCAAGACATTGTAATGCAAACTTTTCAAAAGTAAAAATTAGTTCAAAATCTATGCTGAATGAAATATAAAAATTTTAAATAAAGACAGGATCTAACAGGATGAATGAGGGATGTCGTGCAAAGACAGGGTCATCCTGTAAAGAAGTTACTACAGTTGGAATAATTTCACATTGGTAATTGAATATTAAAGTAGTGCTTCCCAACCATTTAAGATGATCAGATATTGGTACTATTTAAAAGGTGCAGCAGCAAACAAATGAAGAGGAGACGTGCGAACTTGTGGAAAGACAGAGGCGTGTTTAAGCACAACAATGTGAAACACGGTCTGAAGGAGCCAGAGCTTTGTAATAACTTGGCATCACATTCAGAAGGCTTAATTTCAAGAGATATTTATCCTAGCAATAGCTGATAATAATGCTCTAATAAGTCCTGTACTCTGTGCTAAGACAAAATTAATCAGGGTTTTCTGAGGTGGTGTGACGTGCTGGAACCATCCCACTACAGGGATTCTGCCACTTGCCAGCGAGGGTCGGTTGGGAAGGTAATTAACCTCTCTGGGTCCTAATTTCATAATCTTTAAAATGAGGATAATGCCTGCTTTGTTGACTTCACAGAGTTCTTGTGAGGATCAGATGAGATAATGGCTGTGAGAGTGCTATATACAATTGTGGTGATCTGCAAAGTGGGCCATTGTTATTTTGCAGTGCATTCATGTTTTTGAAGCCAGAGTAGGAAGCCAAAACTAGTATCCACCTTCTGTACTGTCATGTAGGATTTTCCTGTGTGTAAACATTTGGGTGAGCGGGGACTTGATTTGACTCACAGTCTCTCTGAATGCATGTATTATTGAATCAGAGACACATAAATCAACAAGTTGGTGCAATCATGGGTAAGGATTGTAACAATGAGGACTGGCAGAAAAGTGTAGATTGTAGGTGTTTTGTAAAGGGAGCTATCTCAAAATGTGGATAAAGTTCTTTGATATGACTAAAGGTTGAAATGACAAATAAGAGCTTACATGTTGAATGACCGAGAGAGAAAAACATTCTTGGTTCAACTGACCTCTTTGTTGAGATCCAGCTGGTTCTGGGTACCTGGGAACTGGTAGAATACCTGGCTAGAGCTGAACGTACCAAAGAAGATGACTGGTCATACAGTCATTATCTCAATGTCTTGTCATTCACTTGTATGAGCAAAAATGTACCAATGTACCACTGTTATGGACATTTTAAGAGTATAGAGAGTGTGTTTTGTAAAAAATGTACTACCTCTACTAATATGTCATAAGCATATTTATGTGATAATCAGATATTGAAGAAACACATTTCAAGCCCTTGAAACTTACAAAACTCTGCTTGGTAAAAATATTAGGAAGTAGGCCATTTGTCGAAGGAACAATATTGAGAGATCTTTAAGCAACATCCCTTTGACCTTCAGTCTAAGGCATCCAGCTGAATCCAGATTGGTATTTGGCTGCTGGAAATATTTGGCAAGGTAGAGTGTTTTGGTTTTATTTGATCTCTCATCATATTAGGCACCTGATTTTTTTCTCCTGAACTATAGAGCCTTAGATTTGGTGGGCCCCACCCAAATTTCAACACTGACAGAGCTTTTATATTAAGTTCAGAGTGGGAGATTGTTTGGACAAATAATTCATACCCTTTGATGGGAAAGGAACATTTGTTACGGGAAAGAGATTATGTCTACGTGTGCCAGGTGCCAGGTATAGGGGCCCTAAACCTCAATTGGCTAGTGCATTAGCCTGCCCATTAAAAGAATCGCCTCCCCCCCCCTCCCCCCCGCCTTCTCCAACCTCCCCCTCATCCCCCCCAACTCTGGTTGAAGCTGTTGTTTCTCAGTCTAATTGTGTAGGACACAGCGCCCTGGTCCATGCATTTGCATTTCCTCTGGCTGGTGACCTCGGCGTTAGGAGCATGGCACTCCAACCACCTGAGCCACCAGGCCGGCCCCAGAATTACCTTTTTATTGGACCATGTCAAGCTGCTTTTTGGAAAAATAAAAGTGGCCTTTAAATTTTCACCAGTTGTGACAGCATAGAGATGGCACATCCAAAGAATGGGCTGGAAATTGTGAACAATTAATGATACCATTCTTTTCTCAGCCCATCCTATAAGAAAAACCATCCATTTCCTCAGTTCCTCTGACCAGGTTTGGCTCTGTGCACTATGTTAGGTGGAGTATGCCTCCCTGTGAACGTAGAAGGGCCTTAAAATGCCTCTCTTCTAAATTTTCATTGTACTCTCCTGTCCGTCCCTATAAATAAAGGTACATTAACATAGTGATGGGGTGGAAGGAAGGGCAGTGATGACTCTAGGAAGGTGAAGATAGCTTGCCTTTAAAGAGACACGCCTTAAAGATGGCCTGGATCCTCTACGACAAACAAAGACCTCAGTTAGGTGGTTGTGGAGGGGTTCTATAAAGAGCTAGTAGCCACGGAGTTGGGGAAGAGGTGGACATTAAGACAAACATCATCTAGTTCATGACTTACATATGACAAGGCCTTTTCATATTTTTAAACCAGAAGAGCCATTGGTGAGCACCCCCAGGGTCATTGTACTCCTAAGGATAAAGGGCTGACCATGTACGAAGTTAGTCTTTTGCACAGTGCTTAGTGGATTCCCAGCACTCATGTGCCTATGCCACGTCAAGTAGATTTATACACAACATGCAATGTTCTAATTTCTTTTTTTTTTTCAATGTTCTGATTTCTATCTTTTCTTTTTCCTCAATGCAGTTGCTCGGAGGCAATTTTTGCAATAATCATATCTAGCACCTTTTTATAACTAGGAGCAATCTATTATAAACCTGGCTGCCTTCCAGTGCTTTTTTTTTCTTTTTTTTTCAGTAAGTTCTTTTTCTGTTGTCAGTGTGAAATTTATTTTGACCGGAGGTGGGGATTGTGAATTGATATTATCCTAACAAAAACCAAATAATTTATTACATGCATGTCTTAATTACAGGATGAAACTCATAGGCAACATGGTGCTCCTCTGTCACAATGGCTTTATTTTGACTTGTGGTACATATAAGTGGAATGATTAAATTGAATCTGAACTAGAATTTTTGATTTAAATTCTTTCAACCTGTTCTGTCTATAAGAAATGGTTCTTACACAAAGTGAAATTTTCTTTGAGCCTGAGAATGAAATAAACACCATAAAAATCCAATAATCAAGCTCCTTTTATCTTAGCTTCTATTTGTGAAAAATGTCGGTGCTTTTGAAAGAAAAATCAAGTCACCAATTTGATCATTTGTTTCAAAGGAGGGATGGGGGACTTCTTCTCGTAGGTAAGATGTAGAAGGTCTTGGCCAATGCTGTTGCTGCAATAATTAGAAAAAAGAACCCGAAATAATTTATAAATTTATAAAAAGCCCATTTTTATATGCACCAGAGAGCTAGGAAAGCAATGAGAACTAGATAAAAACTCAACTTTCAAAGAGGGAAGCTTTCCAGGGTGAGCTATTTCCCACCCATCTGTGGCCATTTACCAATTCTGGATATGAGGTAAGAAAATAGACCCTATCCCAGGAGGAGAGAGCTTGCATCAGATATGTGGTTAGTCTCGCCATCAAGACATTTTCAAATTTTGAGGTTGCATTGAGTGGAAGGATAGAGAGCTAAGTTGAAAATCTCTGAAGGGCAAAACTGAAACTCTCAGAATCTCTCAGGGCCAAGAAGACAAAGGCGTCACCAAGATCTTGAAAGCATAGGATGTCCATGCCGTAGAAATAAAGGAACAGCGGAAGTATTATGAACCTTACTAAAACTAAAACCTAGCCCATGTCCAGCTTAACCCTTGGTTAGATTGAAATGATTAGTCCTTTGCACTATCTACCTAAGAGAAGGAAGAGAAATTCTCTTTGGTGGAAAATAAAAATCACGTGAAGTCACTGCAATTTTTTTATGTCTAGTATACAGTAAAAATTACAAGACATGCAAAGAGGCAAGACTATATGATAATCAAGGAAAAAAGCCCAGACAATAGAAAAAGACCCACAGATGATCAATTTATTGGAATTAGCAGCCAAGAATTTAAAAATAACTGTGTTCAAAATAGAGAAAAAATGTAAAAAGATGGAGAATTTTATCAAAGAATTGCAATCTATAAAAAAATATAAAATAGGTATTCTAAAATGGGAATATACAATATATAAAATTAATATATCAACTATAATTAATATATCAACTATAAGTTATAAGAAGTAGAGTACAGCAGTAGGAATAGACATTGGAAATGTAATGGCTGTATGCGATGCCATAGGTGTAGTAGATGGGGATGGTTATCACTGATATAAATGTTAAATGTCTAACTATTACATTGTTTTGTACACCCAAAACTAATAAAAAAAAAGAAAAAAGAAAAGCTTCTGAACAGAATTGAAAAAAATAAGAGAATATATTGAGCTTAGCAGTTGACTGGAAATACAACATAGGACTAATGAACTGGAACGTCAATAGCATTCAAGTTCAGATTTGAAAGAGATAGATATGGGAGACCCATGTGGAACATGCTAAAAGGTTGGATATACACATAATTTAATTCCCTGAATAAATGGAGGAAGAAAATAGGGAAGAAGATGTTTTCAAAGTGATAATGTCTGAAGATTTCATTGAACCGAACCCCTAGATTCAAGAAACTCATGGAATTCTGAGCAAGGGGAGTACAAAGAAAGCCATACATAGACATGTCATAGTAAAATTGAAGACTGAAGTAAAAAATCTAGAGAAAAAAAGACACATTACCTTTAAAAGAGGCACAATAAGATGACAGCTGGAAGGCTCATGAGGGACACTGGAGTTCAGAGGATAATAGGACATCCTTAAAGTGTAGAAAGAAAATCACTGCCAGCCTAGCATTGGGAGTATTTTTCAACAGTAAAAGTGAAATAAAGATATTTTTAGACAAAAATGGAGAGAATTCATTGTTAGTGTGTTTGTTCTAAAAGAAAAAGAAATGTTTTTCCAGGCAGATGGAAAATGTTTCCACATGGTAATATGGAAATGCAGGGGGAAATGAATGATAGTAGGAGGGATAAACATGTGGCAAAATAGAAATAAGTCTTGATTATACAAAGCAATAACTATAATGTCTTGGGAAGTTTAAAATATACGCTGAAAAAAAAAGTATGATAACAATAAAGCAAAAACTGGGAGGGAGGTAAATGGAGTTCAATAGTTCTAAAGTTCTAGCAGGATTGAGATGTTAAAAATTACAATATGTGTTACACTGTGATAAATCAAGAAAACATGTAATCTTCAGGCTAACCATTAAAAGAATAGTAAAAAATACATATCTAACATGCGAATAGAACAAAAATAAACATAATAGTAAAAGTATTTAATAACCAAAAAATGAGGGAAGTAGAACGAACATTTGACAAATGCTTTCTGCTTATGTTCCACATGCCATTCCAGGTAAAGGTCAACATTTTTGTGATGCACATCTTATTTCCGTTTCATAAATAGAAAACCTGAATTTGTTGGGGTTCTTAGTTGGAGGCAGAAGAACCTACTCCAATTGGCTTACGTGTAAATGGAATTTAATGCAGGATTTATTGGGGAGCTCACAGACTCTTGTCGGGGTGGAAAGTCTCTGTGAAGACCACTCTGCCGTCTTCGCAGGACTCAGTTTTTCCCACTGATTCTGGAAGCCTCTTGTGCTGATGTTTCCTGAATCTGGAGGCTCTCAATGCCTCCCCCGAGAAGACAGAAATTGAAGGACACTCATGCCTCCCTACGCCGCTCCTTACACATTAAAGTCTCTCTCGAGTGCATCTGATTCACAAAGCCTAGGTCTCAGATCTGCACCCTCACGGCAAGGAAAACTTGGAAATTGAGTTTCTGGCTTGTTCCCGGGGAAAGTCGGACTAATACAGGAGAAATTTCTCTAAACAAAGCAACAGTGTTCAAGAAATGTGTTGGTGTGTGTGTGTGTCTACAAAGCATGACAAATATCCACGACAGGAAGTGAGGCTAATGGATCCTAACTACCATGCGGTGGTCTCAGAACACTGAGTGGTGGCCCAGGACCGTTGGCTCCAGAGTACGTGAACTGCTCTGAACTGTCATTCATTTGATTCCTTCTGAGTCTATGTGAAGCACACTATAGGACGAGTCTGTAATACTATTCGGAGGATGCTGGTCCTTGCTGAATGGCGTTTCAAGACTGACAGTCTTGGGTGTGAGATGGACAGTGGACCGGGATTTACCCAGTTAATCCCATGTTAAGTTGCATTTACATTTTGTTCAATGGTGGTGATGTTCTCAGCTTGTTCTGCTGCTGCCATCTGACATCCTCCGAGCTACACCTTTACAGACTTCCACATCAATCGACTGACAGTTCCTCGCATCTCAAGTGCCTTCCATTTTCTACCCATTGGCTGTGTGGAAAAGAGATTCTATAGGGAAAAAAACCAAAATTCTAGCTATCTAAGAATTAACAAGTTAACCAAAGGATAATGAAATATTTTATGTTTTTAGGGTCCAAGCACAACACAAAAAAAAACCTCATCCCAGATTAAAACAATAACAAAAGAAATGCTGTGGGATCCAATTGTGTGCGTGATTATTTTAACCCACAGCACATAATTTAGAACAGGAACTTGAGATCTTTTAGGTCACACAGATAACATGGGGGCATTTTGAGAGAGAGATTTTCAAACTAATGGATTTTACTTTTCCTGCCTTTTCAGTAATAATAGTAATGATTTACGTTTGCTGAGCGCTTGCTATTTTCAGGGTGCTTTCCCACAGTGCCTCTAAGTTGCTCCTCTCAGTTCTGGCAGATAGGCAGTGTAATTCCATTTGACACAGGAGGAAACGGGTAGGTATGAGAGAATGTTCTGGTATTATGAATCAAGGGGACACTATTCTCTCATTTTTATAGTGTATTTTCATTTTGGTTTCTGCGTTTTTCTCATGATAGGAAGGGGGATTAGAAGATATCATTAATAAGCCACTGGTTATTTATCAGCCTCTCAATGAATATATTTATTATCATAACGATCAAACTTGCGTGTTCTATGTCAGACCTATATCCTAGTGTTTTCTTATACCGATCTGATTTCCTAATCGTCATAATATGCTGCTTTTAATTAACACTGATATCAAACCAAGAGCTGATATCAATTAAAGAAACTTTCTGAGATTAAAGCATAAAAGAAAACATTGGAGGCGTTGTTACTGTAAATTGATATTCTGGCTTTATTACATGGCTAGAGCGTCTCCGATGTGTACTACACTGGACACCTATTCTTGCTCTCAGAGAACTGTGCTCAGAAGGCTGTGTGAAAGACATTGTCTCAAATGATCTCCTTTCAATGATAAACCTTGCTGCCCTCAATTTCCTTTTATTCATTTAGTTTTGGTTGAGTTGAAGCAAGAGAAAAAGGGACAGAAACGTAAAACATGGGTGGAAAAGAAGGGAAGTGAAAGAAGAAGGGTGTGAATGAAGTTGATTCCACACTGATAAAAACAGGAGATGCCCTCACGACTTGGCTGAACTTTGCATTAATTATTATTGCTGTGTGTTTCTAGAGCACGGGAAGCGTTGCTTGTTTTCAGTCAGTGAAGATGTTCTGCCAGAGTCCCTTACCTCCAGGGAAATAACCCAATGAATAAAGCCTGATCCAAGAGGGAAAATTACGTGGCTTTAAAGAAATCAGTCACAAAGGTTTCATTTATGAAACTGGCTGGAAGACATGTTTTTTGTATTTTAAATCATAGGGACCACATCGCTTGGGCAATCTCAGCTATACTTTCTGCTGTATGAAAGTCCAAATGTCAAAAGACTATTTTCTCTCTGGCGTGAGATAATGTCTTTCATATCTGCACATATGCATTCCCAAACCTGTAGGGTCTAAGGGTGCCTCCCTTCAGGTGAAGTCATTTGTCCTGCTCACCTGTGTGGGTCCGTTTAGGACCATTCAAGGACAGTACCAAAGCTGGCACCGTACAGTGACATAGTGCAAACCGGAAATGCGTTAAGATGAACAACAGAACTCAGTTTAACACTGAGAGTGACAGTCGCCTTATCTGAAGTCAGAGGTCGACAAGAAGTGCTGGTGATTGATTTTGGATAGCTGATAATGTTTTTCTACATTTGGAGTGAGTCTAGAGGCTGATAGCCTTTAAAAGCAGACCCAGCCCTCTGCCTGTCTCTGTAAGTTGTTTGTAAGTGATGGAAAACGCAGGTGCACTCACTTGTTTATTACCTTTGACTACTTTCATGCTGCCAAAGTGGAGGTGAGTCTGTGTCTGAAACTGTAGGGGCTGTAAAGTCCAAAGCATTTACTAACTGGCCCTTTAGAGGGAAAATTTGCTGAACCTGAGTGTGTCAGGTTGAGAGACCACATACACACAGGGACAGCCATGTGACGCTGGCTGTTCCTGGGACTCTTAATAAATACTCCTTTTCTGCATTTCTTGCCTTCCTCTGGGCTGCCTTTAAAAAAACCATTTTATTTTTTAAAAAAACTCCTCCAAATACCCAGGTTATCGTGCTTTCTTGGGATTCAGTGGAAAGACGTCTCTCTCCATGTAATATGGTCAGTGCTTTGCAGTGCTGAAGAAATTTATCTCAGAATATTATTGGTAGTTTAGTGTAATAGTCTCGCAATTTTTCTGTAGGTCTGGAATTTTTTTCAAACTGAAGAGCTTAACAAAGAATTGAGAAATAACAAGGAATTTATCTACAGGTATACACACATGATCACAAACATGTAGAACAATCTTCATTATATAATAGAACTCCTTGCAATGAAAAAGGTTAATGGATATAAATGTCTATTAGTGTGGGAGTGGTTAAATTGTGGCACATTCATTCATTCATTCATTCATTTGTACAACGGATGACTATGCAGCTATAAAAATGTTAAATGCAGAAGAGTATGGTATATTTTCATTGGTATGGAAAGAAGGATAAGATGGAATATATAGATATAGCTATAGATTTTTTTCCCAATAAATCTTCAATCTCTGGAAAGTTGCATAGGAAACTGGTAACATTGGTTACCTCAAGAGAGGTATACAGAATGACTGGGGAATGGGTTAGGAGGGAGACATTGTTTTCGTAAAATTCTTGGTACTTTTTGAGTTTCTGATCATGCAAGTTAATTACCGTTTCAAAAAATAAAAACCAGAATAGAGGACATGTTTTTAAAAGAAAAAAATGTAGGTGTATTGCTTATATCGAGTTACCCAAGTGACATACCTGGCCAAGGTCAATATCCTGATGGTAAACACCAGACTGAACCCGTGTCTAAACCAGAGCCCAGAAACTACTTCAAAGGGAGTTCAGGGTGGAAGGAAGGCTTGGCTGGTGGCAGAGATGAGGCAGTATTTCTCATCGTTTTTAAATTCACTGACTCTGCTGGCAAACAAACAGACAAACTTCAATCAGAAGCCAACATCAGCTAGTTAATGAGTTTGACCGTTTCCATTTTGCTCCTCTCATGGCTGCTTAACCTGACTGGTGAGTAGATTAATGCAATTACAACCACTGAAAATTTCAGTGGAGTTAAGGGATATACAAATATAGTGCTTACATTTAAATTATTAAAGGTTAGATTTACCAGTGAGGTGTGCCCACTGGTGGGTTTCCACTGCCCAGACCCCAGGGATGTTTTTAGTACCTAGATACAGTCATCGGGGGAGGCTTTCCTTGATATCTGATCTTGCAAGCTTCCTCCCCCACTTCTGCTGCCATATTGACAACAGTTCCCCAGAGTGGCATATTATCTTTGATGTTCTTCCTTGTTCTTTAATGTCCTAAACTTTTTCTAATGCAAATTTTTTTACCTAAAGTAATATCACCTGTGCAACTTGAAACTAATTATTTTAATCAAGTTTTTGTTTTTTTAAAACCTTTTTATTGAAGTAGAGTATAGGCATAGGGAAGTAACCATGTTACAAGTCTACAATGAATATTACAAGCTCAGTGAATTTTCATAAACTGACCACAGTGTAACCAACCCTAGATCAGGAAATAGAACCTTAATCCCATCCAGAAACCCTCCTCAAGCCCCCATCCAGTTTCCACCCACCTCTCTCTCCCAAGCATAACCATTATCCTGACTTTCACCAGCAGGTTGGTTTTTGTGTGTTTTTGTACTTTACATAGATGGAATGAAACAGAATGGGTTGCTTTGTGTTGGCCTCTTTTGTTCAACGTTACCTATGTGAGGTTCATCTACATTGTTGAATGAAATTGTAGATTATTTATACTCATCGCCGTATGGATTTCTATTAAGACTGTACATTCTACCGATGATGGGTGTATAGCTAGTTTCCAGTTTTTGGTTATTAAAAGTGGTGCTACTCTTGTACACGCTTTTTGATGAATATTTGTACACATTTCTGTTATCTCTATCTAAGAGTGCAACCTGGGTTAAAGGGTACGCGTATGTTTGGCACAGTGGTTCTTCGCACGAATCAGAATCACTGGGAGGGCTTGTGAAACCACAGGTCTCTGGGACGCACCTAGGGTTTCTGATTCAGTAGGTCTGGGGTGGGGCCCAAGGTTTTGCAGTCTGGCAAGGCCCAGGTGATGCTAACGCTGCTGGTCCAGGGACTACCCTTTGACAAATCTCTGCTCAGCAGATACTGCCAAGCAGTTTTCCAGGGTACTTGGAAAATACAATATAAAATACGCAGCAGCGTATGAGTGCAGGTGCCCTCCTTCTTTTAGGTGTCAGCCATTCTCATGGAAATGTACGGTATCTCCTTGTGGTTTTCATTTACATTTCCCTAATGACTAATGAAGTTGCGCTCTTTTCCAAGTTTCTTAGCCATTTGGATATCTTAGGTGATGTGTGTGTGTATCAAAGTTTTCTGCTTCTTCTTTCTGTTGGGTTGTTTTTCTTACTGAGTATCAGTTTTTTGTTGGCATTTGTATTGCAAGCACTTTTCCACTCTGTGTTGCCTTTTCACTCTCTTAATAGCGATGAACAGAAATTAAGAACTTTGATATAATCTGATTTATCTTTTTTTTCTTTTAAGGTTCGTGCTTTTTGTGTTATTTAGGGAGTCTACCTATTCTAGTGTCATGAAGACGCTCTCTTATATATTTTTAAAAGATTTATTTTTCTCCCTTCTTATATTTAGATTAAAAAATCATCTGGAATTGATTTTTCTATTTTTTTGAGTTTCAGTAAGAGATTTACATATACTAAAGTAATCTTTCTTAAGACTGTTTAAAATTCACCTCTTTGTATCTATTTTTAGTATTTTTTAAAAAGATCAATTCCATATAGCAACTTTCAGAAAAGTCAAGAGATCTTTTTTAACCTCCAATTGTATTAAAAGCAATACTTCAAATAATAAATGCTTTATATTTACTTGGGATAGGCTGACTTTTGACGGAGCCAAATTTAAGGCAGTTATTGAAACTTTTAAGTAACACAAGGCACTTTTTTTCATCTTGTGCCAAAACTATAATGCCCACAATAATTTATATTTAATTTTTAATACAGTTATCTATCATGAGTAATTATGTGGGCTGCTCCCAGTATTCCATTCTCTGTTATGTGGTTTTTCTGAAGACTGTGGTTTCTTTGTGTAGCTACTGGGAATTATTACCTTGCTGATGAATTTCTCTTCTGAAGAGATATCAACTACGAGTTTCAGTGTTGTATTTTTTCACTTTAACTTACAAAACAGGCACAGTATCTAGGTGCTCCCTTTATTTCTTGGAGTTTTAGAAACAAAGCACTCTTTGTGTTTGAAGAAGTGTTTTAGCACGACTGTGCTACTTTGTGATAAATACCTTTGAAATTGACTGAGAGAATTGAGTAAAATTACTCTACATGTTTTGCCATGTAATTTTGGAGCATGCTTTCTTTGGCCAATAACTTAACTCAAATAGTTAAGAAAGCCTCTGGTAATTGGTGGTAAGACTGGCTATACCATTTTGCACAGAAGGAAATTTGGCTTAGAAATTAGACTTGGGGACAATTAAGAACTTTTAGGAAGATTGAAAAATGTATTGTACATCAACTATAAGTTTCGTTCCCCACTTTGTCTCCATCATCAAAAGCAAAGCAGTGCCAGGCACTTGCAGTTGCTCAATTAATATTTCTGAATTGAAAGTAGGAATGAGTCAAGCCTTATATCTTTAAAGGGTGGGATGCAGGTGTGTGTGGAGTTAGGGGGCTTCCATCTTTGCCCTTTCTCATCTTTGATCCATTCGAAGGGTCTTCTGTAGGTGGTGCTCAGTCAGTCACACTGGGTGTTGCTGATTACCAGGGTGATTTAGGAAAGATAAATGTAAAATAAAAGGACGAGTAAATTTATAGACATAATTAGGGTGTTTCAACATGGTAAAATTTAGCAAGAAGGGTGTAGCTAATTCAGCTGATCAATTATTTAATCAGAAAACAAATTATGGACTGGTTTGTAAGTTGCAAATGATTAGGATTTCACTTAAATTTTAAAATGTAGGTGTATATAGGACTTGTGTATGATTGTTTAAGGTCATTGTGAAACATCCAAAGGGAAATATCCAAGTAATGGAGCTGGAGTTAGAAGGAGAAACATCAAACATACATTTGCAGACCATTCAGAGTTAGGTACTGGTTGAAAGCACATGAGTAGATGAGTTAACTGAGGGTCATTTTCTTGTCAGTGGGGCTTGGGAGAGAAGGAGAACGAAAATGAGATGGCGTGCCATTTCCCCTCTGATTTTTAGAAGCTAGATATATGTGGCAATTTGTATTGATTTTAGGTTAGCCCACACCATTGTAGTCCAGTTATTGAATTGAGAGCAATGGCCTAAGCCCTCCACTAGCTTTTTTTTTCCAAGTTTTTTTCTGCTGCACATTTCTGGCTGTGAATTTCTTACATGATCTTCTTGTACATAGTTGTGTCTCTGTGTTTACTGTGTTAGTCACTTGTTAAGTCTTTTGAGGGTCACAACCCATTTCCTTTTAGCTACCCAGGAAGCCTGAGGTAAAAGAGTCTTTGCTGAGCCCCTTAAACTTGTGTGTATCCCTTTAACCATGTCCTAAGGTGAAAAGTAGCTGGGTGGGGCATGGAAACTTCTAGAAGAGCATTTGAGCTTGTCTCTATACTTCTCCAAGGTAATGGTCAACCCTACATTTATTGCAATGAGGATGTGTGTGGATGTATGCTACTTTCTCCATTGTATTTTGTGATCACTGACAGGTTGTTGACTTTGGGAAAATTACAACTAGTTGGTGATGGACACACACACACACAAATATATATGTAACTATAAAGCATTATATAGACTTATTAAGAAATCTCTAGAGAAATTTGCATCCAAGAAATTGCATACTTTAGTACTTATCCCTGGACATTACACGAACTAAGGCAACTGTGTTATACGGTACAGAAAAACAGTTTATATTGTTCATGAGCAAGATACCTTCTCTGTTAGATATACAACAGTATTTCACTTGTAAAGCGTGCTGTAGGGTTATTCTAAAGTTTCTTGTCTTACTGCTACTGATAAACTAGTCATCATAAATAGACTATTTATTGGAAGGCATCTTTCTAACTTTCACACATATTATTTAAGTCATAGATCGCCTTGTGAAATAAGCATTACAATGCTTTCCAGGTGGGGAAAATGAGGCTCGGAGAAATTAAGGTGCGTGTTCAACCACACTAGACAAGTGGCAGAACTGTGTGGTTGGACATGTCTGACTTCGAAGCCCTTTGTCTTCTGTCACTAGGCTAAGACTTTGTGTTCCAGACAAAGGTCACCTGTGGGCATAAGAGAAAGTTACTAGTTAGGGGAAGAAAAGTTGCTTTGGAAAACTCTGGAATAAAAATCCTGGCTTTGTACCTTTAAAAAGATCTTTGTTAGAGCCTTGAGTGTAGGGAGGGGCAGAAAAGCTGTAAATTACTCATTGGAAAGAGTCATTTAACATACAGCAAGAAAATTTGCTAAGCAACTATCATGTGCCATATAACCTGAGTAGAACACAGGCCTGCTCTCATCTTCCAGCCTGGAGAGTAAGTACTTCTCTGTGCTTTTCTCTCTTCTTCCCTAAGAACTCAAAATTTTTCTTTCTCTCTTTTTTTTTTTTGAAAGAAATTCATTAAAACGCAATGTCTGCGTGACTTTCTAGCTTTATAACTAATTGGTTTCATGAGAAGAATGGAAAATTTTTGTCCAAGACAGGAAATACATAGGGCATGAGCAGATAGGCATCTTTGAAGTAATGTTTCCTTTTTTTTTTTTTTTTGGTTAATATTGGAACATCATAGATATTTTCCTAAAATGTTGAAATTGGTATAAAATATTTTTAGAAGCCATCGGTGCCATTCTGCTTGGCTGGAGAAGCCTGAAAATTGGATATGTTTCCTAAGAATGTGAGAAAGAGTGACGAGAAAGAGAAGAGTGAACAGAAATTCCAATCAGCCCTTTTCTGATATAGTCAAAAGTGTTCAATAATACTGAGCTCCCTGGCTTGGGCCATCATGGGAAATTAGAGCCGACAGCTGGAAACTGTTCATATAGATTTTCTATTTTTTCTTATAAGTAAACTGTATTAAATCACACCAAAAAGAGCTGACATTTAAAAAAAATCATGCTGTTCTATCACATTAAATCTGCTTGATTTTCACAACTCTAGGTCACATGACTTGGACACTTGTGGACGTATCAGAATTGGCCATATTCCCCGGGCGCATGAGGATGTTCTTATGCCTATCTTAAGTTTCATAGTGAAAAGTCATCTTGGCTTTTGTTCTAAGCTTCTCATTTTCACGCATCAGCGGCCATAGCAACTAGTGATAATGTCTATCTGCTTCTTGGTTTCCACTGCTACTGCCCTGGGTTCTGTTGATCACTGAAAAGTGGTCATCAAGAAAGTAAAAACTGACCAGAAGAGCCAACAGGTGAGAATACCAACTTGAGAATAATTCAGTAAGAGAATTTATCAATGAAATAATATGAGATCAGTGTTTCTCATATCCTCCTATTTTAAAAACCAGAATGGAATTCTACAGAAGTCTCTGGAGACGGAGTGGATTTGCCCATAGCCAGATGTCTATTTGGAGTTGTCCTCAGATGTCCCCAGTGGCCATTTTCAGTGGTATCAATGCCAGTGATGGGGGCACATGGTATTACCCACTGAAAAATCAGTGTCTCTGGGGCTATGTTAGTACATTAAAATTTTTCCACTGGTGTTTTTCATAAAAATCATTAAAAATATTGTTTATTTAAAAAGGACATTTTGTATCTTATTTTTTTGTCATCGTTTTCGCCTGCTTTTTTTTTTTTTTTTCCGGGAGCATTTCCATTTCTTTATTTCTTGTGATTGTTTGCATGATGTGCTATCCAAGAAGGAAGAAAATGACAAGTAGAAAATATAAGCATTTAGCAAGTTATCAGATGGATCATTACTCCCTAAGAACCAGGCCTCCTGCAATTTTCTGACCGCATGTAATTTTTTTGTAGGAGCCACTTGACACTTGGGAGTAAATGAAGCAATTGGGAACTTTGAGAATGATGAGTGTTGCCATGTGTTTAAGTCTGTGCTTTGGAATAAAACCACATTATCTGTTACTTTGCTTTGTAAATCTGAATCTATACTTAAATGTCCTTGAGGGATGTAATTCTAACTAGATTGTATTCAAGTTCAGTTTTGGAAAAGTTAGATTACATATGGACTCCTAAAAACACGCATGTGACTTCTAAACTTTTCTCTCTCGTTCTCAGAAATGAAAGCTCAAGTTATTTTTAGAGATTACAGTTGAATAGAGACAGTGATCTATTGGTCTGATACCTCTTTTTATGACATTACCCCTGAAATGTTGCATATTTCTGTGCTTAGAAATGCCCTCTAACTTTGTAACGTACTCTGAGGATTGTATTGTACCTATTCTTCGCTCCGTAAATCACATGATGGCCGTTGTCCAAAAGCAATGAGCTCTGACCTGATGTCTGATCTGTGGAATAAATGTCACGTGGTTCATCTTAGGCCCATGAAAGGCTGAAGGGGGTTGTTCTTCACAGGTCAGCATTCTGGGCATAAGGCCACAGCAGTTCTTACTCCTCAGGAAAGGTAGCTTGTGTGTATAAATAGGACTAAAGCTGCCTGTCCCTTCATGTTTTAGACTTTCTCCGGCAGCCAGACTAAAAACCAAAGTGCAGTTTTCATGTGAAAGTAAGGTGATTATTCACGTGGAAATTCAGTCCACTAAGCATAGGGCCACAACATTGCCCAATGGCAGGGGGCACTACTATTCATATAGGAAGAGTGTGGTGGTAGGACTGATTAAACAGCACCATCTTTAACCACAAACAAGGAGACTGTGTTGTTTAAAATTCATGTTCAAGTCCATGATTTTTTTTTTAAGTCCATGATTTTTAATATGAAGCAGAGAACTTGGATAAATCACTTGTGCCTGTAGCCCATTATGCCAATGGTATTGGAAAAATTGGCAGCACATTATTTTCCAATCAATGTCAATGTCTAAGGCCAAGACTAGAGGGGTAGGAGTGAAAGCGGATTCAACAATCTTGATTAAAGAAGCTTGGAAAATCAGGAACACCAGCTGCAAGTAGAAGTATTGAGGTGGGTGTTGGGGGGTGGAAGATGTTTTGAAGATAAACAACTAATTTTATATATATTTATTCCCTTCTCCTTATCTCTGAGATCTTCCCCCTCTCTCCCCTTCCTCCTTCCTTTTTCTCCCAGATGACAGAGATTGAAAGTTGATCCCCATTATCTAGTTTCCCTTTTCTCAATTTTTATAGAACCCCAATTTTTTTTTAAATTAAAGTTTATTTGGGTCACAATTGTTAGTAAAGTTACATAGATTTCAGGTGTACAATTCTGTATTACATCATCTATAAATCCCATTGTGTGTTCACCACCCAGAGTCAGTCCTCCTTCTATCACCATACATTTGATCCCCTTTACCCTCATCTACCACCCCCTACCCCCTCACCCTCTGGTAACCACTAAACTATTGTCTGTGTCTATGAGTTTTTGTTTCTCATTTGATTGTCTTGTTCTTTTGTTGTTTTTGGTTTATATACCACATATCAGTGAAATCATAGGGTTCTCTGCTTTTTCTGTCTGACTTATTTCGCCTAGCATTATACTCTCAAGATCCATCCATGTTGCCACAAATGGTCCTATTTCATCTTTTCTTATCGCCAAATAGTATTCCACTGTGTATATATACCACAACTCCTTTATCCATTCATTTATCAAAGGACATTTTGGTTGTTTCCATGTCTTGGCCACCGTAAACAAAGCTGCAATGAACATTGGAGCACACGTGTCTTTATGGATAAATGGTTTCAGCTTTTTGGGTAGATGCCTAGGAGAGGGCTTGCTGGGTCATACGGGAATTATATTTGTAATTTTTTGAGGAACCTCCACACTGCCTTCCATAGTGGCTGCACCAATCTGCATTCCCACCAACAGTGTATGAGGGTTCCTTTTTCTCCATAGCCTCTCCAACACTTGTTACTATTTGTCTTGTTCATGACAGCCATTCTGACTGGGGTGAGGTGATATCTCATTGTGGTTTTTATTTGCATTTCTCTGATGATTAGTGATGTTGAGCATTTTTTCATATATCTATTTGCCATTTGTATGTCCTCTTTGGAGAAATGTCTCTTCAGGTCCTCTGCCCATTTTTCAATTGGGTTGTTTGTTTTTTTGTTGTTGAGTTGCATGAGTTTTTTGTATAGGATATTAGCCCCTTATCAGAGGCACTGTTTGCAAAAATCTTCTCCCATTCAGTTGGTTGCCTCTTTATTTTGTCGATGGTTTCTTTTGCTGTGCAGAAACTTTGAACTTTGATATAGTCCCATTCATTTATTTTAGCTTTTACTTCCCTTGCCTTTGGAGTCAAATTCATAAAATGTTCTTTGAACCCAAGATCCATAAGTTTAGTACCTATATTTTCTTCTATGCAGTTTATTGTTTCAGATCTTATGCTTACGTCTTTGATCCATTTTGAATTAATTTTGGTACATGGTGACAGATAGCAGTCCAGTTTCATTCTTTTGCACGTGGCTTTCCAATTCTCCGAGCACCATTTATTGAAGAGGCTGTCTTTTCTCCATTGTATGTTTTTCGCTTCTTTGTCAAAAATTATCTGTCCATATTTATGTGGTTTTATTTCTGGGTTCTCAATTCTATTCCATTGGTCTACGTGTCTGTTTTTCTGCCAATACTATGCTGTTTTGATTATTGTTGCCCTGTAGTACAAGCTAAAGTCCGGGAGTGTGATACCTCCAGCATTGTTCTTTTTTCTTTAGATTGCTTTGGCTATTAGGGGTCTTTTGTGGTTCCAAACAAATCTGATAATTTTTTGTTCTATTTCTGTAAAAAATGCCATTGGGATTTTGATGGGGATTGCAATAAATCTGTATATTGCTTTGGGTAATATGGCCATTTTAACTATGTTGATTCTTCCAATCCATGAGCATGGAATGTTTTTCCATTTCTTTGTGTCTTCTTCAATTTCTTTTAAAAATGTCTTGTAGTTTTCAGCATATAGGTCTTTCACATCCTTGGTTAAGTTTATTCTTAGGTATTTTATTCTTTTTGCTGCAATTGCAAAAGGAATTGTTTTTTTTTATTTCTTTTTTTTGAGATTTCATTGTTAGTATATAGGAATGCAGTGGACTTTTGTATGCTGATTTTGTAGCCGGCCCCATTACTGTATTCGTTGATTGTTTCTAATAGATTTTTGGTGGAGTCTTTAGGGTTTTCTACATACAGCATCATGTCATCTGCAAAGAGTGACAATTTAACTTCTGCATTCCCAATTTGGATGCCTTTTATTTCTTTCTCTTGCCTGATTGCTCTGGCGAGGACTTCCAACACTATGTTGAAAAGCAGAGGTGATAGGGGACAGCCCTGTCGCATTCCTGAACGTAGAGCAAAGGGCTTCAGTTTTTCACCATTAATTATGAGATTAGCTGAGGGCTTGTCATAGATGGCCTTTATTATGTTAAGGTATTTTCCTTCTATACCTATTTTATTAAGTGTTTTAATAATAAGTGGATATTGTATCTTGTCAAAAGGTTTTTCTGCATCAGTTGATATAATCATATGATTTTTGTCCTTTATTTTGTTTATGTGATGTATCACATTGATGGATTTGTGTATGTTGAACCATCCTTGTGCCCCTGGGATGAACCCCACTTGGTCGTGACGAATAATCTTTTCAATGCATTGTTGCATTTGATTTGCTAGAATTTTGTTTAGGATTTTTGCATCTGTATTCATCAGAGATATTGGTCTGTAGTTCTCTTTTTTTGTGTTGTCCCTGCCAGGTTTTGGTCTGAGGGTAATGTTGGCCTCATAAAATGAGTTAGGGAGTACTGTCTCTTCTTCAGTTTTTTGGAAGAGTTTGAGCAGGATTGGTATTAGATCCTCTTTGAAGGTTTGGTAGAATTCACTAGTGAAGCCATCTGGTCTCAGACTTTTGCTTTTGGGAAGGTTTTGGATGACTGATTCAATTTCTTTACTGGTGATCGGTCTGTTTAGATTTTCCAGTTCTTCATGGTTCAGCCTTGGAAGGCTATATGTTTCTAAGAAGTTGTCCATTTCTTCTAGGTTATTGAATTTGGTGGCATATAGTCCTTCATAATATTCTTGGATGATCCTTTCTATTTCTGTGGTGTCCGTGATAACTTCCCCTTTTTCATTTCTGATTTTGTTCGTTAGTGTCTTCTCTCTTTTTATCTTAGTGAGCCTAGCCAAGGGTTTGTCAATTTTGTTAATCTTTTCAAAGAACCAGCTTTTTGTCACATTAATTTTTTCTATTGTTTTTTTGTTCTCTATTTCATTTAGTTCTGCTCTGATATTCATTGTTTTCTTTCTTCTGCTGATCTTCGGTTTCACTTGTTCTTCTTTTTCTAGTTCTTTAAGGTGTAACATGAGGTTATTTATTTGGGATTTTTCTTGTTTCTTGAGATAGTCCTGTAATGATATAAATTTCCCTCTTAAAACTGCTTTGCTGCATCCCCAAAATTTTGGTAGGATGTATTTTCATTGTCATTTGTTTCTATGTATCTTTTGATCTCTCCTCTAATTTCTTCATTGACCCAGTTGTTCTTTAAAAGTATATATATTTTTTTATTTTATTAGTTTCAGGTGTACAAGACAAGGTAATACTTAGACGTTCATCATTTATATCCCTCACACTGTGAACCCCCCGCCCCCATCCATTATCCCTCCGACCTCACACCGAGCCATCACATTATATATATAAAATTATAGTTGGCATTCATTAATGTTTAGCTTCTGGTGTACAATGCCATGGTCAGGCATCCACATTATCTCTGAGGTGGTCTCCCAAATAGGACGCATGTCCATCGGATACCCAACAAAATCTTTACAACATTATTGAATAAGTTCCCCAAATTAATTTTCAGAAAACCCTGAGGCCATCTTGTGGTTACCAGCTGCTTCCTAATCCCTTCACCTTTCCCCTTATCCCCAACCCCCACCGCCCCCACCCATGTAACAACTCTCGGTTTTTTCTTTGTGTCCTCAAAACTGTCTCTGATCAGTTCATTCACATATTCTTTTCTTTAGATTCCGCATATAAGTGAGATCACATGGTACTTGTGTTTCTCTTTCTGACTTATTTCACTTAACATAATGTTCTCTAGATCCATCCATGTTGTTGCAAATGATAAGATTTCTTTCTTTTTTATGGCTGCGTAATACTCCACTGTATAAATGTACCACAGCTTCTTAATCCAGTCATCTACTGATGGGCA
This sequence comes from Rhinolophus hipposideros, assembly GCF_964194185.1. Taxonomy (NCBI): domain Eukaryota; kingdom Metazoa; phylum Chordata; class Mammalia; order Chiroptera; family Rhinolophidae; genus Rhinolophus; species Rhinolophus hipposideros. The sequence continues at coordinate 102,945,882 of NC_138048.1, read as the reverse complement.
TTTCGGTTGTTTCCATGTCTTAGCTATTGTGTATAGTGCTGCAATAAACATAGGAGTGCATACTGATTTTTGAATTGGAGTTTTGGATTTCTCCAGGTAGATGCCTAGGAGTGGAATTACTGGATTATAGGGTAGTTCCATTTTCAGATTCCTGAGATACCTCCATACTGTTTTCCATAGTGGCTGCACTAATCTGCAATCCCACCAACAGTGTACTATCGTTCCCTTTTCTCCGCATCCGCGCCAGCATTTGTTGTTTGTTGATTTATTGATGATAGCCATTTTGACTGGAGAGAGGTGGTATCTCATTGTGGTTTTTATTTGCATTTCTCTGATGGTTAGTGAGGTTGAGCATTTCTTCATATGTCTTCTTGCCTTCTGTATGTCCTTTTTAGAAAAATATCTCCTCAAGTCCTCTGCCCATTTTTTAATTGGGTTGTTTGTTTTTTTGGAGTTGAGTTGAGTAAGTTTTTATATATTTGTGATATTAATCCCTTATCAGATATATCATTGGCAAATATCTTTTCCCATTCAGTAGGATCCCTTTTTGTTTTATTGATGGTTTCCTTTGCTGTGAAAAAACTTTTTAGTTTGATGTAATCCCACATGTTTATTTTTTCTCTTCCCTCGCGCGAAGGGATATCTCAGTGAAAATCTTACTCCGTGTAATGTCCATGAAGTTTCTTCCTATATTTTCTTCTAGATATTTTATGGTTTCAGATCTTACATTTAAGTCTTTAAGCCATTTTGAATTTATTTTTGTATATGGTGTAAGGAGGTGGTCCAACTTCATTTTTTTGCATGTGTCTGTCCAGGTTTCCCAACAGCATAAAAGTATGTTGTTTAATCTCCATGTATTTGTGTTTTTTCGGGCTTTCTTTTTGCAGTTGACACCCAATTTCAAAGCCTTGTGATCAGAAAATATGCTTGGTATGATTTCAGTCTTTTTAAATTTGCTGAGGTTAATTTTATGTCCCAATACATGGACTATCCTTGAGAATGTTCCATGTCCACTAGAAAAAAATGTATAGTCTGATGTTTTAGGATGAAGTGCTCTATAAATATCAGTTATGTCCATTTCATCTAATGTGTCATTTAGCACTGCTATTTCACTATTTATTTTCTGTTTGGATGATCTATCCATAGCTGTCAATGATGTATTTAAGTCCCCTAGTATAATTGTGTTTTGGTCAATTTCTCCCTTTAGTTCTGTTAGTATTGCTTGGTATATTTTGGTGCTCCCTGATTGGGGGCATAAATATTGATGACTGTTATGTCTTCTTGTTGTATGGTCCCCTTTACCATTATGAAATGTCCATCTTTGTCTCTTGTTACCTTTTTTACCCTGAAGTCTGTTTCATCTGATATCATTATGGCTACACCTGATTTTCTCTGGATACCATTTGCTTGGATTGTCCATTTCCACCCTTTCACTTTGAGTCTATGCTTGCTCTTGTACCTGAGATGTGTCTCTTAGAGACAGCATATGGGTGGGTTTCATTTTTTGATCCAATCAGCTACTCTGTGCCTTTTTATTGGTGAGGTCAGTCCATTTACATTTAGGGTGATTATTGATATGTGAAGATTTCCTATCATTCTGTCTTTAGTTTTCTGGTAAGATTGTGTCTCCATGGTTTCTTTGCCTTTTTGTTGTCTATTATTTCTGTGTGGTGGTATTCTATAATCTTTACTCTGTTTCTTCTTTTATTAGAGTATATATTTCAGTTCTGGATTTTTTCTGAGTGGTTACCATTATGTTTATGTAAAAGAAAGTTTGATATTTAGAATATTCCATTTTATTCTGCACGCTTACTTTCTCCATTCCCATATTCCGGTTCAGGCCTTTACTTTCCCCCTTTTTATGTTTTGGTTGCCACAATTTGTCCCTGTCGATGGTGGTCGAATAGCCTCCTTTAGTGTTTCTTGTAGTGCAGGTCGTGTATTAGAAAATTCCCTCAGCTTCTGTATGTCTGGAAAGGTCTTTATTCCTCCTTCATATGTAAAGGATATCTTTGCTGGGTATATTATCCTTGGCTCATAATTTCTCTGTTTCAATAGTTTGACTATTTGGTTCCACTCCCTCCTAGCTTGTAGAGTTTCTGCTGAGAAATCTGATGATAATCTAATGGGCTTTCCTTTGTAGGTTACCGTCTTCTTTTCCTTGGCTTCTTTGAGGATTCTTTGTTTGTTGTTGATTTTTGACAGCTCCAATACAATGTGCCTTGGAGAAGGCCTGTTGGGGTTGAGGTAATTAGGTGTTCTATTTGCTTCTTGAATTTGAAGATCCAGTTCTTTCCATAAGTTTGGAACGTTTTCATCAACTGTTTGTTTGAATATACTCTCTGTTCCCTTCTCTCTTTCTTTTCCTTCTGGTATGCCCATTATTCTTACATTGCTCTTTCTGATGGAGTCAGAAAGTTCTTGTAGAGTTCTTTCATTTAAGTCTCAAGTCTCTTTCTTCTTCCATCTGTGTCATTCCAGGTTTCTATCTTTGAAGTCACTGATTCTTTCCTCCATCTGGTGAACTCTATTTCCTTAGCTGGCTATTTCATTCTTAATTTCTTCTGTTGAGTTCTTAATCTCCAGAAATTCTATTTGGTTATTTTTTAAAATTTCAATCTGTTTGGTAAATGTTCATGTTGTTCTTTGATTGTGTTTCTGAGTTCATTAAACTGCTTTTCTGTATTTTCTTGCATCTCATTGAGTTTTTTCAGAACTGCAATCTTGAATTCTCTGTCATTTAAATCACATATTTCCATATCTTTAAGTTCCTTTTCTGGAGACTTTTCACTTTCTTTCTGAGCTGTCTTGTTGCCTTGGTTATTCATGGCAATTACTGATTTATTATTTCTCTTCCTAGACATCTACAGGAGTGGGTTCTGCAACAGGTTGATAGGAAGAGGTCTTTCGTTTTCCAGTACATGTTGATAGAATGTTTTATTTTCTCTCCGACTGCAGCCCTTTTTTTGGTCTCACACTGTAGTGTTATGTGTTCTCTGCACTATTCTAGCTGCTCTCACAATGGGGGGATTCCCTGGAAGGCAGGCTTCTCCTCTGTTAACAGTTCGCCTGCGTCATAAGGTACCGTGTCCCTGTGGGGATGCGGAGAGGTTTTGAAGTTCCAAAGCTCTTCCTGCACCAGATTCAGAGCCCGTATGTTTCAGCAGTTCTTTTTACTCCTGCAGGGATCCGCCCAGATAGGTGGGACCAGGGGCGGGGTGAGTTGTGAGAGGTGGCCCAGAGTAATGGCGGCAACCATCACCGCAGCAGGTCCTGCTGTTATCACTCCCTCTGCTTTGCCAGAACTAGTTGGGCTGCGAATCTGTGTCTGCGGACCATAGTTCTCAGAACAACAAATATTCTGTTCTTTTGATCTGACACTGCTACTGTTCCGCTTCTAGCACCGGGCAGGTGGGGGCCGGGCGAGCTCTGGGAAGGTAGGGAGGTGGCGGCTAGTCTCAGTTCCTAAGGTTTCAGTTCTCTGCGGCAGTGAGGGCTTAAACCACTGTTTTCAGCCTTCTTCTTTCAGTCTTTGCTCCGAGGTCTCTGCCGTGAGCGTTGGGTTCAGCCTGTTATATGCTGCCCCCCTCAGCCCTATGGGCCATAAGCGGAGCCCTAGCAGTCCGAGTTCTTCCCTCTCCTGCAGCTGTGGTAGTTCTGGGATGTAGCGAGCTCGGAGCACTGAGCTAGGTCTGCGTCCTGTGCCCGCGTAGCTCCGTCTCTGCAGTTCTCCCTTCCCTCCTTCCCCGCTCGTGCTATTCGCCCACCTTTAGGTGAATTTAGTAGTGGGCCTTTTTAGTAGTGGGTCTTGCCTGTCTGCTGTGCAGGGAGTCCTTTGTGGAGTTATAGCTGTTTAATTTGTTGTAAATTCTAGGGGAGATTTCCAGAGGCTCACCTCACGCTGCCATTTTGATGACGTTAGAATCCCAGTTTTAATGGGCACATAGACTTCTTTGTAGCCCCACTAAATTTCGCAGTCTCCTGTGTGATTGGGTGAAGCTACATGGGTAAGTTCTAGAATATGCACAGGCATGATGAATGCACCTTCTGGCTTGTGCCTTTAACAGGAAGCACTCTCTTCCTTTTCTTCTCTTCAGGTTGAAATGGGAATGAAATAATGAGCCATGATAGACCGTGCAGTTAAGAGAAAGATGATAAGGATGGCAGGGCAACAAGGTAGACAAATCCTAGTTCCCTGACATTTCGATGACTGTACATTGGTCTCAGACTGCTTATGCCCAGACCATTATGTGAAATAGAAACCAACTATTTTTGTTTAAACCATTACTATTGTGTCTCCTTATCACAGTAACCATCCCTGTATCCTAACTCATCACCCATTCTTCTCACTTGACTTTTCTTACTTCCTCATTTTTCTACTCCCCATCTTTTTCTTACACGTTCTGTGGGATGGTCCAAAGTGTAGATTCATGGCTCTCATACTTTACTTTGAATAAATATCTATAGGGTGGACCTCCTTAAAATGCAGAACCTCCAGAGTTTCTGGTTTAGGACATCTTGGGTGGACTGTAGGAATCCAAAATTTTAGCAGACCCTCAGGTGACTTAGGTGGAGGTGGTCCATGGGCTACACTTGGAGGACGTTGGTATAATGTCTATGTCTAGCATGAAGTAGACGCTAAAAAAGCACTTGAGAGAATGGCTTGCAGGTACTCAGTGGGATCTCCATATGCTTTACACAGATTGAACTTACATGATACTTAAACAACTGTTTCATTGACTCAGCTGCCTCAAAAGTATCAGATAGTATAATGGTTTAAATAACAGCTATCAAATCAATTATTTGGTACAATGTAGGAAAAAACAACTGGTTGACCCCAATTTTCCATGTCCTGCCAGTTGTTTTGTATGATATGTATAACTTTAGAATGCAGATTTCTGTTATTGATAGCTTGCTTTTGAGGAGCGAAGTTTGTTCAATAGTCATATGTTTGCTGATGTTTTCAACTATTCATTCTTGAGTGGCAACAAGTTTGAAGCTCCACAAATGGCATTAATTAAGATAATCCACAAACTGCTGAGTTCTTTTGTGATGAGCTTTGTGCTAGGCATGATGGATGGAAAGATGAACAAAACACGGTCCTGCCCTCAAGCTTGCACAGCCAGTTGGAAGCAGACAAATAGTCCAACCAATACTGAACAATGTGAAGAATACTCCAGGAGAAGCATGCTAGGGGCCAGGGAGGGTAACCTGACTTAGCCTGAAGATATCAGGATGGCTTCCCGAAGGAAGAGGTCACTGAGCTGAGCAGAAATGAGACAGGTGGAGAAGGTGATCCGTTGGTGGGAAAGGAAGGATATTTGGGCCAGAGAAGACAGCATATGTCAAGGCACAGGATTGAGTGCTGTATGAGCAGAGTTCTGTGTTCTTTTTAGGAGAAACAGGATGGTGGGTGAGAAGACCAGCTTATGAGGGATGTGGTATTTATCCTGGAGTGCTGGGGCACCATTGGATGATATTAATCAGAGAAGCAAAATCAGTAGCTACCAGTTACACAACATCATTTTGGCAGTGCATGGAGGATAAACTGGAAGGGAATAAGATGGAAGATGGATACGTGGTAAAACATGATCATAATATCAACTAAGACGGTGGCTGTGTAAGAAGGAGAGGACGGTGAGATATTTAGTGGAAGAGGAAGGCTTTAGTGACTAGGATTAGTGAGCAGAGGGAGAGTCTGGGGTTATGTATAATTTCAGTTTTAGGTGCCGGGGTGAGTGGCTGTGTTATTCACTGAGAACACAAACTGGAGAAGATGAAGAGATTTTGGGTGAAGGTGGGAGGAGGAAAACGTTAATGAATTTGGACTTAGACATGTTGAATTTGAGGAAGCTGTAGGTTATCCAGAGGCAACTGGCTGTGATTCTGGAACCCAGGCAGGAGGTTTTTGTCTCAAGAGGTAGTTTTGGAAGTCATAAGCCTAAAGATGGTGGCCGAACCTGTGTACGTGAGGGGCTTACCTGGGAAGAGTGTGTAATGAGAGTTAAGCAGAGAACCGAAGAGGGAATTCTACATGAATGAAACAAGTGACTGACCCAAGATGGTGATGCCTTCACCTAGATACTTGCTCAGACCCAAAGTCTGCAAAACACCTGCCTCCTCCATGAGGCTCTCTTGATGACAGTCCCCAGGAAGAATTCATCACACACTATTCACTGTTCCTGAACCACTGTTTCCTAGGACTAGTGGAACACACATCCTCCTCTATTATGCTTAGTTGTAGAGATAGGTGTCTGTCACTTTGCAGGCTAAGTGGTGAGCACCTTAATGACATTGACCATATTTTATTAAACTTGTGTCCCTGACATAGTTCACTGTCTCAGGCCTTAGGGCATTTGCATAATAACAGTTTACTGAGGAAAGGAATGATTCAATTTTTCCTTCCTCCCTTCTCTTCCTTTCCCTACCCTTCCCTTCCTTTCCCTTCTCTTCCTTCCCTTCCTTTTTCCCTCCCTTGTTTTCTATTCTTTCTTTTTCCCACCTTCCTTCCTTCTTTCTTTCCCTCCCTCCCTCCCTCCCTCCCTCCCTCCCTCCCTCCCTCCCTCCCTCCCTCCCTCCCTCCCTCCCTCCTTCCTTCCTTCCTTCCTTCCTTCCTTCCTTCCTTCCTTCCTTCTTTCATTCTTTCATTCTTTCATCAATCATCTATTTATCATCTATCTATCTATCTATCTATCTATCTATCTATCTATCTATCTATCTTTAAGCTTTTCAATGATGGCCACACTGTTGAGCTGTTTCAATATTCATTTCCTTGCAAAGTTTTTATATAACATTTCCCTTTTATGAATTTTTTAAAAAGCTCAGTGAAATGTTGAAGAACACAAGTTTCCTATTCCTACTCATTCTCCCTGCCTTTTCAGTTCACACCATTCTGGGCTTGTTTCAAGCCTTGATGTCTTTTTCTAAGGTTATTTGCTGATCTTTACTCATAAACAAGGTGTCTTGATTCCAGTAGAATTTATGGCTTTGGAAGCTTGTTTTCTTTCACTTGTGACTATTGATAACATTGATTTTGAATCAATATTATGTGAAAGAGAAAAATTAGATTTTGTGAAAATATAGTTATTTTTTCAAGTTGTCTGTCATTTAAAAATGGCAAAAGAAAACCAAAGGGTTGATTTGAAGGTCACAATAAAAAAACCTGTTTTATCTGTGATTTTGCTCATCTTTTGAAACTGATTTTATTTCTATCATGAATTGTTGGCAGTATTTGGCTTTTGGTTTAGCATATTTCTTACATTCAGGTATTTATTCATGCTGCCTAAAAAGTGCTAATGACTATTTTAAAAAACCAAATTATAAATGAATACTCTTTTTTTGTTAGCCTAAAACATGGATTGAAGTTAGATACTAAAACTACTCCTTATAAAGAATTCAAATCTAAGGATTATGAACTTTCTTCTAGTTTCAGAATAGTTTGCTTCTTAGTACCTTTTGGAGGTAGGAGAAGGCATAATATGTGAATATTTGTGCATATTTTTGAGACATTCTGAAATGACTGTAGCCTATCAATTAAATTATGTTCTTAAGTTGTCTGGGTAACTAAAATTAGAGATTTTAGTTTATTTACCTCTAGGTTACAGGTTTTCTCTGGACAGTTCTACTGTTTATTTTAGAACCACTCAGGTGGGTTCTTCAAATATGGCATAACTTCCCCCCAAAATAGATCTTCTGAGTCAGAATACCTGGGTGAGGCCAGGTATCTGCATTGTAGTCCCCCCAGGTGATCCCTGTGCTCACTACAGGTTGAGAACTACGTACTGCTTAGTAGAGTGATTCTAGGGAGTGGCAAGGATGCCATTCTGAGGCGGCAGGGTTGTCCTCATGGAACTGAGACAGGCATTTGCAACACTCCCCATTATGAGGAAGAGACTTATAACCCTTTTCACCGCAACAGTAGATGCTGGATCTGTAGACTAGAAAAGGAATCACTTATAGAGCAGCTGTGTACACTTTTGTCTTGAACTTCCAACTATGCTTCAGTCTACACAAGTCATTATTTGTTATTTGTTTAATGGCCATCTAGATTCTAAGCACCTGAAGGGCAGGAACTCTTTCTGCATTATTTGGCTTTATCCTCATCATGGAGCTTGGTCCACAAGAAATACTCAATATGTCCTAAATTACTCATAGACAAGTAAGTGATCTCGTTAGCTTGAGGCAAGAATTTGATCCTACGTATATGATTGTGCACACACACTTGTTCCCACCCCCACACAAGCACACACTCCTCACACATAGCTTGCAATGCCACAGGACTTATGTCACAAGACCCCAGGGGGAATCACATGATGAGCCTGACTCGACTGAGAGCTAAGAGAAAAACCGACAGGACATGGGTTCACATGGACACAGTTCTCATTTGCAGATGGAGCAGTTTTGCTTGTATCTCTTCTAAGTGTGACCCCAGGGAGGGATGGGTTTACTGGGAACCAGGGTGGTTTCCTCTGAGAAACCATCCAACTGGATGTGAGCTCTCCTGTTCTTGATTCCCCCATCATGTCACACCTTTCTTCGGTGTTTGCCAGTCTACTGTGTTTTTGTTTAATTATCTTATCCATCTTATTAAATTATGAGTTCTTTGAGGACAAAACCTTCCCTAAGGTTCTATAAACATCATTAGGTCTTGAAATCTGGATGTGTAGCTCCACATCACAACCTGACACAACACGAAATGCTATTGCTCATTATTATTAACCCAAAGGGAATAGTATCAGACAGATCTGAACAGATAGGTCCTTGACATCAGGTCTCCTGAGAGTGGGGAATGGCATAGAACATTTTTATTTGGAAAGAGGAGAAAGTTTTGGAGAGCTGGGCTTGTTAGTGAGGATGGTCTTGGGGAGAGGCCACCATGTGAGAGGGGCTCCACAGCAGCAGAAGCCAACATCCAGACAATGAACGTCCTGATGGGGAATCACTGCTGTGTAGTGTGAGCATGAAGGAGACGTTGGGAACTCAGGCTCGGGGAAGAGAAGGAAAACCCCACTGTTTCAGAATTTGGCCTCTTTTAATATTCTTGTTGCAAAGAGGAGATCTGGGCAGACTAAAGATCATACATAAATGGACTGGAATATTTTTTAAGACTGGACTTGAGAAGCAGAATTAACAGATATTCCACGATAAGTAGATCACCTGCTGTTAACCAGGGATCCTCTGTACAGGTGTTCATGGCCCACACTTCACTCATACGTACGACGGGTACCTAACGTTTTATAGAAAATATGAGCAATTAGAGAAGTGATGACAACTTGAAATGTTTTCTTAGGGATGTCTATTTATGTCAAGATGGTGGGATGAAATGCCAAGCAAATGAATATTTTAATATTAAATGCAATATTTAACTTTAAAATTTAAAAATTAAATTTAAAATTTAATGCTGTAGTATCTTGATATTCTGTAGTACCAGTAACTTTATCAAAATGAATGTAATCCTTTAAAATTGAGAGGGAATGAGGAAGCAGTTAAACATAAAATTATCTGTAGTTCAATGAGAGTATATGTCAATGTGGTTGATAAATTCGGTTTTAACTGGATGATAGGACTAAGTTTCTCTGGTTGCAGATAGACCTGTGGCATGTGGTTCTAGGAAGTGGATAAAGTATTGTTTCATGTGAAGATTCTCAAATGTTGTTATGCTTAAAAATCACCTAGAGAGCTTCTTAAAATACAAATTCCTAGGCCCCACAGCCAGAAATTCTGATTTAATAGGCCTGGGGTAGGAGCTAATACTGCTCATTTGTGGTACCCCCTTTGAGTAACAAGGGTCTCGTGGAATTGCAAGATGCAGTTTCAGAGGAATAGGAACTGGGTGCATGTTTCATAATCAAACTTCTGACCAGTAACCCAAGCAGTATGATGATCATTAAATTAATTCTCCTTTTAATATTATTTTTCCTAACCAAGAAAAGAAAGAGCATGAATTCCTATCAAGTTTCTTTACAGGACAACTTGGCATTGACTCTTGACTTCTTAAAATTATAATTTTATTGATTCTTCATTTTATTAAATAAATGTTCCTTGAGCTTGCTTTAGCTTGGAAGGGAAATGAATTTTCAGTGCAATTTTTCTGCCCATCCAATGCCTGCTTGTTGAAGTGCAGAAGAAATATTTATTTCTACTAAACCAAATGGACAAAAAGAATCATCACAAAAAAAGGATGAACAAGTTATATGATCTTGTATGAAGACAAACAAAAGGAAAAGTCTATTTGGTTAGTATGACAAGGTTACTGTGATGGTTAATTTTACATGTCCATATGACTGGGTCATGGGTGCCCAGATATGTGGTCAAACATTATCCTGCTTATTTTATTGACACTGTTTTTAGATGAGATTAACACTTAAATTGGAAGACTAAAGTATATTGCTCTCCCTAATGTGGGTGGACCTCATCCAATCAATTGAACACCTGCAAAAAACAAAATGCCTGACCCACCCTCAAGTAAGAGAGAATTACTCCTGCCTGATAGCTTTTGTGCAGGAACATTGGCTTTTTCCTGTTTCCATTTGAACTGAAACACTGGCTCTTTTTGGGTCTTCAGCTTATTGGCCATCAGCTCTCCTGGTTCTTTGACCTTCAGACGTGGAGTAGAACTACACCATTGGCTTTCCTGCGTTTCCAGCTTGCTGATTCATTTTGAAAATCTTGGGACTGTCAGCCTCCACAATCATGCGAACCAATTTCTTACTCTGTCTTCCTGTCTCCCCCTCTCTCTAATTAGTTCTTTTCCTGTGGAGGACCCTGATTGACACAGTTACACTACAGCTCTTTCTTCTTTTGCCTTTTTTTGAATGCTATAATTTCTATGGTGTTTGGAAAGGTAGGATGTTTGAGGCCCCATTTACATCACATGCTGTGCCTCAGCGACTTCCTGTTTATCAGATTGTATGCAGAGGACAGGAGTGAGATGTAACTTGCACAAACTGAAATTAGCACAGCCCAGTGCAAATCAGAGCCCAGTGTGTGGCTTAGAGCATCATACACGTTTTATTGTTAAATCCCCTGAGAGCACGTCAATCCAAGGCATCATATCATAGATCTTTCATCAAGGCATGAGAAAGACAGGGAAGTGCAGGGGAGGGGTGGAGACCTGGCAGTAAGTGTGCCTGTCACATAGCTACATTGTGGGCTGTCTGTCCATTGTGGCGTCTTATAACTCAAGTCACCTTCTGAGAACCCTTCATCAGGACAAAGACGGGCAGTTTCCACAACTCACTCCAGTCTTGGAGAGCCATCATGCTTCACTTTTAAAGTAATGGTGCCCTTGAGTGATTATTTTTTCAGTCTTTTTGAAAAGAGAATTGGCTTAAAAAAAGATATGGCCTCATTACCTCATTATATGTATAAACATATACACATATATTTACACAGAATCCTGTATGAAGCATACATGGTACAAATAAAATTTCTCCTTTCTTAAAAATACTGACTTCATTAGTAAAATGGAGATGTTATCTTAGTTGCAAGAAAAAAAATTCTTTCAGCTGAAAATGGGAAAGAATTTACTAAGTTTGAAGAACTAAAAATAATTTCTGGCTGGTCTTATTTCTGTCCTCTGTATTTAGAGGAATTTACTTCTGGTACTATTATTACAGGAAATTCCAAAAGCGTGAACATTTTCTGGTATTTTCATAAAAACAAGTGTTTATGTTTTATTTAATTTCGACATGGAGGAATACAGTTTTGCTTTGTATGCAGTGAAGTGTCTGGTGGATGCCAATGTGACATGACAATGTGATTTTGTATAAAATTTAGATAACGAAAGCGTTTAAGTATTCACAGAAGAGAAACAGAATATCACACTTACATAAAACATCTCTCAAACTCTATTGAAGTCCATTACAAACAATGACTCTTAACACAAACGCAAGGCCCACTTATGCTGTTAAGATGGTTGTTATGGGCAATGGATGTTAATGTCTTTCCCCAGTATCAGCTGTTAGGTCATTACGAAAATGATCAGTGCTTAATCATTATGAACAGGTCTGATGACCATGAGATGTCCAGCTATTTGCTGGCAGCTAACTAGGTAAAGGGATTGAAGAGTGATGAAATATTCAGATGTCTTAAAAATGCATAGACCAAAGTTTGGTTATTAGTGTCTCTCTTGCTTCTGGTCTCGCATCTTTCTTGTCTATGAGTTCTGGAGCATGAGAACACTTTCCTCACGTGTGTTAATATTGTACATAGGTAGGACAAGGGTGAACATACTGAAAACATTGACCTTCAGTTTGGAATGTTCTTGGACCAGAACTCTGAATTTTCAAGTTCACTCTGCCTTTCCAAGGTCTTATAAAAATTCCACCTTGGTTTATAGCAAGGGTTTTTACTGCACTGTAGGTGGGTTTCTGGAAAGGAGAGCTATGCAGTGACGAAAAGCCTTTGCATGCCCATGAGTTTAGTTCTTGTGAGTTTTATACAATCACCACCAAGGTTCATGTCAATAACTCACTAAAGAAAGCTGAAAGAAGCTCTATTCAGGGAATAAGCCCTTGACATTTGCCTGAATAGGTTCCTTAACTCCGTTTTTAACTATTAACTGAACAAGTACATTCATTAGAGCCTCTGATGCCACAGGTAACTGTATAAAAATCTTATCCAACAATTTTGGCTTAAATACACATTGGACTAGGCCTTTGTACTGTCAGGCCACATTAATTTTTTTTGCGTCAAACAAAGTCATTATTGAGAAATTTGGCATTGCTTTGCTAAAGTGGGTATCTACTGAATATCTCCAATCCAATTCTTTCCTCTAATATGGTAATCTGTTATCTGTATTCAATTATGTGGAAGGTGAAAGTTGCTGGTCTGCCCAATGGAAAATTTTAAGTCCTTTCACTCTGGGTCTGCTGTCTTTTCAGATCAATCTTTCTGCTAATGACAACCAATACTTTCATATGTGATTACAGCCCTGCTCCATCTTTTCATGAGCCGAGACTCTTTGGAATCATATGTATTGATCTTTTTAATAGAAGTCAGGAAAAATAAAATTACTCTGGCTTCTTGCGGCAAAACGATGATAAATGAGAACTTAGAAACTTATGGGAGAAATTTTTTCTGCCTTGGATTATTTTAATCACTAAAAATGATTGTCTTTTTAATAATATTTGCTTTCCATTATGCACATTTGCAGCAAAGCCAAAAATTGTTTCTGGATTGCTTTTTGAAACCACATTGAGTCAGGGGCTTGTCAGTATTCCCGTACCTGCTGGTGACTCAGGTACAGCGGCCCCTCACAGAAGGCAAAGAGCCAGCCAGAGTCTCTGCAGCAATCTCTACTTGGGTTTCAGTAGAGCAGCTTCAGCAACAGAACTTGTTGAACTATGTATTTGTTTTAAACACTTGTTTAAAAGTTCATTGTTAATGCTATTGTCTTAGAAGCAAGCTTATATTTCTATTATCAGCCCTCCTTTTTGATTTCTCCTGGGCCAAGACTGATTATTTCCCAAGTGGGTTTCCTTTCTTGTTTAAGATAAAGTATATGCAATTCCTTGACTGTGGTTTTGGTTGCTTTCTCTGTGTCTGGTAGCTGCAGGTGGTACCAATACTGATAATTGGGAATCAAGCACATGGGGTCATTGTTCTATCACCTTTTCTCTGAAACTTAAAACTAGAGGACTCAGTTTGGAATGTGTGCTTTCTGTTTTACATTGGAGTCAAGTCCCCTGTTCCAAGCTTAAGATGGAATTGTTTCCTTGGCTTTGGGGGAACATGTGGCCAACACAGAAGATCAAAGAGAGTCAATGACACTACATGCAGAGAGCAGATCCCTGTTGGTATGAAGAAATGGATGAAGATCAAAACATTGCAGATGTCAGGACAAAGGACAGCCTTGGTTTGCTTTGCTTGGCCCTTGGAGACCTATGTGTAAGAAGGAAAACTTGTCCCACTGGGATGACGTGTAAATAGCCTCCATGGCCCAATAGCATTGTTTCACTATGAGGCAGAGATGAATTTCTCTCTGTCTTTCTCCCCTTCGCTCCCTCCTACCTAAACATGACAAAAGGAAAGATCTCATTCAGGAAACAAATCGCATTTGCTAAGCTTGTCATTTAACTTGATTTAACCCAGTTTGCATGAAGACTTGATGGGAGTATACTAGGTGCCAGGCAATGGGAATCTAGGACTGAACAGAGGAGACAGGCTTTTAGGTTGTGTGTGTAGAGCTGATGGTCAGTCAAGGGAGATGACCACCAAACCTCATCACAAGCCTGAGGAGTGTTGCTGAGCCCCTAGTGCAGAGTGACACTGGAGAATATGTAGAGTCTGATCTGGAGGTTTGTGGAAGGCTATGTTTAAGCTGAAAAACTGAAGAGTAGGAATGAGTCAGATGGCAACTGGAGAAGACGGGTAGGAAAAGGATTTTCTAGGTTGGGGAAATTGCTTGCATGAAAGCTGGAATTGGAAGGGGTGTGGCCTTTGTGAGGAACTGAAAATATCCCATCATGGTGCAACACAGAAAGGGCCCACGGATTTGGGTAATGTTTCCTGATGTCACCTGGGGGTACAGGTGGTCTCTGGGTGTAAATTGACTCACACCTGGAGACAGTGGTGATTCTAAGGCAGATCAGCTTCAGCTGCCACATGAGCCATATGTTGTGTTGCCTTTGTCCAGACTACTCAACTTGGACCGCTTTGCTATTTTTGACTGAAAGGCAGTGTTTATACAATTGTTTGAGCATTTCTCAAGCTTTGGTCTTCATTTATAAAAGTGAGTGGGAAATATTAGAACCCCAAAACTGATATTTGTGATAAGAAGTGTAGGTTTTAAAGAATTCATAAAATTGGACTGAAAATGAGAAGTTTTGTGATGAATTAACTCTTGGGGAGTTAGTTAAAGATGGTTAGAAATCAGAATCAAAATCTAGTCGCTTATGTATCAATTCTTCTGTGCATTAGATGAAACAATGGAATAATGTGAAATTAAAAGCAACCATAGACATCTGTTTGTACATTGGTGAGTACTTCTGCAGATACCATTAACTCTTCAGATTGGCAAAATCTAGATTTTGCTATTAGAAAGTGACAACAGCTCTTGGTAATGGTAAACATTACAGAGCTCAGTAACAATTTGGATAAGTGGAAATAGATTTATAGCTAAATATGACTAACCATGGAGGCAAAAAACTCAGGAGAAAGAATAAAAGAATCTTTAATTCTACTGAATTAGAAATTCTTAAGATATATTGAGGTAAATTCTGTAAACAGATTTTTCCATATACTCATTCAAAGAGTCCTAGAGGGTTATTGTGTTTTGCTTGATGCTTGACTATCCATAGAAGATTTAAAGACCTTCAAATACAAGGGAGCCACCAACATCAAGAGTTTTTAGCAACTGACTGTTATTCCACTTGCCCACCTACCATTATACCTTCCTGAAGTTGTTCCAGTTCAAGCCAATCTTTGACTTGATCTTCTACAGGATATGGTGGTTGCCTTAAGGGGATTCCAGAATCTCAGATAATTTAAAAGTCCTTCTGTGAGCTGAAGAATCAACAGGTGGAATATGGACTTGCGAGGTTATCAAACTTTTAGTTCATAATTAACAAGCTAAAATATGTACAAGGAAAAGTACCTTCTCTATCTGCCATATAATATTCACTAGAGAACTTTCCAATTCCCCACCCTCTACTGAGGTTTACTGGTAATTTATATCTAGTTTGGCCTTCTCTTCATTTATTGAAAACAGTGAGGCCTCTGTCATGAATTTGGTTGCAGCTCCATGAATACACAGTGTAGCTAAAATGACCTTTAATTTTCCACAACTCAAGCTTGCAGACAAACACTGTGGGTCCTTCTCTTGGACAGTTATGCCATTGCATCTGACTTGTTACTCTTCCTCACAACCACCTGTCAGTCTTTTGACATCCCAAGGTTCTTTGCATTCCTTGAAGGTTGTGGAGCTAAGATAATGATCACAGTCCTGTAGGTGTTTACTCCAAGCTATTTCACAGAAAGACTCTAAAAGCTGGCGTGTGCTGAGCCATCCATCTGGACAGCTCTCTAAAGTCTGCAGGTGAGAGATTCCCACCAGTGTGAGTATATGATGTGGGCATTGCATGGCCTGCTTGTGAGAATGTTTTGGCCCTTGACTATGTGCTCTCCTTTGCATTTCTCTAGTGTTGCTTCTTTGGATGTTACACATACATTTAATCAGCAATCTTTTTTTTGTTTTTTGTTTTTCAATTTCAGATCCAGAGCCCTTTCTGCTCTTTAAACTACCCATTCCCTCTGGTAACACTTGCTAATCATCTGGGCATAGCAGTTTAAAGAGTCTGCTGATTAAGACATTGTTAAGTGGAATATGCTGCATCCCATTGCTGAATCACTGTAATGTGAACAGATGAACACATCAGGGTCCAGGAAGTCTTTTGATCCTAATATCTGAAATCAGAGAGCTCAGGGTTTATTTAGAGCAATCAAACTAAAATATCCCACACATTGACAGCACGAGATATGAGCTGTGCTAACTGAAAGTGTTTCTGAATCTTTCATAGGGGTCAATCTAGGCAGCTCTTTGTTAAGCTTTAAGAATTTAAAAACACCCTTTTAAATTCTATAATTCCTTCATTTGTTTGTTCATTCACTTCAAAAGTGCATACTTAGCACCAATGAGGTGCCAGGTGCTGACACAGGCACTGGACCTCCAGAGATGTATTATTTCCTTCCCTTGGAGCATAGGGTCCATTGGTGGATTCAGGTTCTCAACAATGATGACAACAATGGGTCCCTAAGGCTATGAAGGAGAAATGCTTAGGTGCTGAGAGAGGAAGGTGGTGCCCTAATGCTGTCTTGGGGCTCATGGACTGGTATGGACATTGTTTTTTTCAGGGATTATATGAACCAGGAAGGCTGGGTACGTAGAGTTGGTGATATTTGGGTTGAGCCTTTAATAGAGAGTAGGAGTTTTCCAGACAGATATGGTTCTTTGAAGATTAGTTCTGAAGGCCTGGAGAACTGTGGAGATTTGAAAGGCTACTCAAAACAGTGTATTTCTATATGTGTTATTTATAATAAGACAGAACACCTTTTCCCCCTTAACGATATGTGATTGTTCAGTGTTTGCTGTTTGTTTTACTGCTTGGTTTCTACCTTTTAAAATGCTGAGCCATATTTTGTGTTTTAGAGTACAGTCGGTGAGAAAGTAAGATTCAATACCAATTTTAATTTAACACAACTTTTTAAGAATCCATTTGTAAATTGAGATTGGGTTCTGTCACATCTATTTAAGCATCTAAAAATAACATATTTTTGTGATTCATTCTAGATATTCTTAACTTGAAAATTATTTAAAGTTGATATGCTTTTTCTGCCTTGATGGCAATTGGTTGCCTATAAATGTTTACACTTGGTATGGTTGGGTATGGATGTGCTAAGGAGTCACCAGTCCTCTCATTCCTAAATTTGGGATAACAGAATTTTCAAAGTGCAAATTGGATGCTTGACAGCTGGCAAGAGAGTAACAAAGATAATTTGTTTCCCTTTGGGATTTGATAACTGTTAATTCTTCATGAACTTGGCATCTGCCAAACATATATTGTACTTTCCTCTGATAGGAAATTCATATTGTTAAACTCTATGTGAACTCAAGGTATTAATGTAGAGTGCTTATTAGCAAAAATGAGTTGCAAATGTCAGATAAAATTAAATAACATGGCTTAATAAAATAAGCTTGTTTCCGAAAATCTGTTTTTCATATTTGTGAAAGAATTATCTGTCTTGTTATTTAAACCAAGATATTGCCAGGACAGGGAAAAGAAATGCTCTTTTATCAATTATCAAGGGAACCATTGATTTCACAAAGGCAATTAAAGTATTTCTGGAGGAACAAGTAAATATTAGTTTTAGACGCATTTCTTTTTTTAAATAAAGACTGGGTGACTAGGATGAGAGTACTCAATAAAAATAAAGACATCCGATTCATTACTGTAGCTAAGCACAGTGAGCAGCTGGGCACGCTTGCAGGTCACTTGTTCTCAACGTTGTTACTTTAACTGACTTGCACAATAAGGACAGTTCACTTTCACTTAGGTATGGACATGAAATAGACAGACTTCATGGCCATTGAGCAAATGTCCCATGGTTTGCCTAGATATTTTGTGAGCGAGAAGGTAATCATCAAAAAGCAAGTCTGAATAGTAGGTACTCTCTGTGGGTGCTGCCGGGCACCCCCTTTGTTCATTGTGGTCCATGCTGGGATAAGGTGTGAATAACTCTTTGTCCAGCATAGTGATCTGAAGCAGATCAGAAGCAGGGGAGCTGGAGGAGCTGGGACAGGCAGGATGGGTTGTTTCCAGAACATATTGGTTCCTGGTTGGAAGACACGTTAGGGAAAGCATGTTAGATTTGTTCAGGGTGGATGTGCGTAGGGGGAGTTTTTTGAATAAATGTTCTTACGCGCTGCTGACTGGATCTGTGACACTCTAGAAGACTCTCCTGGTAGGACTGATCTAAGGTGATTCTCTAACTGTGGTGGATTTATCTATGGTGAGAAACCCATCTGCAATCTTTGTTTAGAAACAACTCCTTCAGAATAAAACGTAATTAGAATTATTACCATGGGTGCAAGTCGAGGTTTATCTTCTTGGAGGATATAATACCAACCTCAGGACAAAGAATGTGCTAATGAAAACCTTTTGAAATAAAACTTCATGGTGCTGTCAGCTGTGCATGACCTCACAGATCGCCTGCATGCTGGGAAGGGTGAATTGCATTAACTTCTCCAAATGCACAAAGTAGTCCCTGATTTTATGTAGTTTCATTTTTAAGTGGTCTATTTTATGTTTCGTTTCTTCAGTTTAAGGAGATGCTACCAAGTTAGAGTTCACTGGAATTTGGTAAAGAGTCAACAGTAGTTGGGAATCGAAGAGCAAACATAGATATAATTCAAGAATTTTTCAACTATTTTCCCCTTCTGTAGACATTAGCTACCCATCAACCTTTTCATACCCTAATGATACATTCAAAGAAAATATGAGTACAACCCATGTACTTATGAATTCTTCTCTCTTGAGACTTTTAGCTCATGGTTGGTTATTATGTGAGTCTGTTCAGGACTGCTATAACAAAATATCATAGTCTGGGTGGCTTATAAACAGCAGAAACTTATTTTTCACACTTCTGGGGCTTGGGAAGTCCCCAGAAGGTGCTGGCAGATTTGGTGTCTGGTGGGAGCCTGCTTCCTGGTTCGTCATGCATTCCCTCATGGTGGAAGGCATGGGGGAGCTTTGTGGGGTCTCTTTTATAAGGGCACTGATCCTTCTCATGAGGGCTTCACCCTCATGACCTAATCACCCCACAGACCCCACCTCAAAATTCCATCACTTTGGGAATTAAGATTTAATAGATGAATTTTGTGAGAACACAAACATTCAGTCTGTAGCACTTCTTAGTGGTTTTGGGGAGATTAACAAAATTCTACTAAAATTCTTTTCTACTATACTTTCTTAAAAACTAGATCTAGTTTTTAAAATTTCACAGAGAAATTAGAATTTTAATTTTTAAAATCTAATGAACTATTACTATTTTGATATGTATATTTGTATATATCTGATATAATTTATTAACAGAAAGTGTTAGAAAGGCAGAAAAATATTCCTACAAGGGACAGCCCCCATGGACTGTGACCCCGAGTCTTCGTCCCTGGCTCTTGTGTAGGAGATTCAGGAGTTGTGCTAACCTTTGTGTTTGGCTCCGTTAGTCATGACAGAGAAGCTTTGAAATGAGGTGACTGGGTCCTCCCTACAAATATGGCCATGGTGACTACATACAACACAACCAGTGAGGTTGTCCCTATCGTACTGTCTTCATTAGCCAACAAACTCTGCGGGCTTCTTTACTCAGGAGAGTAAGAGTGATTATTTTCTAACGTGACAACCTACTTCCTTTCAATCCCCATTTAACCTAATATACAGAAGATCATTTATCCAGGATTTCTAGGTCCTGAATTGTTCCAGATTTAGGATAGTTTTGAAGTTCCTAATTAGAAAAAAAAAAGTGCAATCTTGGAGGTGGACGGAGATGTGTATCAGAAACAAATTTTAGGGGAAAAAAATTAGTTATGCACAAAATGTAGCCTTCTTTATTTTCCTGTAATTCTTTAATTCTGTTAGAGTTTCTGTTCTGCTAGAGGGTAGAAACTAAATTTCTGTTAATTCAGAGTCTTTCCCCGTTTTCCTGAAGTTTCATCCTCATCCTGGGGCCTAATTAGCAGCCAAGATATCACAGTCACGAGGCCATTGGGTTAGGGTCATTGTCAGGTGTTTGGTCTGCAGGGCCATCTCAGGTCCTTCCGGTGCTTAGCGCTGATGGTAAAGTTCCATCAGGCCTGCATGTGTTGGGCTCAGGGGCTCGTACTAAAATCCGTGCAGGCGTCCCATGCAGACATTTCTCTGATTGTTGTACCGAGTTGGGTATGAGAAAACTTTGGGGTCTTGCTTCTTTTCCATACATTCTAGCTGGAAAAAGGCCTCTCAGAGTCCCCAGACCCACCTGGGGTTCTGTGTGAACTCTCTCAGGTCTTGTTCTGGGAGTCAAGGCCAGGAGCTTGCATTTCAGGACCCCCATTGATGTCTCTCACCTCTTCTCCTCCCCCCGGCTCCCGTCCCCCAGCTGAGTGACGATTTCCCTTATCTGAGGTGGGACAGTCTAGCTCATGCTTCATTTTATCTTATCTCTTGTCTACTGCATACATTTAGGTCTTGAACTTTTTTTGTGTGGTAGCAGAGAGAAACCACAAAATAGATGTACACATGACAATGTAGATAGATAATTTATTGTTATAACAATCACTTAATTAATTTGTTATTAATTTAAAACACATGCACATTATGGCTCTGCATACTTTAAAAGGACACATGCATATTCAGGGCTCAGCAAACACTTCAGAGTGAATTACCTACAGGGAACAGGGAGTGGAGTGGAGATCATGGATCAAAGGAAAAAATAAACCAGAGAGGAGCTTTGCAGGCACTGATGCTGGTAATAAAGTGCTCAGAACTTAGGACCACGATTAACTTGATTTCTGTGTCTGGGACCCATAAAAACAAACCAACTGGCTTTTATTTTCTGAAGCATTTAGAACATTCAAGCTCAAAAGCATGGCCTCTGGAAATGCAAAGACTGTAGATTCTGAATAAAGAAAGCCACATTCAAAGTCATATTTTAAAAACCTCTCTTTTCTATACCATATTTTAGTATAAGGTCCCTTCCCTGACTCAATGGCTGCTTCTTCCAGACTCTGAGTTGGGAAAGGCCTGGGAGAATTGCCAGGGGTACAGGATATGCAAAGAGAAACCCTTAGCTAATATTGCAAGTTTTATCCCACTGCATTTCTTTCCCTAGTGCAAACAGGAGTTACTTGTCATCCTAGTGTCCCTTTGAGAGCAAGCCACAGCTTGCATGGCTTGGGTGGTTGGAATTCTGGACCTCCCACTATACGGATAATTAAGTAATACGACCTCCTGCAGCAGTAGAGTAAACTGGGTCCCACTTCTCTCCCATGAGAGACTCAAAGCAATGGGGAAACATACTTAATGGACCAAAGAGGTTAATTCTAGGTGTAACACATTAATTTAACATTTTTCATGAGTTCCCGTGGTAAATAGTTCTTTGGAATCTTAACGAATAACATATTTCAACCTTTTTGCCAGCACCCCTAGGCATACCTGCAATCCTGTTCAATAACTCCATCCTCAGAGTTAAGAGGTTTAGTGAGCAGAAAGTATCACATATCATACATGTCAGTCATTAAACAGGAAGCCTCTGATAGTGCACCCTCCTTTTTTGCAAAACCTGGGACACTCTCATTTTTGCAAAACCTCTGCACCTCAGGACCAATTGTTGGTATTTTCATTTCTGTCTAAGAGTGTGCAACAGAGCGCAATTATGGTGTTCTGGTTTCGTGTATGGTCCGAGACTCCACACAGCTGACACCTTTTCTCTCTGCTGGCCTCTGCCCTACCTTGGTGGGACCCCAACTAGAATAATGCCTTCGCTTCTAGCCACCCAGAAAACCACGGGCCTGGTAGTTGCTACATCTTGCTTCTCTAATCTCTGCTGAGTCCCACCGTTGTTACATCCCTTTGCCGAGAGGGAGAGGGAGGTCAATTATATGTGTTGGTCATTACTATGTTTTTCATTCTCTCTGGCTTTCGGTTATCTGTTAGGCTCTCAAATGGTCTCTTTGTCCCTTTGGTTTCTTTGATTTTCCTTCTAGATTTCCTTCTAGATACCCTCCCCGACCCCCATCATTTTTTTAACCTAGAGTGGAATTGAATGGAGAGGCTCATGCAAAATTCTGGAGTTTTCCATGTTAGTAAAATGCTCAGCCCATAAACCCAAGAACCCTGTTGACCCTGCCATCTCCTTGCCCTCCACAGCTCTCACCTCTGCCCAACCCTGCACGTGGTCACTCATCAGTCCATTACCTAGTCTTGTGGATTCTGCTTCCTGACAGCTCTCACAGCTCCCGTTTCCCAGCCCCACCTCATCCAGCCTCCTTCCTCTGTAGCCACAAGTACTCTTGTCCCCATCATCTCTTCTCATCCTGCCGCCCGAGCAATCTTTAAAAACCCAAGCCTCGAGTCCTCTCCTTATAATCACTTAGTGGCTTCCTACTGCCTTCAGCGTAAACAACAAGCATGGCCTGGAATGTCCTGACTGCCTCATCGGGCCCTTGCTGACCTCTGCCACCGCCTGGCCCATCACTCTCTCCCAAGTCCCCTCCTCTTCATTTCTCAGAGTTCCTTGAAAATGCCACACCCTGTCCATCTTGGCCCTGGTGGGCAGTGTTTGCTCTGCACTGTTTCTTTTCTCTTTATCTTGCGGACACGCACTCATTCTTCCTGTCTCAGCATGACTCCTTGGACCAGGCTACACTCCCATAGGACACTCCCATAGCAGCCTGTACTTCTCCTTTGCAAGTACCCTGTTTCCCCGAAAATGAGACCTAGCCGGACCATCAGCTCTAATGCATCTTTTGGAGCAAAAATTAATATAAGACCTGGTATTATATTATATTATATTATATTATATTATATTATATTATATTATATTATATTATATCATATTATATTATTATATTATATTATACCCGGTCTTATAGTAAAATAGTAAATGTTTTCCTCCAAGAGATGTATTAGCGCTGATTGTCTGGCTAGCTCTTATTTTCGGGGACACACGGTATGTCATAATTTGTAACGACTTACGCCACTTCTCCCGTTAGAGCATCAGCTCCGCAGGAGAAGGGAGCAGGTTTATTTTGCTTCCCACTGTTATCTCCACAGTACGTGGAAGATAGAAGTGCCTCGATAAGTATTTGTTGACTGGCTGATTTTTCTGAGTTGGTTATTGCTTACCCAAAGTTCAATGCTCTTGAACAGCGCTGAGAAAATTTACCTTTGAAACACAGCTACTACTGTGTACCCAGCGTGATTCCTCATTCCTCGCCCATGCCTATAAATACTGCATTTTGGGTGAACTGAGACATTTTCTAGTTCAGCACAAGACTGTGTAATGTTTGTGTTCCAACGATTTCCTTATGTCTCGGATGTTTCCTTTGAGCCATGTCTGAGCTTCAGGCCTGCCGGAGTGATTTCTCATCTGTTTCTTGTACTAGATAACACCATATTAGTCTTGAATAAATGTGAAAAAGTTCTAGCCAAATTCATCATCCTAGTAGAAACCAATGCCCAGGATTTCAATCAAATGGAAAAAGAAGAGATAAATGGGCTCGTCTGAATTTATTTGTGAATTACGTGCTCTCAAAGTTACAGCGTACAGAGGCTGAAATAAAATAATGAGGCTGCCATTTCTCTCCATCTAGGAATACGTCCAAGCCAATTCTGTCTTCTCTAGACAATAGAGACAGAGGAAATTCCATAGGCAAAAAGGTCTTTTTCTCACATGGATCAGGAGGCCGGAATGTTCTAGTAAATGGCCCCCACCATCCTCTTTGGCTTACACCAAAAAGTAGCAGTCATCCTTGATTTCTTTGTCTCAGAACCTACACTCAAACTGTTACCGGTCCTATTGCCTCAACCTCCCAAACCCTCCGTATCTGCGTGTGCTTCTCTGTAGTTCTTTGTGCCACCATCTCCTCTCTCTTCCCCGTAGCACTTGACGTCCACTCTTGCGCCCTAAAACTCATTCTCTACACAGCAGCTAAGGGGATCCTTCCAAACTGCAATCAGATTATATCACTCCATTGCTCACAACCTTCCAATAATTTCTGACAACGTAAGAAAAGGATCTGAATTTCTCACCCTGGCTTACGAGGCACATGCTCCCTCCTCGGGGAGAGATTTATGAGACGCCTTTTTCTGAAGCAGTAGCTGCCACCAGTGTCTATCTTCTTATCTGGCTTTGCTTTTCCTCTGAGCACCTATTACTACCTAACCTGATCCTGGGTACTTAGCTGATTATTTGGTTTTCTGTCTCCCCCACCAGAATGTTATCTCCTCGTGGGCAGGGGATTTGAAGATCTTCAGTGTTGCTCATGCAGCATCTACAAGATTGTCTGGTGCAAAATTGAATGAATTTTGCACCAGAATACTTGCACTCAATTTTGTACTCAATGAATGCTTGTTAAATGAATAAGCGAAATAAGCAAGTAGATGGGACTTAATGTTGTTTGTGTCCTTTCCTCAGGAAAATGTCCCTCAAGTCAAAAGGAAAAGTGGCAGAAGGCAGTCATCGTCTAGCTATTACTACTGTTAGTGTGTTTCTTTCTGGCTATCTGCCTTGATTGGGAGAACCTGGCTAGCATGGCCTTCCCCTGAGTCTATGGAATGATAATTAACCCAGACCTCCTTTTGGCCCAGCCACCTAACAATCAATGCAGGGCTGTGCCTCCTGGCTGGTACCTGCTGGGCACAGAGCTTATTTCCCTCTGTGGAGCTGCTGACTGGAGCTATTTGTCCCTCAAAGGGTGCTAAGCCCTCATTAGCAGCTTATAAACTTTTTCCTGCTCTTCAAGACTGGCTCTTTAGTAAACAGTGGGGGCATTTACTAAGAGCTATGGAGAAAGGAGCCTAATTTTTGGTAATGTGCATATTGAAAGGGTTTGGAATAAAAGTTGACTTATAATAATGCACATCGTATGTTTCTTTGTAGACATAATCACTAGGCTTCAATTAGGTGTGTTGGAAGCATTTTTATTTTATTTTTTCCCCATGACTTATCTCGGTGGTCCAACTGCGGAATTGATTCCTCAAATCCCTGCTTTTACTTGCTGCTCTTGGGCATAAGGAGCCAGTAGGGCTTTGCTTTTCAGCCCTGGGATCCTTCTCCTCCCAAATGGAGACTGTCTGCTAGAGCCAGGGCCCCAGAGATAGGC
This sequence comes from Rhinolophus hipposideros, assembly GCF_964194185.1. Taxonomy (NCBI): domain Eukaryota; kingdom Metazoa; phylum Chordata; class Mammalia; order Chiroptera; family Rhinolophidae; genus Rhinolophus; species Rhinolophus hipposideros. The sequence goes on along the minus strand of NC_138048.1, from coordinate 102,920,522 downwards.
ATTAGTGTGGGGGTCTCCTTCCGAGGGTAAAGCTGGGTCACGTGGTCAGAGGACCTTCACTCAGCATCTACCCCAGCTGCTGATGCTTCTCCAGAAGCACCTGCTGGTTTGTTGGGGCTAGACCCAAGCATACTCTTGATACTCACTTTTCCATATACCAGGACTTGAAGGAGACCCTGCAGTCAGAATCGGAGTAAGGGCTGGACCAGCTGGGCAGCTGCCCTGGGCACCGAGCTGTAACAGTGAATTAATCATCTCTCTAAATGGTGCACCAGTTAACCCTGGTTTCCCCCATTGTGCAACTGACAACCACGGAAGTCTACCTTGGTCCATCAAAGATAGCGCCCTCCAGTGGAAATAAAAACAAACAAACAAAAAGAAAACAAACCCAACTACTTCCTACCTGCCCAGACCTATATTTGTGGATTATTATTGCCATAGGAACTTGAAGTCTTCGATGCTGAAATTCTGACGCAAACAATGCATTCTGCAGTGCCAGTTACCAAGAGGAACAGGTTCAATTTGTTCTATAAATTTAAAACCCTTTACATGACTCCAAAAGATCTGTCTGGTTAGTAAGACAGAAAAATGAGAGGTGTTTTGCCATCATTCCTTTTAGAACATGGATGCTGCTTTGGACTTGGGTAGTGATTTGGTTTCTGTCCATAATTTTTGTATTAATGTAAATAAATTCTTGTCCCCACTGAAAAAAATGTAGGAAAAATACTTCAAGAATATTGTGGAAAGGGGTCAGATTTTTGGCTGGCTTGAAGCGCCCACGTGCTTAATGTGGTCTTGTCTGTGAATCTGGCCCTCTCTGCTGTAGACCCCCAGTCAGCCTGAGGGATTTGGGGGTGAGAGAACACTAGTTCCGTGACTAAAGGACAGGAGCTGAGCCCTGGGACCCACGTGAATTGGTTGTGTGATCTTGGGTGAATAAGGTCGTCATCTTGGTCCTTACTTTCCTCATCCAAAAGAGGAAAGAATTAAATGAGATGATTCTGAGATTGCTTTGAGCTTTGACAACCTGTGAAATAGTGTGGACTCTTCTGCGCAGGCAATTGTATCTGGTCGTGAATGGACATGGGACTTTACAAAGCACTGTCTGTGCCCAGAGACTCAGCCCTAACAATGGACTGTTGCAACCTGATTGTTCTTTACTGTTTTTCCTCCCTTGACTTGTCAAAATGCCTCACTGTGCTAACCAAGAAAGTTGGTATTAAACCTACTGAAATTAGATGCATACATAGTTCTTTATGAAATGTGTGATTTTTGAAATCCTTATTATTAGCTAGCTGGCCTCCTCAGTGCTGCCCGGAGAATCACTCAGTGATTATTACAAAATAAGTAAATCCTGTGCCCCTTACCTTGGAGCTCATGGAGTGGCCTCTGGGAGAAGCAGCTCCATTGCAAAGGTACATCTGTCCTTGTGACTTACGGCCTCGAGTCCGAAGTCCACATTTGACTCTTGCTTTTTTTTTTTGTCTGTGAAATCTTGATACACGTGGCTCATCTCTCTTGATTGGCAGGCGCAGAAGCTGAGGAACTCCTGAGAAGGAGACATCAGAGAGTGACCTCTGTCTCTTTAAAGTACTCCCAAGGCCTTCTGGCCTCTCTCACTGTGAATTTTACATTTGTGTATTGTCTCTATTTGTATTAGTTTTCTATGGATGTTGTAACCAATTATCACAAATTTAGTGGCTTAGAACTGCATGAATTTGCTATCTTCCAGTTCTGTACGTTAGAAGTCCTACCTGGGTCTCACTGCGCTAAAATCAAGGTGTCACCAGGGCTGCATTTTTTTCTGGATGCTTTAGGGAAGAACCCATTTCCTCGCCTTTTCCGGTGTCTATGGGCTACCCACGTTCCTTGGCTTATGGTCCCTTTCTTCATTTCAAACCAGCAGTGTTGCAGCTCTCTGATCCTTTTCTCATAGTCATATTTCCCTCTGACCATAACTTAGGTTCTCTGCTTTTAAGGATTCAGGAGATTAGTTGGGCCAACCTCGATAATTCAGGACAGCAACCTCCCCATCTCAAATTTCTTAACTTATATACCTGCCAAGTCCCTAATGCACAGTTTCTGTGCATTAGGGCACAGATATCTTTGAGGGGACATTATTCTGCTGACCCAAGTACTTTATATCAGAAAATTCCGAACATCTTCTCCAAGTCTGGGGTTGCCATGGATGGGGTTCACCCAGAGGCCACTCTGAGCTGATATTAGCATGTAGGATATTTAAGGAGGGTCCTTAGAAGCAACACCTACTGGAGGGAGGAGGGGAAGAAGGAACAAGCAGGGCAGAAGTTGAATTATAACCTCAGTCACCCCCACAAAGGGCTCTGGACTAGAATGTCCCTCAGAGTTGTCCTGATTGGGCCTGCGATGGTCTCAGAGTAAAGAAACTAGCTCATGGTAGACCTTTTAGTTAATGGTAGAGCCGGTATTATACCTCATGTTATTTGAATAGAAAACCTACATTCTTATCCCTTGTACCCTAATGCAGTCAAACTCCAGGATGGGGGTTGGCGAACTTTTCCAGTAAAGGGCCAGATAATATGTGGTTTTGGCTTTGTTTGCCATATGGTCTCAATCTCAACTACTCAACTTTGCCCTTGTGCTCTGAAAGCCACCATAGAGAACACGTGAAAGCATGTCAGAGCTGTGTTCCAGTAGAACTTTATTTACACAAGCAGGTGGCTGGCTGGACTTGGCCCGCAGGCTGCCGGTTACCAACCCCTGCTCTAGGAAGTCATTGGCTTGAGCTGGTGCCACGGACTCAGTCAGTGTTTCTCACATATGAGCTTGCATCTCAATACCCTGGAGGACTTGTTGAAACACATGTGGCTCAAACCCATCTCCAGAGTTTTGATTCAGCAGGTCTGGAGTAGAACTCTACAATTTGTAGGTTCAACAAGTTCTCACATGAGGCTGATGCTGGTCTGGGGACCACTTTGAGAACCCAGCAGCTTAGGTTAACACAAATAAGAGTCAATCATACCCTCTTCAAAGAAAAGCCCTGAAGTCATCCTTCAACAGAACAGTAACGCACCATTATCTTCTGAATGTGTAACTAAAGGGAATACAACTTAAATGGATTTCTTTCTTCTTGTCTCTGGCAGAGGAAGAGCCAACACTGTCTTAAGTTGTGTAACATGAGGGATGTCAGAAATGTCTTCCCCAAAATGTTCTCTGTAATCTACTGCATGTTTTTTGGGCAGGGCCAGTCCCCCAGGAATACATATTCCTTTTTCTGAAATGCCAATACCCTGGATGAAGAGAAACTTGAGGGGGAAGGGAGAAGTGTAAGATTTGGAATTGAGAGACCACTTTGTAGTTTAATGACCACAGAAAACCTTTTTCCTTTCTGAACTACAGTTTCCCAATCTGTAAATGGGAATATTATTTCACAGGTTCTTATAAAAATCAAATGAAACATAATGAGCTAATACATCTAAAAATACTCTTCCTGTTCATATACCAGGGGCGCCAAAAACATGTGTACACATGACTTGTATCCATCTTTTGTTATCGGTATATATTGAGTATTACAATTTTAATACAATTTTTTCCTTTCTTAAAATGTGTATACATGTTTTTGGCACCCTCTGTATTTGTTCAAATTGGTTTTATTCGTTTTTTCCCCCTCTTTGGGACAGGAAGGCTGGGGAAAGCAGGAGAGAACAGTATCTTAGAGAGGGTGCTGTATGTGTGTGGGTGAGGGCAAGATCAGGGTGGGCAGGGAGGTTGCTGAAGACAGACTACTTATTTTATAATATCTAAAATATAAGGCATAATAATATCTAGGCTAAACTTGGTTCAAACTAGATCTATCAGTTAGCTTTTGCTGCATAACAAACACCCCCCCCCCATTAAATGGTTCAAAACAACAACCATCTATTTAGTTCATAATTTTGCCAGGTGGCTTTTTTGTTCTGGTTTGAGCTTGGCTGATCTTGGCTAGGCTTGTGAGTCTGTGGTCATTTGGTGGCTCAGCCAGGTGCTGGCTGGTCCCAGATAGCCTCATTCACATGATTGGTTGGCTAAAGGCTGGGGTGATGCGGTGACTGCCAAAAGTCTCTCATATTCCAGTAGGCTAGCAGAGTCTGTTCACTTTGTGGTGGCAGCGCTCTTAAAACAGCAAGCAGAAGCTGCGAGTCTCTGGGGGACTAAGCTGAAAAGTGGCCCAGTATCATATCTGTTGCCTTTTATTTGATAAAGCAAGCCCCATGGCCAGATTAAAGAGGTGGGAATATAGACTCCACCCCTGATGGGAGTGGCTACAAAGATTTTGAATCATATTTGAAATTGACCCTACCAGTTATCAACTCTTCCAAGTATGTAGTCTGCCAACTACTTAGTCTGGTTTTGTAATTTACACTTCAGATTTTTGTTATGTGAATTCCAAAACTCAAAATGAACTCAGAATCACCCAGGTCCTTGGAGAGAGAAGCACACCCCGTGTACCCTGATACTTTTATTCTGATTTGTAGGAAACAGTATAGAAAAAACACAGAGTTTATGCAATTCTGAACCAGGAATTATGAATGACCCTTTGCACTCCAGGAGGAAGAGAAGAGCAGTTTTGGTAATTACAGTTTCAAAGAATTTGAGAACAAAAATTATTTTTATTTTAATTTAGCTTAAATTTCTTTTCCTTTTTTTCTTTTTTCTTTTTTTTTTTTTTTTTTTTTTTTTTGGTGTATGTAAAGGAAAGATACAGAAACTTGTACCTTAAGCGGTGTGGGTAGAGGAAAGGGCAAATCAATAAACCATATATAAATGTTCCTTGACCTGATTCCGAAACCTGAATAAAAACAAAATCTTAGTATGGAAACAAAATAAAAGCTTACTATGGATATTTGACTCAAAACTAGTGGGATAATCTCTAATATAGGTGACCTTCAAGGAATTTTCTAACTCTGTGACTATTCTTTACATGTTGGAGTACGAAAAGATCTTTAGGAAATTGTGGCCCAGAGTGGTTCTGAATTGTTTTGGGAAATCTAGCTAGTTAGTGGCAGAGTCAAAACTAGAACCTACATACCAAGGTCCAAATCCAAGATTTTCCCATTACTCCATACTCTCTCCATCATAGATGCTTTGTTCAGAGGCCCCCACCTCCAGGGAAGACACCCACAGAACTTAGAGAGAAAGCTGGTGAAATGCTGCAAGTATTAGTCATGGGAAGTCCGTAGAGTGGGAAGTTAATGGGTGAGGGCATCCCCTGTTCTTCCTATTTGAAAAGGCAGCTGTGTCTTCCAAGGCATCTTGGAGGATGTGTTAATATTACTACTTGCTTAGCTTTTGGTTAGGCATGTCTACATTACCTACTAAGTAGGTGAAAACATTTTCCTTGGTGGAAAGTGCATTAGGTAATGATAATTTTAGGTAATGATATTTTTCCTATGCACTCATCAACAACACTGTCCCTGTCAAGACATGGCTATGAATTAGCTCATGTTGTGTCTGTAGGGGCACAGTCACACCTCTCCAATCACCCCATGTTGATTTTAAGCTACTGAAACTACTCTTTGTGTTGCTGGGTGACTATTAACCATATTTGACAAAAAGAATGTTTTCCATGTTCTGCTAAGGAAATCCTCTGTCAAGATAAACAACCCTTTCCCTCCTCTCCTCCAACGTGAGTCTTGCCAGGAAGGTCTAAATAAGTTCTCTGTAGTCATTTTCTTTTCAATATTTCACACTGGAGTTCACTTGTAAACTCAAAGCCAGAAAAGTTAACTTTTGCTGAAAGACCACAGAGTCCACAGAATAGAGAGCTATTTTAGGTTTGGGTGTCCTGCCCCAGGGCTCTTTTAGACGTTTTGTAATTAGGGAAGTGTCCTTTCTCCTCCCCTCCTTTTCTATCACCTTTTTATGCAAGTAATTTAATAAACATGCTTCTCTCTTGAATTTTTATGAATATATTTTTCTACTTCATTGTTTACCTCCTCCATTTTTCTGCTCCATGCTATTTTATGAAGTATCGGGTTTTTGAAACAGATGAAATCTGTATTTACTCCTTTATGATGATAGTGAATGCTTGGAGATGACCGATTTATGAAAACTAGCTCCTTGGCTGGAATAGAGCTTTTTGTTACAGCAAATAGATGTTACTGCTCCTGGGTGGGGTTGGAGGTTCCCCACGTTGCTGCTGGTAGGTGGGCTGTAACTCCACACACAGGTGGTGTCTCAACTAACATGACAAATAGTCCAGGGCTCATTTATGCACGTATGAGTTTCCATCCTCATTACACTTTTTTCTCCTTTCACCCCTTCCACTTTTTGTGACTCCTCGTATTCCTCACAATAGTCATTGATGTTAAATATTTCTTCGAGTACACCAATATAAAAATTGTGGTGGTGGTGATGAGATGGCGGAGGGGTATGAGCTGTATTTGGTGTTCAGATTCACATATCCAAAGAGTGACCCTACCTGCAGATTTTTGCCTGGAGATGACTAAATTCTCTGTTGCCCCGGCCATGCGTGTTTGGTGAATTCTGTAATTGGAATCTGACTTGAATGCTACATGTAGCTGCAGGAAGTGACCTTATTCCAATCAGGAGGTGCATTTTACTTCTGGGTCAGGAGTAACATGAAGCCTTAGGCTTCCATAGTATAATACTACCCTTTGTGACTCTGCACATTTCAGGGGTGGTGCCAGGAGACTGGCAGCCTGGATCCACTCTCAATCCTGCAATTTCCTCATCGTATCTGTTGTGACGCATTTTGTGCTTCCTTAAGCCTCCGGAAAGCATGGGATTCTGTTATTGTCCTGGGCTGCCTACAGTCATACCTGTATGTGTGTTGCAAAAGGAGGAAACGTGGCCATTGAAAATTCCTTTGAGTTTTCCTTGACAGTAACTACCAAGGAAATGGATGCAGAATGTTAAGATTAGAAGAGCAGAAGTGGTGCCACCATCTGTCCCCTCAACACACACTTATGCTTTCATTTAAGGAATGTTGACTGAGGACTTTCTCTGTAGTGGGCTGTACTGGGTGGATGAGCTTTAAGCCTGGAGGCATCTTCCTTCTAGTCTCCACACCATCTCAGTTTAGATGTGTGTGCATGTACATGTATGTTCACACACACATATGCACACTTAATTATTGTTATAATTATTTGAATCTGTCCTCGACATCCCTAACCCCTTACTTTTAGGCCATTACTATTTCCCTACTGTAAAATTCAAGCTGCCTGAGAGCAGGAATTTTGCTTGACTTGTTTTCCAGTTTATTCTTGTTCTGGAAATGCTTGGCACACAATAGGTGCATAATACATATTTGTTGAAAGAACGAGTAACAGGGACCATATTGGGTGGGCTTGGAAATGGTGGCAGGGAGAGGTTTTGGAAGTCTGGAGAGAAGTGGGAGACGCTGCTGTGCATGGGAGCTGTTGAGAAAGATGGAAAAGTAAGATTTTAGGTTTTGCCATAAGCTGTGAAAAATCCTTTCTTGGCTTTTTTTTCCCTTAGGTGCCAATAAAGTTTTGAAAGAATCTTGACAAAGATTTCTTAGATGTTGGACTGACATTTCACTTGACAGAGTAGCATCTTATAATCTCTTGTATGGCTGCCATTCATGTATTAATAATTAAGTTCTGTACACTTTTTAAAAAGATTTCATTGGGGAAGGGGAACAGGGCCGAACCCAAGTTCTGTACTTTTGTTAGATAAATGGATGATCTTCCATTCATCCCTGTGACAGAGTGTGCTACCCAGTACATGGTGCCAGCTTCCATATGGCCATAGATGGATTTATTCCCAGGCAGTAGTCTCTCAAATGTGTTTACAGTAGATATAAGAGTGGTTGAATGGAGAGTCTCTATGAATGTGTACATGGTAGTTGTGAGTGATGAAAACCCAACTTAAACTAGCTTAAACCAAAAGGAGAATTTGTTAAGTGGTTGTTGTCATGCCTCATGGAACTCAGGAGTGACTTTCAGACATTTTCTTTTCCTTTTCCCTCTGGATTTACCCCTCCTTCTCCTCCTTCCTGCCTCCCTCCCTGGACAAGATTTTCTTCCCTTAGCTTCTTTGGTACACAGTGTGGGAAATGGGGGAAAGTGGTCTCTCCATTTCTCAGTTTTAATTTTCCCAGGGAGAAATTCTGATAGGGCTAAAATGAGGCCACAGAAGGTCATTACGTTTTAGTCATAGCTCCTTCTCTACCAGACATGTGGATCGAGTGGATGAAGAGAGGAGAGTTCCCAGAAAGGAGGTGCAGGTCTCCACAGGAGGGATGCTGAGCTGAGCAGAGGGACCAGGAGGGGTCCACTTCCTTTTATACACTTTTACCACCATATTGGAAACACCCCAAGAAACAGCCTCAGCCATGGGAAGTCAGTGGGGTCACCTTCCTCGGACAAACAAGCTAAGTCCGAGGCGCTGTTACTCAATGGCTATTTTGCATACTCCCAGTCACTGGTTCTGTGACTTAATGGTCTGCCATTTATAAAAAACTAAGAACAGTGGAGGTGGCTTTTTTTCTTGCATTTTAGGTCAAGGGATCAGAATTTCAGTGGTCAGACATATTTTGTACAATAAAGCAATTGTTTGAATGTAAAAAGTGGCCAGATGTCCACAGATGGGACTGCTCTCTACAGGAAAGAGAGATGCATCTTTTGTCCCTTACTCATTCATGCATTCATTTTGCAAATTGATAGCTAATGAGCGTACAGTGGTACTGTGTTTCCCCGAAAATAAGACCTAGCCGGACCATCAGCTCTAATGCATCTTTTGGAGCAAAAATTAATATAAGACCCAGTATTATGTTATATTATATTATATTATATATTAATTATATTTAGACCCAGCCTTATATTATAGTAAAATAAGACCGGGTCTCATATTAATTTTTGCTCCAAAAGATGCATTGGAGCTAATGTTACGGCTAGGTCTTATCTTCAGGGAAACACGGGAAATAGGAGAATCCTTGGCTGTGCCCTCTAGGAGTTTACAGTTTAGTGGGGAATAAAGACATTAAGACAAACAGTGTGATGTGTACTTGGAACAGGAAAGTGGAGGGAGCATGGGCGCCTCTAAGGTGAACAGGAGTTCTGGTAAGATCTCTTTGAGAAAATGGCCTTAAATTGGAAGGTTGTATTTGGGGATTGGAGTGCATCAGATAAAGCAGGGGAGGGTTCCGGGAAGTGGGAATAGTGTGTTCTAGCCTCAGAGGGGAGGAATGTAGCTCCTTTGAGAGCTGAAAACAGTTCAGTTGGTGGCAGTAGGAAGAGGAAGGGAAGGTGGCCAGAAGAAAGGCTGTGTGTAAGGATTCTGAGCTTTATCCCAAAGGCCCCGAGAAGCTAGTGAAGAATATTGTAGTTTTTAGATACTATGAATATTGTGACACTGTGATATTAGTTTCCTGTGGTTCCTGTAATAAATTACCACACACTAGGTGGCTTACAACAACACAGTTCTAGAGGGTGGAAGTCCAAACTGGGACTAAAATCAGCATATTGACAATGCTGTGTTCCTTCTGGAAGCTCTGGAGGAGAATCCCTTTGCTCGCCTTCTCTGGCTTTCAGAGGCTGCCAGCATTCCTTAGCTAGTGTCCCCCTTCCATTAAAACATGGACATCTTTGGGAGCCATGTTCTGCTGACCACAGACATTAAACCTGGTGGTGACATGGTCTGATGGGTGTGCACTCCACTAGGGCAGGTGTCACAGCCTGTGGCTCATGACTGCATATATGTATGTGCTTGGCTCTGTTCCTGGCACATGGTAGGTGCTTCATAAATATTTGCTGAATGAATGAAGAAAAAGATAGTTAAGAACTTCAGGCTGCAGAGGGAAGAATGGGTTAAACTGGGACAAGAGTGGATGCAGAGAGGTCAGTTAGAAAGTTACTGTTGTCCAGAAAAGGGATCAGAGTTGCCTCCATAAGATGGTATCTAGCAGTGGATGGATTTGAGAACCATTTAGAAGAGTCAACAAGACTTGGCAGTTGATGAGATTTGAGGGTGGGTGATGCCGGGATGTTTAGCCGGGGCATGATGGAGGGTCTCTGACTGACACAGGGAACCTGGAGGAGGAGCAGTTTGGAGGACATGGTGAACATCAGTGGGGATAGGCTGAGTTTGAGATGGTTGGGGTTGAGATGTCTAAGTGTCAATGGCATATATGAGTCTGAGGCCTACGAGAGAGCTTGAGACTGGAGTTTGAGATGTGGACGTCAACTTAGTGTCTTTGTTCATGGCAGCCACGAACTGCCATGTGTCATGTGGAGGGAAAGCATAGATGGGGAAGGAGAAAGAGCCTGGACCAAGTCCTGAAACAGTTTCACAAAATCTATTTCTCATTTCAATATCACAGCTACATGGGTTGAGACTAAAGCTTGGGAAAGAATCATTGTTTGTGGTGTTTTTGCCATTGTGTTGTTTTTATGAACATTTCTCAGTAGGGTGAATCCTGGAGGGTTGGCATGGAATATGGCAGTAGCATATTTTTAGAAAACCCACTTGGAGATTACTTTCACTGAAGTCCTTTGTATGAGATTTGGAATTGGGTTCAGTTACATGCATGTTTATCAAGTTTGACTGGAGAGTGTGGTAGGTGCCTCAAAAGTCTGTAATGTCCAAACAGTCACTCCTTGGAGATGGAGGGGACTGGGGACTGTATCTGTCCTCACTTTATTTCCTTGTTTACCTGCTTACCATGAATGATTGGACTGAGCTGGAAGCATGGGTCTGAGTATCCCAAGGGATCACGTGTGAGAGTATTGGGCCTTAGAGTAACAGTTATGAAGAGTGGAAAGGGCCAGGACATTGGCAGAATCCAAAAAGTTCACCCTGGGAAACTAGATGAAGCCTAGTTACCAAATCTAAATGGGCCAAAAGAAGAGAGGGCATTTGAGGCACCTGCACTTACGAGGATAGCCCTCTGCTGGAAGAGCTCATAGGGCAGAGGAAGGAGCCCATGACAGCAGCTGACTCTGATTCCAGGGGCTCTTCCTTACTCTTGCTATCATTCCTTGAGTCTGAAGACTTGAAGATGATCTCACCTCCTTTGGTTCCTCTTGCACTTAAATTTCCTACTACTTTTTGAACAAACCCTATGCATATTGATATTTGTTTTAATGTGAAAAGAGATTGAATTGTGTTGTAATTAATTAAATGGAAATTATAAACAATTTTAATGCAAAATAATGATCAAGTGTCTCATCCTTTGTTGTGAAGTCTGTAGGATGCAGCCCTGTGCTTTGCACTCTCAACAGAAAAATTTTTGCTGGTTGATCCTTTTTGATATTAGGGTCCCTTTTAGACAATAGTTTGAAAAGACAGGTGCAGACACTGCTAACTGTCCTCTAATAGTAGTTCTCCAGTGCTATCTTTTAGTCATAGAAACTCCATTGTTTTAGGGGGCAATGGCTGCTCAGCTAGAGACTACATTTCCCAGCTTCCTTTGCAATTAGGTGTGGTGATCAGAGTTAAGTTCAGGCCAATGGGACATGAGAGACAGCCGTTTCTGCAACTTCTGGGTTGTGCCCTTAAACAGAAGCTTAGAGTTAGTTATGGTAGCTATGATGATGTCTACTTCTGGCACTGTGGGAGAAAAATCTTTTACCTCTCCCTGACCTACGCCGAGTGCATGTATAGACATTATCATATCACTGATCTCACTCTTTTGTGAGAACCTTCTTTACTTGCTGGGCTCACAGTGGAGCTTATTGAGCCTTTAGTCATATTTGCCTCCCCAGCACTGAATAGTGGTTGGTATTCCTGCCACATTAGAGGGTCCCCATAAATGTTTGCTAAAGAAATGAAAGAATTAATGGATACTCTATACAACATCAGATTTCCCATGTCGATTAAGGTCAACTCACAAAATGATGCAAGGATCACAGGAAGCATCTTAATCGGTTTTGCTAGTCACTCGAAAGAGTTGATAGCCATTGGTTGTATTTCAGGAGTTAACCGCTCGTCTCGGCCCACCCACCCTACACACATTACAGAGTACACTCATGTCTTCATGTTCTTATCATCCATAAAATGCCCAAACATCTAGCCAACAATGACAACCTTTGTTTTCAGTAGATAGTTGTAAGAGAGTTACCACATCATTCAGCCAATGGTTAAATGCCAATTTCAGAGAATTTGGTGGCTACTTTACAGGAAATTAAGCTTTAAAATGAGGCTGATCATCTGTGTTTCTTTAAACAAAGTTGGTTGGTTTATGACTGGAGGAGGGGCCTTGCCTTGTGGAATTGCCATGACAATAACATCATGTTTTGGAGCATCTCTGGGAAATGTGACATCACAGAGGCATTGTGAGACCTGCTCGTAGCCATCAATGCCATTATCCACTTTCTGAACTACTCTGATTTCCCCAGATTTGGGAATCCCAGGCCAGTTTTGCTTGGGCTCTGAAAACTGTCTCGGAATACCCTCCATCAATTACTACTTGCATGGCAAGGGCATAAACAGCAAGTCAGGGGGAGGAAAAGAAACACGTTTATTGTGCTTAAGTATTACCAGGAGCAGTAGTCACTGATCACGGTGGAAATACACTTTGTTTTCCTTTCCTCTTGTGTGTTTCTATAAACAGCAAAACACACTGAATCAATTTTGCAAACAAATGTGTAAAATCAGAAAAAACAACGACCTTTAACAGTTGGTAACATGAATTATCAGGGACTACAAAGAGGTTTTTAACTATTGAAACAGGTTGGCAAGGTGACAAATGAGATTTTTCCCCCTTCAGAACTGTTAAAAATAGCTTTTATAAACTCTTTAACTCCCTTCGACGGTGAGCTCACCATGAATCACCTTTATGACATTTTATATTTAGGCCACGGATAAATCCGTGGGTCCTAATCAACCACTTTCCTGAGGAAATTGGCCAAATCCCGACTGGAGGGGGAGATGAATCACAGCAACCCTGCCATTCAGACAAATCTCTTTTCAAGTGCCCTTAAAGCTTTTTTTTCATACACCAGTGAAGACAGCCACACAGGAAACAATAATAGTTTAATCTCTTGAAAAATTTCCTTCCTGCATTGCAGCGCTTTTAGACAGGTAGTCAGAGCCAGCCAAAGAAAATTAGCAGCAGCCTCTGCCAAGAGCACGCTGCTACTTGAGCCTCTGAGCTCGCCGGCCCCTTCCTCCTCTTCCCTGCCCCAACGCAGGGGCCTGAAATGGGGTGCTCTTCTGTGCAGTTGCGGCCCTGACGGACATTGGGAAAGAGAGAGTGACCAGTGCCAGAGCCATTGCTGCCTCCTGGTGTGACTAGGCGTTTTTAAAGCCTCTCCTCCCAAGGTTTCTTGAGCTTCTGGTTGGGAGGACATGTGTTATGTGGTACATTGGTGCTCAGGAAAATGCACTTTCTCACAAGATGGAGTCACTGTAAACGTGTGTCTGTCCTTTGCTCATGGAACCTCGCCGTCTTGTGAGCAGTGTGGCCGAGTTCTTAAGATCCCTGGGAGGTGCTGTTGTTTTAACAGGGCTCCCAAGATGCTGAGCCAGTTCTGAGATCTGGGGTAGGCAGGACAGACTGTAGGTTCCCTTGCTTTGTCCTCTGAAACCGTGTGTAATTACGTCCAACACTTCCTTGTGGGTTTGGTTCGGGCTATCATAGAGACTTTTCCTTAGCAATTAGCTCACTGTTCTATAAAAGGTCTCAAGCCACACTTGGCTTCAAAGCAGCTGCTGCCAACTAGCAAATTCACTGAACTGGGGACAAAAAGAGACCACCTGTCCTCTGTGGACCCCCACCGGCGTTGACCTCCGGCTCACTTTCTGTTCTCCTGACACACTGGCTGCCAGCTTTGCTCCCCACTCACCACACGGGTGCCTCTGCACCCCATCTAACACTCCTGGCTCTCAATTCTGGCTTCTCACCCAGCAGTCTTTTTTGTTTTGTACCCTTGACGTGGCGATTGCGTGAACAACTTGCCAGGCCTGGACAAAATTAGCTGTATCTTCATCTCTTGTGTATTCCTCCTCCCCTGTGTGTGACTTGTGTAAAGAAAAAAAAGCAACAAAAACTCTCTCTTTATAGAGACTATAGCATTGCTAATCTCTCAGATGAGAAGAGAGGGGCAAGAGGATTCATTGGCCAAACTTCTGATTAGCACAAAAGAAGGTGAACAACATTAGTTAGCATAAAAGCAGCCCCACCCCTCAAGGCCACGGTGTCACAGAATTCCCTGGATCTGTTCTCACACGTTTTCAGGCCATGCAGAGAGTACATGAAACAGTGCCTAGAGGTTTTCATCTCTGTTTTCCTCCATTATCGAGGACAACTGAAAGGAAGCTTTGTGATCTTTTCTTTACACAAGTGCCTTAGCCAGCCAGGAATAATTTTTGAGCTGTCTAAGCCAGAAAATCAGCAATCCATAGTAGCTAGGAGGGGCCACAGCTCATGCCGTTGTAAAGGATATGAACAGCTACTTACGTGGCACCTCAAGATGTTCATCATAGTGTTATTTATAATATTAGGTTGGTGCAAAAGTAATTGTGGTTTAAAAGGTTAAAAATAATTGCAAAAACCACAATTACTTTGGCACCAACCTAATAGTAGCAAATTATTAATGACATATTTTGAACAATAAGGGAGTGCTGACACCAATGTTAGTACTGTCCATGTAACAGGCACTTATCATAGCAGTGAAGTGATTTTTTTTAAAGAAAATGAAATTAATAGAGATATGCTTACATTGTATTAAAAGAAAAAAGTAGAATATACTACTTGATTCCAATTTAAGTATATTTATTGCAGAGAAAAATCATTGTTTTTGGTTTGTGGAATTATGAGTGATTTCAATTTCACTTACAAATTTCATAATTTCTAAAATGTTCTTAATGCAGAAGTGTTGTTCTATAAACCATAAACCCATAGGCATCATTTTTTATTATAATGCTACAATCAGTTTTCCTTTTTTTAGAACCTTGAATCCCTCTCAAATTGTCTTCTTTCTCCACAAAGTCTTTGCCCATGAAATTCTGTGGAATTTTTTTCTGACTCTTTTTTCTTAGGATTTTCCAAATATCTCGTGTCTCTCTTGCTTGGCTATAAAACCCCAAGGAGATACAGTAATTCTCTTTTGGATTCCTGTTACTTTTCCTCTCCCAGTTTATTTTGGTTCATCAGAATTTGGTCCTGGGTTGGACTTATTATTTCTGCTATGTTCTGATAGATGAAATCACCACTGAGGTGAGTGAAGACTGCATTATATGTGCTGCTCTCTAGAAGGGTCTGCAGGTATGTTCCCTTCTCCTTGCCAGTTGCTGGGCCTCTGAGTTGAATCAAGGCAGACTCTTCCACGCTTTCCTGCTCGTCCTTGGTCTGTTGACATACTCCCACCAGGACAGCTCTTCTGATCATTTTTTTTCTTGCCCACATTTAAATGCCCTTCACTCTGCTTATACCCTTAGGTTGGCAGTTTCCTCTCACATGTCACAGACTGTCCCAGTCCTTAGGACTTCATTTTTCCTTCACCCGTGCATGTCTCTGTCATCACATTTACCACCTTGCAAGGAAATTAAGTGTGCATCTCCCTCCTCAGAGGCAAGGACCATGTCTTTATTTTTCTCGCCAGCCCCAGTGTGTCACACAACACTTCATTTTAGTAGGCACTCGCAACAATTAAGTGAACTGAATCATGCCAGTTTTAATGTCTATTTCCTAAGCTATGAGATGGTTTATTTTAAATGATGCCACATTCTTGTTACAATTCCTGTCACGTCAAGATTCCATGGTCTTTTTTACTCCTTGAAATAAAATCTCATGTTTCCTTTATCGGCTCTACCAGGTCCATTACTTTCTAGTTGGTCCTTTCTGTTTATCATCTCTAACTCCGTCAGGTCATATGTACACAATTTATACAGAATTATGCAGATATTATGTCTTATGGATTTGCTTACATAGTTTTATTTGGAAAGTTTCCTCTTTTCTCAATTTTTATTTGAAACCTCTTAGAAGGAGGAAGGTGGGGTGAAACAGGGAAAGGGAGCCTAGAATTATTATGTTTGCATTTTGTCTTTAAACATTTTGTGCTATATATTTTCAGTGAACACTGTAGTGGTTCTTAATTAGACACTGTATTTTTCCTGGAGTTTTGATAACAGGTGGAGGATAAAGACATTGAAGCACCAACTGGTCCGAGAAAAGTTATGTTGACTTATGTGTTCTAAAGGAACGTTGAATTAATCATGCAACACTAAAAATGTTGTTGGATAGTGCCATTGTTATATAAATGACCCCTGAAACAGTATTTTGGCAAAGTCAAGATATTTGAGAGATATTTTTAAGACAACATTCAGTTTTATCATCTGGACCAATGAAAGACTGGATGTTTGGAATTTGATGTTTGATAAGAAATTTCCCTGCTATACATAATGAAAAGGGAATGTCTTAAGAGACTGACTGATGAACCAAAATAACATTCAGAATAAACAGGACACAATTGAATGGCAAAGATGGAGCTTGTCAACCCTAAACAAGCATCTCTGTCTTGTTACCTCTGCTTTTCCTGGATGGCTGTAACTATAGTTAGCTAAGCCCCGATTTGCCTGACTTAACTTCATGAAAGTTCTGTGACTTAGTGAAAAACTAAGGTGTGGTGAGAGCCAGAGTGAGATCCAGCCTGGCAGAGCCCAGCCTGGGCACTCAGAAACAGGCTCATATGAAACAATGCCTCACCAAGGTCAAGGCCAAGTCATTGTGTCAGCACTTTGCTTACTTCAGGCCAAAGTTCGGGTGAGTGAGAGAATGTTCTCGTGTCTCTGGCCCTCACCCCACACTGCTGCTTTTGTTTAGTTATTGAGGGAGACCCTGGCCTAGAAGATCGGATCTATTTTCTAGACCCTGGATCGATTGCTCTTGAAAGCACAAGAAATCACAGTGTGATTTCCTGACCCCAGAAGGCTTGTGTGGATGTCGGATTTCTGTGTGGAGCAGGTAAGGGAGGGAGAGTGGCGTGCCACACTGGATAGGTGGGCAGGGAACAAAATTCTTCTCTTGCTCACTCTCTGTTGTGCCACCTAACCCAGGCTTCTGTGACCATTCCAACAGCAAGCTAAGAGTTTGCTCCTTTTTTTCCTGGTCACACAGGAGACCACATCCAAGTCTCCTCATTCTCCATTATTTGGATGTGGTCCAAGAAGAACTCCAAGGACCAGAGGATGGTGGAGTTACCAGGAAGAAGGGTCTAAGGTCCCTGAATCATCTTGTAGAAGGCTACAATCTGATCAGTCTGTGATATGAGCAGGACATAACCTTTACAAGGTTAAGCTACTGAGATTTAGGGTTGTTTATTGCAGTAGTTAGACTGTCTGACCAATATAAGGTAGTTGCAAAAATCTGACTTTCCACTGGCCGGGATACCCTCCTCGTTCTGGGCTTCCACTTCCTCATCTATGAAACAGGACCCTCCGAGTACTTACATCACAGGGATGTTCGAGGGAGAATCACAGAATAGTGCCTGATACTCAGTGAAATACCAGCCGCTACCCCCATTGCTAGTCCTAGTGCTGCTAATACCATTACCTTTCCTAGAACACCACCCCTATTATTGCTGGGGAGCTTTCTTTGGGAGGAAGAAACCCATGAAGTAAGTGACTGCTCATTCCAAGAACGCTACCTGAGACGGGTAAATAGGTTTCTTGATGAGAACCTTTGTGAAGTCTTAGCTAAACTAACAAAACAAGTCTTAGATCATCTCACACAGGGATTATTTGCAAGGAACTGGTACATTTCCTATTGTTATAGACTTGAATGCCACCTAATGATTCACAATGGTTTGTGAGGGGAGAGATCCTTTTGGGTTGTGAGAATATTGCTGAAGAGTTCATGGAGAAGCAGTTAATTATTTAATCTTTCTAGCTCAATTGGGAGTGGTGATTTCACTTACTGGAAAGATCACACAATGAACGTGACCGTAGAAATTTAATACTGGCCATAGAGTAATTTTGACTTTTCAATAGAGGTTTGCTTTATGAAGCTCGGGTAATGGGATTTAAAACAAAAGACACTGGTATCTATCATCTCAACCAGCCAATTAGGCATCTCAACGAGCCAATTAAGATAATTAGAACTGTTTCAACTAACAAGCAGAAAAAGACTAATGGCTGAGACCTAGAAGGGTGTAGTTGAGAAATCAAGTGTGGTTGTTAAGAATGTAGGCTTTGGAGTCTGACCACCTGGGTTCAAATTCAGCAACTTACCAGCTGTGTGACCTTGGGCAAGTTATTTAGTCTCTCTGGTCTTTAGTTTCTTCATTTGTAAATTGGAAATCATTATACCTCTCTTATAAGATTATGAAGATTAAATGAGTTAGTACATTTTAAAAAGCTTAGAATAGAATGATACAAATTATCATCATCATTGTTAGAAAACATTGTTTCCTACTTTGATCTGAAACATAGCCATCTATTTCAAAGGAATTTTAAGTTTTATAGCATTGGACTTCAATCCCAAGGAACTCCTCCCCTCCCCCAGGATTTAGCATAAACCTGTGTTTGCCCGACTCGGTGGATGTTTCATCAGCAGCAGGAAGAGGAGTCAGTGCTAAAATGAGGCTGCACAGCGTACAGCAAGATTCTCATTTTCATACCTTTGGTTTGTAGATAGTTTTCAGCCAACGCTAATGCTTTTGAAGGCTGTTTACTGAAGAGGAGGGCGAGAGAGAGAAGAATGAACCCGGGAGACAGAAGTACGATGAGCATTTATGGTGCTGACCCATCTCCAAAGCTGGGAAGAAGCCGTCATCTTCCCATCTTGTGGAGAATTATTTTCCAATAATTCTTCTCTTTTGTCCCCCCACTTTCCAACTCTTCTTCAAAACAAGTTCAAACCATGAGTCATATTTTAAAACCTTTTGTTTGGAAATAATTTCCAACATACAGGAAAACTGCAATAAGAGCTTTTACAAAGAACAACAAATACCCTTTACCCAGATTCATCTGTTGTGAACATTTGACTCTGTTTGCTTTCTCATTTGTTCTTTCTATGTACCTACATACACATACACACATAATATTTTTTTCTGAACATTTGTAAGTAAGTTGCATAAATCATGGCCTGTCATCCCTCTGTATACTTCAGTGTATTTCCTAAGAAATTATTCTCTTGTATAACCACAATACACTTATCAACTTTAGTAAACTTAACATCAATATAATACTTTAATCTGTCTGTATTCCAGTTTTGATAATTGACCAAATAATAGTCCTTATAACATTTCCCCTTCAATACAGATCTAGTCTAAGATTGCATTTAGTTGTATGCCTGTTTAGTCTCCATTAGGCGTATTTTTAAAAAGACCATACACTTTAAAGTACTACAAGCTTAACTTTACTTTATTGCTCTAAATAACAGAAGCAAACCAACTTGATCTATTTATGATACTTGATTCTGTAATGAAAAAGAAATAAAATTTTCATCTCTTAGAATGGTTAACTTTTTTGGGTGCTATTTAGAGGTAAATATTTAATTTTTCTTAGTTATCTAATGGTTCTATTTTGGTGCTTCTGTTCCCATAAACTTCTCAAGGATAAGCACTTTCTTCCTCCTCAGGTTTAATTTGATAAATGTATGGGCATCAATAAAATGAAATTCCAGGAAAACCTTTCAATGTATAGATGAGGAAATGCGTCTTTTTGGAATTCAAATTGAATCTGTACTTTTTCAAGCTTAAGTTTGTTCAGATAAATGCAACATATTTTTATACAAGAAAAATTCTATCAATATTTTTAAGTGCCTCCCAAGTTTCTGGGACAGTAAATAAATTACTGGGGAGAAAGTGAACCAACCCATAAAATCTCTTCCAAGGAATTGAACAAAGAAATAGGAAATAGTCCCTTTTTTCATTAGTAATGGGTGATAACTTCTTTAGCCATTTCTTCTGCTCTTCATAACAGACTTCTATAAGAAGGAATGTCATATTTTTAGAGTCAGCTTGTTACATGTTTTTATGAATTCTGTAAAAAGAAAGGTGTGTGTGTATGGGGGGTGGGAGAGGCAGGAGGAGGTAGAGTGAGGGGGTAGAGGGAGGAACAGCTGTCACTTGCCATCTCATTCTTCAGAAGCCAATATATAGATTGGCTTAGTCACATCCAGTGGTGGAGGAGAGGTAGCTGAAGACAGCAAAGGAAGTGCTAGGCTCTGGAAAATAGGATGAATGGATAGATAGGAGATGGTGAAGGCCAGAGAGGAGGGTTTCCCTTTATAAGCTTTCAAAATTTAAATGTTTTTGGAAGCCATCATCAATTAATCATTTGAAAGAGAGTAAAGCTATAATAGGACCATAAAAACCAAGCAAACACAGAAACAAACAAACAAAAGTCTACTTGTATGTGGAAAGGAAGCTGTTTGGCTTCTATTCTGAGTAAGTGGAGTGAATGGTTGAGTCCTCCATCAGTGAATGTGTTTCTGAGAATGCAGAAAAAGAGAAACATCAGGGAAACCGGTGTTTAAATCTTGGATGAATATGAGGGAAGTATGAGATAAAAGGAAAGTTTCGGAATCTCAAGTCTAAGGGAGTGGAGAGTGAAAATAAATCCTAAGTCGAGGTGAACAGGGAGTCTTACTATTGACCATATTATTGTCCCGTGACCAGTGGGTAGGGAGTAGGCTGGCGTGGGGCAGAGCTGAAGCATTTTTGTATTCCTTGAAAGACGATGAGGTGCTCTGTCTAATTCTCTAGCTGTAGAATTTAGTCCCCTGGGATTTAACGTGGATGAATTTCTCCCTTTCGGTGCATGAGCTCACTTTTATTAGAAGGGAATGACAGCTCTTAATTACTCCTTGTGAGTGGTCGTTTTATATGCATTGGAGGGTCCAATTCATGGATAATGGAGCACTTAGATAGGGCTTCTCACCTCTATTTCAGGGGCTCACAGACTGGTTTGGTGTGGAAATAGCTAATTATGCTCTTCCTCAACAAATGACTCTGAGAAGCTGCCACCTGTTGTGGAAGTTAAGCATGACTGAATATGTTAAGCAAGTGAGATTAAGCATAGGTGTCACACTCGTTCCTGTGTGACTTCTGCAAATTAATTGATTGTTTTGTAGACTGATTTCATAAGGAATAAAGATCTGGAATACAGTCCAAGTTTTTCTTAATATGTAAAACAAGTGGGATTAAAGATTAAACTTTAAATGGTCTTAGTAAACATGGAAGACTTAGTTAGATACCATTTGATGGTTACCAGTGATGTTTAATGATTCCTGGCATTTCTGCCCTGTCTTTCAGTATGTATGAGAGAGGGAACTATGAGTTAAAGGTAAAAATCTACCTGCCATATGATACCTGACAGCGCCCATCCATTTCCAGAAAGGTAACTTTTATGACTTATTTTGATCCATGAAAGAGGCAATGGTGTGGTTCCTTCAAAGGCAGGTGAAGTGGGCCTTCATAAGCCTATCAATTCTTTTTCCTGCTGGGATGTATGGCAATGGTGAAACTCCCTTAATTTCGTAAAATATAGTTAGATAATCATGGTTGTTGTGTTTGACCTTTTCCTTTAGAATTATTGTGGAACAAATAAATAGTGCACATAAAATAAAGTGAAATTAAATTATTTATATAATTGATCAACACGTAAACATACAGTTTGTGTAACACCAGTTACACATACATGCATATAACAGATTTAACTCTGTGAAACTGACATTTTTTAGGTAAATATTAACACATATGTCTAATTTCATAAGATTCAAAGTAGGCATATTGCATTTCTACTCATCAAACAGTAATGGAACAGCACAATTCAAGTAAAATATGTTGTGAATAATAACCTTTACATTTAAATATTCAACAAAATACTTTATAGGGTGGCCAAGTCAATGGAAATAATTATGCTGCTGTGTGCAGGTGGTGTGTTTCGTTCTTTGAGGGAATTTGTAGTTTGGGTTAAGGTTGAGGCAGTCAGGAGTCAGAAAGATCTCAAAGGCTGTGATATCTGACCAAGCTTGTAAATACATTTTTCTCGATACATAACGGGGCAAAGGGTTAGTTTGGGCATATAAGGATGTCGGGGAAAGAGCTTCCTGCTGGGAACATATGTACAAAGGTTAATGGCTTTGGTGAACGACAAGCAGTCCAGTATTGCTGTAAATTCAAATTCAGCAGAAGTCAGAGCTTGGAAAGCCTTGTAGGCCATCCTAAGAAATGTGAAACAGCTTCTGCTGTAATCCTAATACCTTCCATTTCTGGATTCTAACAGAAAGTGGCATCAGTCTAGCATGTATATTTTGAGCTAGAGAGCAAGCTAAATGGAGCACTGAGAATTGAGGCTCTGGTTGCCCCCAGATCCATCTGTCTAGCCTGGACCTCTCCACGAGTTTGTGGTGTAGGTAACAGAGAACTGGTGAAGGGTTTTAAATAAGGCCAGGGTGCAGGTTCAAAGGCATTTAAGGCACTGTGATACCATTTCTAGTTCTGCATTTAGGAGGGACTAATGGGGCCAAAGGGGAGAGGACAGATTTAGGTGACTTTAGGTAATCCATTGAGCACGACTTGGATGATGTCCGGGATGATAAAAAAGTTGGAGTACAGGGTAATTCCCCAACCTGTTTCCTGGTTTCAGCTGGAGAGGGGAGCAAAGAAGTTGGCTTTGGTAGTGACATTTGCCTCTGAGATACTTAGGTGGACGTTAAACTTGTGGGCTAGACAGGCATTTGGGGACAACTGGTGCTTCCATCCCAGCACGTCATTTTAGCTTGCTCTGTAGCTCAACGTGTACCCAGAGCACCAACATAGTTTTCTGGTAGATTCTATGAGTGGATATTAAGTATTAGGACAACAGCAGAAGCTAACTCTCTGTCTTGTCTGTTAAGGTCCCAAGAATGTGCATTATATTTTCCTTAAGGCAAAACCAGCGGTATAATGTGAGGGGGTGGGAGGAAGGGACTATTTACTCATTAGGAACAAGTCCACCAAAAATGGTATTGTAGGAGCAGAAATTGAAATTACACTTGCAGACCTTGCCACTCTGGGCTAAGCCTTCAGTGTAAATGCAGACTGCCTTTGACTCAAAAATAGTATGTTTTGTAGGCAAGGAACGCCTATGAACGTGGACGGCATGATTATGATTTTTTTAAATTGCATAAGGTAGTACATCAAATAATCCCACCCCCACAAAATATGTAAAAGCAAAAGAAAAATTAAAAGCATAAAAGAAAAAAACAGACAAAAATGTGTCTTATTAGTAATCAGGAAATATAAATTAAAACCACAATGAGAAAACATCATGTCCTCACAAAAATGGCTAAAATATATATATTTTTGTTTATTTTGTTCTTTAGATTCTACATACACACATACCCCAGTTTGACAATTAAGTTCACGAACTCTCCACCGTGTATGTGCACGGTAGAAAGTTCGTGAACTTCATTGTCTGATCTTTTTGTATACAATTGGAATTTAATGTTCACTTGCAGTAATATCATTTATTATATACACAGAGTATCACCAAGACTAAAGAACTCCTGTCCTTAGTTGCTTAGAAAGCCCAAGCAGAAAGGAGGGGGTGCAGTATGAAGCAGCAGATCCCAAGTCAGGACCAACTTATGGAGGCTGGGTCCCCTAAGTTGTCATTGCCACAGCCTATTGCAATGCAGCTAGGTCAGGGAGTTCCCAAATTGGATGAAGAGCACCTTGAACATTGACTGGAAATACTGCAGAGGCCTTACAATGATGGTTAGACTGGGGAGAACAGGAGCTGGCAACTTGGGATGATGGAAAAAGAGAAGGTATCTGAGAAGGTAGGGAAGGGAGAAGGTATTGGTGGTTTTGGTGGCTCATTTGACACTGAGCTGTGGATGGAGAGTTCAGGGAAGGAGCGGGATGGAGAACATTCATGTTCAGAGGAAAGTGTCAGGGAGTCCTGACACCTAAAGAGAGGAAGGGAGTCAGGGTAGATGCTGATTATGTTGGGGGGGAAGGCAATAGAGCAGGGATATGAAATCCAACCACCCCAGGTAAATTGGGCTGGCCATTCCTAGTCAGTCTGCCTAGGAGAGGGGTGAGAAAGCATGCTGAGCATATCTGGTGGGTAAGCCAAGGGAAAAATAGGGGACATATTTTTAAAGATGTGGTAGAAGATCAGTGAGATTGTGGTTCAAGGATGGAAAAATGTGGGACATTTTTACTTTCTCTTTGGAAAGGAAAAGAAGAAAAAGAAAACCCATTGGCCTTAGAATTTTTGTATGTTTGCTAAATGAAGTGACAAAATGGCCTCTGGGAAGAGACCTTTGAGATTCACCAATTGAAAGTGGGATGATGGGGAAGAACCATTAGTATTTAAAGGTACCTGAACCCTTGACATAAGATTGTGCTTGCCCCAGGACGGAGGACAGAAAGATAAAGGTCCAAGGACCAGTGAGATAAATCCTGCCATTTGTATGGAAGAGGAGGAAAAAGAAAGAAGTGAGGCCCCCCAAATAATTTAAAACTAAGCATCTAAAAAGTGAAAGAAACGGCCACAGTACAGTGTAAAGGGAGCCCAAACCCTGGATTTGAATCTAGATTTGGCAATTTCTGTCTGTGTTCCCCTGGGGAAGTACTTGCCTCTCCATGCTTCAGTTTTCAGTTCTTTCATTTTAAAGCAGAGTCTAAAATACATTCTCTGAAGGGTTATTGAGCAGGTGAACTGACGTAATCTCTCATTTCTATTTTTATTTTTTATGCTATAATGGAATCTATTTGGAGGGTCATGGAGACGATGTGCTGGCAGAACAGCAGGAAAGACACAATACACGGGTGTAGGACACACACATGGGGTGTCTTCACGTCCATCTTGTTCAGTGGGAAGAGTTAAGAGCTCTCTTGGACTATAGTTATAGGGCCTGGAGGTAGGAACACATGGAAGATGGAAGGCAACACTTTGCTTACCATCTTCCCACCTCTGTTCTGGCATTTCAGTTTGGTCAAAAGGCAATCAGGATCTATGAAGCTTGATCCGAACTCACCTAAGTCTGTGTGTGAAGGGCATCCTTCTCCCGTCATCCCATATGAGGTGCAGCTATTAATTACACTAAGTGACAAAGATTCTCCTTGTTGCTTGATGGACACAAGGATGAATCTTTGTTACTGACTGCAAATAATAGAAGTCTGGTGGTGATTGGTAGTCAGGTCCGAAAAGCACGTCTGAGCTATGCAACGGGCATATGGCACCTTCTTCTCAAATTAATCCAAAAGGCTGTAAGGGAAACAGAGTGGATATTACATGGTCAAGTTCCTCTGTGAAAATATAGCCTTGTCCTTTCCTGCTTGTTTAATTCTGGCACTAGAACAACCTGTCTCTTTACATTAGTTTAGTTCTGTAGAGAAATGGTCATTTAGAAGGAAATCCTTGGAAAATCCAGGCACGAACCCATTTTTAAAGGCACAGCTGACTGATTGCTTTCTTATTGTGTTACATGCGGCTGGAAAAATCATTCCTTTCTGTACATATTTTTCTTTTTTGCTTTTTGTGTTTTCATTCTGCTTAAAACTCACATATGTGCCAGAAATGAAAACATTTTCAAAAGGCATGTTTCAAGGACTCCTAAAAGTAAGACCTGTTGCCAAATATACATTCCCCCAATATGTAAATGACTGAAAAGGAGCACAATGAAAAGCATATGCTATTCAAATTTTCTTTAGAAAAACAAGGGCTAGAGGATTTCACTTCTAGCCCCCAAACTCTTTAAATTAGTCTTTTTCATTTCAATTTCATCTTAAGTCCTCAGATGTCATTTTTACATGTCTCACATCTATCTCTTAATCAAAACTGAAAACAAGCTAGTAAGAATAATTTTATTCTCTAAATGGGACAATGTTATTTCCTTACATCCATCTGGGACTTCACATGAACTTTGCAAATAGTTATCAAGACCTAAAAAGGTCTAAGACACCCAGTATATCTAGTTCATTAGTGGCTGCTTCATAAACCCAAGAGTTGGATAGTGAATGTGAACCTTTCAAGGTAAGAAGCCTTTAATTTCTTGCCTTCTGCTGTCTGCAACAGGAATTACCTCAAATTCTTTTTGGAAAAGAAAAAGGTAGAGCATAAATACATTAATTAAACTCAAAGAAATCAACGATGATAGGGGTTTGCTGGGTTTCTATGGTGGTCACCCCGTGTGAATGAAATCTCTCAACGTCATTTAAAAGAATTATCATTCATTATGAAAAATCCCACTGGTGAGCTAGTCTCTCAAATGCCTTGTTTTATGAAAAAAAACAATTGTTTTGGCTCAGGAATGAGTCAACACTTGTAATTATTATGTGCCGGCTTGTCCAAGCTTTACAAACCTGAGTGGCTGTGTCCTTCCTGGGAAGGCTTGTCAGCGGGCTGGAGTCCTCTGAGTTCCCTGGAGCCCTTCTCTCCTTCCAAGGGGGCTGAGGAGGTGGTGCTGGTGCACGAACTGTGACTAAAAGTCTAGACCTTTACCCTTGGAATTATCTTGCTTTCCCAGCTCTGGTTAAATTTTGCCTTCCATATCTTCATATTTCCATGATAGAGCATGGAAAAAGAAACTTAGAAAAGGTTTCACCTTTGCTGTTAAAAAGTTATGACCTTTGCTCACATTTGCCAGAGAAAGTGCCTTATAGCACCAATTAACATGAATTATTAACTCCCAGATTAATAATTTATGAGAGACCTAACGGCCCTAAGCACTGCCAGATCACACTATTGAAAGAAACACGAAGAAAACAACAGAGCTCTAATTATAACAATTCATTGATGACGCTTGGACTAAGTAATGGCATTTAGACTTTCTAAAAGATTTTTAAAAATTTCCCCTCAATACCACATTGGCTTGCAAAGTCAGACAAATTAACTATTTGGTTGGTGCAAAGATAATTGCAGTTTAAAAGGTTAAAAATAATTGCAAAAACCACAATTACTTTTGCACCAACCTAGTAACAGTTCCTGTAATGATTTATTTTTATTTTTTAATATATTTTATTAGGGAATATTGGGGAAGAGTGTGTTTCTCCAGGGCCCATCAGCTCCAACTAGTTGTCCTTCAATCTAGTTGTGGAGGGCGCAGCTCACTGGCCCATGTGGGAATCGAACCGGCAATCTTGTTGTTCAGAGCTCACGCTCTAACCAACTGAGCCATCCGGCCAACCCTGTAATGACTTTCGTAGGTGTTGATTTTTTTTTTTTAATTGTATTTAACAAATTCTCATATACCTCTTCTTTTTGGTTGACTTTTATTCAAATTCAAAGCACTTGTGCATATTACTTCATCTAATTCTTCTAATAACCATCTGAGTTTGACACTGTTACGGTCATCTACTTGTGCTCAAACTGTGACTAGAGTCACACAGATAGATGGTAACTGGGTGTCTTAGTTTTCCAGGGCTGCTGTGACAAAGCACCACACACTGGGTGGCTTAAACAACAGAAGTTTATTGTCTCACTGTTCTGGAGACCGGAAGTCTGAGATCAAGGTGTGGGCAGGGTTGGTGTGTTCTGAGGCTGTGAGAGAGAATTTGTCCCGTGCTTCTCGCTGAGCTTCAGGTGGATTTTCTGGTTCTGGTAATCTTTGGTTAGCTTATAGAATCATCACCTCAATCTCTGCCTTCATTTTTCACAAGGAATTCTTTTTCTGTGTGAGTCTGTGGGTCCAGATTTCCCCTTTTTATAAGGACACCAGTTCTGCGTTAAGGCCCACTCTAATGACCTAACTTTAACTGATTACATCTATGGAGACCCGATCTCCAAATAAGGTCCTATTCTGAGGCGTTGGGGAGGTTAGGACTCCAACATGTGACTTTTGGGGAGTAGACATAATTCAGCCCATAACACGAATAGAGTGGGATTCCAACCAGGTCTGTGCTCCGAACCACCATGCTAGGCTGCCTTCCATTTGTTGGTCTTTTTGAAGACAAAATGCTTATTAAGGCAAGTTCAATTTAGAGCATCTTAGAGATTTGTATCCAAGAATTGTCCTCAGTGTGGGTGCTCTTGGTGACAATGTCTTCTTGAGCTCAGGCAGGGATCTGGTTAATTTAGGGGATCAGACTGGTTTATAGCTCCAGGCTCTCTAAATCCCCTTCAAGCTCCAAGCCCACTGTGTTTTGAAATCTAAGAGCTCTTTCAGCTTTCTGTTGGACTCTGGAGCACATATTTTCTTAAATACACATTTTAAAGGCATTTTAGGAGGGAGAGGCCTAATTACTTCCTTTTTTTCCTTCCAAATTCCTGTTCTTGGAGCCATGGTTAGGTAATGCAACACCTCTGCTACTACCATGCATATCTCCCTGACCTACCTCATCATATCTCGAAATGGAAAGAGAGAAACTAAAAGACCCATGAATTCTGGGCCTTTTGACTTGACAAGAAAGCAAAGCTTGAAATCCCCGTTTTTGAATGGAGGACATTCTTTAATGGAGGAGAAAAAAGAGAATCGGGAAAAGTAAAAGAGCAGAGGAAAAAAAATTGCAAATAAAAGTAAAAATAGTTTTTGGGGTTCAGGAAATTGTGCTGTGTTTCATCAAATGCCAGTTTTCAAAGGAGACAAATGAGAGCTCACACATGGTTATTGTAATGATGAAAGCCAGGGTGGAGACTTACACGGCCCACATCTTATCACTTTATTCCCCTCACCACCTAGCTCCCTCCAACAGTGACAGCTGTCTGGGAGATGCATTGTAAAGATCAGATTCCCAAAACATGTACTACATTTGGCTTCCAAACTCAATATTTTTAGGGTTTTCTCCTTTCTTTGTTTGTGTTTCTTTGCAAGTGCAGACTTCATAGCATTTTAGTGCCGTTTATGTGTCAGACCACTTCCTTGTTTTTCTTCTTTTTTGAAGCAAAGAATGTGATAAAATCCTGGAGGAGGATGCCAGGTAAATGATAAGAATTTGTTCCTACTTTGCTTGAATAAATAGTCTACCCCTTTCAGTATGTTTACAAACTTGTTTGTTCTGAAGGTACAGGTCATGGAATCATTTCTAAATTGACTCTAAAGAGGATAGGAGTCACAGAATGGTCATTTCAGAGATGAGTGAGTCCAGAGTGAGGCAAAGCAAAGGGTAGGGCTTAGTGCCATTGGCTTTCTCAAAGAGGGACATCAGATATGTTTAGGAATTTTTGATTCTTGACTCGAAGTGACAGTTTGATCAGGTTCCTACTTCCCTCACTCTCTTAGGGGCTACTCTTCTCTGGGAGCTCCAATAGATGGTAATTCATATAGAATCTGGCAGACTGGTAGATGGAAACAATGGCCACAATCCTTTACTTTTCCCTGTATCCAGGTTCACTGTAATATGACTTTGTAAGGCTCCCACCAAGGGATGGAGTCAGAGTCCGTTTCCCCTACCTCTGAATCTGGGCTACCATGGGACTTGCTTTAGACAGTAGAATACAGCTGAAGTACTGGTGTGCCATTTCTGAGCCTAGCACAACAGCTCAAGAGGTCTCAAACATGGCTATTCTTTCTTGGAACCCTGCCCAGCTACCCTGTGAATAAGACCAGGGTAGCCTGCTGGAGGATGAGCAACCACATGGAACAGAGGTGGGATGTCTCAGCAGAGGCCATCCCAAACCAGACAGTCCCTGGCTGACTCAGCAGCTCAGCATAGAGGCATGAATGAGCATAGGCAAGAATCAAAGGAACCATCCAACCGAGCCCAGCCCAAACTGTTGACCTGAAGAATCATGAACTAAATAAATGGTAGTGTCCTAAACCAAGTTTTGGTATGGTTTGTTATGCAGCAATAGCTAGCTGATACACTGGCCTGGAAATTTGATCCAATTTTATATTTTCTGTTCTCTTTTGTTGCCGATATCCCTTTGAGAGTCTCAATAAATATTTATGTGTACAGTGAACCCAGCATTGTTGGTAATCACCTCTTTTCCTCATGGCAGAAGTATCATTACTGGTAGAGACCGTCATAAGCCAATCCTGGATGTCACCTTTGGATTTCCTTCTTTGTGATGTGAGATGAAAGAAGCAATAGTTTGTTCTTTCTTAGGATGTCCTGCACACCCCTGACCATTGGACCCCTGAGACTGTACTGACTTAGTGAGTCCCTGAGTCTTCGTAGGGTTTTCCTCTCACTTTCTGGAGTACATGTGTCTGACTAAGGCCTCAAAGCCAGTTCTTGCTCACATGGCCTGACAAACACGATGCTATCAATGTGATGTTCTGCAGGAGGCCAGGATGTCCAGACCTCTTCGTAGAAGAGTTAACATAGTCCTGGAGCAACACTGCAAAGGAGTATTTTTGTTCTTTCAGTTTGAATGCAAACTGTTTCTGATTTTCTTTTCGGATGGAGTTAGAACAGAATGCCTTTCCCAAATCAATGACTGCAGAGCGTGTTCCTGAGATGGTTAATCTCCCCAGCTAAGGCACCACATCTGGCATGGCACTGGGTGTGAATGGTCTGCTGTCAACCTCCGGGATTTGTCTGGTTTCTACAGGGGCCGGATAGATGAGTTAAAAGGAGATATGATGGGCACCACTACCCCTGTGTCCTTTAAATACTTGAAGATGGTACTAAATTCTGTTATCTTTCCCTGGGATGTGATATTTTCTTTGATTTAGTATCATATTTGGGCATTGTGTGAGGGGGCAGTCTCAGAAGTTGCCACTTGGCTGTCACCACTATGGTATTATCTGCAGGCAGAACTCAATGTAAGCTGGTTGCTTTGACTGTCAATATGTCTGTCCCAGTTGTACATTTGAGGACAAGGTCAATAATTGCCAAGTGGATCTCTACAACTAGTGGATACCCCCTGGGCTGGGTGTTGGTCAGGAGGCCATTACTCCTGGTCCCATTTTAATAGAAGGGCCGTGATAATGCTTTAGTTTTTCAGCTATCAGTGTAAACTGAGACCCCGTGTGCCATATTCCTACATGTATTTGGATACTCGCCTACCCCGTATACCTGAGTAAATGGCTCAGGTTCCTTTGGAAGACAACAAGGGTAATCACTACTGTGTTCATTTGCTGTTATGTCACAGACTCTGTCCTCCTGGGGACTAAGTCTTCTCTTTCAGTCTGAGTTCAGTCTGAAAACTGGCTCAGATCTGGAAATTGTGAAAGGGATCGTGACCTTTTCTGGAGGCGACTCTCCTTAGTCTCCTGGTCAAGCTTCTGCTGGTGCTTCTGCTGGTATAAGGGGAGCTAGTTCAGTCCTGGTCTTCAGTGCCATTCTGACAATATCTATCTCTATTGACCACTCTTTCCTCTCTCCTTTGCCTTGTGGTTCCTGTCATGCCACACCTGCAAGAGGAGATGTCACATCAGAATGTGGCCAAGCAAAACACTCAGAGTCTTGTGGTCAGCCCAGGGGTCTTCTTGGGCCTTCCCCAGTCTAACCAGAATGCCCCACCTTTTTGTGCCCAAACAGCCCTCCATCACAGCTTGTGTGTTGGATTTAGGCCTTTCTCTGACCTTCACCCTGCACCATGAGCTCCTTGGGATGGGTCCTCTTTATTTAGGTTTTCAGCTTTTAGCACAGTGCCTGTATATGGCAATGCTGAGTAATTCTTTGTCAAATAGAAGAATGAGTGAATGGATGGAATCTGAGTTCAGCTTCAAAAAGGGCTGGTAAAAGATTTGAGTCCAGGAACTAAGGTTGGTAGGTAGGCAGTTGGTGCCCACAGGTGCCCATGACTGAGGCCTGTTACGGGAGAGCCTTTTCTGAAGCCCAGTATCTGCCCCCACAGGATTGTGCCTGACTGTCCTGAAGGTGCCAGCCTGGAGCATAGCTTCTGACAACATGAGGGTACTTCTGTTGGCAACACTGTAGACCTTCTGTGATACGGGCCTGGGGCCAGGGTGGGAATCTGTGTGGTTCATAGGAGATGACAAGAAATTTGGTGTCACTGTTAGTCACTTTTTACCAAAAAACCAATCTCTGTTTAGAACCTGGGACAATTTATTTAAGCTGTAATATGGGTTGAATTTAGCATCTACAAATTCATAGGTTCAAGTCCTAATCCCAGGATCTCAGAATGTGAACTTATTTGGAGACAGGGTCTTTACAGAGGAAATCAAATTAAAATGATGTCATTAAGGTGGACCCCAATCTAACATGGCTGGTGTCTTCATTAAAAGGGAAAATTTGGACATAAAGACAGACATGCATAGAGGGAAGATATGTAGGTATGAAGACACTGAGAAGATGGCCATCTGTAGGGACAGAAGCTGGGAACAGGTCTGTCCCTCACAGCCCGCAGAAGGAACTGACTCTGCCAACCAACTTGATTTTGGACTTCTAGGCTCCAGAACTGTTTAAGCCACTTGGGTTGTGGTTTTGTGATGGCAGGCCCTGTAAACTACTACAAGCCAGAAACCTGAACCTATGCCTTCACCTCTAGGAACTGGTGCTCATTCCTGAAAATGTCGAGACTTCTCAATCTAGAGCCCAAATGAGAAAGTCAGCCCTGTTGTCCTCTTCCTGTTTGTGACTGAGGTTTAGTATCAAAGATCCCACCTTTGTGGGTTGTGCTTGGGATGCCAAGGCCAAAAGGAAATCATGTAAACGCGGCGGCCCATCCAGGCGTGGGGAGGTGGAGGAAGGTCAGTGAAGAGTGATCTATTATACTGTTGACTTTCTGAGAAGAGGAATTAAAGGAATTAATTTCATTTTCTCCCAAGACAAGTAATGATTAGAGGGCCCCGAATTCTTGAAAGTAAGATGCTTCAGCACATGTTTACAAGGATAAACAAAGTTAAAGAACAGGTTATAAATGGGGCCTGTGCCTGGGGCCTGTGACTCAGTGACATAGGTTGTGTCTGTCACTCTAACTGGATTCCCCCAGACCTGCCCTCCCCTATTTCGACCACTTTCTCGGATTCCCAGCATCGCTCCGCCTCAAAGACTCTGAAAGGCGGAACCTAGGAAATAAAAGGAAGAGATTTTCCTCCTCTGTTTCTGATAAGTCTTGGAAATCCATGTCTTAATGACAGAAAGTTTACAACATGCATTCTTAAGTGTTTCCAAGTGCTCATCTGTTGTTTCCCCTCTGCAGATGTTTCATTTATTTACTAGAGTCCTGTAGTGATGCCTGTGGGGACCCGACCTGGGGAATTTGGCCTAACGGTGACTTTCAGTGCTGCTGTCTCACCATGACCCTTGTGTAGGGGAGGTCATTCTGTTCTAAGTGTGAAAGGGAAGTTGATTTCCACTCACAAAACCCTTCAATTCATCTCTTTAGGAAAATTCATTGGGGACGAATAACAATACCTTAAGTTAAAGCTACAGATGGGTAATTGTGCTGGGAAATATTAAATTATAAGTACTTACATTAGGAGGCAAGATGGGTATCTTATGCCGCCTGGATACAATTGTGGGGACCTTGGAATGGGGCAGAAAGAAAGATGAGAGTGAGGTCCAAGTGCACACATCTGGGGAGCGTGGAAGCCACCACGCTCTGATAGATTTGCAGAGGACAATATAATAGGCAGGGTGCCCTTGGGTTCCAGACAGAATGAACTATACTGCATACCAATGGCCTTAGGAGAAGTAAGGTTCAAATGAAGGGCATTACCAAAAGTAAGGGTTGTCCTGAAGGGAAGTAAGGAGGCAGCCAGGGCCTCCTCGTATCACACACCTCCAAAACCCTGGGCCAGGCTCACCTGTGCAAGTGAAGAGGTCTGATCAAAGGGGAATGTCTGCTCCTAGCTCCTAAGCACGTGGAAACCGGTTTGCCCTGACATATTCACAATGACAAAGGACATGTTTATGAGCCATGTAACATTTGGGAAGGGACAAGAGGTGAAGGGGCACACAGATTTTCTGCCTCACACGCGTGGAAGCTCCATGTAGGAGACAGTCTGTGCTCGTACGGTTATAGGGCAGAGAGCTGTTATTGGCGGGACGGCCTGGGGCTCCCTGGGACAGTCTGTGGGGCAATACTCAACTGGAGCTCTCAAGGTTCAACCCGTTTCTTTGGATCTTTTATTCTTTCACTATAGAGCCTTGGAAGAGTCACTGAACTTCTCTGTGTCTCACTTTACTCATCCAAAGAAAGGGAAATAATAATATTCCACTTGTCTCCAAGCATAAATATGAACATCAAACTTTGAAATGGTTTAAAGATTTAAAAAAAATTGTTATACTGTTATAGAAGAAACAAAGGAAGAAGGGAGGGAGGGAGGGGAAAGAAAGGATGAAAGGAAGGAACAAGTGAGCGAGGGAGGATGGGTGCCTTCGTCTGTCTGGGCTGCTATAACAAAAATTCTATTTACTGGGTGGTTTATAAAGAACAAACATTTCTTTCTCATCGTTCTGGAGGCTGAGAAAGCCAAAATCACGGTGCTGGCAAATTCAGTGACTAATGAGAGCCCACTTTCTACATGGCCATCTGTTTTCTGTGACTTCACATGGTCGAAGGGGTAAGCTGCCTCTCTGAGGTCCCTTTGATAAGGTCACTAATCCCATGCAAGAGGGCCCCACCCTCATGACCTAACCCCCTCCCAAAGTCCTCACCTCCTAATAACATCAAAATGGGGGTTAGGATTTCAACATACAAATTTTTGGGGGGCACACAAACATTCAGAACATTGCAAAAAGGATGGAGGGAGGGAAGAAAGGAGGAAAGGAGGAAAAGTCACTTGGATCTCATCTTTGGTCTGTGTTAAGATTTCTGAATTAATTCAGTGAAAGTTGGGTGCTCCTGAGGAAATGCAAGGAGAAACTCTTAAAAATCTGTTTCTCGAATACTTAAGTTAGAAAAATGTTGAGTAGTACATTCACCAAACTTATATCCTGTATGAAAAACGCCAAATTTCAGTCTCTGAAAACTTAATTTTTTAGTGTCTTAACTTTTGTTGTTGTTGGCTGCAGCCATTCTTAAACACTCAGAATTCTTTTTAAAACTGCAGAACTGTGAAATATGCTTTCACCATCGGGTCCTAACCACAAAACCCATCACAAAGCATGGCAGAGCAGATCAGCAGTAAGACGATAACTTTGAAAGACTAAGATGAACATTAAATTAATCAACCAATGCTCTGGGGGGAAATGGCCACTAATTTCAAATTTTTCATCTCTGGAAAATCAATTATTATTATGTTTATTGATGTTGTATTTGTCACTATTTTCAGCCATTTCCCCTGATGAC
Organism: Rhinolophus hipposideros; assembly: GCF_964194185.1. Taxonomy (NCBI): domain Eukaryota; kingdom Metazoa; phylum Chordata; class Mammalia; order Chiroptera; family Rhinolophidae; genus Rhinolophus; species Rhinolophus hipposideros. The sequence continues at coordinate 102,885,491 of NC_138048.1, read as the reverse complement.
ATGGGTTAAAATAAGAACATTGTTATAAAAGAGATTAGACATGTTCGATTCCATTTCTAGACTTTCCACCTCTCAGCTAGCTACCTGGGGTTTGAGAAAGAAATCCACTGCCATAGAGTAAAGGCTGAGCTTGCTTTTCTTTCTTCCTTCTGTGGCGATCCCTTTGCCTCTATATGATTTTAAATATCTAGTTAAATGCCCGTTAATGCTTCTTCTTCATTGGGTAGGATTTTGGAACATGTTTGTATAAAGTCAAACACTCTCTCTCCAGTCAAGTGGGTTGGGGTTTGGAATTTGCTTCCTTACCCCCCAAAAGATTCTGAGGCCTCTACCTCAATGTGTGGGGGAGCTCCCCAACGTCAGCCACACAGAAAGAGGTTTCCTGATGATGTGCTTGATTCTGAAAATCACCCTGACACACAGGGGAGCCAGTTCATGCCAGCCTGTGCCACTCGTTCCAAACCTAATGATCCATTCTCTGTTGAGTGGCCTTGTCCTCTTTGGAGCTCTCGGTGATTTGGCGTGCTCACAGCAGTGAGCAAGACAGGTTTGTCAACAAAATAACAACATGCAGATCATTCTCCCATTGGGTTGCATAAATATTTGCGTGTGCAAAACTACAGTCATCTATAGGGCTTATACAGAGCAATAGAGGAATAATTCTAGAATCACAGTTTGTGTTCCATCATGTGCCATTAGCTGGGAAAAACTGGTAGCAAATATATATATATATATATATATATATATATATATATATATATATATATATATCATAATACATGCCAGGCATTATGCAGAGCATTCTGGGAAAACACTAAGATGAACTGGGTGCAGACTCTGCCTTCAATGAGAACACAGTCTAGTGAGTACATTATGTTGTTAAATTTTAGGTTTATACATAGACATATGTTAATATACCCCAATCAACATACAATGGGAATCATTTCTAAATGAAGGTCTCCAATAACAAATACATTTATAAACCCTACATTGGCTTTAAAAGTAATATCTGCTTGCTGTAACATATTTAAATAACATGGAAGCTTATCAAATCATAAAAGAAGAGCAGAAGCCCCCTTTGTTCCCTAGTATTGCTCCTCAGTGGCAGCTATAGGTTAACTTCTGGGTACGTGTTCTTCCCAAATTTTTGTTTGTCTATAAAGCGTACATAACAATAAGGCACGTATGGTGGGTATCTGTGTAGGCCACCATCTCATTCTTTCAAAGGAGTGCCTAATATACCATATCTTGGGTGTTTTAGAATTTATTTAACATTCCCTTTTTGGTGGGCACTTAGATTATTGCCATTTTTTTTGTATTACTCTAAATGGATTCTGAATAAGCAAGAACTTGTTATAGCAGAAATACTAGCATGATAAGTTGCATCTAAACAATATTTCTTAGTTGACCATTGAAGCTTTCCACAGAGGAACAATATGATCACGGGTGCTTATCAGAAAGACTCCAGATGGGTGCTGAATCAGAGTAGAGGGTGACTCTAAGTAAAGGAGACCAGTAGACTATTTAAGCAATTGTCTAGAGGAGAGATGTTGAAGATTTGAATGAGGGCTGTGGTAGTGATAAAGGAGAGGAATGTTCCTAGAATTACAGTCCATATTCCATTAGCCAGGAGAAATTGGAAATGACGAAGAAGATACTAATTCCTAATTACAATGAAATCAAAACTATAGTTAGTTCTTGATTTTCAGGTGGTTGAACAATGATGGCTAAGATGCAGAAGACAGCTGCACATGCTTGCAGTCAGCTGGTGAATGCGGAGTGTCTGTTTAGGGGATTAGTCACGACCTGGAGTGAATGCCACATGGGGGAGAGGCAGGAGGCTGAGGCACTGAGGCCAAGCGGAGTTCTGGTCTCTCTTGCCTGCTGACATCAAAGGAAGCTCTACTGTATTTTGGTTCTGTCTTTCCCAGTGGGTCAACAAGGAATGCTCCCACTCAAGCTGGAATGGTAAAGGGGTCCCAGCTCACCTTAACTATCGTTAATTCAGTAATTAAGGTTTGACCCTTTTGAAGGCATAGAATTGATAGGAGTTGGTGATTGCTTAGATATAGGAATAAAGAAGAGTCAAAGATGGTTATGAGATTTCAAACCCAAATGAGTGGGGATATTATGGTGACATTAACTGAGAGAACTTGGAAAAGGGATCAGGTGTTTTTTTGTTTTGTTTTGTTTTTTGGTGGTACCGGGGGAAGGAATGCATTCAGATTTTTAAAGTGCAAGATGGAGAATATATAATTGGAAAGGGAAAATATTGTGCTGCAACTCTGTTAGAGTCCCATCAGAATCATCACATGGTTGATGGTTGGATCTATGAAAGATGAACTTGGCCCTGGAAAATCTATGAGGACAAAGCCAGTGAAAGCACCTGGGCAGAGAGCAGCATGGCGTCACGAGTAGATGAAAGTGTGGTTAGGAGGAGTTAGCCCAAAAGCCAGAAGAGGATGCAATTTCAGGAGGAAAGTGTACTTTACAGCATGAATGCTGCACAGGCACTGACAGGACAATGCTAAGAAGGAGTCATCGGATCTGCTGACTGAAGATGGCAGGTGCCCATTTGCAGTGCAGTTCCATGGGTGGGGCCATGGTGCCAGCCTCGTAGGTGTCTCTCCAATTTTTTCATTCTGGCTGTAGAACTAAACATTGTTATACACGATGATGGTGTTAAAATGCTCATTCCTTTAATTGAAAGCCTTTTCTTTGTGATTGTGTTGGGCTTTTGGTCCTATCATCCTTCAGTTGTTTATAGCAATGGAAAGCTGGAATGAACTATTAGATTGGTGCAAAAGCAATTGCAGTTTTTGCAATTATTTTTAACCTTTCAAACTGCAATTACTTTTGCACCAACCTAATAAATGCCCAACAGCTGGTAGATTGCCTAATTAGATACGGTGGGTATTCCAGTATTGTGTGGTTAGTGTTAGAACACTTTCCTTGTTTGGTAGAAAAGCGATAATATATGGATACATAGAAATGGCCAAACATTTGTTCAAATGTACCCTGCAACACCAATCATGTCCCATAGCTGGGAGCCTTGCAGAGTAGGAAAAGCCGTGTCTTATTTTCTACAGACTGTAGTTAGAAAAAAAAAAAAGATTGGATCTTCCAATGTTCCCTAGTTAGAGGTGGAAAGTTCAGTCATCAAAGTGTGAGATTTTTCCAGGTGGGTCTGACAAATGATTAGAAGGGTTAGGGAAGCTGTACCTGGCTCGCACTGTAAGAAATGAGCAAACTTTTATAGCATAAGCCTGACAAAATGCTGTGTGCACACAGGAGGGAAGGTTAGCCCCCAGAGATGCTCTCACCTTTAAGACTGCATTTGGGCTTGATAACAAGACTCGGAGCCATCGTACCTCCCTCTGGTGAACTGGCAATGTTATCAACGTCTAATAACCTTAAAATATTTAAGGATTGAACTGTTCTGAGTAGAACGCACAGGAGCCTACTTGGATCATAATGCTCACTTGTTAGATTCTGAAACCAGTCCAGCTGTGTACCAATTAACGGCATTTAAAGGACATTTTAAGAGGAAAAGCAAATTCACAAATAACATTTTTCACTTGGTAGTGAATTTCAATTAAATTTCCTTGCTGGGTTCAAAATGTGTTTCTTAGATATTCTGGTACGATGGGATTCTAGGAATATAATCATATATTTGAATCACAGGCTGTTAAAATGGGGAGGGTATTAGAAACTAGCTAGTAACTCATTTTTTTTTTTAGAGGAAATTGGAGCTCAAAGAGCTAGGATGTCACATTGCTAATGGCCAAAATTCAGCTCTTCTCTCAGTCAGTGCTTTTTCCAAAGCACTTGGGTGCCTCTTATAGACACACTGAATTCTCATGGAGACCTTGGAGTATTTTCAGGATGTTCAAATGTGGACTAGCAGCTCTAGGTCACTTGGGCTTGCTAGGTAGTATGAAGTGCTATTTTCTAAATCATGTTTTTGGGGGTGGAAGAGTAACATATAGTCACAGACAGAAATTACTGTGGAAAGAAGACATATGCCATGGGGAAATGAAAGGGAGTCACAGCCCCTTTGCAAACCTGCATCTTCGCAGACCCTGTGATTTCCCCACCTCTCAGTGAGTCTATTTCTTTTCCTCTATCACCAGGGACAATCAGCGTGCTCTTCCTGTCAGCAGACGTCCCATCCCTGTGGGTGGTGTCATGAACAGTGTCTAGAGACACATAGCCTTTTGGAAACTCATTTTAAAATGAAGACGTGATGGGTTGATGGGGCACAAGCAGAACTGGGATAGATCTCTGAGTTCAGAAATCAGTCTCCTTTGGAAGGATTCATAGCACTTGTGACTTTTTAAAAGTTTAACTTGAATAACAATCACGGTAACAATTGAAATAGTATGACAAGAAATCACTTACATGACAAGAAATAATTCATGGCCCAGCTCTCACCCCTCCCCCCACTCCCAGTCCTGCCCCTCCCACCTCCAAGGGCTGTGCCTTCCACTGCTTCTGTTTTCAGTTTCCTTTTTCCATCTCTCTAAATAATATGCCATGCCACTGTTGTTACCCCCCTCACCTTCCCCCCCCAACACAGCTTATCACTAGGTTTTCTTCAGTTGCTCCTATGAAAACTTGCTTTTTAGATGAATGAAAATAAAACCAAATTCCAATTTTCTATCACATACAGAGGTGGGCTCCAGATAAATTAGCAACCCAAACATGAAAGGTAGCACTACAAAAGTAATAAAGAAAGTACTGTTGTGCTTCAGGGATAGGAGGAGACAGACTTCAACATTAGAGCTGGATGTAAATTCTCGGTAGGTTTTATTACATCAAACGTAAGACTCCAATTCATTGCAGAATCTCATGTAGGTGTGGTTATTAGTCAGCTGGCAGGTTGGGAGAAGATATTTGTAACATCTAAAACTGAGAGGTATGACTACATACCAAGGAATTCCTACATATTAGCATGAAAAAAAGAAATGGATGTGATACATTAATTCAGAGGAAGGGAGAACTGAACAACTAACAAGAATATTAATAAATGTTCCAATTCATGAGGAAGGAGAGAAATAAAAGTTCAAAGAACCAGGAGATACTATTTTTCATGTAGCAGGCTGTCAAAATGAGGAAATTGAGTGGTGCTGTTGCAGGTTGGGCTCTCCAGGGGACAGAGTTTGGCTTACGATGTGCCTTAGGGACTAACACCTGGGACAAGAGTGGGGCGGATGCAGGATCGGCTGGAAGGAGAAGCTGAGAGGTGATGCAGGCAGCGCAAAACCCCAGCCAACACAGCCGGGGCTCTGGCGTGGAAGTTAGCCTTCAGGGTTGCTGGCCCTTTGCACCCCCAGATGTGAGCTGCTCTGGGAAGGGTGAGACCTGGGACCAGGTCTTTATCTATGTGGCCTTGGCCAGGTAATGAACTCCAAGGTTAGGGACCATGTGTTCTGTAAGGGAGGCCGACGCTGCAGGAGCGGACGCTGGAGGCTGACTGGTGACCACACTCCCTGCAGCCGGGCAGCAGTCCTTCCTTGAGGAGGGACCTGGGCAGTGCAGCCCTGCGTCTGTCATAGGCTCAGGGTGGTGTGTTGTGCGTGTGGCGTGGTGTGTGTGGGGGTGTGCAGTGTGGTTGTGTGTGGGTGTGGTATGGGTGTGTGTAGTGTGTGTGTAATGTGGTGTGGGTGTGTGTCTGTGTGTTGTGTGTGTGGTGCATGTGGTGTGGTGTGTGCAGTGTGGTTGTGTGTGTAGTGTAGTGTGGTGTGTGTGTGTGGTATGGGTGTGTGTGTGTCTGTGGGGTGTGTGTGTGCATGTGGGTGTGAAGTACAGTGTGTGTATGTATGTGTGCAGTGTGGTTGTGTGTGTAGTGTAGTGTGGTGTGGTGCGTGTGTGATATGGGTGTGTGTGTTGTGTGTGTAGGGTGTGTGGTGTGGTGTGTGGGTGTGCAGTACAGTGGCAGTACAGTGTGTGTGTGTGTGGTATGGGTGTGTGTGTGGTGTGTGTGTATGTGCAGTATAATGTGGTGTGTGCTTGGTGTGGTGAGTGTGTGTGAGTGTGTGGTGTGGTATGTTTGTGGGGACACTGCTACAACTCTCAAGTATTGTTGATAGAAGTGAAGACTTATGAAGCTCTTTTTAAAAGCCATGAGCCGCCCTTAGTCAGTAGTTGTGTCTCTTCTAATCCCCTAATGCCCGCCTGGTGATAAATACCAGAGAAATGATCATCAGGGTCCATATGTGGATGTGCAAAAGCGTATCCATTGCAGCAGTGTCTACGGTGGAGTTGACACATCCGAGATGTCTGTTACTTGAAGAATGTGTAAGTAAATTATACTATGGGGGTACCAAACTAGGCACACACACACTTCAGAATGAAGAGACTTTAAAAACTGTGATCGGTGAAGTGGGTAAGAACAGAATGTCATCTTTAGAACACTACCATCATTTATCTAAATTGAAACTCTATAATTTCTCAAGGATACATCCAAACTCAAGAAAACTAGTCAAACCCAATGGGATGGCTGCCCATGGTGGGAGAGAGAGATGGTGATAGGGATGGGAATGTAAGGCAGTCAGTCGGTCCTCAGCCCATCTAATCACCATCCAATGGGGAGCGTGTGTCACTACAGCGTGGTACCCCATGGCTAGGAGTATGATTAACTCAGCTCTGAAGCTGAGGCTCAACGGATACACTGAACAAAAAATACCGAACCCTTACTCGCCCCAGGTGTGTGCTAGCATCTGCTGCTGAGGCTGGGGCCGTTTGGACACTAGTGTCACTTCTCCGCCCCTTTTTGTCCCAACTCTGGGCTGCTTCAGACTGTTGGCCTGTTTGCCACTGAGGCACATGGGAACTTCTGGATCTTCCTATGTCTTGTTGCTCAGGCTGTGGAGACGTGGGGTGGGAACAATGCAGAGCCACCAGAACCCACTCTGTTATTTCTCCTTTCTGGGGACCACCTCATGTCGCCTTTGGGCATCCCACACAATGGTCTTCTGAAAGGATTCCAAATGGAAACTGGGACACAAGCTCCTCTTCTTTTTGGCTCTTCCCAAACTAACTGGTATTTTTATGATTTTATCTCCCCTATCTCAAGGCCATTTGGGTAGGAGCTGGACCTATTCTGGGACCTGGGCGGCACCTTAACCTTGACCTCATTCCTTGTGAATCCCTCCAAGCTCTTCTTCTCAAGCCTGGAACACATTTATCTTTCTGCAGTAATAAGAACTATCCTCACGTCTTTGTTTTCTGCTCTCATCTTTGCCTTTCACTCTCCCTGGTGCCTCCAAGCTCAGAGACCTTCCAGAAAGAACGTGCTCAGAAATGTTTCAAGAATTCTATTTGCATTTAAAGGTAATACATGATCATTGAGAAATTTTTGAAAATGTAAAAGAACAAAGAAGGAAAACAGCCATAAAGCCTCAACAGCCCCCCAAAAAAACTAGTGTCAAAATTTTGGTACAGTTATCTGTACTCAAGTCTTCACCCTGGGACCCTTATTTATATAGTTCCTGGGAACCTTGTGTATATACTTGAAATTGTAGTGTATATGGCACGGTATATATGCAACATGCCATAAATATTTCTTTCCATGGCTGGGACATACTTTATTAAATCATGCCTCTCCTGTTAGAAAATTGGTTGGCTCCCTTGTTTATATCCTTTAAAAACAACCCAGTAGTGGACAGAGTAATTCTTGAGTGCAATGCCTTTCTTGCAATCCAGATTATTTCCTTAGACGGAGAAGTAGAATTATTGGGTCCAAAGATGTGAGCATCTTTTAAGGCTTTTTATTTTATTTTACGAAATTACTTTCCTGAAAGGTTAAGTCAGTTTCTATGAGTATGCATAAAGTTTATAGGCAGATAAGACCATTTTAGCCCATCCTTCCTAGCATTTGCCAAACAGCTTGGTTGCTACATGAAAGGATTATGAAAATGCTGAACTTGAAAGACTCTAGAATTAAGAAGCAGAAGTGTCCAAGTCATAAAAGATTGATTTTCCCCTAAGTTTATTATTTTGGGGGCAGTGACACCGCCTGAAGATTGACAGTCCGATAGATTCCATTTGTTGTGTAGCAATGCATTGGTGACCAGCCAGCTTGGCAGTAAGTTGGCAATGTTTAATAAGATTGTCCTCCATGATTGAAACAAATGACTCTCCTTTTGTCATCAGAAAGGGAACCTTTATGCATTTGTTTTAGTAATACAAGATCTGACATCATTAATAATCTGGGCTGGCAACTTGCGTATGTTGAATACAAGAGATGAATGAAAAATTTAATTTTTTAGTAGATCATAAAAGATGTGTCAATAGATCAAAAATAATTTAGGCAGAGTACCTCTGATGCACAAGCCATTCCTTTGTCTCTCCTTTTTGTTAGGCCAGCATGTATGTGCTGAGATCAGTCTTCGTGCTTCCTCTGAAGGCCACAGTGTATTGTTCAAAGACTTGAATTAGCTGGTCCCATCTCTCTAGTTATGTTCTCCCATGGCCTTGCTTCGCCAACCAAGTCAATCTTTGTGATGTCTCCCAAGGAAGAACTGAAAACCCAATCTTCGCATTTGTGTCCCTGTTGTACCTCACCTGAGGCACACGCTCTCTTCTTTGGTAGTTTGTGTATTCCCTCTGTTTCCAAGACCCCTTTAAAGCTCACTTTCTGGTTTGGTTTTTCGGATTGTTCCCTGAAACCTATCCTTTGTATCTTGAGTTTATAGCCTTTTGATTTTCCTGGGATTCAGTTCACTGTAGCTTCTCCGGGATGTTTGTCTATGCTCGAGGTTGGGCAGATAATCAACTGTGGGACATTAGAGACCATGAGTTGGACTCTTTGACTTTTGATCCTCACCGATCCGTAGAGTCTGAGCTTAAGAGAATCCTTTAAGGTGTTTCTTCAATGCTGATTTCTGCACTGTGTGCTGGAGAGGGCATGCTGGATTTGTGCCTGTCTGAAGCAACGTAACACCCAGCACACAAACATCTACCCAGTGACTGTTTTAAAAATATCCCAATTCTGCTTTTGTTCACAAGGGAGGGAACTCCACAGTGAGCCCAGCACCAGTGAGGTGTCAGCTGCATCTCTGAGTGCTCTTTACAGTGGCTCCTTCAGTCAGGGACCAGGAGAGACCCTCCCCCACCACCAGTGTTGAGACCAGTTCCTGTATGAGTTGTATTGGAGCCACACAGCCAGAAAATGGTACTGGGATGGCGTTGCCAGTACAACGAGGAGGAGAAGGGTGGCAAGCAGTGGATTTTGCTTAAAAAGAAGGTTCTAGGAAATGTATTGAAGAACCACCTTTGCCTGCTGTTTATGAAGAACTACATTTCACAGGGTCAGAGTGAAAATATAATTCAATAATTGTGAGTAATGAAAGCAGAATGGGGGTCAATGACATCACTATGCTTCCTTTCATTGTCCATTATGTTTTCTTCTGAAATGTGCCACGGAGTTCCACAATCTATAGATACTCAAGAACATTTAAAAACAGTCCTATACATTTTCTATTTTATCTCATGTAGGAGTGTTGTTGGATACAATACAACATATCTGTGAAGGAAGTTAAGCAACAGATTGCGCTCAGGTTGCAATATCAGAACTGCAGTTTCTCCTGCTCACTTAAGAAGAAACCTTATGGCACTGTGATCCTTGTAACTAATTCCCTCTTTACTTTGGCTGCTAGGAAGCTTAGGCCAAACTTTCAGACCACTGCTAACAACCACAGAGGGCTGCAGGCTGGAGTTTCTCTGCTTTTTTCTTACTTTCAGATTTACCATTTTGCTACTCACATTTCCCTTTGCCATGATATACTCGGCTCTTTGTATTTTACCCTTTTGATTACATTTATTTATTTTTATTTTAAAGTTATTTTGAGATAATTGTAGATTCACATTTTGTTGTAAAAAATGATAGATTCAGTGTACCCTTTACCCACTTTTCCCCAATGATAACATTTTGCATAACTCTTGGAAAATATGCCAACCAGGACTTTGATACAATCCACTAGGTTTGTTCAGATTGATTATATTTTATAAGCTTCTCCAAATCACTTGTGGCAAGGGATAAGATATAAATTAACAAATATCAACATTTATTCAATAATTAATATATAGAGAGAGGGTTTTTATGATGTACCAAATAACTACCAAATACCTTTTTAAAGATAAAAGCTTTTTTACTTTTGGAATAATACACTGACGTCTAGCTGCCAAAATCTAAAGATGGACCAGTTTATTAGCATCTGTGCAAATGGGATGGTGGCTATGACCTTGGTTAGATTGTTGTCTGTCAACTGAGAGCCCACACTTGGGTGGGAGAAGCTTGGACTACAGCTTTTCTCTTCCATCCTGCGAGGCAGCTCCCTGAGGCCAGCAAATGCTCTTTGTGGCACTAGTAGGATTTTGAGTTTCGCTTGTTTGTAATTATGAGTCTGAGGCAGCATAGCAATCTAATACAAATACAACAAAAATTTCGCTTTGAAAGACACAGGGGTTTGTTTGAAAGTGACATTGTATGTAGCCAAAATTAGTTGGCATGAAGACTCTGGAAATCAAAATTTGGAGAAAAAAATGTGTATTGTGATCTTAAGATCTTGTGCATTTTTCTACTTAGCTGGTTACCTACGAGCCATTCCTTTCTTCTTTCTAAATTTATTTCAGAAATACTCTCAGGGAAGATGAGCTCTAGGAAAGAACCTTGATCGGTTTAAAGCAAACTTAATAATTTCATGTCCCTTTGCTAGTGAGTGGTTTAGAGGTGGGTCTTCTACTCAGTTCTGCACAAGAAGGTAAAAGGGCAAATGATTCTAGGGACAATTTTGCTTCTCTATATTTTTTAAAGATGCGGCAATTTGTCATGACACTTCTTCCTGAATTGTGTTTGTGGGAAGATGTGCTGATGCTGGGACTGCAGCTGCCATTTGTGCCGCAGCCTAAGGTCCAAAAGCCAACGTGGTGAGAACCACAGGGCAGAAAGACCACAGATCCTGATGGCATTGTTGACCTGCTCTACCAACCCTGGAATTGCTTACCTTCAGCCTTACTGCTAAAGGAATAATCAGTGTATATATTGTTATGGTGTTTTGGGAAGAGCCGGATGCATTCTAACTAATAATAGGTGCATTTAGTTTTTAAAGTTGGAAGTGTCGTGCATAAATGGTGGTCATACGTGAATGTATAATACTTGACATATTTCAAAAGAATCTCAACTTTAAGTGTGCCACCTGTTGTCTTCATAAGCCATAGAAATACCACGATATTTCCAGGGTTTTGATTTCAAATTTTCTTCCCCTCAGATTGCTACTTGCAGAAGAAAGTGGTGCCAATTCTTTTGTCAGACCTGGGTGTGGAGGCCATCTTGGCTGTGCTCACCGGGCTGCCTGTTTTATCCCCAACTTGCCTGATCATAGACTCGCCTGAGGGCGCCTGTTAAACTTGCAGATTCCCACAGCCACCACAGATTTGGGTTCAGAGATTTAAAAAATGTGCCCACCCCCACCCCCTGTGAGTTTTATAATCAGGCTAGGTTGGGGAGCCCTGCCATAGATGTAGAGATCCAGGAAACTAGGGAGAAGAAGAAGATCCTTGGTGTGCAATTTAATCAAAAACAATAACAAAAGGAATTGAGGTCTTGAAGAATTTGAGCTCCCCAAGAAAGTAAATCTGGGGAGGTTGTAGGCGGTGCAGGTGCAAGTCTTAGAGGATGCCATGTCAACCCGAGGAACAGACGAGGGGAGGAGAGGGGCTCAAGGAGTGATGACAGAAGAGACATAACTTTCACCACATCTGTCATCCAATTTCTGTGTTTTTAAAAACTAAGTTCAGCCACATAGTTATTTCCTTTAAATGAATAATGGTAATTACTATTATTTGGCCACTTCATTTATGCTGGACACTAGGTTAAGCAGTTTTGTTATTTTATCTTTTCAATTTTGCAAGGTGGTATTATCATTCCCATGCAACAGATAAGTAAAGTGAGGCTCGGAAAGGTTAAGTAACCTGCACCCAGCTCGAAAGTCACCCGGCTATAAATCACAGATGAATTGGATGGGAACTAAGTTGGTCCAATGCTAAAGATGATAATTTTACGCATTGCCCCGTATATACTACATTATTCTTTCTATCACACCTGTTCTTATTTCCATGAGACCAGAGAAGGTGCCAATGGTTCAGAGACAAGGGATTTTAATGTAGGATATTTATGTTTGAGTGTTGCTGACTGGATGACTGCTGGCGAGGCAGGTATGGCCTCTGCTCACGAGTTCACTCAGCTGTAAGCCAATGAAGACAAGGCTTGCCTCGGGAGACACTGAGAGCAGCAATAATCCAGGAGAAGCACTTTGAGAAAAGGGTGTTCAACATGATGTTATTAAACATGCCAAGCGGAGTTCCATGATTTGGAAAGAAATAAAAACCTTTCAGAATTCAAGAGGAATATTAAACGTAAAAATAGTGCTGTTGAAACAAGAGGTAGTAGTTATGGAAGTGGGGACTTGGGGGACACAGGGGTGGTATCTGCTCTGTGCTTAGTTGACCTTGATTGGTATTTATGGGGCTGTAAATGCAAAAGAGGTAGTTATAGGCCTGAAGTAGGGTAAATGGGGAAGGAGGAAATGAAGTCGTTCCAAGACTATGGTGTCCTAAAATCTAAAAGACCAAAGGCAAGGCATAGAGTGGGTCACTGCGATGTGTGACTAGCAGCCATAGGCTGTGACGCAATCTGACCTTCCTCACGTCAGTCTGTGGCCGTGGCTGAGTCTCACCCTCTGAGGGGGGGGAGGGAGCTATGGATGAGCACCAGGAGGGCACTGCCAGCTGCTTAAAACACAAGGGTTGCCCAGTGCGTAATTATCTAGGCAAGAACAAACTGTAGGGGCTTAGAAAATAGGGCAACCCTCATGGAGCCAGGTCCACAAAGGACAAAGGGACCCCACAGAAGCCTTTGACTCACAGAGACATTTCATGTCAGCCTTGTTCCCAAGCCATCAGGAAGTGGAACAGGCTCCTCACTCACCGTCCTTAGGGTCAGCCTCTCACTGCTGACTCATAAAGAAATTTCCCCAGTTAAAGGACTTTGGCCTCTTCCAGGTGAAAAATAAAAAAATGTTTTCGAAAGCAGATTATCAAAATTAGGTACATTCACCAGTATGCAAAGTAAAGGTCACAGATTCAGTGTCAGATGGAGACCCTGCCTCAGTCAGGGGGTGCGGGTGGGGGATGTGGCTTGTTCCTGGACTGTTTACTTTTCCATTCATAAGCCAGGCAGTAGGCTGGGCTCCAAGGGTCCCCAGAAGAAGGGCACATTCTCTGATTGGCTCACAACCTGGAGGGACAGACAGAGACTAAACCAACCATCTCAGTACTGTGGGTGAGAACTTACCCAAGATGGCTAAGGTCAGAGCCATGGGTGAGAGGCCCCCAACTCACATTGGGGTAGGTGAGGGTCAAAGGGAGCTTTCCACACCTTGAGAAAAGAGCTCCCACCAGCTGTGCATTGCTGTGGAAATCCCTTATTGGAGTATGTGTTCCCTCCCTCTGAGAAAGACAGATCATAACCTTTGACTTCTAATGGCCACATGTAGGGACCCAACACCCAGTAGGTGCGCTCTCCCTGCCTGTCCATCCATGACAGTGTTTTCCAGAAGAGGCATTAATTGGTGGTATCGAGCGGATGGCATCTCTGTATCAAGAGAAGAGAAGAAAAGAGAAAGTATTTATTTCAATAATAAATTTGTTTATTTACTTATCTATTGCATATTGCCCTCTGTTTTCAATATTTGGCCTCCGTTGGCTCTTATCTACTATGTAGTTGTAGGGGTTTCATGAAGGAAGGAAGGAAAAGTCCATCTCGTTCTCACAGTAACTCGGACACTCGAGGTACAGGCAGGCCTCACTTGGTCTGGTAGTGTGAGACCATAAAAATGACTGTGTAAAATAAAGCCATCTTAATAATCAAAGACCAAAGTTACACAGAGAAAGGAAAGTGTCAGTATTCCAGAAGAATGTTTTGAGATGTATTTGGGTAAGAAATCATAGCATAAAGCAAATCATTTCTATTTAATTGGTCTAGCAACCCCTTCATGTTTGTTTTCTTACACAAAATGTCCTTTGTTAATAGTGCATGGATAAGAAAATCTGGGTCTTGAACTTACGTGTGTGATTAACTGGAGGAGTATCCCATCTAAAAGAGTCATAGTTAATTGAATTCCTATTGTTGTCGTTGACATACCCTAGTTGGAGATATTGCCATAGTGCATATGGTGAAGAGGGTCCTCTGTGTTCAAGCAGCCCTTTCCATGAAGAAAGCTTGCTTGTCTGTTGAGAGAGGGAGGGAGAGAGAGGGAAAAAAAAAGAAAATGATATAGGTAGGGACAAGGGCAAGCATGAAGGGCAATGTCATATAGGTTCCGAGAGGGTCAGTATTAGAGAGTGACCAGCTCCTTGATGAGCTTCTTTTAGGGGGGAAATAAAAGTGTTGGAAAAAGACAGGAGGATGTCTGAGATGGTGATGGGAATATTTTCCCATTCCTTGCGTGTTGTTTCTTCTAGATTTTGTTGGCTATAAGAAGGGTTGGTGATGCATTTGGTGGGAAGTTGGTGCCTCCCTTAGTCCTGAAGGGGAGGGAAGGCATATGTGGGGGCCCCTGACTGGGGTTGTGGCTCCAGGCAGAAGATACTATAGCATGGGAGGAATGCATACCCCAAACTTGCTTCTCAACCCTCCAATCTTCTACCAGAAACTTCCATGGCACAGAAGCTAGGAGAAAGCTGTGTGTTCAGTTGTATTTCGCTATACTTAAACCAGTGTCTTGGGTCTGGTCCCTAGTGGCAGTTATGTGGTTTTTAAGGCATATGTAATTTATAAAAAGATTTTTGGTTTTAACGTCAACACACAAGCAAATGTCTTAGCTAGTCTTTCTCAAAGCCTCTCACATTTTCCCTTTCTAGTGGTGGCCTCCTTGGATGACTACAATCCATGGGAATCCTTAGGGTACACCCACATTCTCAGGCTGCTTATTACTACTATCGTTTAGTGTAGGCTCGTCACAAACAGAAAAAAAAAAAAAAGATTATTGATCCCTTCCTTCAAAGTCGTACATTTTAATATAGTTTAACATACTAGGTTGTCAGGGTTTGATCTCTGGGGTCACAGTTCAAACTCCTTCTAATCCTATTGTCCATATTTCTAAATTTCTTGGGCAGTTTCAAGCACAAGCCAATCAGTGTCAATAAAAATGAGATACAGGGTTGTACTTTGTGAAGAGCCTGATGGCTTTTTGTATGGTCTCCAGAAGGTGTTCATTTTTGTTATTTCATTAGGTATTTCTTTTCCTTACCTCCTGTATCAGAGAACAAAAGTGAGTTCAAATTGTTCTAAGTCCTCATTAGCTTTTGAGATAAAGAGGAACCTCCTTACTCAAAAGAAACTGAATGCATAAGGTGGATAGGTATGATGATTAATTTTATGTGTCAAGTCGCTAGTCTGTGGTGGTCAGTTGTCTGATAAAACCCCAGTCTAGCTGTTGAGGTGAAGGTATTTTTTAGATGTGATTAACATCTACAGTCAGGTGACTTTAACAAAGCATATTACCTTCCATAAAGTGGATGGGCTTCATCCAATCAATTGAAGGCCTTAAGAACAGTGACTGAGGTCCCCCACAGAAGAAGGAATGCTGTCTGTAGATTGCAATGTAGAAACTCTGCCTGCGTTTTCAGCCTTCGGATTTTAGCCTGCAGCATCAACTCTTAAGGGAAGCTCCAGGCTGCCAGCTTGCTCTATGAACTTTGTACTTGTTAGTCTCTGCAATTGTATAAAACAGTTACTTAAATATTCCAGTGGTTCTGTTTCTCTGGAAAATCTGACTAACACAATGGAGGAGGGAATTTGGAGATCAAGGCTACATTAGGGAGATCTGTCAGCCCAGGGACCACGGTGGCAAGCATGACTTAAGGTGTATGTGGCTACTGTAGTCAGGCTCATGGTGAGGGATGGCAGCAAGGGGGTATCCCTGTCAGGTTCCTGGAAGGAGAAGATGGCACACTCCAAGGGTTCATTGAAGAGACTGTTTTAGAGGTCAAGGGGTAAAGGAATCAGGAAGGTGGTATACCCAAGGACAAACGTCAGTGGGAATCTGTTAGCACCATTGGGCCTGAAAGAGCAGGGTTAGGGCATGAGATCTATGGGAGATAACTTCCCTGATGAACGCTGAGTCTACAAGCAAAACAGGATTGGCAGAGAGGGTGTAGAAAGAATAAGTGGCCTGGTCTTTCTCTCTTCCAACCCCAAACTACTGTCAGGGCCTCCCATTGTCTGAACCAGAAGCCACAGAGTAAGGGGTTCATTGGAAATGTTCATAGGGCTAGCCTCTTGGGACACCAAATGTGGAAGAGAAGGGCGGAGAATGCATGTGGGTGTGAACAAAGAGAGAATAACCAGATCCTGTGGGAATCTATGTCTGGAGAATTCATAATCTATTCACTTTTAATAAGTTATGAGCTGATATTAATTCAAGAAACAGAAATTGTTCCTTTTTGAGTGATGGAGTTATTCTATTCTGTAAGGCAGTAGAGGGTTGTAAATGCATGTTCTGTGGTCTTGGGGGGAGAGAATCCTTTTCATTCCTGGACTCAAGGGTGCACATGACACCAATTCTCTGCCACTTAGGTCAGGGGCTCCTCAATTTAGATTCTGCCCTCCTCTTCTCCCACGCCCCACCTAGATAGCTAGGCACCCATTCCTGCCCATAATCATGGGGAAGTACAATGGGAATAATTTCAGAGTCGTGCCCCGGGATAAAGGCTTACCATTGGTGGATCACTTTGTGCATAGAGATCAGGCTCCAGTTTTCTGTGATAAGACAAGTGTTCAGTTTCTTATGTGAGCATTGGACTATATGCCTCTTGGTTTCTGAGCAATAGCTCTGGAGGACATGGGGGTAATTTAATGCTAATGTCACTTGACATGCTTTAAAGCAGTTGAAATCATGGCTCTTGAGTTTAAGTTTGTTTCAGTTATACTGAACGCTGTCCCCTTAGTGGGGTTTTTACACTCTGTAGCTGTTTTATTTGTTTTGTATTAAACCTAGTACACTGTCTTTGTATATGTGAACAAATTCTTGAGTCAGGATATGTTGGGTACCTATTGAGCACTTCCTCGATGCCAGGAAATGCACTAAATCCTGGTTATGCAGAGACAAGAACAGCCCCTGATTTCTTGGCAAACGTAGATGGGTCAGGGCGACAAACATGCAAACAGTAGCAGCAGCATGTTAAAAGCAGTGACAGAGCCATCCACAGACGAACATTGTGACCCCAAACCCGGGGCCTAGGCAAGGCAACCCAGAGGAGGAAGCTCTCCAAGACTCCAAGTCTTGAAGGAAGACCTAGAATTAACTCTGTGGCCAAGGGGAGGACCCAGGGGAGGACCCAGGGGAGGGACAGGTCAACCAGCTGGGAATAGGAGAGAGTTTGTAAGTGGGAGGCCGGGACAGATCGGGAGTTGCTGGTATCCCATGTTCCAGTCTGAACCTTGATGAGTTCAAGGAGGGAGCCCAGTGCCTTCTAAGTAGGGAAATGGCATGAAAGGGATTTAACTGTATAAAGAAAAAATGCGTGTAGAGATGGGTAGAGACTGGATTGGAAGGTGCTGGGACCAGACTGAAGAGCCAGCCTCCTGAGGAGACTGTTGCACCAGATCCAATAAGAAATGATAAAAGCCTGATCTAAAGCTGTGCTTGAGGCATGAGAGGAGGGATAGGGTATAAAGACGGTTCTTTGGGGTGAAAAGCGAACTGTGCCAGAAGTGTGACTGTGTTTCCAAATTGGATGGCAAGACAGATAGCCACCAACACAAACGACAAAAAAGGAGAGCAGGCTGGTGAGTGCCAAAGGGTGGCTCAGCTTGGTTGAGCAGCCTGCAGGGCAACCTAGTTGGCACGGCAGGGGTGCGAGGATACAGACCTGCAGATCAGGAGGAAGACGAGGCAAAGATTTTGTAGTTACCGCGGTAAGAGGGAAGGGAGTACAAAATGGCGGATGAAACCACCACAAGCAACTGTAGAGGTGAGAAGAGAACCAAAGGTAAACATGTGATTCTCTCTCCTTTTATGAATGTTTGACATAGTTCATCATTTAAAAACATGAAATTTCAAGTTAAGGAAAAAGAACAGATGGAGGAAGAGAAAGCTTTCGTGGATAAAGATGCAGCCACCATGGATGTGGAAATTCATGAGTCCGTGCAGTGAGAATGTTGCAAAAATGGGCACTCATGGCCATAGGAGATAGAGATAAATAAAGACAGAAATACTTCAATTGGATTATGTAATTAATAGGGCACTGGGGGCTCTAGCCAGAGCACTTTCATGGGCTGGTGGTGATGGAATTGGGGAGTGAGAAGGAGGGGCAGAAGCAGAGGGGAATATAAGCTACTCCTTCAAGAAATTTCATTGGGGCGGGACGGAAAGAGATAAGGAGCTAGAGTGGAACTCAGGGTCCAGATCTTTTATTTAAGGATAGGCAGAGCTGGAATACATGTTATCAGGATGTGAACAGAGTCAGGAAGAAGGGAGGGCTTGGGACAGCTGTGATGATGCAAGGGAAAGCCCTTGAGAAGGTGGAAATAGTAGATTGAAAGCACAGGTGAGAGTCAGAGGGGAGCAGATGTAAACACAGAACCCTAGTTTCTGATTTCAAGGGCAGAGCAGGTTCTGGTGATGAAAGTCAGGTGTGGTTTGTGGAAGAAGCTCAAGGAACAGAGGTGTCCACATGGACACTTAATGGGTCCAAACACAGCACCCAAAGTCTGCAGTGAATGTGGGGGAATCCACGAGGGGAAGGTAGAAAGTACAGAGGAATGTTAGAGGGCAACATGGCCTGAAAGTCCCAGACTCAGAATTTACCAGACTGTGAAAGTAGTAGGCAAAGACAAAGTGTAGCCAAGTCCTTGTTCGTTTAGACAGCACTTCAGTGGGTGTGGCAGTGGGCACCCCAAATCCAATAGGCTCATAGGGATGCAGGTAGAACCAGATTGCAGGTGAAAATTGTTGAGTCAGTTAAAGCAGATTAGGGGACCTGCATTTTTGGCCTCTGTTTAGCTACAATTGAGGGTTCCAGAGGGTACCCTCAGAAAAGGGAGTGAGAGTAGTACCAGTAAAAAAGCCACTGGAGAAACATGACTCTAGTTGCTTGTTATGAGTCGGTTTGGAACTTATGTTTCCCAGAATGACCATTTATTTATTGCAAATAACTGTTTGCATTTTATAATCCTCCTTTCTCACGAGGTGTCATTCTCATGGGCCTTATTTGAGGTGAAGGTCTCACTAGAAGTAAAGCATAGGAGCTTTGACAAGAGAAGTGTAAATAGCATCATAATCCATGACTTTACCAGTTCTTCATACAAATTACAGATATTTGCCAACTGATCATCTGAAATATCACCATAATATTGTTCAAAATGCAGAAGAACTTACTATTAAAATGGGCCTTTTAAAACACTATGTGATAGACACAGACAATAGTTTAGTGGTTACCAGAGGGTAAGGGGGTGGGGGAGGGAGATGAGGGTAAAGGGGGATCAAATATATGGTGATGGAAGGAGAACTGACTCTGGGTGGTGAACACACAATGGGATTTATAGATGATGTAATACAGAATTGTACACCTGAAATTATGTAATTTCATTAACAATTGTCACCCCAATAAATTAAAAAAAATAAAATTAAAAGACAACAACAGAAAAACACTATGTGAGTTCAGTTAACACAGAATTCAAGTAATCTTACTGTAATTATCTATATGTACAAATACAATACATATTTACCTACATGTATTATTATTTATCTGTATGTATTGTTTTTATCTATATGTTTGATTTATACATATAGATAAATACAATAAGATTATTTTAATTATATATATGTATATGTATGTGTATATATACATATAGTATAGACCGTACCATATAATAAGTTACATTTCACATGTGAAGTTAAGGATAGCGCCCTAGTAAAATCCATTATAGTCATACTGGTTGGCATGTGTATAGCTATATATCTATACGTGTACATATCTGTCTCTTTCTACCTCTATATCTTCATTTCTGCATGAAGAGGAAGAAAATATCCTGAAATGCGCACTAAAATACTCTGGGGCAACATCTTTAGCGTTACCTACGCTAAATTATTTCGAACTCTGTAATTTTAAAATGGAAGTTTGGATAAAAGTTAATTTGCAAATCGTTGAATGTAATCACTCAGGCAGAATTTTTACCTAAATTATAAGATGATGTTGCTGTACAAAGACCTTGAAAGACCAAGAAATGACATAAAATTTATGATATAATTTTCTAAATGACCAGCTATGGCTTCTTTAAGAAATGCTATCTTCATTTGTAACTCTCAGGATACCCTGAAATTTATAATACAAATAAGATTTCTGTGGTATTGAGTCCGCAACCCACACATAACAGCCCAGTATATCTTCATTAACAAGAAACATTTCTATTGATTTCATTTTGCGATGTTTCATATTACATATAACAAATATGTATGGTCACCTAAATGAATTATTACAATCCAATTTGAAATGATTGCATGGGGTTATTGTATTATCTCTAGGATGCTTTAGTCTCTGGGTGTCAAAACTGTTTGTATTTAATGGAATAACATGGAAAAGTTAATCAGAGGAGGTTAACCTCTGTGGAACTGAAGGTCACACGCATTTACTCTCAGTTGGAAATGGAAGAGCTTTCAGCTTTGAATGTTCACTGGGGGTGGGTGAAAGTGGAAGAGCGAGTGACCAGGAGATTTCATTGCTGTGTTTCCTGTAGTCTCACTACTGTCAGTTCACTTGTGGGGCTTTTCAATAACTGGATTTTTGATTAGAAAATTTCCTGCAAGGAAAATAAAATTAAAAAGGCAATACAAACATAATGAAAAATTGATACTGCAGTTACCATTTCTATTGTACGGTATCGAACCGCTCAACTTCAGTTTCATTCAGGTTTGCGTACAGACATCCGGCTTAGAGTTCTGACCAGGGCTGGGGTGAAGATGACGAGTGGCGGAGAAAGAATCCTCATCTCAAAATTACATTTCCAAGATAAACGGTGCTTCTTACACTCTGAGTCCTTTCGCGGCTAGGCCAGGAGAACAGAGGTAGAAATTTTCCTTTGGCCACACTGCCATCTTGTATTTGATGAGCACATAGGAGAGACTAAGACCTGTGTTCACTGAGTACATCAAACTTACGTGGTGCTTTCCTTCCAGAGCAGTCCCTGTGAGGTTAGGCTTTCGCCCCAGTGGATAGGTTGTGATTGTTTGTCTTGCTGTAGAGGCACTTGATTGTTCTTATAGAACCCAGATGCAGAGGTAGATGGCTGGAAGGACATCCAGTTAAAGGCGGAGGGAAAAGGATTGCCCATGGATTAATTCCTCTCAAGTTTCAAAGGAAACTTCTGGTTAAGGTGGCCAACTGAGATAATTGGGAAAGTCCCCCTTATACTCCAGAAATAAAGAAATATGAAATCCACAGATGAGCTCAGAAGTGGGAAAGGGAGATCTCCAGCTGCCAGAAATAAGAAGCCAGAGATGGAGCAGAAGGAAGTGTTGGGACTCTGGACGGCGTCTGCTGTGAACCTGGGTGGTTACAGTGCCCTGGGAGGGGGTTCAGCTTGAAGGTGCCCAGGTGTAGGACGTAACACTGAACTTCCAGGGATAAGGACAGTCCTGCCATTGAAACAGGGATGAAGAGCGCCACCGACTGGTCCCAGTTATGGGCTTTGTGCTCTGGACCTTGTGTGGAAAGAGTCACTTGAGGGAAATCAGAAAGCATGTGAGTGTGAGACTAAATCTACACAGCCAGAGCTTAAGCCAAAAAATCCCATTTAAAAACAAGTCTAGCACAGAAATGAATGTGAAACACAGCCTGGAACTCCACGGGGTCTGCGGGAGGCAGAGTTAAACTGTTCTCAGGAAATCACCTCTGTAACCCAGGAGACGCAGGTGGAATTCTTTGAGGGGCCAATGTATGCCAAAGACAAGCTTAAATCTCACACACCGTGCAAACTTATGTTCTTTCCCTCACGTAACGAAAAATTGGCAAAACACCCCAACACATTTACCTCTTGAGAGATGGTCAACAGATGGAACAAATGGGAGAATTCACAAAGAAATGCAGATAACAGTGATGTCCAAGGAGTTTGAAAATAAGCATGATTTCGATGTTCAAAATGAAACCAAGGAACAGATTTCATGACGCAAGATGAAAGAAAAGCAGGTGGGTTTGAGAAAGAAGCAAATAAATTGCTAATGCAACTAAAGAAAGAATTTTGAAGATAAAGCTGAAAAAGTAAAACATTCAGAAACAGCTCAAAGAGACAAAAAGAGATGGCAAATACAAAACAGAAATTAAGCCAATGAACACAAAATGGGAATCTCCAAAATACAGCTAATAGGAGTTCCAGGAGGAAATTAGGGAAAGAAGGGGGAGAAACAATAGTCAAAGAAATATTGGTGGAGAATTTTTTCCATAATTAAATATCATTAGACCAGTTAGCAGTAGCACCCTAAATCTTGAGGAGGATACGTAACATGAATCCACACCTAAAACATTGCAATGAACTACAGATTGTGTAAGATGATATAAAAATCTTTAAAACACGGACCTAAAAAGGAGCAAAATCAGATGGACAGCAGACTTGTCAGTGGTAACAACAGATATCAGAAGATGATTGCACAGTATTTTCTAAGTGGTAAGAAAAGTGACTATCAACTTCACATCTATGCTCTACATCCATGAAATAATCATTCAAGGCGGGGTGGGGAACTTTTCCCAGCATCTGTGAGCCTGAGATGTTGGCAGGGCTGCTGTCGGGAGTTTTCATCATCATTTCCCCTTAGGACTCTTTCAATATGATGGCTTCACTCCCCGCTTTAAAATGAGGGAAGATGAAATGAAGATATTTCCAGTCATGCAAAGACTAAGAGACTTGCTACCTGAAAGAGCAAATGAAATAATGCAACATTGAAAGAAGGAAATGGAGGCTGGAAGGAATCAGTGGGCAGCAAGTAACAAGGGCAAGTTGCAAAACTGGTAAAAATATTTTGTAAATCTATAAGAATAATATTAGTAATATTTGAGGGGCTATTTAAGAAGGAATTAAAATTCTGGACAACAATAGCATGGATGATAGAAAACTAGAATTTGGGGTAGAATTAAAGAGTTCTAAGATCCTTATTTGGTGGGAGAGTAGAGTTATTAGTGTCAGAATCTGAGAAAAGATAGTTTAGTAGACTTAATACTGTAGTAATAAAAGTATAGAATGATAGATATATAATGCCAAAAGAATAGAAAAGAAATAAAAAGAAGCAAAAACAGAGCAGATGGCAGGAAAGAAGGGAGAAAGAAAAAATAAAACAGGGAAATGCTGGCGAAAAAATAGACCCAAATGAACGATAAGTAATCAAAATAAGTGTAAATGGATTTAACTCTTTTCTTAAAACAGCAGACAGACTAGAGAAAAGTTTTCTCATTCCTTGGATACTCAGAGAGCCGTCTGTTGTCCTATAGTCCAGTATCAGCATGGGAAGAAGTAATTTTTCATGACAAAGACACTTCAATTCACTCTTTGGAAATGAAGCCTTATCTGTTGTATCTTTCTGCAGATAGGATCAGATCCCAGATGGAGAGTCTCCTCTAATGCCATCATGGTGTGCCTCCAGGGTGCAAGGGTGGGACAGTGGGTTTTGATAACTCTACACAGATCTAACGAACAGAGAAGGCTGAAGAGGTCGTGAGCCTCTCTTCCTATGTGGAGCAGATGGAGAGATGCCGAAATGCAGGCTGAGTAGTTAGATGATTCACAACATGAGTGCTGATAACTGGATCAATGGCCATACACAGAGAGGTTTCCAGTGAAAAAAGACTTTGGAGTTTTAATTGAGTTTTGGCTCAATAGGATGTGGCTGCTAGATCAGCTAATGTGATTTTAGAAGGCAATAATGGAGGTGGAGTGTCCTTAAGAAAGGGTGTGATGGACCCTCTCTACTTGTTCTTATTAGACCACAGCTGGAGGGTTGAAGTCAAAGGCAAGTCCAGAGGGCATCACCTGTATGTTAAGAGTTATCAAATCCTATCACATGGGTACTTAAGGAGTAAGGGGGGTGTTTATCTTAGAGCACACCTTCCATTTGTCCCTAAATATAACATGAGCTGTCGTGGTATATAGGGATTTGACCTAATCTTTATGGCCTCAGTAAAAAGAACTGGAACCACAAAGAACTTCGCAACCAAACAGTTTCAGGAGGTAGAGAGCTTCCTATTACAGGAAGTATACAAACAAAAGCTAGATTACTTTCTGTTGGCAGCATTATGCGGGATTGATGCACTGCATCTGGGGCTGTATTTGCTGGCCCCTAATCTCCCCTCCAACCCTAAGACCTTGATTCTGCATTTTTCCCTCACACATCAGTGAGTATCCAGGGTGGGAGTGATTCCTTCTATATCTTACTTCTGATTCCCTCTTCAAGCCACATGGGTATTTGTAATGCTGACACAATAAGCAAATCCTGGCAATAAACTAAAAAAGAGAAGAAAAGGTCTCTGGGAAGGAGATGCCTTCCTCCCAAATCCCTGGTGTCATAACCCCTGTGATGTCTTCAGAAGTACCTAAGGATATTATAGGATTCTTGGGTTCCTATTAAATTAGAATCTTGGACTTATGCAAAGAAATAAGTATTTTTAACAAGATTCCCAGGTGGTTTTTATTCTCATTTAGGCATAAAAACCGTGATTCCAGAGGCAACCAGACTCTGGATTTCAACCCAGCCTCTGGTGAATGATTGAAATTTGTTTTTCTCAAACCTTTTCTGCTGATACCCCCAATAGATGACTGTCTCATATATACCCTCTTAGAGGTCATTGGTGCTGGGAAATAAAATAGGCAGTAGGTTAAATACATATCACATTTAATAAGTTGTAACTCCACCCTTGTTCTTATTCAGGATTTAGTGTTCTAAGACATTCATTGTGGACTGATAATGGCTATACATTTATCCATCCATCTACTATCCATCTACCGTTCATCCACCCATCCATTCATCTATCCATTCACCATCCATCTATCATCTGTCCACTCATCCATCTACCCATCTATCATCCATCCATCCATCCATCCACCCATCCATCTATCCATCCATTCATCTATCCATTATCTATCTATCTACCCATCCATCCATCCATCCACCATCCGTTATCTGTCTACCCATCTATCATCCATCCATCCATCCATCCATCCATCCATCCATCCATCCATCCATCCACCACCCATTATCCGTTTACCCATCTATCATCCATCCACCCATCCATCCTCACATCAATCATTCATCCATACATCATCCGTCTACCCATCATGTATTTATTAAACACATAATATTGTTTGTAGCCTATTCCAGGAGGTGATGGGGGAAGGTTTGCTGGGGATGGGTAGGAACTGATTCACCCCAAAGGTTATAGTAATGTTGGTCCTGCCCTTACAGCAATTTCGGCTTTCACCAAAAAACACATTGACTATCGCTGAGCTCTTTGGAAGTGTTTCCTTGGCTGTCCCCGCTACTGGAGCAGTAGTGGTACGGTGATAAAAACCAAAGTCATTAGAAGCAGCTAGAAGTGGTTTGGAGTGTACTGAATGAGTTTGGGTGATACATTAGCCTCTGTGGGGCTCAGTTACCTCATTTATAACATGAAATGATAGGAACAATAGCAAAGTTGATGTAAAGAGCAAATAGTGTTGTACAAGTTAAAACCCTCTGTGAATAGTAGTGTGTGTGTATGTAATAGACATCCAAGTTTAGGTTTCCCTCGAAGCAGATTTGGAAACAAGGATTCAAATTCAGCAAGTTGTTTTTGTGGGAAACTAGAGCTTAATGCCCCTGGGGAACTCTGGAAAACAGTGTTGAACTGACACATCTGAGTTTTCCCACCTTGGAGTGTATGAACCCTCCGTCTCCCATCAGTCACTGGGTGAGGGCTGCTCCTGGTGGCATGAATTTCCTGTCCTTTCCAACCTGCAATGTGTATGAGCAGATCAGGAAAAGGTGGCCAGAGAAAGCCTCCAGGCAAATCAGGGCAGGTGTTGGAAGCTGGAAGTTGGGCTGGAGTGCACTGACAAGAGAAGGGCCCACAGGACATGGACGGCGCCTGGCAGAGTGAGCCATTGTGTCTGTGCCACTTTAGGCGGCGATTCACTAGATGGCCTTTGATCACCCTGCGTCTACTACAACAATGACAGTTGGTCGGTAGGCAGGCTGCAGGCAGACTCCTGAGTACCCGAGCTTTGGGGGCACGTTTGCTGTCACTGCTTTGCAACCCGGCACACAGAGCCTGCCTGCCTTCTCTGGGGTTTCCAGGCATTTGGGCAGCGACTTACAACGAGAGATACCGCCTTCCCACTCTGCCTTTGTAACTTGGTTTTTCTCCCTGAACCACTAGGCTTTTATGGCTTCTACCAGAACACAGCCCTTCTCCTCTCTCTCTTCTCCTTGAGACCTGGTTTGGTGTGGGTCCAACAGCCATTTCCAGACAGCGGTGACATAGAGACACAACCCTAGGTGGTTCAGATAGGTTTCTGAACTTAACAGTCTGGTGCAGACACAGAGCCTCAAATCAGATACACAGACAGATCGAAGCCCCTTTTCCTGTGTGCCCTCCTGGTACAAACCCCGTAATGAGCTTTCCTTCAGGCTGCAGGGTTGGAAGCCATCGGTGTCAGTACCTGACACTGTGACTATAGCCACCTACAGAGAGTGGTCTTTCCATTACAGACCCTTGATTCTGCTGACGAGCCTTCTGTCTCCACAGCCACAGTGCTTAGAGTTAGAACTGAATAGGAATTTTAGTCCATAAACAAAGCTTCCCCCAAGCCTCTGGAATTCAGTGAAGAATGGAGTGGGCCTGTGTCACCATCACAGCATGAAGGATTCTCCTTGACCCAAAGGCTTGATGGATTTCAGTCCCGGGCTCTGAGTCCATTATTCTGCCTCTAAATCCTCTAGGGACAGGTATCAGGTCCATGGTCAGCAGAACAAAGGGCAGCCAAAGCCATTCATATTTCAAAAAGGTGAACATGGAAATGACATGGTGAATGACACATTGCTCCTCCAGGGCCACTGTTGTGAGGCGGGGAGTGAAGGGTCCTTCAGGAAGTTCCCGTGGCAGCTTGGCCTCTGTCTGGTGCTTGGTTCTTACATCCTGCTGGGGGTATAAACCCAGTGTGTCCTAGCTCCTTGTCTCCTTGAGTCACTGGTGCTCCTTGGCTGCCAGTCTCTGCTCCCACGCTGCCATCCGCCCTGTTCCCACACCAGGAACCGAGGAATCCCGCCTTGTCCCTGCCCCGCCTCCCCATCCTATCACCTGAATCTGCAGCTGACAGTAGATCAGATGCCTCACATGTCAGTGCTGCTGTGACCCCTTACGGTATCGCCTGATCCTGCAGTGTGCTCCAGCAGGAAGATGCCAGTAGAGGAAGAGGTCAGAAGCTAATCATGGCTATACAACGTGCCCATGTGCACTGTCTGGGGAGATGGGACAATTCATGGTAAATGACAGCAACCAACTCAATGCCGCATGACCAGCGCCAGGGTTGGCATGTGGGCAGAGGAAGTGGGAGTGATGGCTGCTGGCACCAAGACTCAGGAAAATTTCAGGAGCGTGGACACTGAGTTGCTTCTTGAGGGAGGAGCCGAGGGACTCTTTTAGTGATGTCACAGAGGTCTGAGGGGACTGGCTGCAGTACACACTGAGCTTTAGAAGAAGCACGTGAAGTATTCTTTGGTTGTAGGTCCTACTGAACTGGAGGTGGCAGGATTGGGCCGTAGTTAAGAAGCCAGGCTCTGGAGCCAGAGGCTGGTTTCTGCCACTTGCCAGCGGTGGGGGGTTTCTGTGGCTCAGTTTCCCCAGCTATAGAATGAGGATAAGGAGAGTATTATGAGGACCGAAGAAACTGGTAATTCCAAAGCACTCAAACTCATGCCTGACACACATTAGAGGTGAGGTTGCTGTCCCCGTTGTTATTACTATTAGATTGGTGCAAAAGTAATTGTGGTTTAAAAGGTTAAAAATAATTGCGAAGACCGCAATTACTTTTGCACCAACTTAATAATTATGGAATCACACAGGAAGAACCTTTCCCCTTGTCCACATGGGAGAACCCAGGCTTCTGTGGAAAAAGTGGTGTTTTTTTATTTTTTTTTTATTTTTTTTTTCACGATTCCTCAGCTAGTGGCGGGCAGAGATGGAACTGGAAATGTGGCTCCTGTCGCTCACTGATTATTCCCCATGTGTCAAGGGTAGGAAGCCGCGGCCCTCTACCTTATTTTTAGAGGAGAAAACAAAATTTGGTCAGAAAGTATCTAATATGTAACCATATTGTTCCCAGAAACCAAGATCAATAATTCTGAAGTGTATCAAAATGCCACAAGAAAGTAAATGATGCCACCACTTCGACCACAATACTGCAGCTTCTAGCTTCTTCTGAGCTCACACCGAGGGCACGGGGAAACCTACGCGCTGCTAGTTTCCTTTCCCCATTCTTCAGAAACTTAAAGCTGAGACAGAGGAGGCAGAAAGAGCTACAGTAAAACCATGACAGCAAAACTTGTGTCGTGCCTGCTGGGTTTCAGCCCCTAGTCTAAGTGATGTACGCATCTCAACTCATTTAATCTCACTCTAACACTTTGAGGTAGGTGGTATTAGGAAACCCATTTTCCAGATGAAAACACCGAGGCTCAACAGGGTGGTTACTTTGCCAAGGTAACAGAGGTAGAAAAAGGGGGACCGGATGGAGCCCAGGCTTTTTCCTGGAGTCTGTCCTCTTGACCTCAACACGGCAGTGTCTTTAGCTCGAGGTGTCGGAACTCTGGGTTCTAGTTTCCCAAATGGGGGCAAACTTGGCTTCCTGGTGAAGTATGCCTCACGTACAGTCAAGTGTACAGATCTTTCATACACA
The DNA here is from genome assembly GCF_964194185.1 of Rhinolophus hipposideros. Lineage (NCBI taxonomy): Eukaryota > Metazoa > Chordata > Mammalia > Chiroptera > Rhinolophidae > Rhinolophus > Rhinolophus hipposideros. Next base: position 102,856,513 of record NC_138048.1, on the reverse strand, counting down.
GCTCATGGGTTTTTCATTTTACAAAGTGAACACATCCATGTAACCACCAGCTAGGACAAGACGTAGACTATTATCACTGTCTCAGAAGACTTCTGCTGGTTTAACCATGAACTATTATTGTCTAGATCAGTGTTTCTCCACCTTTTCTTTATAATCTAATCCCTGAGGAGCTTTTTAAGACCTCGTTTTCCTAATTGTCTTCTGTGAAATCATAATACCACAGATAGTCTGTAAATCTGTTCATGTACTGTATGTATGCCTTGAGTTACGCATAAAAGAGTAAGATTTATTTGCCCCCCCCCATCCCCCAAGAACCACCTGTCAGCCCCTTAGGGACAATATTGGCCATGGGGAATGCATGCCCTAGGGACATGTGTTCCTAGGTATGAATGTGGAGGACACAAAGGGACATTTCAGGGGCCTGCATGTCTGCCTGAGGTGTCCATGGCACTGCCCCCATGTGCGTTTTCCAGCGTGATCCCTCGTGTTGTTAAGATTATGAAGAGGCTAAAAGTGTCGGGGATCTTGGCATGGCAAGAGCAAGATCACATTAGTCGCCAATGTATTGTTTAGCTGCAAACTAAGCCCCTTGACTTGCGGAGGGGCCCATGATGGTGGACTCCTCCCTTTCTGAAGCACGCGACAGGGACTGTCCTTCAGTTGGGGTTGTCCCTGCTCCTTGCAGACTCTGTCACTGTTGGTGCCCACGTTAAACTTAGTGACTTAAAACCACATGTATTTATCATCTCCTGGTTTCTGTTGGTCAGGGGTCTGGATATGACTTACCTGGTTCTCTGCTCAGGGTCTCACAGGCTACAACCAGGGCGTCGGCTGGGGCACCAACTGTCTGAGGGTGGGCGTCTCCCAGGCTCACTGGTGGTTGACAGAACAGTGTGTAGTCATGGTAGGAATGAGGCCCTGGGCTCCAGAGACCCCCCTCCATTCCCGAATGCATGGTGCTATCCACAGGCAGTTCACAGCATGGAGGTGAGCTTCTCAAGTCCAGCGGGAACTTCTCAGAGCGTGGAGCCTTGTACGTACTACCTAAGGCACAGGTTTTGTATGTATAGACATAGAAGTCAAGAGGGAGACCGCATGAGGCAGGACACTAGGGATGGGGATCATGAAGGCCCCTGCTAAATTCTGCTAGATCTTGGAATTCTGCTAACAGTAACCTCTGTGTCCTGGGCTTAAACACTGGAAGGTCTTCTTCAGAGAGAGTCTTTCAGGGGAGATAGTTCTGGAGCCTGTGGAGGTTACTCTGTGGGCAGAGATGTCAGTAGCTTGAGGTTCCCGAGGACCTACATGTGTGGCCCTCTGTGCAGAGAGCAGGTTCTGGAGCTGGACTGCTTGGGTCAGAATCCAAGCTCTACTCACCAACAGCAGTTGAAGTTGGCCAGAGGCCATTTCTGGTGAAAGGAGCTCGAAGTCTCAAGTTGAAGGAGCCTCAGCAGACCCAAGCCATAAGGGATTGACAGCTACTAAAAGACGGGGAAGAGTCACTTCAGCGGTGCAGCCTGGTGTCTCCTAAAGTGAAAGACCAAGAGCAGTAGGAGTTCAGAAGGGCTCCCTGCACAAGCCATGCAAGTCGGGGACTACATATGTCCACCTGTCGTCATTGCACCCAAGCTTAGGAATTTCTTAATGAATTAGTTGGAACATGAATGATTTGAACCTCCTGGCATTTGAACTGGGCTGGTATTATGATTCATGCTAAGATACATGAGGTGTCAATGAGCCTTGATGCATTCATTTTTAAAAGTGAAAAAAATTAGTAAGGCACTAACATATAAAAGCAACCCTGAGTTCCCATCAGAAATATTGATTATATACTTTGTCAGATACGTTTCCTTTAAATGCCCAAACTCAGGTGCTCAGATTAAAAAGCTGCCTATAATTCATGCACAAATGGTTCCACTTTAAGAGCTTGAGGACCAGTCCCTATGCCAAGTGGTGTGTATCAGGGACTAAAGCACATGTACTTGTTGACATTGGGGACCTTGTAGTTTGACGGTGGAATGTATATTAAGAGTACCTAAATATTTTAAAGTTCTTTTCTGTGCATATTTCTTTTGTCTCTTTAGGCAATATTGTCATTCTCCGGTAGCTTAGTGTTAGCTACTTTCAGTAGCATTTTTGAGTAACGTATGACTAAATGTTACAGAATGAATGAGAGGATGTCAAAATACGATTAGTGGCTGAAAGTTCACTTTCTGTGTTTCTATTTGGATTGCTTTTTGAAAACTTCTCACATCTGTTCATTAAAAAGGAATATAGGAATATAAAAAGATTCAGTAGATCAAAGTGGGAGTGGCAATGATTAGAAAACATTATGTTTGTAACCAAGGGTTTTGAGACTCTTTAGTTAGCTGAGTACAGTCCCAAGTGTTTTGCTTGATTTATTTACTCATTTACTCATGTTGATAGAGACACAAACGGCAGGGAGTGGGTTTGTCTGTGCTTCCCCTTCTTGTTTTTACCTGGAAACCTGTTGGAAGAGGGACAGGATCACCAGGGTTTCTCCTCCAGATGAGACTAAGGACACGGGCTTGTTTCTCCACCTGCCGAGCCTTGCAGATGTCAGACCAGCCCAGTGGGTGCCTCTTGAGGAATGAAGGAATGAATCAAAGAATAAATTAAAAATAAGGACGTGAGACATCGTGCCTACATTTCAAGAGGGGTCCTCCAGCTCTGCTCACTAGACAGTTTATCTCAGGACTTAGCAAGGTTTTGATGAGGAGGAGAAGGCAGTAGAATATACCAGTCTGTGGGGCTTTGGCGGGGGAGAGGGGGCTGAGGTTTTCCCTCAGGGCTACATTCACCCTGTTCTCCCACAGAGCCATTTACACTGTTAGCTCTGCCATCTTGCTTCATCCTGGATGAATGCTAGTTAGCGATGGATGAGAAGTGAAGGTCGGGGCTTGGGGGTTGGGGGTGAAGCTCTGGGGAGGGAAATGGAGGGAAATTCTAAGCAGTGACTACCAATGGGGAAAGGCAGAGGAGATTCTTCTGTGTGTAGGCTGTCTGTATGGAACACAGCTGTGCAGCCATTTTGAAGGTGAATATAGCTATTATATAAAGATGTATCTGTTAATGAAAGACATTCAATTTGTTTATACATGTCCTTTAAAATGTTTAATAACTTGTGTTTTGAAGAGGAGGACATGTTTCTGGATACTTAAAAATAATGCAGTGATGAATTAGGAATTGAAGAAGAGGTTCATTCATTCATTCATTTATTTATAAACTATAGCTAACATATAATATCATATTGGTTTCAGGTATAGCACTGTTATTCAACATTTACCAGGTGTGATCAAACAATATGGAGAATGTTTAAATTAAAAAAAAATATTACAGTAAAAGCTACATTACCATTAATCTCCCTCAGTATACTCCCCCTTGCTTCAAACACACTTATCCCATTATTCTTGCCCCTTTCTGAAGCAGTTCTTTCGTGAGTGTCTTTAGTTGCGCTGTTGTGGTTGCCTTGATGTCCTGAATCATTTTGGCTTCGGGGAAGAGCCAGAAGTCACACGGTGCCAGATCCAGTGAATAAGGTGGATGAGGACACACTGTAATGTTTTTATTTGACAGAAATTGCCATATACCAGAAGCGATATGTGACCAGAAGCATATATCAGGAGCGTTGCCATGATGGAGGATGATTTACAGCACACTTTAAAACACACCTTCTCTCTACTGTAGCTCGCAGCTGACTGACTGCACCGAACAAGTTGAAACTTGTCACACACTGTTACTAAGGTTCAATGTGCTGCTTCCTGTATTGAAGGTCCCTGCCTTTCTGTTGGATGGCACTTGGCAGCAGCATTCACCGTATTTTGTGATCACAATGGAAAGGCTCTGTGTCATACATCGCTTCTGATATGGCAATTTCTGTCAAATAAAAACATTACGGTGTGTCCTCATCCACCTTATTTACCAGATCTGACACCGTATGACTTCTGGCTCTTCCCAAAGTCAAAATGATTCAGGACATCAAGGCAGCCACAACAGCGCACCTAAAGACACTCAAGAAATAGGACTTCCAGAACTGCTTCAGAAAGTGGCAAGAACGATGGGATAAGTGTGTTTGAAGCAAGGGGGAGTATTTTGAGGAGGTTAATGGCAATGTGTTTTTTACTGTAACAAATTTTTAAAATTTAAACATTCACCATATGTTTTGATCACATCTCGTATATCCCTAAAGGAGTGCTCACGTGATAAGTCCAGCAACTGTCTGACACCATACCACGCTATCACAACATTATGGACAATATTGCCTATGCTGCACATTACATTCCCAGTACTTAGTTGTTTTATGCTCTTTTTCTGAGAGCTTTTTAGAAGAAACACCTTCCATAGTAGCCTGTACTGGGGTGAGCTTTAAGCTTATGAGAGTCTCGCGGAGAGTGATATACAAAACAAAACATCAAACTAACGATAAACTCTCTTATTGAAAAAATTTTAATGAACGCTTATTCAGAATAGGATATCTTACAGGCAATGAGGTTTTTTTCTGGTGGTTTGGGAATGTGCAGGAGTCATAATGAAAGTATTCAATGTATAGATCATGGAGAGAACATGGGTTTTCACACTGGCACACTTACTAGTAAGAACTATAAATGCTTCATTTGGAAGAGCAAATTGATTAGTTAGTCAACATAATGCATTTGACAGTTTTGGGGGAGACAAAATAAGAAAGCTAATTTGAAGTAGTATATCAAAAAAATTATATTGTGGAAGCTGCAATTACTCTTCAACTAGAAGAAATAAAATTGCCCATCTTCAAAATATGCAGAGTACCCAACTTGCAACTAATCCTGAATTTCAAATCAATAAGGTTTAATATTTCACTAGCAATCATAAGTTGAAATCAATGCTGTCACGGCTCTTTGGGAGAATAGAAGCTTATGAAACAAAGAATTGGAGGCAATCATCCAAGGATGAAATAAAAGAAATATGCTTTGCAAGGGCTTTTGTAAAAGGAAAACATATGGCAACTCAACTCATTCCTCCACAAGGTCTTTTCCTTTCCATTTCAATGTGAGGTTCTGGTGGCTCAAGGAAATAGATTCAAAAGACTTGTAGAAGAAGGAACAGACTACGGAGTGTTTCAGAATGAGTCAGGTTGGGGGGTCTTTCTAACTGGCAACCCTCACATTTATGCTGATAAACTATGAAGCCTGTTACCAGTTAGATTTTTTCTTGCATAACAAACTACCCTAAAATGGAGTAGGTGACAACAGTAGCCATTTGTTTCACTCATGTGTCTTAAGTTTGGGGTGGGCTTAACTAGGCAGTTTTTGTTGCCTCGGCTGGATTCACTCATGGTTTGTAGGCAGCTGCTGGGTTTGCTGGGGCCTGGCTGGTCTAGGGTGGCATCAGATGGGATGGCAATTCTCCATTCCATATAGTCTCTCATCCTCCAGCAAGCTAGCCTGGGCTTGGTCTTTGCAGGATTCCAAGGGGTAGAAGTATGCAAGGCCTCTTGATGCCTGAGCCCCAAATTGGCAGACTGTCATTTCTACTTCATTCTTTTGTCGGAAGCAAATTATAACAACAACCCAAACTCAAAGTATGGAGAAGTAGACACCACTTCTTGATGGAAAGCGTCACAAAGTCACATTATAAAGGGAGTATAATCTGGGGGATTGGAGGAATGTGACCATTTTTCAGTGTGCCACAGAGCCATTCTTACCATGATTCAATGCTCCCAAAAGCATCAGACTTATGGCAGTTACTCACTGTTGGAAGCAGCATCTCTGCAAAGGGTAACATGTCTGAATGGAGGCAATGGCTTGGATTAGAAATGCTTTTAGATTTCTTCTACGCAGTTTTTCACACCACTTTACAAAAGGAAAAATAACAAAACAGAAAGTCTTCCCCTAAGATCCCTGGGGGGTAGGTCTTAAGAAGAGGAAGTAAATAAAACAGGATCTTCACTGTAGAATGAAACATCATGGTGATTAATTTTTCAATGGTTGATTCTCAGAGGAGGTGACACCTTGCATTATGAGAAAGCTGAGGGAGTGGCTCCAGCACCAACGTCTGAGTGCTGTGTGGAGTTTAAACCACTACACATAAAATGTTATGTCTGAGCAGCTGGTAATGTCTGGGAATTCCTGTACGTAAACACGTGGCTTGGGGGATAATGTTATTTAACCACAGGCTGAGCCTATGTGATGGCTATGACCTGTAAATCCTGGCAGTGTCAGCTACCAAACCTGATGGATTAGTGTCCTTAAGGGCACAATGACTTCTAGACCTGTGAAGGGGAAGAACTCAAGATGGCTGGCTGAATGTGGCCTTGTCTCACCTTGCTGCGCTGGGTATTTGCTCATGCCTGAAAGTATTCACTGTCTAGTTACCAGTAATTAGCCAAGTCTTCAGAAGTGATCACCTGGTGCCTACACTGCCTCCTTGTTACACACATAGGATAACGAGCCACTTGTCTGTGCAAGAGCAGAAAGGAAAAGAAGGGCGTGCCCACAGGCCTCCCGAGGGCCAAGAGCCCAGGAGCCCAGCTCTGAGCCACCTGTCCATCTTTGCCCTTGCCCCACCTTTCCATCTCCTTGCTCCAGGTGTGTAACTGACCCTCGTTTGGCACCCGTGGCAGACAGACCTCAGGTGGTCCTCACTTACCCAGCTGGTACAGTCCCTTCCTTTGAATGTGTGTGGGACCTTTGACTTGCTACTAAACAACAGAATATGGTGAAGATGATGATGCGGCACTCCTGGGATTAGATTACATAATATGGCAAAAGTGATGGAATGCCACTCCTGTTCCAGGACTCTGTTGGATGGGAAAGTGGGCAGGGCGGGGCACAGAAGAATTGGAGGCAGGTTCCTCATAGCAGTGAGGGTGACAAAGAAGCTGGTGAGTAAAGGGGAACTAAACTGTCACGTTGCTAGGTTTGAGCTGAGAATAAAATCTCGTCAAAATAACAGTACAGACAAGATGGAGTTTCAAAAGGCTAAATATGGAAAAAGATGTAATGGTGGGAACCTTTAGAATGTCACTAGGGCTGTGCGTGTGCTGCCTGGAGGCCTGGGCTGCGAATCCAACATCCACTGAGGTCAAATGCTGCCTGTTCTGTGAAGCCTTCTTTGATTGATTTCCAACCCAACTTAAAGTACCCTCTCTTCATCCTGCAGATCTTTCTTTGTGCTTCTCTTATAATCTACTTCATTGTTTCTTTTAAGGTCGGTTACCTATGTGTCTTTAGATACTAAGCTCCTCTAGGGAGCTTAATTAAGTGATGTGTCATGGTCATTTTTATTTTTCTGTCACACCTTGTCTGCATGTACAAAGTACCTTGAAGTAGTAACTGGCTACTTCTTATGTGTTGGATTTAATCAGCAGGCTATATTTATGACAATTCTACTGTCAACATATTTACCCTTATCAAACATTTTGCCCTATAGAATCACACAGTGCAATTCTCATTCCAGAAAGGAATAGTTCTCCCAACAGCCCAGCCTAAGTTCCTGGCAACTTAGTCCCTTATGTGGACACATTTGTGTTTAGGTTGCCCAGAAACTCTCTCTGAGCATCTGTAAATCCCTTCGTCGTTATGGAGCAGGAAGATTGTGTTTTCTCATTTTTTTCTATGTCAGCTCTCCAGATAGCAGGAGGTTGCCATTTTGCCTCTCTTTGGATAAATATCACCCAACCACATCCACCATTTGTCACTCAGTGTGGTAGCCACATCTTTCACGGGTACTGTTCCCCTTCTAGGAATTGTTTCTTATGTGACTTAAAATGCAGTGCCTGACCTAAAGCTAGGTCTCTACTAGCCCACCACATGGCAGGATTATAACTACTTTTGGAGGGGTTCCTGAACGTCTACCAATGCTGTCCCAAGTCCCTTAGGTTGTGTTATTATTAGCTACAACATATTATGGAAGTTGGGGGCCAGGTCTTCTCTCTTTGAACTGCTGCTAAGCCAAGATTCTTGCACCCTGTACTGTGTTCTTGATTTTGGAATCAATTACAGAACTTTACGTGCCTTCCTAGCAGGATGAGAACATGTTGGATCTTGATTCCTTAGTTTAAGGTGTTTGCAATCTCTCTCCTATTTATGCCCTTCAGTGTTCTAACAAGCATACCTCGTACAACACTGTTCAAGCCACTGATGGTCTTGCTGAATAGAACAGGGCCCAAAACAGAACCCTGGGGCACAAAGCTACATGTAGTCTTCCTTCCAGAGTGACATCACTCTATTAATCAACACTTTGAATATGCTTGTTCAACCCGTGACTAATACACTTAACTGTGCTCTAATCCCACCCCCATTTCTCCATCTTGTCCACAGGAATATCCCGAACAACTCTGTCAAGTGGCTTGCTGAAATCCAGATCTGCTGATCGCCCAGCCTAATAACCGTATCAGGAGAGGAAACGAGATTAGATTGGGATGACTTGCTAAGAGCCGGCAGCCACTTGGCAGTCGCTGTTTTGTTGTCTCTGAGCTCACAGATCAACCCATAATGATTAGTTCTCGTGTTCTGCCAGGAATCAATATTAAGCCCACTGGTCTGTATTTCATGGAATATCCCTTCCTCTCCCCTGTCTCCCTCCTTATCTCCAAATCCTGCCCCCTCCCCTTTTGAAAATTGACCATTCTCCCTGCCTCAACTCTTCAGGAATCTTTCCTTTTCTTCCTGCTTTCTCCAGGAGTCTTCTATCATTTTCATGTCACCTGATAATTCCTAGGGATGTCTCTTACTGTCTTCCAGCCTCAGTTTCCTCCTCTGGGGACAATAATGCCTCATTGAACCCCTGTAGTCACTTTGAGAACCAAATAAAGAAATATATGAAAACTTCTACACAATGTCCATCTTATAATGGATATGCATAATTGTTAATTGAAAAAACTGCAAAGAACCATAGAAATAATTTTTTTTACTATAATTACATGTAAGATATCCACAGATACACACAGTACTTTTCTAAAAGGCCAAGTAAATTACATTTTGAGTTTTGCTATGTGCCATCCTAATTTTAGAAAGGTGTTCTTCAAAGAATCTAAAAATCTTTGACCTGATCATCTATTTGAATTTAGCTTACCCTAAAATCAGATTTAATAGGAACCTGACATTTTATTGCACCCCAATTGCTTAGTTCTCGTCAAGGAAATTTATGATTGTTGACATAGTTTGCACAAGTGTTTTTCTTTTTTTTTTTCTGCTTGAGGTGGATAAATTGAATGATTGTGTTTTGGATTAAACAGTATGGTATTTGGAACCTGAAAAAAAATTCAGCTAGAGAGAGAGTGGGTGAAGGAGATCTATTGGAAAAACACTTCTTAATGGAAATAAAACTTGCGTGATAAGTGCTAATTATGATGTTTCTGCTATTAATTGGCAAATTGCCCAGAAGTAGTAACCATGTTTCTCTTATCTCAACCAAACTAACAGTATTTTTCATCCTTACAACTCAGAGTATGCTCTTCACCCTTCTAGAAGGAAAATAAGTTTTTAACCTGGGTTAACACCTTATTTTACAAAAGGGGGCAACTGAAGCACCTAGACACTAAGTGACTTGTTCAAGGTGGCTCTTTGGGAAATGGCTGAGCTGAATCTCACAGCCAAGGTCTCTTTGCTCCAGGTCTCTGCCATTTGCAATAATCTGTAGCTTCGCTGACAGGTTTGGGGGTGACTCGTTGTGGGTCTTTTGCTTCTAATTCCATTGGATGGTGGCCAGAAAAAACCAAATCCTCTGAGTGGCTGTCATCCAGACTTTCCCTGCCATTTAACTTAGTCCTTGGGAACATGAAGGCTTCAACTCCGTGTTGTCTGGTGCCCAGGGCGACGCGGACGCTGAGATGACAACATGCATCTCTGTGATGCACAAATTAGAGCTGATTGATGGAAGGCCACTAATAAAATGTCACATCTTATAGATGTGGATGGGCCACGGGCCAGTGATAAAGTGAGACTGGTGGGCTCTGACATCCACGCGGCCCGGCCGGATTATTGACAGTGGGAGATAGTATTGATCGAGCTGCCAAGATGATCCTATTATGCAATTAGAATATTAGATTTGCATTTTTAATTCCTTTAGAAGAAATTGGCTGAGGCAATTATGGCAGGAAAATATTAAGATGGATCCTGCTCCTTTGAAAATAAGAACTCAGAAGAAGCTTTTAGGAAGATGCAGTCATTATCAGAGAAAAGTTTTACTCATAAGAAGGGGGCAACAGGGATGTCATAGAAACAGAAAGCTAGGCAAGTTGGAAGGGCTCAAGGAAACCAAATTTCTGTTGTGGAGGAGTGAAATCACCTGACCCTAGGACACAGTTTAGATGAACCAGTGTTTTCGATTGTGTTCCATGTGACACCAGGCCACACTTAGGGCCTCTCATGGGCAGATCTCTAGATTTTTCCTGACAGCCTCTGGGCAGGGTTGTGTTCCTATCTTCATGCTGGAGACACACTTCCTATACCAGCTCAGCCCGCTTACTGGTTTCTCTTTAAGAAACTTACTTGCTGCCCGGGTTTTTGTGGCTGTCTGGCTTCACGGGCAACTGTAGCCAGTTGTCCTTCCTCTGCATTAATAATATTTTTAAAATTATTGACTGTAATGTAGGGACTCAGCTCCTGCTCCCCACACAAGAACACAGGATATGGTGAGGTCAGAAGGGAACACCAATGGAGCCACAGGTAGGGGGTTCATACCACTTGTGGGGACAGAGCCAGGAGTGCAGTTTCCAGGCTCTCGGCCTCACATAGAAAGGTGCTGGCTCGGGTAGTAAATGGCCATCAACTGTGATTGAATGGCCATCAGCTGTGGCTAGTTGGCCATCAGCTGTAACCAGTGGGCCATTGGCCACTAATATAACTGCTGTGGCTACGCTAGCAGAAAATGGGGGCTGGCAAGGAGATGGTGGTTGGCAAGCGGGGATTGCAGTTAGCATGGCGGAGGGTGGGTTACGGATTGCAGAGAAGTGGATGGCAGGTTGCAGATAGTATGGCTCCTGCTTCCTGTGTCTCCAACCCAGCCGCCAGCGAGACTATAGTGGTATGACTCCCCTACCTATGGCTCGGTGGGTGTTCCTTTTTGGCCTCACCGTGTCCTGCGTTCTTATGTGGGGAGCGGGACCAGAAACCCTGCAGGCCACCCTGCATGACGCCACTATATTCTCGATGGCGGCTGGTCGAGACACAAAAGCAAACATCCACCAGTACCCACCCCATCGAGGGGTCTTCCTGCACCCCAGTCTTGCTGGCGGCCTGGCGAGACACAGGAAGTAGGATCAGCACGATCTGCAGTCCACAGTCTGCTTGCTAACCACACTTGCTAGCCGCAATCTGTGCTTTCTGGTGTAGCCATGGCAGTTACATTAGTGGCTAATGGCTCACTGGTTACAGCTGACGGCCATCTGCTACCAGAGCCAACACCTGCTCTCTGGGACTCCATCCCTACATTGACTCAATTTATAATTGAGTTTAAGTGGGAAATGTTTAATATCTGAGGTACTACCCTCTTTCCCCGAAAATAAGACCTATCCAGACAGTCAGGTCTAATGTGTCTTTTGGAGCAAAAAAGAATATAAGACCCTATATTATATTATATTATATTATATTATATTATACTATACTATACTATATTATACTATATTATATTATATTATTATATAAGACCTGGTCTTATATTATAGAAAAATAAGACCGGGTCTTATATTCATTTTTGCTCCAAAAGACACATAAGAGCTGATTGTCCGGCTATGTCTTATTTTTGGGGAAACACGGTAGTATATGCTTTTAAAACACAGAACTGCCTCCTTTTGGAGTGTGGATGGCATTTGTTCCATCAGGGCTGTCCAGGTCCTACCCGTGGTCTACACCATTCCTGAGCCCTTGGGAGAATTTCTGGATAAGCTGAAGTGAGGACATCAGATAAGTAATTAAAACCACAGTGAAATTGCAAGTCAGATGATGTCTGCATGTTTAGTATAGGGGTTAAGAACCTTTTTCTGTGGGGCAACAGATAGTAAACACTTTCGGTTTTGGGGGACACGTACAGTCTCTGTCTCACGTCTTTCTAATACATTCAGCTCACTGTGCAAAATCCAAATTGTTGCATTTGGCCTGCAGGCATTGGTTGGCTGATCCCTGGTTTTGTGGACAGTTCATGCAGCCCAAATTGTTCCCTTGGGGTTATTGGTTGAATGCCTTTTACATGGCAGAATATCAAGGGGGAAAAGAGGAGTCTTCTGGAGCTTCCAGTGCAGTGGGAGAGGCAGACATGCAAGAAGTCACAATAAAACAGGATAATTGGTATAATAAGGGAAGGACCCCCAGCAGAGGGCCAATCCTCCACCCCCAGCCCAAAGAACATAGCAACAATGGGAAGATTACTAGGTTTCAGTGCTCAGAGCTTTCCATAATGCAATGGAGGAGGAAGGTTAAAGATGCTTATGGGAATCCAGACAAGCTTTCCAGAGGTTACTTACTGTATTTGAGCTGAGATTTGAAGGAGTTTGAACAAAGAAGGGGCAGTATTGTTCCTGCAGATGCACAAAGGAGAACATGGTGGATTCAGTGCCTCTGCTCGTCAGGCTAAGGCCATGTGACGAAGCCTGAATGGGTCAGGGATGGGTCTGACGCACAGACACCATATTGGCCAGGAAGACATGCTCCCCTTTCCCATGAACGTATTTAAGGAAAAGGTAGGATGGAGACGCAGGTGTTATTGAGAGGCAGATTTGTGCTCAATAGAAGGGAGACACTGTTCATCACAGATTGGTTCTGTTTGTCCACTCATCAGACATGTATTAAAGCCCAATATATGCTGGACATGACCTGGGCTGCTAGGGCCAGAGGGAGCTTGAGAACATAACCTGTTCTCCAGAGGTCTCACAGGGGAGCTCCAGAGTGGATGCTCTGTGGGAGGAGGTGAACTCCCTAGAGGTCTTTGGGTACAAGGAGAGTAATGTCATGAATAGATATGAATGATGTATTTAAAACACACGTGATGACTTTGAGGGGCTGTAAGAAGCTTTAATTTCACAGAGAAACAAATTGCTGAGCAGGACTGATTCTAATCATGGACTCTGTCCGGGGAAACTTGCCCCCGGCCTTTCTGTGCAGATGGTCAGATTCATTCGGTCCCTGGGTTCTGCTGAGCTTTTTCACCTGATGTAGTCATTCTTGGGCCTGCTGTAACAAACTGCCACAAACTGAGTGGCTTAAAACAACACAAATTTATTTTCATATAGTTTTGAAGGTTAGAAGTTCAAAACCAAGGTGTCAGCAGAGTTGACCTTCTGGAAAGTCTGAGGGAGAATCTATCCCGTGCCTTTCTCCTAGCTTCCAGCAACCCTTGGCATTCCTTGGTTTGTAGATGCGCCACTCTGATCTCTGCCTCCATCTCACGTCTTCTTCTCTGTGAGCCCGTGTGTCAACTCCCATTACCTTTCTCTTATAAGGACACCATTGGATTTACACAGGGTCACCCTAAAGCCAGGATGCTCTCATTTTGAGATCTTGAATATGTGCAAAAAATATATCTGCAAAGACTCTTTTTCCAAATAAGATCGGTCACATTTCCAGGTTCCAGGGGCTGTGACTTAGACATATCTGTTTTGGGGACACAGTTCAGCCCACTACACCAGATAAGTCAGAGCCCCTGGGATCTTTAAAGACCATTCTGGTTGCATCGGGGTTGTCTACTGTGTGATAGGGAGAAGAAGCTCCCGGGGCTTGGGGCTCATCCCTGTAACGCACTGGGGAGAGTGAGGGCCCTTCTGTGTAGTTGTAGCTTCCGAGTAACCAGGCTATGAGCACAGGAGCCCATGAGAATCAAGAAGCGGCAACGTGTGTCCCTTAAGCCGGCTTCTTCAAGCAAGGCTGCTCCTGTAGCTCAGAGTGGTCATGTCAGCAATGTCACCCTGGAATGCAAAAGACAAAGATGAATGAAGTAAAAATGTAGTGCTCCTGATTTGCAAAGGATCCCACCTAATGAATCCATCACATTCAATAGAAACCACATCAGCAATTCCTGTTATTGGTCTTACCCTCCCCAAAGCCCCGAGGTCTACTCCAGTGTCTGCATGATCCATTCAAGGAAAAAGAATGCAAAGTTTAAATAGATTTCTTTGGTAAGTCTCAAATGCTTGGACAAAAAAATGCAAAACAGTGCAGACTGGGGTGGTGAAGAGACCTGTATTTTTTTTTCTTTTCTATTAAAGGACTAGTGAGGTGGTTGTTATACAACCTGGTAGAAAAATGGAGGTTCCTATCAGTTACTAGAGCAACAATATGGTGTTCTGAAAAAGTTTGCTTCAATTTTTCATCCTTTTAATAGCTGTGGCATGTTCCTGGTAATTTCTACAATGCTGTATCTCAATTTCTGGGGTTATACCTTTGCTTCCTTGTTTTAAACAGCATGAATAGATCCCGACTCTCAGTAAAGGCAATGCGTAAGATGTTTGTTTAGTTCGGTTCAGCACACGTGAATTAGCGCCCGCTGGGTATCAGGCTCCACGTCAAGCCTGGGACTTAAGATGAGGACTAAAACTATTTAGATGTATGGTGGAGTATGCATGTGATTCTTCCTCTGAATTTCCTTGACAGTCCTTGATAGGAGCACTTGACAGTCTCTTGTCTATTTGTCAGATTGATTTTTGATGTGTGCTTTTAGATGAGAATGAAATGGGGGAGCAAAAGGTGAAGACAGTCCAGTGTCTAGACAGGAATGTTTACCCCAGGTCCTTACCTTCTCCAGCTTTCAGTAAATCAGGATAAAATGCCGTAAGCCCTTCCCTCCTGCACTTTCGAAGGAAGCACAAGCTGTTAATCCGAGGCTGCTGTTTGCAGCACAGGACACCATTAACTGGGTCCGTGCTATTTTCTGTATAGACCGAAGCTTGATTTGGGTGTCAGCAAGTTGAAACTCAAGCACATCCATCTTTCCTGTAAACTTGGCCATTCCCCATTCCACCCCCACCAGTTATAGTCAATACTGCTGCTTTTCATTAAGGTTCTCCTGTAAGAAAGGGAAACACAGAAGAGTCTTTTCATTTCCTTTAACTTTTAGAGTCAGTGCTGCCAGTGGAAATATGATGCAATACAATTAACATTTTCTACTGGAAAGAGACAGGTGAAATTAATTTTAAGGGTATATTTTATTGACCGTAGTATACCCCAAATATTCTAATTTCAATGTGTAATGGATATAAAATTATTAATGAGACATTTTATGCTTATTTTTCTCATATGGAGGCTTCAAAATCTGGTGTGTTCTTCACATTTGTTGATTCGAACCAGCCACATCTCAAGTACTCAGTAGCCGCATGTGGTTAGTGGCTATGATATTTGGCATTGCAGTTATGGATGAAGATGTCAGTACTGACTTTTGATAAAAATAACATATTAGTCTTTTTAAAGACGCATGGATGGGTTAAAGAAAATGGGTTACTTTGGGTGCCGTTTAGGACTATGTTGCCTGAGAAGAAAAAAATGAGTGTTTTCACTGTAGAAATATCATCAAGCTTGAGTGTGTGTGTGTGTGTGTGTGTGTGTGTGATGTGTATAAACACAAAGGTGTACACGTAGGCTGATATTTTAATGTTCTGCAATAAAGGACGTGAATTGATAACTGGCTTAAATCGGTCCTGATTGAAACTCTAGCCTAAAACCACGTCAGGGCTAACAGTGTGTTACGCGTTAGTACCCCATCAGAATTACCGCATAATGATTAGAAAAAACAAAAGTGGTCAGTTACAGATAGTGCACTGGGAGTGTACGTGTCTGTGCCCACGTGAGGCCTGTAACTTGTCATGTTGTTGTGTGAGGAAAAGAAAGATTGAGAACTGCTAGTTTGGAGAAGAGAAAAAAACCCAAAAGTCTGCTTGCTGAGGCCCCAAATTTATCATGCATTCAGGTTGATTATCTAGTGTCTTTATATTCCTTTGGATGTGGCATTCATTTGGATAGTATCATCCTCACCAGTCCTCACCTTGCAATGTGAAAAGTGCTATATTCTTTTCACTTTTAACCCCCCAAATAAGGGTGGGAATCACAAACAGAGAAGGAATCAAGTATTGCTGAGTTTCTTAGGGAGTCACAAACTTGTATGGGACAGAAGCGCACACGTGGCTGTCCCGCGTGCACGCAGACCATTCATCCCAGCCTTCCCCACTTCCTTCTCTCACTCACAAAACGGACGGGACCATCTTGATCAGACTCAGCTGCTGGTCTGATGGCTTGAACCAACTCAGGAAGTAAGTCAATGCTATCAGTCCGCACTCTCCCCCATTGTGAGGTACCAGGTGACATTAGTCAGAATGTCTCATCCAGAACATCATGGCTGAAAGTGATCTTGGAGATCACTAGTCAATCTTCTCATGTGTCAGGAAATGGAGGCACAGGGAAGGCCCACGGTCACACAGTCAGTCAGTGGCAGACCTGGGACCAGCACTCAGGGCTCCTGCTCCTCTCCAGTGTTTTTCACACTGAGAGAATGGAGGGGGACGTTACGTAAGTCAGGCGACCATTTCTCAGTCAGGGTGCCTTCAGGAAATAATATTCAGTCTAGGTATTTCAAACAGAGGGAATTTAATCAAGGATACACAGGCAATATAAGAGCTAAGAAACCACTAGGCAGTCAGTGGTTGGCAACGAGAACATTCCACCGCCACCCCTGAGGCTGGAGGGACATTGCAAGGGTGGGAACTTTCTGATGGGAGCTGAGAATCCAGAGTGGAGGGCTGTCTGGTGGGCGACTCAGGCACCGGGGGAGGCTCTGTTACAGGTGGAGGAAGACTCTGTCTTACCCTTGTCGGCTATTGGATGAAGCTATTTAGCAGCCAGTTGGCCAGAGACATGGGAAATGCAGGGCAGAGCAGTGCAAGGGTCGGGTGAACATCTGGGAACAAATAGACACCTACCACCACAGATGGATAACCTTACCACACATTTATCACCTGGTTATATTTCAAAACTAATTTTAGAAATCACTTGTACACCAAGCTCACAATAACTGGTGAGTGGAGATGCCAGTTGAGAAGCCACATTTGGCCACCAATGTCGACAGTCAAGGGCTCGCCACACCCATCACCCCATTGGCCTTACTTTGGTATATCCTCATCCATTTCTGTCTTGAGGTGTTGGATTTCCCGGTTTCTTGTCCAAATCTATAGCTTTGTTCTTGGGTGTTAAAACTTTTCTGCTTAGGGCTTTCTGCAAATTGCTTCTCACAGCTTTACAATTTGGAGCAACTGAGGTGGTCCCTTGGGTACAGGATAAACCAGAATTCATGACCGAAAGGGCAGGTTGGCATAGGAGAAGTGTTTTTGTTTGTGTTTGTTTTGGGTGGTAGGATACATTTTAAATTATTTCTAGCATTAATGATGCATGGCAGGAAAGAGTTAATCTGTACCAGTGCCGTGGAGAAAAAGCAACTGAAGCACAGGGAAAGAGCCCTCTTTGAGGATTTGCTAAGTTCCCAGAGCTCTCTTACATGCTCTGCATCTATGAACTCAATCTTCAGACTCATCATGCTGTGTGACAGAAACAACGATTTCCCCCAATTTGGAGATGAGGACCCCGATGTACAGAAAGGTTTAAGGAGCGTGGCCAGGTTCACAGGGTGATAAGCGTTGGGGCTGTGTTTGGAACCAAGGCAGCTTGACTGCAGAGTCCATATTCTTAACCACTAATTGGTGCCTTGCTCAAGTTATGTCAGTGGATGTGGGTCCCCTCTCTCCAGGATGGGGGGTGGCCCTAGCCCTGAAGCATTGGGCTCTGATACCCAAGGGGCTGGTGGTATTGGCAAGGAAGCTGCTGATACTGGGAGGACGTGCTGAGTGCCACATTATTGCAGGGCACTTAGTTGCTAATTGCCATTTAATAACAAGATGAATACAGTTATTTCTTTTCTCCCTCGACCCACGTGCCAGTGAGATGGTAATTGCTTCTGAACTGAGTACGGAAGATGTGGCTTTGCGCGGAGCTGGAGCTAAATGCCACGACTCTCCTTTGTGCTACCACATTCCTGGCAGTGAATGTGACCCACATGGATAATTAAACACATCCCTTAGGTGTGTGGTGCTCAGCCCAAGCTTCCCCTTTCCCTGAAATGATGATTCTTGTCCCTCCGAGAAATTTGATTTCTAAAAACACAAAATTTGAACTTTGTCTTTGGGAAATTAAACAGCCCCAATTTTTGTAGAGGTGACCTTACATTTTGGCCAACAAGTGTGACAGAAAACCTTGCATTTGGATCACTCTGGATTGAAAACAAGTTAACCTAGACAGTTTGTTTCTTCATAGCCTCCTGGTTTGCAGTTGTTGTTGTACGGAGTTGAAGAGGGATTGCTTTTTGTTTTCTGTCATTTAAAGTTTGAAAGATGTCGTTTAAAGTTTGAAGCACGGAAATGCAATCTATTGGTTTATCCTTCCCTAAGAATTCTTTCCTCCAGGTGACTTGTAAATTGGGGTTTATCTACTATTCGCAAAGGGCAATGAAGTGAGCAGCTAAGTGACCTTTCTAAAACAACTCAGTGAATGAATGCAAGCTCTGGTCAAACATCACGGGTAATACCTGAGGGCCGGAAGCCTTCAGCCTTGTGAAGACCTACTCAGCGTGGTCCAGGTTTGGAATAAATGTCAGATGCAAAATAGGTCAGGTGAGCAATAAAGCAGCCGGGTGTTCAAAACCGAGTTTGCAACCCCAACGCGGTCACAGGGCTGTGCAGGGGCCTTGTGAGTGAGGGAGCCGTGACAAAGGTCTCCCGTGAAGTGGCAGTCAAATTTTAATTGGTCACTGAGGTCTCAGTTTGTGGTATTTATGTTGGGACTCCCTGTGTGTGGTTATCTGAGTGACTTACGAAAAACCTCCAAACTCAGTGTTTTTACACAATAAAGGCATGGTTCTCAAACTTTAGAGGATCAAAATCACCTCATTAAGAAACAAACTGCTGGACCAGGCTTCCAGAGTTTCTGATCGAGCAAGTCTTGGCTGGGGCCTGAGAATTGGCATTTTTAAAAAGTTTCCAAGTGGTGGTGAGGCTGCTGGTCGGGCAATCACGTTTGAGAACCAGTGCATTGAGGGCTCATTTCTCCTCCCGTCAGAGTCCAATGTGGGTATTTCTGGCTGGGCACTTCTCCTCCAAGGGGTACTCAGGGACTTTCACTCCTTCCGTAGAAGGTCTGCTTTCCCTAAGCCCGTTTACTCCTCTTCTGCAGGCAGCTGGCCATACGTGGAAGAGAGAGAGTGTGGAGGATTGTGCCGGAGTGTCCTAGGGGCCAGGCCTGGAAGTGCGATAGATTACTTTTGCTTACATCTTATTGGCTAGAATCAGTCATGTGGCTCTACCTAACTGTAAAAGGAAGCTGGGTGCTCAGGAAGAAAAGGAAACTGAGTCTGATGAAAACACAGCCATTTTTGGCCCCATCTAAGTTGATGAAAGTCCTCCTCTTACCTTTCTCCTTCACCTAAGCCGTTGGGAAAGTATGTGTTAATCATTAATTTTGAAAGTTGAATGATGTTTCTTGACCCAACCAGATATATTCCCTGAGTACTGGCAAATGGAATTGGTGAGGCCTGTTGCCTGTGTTCTTTCGGTGGATGAGGACACCATGATAGCAGTTTACTGAGGTGAAAGGTTGCCTGCACTGGAAGCGAGACCAAATCTAGAACGGGAGTCCCCCT
This sequence comes from Rhinolophus hipposideros, assembly GCF_964194185.1. Classification (NCBI taxonomy): domain Eukaryota; kingdom Metazoa; phylum Chordata; class Mammalia; order Chiroptera; family Rhinolophidae; genus Rhinolophus; species Rhinolophus hipposideros. The sequence continues at coordinate 102,836,851 of NC_138048.1, read as the reverse complement.
CTGTGCCAAGTTTCAATTTCTTGTCTCTCTGCCCTGATTTGTGACCCTGGAGCCGGACCCTATAAACATTTCTCCTTTGCCCTCTGGCCAAGTGTCAATTTCATTACTTCAGGGTTCTGGAGTGGCAGTGCAAGCCGAAAACACTGCTTCTGAGTTCTGGGATGCCGTTATCTTCCCTCACTGCAGTAGCCCAGCCACGCAGCCAAGTTCCAGCTGTACCTTCAGACCATGTTCCTCCCACAGTGCCCACTTCCTAGATGCTTTTCCCACCCACACCCCCTGCAATGACAGGCTGCTTCTCCAGACCACCTCTGGCCTTTGCCTTCCAGAAAGTTTCTTCAACACCAGCAGCTTGCAAGTTCCTGGGGTAGCTGAGCCCTCTCTGATGAGGTCTGAGTCTCAGCCTTGGGTGGCAACAGGGGCCTTCTCTTCTCATCCTTGGTCCCTTTATCCACTCTCCCTTAGCCTAGAGATAATAGCTCCTCTTTTGTACATGCTGGTTCTTTAGGGTCCTTTTTAAGCCTTTTTTCATAGTTCAACCCCTTTTATAGTTAACATATATTACATTTCTTTATATTATACTTCCCTTGTGAAAATGTCGGCGCGATTTCTACCTTTGACAGCACCTTGACCGATACGACCTCCTTCAGGTGATTTTTGTTGTGGAAAGACAAAGTTGAATGCATATCCTTCAAATCAAAATGCAGGACAGCAAAACTGTGCATACTCAAAGCTCACTTCCATCCAGTGCCTCCTTTATTCTTTGCTCTCATGATGTTGATTTCCTGCCCTGAGAAAGGCTGGTATTCTTGTCAAAGATCCAACAGGAGTCGGGTGAGTGGGTCTACAAGTCTCAGACTTCTAGACTCGGAGTCTAGTGCCTCCACAAGCAGGGGCTCCCTGGGGTAAGGCCCCGGGGAGGATTCCCAAGTTAGCTGGGGGCATGAGAAAGGAAGAGGAAACACATGCTCATCGGTAACCAGAAACCAACATTGCTGCCTCAGTCTGTGTCCGAGGGGGAAACTATTGAGGGAACTGTGTGGAACAACTGGGTCTTTGGCTTGGCTTGTTCCATTACCACAGCAGTAGGGAATCAATAAATCCTAAAAAGAAAATAAAAAAAAGTTTCAAGCCAAAGTTGAATCAACACACACAGTCTAATTTTAGGCCACAGAAAATAAAAGGTCAGCATAGAATAAGGATAATAATAACAATAATTCCAGTCATCATTAGCTATTATTTCTTTTTCTCCACAGAGGATGGATCTGTGCCAGTGAAATTTTCGGGGCCAACTCTGCTTCCTTTCTTGTGAGCTAACCTTGGTTTCCCAGACAGGACACACTGAGGGCATCCCATCTGAGGCAGGCTTCGTGTTGGACAATGGCAAACTCATTCCTGTGACTTAGAGACCCCGAGGAAGCATTTTAATAGGAAACCCCTACCCTATTGCCACTACATCTGAAATTTCACCATAAGAGCCTCATGGAGGACCGTCCTCAGACTCCCCCAACCCTTTCTAAAATTGTGATGAAATTCGCATAACATAAAATTAACCATTTTAAAGTGAAGAATCCCGTGGCATTAAATACATGCACAATATTGTATAACCACCATCTCTATTTTGTTCCAAAACATTTTCATCACCCCAAAATCTACCCACCAATCAGTCATTCCTCAGTTTCCCACCATCCAGCCCCTGGCAACCACCAATCTGCTTTCCACGTCTGTGAGTTTGCCTATTCTGGGCATTTCATATGAATGGACTCAGAGGATATGTGCTCTTATGTGTCTGACTTCTTTCACTTAGCATGTTTCAAGGTTTATTCATGTTGTAGCACGTATCAATAGTTCATTCTTTTTTTATGCCTGAACCCAAATGTTCAGTGGATGAACGAATAAAAAATTGTGGTGTATACATACCAACTTCTTTATAAATGTTTTTTAAATCATCTCCTGAAATGGAGCAGATAACATGTAGGAACACGCCACTGATATCTTACTTTGAATGAGATTATCTGATAAAATTCTTATACTTGGGCTAGAAGGACCAGGGAAAATTTCAGGGTAGAGGGGGACTCTCAAACTACAGAGCGATGGTAGAGGGATGAGGATAGGAAGGCCAACTACAATTTAGCGGAAGTCTGACTCTGGTTCGAGTTCTAGGAAGTTATTCCTGTGGGGTATCTCTGACTAATGCAACATTACATCGCTGAGTGCAGAATCAAAACATACACACCCCTTATTCTCAAAGATCAGTGTGCTAAAGATGAGCTGGGTGAGAGAAGATCTGCCTTCTTTATCCAGCACACCTCTGGGCCAAGTCTTCACTAGATAAATATACCGTGTTTCCCTAAAAATAAGACCTCGTAGGACAATCAGCTGTAATGCGTCTTTTGGAGCAAAAATTAATATAAGACCGGTCTTATTTTACTATAATATAAGACCGGGTCTTATGTAATATGATACAATATAAGACCAGGTCTTATATAATGTGATATAATATAAGACCGGGTTTTATATAACGTGATATAATATAAGACTGGGCCTTATATTAATTTTTGCTCCAGAAGACACATTAGAGCTGATTGTCCGGCTAGGTCTTATTTTCGGGGAAACACGGTATTAGTTGTGGAGTGCATAACCTCATCACTCCAGTGGGTGTAAGCCATGCCGCTGATTGAAGCTGCTCCTGGGTGACTCTCTGGTGATCGCACTTACCGCAGATGCATGGTCTATGCTGAGTTGAGTTGGGTTTCCACTCCTCATGTGGGGCAATAAAATACCTTTGGAAGGAAATAGTCCAAGAGTCAAGGAGACAGATTCCCTCTTCATCTTCATTGGGAGTTAATTTGCTGGCAATTACAGTGTCTTTACCATACACTTAGACTCTCATTCATTTACACTCCAGGAAGAAGGATGGCTCTTTATGACTTTTTTATTTAAATTATTGATGCTTAAAACCATGAGCCATTCATTTCCTGCTTTCTCAACATTGGTAATTGACTAGTTGAAGGCAGGTGTGGGTTTGAGAAAGCTGTTTAGTTGGCAAGAGGAGTGATCGTTGAGGGGGCCGTGCTGTTAATTTTGCCCACAGATGATTATCAATCATCTAACACTCTAGTCTCTGTATTGGAACACACAGGTGATTCCTTGTGCATCGCTATTTTCCCTAGAAGCAATGCCAGGGTTGTGGTGTGGGTTATCCCTATAGCGCGCGTGCATGGGTGTGTGTTCCCTGTAGGATGTGTGTGTGTGTGTGTGTGTGTGTATGTATGTATGTATAAAATCTCTAAGGTAAGAGCTGAAGTACATCTTTTTCTCTTCTTACTCTTTTCTCTGGACTTCCTGTAGTCATCCAGTGAGTGGTAAAATCTACCCAGTTCTGCTTGTAAGCCACTAACTCTTAGGAAGACCAAACAGAAATAGCTGCAGGAGGATAGGCAAAAGCAATTTAAGTGAGGCAAGATGTGCAGCCACCAGAATCTAAAAACCTTAAGTTGGAAGTAATAACATTTTGGATCACATATGTCAAATTTATTAGAGAGAGAGCATGGCCTGAGTAGAGCAAACATTTTGAGAGTGTACCATGTTTTAGGAGATGTGCTATACTCTAGAGAAGAAGAATAAATTGTCCTGAACCTCCAGAAATACACAAATTTATCAGGGGAGAATGAGTCTTAAATGTCAAATCGTAGAAACATGATTAAGTGTTATAAGCAGAGAGAATAAATAACAGGGAGTCTAGAGGAGTAAACTGTCCATTTTGGAGGAGATGGGAGATGATGAGGGTGAAAGGAAGTGACATTTGTGTTTAAGCTGGAAGGGTAAGGGGGATTTGCCAGGTAGAGAAGGAAGGGGGAGAAGGAATTCCAGGAGTGTCCAAATGAGAAGAAACCAGCTGGCTGTTGGTTGGTTAATGAGAGGCATTTAGAAGGCAACTGAAATCTTTTGGGACATTTATGAGAAGGCAGCGATGGTGGGAATGCTGAGTGGGACTGATTCAGGCAGACATTTTGGTGATAAGTGGTGGCTATTGGGGTACCCATGGATGTAAGCGTTTAGGGAGAGAGAAGGGAGACAAGGATGATTACAGTTTCCAGCTTAGGTGAACAGATGGACATTAATACACTTAACAGAGGTAGAGAAAGTTTGAAGAGGATAATGAGGGATTCAGTTTTGGCTGTGGTAAGTTTGAACTTTCCAAGAGATATCTTGGGAGAGATGGAGGCTTAGCTTTGGGGATGATGCCCTGGTGGTCAGAATAGAAGGCGACTCTGATGAATCTATAGGTATTAACACATCTTGTTCTAATTTTAAGCAATTAGCATATCTGGAGATGGCATTAGAATTTTTAGCATTTATGCTTGAAACCCTCATTAATGCATTCTTGATCGTTTTTTGTTTTCTTTGGTTCAAAGAATAAAGTCCCCTCATTAATGTGTTAGTACTTTATTTGATGATGTATTACATTTCTGTTTTTTTTTTTCAGCCTCTGGAGAAAGAACCAACACATTTAAATTATATACTACTATTAACATATTGTGAATTTCTGAAATGGCATTTTTGTAAATCCAGTATAAAGTGTTACATAAAAATTCAAAGTGGATTAAAAGAAGCACCTAAAGAATTACTTGTCAATAAATCTCTTTTTCTCCCTGTAATGTAAGACAAAGGAAGTAGTCACTAGCAAAAATAACTAATAGCCTAATGATATCATTCAATTGTTTGTATGGCAGTAAGAGAGGGGACTGGTGCTTCCAGCTGGCCTTTTATCTGCCTCTTCTGCTCGTGACATGCCATAGCTCCCCATGGATAGAAGAATAAAGTCAAAAAATTTCAAGCTGGTTTTCAGGTGTCCACTGGTCTGGACACCCCCTTCACCTCTGTACCCAATCTTGTGTAACTATCACTACCAAAACTTCCTGTTCAAGCCAATTGGGTATTCTTACCATCATCCTAATATGACATAGGCATGTTTGCTCTGGTGCCTGCTCAGGCTCGTCTGTGTCACCTCTGTGTCCCAAGCCTTTCCAATAGGCAGTGCTGAGAACTTGGCATGTGAGCTGATCAGTGAGGTGAGGTTTACAGCAGTTTTCAGTATGGTTTGACATAACGCCCTGTTTTTTTTTTTTTTCAGGAGGGTCTGTCTGGTAGCAGACGGTGGGGAAGGGGTACTGGCAGGTGGGAAGTCTTTCAGGAAGGCTTGCAGGGGTCCAGGTGAATGGGGAGGAAGGAGCAAACAGGCTTGATTCTAGGGGAGAGAAGTCAAATTAGACATTTCCTAACAGTGTCAACCAATGGTCCTTGGTTGAGTTTTGATTTCTCTTATAGATGATGGTAGAGATGGGGAGTCCTTTAATGGAAAGTGGGAAAACAGGAAGAGGGAGAGTGAGGAAGAATTCAGATGCCACATCTAGAATTGGGCCAATATGTTCATGGTGTCTGGAATTTCCAGGTGGACGTGGTCAGTTGGAAGCTGAGAATACCACGCACAAGAGAAGCCAGAAGAAAGAGATATAAAATAACTAGAAAACGCAGCACAAATATTTGCATGCTAATTGTGGGCTTCTGAAGTCTTTGAGGGGGTTCGAGGCAGTTTGTTTTTCACATAGTTTAAGCATTATTCTTGCCATTGTATTTTTAAAATGCTGTTTGCAGTATCTAGGAAGAAAATGCTTGCTTAGCAGTCTAACCCATATTAATCACAAATTCCAAATTCATGGCATCAGAATTACAAGAAGTTTCATATTATCTAATTAGAAGGAGATTCCAGTCTTTGGTTCATTGACTCTGGAGCCATGTTACAGTCTTGTTATATTTGGTAATGACATAGCAGACATTCTATCAGAGCGTGGGTATCTGGAGAGAGGTTCCAAAATGCTTTCATCTTGTCACAAATCAGAAGCAGCTGTGCCTTATCCAAAGGAAAGCTGAAGTTTGGATGGTCCACAGGAAAGCAAATGTGACTTAAAATCTAAAATAACAGATTCTGGGGTTTTCAATTGGACAGGTGTTCCCCATCAAACAACCCCCTCCCCACGTTGATTCTTGTTGGTTTTATTTCTTTTGACTTCTTTCAAACCAAAAATCGCATTTGTCTGATGAACTTTATCATAAGCACTTAGGCATTTTATAGCGAAGGCTAAGCTTATCTTGAGACTTTTACACACCGAAGGAAACAGATACATGAAAGATGTAACTTAAATACAACTTGCTCCCTCTGAGCGGCAGAATAGCTAAACAGGAATATATTAACATCAGTCAGTCAAGGACTGCAAGCCTCAAGCGCTGAGCCTACAAACTTCCTGTAGGTTCTACGATGACATGAAGCTGCTGTCGTGGAAACTCTAAAACTAACGAGGGTATTAGTTTCATTGATTTTCTGAAAATGGGAAAGAAAAAAAATAGTGCTCCGCTAAGTCCAGGAAAGGGATTTAATACAACTGTCTTTTAATAATATTAAGTTTCCTAGAATCGATATTTTCTCCCCCTCATATTATCCTCTGGGTTGCTACACACCAGTTGCCATGTAGAGACTGGGAATCAATATTAGGCTTACCTTCTTCAGAGACTATTTCAAAGGCCTGCATAATGGAGCATAGATTAGGAAGAACGAAATTGAATTTTAAGTACCCGGACATTATGCTATCGTCTTCAACCTGGGGAATTGGTATACATTATTCTGAGGCCCATGGGACTCATGAGGCTGAGGGGGAGAGGTGCCGGTTACCGATCAGCCCACAGGACTCCAGTGATGGAGGAGTCCTCTACGACTGTTTAACAAATGCTAATTCAGGCCTTTGGGCCACTCTTGAAAGTACCTTCACTCACTCTGAGGGGTACTGGGTGGGTAGCGATGACAGTGTTCTTTACACAATTTAGCATAGTGGCTTTAAATTATGCCAGACCAGCCTGTGTTAACGCAAACTCTGATGTTGAAACCCCTTTCTACTCAGCTTTAATTTATTTTATTTTGGAAATTTGAATGAATATTTATTAGCCAATATAAGTAACTCTTGATAGAATCACTGAGGTGTTTTTTTTGCAACAGTATTATGATGACCTTTTTCATTACTATCTATAGAAAATAATAATACCACAAAAATGTCAAATACCACAAAAGATATCAACAACTCAGAATTTCATAGAGGATAGAGCACCATAATTTTGAGGGCTGCTAGTCTCTTATTTTAAGAGGTTGACCTGAAAAACAAATTCTGGCGATTTATTGTGATGTTGATATTTATAAGTAACTATTTGTTAAAAAACATTATTTGAATGATCCAGCAATTGCGCTCCCGGGTGTTTAGCCTAAAGAAATGAGAACTTAAGTTCACATAGCAACCTATACATGAGTGTTTATAGTGACTCTATTTACAACTGCCAAGGTCTGAAAATGAGCCAGGTGTCCTTCACCAGATGAATGGTTAACAGAATTGTGGTATGTCCACACCATGGAATACTATTTGGCAATAAAAAGAAATGAACTACTGATACATCTTCTGTGATTCTCAAAGATGTGCGGAGTAAAGGAGAGCCAGTTTCAAAAGGCTGCTTACTAATTCCATCTGTATGATCTTTTTCAAAAAAGATGAGAATAGTCCTGGAGAGCAGATCAGTGGTTGCAGGGGCTGGTGTGTGTGTGTGTGTGTGTGGTTTCTATGAAGGAATAATAGGGAACTTTTTTTAGAGTAAAGGAACTGTTTGGTCTCCTGATTGTGGTTTTTGTTAGGCAACCCTACATATGTGTTAAAACGTGTAGAACTATACACCACAGGGGGAAAATGGTCAATTTTACCATATAATCAAAAAGATAAAAATTTGAAAGTTGCTTTTATTTATTTTTTTAAATACGGAAACAGCTGCATTAATATTATCTCTTTAAAAATAGATACTAAATATCATAGATGAAAACCCATGCATAAGTAACTGCTAGCACACATATGATTGGGTAATGGAGGAAGCTATGCAGTAGTTCACATAGGAAGTTGCTGAATGTGTTACTTCACAGATAACTGGAACATAACCTGTAAGTCTCCCAGTAATTATGGTGGACTAGACAGGTCTGTGTTAGCAGTAATAAGATGGCACGTTTGAATGTGTCATAATTCTTGGAACTTGCCCATCTTCTCATTTTAGTACTGTGGAGTAGATAGAGCAGGAATCTTTATCAGAGGGTTTTAGACATGGGAAATTGAGGCACAAAGAGGCTAGGTCACCAGATCACCAACAGCTGAGTAGCTGGGACTGGCGTCCAGAGTATTTGACTCATGAAAAGTTCTAACTGTAGGATTTATTTTTAATTAAAATTTTTTTTAACTGAAAAAAAAAAGCTTTTTTAAATTTCAATAACAGCTTTATTGAGATATAACTTACAAATAGTGAAGTGTTCATATTTCAAAGCATTCTCTTTGATAGATTTTGATATATATTTGTGAAACCATGACCACAATCAAGATAATGAACCTACCTATCCAATGCTCCCAAAAGTTTCCTTGTGCCCTTGGGAATGTCCCCGCCCTCAGTTCCCCAGCAACCACTCCTTTTGGCTGGCTTATTTCACTCAGCATATTCATTCTGAGATTGAGCCTCATTGTTGCCTGTATGAGCTGTTGGTTTATTTTATTGCTAAGCAGTGTTCTACTGTGCACATACCACCCTTCCTTCATCCATTCACCCTTTGGTGGGTATTTGGGATGTTTCTAGTTTGGGGCTGTTACAAATAAAGCTCCTAGGAACATTTATGTATACGTCTTATGGGCATAAGCTTTTATTTCTCTTGGGTAAATAAGTAGGAGTGGAATGGTGTGGTCATTTAATAGATATACAACATTTTAAGAAACTGCCAATTGTTTTTCAAAGGCATTATATCATTTTACATTATCATCATTTGTTTGTGAGAATTCTAGTTGCTGCACATCCTTTCTAATGTGTATAGTTTTAAATTTCAGTCATTCACATATGTGTGCTTTGGTATCTCACTGTGGTTTTAATTCCCATTTCTCCAGTGGCTAAGGATATTGAGCATTTTTATGTGTTTAGTACACATGAGGCTTGATGAAGTGTTCAGATCTTTCGTCCATTTAAAAAGTTTTGGTTGCCCATTTTAAATAAGAACAAATTTATTATTGAATTTGAGAGATCTTTATACATTCTGCTTACAAGTTCTTTTTTTAAATTAAAAAAAATTTAAAAGATTTTTATTAAAAACATAGCCAACATACAATATTACATTAGTTTCAGGGGTACACTATAGTTATCCAACATTTATACACCTAAAGAAGTGATCACCATGGTAAGTCCAGCAACCATCAGACACTGTCCCACACTATCCCAATATTATTGACTATATTCCCCATGCTGTATACTACATTCCCATCACTTATTTGGCCTATTATTCCCCTTCATGTTTTCCTCCCATTTTTAATTTTTCAATTACAGTTACAGTTATGGAGCTCTGTCCTGCTAACCTCCTGGGTGAGGAAAGTCCTGAAGTTCTGCTGGAGGCCTGGGGAAAAGCCAGGAAGTCTGAATTTATTCTGAAAAGTGGTTAGTGGACCTGATAGCATGTGGGAATAGAGCAAAACAAAAGAAGAAGGAAACAAACCAAAACCTAAAAAATGTACCTCCCTTCTTCTCGAGATGGTACACTATGTTCCCCACAGTTCTCATGTTTAGAAAGGTCTGCAGACTGTTGGGGCATTCAGAACTAAGTGAGGGGAGGAGCAAGCCAACAGGGCACTCTGGTGCCAGGGGAGGTAGAGCCTTGGTGGCTGCCTGATTTTTCAAGTTCTAGGCAGGTGGGTCTAGCTCACAGTTCAGCACAACTGCCCATTGTTCTTCCCTTATGATGACAAAGTGTCCTTTTGTGCAATTTGTGGCACTGGAACAGATAAGGCGAGTGACTGTCTCCCTGTGAGCATGTTTTCACTCATTTTTCCATGCCAACTTCTTACAGTGACGTGTCAGTGTGTTTGCCCACAAGCAAACAAACTCAACTGTATCAGGTCAGGACCAGCCTGTGGGTGAGTGGGGTGGCAGCTGACAGGTGGACAGCACTCCAGTCCAGGAGCAAAGTCAAAGGCACACCAGGCCCTTGATTCCTCACATTCACCCCACTGTGTTGGAATCCCCCATTACACCATCAAGGCACATGGAAATTTACAGAGATGGCGTGAATATCTTTCTTGTATACTTCTCTGTACCTCCTTATCCCACTCCACTCCTTTAATCCATTTCCCTCCTGTTGTTTGTCTTCCCCTGGAAATTTGCCTTTTAAATCGATCTCTTTCTTCCTCAGGAGAGGAACCCACTCATGGAGTACATTAACTCCTCTCTGAAAAAGATTCTTTAAGAACTCAGTGTAAAATTTGTATATCTGTGAAAGTAATTTCAGAATTGTTTATAATATTTCCACACTTATTAGCATTTTTCTAAGGCTAGCGGCCCAGATGGAACTTCTCCAGTCTTTCCTCCAGCTTTCACCTCACGCCATGTTGCTACCACCATAGATGACATATTTTTGGACTCAGGCAGCCAGATCCATGGAATTATTACTGCCTGTCACGCATGCTGGCGAGCCGTCTGTTAATCCCCTTTTCCTCCCACGTAAAGGGCTTCCCTGACTCAGAGGATTCCCTCTCAGATTGCATCTGCCACTCCACTCAAGGGTTCTGGCAGGTGACCGGAGATAGTTGTTCAGTGGCTCCCGTCTGCTCAGATAAAGGTGTTTTGTAACGTTGTTCTCCAATAAGCACCAATTTGCTCTCTGTCTTTCAAATGGTGAAAACATCAGCTCTCCCCCTTTGTGGGGAAAATATTATGAGGTTGGAATTTCATGCATTGAAATTTGGAAAAATAATGAAATGGATTGAAGCTTCCCTGTACATAATTTATTAATTGTTGGCACTTACTGCTCCAGTGGGTCTGGTGATGGGACTTTGCTGAAATGAATTGGCATGGGGAATGATGCAGAAACCTGATTTTTGTTGTTATGTTAACACAGACTCGATGGATAGGTCAGACGATCTCAGATAACCTCTCCTGTTCTTGAATATTATTGCTTCCTCCTCCATGTTGGTCTTTCCATCTCTAGCCACTTTTGGCACAGTGTCTTTTTATTATTTTTTATTGCTCTTTAATTTCTCTATCAGTCATTTTTAATGTGATGGATCCACATTGTATTCAGTAATTAGGGTCTTCTAATTAGGGTCTTAAATTCTGAGCATTAGGAAAGAGTCAGTTCTTTGATTTTGTGTGTTATTCTTCTGTTAATATGCTTGGATGTCACTTTTATTTTTATTGTGGTAAAATACACATAATATAAAAATTTACGTTTTTAACCACTGTATAGTGTACAAGTCAGTGACATTAAGTACATTCATAATGTTTGGCAACTAGATGTTAAACCAACATCTAGTTGAACCAAAATCTAGTTAAACTAACATCTATATGTTAAACCAACAGTCTCATTCCAGGACTTTTTCATCACGCCAACTAGAAACCCCAAGCCCATTAGGTAGTCACTCCCCATTGTTCCTTCTCCCCAGCCCCCAGCAACCCCTAATCTGTTTTCTGTTTTTGTGGCTTTGCCTATTCTGGACATTTGATATAAATGGAATCCTACAATACGTGCCTTTCGTGTCCGGTTTCTTTGACTTAGAATACTCTTTTCCCTTTGTTTGGCTGAATGATAGTTTTACATTAACTTTTTTTTAACAATAGGATTTTAAAGAAACTTTTTATTTATTTTAAGTGTGTTTTTCCAGGACCTATCAGCTCTAAGTAGTTGTTTCAATGTAGTTGTGCCAGCTCATACTGGCCCATGCTGGGATCGAACCAGCAACCCTGGTGTTACGAGCATTGTGTTCTAACCAACTGAGCCAACCAGCTGCCCCTACATTAACTTTTTATTGAAGCACATTCTGTTTTGACTCAGGACTCATGGGACCTGTGTTCTCTCCAGATCCGTATCTTCCACTTGATTTCTTACCAGAGCATAGCTTGGAATGTATCCGTGGGAGTCTTCATTTTGTTAATAAGATGGTGATGGTACACACCTTTTGAGCATTTACCAGGTAACCATAACAGTGCTGGGAACATAACACCCACTCTCAAATCTAATCCTCAGAGAAGCCGTGCTAATTAGAATTTCATACCCATTTGGCAAAAGAGGAAGCCAAGCTGTAGATGAGTTAAGTAACCTACCTTGTGTTCTTAGCAAGCGAGTTGCATTGGGGCCAAGACGGTCGGTTGCATAGTTCAGCCTCTCACAGGCTCTTGACTTTTCTTGCTTCTTTCAAGCTTTCCAGGTCATAGAGTAAGAGAAGAAGAACGTAGTTTTCCACTGGGTTGAAGCCCTTGGAAGTGGCCTGAGTCGGGTTGTCCATTGGATCTCAGTGACTTCTTCAGAAGTAATAATAACTTGATAACTTGGTGCTTCTGAGGACACCCAGCCTGTCCAGTTTCTGCACAGCACCCACCACATCCTGTCCCGTGCACTCTTGCCTCTCTGCTTTCTTTGCCTCTCCCCTTCTAGTCAAATCTGTCTTCCCTTCAAAGACACGCAGAACTCAGTTTCTGCCTTAAGCCTTCTCCTTCTCCTTCAACCGGGTCTCATCTCCTTTCTCACAATTCTGATAATAATGTACTTCTCTTTGCTTTGCCTTCAGGTCCTTGTCATACATGGTCATATTTGTAAGGACAGTTGGAGGTGCATATTTATTTTGCCTCCCTAGGGAGATGAACTGCTACTTCAGATCTCAGACTTAGTCTCACATTTCTTCAGCAGCTCCCCAGCCCCACACCCAGCTATTAGCTCAACTTTCGACAAAGAATTATACTTTGACATATTAATTTGAAATAATTGATGAAATGGTGGACTTCAATCCCATACTATGTCCTCTGAACCAAAGCTAACCAGAGTCAGGAATTTAGAAACACCAAGATACAAACACTAGAATGCATCTTATAGAAAGTAGTTTTGGGGATTTGGGGGAAGATGGTTCAGTAGTTAGCGTTGAGAATGACTGGCAGTGTTTGACCCGACCCCTCAGCAGGCAGTAGGGGTACCTGGGGCCGGTATTTGCTATCATGGCATTCATGGAAACCTCTAATTTCTTGCTAAAAAGACTGGATATGTATATATATACATATTCAGTGTTCCTCCAAATATAGTTTGAGAAATGCTGGTTAAAAGTCATATAACCTGCGTGGAGGTTCCCCAAAAAATTACGAATAGAATTACTATATGACCCAGCAATCCCTCTCCTGGGTATCTACCCCAAAAATCTGAAAACATCTATACGTAAAGACATGTGTGCTCCAATGTTCATTGCAGCTTTGTTTACGGTGGCCAAGACATGGAAACAACCAAAATGTCCTTCGATAGATGAATGGATAAAGAAGTTGTGGTACATATACACAATGGAATACTATTCGGCGTTAAGGAAAGATGATATAGGAACATTTGTGACAGCATGGATGGATCTTGAGAGTATAATGCTAAGTGAAATAAGTCAGGCAGAAAAAGCAGAGAACCCTATGATTTCACTGATATGTGGTATAGAAACCAAAAACAACAAAGGAACAAGACAAACAAATGAGAAAGAAAAACTCATAGACACAGACAACAGTTTAGTGGTTACCAGAGGGTAAGGGCGTGGGGGGAGGGAGATAAAGGTAAGGGGGATCAAATATATGGTGATGGAAGGAGAACTGACTCTGGGTGGTGAACACACAATGGGATTTATAGATGATGTAATACAGAATCGTACACCTGAAATCTATGTAATTTTACTAACAATTGTCACCCCAATAAATTAAAAAAAAAAGTCATATAACCTGATTGCTTCTGAAGAAGAAATTTAGTATAAGAGCCACACTCCCTGAAGTAGACGTCTTTCCTGTTTTGGTCTCTTTGATATTTAGGGAGGAAGCTCATTCACTCTGAGGTCTTAAGGAGGTGTTCTGTTCATGTTGGGCAGGAACAAATGGCACCGAAACATCAGAGGTTTACACAGTGAGAGTTATTATTTCACATGGGTTATGGGGTAGGAAATGGTGGAGCTGTACACAGTCATTCCACACTAGATACTGGGGTTTTCAAAAGCCTCCCCACCCCCATAACCACCCCCAACACATGCACATCATTTGATACTCTTCTGATGGAGAGATGGCATCTGTGTCCCCTCTCCTTAGAGCTTGGCCAGCTTGTTTCTACTTCAACTAACAGCGTAGAACAGACGTGATGCTGTGTGGCTTCCAAGCCGGTTAAAGGAAGGCCATGCAATTTCTGCCTTCTTTGCTGGAACCTGCTGCTCAAAGCCCTGGGCCACCATGTATCTGACTGACATGATGTCTCCATGTTGTGAGCAAGTTCTCCCCATCTGGAGAGACTATTCCAGGTGATGGTCTTGGCCTTTGTGTTATCCTGCCCCTGGTTCCAGGTATGAGTGAACAAACTTTTAGATGATTCTAGGTCTTGGTCATTGAGTCTTTCCAGCCTCAGACATCATGGGGCATCAATAAGTCATCCTCTGGTTAACTACAGAATCCAGGAGCGTAAGTCAGTGATTGTTTTCAGCAGTTCAGTGTCTCTGCTGCAGTGATAACTACAATATCACCTCTGACACCATCACCTCCACGAGACGCTCAGGACTTGCTGACGAGGGTAAGAGGTGGCAGGAGAACTGAGCAACATGGATGTTTTGGCCTGGTAGTAATGTACTTCATAGTTCATTATCCATGGCTCAGCACATGGCCATGCTTAATTTCAAGAGGGTGGAGAAACCTAGTGAGCACTTCGCTAGAGATAGAGAGAACTGGGAATTGGTGAACTTAAGTAACATCCATCTCTGAAAGTGAATAACCCCATTCCTCCTCCTGTGGACTGATTGTGTCCCTCCACCTTCATATGATGAAGCCCTAACGCCCAGGTGATGATATTTGGAGGTGGGGCCTTGGGGAGGTCATTAGGTTTAGAGGAGGTCATGGGGGTGGGACCCTCACGATGGATTTAGCGCCTTTATAAAAAGAGACACCAGAGAGCTTGCGCTCTCTCTTACTGCCACGTGAGGACAAAGAGAGAAAGCAGCTGTCTACAAGCCAGAAAGAGAGCTCTCAGCAGACACCAACCATGTCAGCACCTTGATCTTGGACTTCCAGACTCTTGAACTGTGAGAAAATAAATTCCTGTTGTTTAAGCCACCCACTCTGTGGTATTTTATTATGGTGGCCCAAGATGCCCGCGTTACTCCCCACACCACAAATGCTTTCAAAGATTTATCCAACCTGCACAGTAAGTTTGCTGGGATCTCACACAGCAAGGGAACCAGAGCCCACATGGGTTATGCCTCCCCTTCATCATACTAGTTTACCCGAGTGAGACCCATCCTGTGCTACGGCACATGTGTTTTACAGGGAGAACCCAAATAGTACTTCACATTTCTCTGACTTCCTAGGTATGTTATGTGCTTGATGAGCATAGAGCAGGGGTGTCCAAACTTTTTTCAACGTTTTTTACCAAGGGCCAGATGCGGTAAAATACACAAACAGCCGGGCCACTCACTCCAAGTGAAGTACGTATTGCCTCACCTGGTTTATTTAAGTAAACTAAATATATTTTTGGAATTTGCTGCGGGCCAATTAACAATGGATTGTGGACTGCAGTTGGCCCGCGGGCCGCAGTTTGGACACCCCTGGTATAGAGGGTCCCAGCATTTTGGCAAATGACATGATTTCAATAGACTGATAGATTAGGATCTGCCCGCAGCATCTGCGAGCACACCATAACACTCTTCTGTGAGACGCGGAGTCGCGCTCAGCTTCCATTTCCATCTGGTCTCATCAGTCACCTCCCTCTGGGTGAAAGAAAAATGCCTTGAGTGATCAGAAAAAACAGGTTAGTTTTGGGGCTCTCAGTCATTAATGCTACTCCGTCTCCTAAGTCATGGTTCATGTGTGCTATAGTAAAGGGGAAAAATCACATAAAAATGACCCAGCAAATGGCGAATTGTACCAACCTGTCATTTCAGCTACTGTGATTCACCAATGAGATCTTAGTTTTGAAACAACAGTATAAATTCCTCCGAGGCTATTAACAGTGGATTTGCCGAGCTTTGTCTTGTCGTAGATAACAGGCAACATAAACATAATTCTAGTGGAAGCTCATGGACAGAGATCCTTCTAAGGATTGATAAGACTGTTGTATTGTGGACTATCTTTAGGCGACTTAAATTCTGCATACCATGAAAGTGCCATTTTGAAAGGATGTACTCTCCGCTTACAACGAACTTTTATGATGGAGAAAATATTGGCAGCCAAATGCATCTGGGCAGACTTGTCTTGGATCATGCAGTACACACACAGGCTGGTATTGTCCCCCTACTCTGCCTACAAGTGCACTGTTACCAAAATCAATGATTAATGGTTGAAAAAGTCTGAAAAATGGATATCCCTTTGACCTTTCTAAGGTTTGTCATTTAGTTGACATACCCATTACCTCAAAAATCAAATGTGTTTGTCTAAACATTATTCTGATGCTTACTTTGGGCACTAAAGGGCAGACAGCTGACCACGGACCCGCTGACAGTGATCAATTCAGCCTGGGATCTTGTCACTTTCCCTGTTTATTCTGCTATCAATCTCCCCTTTGCCTGCCACCACGGCCACTTTCTGCTGCTCAGGCGCTTTTAAAACTAACAATAATCCAATTTAGGATTGATCAATGAGAATGTGTGGTCAGTAAGCAAAATGACAAAGTCTGCATGTAACCGCTGACCACAGTCAGGGGTATATTTTATACGAACGGGGCTGAAGGCAAATTTTAATTAATCAATTAACTCCTAACGGCATTCAAGCCTCTTCCTGGATTTTTTTTTCTTTTTAACTCAGTTCTCCAAGTTTTACCATGTTTCTTAGAAATGGGAGAACGAGGCCTAGTCGCTATCTGTCTGTATCTTCTGGAGCAGTGCTGTCCAGTAGAACTTTCTGCAGTGGTGGGAATGGTCTATTCCTGTGCTGTCCAATGTCATCACCACGAGGCATCTGTCACTAAACTTGAACTACAGCTTGTGTGACTGAGGAACTGTATTTTAAATTTTATTTAACTTTAGCTAACTGGAAGTTCAAGTTAAACAGCTTTTTTTAAAAAAATTAATTTTGGCTTTTTTTTTTTCAGTTAGTTTCAGGTATACAACATAGTGATTCAACATTTATAGGCCTCACAAAGTGACCAACCCAAGAAGTCTATTACCCATCTGACACTGTACATAGTTATTACAATATTTTTGGCTATATTCCCTATGCTGTCCTTTGTGGCTACAGTGCTGGGCAATGTAATTCTAGAATGCTGAAGTTTTGGGGATGAGGTGAGGCCTGCCATTGCCATTTTTTAGAATGTCGTACTGTCCAGACACTCTGCATCAGGAGGTCATCGTCTCTGGCTTGATCCAACAGACTACACACCAGGCAAGAGAAGTTCAGGAGACGTTCAAAGTTTTGTCCACGTCTTAAAGGCAGTGCCATGTTTGATCAGGGTACCCATCCTGGTTCACAGGAGTGGGGTTCCTTGATTGGCTGAGAGGGCCTGGATGCTGGTATGTAGGAGTGGCTCCTGTTCAGCACAGGGGAGAGGCCGAAGAGGGCAGCGTGCAGGACAGAGAACTGGGTAACTTTTCCTGACACTGCCCTGCAAGCCCCATTCATAGCTACGTCCCAGGTCTGGTTTCCAAGACAGAATGCTCTGTTTGGTTCCCGGCGCCAAGTGGCTCCTTGGTTCTGGATATGCCCAGGCCTCACACCAGGCCACTGGTTTCTGGCTTCCAAATTGACTGGGTCCCTAGACCCTACTTTTCTTCTCCTTCCATCCACCTCATACCCCACTTCTACCAAATCCAACAGCAGGAGTCATTTGATAAATTTATCAAGATGATTTGAAAAATCATTTCTTAAAATGATTTGCAAATGTTACCTTCAACGAGCAAACAGCTTAAAGACTAATTGCTAATGAGATTAGAACCACATACGATATTTGGGGGTCTTTTCAAAACCATGAAATCAATTTAGCTTTTATCTCTAGAAAGATAGATGTCAAAAGCTAGATTAGATTTTTTTTTAAAAACCACATCACTTCTTTGAATTTCAGACTTTATGGGGGAAATCATGAGCATGTAGAAACACTTTATGAGGCTTGTGGTTTAATCGATGGAGATTTAAAATGCTGTACCAGTAACTATTTTCTTAGAAGGAAAGTGGTCTGGGTACTCCCTTGAGGGAACTCAAAATCTGTAATTCTCATGTTAATTTACATACCAACAACAACAAAAACAAAACAAAAGCCAGTTCTTATTTTTTAAAAAAATGGAAAAAAAAATATTTCTTGAAAATCTTAAGTAGGAAAAAAGTGTTTAATTTTGGGTATTTAAAAGAATTAGTTTTTAATAAAGCTTTATGTGGCATACCATAAGAGTTTGACAATGACAACAAAGGATATCTTATAATTAGAAGGTTTTGAATAAAAATATATATATAATTTATTCATGGTTCCACTATCCAAAGATAGACACTTAATGTCTTCTTGTATTTCTAATCATTAGTTTATTTGTTTTCAATCTAGATGAGATAGGTCATGTACATACAATTTTAATCTTGCTTTTTTAACATTTTAACTTTTTTTATTTAACATTATAACACGTATTTTCCATATACTTCATATTTTTTAGAAATGTAAATTTTAAAAATTACATCATAATTAATGAAGTGAACATACAATAATTTTGTAATTAGTGTGTTTTTTTTGTCTGGCATTTAGATTGTTTCTGTTTTTTTTTTTTTTTTTTTTGGTGTGGCTATTGTACTTAATGCTTCTCTATATTCAGGATTATTTTCTTAGACTTCATTCTCAAAAGTGGACTTTACTGAGTTAGAGAGTATAAACAATATAAGGCTCTTTGCCAAATTGCTTTCCAAAAGTATTATGCCAAAATATCAGCAATATTCGAGAGTGCCCCTTTCACAGTCCCCTCGTCAGCAGTGGATATTATAGTTTTTTTTTTTTTAAATCTTTGCTAATTTGATAGGGGTCAAATGTTACTTCATTGTTATTTTAACGTACCATTCCTTGATTACTAGTGAAGGAAAGCATTTTCCACACATTTGTTGATTAGTTTTATTTCCTTTTTGGAAATTGCCTATTCACATCCGCTGTCAGTATCCATTGGAGCTTCAGTATTTTAAAATTCAGTTTGATTAACCTCTTCATATGTAAGGATATTAGTTCTTTGTCTATATAGTATTTCCTCTGACTGTTCTTCCCCAAATATGATCTTTGCCTTTTAATTTTGTTCTATTTATTTATTTTGGATAAACAGAAGCTTACATTTTTTACTTAATAAGATATATTAATGTTTTCCTTCTATGTTTAGTGAATTGTACCTCTTCAGATAATGGTAAATTAAAAAAAAATTTTCTTCTTGATTTCTTACATATTGATATTATATATGTAATTAAAAATTTCCTTGGAATTAATTTTGGTGACTTATATTAGGTGAGAATCTAAATAGATACATTTTTCATCAAATAATCAATTGCCCCAAGGGGACTTATTTATGTAATGACTTACTCTTTTCCCATTCATTTAAAATGTTCCTTTCACCATACATTATATATATATTTAAATATATAAATATTTATAATGTTTATTAATATATAAATATATATCAACTTTATAAGATAGCTTGTTTCTTGATTATTGTGTTTTGTTGATTTTCAGTCTAACCTTGTTCCAGAATTTCAATATTTTACCATTGACAGGTCCAGAATACTCCCAATATCATTTTTTTTTCAAGAAGGTGTTTTGTTTTATTTTGGGTGTGTGTGCCATGGAAGGACTGAATATTGATTATTGATTTTTTTCTTTATTAAAGTTTATTGGGGTGACAATTGTTAGTAAAGTTACGTAGGTTTCAGGTGTATAATTCTGTAATACATCATCTATGTATCGCATTGTGTGTTCACTACCCAGAGTCACTTCTCCTTCCATCACTGTGTATTTGATCCCTTTTACCCTCTTCTACTATCTCCCCTCCCTGCTTACCCTCTGGTAACCACTAAACTATTGTCTGTGTCTATGAGTTTTTGTTTCTTCATTTCTTTGTCTTGTTCCTTTGTTGTTTTCGTTTTATATACCACATATCAGTGAAATCATAGGGTTCTCGACTTTTTCTGTCTGGCTTAAAAAGATTATACATCATGAACAAGTGGGGTTCATCCCAGGGGCACAAAAATGGTTCAACATAGCAATTTGATCAATGCAATATACCACATAAACAAAATCAAGAACAAAAAAATGATTGTTTATTTTAACTGACCTATTTTGAGTTTTACTTTTTTCATATCTTTCCCATCTCTCAAGACCAGATCAGATCTTACAGCCCACAGAGCCTTTCCTCGTCCTTCTCGGTGGAAAGAATTCATTTTCTCTTTTATTCCCGCATGGCTTTATCTATACTTCTCTTCGAGCATCACTGCTCGTTGCCTTGAATTACATTTATTTGTGGACAAATCTTATTTTCATCTAATTACTTATCCATAGTGGGCTGAAGAAGGAGGCCTGAAGACGTTCATATTCTAATCTCCAGAACTTGTCACCTTACATGGCAAGAGGGACTTTGCAGATGCGATTAAATTAAGAATCTTGTGATGGAGAGATCATCCCGGGTTATCCAGGCGGCCCTACATTCATAAGGGTCCTTGTAAGGGGGACGAAGAGAGGGACTTTATAACAGTACAGGAGAAGATGATGTGACCACAGGGGCAGAGATTGAAGCAATGTGGTCAGGAGCTGAACAGGCAAGGAAAAAATTATCTCATTTAGTTGTAAGATATACTGAGCTATGTGTCATTACTCCTATTTTAGAGATAAAGATCCCAAGGCTTAGGGAGGTTGGGAAGCTTCCTCAGGGTCCCAAAGCTGCTTAGTTTCTGAGCAGGGAGCTGACCCCTATCCAGTACTGTTTCCATATGCTGGGCTGTCCATATAATTGAAGTACCTACGGTAAACAGTGGAAGAAATGCCCAGCTGTGGAGGCTTTACTGAGAATGTTGATGTTTATGTTGAGTCTGTTTACCAGGTGGGGATGGGAAAGAGAAGGAGGATGCTTCCCGGAAACATACAACTGGTGGATGGCTCAGATGAATGCAGCCATAAAGGCTTTTGCAAAGGGAGCCAAGGAATCTGGTAAATCTCAGCATGGATTGATGTGGGGCAGAGCAGCAACAAAAATCGGTTTTATGAACTCATGTGTTAATAACAGTATGTTAAGACCCCAATGACCTCACTTGGATGAAATCCTCTATCTTTAAAGCTATTGTATGCTACCACTTGTTATAATGAAACCTTTGGGTAGAAACACTACATTTTGACATTCTGGCTGGTCAGTGGAGTTTTCCCATGTAACTTGCTATGTAGGGCTTTCTGAGCTGGTGTAGACACATGGCTGGGTGATATCACAATGAATCATTTAGTTTCCCAATACACTTAGAGGCTTGTTTCTTTTAACTGCGTTAGTGTAGATTAGGGGAAATTGCAAAAATGATTACCCTGAGAAATGTCTATTTAATTGCATTTTTATCTGCCATTTTCTTTGCCTAATTTTAGTAGTTAATCTGATGTGGATGAAAGTTCTTGCAAGAGGAAAGGTTTAATATATTAATATAACTAAATTGTATATTTCTATGAATAAATATTTAATTTTCTCTTAGGAAAATATGAGCAAATCTTAAACTCTCTCTGGTTCCAACCAACTCTGCCATTCAGAGTCTGTGTAGTCATTTCTGAATTCTCTCTCACACACACACGCACACCTCTACATACATACTTATGTCCCACTCAGTGGACATTGGTTTGTTGTTAAGATAATAACCTCTCAACAGGATAGTCTCCCCTGATGGCCTGGTCAATACATTTACAGAATGTAATTAAACCATATCACTTCCATGACAGGAAATTGATGGCCTTTTAATTATTTCAAGATAACTGAATATGTAATCATTTTCTCCTTTAACTGGGAGAGAACAGTATATTGTGAATAAATTGAAAGCAGAATATAAATACTTGTTTTTTTGTATGCTGTACTTCTGGGCTCTCTCTCCTCAAGACATCATTTTGGAGTGCTATTCACAGGATTTGGGCAAACAATTTAGGAAAACCAGTGTTAAAAACAGGAGATTAATATTTAGTAAACAGTGTTTAAAAGGCACTTGATGATTATTGGATTTAGAAAAGATCTATCAGTACTACCATGACATTTTATATTGTGGGATAAAGTCACAATAATTTTTAAGGTTGTCTGGTGAGAGATATAGGGCAACTGGCTTTTTAAAAGAGTTAATGGAAATATGGAGAACTGCTTGTAAAATCAGAGGTGGAGAACAGGGCTAATTCCCATGGGAAGACTGTTATAGCATACTCTTATTGTGTGTCATTTTGGGTGACATTGTGATCACTCATTAAGGGTCCACATTATCCAAATCAAAGACCAAAATCCAGCGTGTGATAGGTGTGAGTGTCCTGGTGAGAACATAATATTTCAGTTCACAATTATTTTGCACATTGGTATGACATAGCTTTTATATTTTTAGCATAGCAGATATTCCGCACTTAAAATATACATATATGTTTTATAATTCCCTGAATAAGAAAATTCTTGATTTCTACACTATGAGTATAGGCGACTAGAAAAACCTATCCAAATGGGAGAATTATCTTTTCAAACTGGTACAATAAAAATGTTTTGTCTCTACACAGAGGCCAGAAATGTGAAAAACATTCTTCTCTCTCCATCTTCTACTAAGAAAAAAAAGTTTAAATTTGTGCTAGTACTTGAAAAATTAACTGCTTCATTTTCGACTGAAATTCTAGTCAGCAAAATTAATGGGGAGTGAGACAATTTCACTAGAAACACCCCATGGTGAGTGGCTTTGATTTATAGCTAGACATATTAAATGTGTAAGTTATGCCTAGAAGCAGCTCTTTACTGGATATATTTTACAAGTAAATTAGTATAGTGACTTGCCCATGTTATATTTAACATTTCCCTTTTTTTAAAAAACGTTGCAAGTATACATTTCGGAACCATTTCTTCAATCAGAGCTTCTCTTTGGAAAATAGTTTGGCATTATATGGATCTTTTCTCTCAATTTTGAGTAGAACATTAGAAATATTCAAGTGTCACGAGGATGTGCCACACTTCCCTAAATTTTTATTGTGATGGCTACATGTGTTGATTTGGAGTTTAAGCTCCTCGTTCCAGAAAAAGTACAAGTAGGTTGTTGTTGTGCTTCTGACAAAATGGGTGGGTAAAGGCAGAGCAGTAAATAGAAATCAGGCCCCTCTCCCCTTTAATCTCCGCCACCAGAACAGAAAATACTTCAGGGCAGATGGGTAGATCAGACTTTTAAGAAATTACTGTTAACGCAACTATGATCAGCATGTAGTCACATATGAAGGAGGCCTTCAGTGAAAGACTTTTTCACTTTGTTTTGTCAATAAACCTTTCCTGAATGCTTGACACTCGACGGAGGGCTGGGGATTCAAATTGGCTAAAAGGATTTCTGTTTTTAAGAAGCTGGAAGTTGAGTGGAGGAGACATCTATTATGTAACAAAGTATGTATAAGAGTAGAGATTTGTACATTGGAAAATTAAAGAGGGAATCATCAATCCTGCTTATGAAGGAAAGGTGTGTTCATTCAGAAGTAAGATTTGAGTTGGGTCTTAAGTACTTGCCAAGGTATTTATAAAGAAAGAGCAACAACAGTTGACATTCAGCCACACTTTCCTGGCTTGCTTCCCTCAGATGCGTTTGTTTTGTGAAGTCAGGAACTTTAATGTTACCGAATCTTTCCTGTGTGATTCTAGTCACCCATGTTTTAACAGATGGCAGACTCCAGTTTTGTTTGTTTTTTCATGAAAATAGCTGTGTTCAATAGTTAAATGTGACTGTATTAAAATATTAGTAACAGTGAAATAAGCACAGAATTCTTTGAACTTTCACTAGAAAGTTTGTAGCTTTTAACTGGTCAATGCAGGGTAATGTTAAGAAACACCAAGAAGTAGGAAGACTGGTTTAAATGGATTGAAACATCATTTTTATTCTGAGCTGTAAATTTCTTGATTAAAAAAATTATTTTCAGTGACCTAATTTCCTATGTATATATATCAAGTGACACCTGAATCATGTTCAAGCCTTAACCTTTTTCCATTTCCTGTTGTAAAACTGCCTGAATTTGACATCTTTTTAAGTGGAGTTGAAATTGTTTTCCCTTGTGATGTCAGAATTCAGATAATGCCCAAATTAATGCTTGGTGATATTTATCTTAAATACTTCATTTTCTAAGATGTCTTCTTTTATTTTAAGGAAGAAAAGAATTCCATTTTGGGTTTCCCTAGAGCTTAAAATCGTCGCTTATTATGATATTCCCCCTTGATTATTGGAACCTCACAGCACCGGTGACTGAGTAGGTAAGAGGGGAATGCACTGGAAGCCTTCAGCCAGATCCTGAGTCTTAGTTCCAAGGCTGGAGCAGTATAAAGTGTTGATGCATCTGAGCTCCATCCAGACTCTCCCACTGGATGTTCAGGGCTTCCTACCAGTTCCTCCGCATTCCTTGGCTCTGTGGGGTATGGTCTCCTCACTCTTTTCTCACATAAATGTCATGGTCCATCTTGAATATATTCTTGTGCCCATTTATTAATTCCTCATTCAGGCAATTATAATGAGCACCTATTGTGTGTCAGGTACTATGTTAGGCTACAGCAGTGAGAAATCAGACAGGATTTCTGGCTCTCATGGAAATAAACTATAAGAAAGTAAACAGAAGAAATAAAATAATTTTGGATTGCAGTAAGTACAGAAGAATAAAAGTAAAATAAAATAAAATAAAATAAAATAGGTATCAATGTAATAAAGCAAAGGGGGCTGCAAGGGAAGGCTTGTCTGAGATGGTGATAAAGGAGCTAAGTTCTGGGTAAAGAGCTTTTCAGGTGGAGGAAATGTGGAAGCAAATCCTTAAGGCATTTGGAGGGAGAGGAAGAAGGCCGTGTCTCTGAAACCTAAAAAGAAGGGATAATGATGCAATGTGAGGTTGACAAGAACCAGTTCTTATGGGTCTTGATAAAGGAGTTTGGATTTTACCCTGGCGGTGATGGGTGACGCTTGGAGGTTTTAAGCAGGGGATGACAGGGCCTGTTGGATGATTCTGGCTGCTCTGTGGAAAATGAGTTGTGGGGTAGAAGGAGGAGATGCAGGGATACCAGTTGGGAGGCCCTGGCAGGCATCCTGCTAAGGGATGACAGTTGTTTAGACTGCAGTGAGGGAGGGAAGGTGAACTGGCAAGAGATGGGCTGTGAGGTCAGGGTCCACAGGACTTGTGGGTGGTTAGTTGTGAGGTTGAAGGAATCATCAAGGACGCCTCATTTCTGACAACAGCGTGGTTGGAAAGAAGGAGCCTGAGGGAAAGCATATTGTAAGAAGAAATCAAGACTGTTGCTTGAAATCAAGTTTGAGAATACCTGCTAGATATTCAGATGAAATATCGAGTAGGATATTCCAAGTACAAGTCTAAAGCTCAGGCACTGAAGACGTATAATTGAAATCATTAACATATGCAAGGTGTTTAAAGTCAAGATAGTGGATGAAACTCCCTAGGGCTAGAGTATAGAGGAAATTAGAAACTAAGAAAAAAGTGTTAGCAAAATGAAAGAAAACCCTTCCAAATATTAGAGAAAAATATTTGGAAAACAAAGATACTCTATAATAAATCTTGAAGAAGTAGAAAACCTGAATAATTCTATAACTATTAAAGAAGTTAATGTTAAAAATCTGTCCACACATCAAACATTTAGGCTATTTGGAGCACTTATTGACAAGTTCTACCAATAATTCTAATTTTATATTTCTTAAAAATATAGGTTTATGTAGGTATGGCAAGGTCAACAGATCAGGAGATGACTAGCATTGAAAAGGTGGTTTGTCATACTCATAGATCTCAACAGGAGGTGGCACGCCACACACTGGGGGTTGGGGGGTGGGGCACAGGGGAAACACCAGGTTTGGTCAGAAGGCAGGGAGAGGGGTACTATAGTAAGAATCTTTATTGTGCCTCCTGTGGGAAGGAATGGGCAAGACAGGGTAAGCAGGTATAAGATTGGCTGGTTTGAGTAATTTCAGGGGGCCCTGGGGCATAGGAGCTGTTCTTAGTTGTTTGGTATGTGGCCCTGGAGCGATTAGGTCAGGTAGATAGTGGCTTAGAGTATAGAAGCCTGATAAGGGAGGTGGTTAGGGGGGTATGGGCTCTGGATCAGCTGGTTTGTATTTGAAAGGCACTCTCCGGGGTGAGTTTCTTACTATCTTTCAGGCTTGACTAACCCTGGAAAGGGCAATCCTTCCAGAGTCAGCAAGGGCCCAAATGTCAAAGCATCAGACAAATCAGAAACATGGCTAATACACAAATAAATTTCCATAGTTTTGAAAAAGTTTATTAAACTAGCATAAGCTCGGCTAAGCCTGACATGAATGAGGAAGGAAAGTTACAATGCAAACTTACTCGTGAACATAGATGCTAAAATCATACATAACCTAGCATTTCTGAGAAATGAAAGTTTTGTTTCTTTTATAACAATGTTTATGAATTTACTTTGTTTTCTCGCACTTTTTCTTGAGCTTTCTAGAATGCACACTAAAATGTTGACAGAAATTATAATAACATGCTTTTGAATCCTGTTCCTGAGTCTCCAAGGAGAGCTTTCAATGTCTTACCATGAAGTATGGTATTTGCTATAGATTTTTATTTACAGGTCAAGGAAGTCCCTTTGTGGTCCTAATTTGCTAAAAGTTTTTTTTTTTTAACATTAATGAGCATTGAATTTTATCTAATAATTTTTCTGCATCTATTGGAAGGATCATCTGATGATTTCACATTTAATCTGTTAATGTTAATTATATTAATTGATTTTCTAATATTTATCCAACTTTGCCTTCCAAGGAGAAGCCCAAATTTATCATAATATATTTTCCTTTTCTATCCATTACTAGTTCATTTTGCAAAGAGTTTGTTTAAGATTTTATATCTAATAAGTGAGTTTGGTCTGTAATTTCCTTATTCTGTAATGTGCTTGCATATTTTTGTATTGTGGTTAAGGTGGACTTTGTCTGTTTTCTGGAGAGTTTTGTATATGATGGATGTTATTTCTTCTTTACACATTTAAAAGAGCTCACAGGTGAAGCCATCTGGACCTAGAATTTTCTTTGTGGGAAGACTAGTATTTACAGATCCAACTCCTAAGATTAATATATTTTCTCTTTCTTTTTGTGTCAGCTTTGTAAAATGTGATTGTCAAGAGATGTGTTCTTTCATCTAAACTGCCAAGTTTAGTTGGCATAAAGTTTCTCACAATATCTTTGTACTATCTTTTAATTGTCTATTTCCTGAGGATGAGAGAAGTGTGTCAGATAAACCTCATGCAGAGGTCTTGTGGTAAAAAGAAGTGTAACCTTTGTAGAACTCAAATCTATTGTGTAAATTTAAACACAAAACCAAAATGGGTATTAGGATATATTTTTAATAATTACAAAAAAATAGCAAAACAAAACAAAACCATGGTCCTTGCCTGAAAATAATTTATAGGCAGTTTCCACTGAGACAAGTCTTATGCACGTTCAAATTCCAAAAGGACTAATATGAGACTGCATTTATGCCAAGTGATATATGGTTGGTTTCAGATTGCACGTAAGAATGCCAAATAAAGGGAAAATGAGCTAATTTTTCAGGTTGTTTAGTAAGTGAATATCTACATTTTATGCCTTTTTACATCAAATATATCCTTTGCAAAACAAAAGCAATGTTGGCCGCTTGAGGAAATTTCACTTAAGTGCACACCCTTTCAGAAGCCCTCATGTGCGTTTCTCTCCTTGGCAAGTTTTTGTTGGCCCCTGGGTCCCTTTTCATTTTCTCAGAACATGTTTTCTTTCTCTTCTAAACACTAAATTAATAGTTTTGTAATGAAATAAAACTCAAAACAATTTTCACTTGCATCTTTGGCATAAATCAGTTAAATTGGCACAAATATTGGTGTTATGGAAATGAAAAAAATATTTACCTAATTCTGCTGATGTGAGGGCGTTGTTAATCTAATGAAGAACCTGCATTTACCTAAGCTTGCCAGCTGAAAAGAAAGGATTTATTGTACAGATATAAGTTAGCCTTAGTATCCTGGGCATTCTGTCTCACGTCTCACTTTTACATGTAGGATTAAAATAGGAAGTTTAAGATATTTATTTAACTTATAAAGTCTTTTTTTGTTGTTGTTGTTGTTTTTTAATCATGGAAAGCTTGGTATAACAGACTTTACTTTAAAGTATGGAAAAGTGCAAGAACATTCCAAGCTTTTCTTACCCTACAAAACTAAACAGGAGTGTCTGTCCCCACTTGCTGGGTTCATTGGAAGGGCGTTAGTGTGGTCAGAGATAAGCAAAGGAAAGATGTTGATTAGAGTTTATGAAGATGTTCTCTTTGTGAAATAGGCTGTTTTATAGGTAAGGCTAGTCCCAGACAGAGGTTAGAAAGAGGCCAAGTCTCTCTCTCTTTCTTTCTTTCTTTCTTTCTTTCTTTCTTTCTTTCTTTCTTTCTTTCTTTCTTTCTTTCTTTCTTTCTTTCTTTCTTTCTTTCTTTCTTTCCCTTCCCTTCCCTTCCCTTCCCTTCCCTTCCCTTCCCTTCCCTTCCCTTCCCTTCCCTTCCCTTCCCTTCCCTTCCCTTCCTTTCCCTTCCCTCCTTCCTTCCTTCCTTCCTTTCTTTCTCTATCCTTCCTCCCTCTCTCCCTCCCTCCCTCTCTCTCTCCCTCCCTCCCTCCCTCCCTGCCTCCTTCCCTGCCTGCCTGCTTTCTTCCTTCCTTCCTCTCTCTCTCTCTCTCTCTCTCTCTCTCTCTCTCTCTCTCTCTCTCTCTCTCTCTCTCTCTCTCTCTCGGCTCTGCATCAAGTCCATCGTTAATGGATTTCCTTGGTCCTCAAAGTGCTGAGGGATAATAACCATGAGCCTGGAATAAACAATCATTTAATGATGAAATCAAAATAAAAATAATTTCATACAAATACTGAATAAATTGCTGCTCATAGACTCTTCCTAAAATAACTCAGTAAGTATAGTTGGGGAAAAGAAAATTGAACCAATAGGAAGATGCGGAATACAAGGGAGGCCTGTAGATGAGTCTGGAAGAGGTATAGGCAGACTATGAAGAAACATCCTGTTTGGGATTTCCACATGACCTTTATAACAAAGGCATTTAAGGGTGGGAGAGACAGCCTCCCTACCTGCTGAATAATGGTAGGAAGACAGGACGTAGAAAGACGGGTGAAGAACATGTAGAGATTTTCCATACAGGAAATGATAGGGACCCCCCCCCCCCGGGTAATGGAGATGTATTCTAGAAGTGTGGAAACAGAAAGGAAGGATTTACAGGTATGTTAGGGTGACTGGATAGGAGTGGTGATGCTATGACAGTAGATAAAAGATGGCTCAGGTCTTTCCCTTAAGTTGATGGTGATGCCATTGACTGGGTTGGAGAGAAGATAGGGTTTGGAAGAAGCAGTTTGGTTTTGAATATGTTGAACTGAGAGGGTTACAAGGCATCTGATGGAGATGGGCCTCATACAACCCCACTAACTTTGTGCTATTATATGTTTTAAAATTGTTTCAATTTTTTTCAATCTGATGGTTGTATAATGATCTCTTTCTTTCCCCCTCTCTCCTTTGCTCCCTTTTTCCTTTCCTCCCTCTTTGTGTCGTTTTCTTCCTCCCTCCCCCCCCCCCACACCTTAAATTGTATTCCTCTGATTTAGTAGTGAAGTTCATAACTTTTCCTTGCTTTATTAGTCATTCTGGTTCTGTCAATTGCTTATGAACTGTCTTTGTCAGATGCTATAGACTGTTTACCCAACAAACACCTTCCTCCTTCCTCTCTTGTTACAAGTGCTATGGTTGAGGTGTGAGGTGGCAATATCCTAAGAAAGGAGGACAGGTCTTCCACAAGCTCCTGTGGATGGGCATGATTGGTAGTCATGTGATCGGTGGTCATCTGACGCATTTCTGACGAATAGGACCTAGAGGGAAATCTCCTTTAGGTATTTGTGCTCCTCCTGTCTTCTCCAGTATTTGACTTATAGATGTCACCCTGTTATGGTTTTAAATGTTTCACTCTTTCCTTTCTTATTTATCATTTTTGTGCCTTGATTAGAAATGATTTTCTATCCTGGAGTTCTAAAACTATTTTCTATTTTTTTCTCCTATGAATGTTAAGTTAAAAAAATTGAGGTTTTAAATCCGTCTGGATTTTATTTTTGTATCTGGCATGAGGCCATGTTTTTTCAAATGGATAGTCAGTCATCCTGACTGGAAACAGTTTTTGAATAGTTTGTTTTTCCTTCCTGGTTTATATTACTATCTTCATATTATTATATGAAGTGCACATGGATATATTGGTCTATTGTAAATTTCTCTAATCTGTTCATTTGGTCTATTTCTCTACCTTTGTTTTCTTCCCTACTAAGTTATACCTTCTCTTGAATTTTCTACATAAATAATTCTATAGTCTATAAATAATGACAATTTCATTTTTTCCTTTCCAATGCTTATATCAGTTATTTCTTTTTCATGCCTTATTGTGTTGGCTAGGATCTCTGGTATAATGTTAAATAAAAGGGGTGAGATTGTAGGCATTCTTGTTCCTGACTTGTTTTGTATCTTTTAAAGGAATGCTGCTAATTCTTCAGCATTAGATAGGATTTGGGTAGCCTTCATTGATGAGACTATTGATCCTTTCATCTGTAACTTTTTTATTATATTCATTTACTTTGTTATCCTGAAAGGTAATGAATTTTCCCTTTGTTTTTTCTGCATGTTGCAATGATCATACAGTTTTTCTCCTATAGTGTATTGTGAATTATATTTGTAGATTTTCTAATGTTAACCTAACCTTGTATTCCTGGCATGAACCATACATAGCCATAATATATTTATTTAATAGTCTTGTAGACTTAGGTTACCAGTATTTTGCATACAATTTTTGTATTTATAAGACAGATTGGCCTATAACAATTTTTTCATTTAATGTCTTTGTCCAGTTTTAGGTTATATCAGCTTCGTAATTAAAGTGCAGAGCTTTTCTTGTAGTCATTTGTATAAAAGAAGACATATCTACAAAATCATCTAGCTCTTCACAGTCTGTCTAGCATTAAGGCCATTCCAGGCAAAGGAGCCAACTTTGTTGTTAGCGGAGGCTTGGTCCTGAAGCTGTTCTTCTGTCCTCAGGATCTAGATTGGGCCGCAAAGCATCTTGACTCCCTCCGTTTACCTCATCTGGAAGTGCTCTTGGCCTTGGCCTCCATTTGCTCCAGCCAGGCCCAGTGAAACAGCAGACCCAGGGTCATCGCATTGCCCTGGCTGAAGGAATGTCAAGAAACAAAGCGACTAAATTAGGGAGAGAGATCCTCAAAGAAGTATGTGGAAGTAAAAAAGCTTTTAACATCTGTGTTCTTCCTACCCAGCGAGGAGGATGGAGGCTCCTGCCATCGGTACATACCTTGTTTCCCCAAAAATAAGACTGGGTCTTATTTTAATTTTTGCTCCAAAAGATGTGTTAGGGCTTATTTTATATTACGAGCGTCCTAAAAAATCATGCTACGACTTATTTTCCGTTTAGGTCTTATTTTCAGGGAAACATGGTAGATAATAAATAAATGAATAAAACTGAATGAAACTTATCTTAATTTCTCCCTTGGTTTCTATTTGGAAGAGCATTTGGAACAAAATTCCAATTTGCAGAGCCTTTGGGGAAAAAAAAAAAAGTCACATGTTTATTTTTTATCTTGAAAAAAAAAAACAGTCTGTATCCGAATTTGCGCTTGTCAAGGGCCTCAGCCATGTTTACCCCTATTTGGATCCGCACACCGAGCACAGTGGCAGGTGTAGCACAGGTACTCACTAAGCAGCTGTGTGGTGGAAGATGTTTGCTCTTGTCCAAATAACGTACAAAGTCAGTGTCAAAATCAGATCGGGCAATGAATATTGTCAGGGAAGAGAGCTCACATTCTTTCAATCTGAAACTAAACGTTCTTAAACAAACAAAATGAGGGCAAAAAGACTGAAGTGTTTTAGGACATTGCTGATACCTACCATTTTCTCACTTACATGAGTGTGTTTATTTCTAATATTCAACTGCTCTTTAAAAAATGGAGTTTGCTTGCAGTCATTGCCTGCATTTCTTATCTTGGCCTTTTGGTGTCATTCTTAGATTAATCTGAAAAGCATATTAAGCAAGGGTGAAATCATTTCCCCAGCTTTGGGTCTTTTCATTGCTGATTGGAAGCAAAAATTATCACACCTATAGTGAAGTTTACTAATCTAACTTTTTTTGATGTTAGGTTAACTGTATATTTTATAGCTGACATGTAACTGCGGAAGTTTAACTACAATACAGAGAACCAGCAATGGTAAAATAAAACTTTATTTTTATGGGTAGTCCAGAAAGAGCTTTTTCAGAAATTACTATACCAAAGTTACTGAAATTAACTACATATGTTATTAATATATACATGTTACATATATAATTCTAACACATAATTCTGATGTATATCATTACATAATAATATAATAATATAATGTTACATTATAATTCATATATGTGTGTTATATATTTAGTGAAAGCAAAACCAGGGTTTTTAAGCCAGGACGGGACCTAATTCATTTTCAGTGACCTATAAAAAAAGCTAACTGTTTTCCACGAAGTTGCAGAGAGCTAATGATTTTCTGAACAGTCTCTGTTCTGTATGTCCAATACTCACACCCTTATGTCCACCTGTGGATGGATACAAAAACACTTTGGACTTCAAATTATTGCTAAGTCCAGTGTTAGCCACGTGTTTGCCCTTCCCTCTCAATCTGCAAAAGTCTCAATAACTTTTCTTCTTTCCACCATTAATTATATTTTTTTCCTCCATTGTCATTTTAATGCACAACTTAATGAAACTGGCTTTTTTTTTATGTTGTAACAAATAAGTGAACAAAGAAACCAACAAAATAATATGGACCCCTAGATCCATAAGTAGGAAGCAAATGTATTGAATTCATTGTGTTTGATTGTTGCACTGGGAATTCCCAAGGCTCAGTCTTTCAGGCTACATTCACTCTCAGGGAAAGAGCTACATTTGTTGCCTGCATCTTTGAACAATTTCACTACTTGAGAGGATGTACTAAATGTATTAAACCTATAGCGCCTGGTGTATATTAAACCAATGTATTAAACCTATAGCGCCTGGTGTATCTACCAATAGCTGGGGGCTTGAGTGGTTCAACTTCAAGTTTTATGGCCAGAAAAACACGAGAGATCTATTTCTCAAAACATTCCGTTTTAATTAGGATGCTATCTGAACAATACAGCAAAGTTTTAAAATAAATATTATTAGAAAAGAATTTTTCTAATTTGGAACAAATTCAAATTCAATCCTGCAGTTGGTTATTTTTCATGATGTGAGATCAGTGGGGTCTGAGATCTCCACCGTACTTTCAAGCTAGCAGGTTGGCCTGCCGTAGTTTCCTGGATGCCGGCAGAAGACAGGAGAGACGTACGTCAGAGACATAGGACTCACGGCACAGCAAGCAGTGGGAGCACCGCTGTGTTGATTCTTTTTGTCTCCTAGTCCCATTGGTATGGTGCAGATGGGCCTAGATTTCGCCTGCACCGTCAGCAGGTTGGAACCATGTCCTTGGGAACCCAAATCTTATATAGTGGGCAGTCAGCGTTCTTGTCCATTTCTCCAGAAGGAGACCCAGTATCCTTGTATAAGGATACAAACATCTATGAAAAGGTAGTCCAGAGCAAAGAGTGGTCAGTGCTTCATTCGCAAGATTTGTTTTTGGTAGACAAGGTGCTTTCAGAGCTGTTCCATCCCACAGGGGAGAAAGCTGACTGTTTATCCTCCAATTCCAATTCCTTATGGGCTGAGAGCTGATCCAGGCACATTAACTCTCCAGCACTTCCAGCCTCCCTTACACAGCCAAAGAGAAATCTGTGGGGGAGGAGGTTTGAGAGTTGTAAGTGCTCATAGCAGGTATTGAATAACATGTATGGGCCATGGTATAGAGAGTGAGTGCCTGGGGACATTGGTGTGACATTGAGAGCACCTCCCTAGTTTTAGTCCCGCCTCCTCTCTATGTTACCCATATTTATTTGTTTTCCCTTTCAATCCACAATTGACTTGTTAGGTTTACTAGAAATACACATAGACCTTAAATGGCTGCTGGTGATATTTTCAGTTGGACTTGCCTCATATCATTCCTTTTAACCAACTTGCTGCTCAACAGTGTACCCGTTAGAGGATAGGCAGGGCAAAAGAGCAAAAACGGAATTCAAAGAAATCAATTTAGCTACTTATTAACATCTTTGGAAACACCAAGAGGAGAAGGTGGGAACTAATTCCTCAAATTTGTGTTTTAAAATAACTGTCTTTTGTTCCTGATCTCTGTAACCCCAGCCTTGAAAAATCAAGAGTTGGTCCTCAATCAAAGAGTGTGTCAAGGATTATTTTAAGAACAAATTGAGGAAATGTAAGCACAAGTCTTTCATCACCTTTTCACCATGATTAGATTTATTTGCTCCCCCGTTGACGGCCCCCTTCTCTTTCAAGCTCTGTAACTGCTTTAGAATCAAGGGTGAAAAATGAAACCTAGTTTCTGCTTTTAAGAAAATGAGAGAATGCACATGCCATGTTGACAGGTGCATTTCCTGGGAACATGAAAGTATTGGGGATTTTTAGAAAAGAACTATATGACCCTGGCCAATGAGACATCCACTAATTCAGAATCTGGGATAAATTTAAAATGTTTGTGAAGTCCACTGATGTATTAGGACTAGAAGTTTAGGAAATGTTTGCCAAGCAAATTAAAAGTATAAACAGGGGAAATATATAATCTTTGTAAAGACTGAAGGCCAACAAATGTTTCTAAATACTTTTTTTTTTTTTTTAATTAATTTTATTGGGGTGACAATTGTTAGTAAATTTACATAGATTTCAGGTGTACAATTCTGTATTACATCGTCTATAAATCCCATTGTGTGTTCACCACCCAGAGTCAGTTCTCCTTCCATCACCATATATTTGATCCCCTTTACCCTCATCACCCACCCCCCACCCCCTTACCCTCTGGTAACCACTAAATTATTGTCTGTGTCTATGAGTTTTTGTTTCTCATTTGTTTGTCTTGTTCTTTTTGGTCTATATACCACATATCAGTGAAATCATAGGGTTCTCTGCTTTTTCTGTCTGACTTGTTTCACTTAGCATTATTCTCTCGAGATCCATCCATGTTGTCACAAATGTTCCTATATCATCTTTCCTTAACGCCGAATAGTATTCCATTGTGTATATGTACCACAACTTCTTTATCCATGCATCTATCGAAGGACATTTTGGTTGTTTCCATGTCTTGGCCACCGTAAACAAAGCTGCAATGAACATTGGAGTACACGTGTCTCTATAGAGAAATGCTTTTATATTTTTGGGGTAGATACCCAGGAGAGCGATTGCTGGGTCATATGGTAATTCTATTCGTAATTTCTTGAGGAACCTCCACACTGCCTTCCATAGCGGCTGCACCAGTCTGCATTCCCACCAACTGTGTATGAGAGTTCCTTTTTCTCCACAGCCTCTCCAACACTTGTTACTATTTGTTTTGTTGATGAAAGCCATTCTGACTGGGGTGAGATGATATCTCATTGTGGTTTTCATTTGCATTTCTCTGATGATTAGCGATGTTGAGCATTTTTTCATATGTCTATTTGCCATTTGTATATCCTCTTTGGAGAAATGTCTCTTCAGGTCCTCTGTCCATTTTTCAATTGGGTTGTTTGTTTTTTTGTTGTTGAGTTTCATGAGTTCCTTGTATATTTTGGATATTAGCCCCTTATCAGAGGAACTGTTTGCGAAAATCTTCTCCCATTCAGTTGGTTGCCTCATTATTTTGTCAATAGTTTCTTTTGCTGTGCAGAAGCTTTTCAGTTTCATATAATCCCATTTGTTTATTTTAGTTTTTACTTCCGTTGCCTTTGGAGTCAAATTCATAAAATGCTCTTTGAACCCAAGGTCCATAAGTTTAGTACCTATGTTTTCTTCAATGCAGTTTATTGTGTCTGGTCTTATGCTTAAGTCTTTGATCCATTTTGAATTAATTTTGGTACATGGTGACAGGTAGCAGTCCAGTTTCATTCTTTTGCACGTAGCTATCCAATTCTGCCAGCACCATTTATTGAAGAGGCTGTCTTTCCTCCATTGTATGTTTTTAGCTTCTTTGTCAAAAATTATCTGTCCATATTTATGTGGTTTTATTTCTGGGTTCTCAATTCTATTCCATTGGTCTATGTGTCTGTTTTTCCGCCAATACCAAGCTGTTTTGATTATTGTAGCCCTGTAGTACAAGGAAAAATCAGGGAGTGTGATACCTCCAGTATTGTTCTTTTTTTTTAATATTGCTTTGGCTATTCGGGGTCTTTTGTGGTTCCAAACAAATCTGATGATTTTTTGTTCTATTTCTTTAAAAAATGCCATTGGGATTTTGATGGGGATTGCATTAAATCTGTATATGGCTTTGGGTAATATGGCCATTTTAACTATGTTGATTCTTCCAATCCATGAGCACGGAATGTCTTTCCATTTCTTTGTGTCTTCTTCAATTTCTTTCAAAAATGTCTTATAGTTTTCAGCATATAAATCCTTCACATCCTTGGTTAAGTTTATTCCTAGGTATTTTATTCTTTTTGCTGCAATTGCAAAAGGAATTGTTTTTTCTATCTCTTTTTCTGAGATTTCATTGTTGGTATATAGGAAAGCAATGGACTTTTGTACGTTGATTTTGTAGCCAGCAACTTTACTATATTCATTGATTGTTTCTAATAGCTTTTTGGTGGAGTCTTTAGGGTTTTCTATGTATAGCATCATGTCATCTGCAAAGAGTGACAATTTAACTTCTTCATTCCCAATTTGGATGCCTTTTATTTTTTTCTCTTGCCTGATAGCTCTGGCGAGGACTTCCAACACTATGTTGAAAAGCAGAGGTGATAGGGGACAACCTTGTCGTGTTCCTGAACGTAGAGCAAAGGGCTTCAGCTTTTCACCATTAATTATGAGGTTAGCTGAGGGCTTGTCGTATATGGCCTTTATTATGTTGAGGTATTTTCCTTCTATACCAATTTTAGTAAGTGTTTTAATCATAAATGGATGTTGTATCTTATCAAATGCTTTTTCTGCATCAATTGATAGAATCATATGATTTTTGTCCTTTATTTTGTTTATGTGATGTATCACATTGATGGATTTGCGAATGTTGAACCATCCTTGTGCCCCGGGGATGAACCCCACTTGGTCGTGATGAATAATCTTTTTAATGCATTGTTGTATTCGATTTGCTAGAATTTTGTTTAGGATTTTAGCATCTGTATTCATCAGAGATATAGGTCTGTAGTTTTCTTTTTTTGTGTTGTCCTTACCAGGTTTTGGTATCAGGGTAATGTTGGCCTCATAAAATGAGTTAGGGAGTACTGACTCTTCTTCAATTTTTTGGAAGAGTTTGAGCAGGATTGGTATTAGATCCTCTTTGAAGGTTTGGTAGAATTCACTGGTGAAGCCATCTGGTCCAGGACTTTTGATTTTGGGAAGGTTTTTGATGACTGATTCAATTTCGTTACTGGTGATCGGCCTGTTAAGATTTTCCAGTTCTTCCTGATTCAGCCTTGGAAGGCTATATGTTTCTAAGAACTTGTCCATTTCTTCTAAGTTATTAAATTTGGTGGCATATAGTCCTTCATAGTATTCTTGGATAATCCTTTGTATTTCTGTGGTGTCCGTGATAACTTCCCCTTTTTCATTTCTGATTTTGTTAATTAGTGTCTTCTCTCTTTTTATCTTAGTGAGTCTAGCCAAGGGTTTGTCGATTTTGTTAATCTTTTCAAAGAACCAGCTTTTTGTCACATTAATTTTGTCTATTGTCTTTTTGTTCTCTATTTCATTTAGTTCTGCTCTGATTTTTGTTATTTCCTTTCTTCTGCTGACCTTGGGTTTCGCTTGTTCTTCTTTTTCTAGTTTTTTAAGGTGTAACATGAGGTTATTTATTTGGGATTTTTCTTGTTTCTTGAGATAGTCCTGTAATGATATAAATTTCCCTCTTAAAACTGCTTTCGCGGCATCCCAAAAATTTTGGTAAGATGTATTTTCATTGTCATTTGTTTCTATGTATCTTTTGAGCTCTCCTCTAATTTCTTCTTTGACCCAGTCGTTCTTTAAAAGTATGTTGTTTAATCTCCATGTATTTGTGTTTTTTCCTGCTTTCTTTTTGCAGTTGATATCCAATTTCAAAGCTTTGTGATCAGAGAATATGCTTGGTATGATTTCAATCTTCTTAAATTTGCTGAGGCTGATTTTGTGTCCCAATATATGGTCTATCCTTGAGAATGTTCCATGTACACTAGAAAAGAATGTATAGTCTGATGTTTTAGGATGAAGTGCTCTATATATGTCAATTATGTCCAATTCATCTAATGTGTCATTTAGGGCTGCGATTTCGTTATTTATCTTCTGTTTGGATGATCTATCCATAGCTGTCAATGATGTATTTAAGTCCCCTAGTATAATTGTGTTTTGGTCAATTTCTCCCTTTAGTTCTGTTAGTAGTTGCTTGGTATATTTCGGTGCTCCCTGATTGGGGGCATAAATATTGATGACTGTTATGTCTTCTTGTTGTATAGTCCCCTTTACCATT
Organism: Rhinolophus hipposideros; assembly: GCF_964194185.1. Lineage (NCBI taxonomy): Eukaryota > Metazoa > Chordata > Mammalia > Chiroptera > Rhinolophidae > Rhinolophus > Rhinolophus hipposideros. The sequence continues at coordinate 102,797,994 of NC_138048.1, read as the reverse complement.
ATGAAATGTCCATCTTTGTCTCTTGTTATCTTTTTCACCCTGAAGTCTGTTTCATCGGAAATCATTATGGCTACACCTGATTTTTTCTGGGTACCATTTGCTTGAAGTGTCAATTTCCACCCTTTCACTTTGAGTCTATGCTTGTCCTTGTAGCTGAGATGTGTCTCTTGTAGGCAGCATATGGTTGGGTTTAGTTTTTTGATCCAATCTGCTACTCTGTGTCTCTTTATTGGTGAGTTCAGTCCATTTACATTTAGGGTGATTATTGATATGTGAGGATTTCCTGTCATTCTGTCTTTAGTTTTCTGGTAAGGCTGTGTCTCCATTGTTTCTTTGCCTTTTTGTTGTTGTCTGTTATTTCTGTGTGGTAGTATTCTATGATGTTTCCCTCTGTTTCTTCTTTTATTACAGTATATATTTCAGATTTGGATGTTTTTTGAGTGGTTACCCTTGAGTTTATGTAAAAGAAAGTTTGATATTTAGAGTATTCCAGTTTCTTCAGTACGCTTACTTTCTCTATTCCCATATTCCAGTTCAGGCCTTTACGCTCCCCCTTTTTATGTTTCGGTTGCCACAAGTTGTCCCTGTTGATGGTGGTCTAATAGCCTCCTTTAGTATTTCTTGTAGTGCAGGTCGTGTATTAGAAAATTCCCTCAGCTTCTGGATGTCTGGAAAGGTCTTTATTCCTCCTTCATATCTAAAGGAGATCTTTGCTGGATATATTATTCTTGGCTCATGATTTCTCTCTTTCAATAGTTTGAATATTTGGTTCCATTCCCTCCTAGCTTGTAGAGTTTCTGCTGAAAAATCTGATGATAATCTAATGGGCTTTCCTTTGTAAGTTACCGTCTTCTTTTCCCTGGCTGCCTTGAGGATTCTTTCTTTATCATTGATTTTAGACAGCTTCAATACAATGTGCCTTGGTGAAGGCCTGTTGGGATTGAGGTAATTAGGTGTTCTATTTGCTTCTTGGATTCGAGGATCCAGTTCTGTCCACAGGTTTGGGAAGTTCTCATCGACGATTTGTTTGAATATATTCTCTGTTCCCTTCCCTCTTTCTTCTCCTTCTGGTATGCCCATTATTCTTATATTGCTCTTTCTGATGGAGTCAGAAAGTTCTTGTAGAGTTCTTTCATTTCTTTTAAGTCTCAAGTCTCTTTCTTCTTCCCTCTGTGTAAATTCCAGGTTCCTATCTTCGATGTCACTGATTCTTTCCTCCATCTGGTCAACTCTACTACCTAAGCTGGATATTTTATTGTTAATTTCTTCTATTGAGTTCTTAATCTCCAGAAATTCTATTTGGTTCTTTTTCAAGATTTCAATCTCTTTTGTAAAATGCTCATGGTGTTCTTTGATTGTGTTTCTGAGTTCATTAAACTGCCTTTCTGTGTTTTCTTGCATCTCGTTCAGTTTTTTCAGAATTGCTATCTTGAATTCTCTGTCATTTAAATCACAAAGGTCCATATCTCTAAGTTCCTTTTCTGGAGACTTTTCACTTTCTTTCTGAGCTATCTTGTTGCCTTGGTTATTCATGGCAATCACTGATTTACTATTTCTCTTCCTAGACATCTACAGGAGTGTCTTCTGCAACAGGCTGATAGGTATGCGAAGAGCTTTTGGAGTTCCAAAGCTCTTTCTGCACCAGATTCAGAGCCCGTTTGTTTCAGCAGTTCTGTTTACTCCTGCAGGGATCCGCCCAGATAGGTGGGGCCAGGGGCGGGGTGAGTTGTGAGAGGTGGCCCAGAGCAATGGAGGCGACCACCACCACAGCCAGTCCTGCTTCCACAGCTCCCTCCCCTTTGCCGGAACTAGTTGAGCTGCGAATCTGTGTCTGTGGTCCACAGTTCTCAGAACAGCAAATATTCTGTCCTTTGATCTGACACTGCTACTTTATCGCTTCTAGCACCGGGCAGGTGGGGGCGGGGCGAGCTCTGGGAGGGTAGGGAGGGGGCGGCTAGTCTCCGTGCCTGAGGCTTCCGCTCTCTGCTCGGCAGTGAGGGCTTAAACCACCGATTTCAGCCCTCTTCCCTCAGTCTTTGCTCCGAGGTCTGCCGCGAGTGAGCGTTGGGTTCAGCGGTTTTGTATGCTGCCCCCTCAGCCCTGTGGGCCGTAAGCGGAGCCCTAGCAGTCCGAGTCCTTCCCTCTCCCACAGCGGTGGTAGTTCCGGGAGCAGCGGGCTCCGAGCACTGAGCTAGGTCTGTGTCCTGCGCCCGCGCGGCTCCGTCTCCGCACTTCTCCTCTCCCTCCTCCCCCGCTCGCGCGATTCACCCACCTGGAGGTGAATTCAGTAGTCGGCCTCTTCGTCTTCCCTGTCTGCTGTGCAAGGAGTCCTTTGTGGAGTTATTGTTGTCCGATTCGTTGTAACTTCCAGGGGAGCGTTACAGAGGCTCACCTCACGCCGCCATTTTTTTTTCTAACTTCTAAATACTTTTAAAACCACTTTATTTTTAAATACTTCTGTAAAACAATATTACAATTCCTTAAGATTTTTCAAATCTATTATTAAAACTCTTTAAAATTCTCTACTTAATTTCTAATTTAACTTCTGCTCTTTCCCTTCCTTGGGGCCCTGTCATCTTTGTTGCCATATGAACGTGAAATTAGCTGAATTTTGTGAAAATGTTTCTCTAGTTCAGACTATTCGCAAACTTTCCACCCAATTAGGGAAAATTAATGAGGTTTACTGCACTTTGTGTTGATATTTAGTCACTGGCAGGCAGTCAGACTTTGTTCTTCTCAAGTTAGTGTTTGAAAGGAGAGAGTTGTTTTCTGAACTTTCACGAAGTTTAGGAAAACACGATTCTGAAAGGATTGTTTCTTACTATTCTAAGCATCTGCTGCGTTCTGCCTTCCGGTTTGCTTTCTTCATCCATTCCTGATGGGTTCCAAGTCTCCCAGTCTATTATTTATTCCCTCACAGTCTTTATACAATCATTACAGATTATAGCAAATGGCAACAGGTAGTACTTGAGATTTCAGTATAACCTCTTTCTCTTGGAGATGAAGGAATGGAGATCCACAGAGGTAAAGACATTCATTTAAGGTTTTGCTGCTTATTCCAGGCAGATCAGAACGAGAAGCCATCATCCTTTATTCCTAGACTGGTGCCTTTACCCTGCATGGTCATTGTCCCGAGAAAAAGAGGAAGGGATGCTGAGACGGGGGGTGGGGGGGTGGGGGTGGGGGAAGAATGAGGAATGAGGACCTGGGTGAAGGTTATATTGGTATTTCTTATGCTATTCTTGACTTTTTTTTTTAGGTTTGACATTTTTTCAAGGGAAAAAGCCTCAAAAAATAGAAAAGTTGGACAGAGTGCGGAAACAATAAATTCAGGGCACTGTCAGATGCTGGGTGTTTCTGTTGTCACAGGAAGGCAGATTTGTCAAATAAAGCAGCCATTAACTTTCAATTAAGGTTCCCTCACAGAGGAGCTAGATTTTTCTTTTGTGATATTTTTTTCTTTTAAAAAATGCTCTCTTTGAGTCACAGATAATTATTCATGAATGTTATGTGTGTGATTTCCAACCCCAATCATGAATTTCTGAGGCAGCAAAATTGTCATTATGTATTTCATTCTTACCAGATACTAAGAATTTCTAAATTGACTTTTTCTTGAAAGATTCATGGCCTAAAGAAATTAAATGACTAAAAAGTCAATACAGTTTTTAAGGAGTATTTTACTTAATACTTTGAAGACTAGCATACCAAACATTTGTACACAGATTATAATTCCATATTATCTAATTTCTATATTCTAATGCTCATTATTACTTAAATTTCTATAAACATTTCTTGGCTTAAAATATTATCTAACACATTCTTTTAATAGTTTTACCATGAAATCTTTCCTTTCCATATTAATTTAACTATGAGTACATTTTAAATCATTTTTTAACATAACATAGGAAATTTTAATATACTTAATCTTTACACATTTACTCTTGCCAAAATAAATATCAACTTATCCTCAAATTTACTGACAGAATTTTAACATATAAAGCCGATAAGAAAATTTTTTTCTCTCCTACCTAAATTTGAAACTAAATATTCAGATTTTGAACCCAAATTCAAATGGCATGTTGTATTAGTCAAGGTTCTCCAGAGAAATAGAACTAATAAGATATTGATATAGGTATAGATATATTGTTATAGATGTAAATACAGATAGAGATATATAGAGTTTTATTGTAAGAGATTGGGTCATAGAATTATATAGGTTGAGAAATCCCACCATCTGCTGTCTGCAAGCTGGAGGATCAGGAAAACTGGGGGTACAGCTCCAAATCCAAAAGTTTAAGAACCGGAAGAACCAGTGGTGTAACTCTCAGAGGTCTGAAGGCCCAAGAATCAGGAGTGCCTGTGTCCCAGGGAAAGCGAAGATGCATGTCTCATCTGTCTTTTGTCCTCCTATTCAAACACTCAGTGGATTAAAGATGCCCTTTGGAATTGATGAGCATGATCGTCTTTACTCAGTCTACTGATTCGACTGCTAATCTTTTCCAGGAACACCCAGACATATTTTGCCGGACATGTGAGTTACCTTAGCCCAGTCAAGCTAATGCAAAATTAACCATCACAGATGGCATGTTGATGCTATTGACGTTAATTAAGATGCAAATGACTACATTTCCAGGTTTATGGATCATAGACAAGATTAGGGATGCCAGAAATGATTTTGTAATCTTACAGCTATTTGGGCAACTGATGGCTGAGAAGAAGATTTTTCTTGACTCTTAAGGCCAAAGCTCAACCCTTGATGCATTCTTAACAGAAATACATACCCTTAAGCCGGGCCACAATGGCTTCTTTACAAAAACTGTTAGGAACCATACAAACCATACAAAATACAATGGAAAAATATCACATTTGCAATAGCAGCAAATCAGAAATTATCTAGGAATATACTTTTAAAAACATTTAATGCTTGTGAGAAAGGAACTAGAAAGCTTCATTAAGGAACGTACAGTAAATAAGACTCCTGAATTGAGGACACAGCTTGTCATTGGATAAGAAGACTCGGTATTATTCAATCGTCTAATGGTGTCAGTTCTTTAAAAATTAAATCAAGCTTTTTTTCCCCCAGGAACTTGAAAATTAATACTAACATTCATCTGAAAAAATATCTACGAAAGTTACGAAAATTTTAAAAAATGGGATTTGGGGAGAAGATTTGGAGAGGAAAACTATTTCCACTAAATATTGAAATGTTTTATAGCATTACCTACTATTTCTAAATAGTTGCAAATGGATTAAGAGCAGACATATCAATTGAGTAGAATATTCCAGAAATAGCTATTTATGGGGAGCACAAATATATAAAACCCTAAATACATATAAGTGACATTTTATCAGAAAATTAAAGACATTTCAATAAATCATGTTTGCTTAATTTACTACCCACTTGGATAAAAATCTTCCACTCCTAATATCAAACAAATTTCAGATGGATCCAAGATTTAACCATGAAACCATTATATTACTGAAGAAGTTTATCTATCTATCTATCTATCTATCTATCTATCTATCTATCATCTATCTATCTATCATCATCATCTATCTATTCTTAGAAAGGAAGAAGAATTTGTAAACATGATACAATAATCAAAAGTAAAGGGAAAGACTGATGAATTTACTTAAAAGCTGAAAACTTCTGCATGACAAACATCCTATAAGTAAAACCAAAAGACAAATGGTGCTCTGGCAAAAGCATTTTCCAATATACAGGACAAAAGATAAATTTCATTGCTATAGAAAATATTTACAAATCAATCTAAAATTAAAAAAAAACACACACAAGTCATCTACAGAAAAAAAGAAATGGTAAATGGCCAATAAACAACTATTCAACGTTTCTCAATATTAAGAAACTCGTTAAAACAAGATGCCAGTTTTTTTAATCTGTCGGATGGTCAGTGACAAAAGCAAATTTGAAATTGCCCAGTGCTGATGGTTGTCTGTACACTGGCTTGATGGGAGTACCGTGGAGCACCTCTGTAGGACAAGAGTGACCATTCTTTTAGGAATTTAGGAATGTATTTTGCATCCATGCTCACCTACATACATAAGGTGTTCTGTTGAAAGATGTTGATTATAGCATTTTTTTTTTCAGTGATAGCAAACAGTTGAAACATCTTAAGTGTCCATAGGCAGAAGGTCGTTTAAATAAATCACGATAAATTCAGACAATGAAGTAGACTGCTTGTCCTGGTGTTGGAGGGAAGGCTCAGCTAATGCTGTTACGTGGAATCCAACATAGGACGGCAGGTACAATGTGACCTCATTGGTGGAAGGATCCAAAAACCTGTTTGGGGTAATTGTTTCTAGGGCCTATAGCTGGGGACTAGAGTAGGATGGGAGACTTGGTTTTATTTCCGTGTCAGTTAGGTTTCAATTGCAGGTGACAGGAGTGACTCTAGTTGTGTTAAGCAGAAATTGATTTCATATTGTACTAACAATATAAATGGGGCCACTTGAAATAGAGTGGAGCTGCCATCCCAGAGGAGCTGCCTTGCATGTTTTACTCCTCGAACCTTTGGAATGTTAGAACAGGTCAAAATAACCTTTGGACTGTGCCTAAAGCAACACCGTATCCCAAAGAACTGTTTTTTACAGATAACAAGAAAACAGACATTATGACTTCCAGACTGAATATTTAAAAACATTCTTTAGAATTAGCATCACTATGTAATCTGCACCAATAGAAATGCCTTCCTTCTATTGATGTCATTGACAGTGTAATTGGATTGTTCTCTTTCCCTTTCTCACAAATACCCTTGCTTTTGTATCCTAATTGTAACCCACTGTTTCGGTTTCTGCCTGAACCAGTGCTTCCAGAATAGCTGTTCTTTTGGATGTCAAATAAATGCTTGTGTCCTCTCACTTTGACCTTTTATATTTAGGTTAACAATAGTTATTTTTTCTATAACCCAGTATTTGTGTTCCTGAAGAACCTCGTATTTTTCAAAATTCATAATAATAGCACATACGTTTAGTGCAGACCACTCAATACCTATGTAATTTTGCATCCACCAGCAAACACAACGATTTCAACCTCAGAGGTCACTTGGACTGGCAACTAGACTGGCCAGAGTTAGCGTCAGGGATATTTAAAATGAATAAAAACAAACACGTGAAAAACCTGGCTTGCTGATGGAGAAAATACAAATGGGAGCTCTGAACATGGTAGACAGGGCCGCCTGTTCTGTGCAAAGCTTTGCAAGGCTGGGCGCCTCTTGTCAGGAGGGAGCCTCTGATGCAGGCAGTCGTGTTTCATGTTCTTAGGACAGAGCTGAGGAGCACTCTGTACCCAGGCTGGAGAGTCTTTTCCTGTTCCCCTTGCCGGGAACAATTATCTATGAGTCGGGACAATGGTCATGTTACAGTGATATCATCTCCTGACTGCAATCCTAGATGAGCTATTTTGGAGTCCTAGAAAGATGCCTACAGTGGCAGAACGGACGACAGGGAGTGAGGGCTACACAACTGTTGGAAGGCTGGAGGAGAAGGCCTTAGGCTGGCCACGTGGAGGAGTCCAAGAACAGAGCAGGGCACTGGCTCGAGGGGAGCCAATACCTCCAGCAGGAGGGGCCGTGGAAACCACCAGCGGAAGGAACTGCCGAGTGAGAATATGTGCTGTCAGTGCGTCCGTCCATTAGCCAGGAGGGACGCGTGATTGTATGGTGGGTGTGTGATGAAGCAAATACAACAAAATGTTAACAACTGGAGAATCTAGGTGGTGGCTATGTGGGCATTCACTATATTGTACTTTCAACTATTGTGTATGCATGAAAAGGTTCATAACACAAAACAAAACAAAAGACAGAGTTGTAGCTTATCTCTGTAGATGGCACTGCTCTGACTTCCCCTGAGGAGGCATGAGGCTGGTGACTGGTCCCTGGAATGGTGAGTCTGGCTCCACTTCAGGCACAACTGCCCTGGCCATTGGTGATGGGAATGGAGCTGCAGGAGCTCTCCCGCTGCACCCCCCACCCCCACTGCACCTGCCATCCGCTTTGTTCCAAGTAGCGGGAAGGCTACCTTGTCTCTGCTTGCCTTCTCCTTTGCAAATCTTGTGGAAGTGCATTGAATTGAAAGGAGCTTAGATTGACTCCTTGATTCAAGAAAATCTGAAACAGGGTTCTTAGCTTCCTAGTGTCTGCGCTGTAGAGATGCAAGAACGCGGCTGGAACGGACGCTGATGTAATGGAATCGCTTTATGCTCGGCAATCTTATTCTCTTTTGTGCTGTGTTCTTTTTTATGATTTTTATAAATGGAGTATAATTCACATACATTCAAGCGCGGAGTTTGATGAGTTTTGATAAGTATACATCCTTGCAGAGACACCACGGCAGTCAAAAAAAGTAAAATAATAGATATACAGAGGGTGCCCAAAAATGTATACACATTTTAAGAAAGGAAAAAAACAGTATTAAAATTGTAATACTCAATATATACTGATAACAGAAGATGAATACAAGTCATGTGTATACATTTCTTTTGGCACCCCCAGGATTATTTATTTGGAAGTGAAGGGAATCAGAACATGTCATCCCAGAATATGCTGCTTTGGCATACTGGTTGTTTTGAGCTGATGGTAGTTGAGAAACAGCAGGTACAGGAAGGGCTCTCCTCCCTCACCCTTTCTGCCTAAAAGCTGAACATAGATTTCCCAGGAGATAGGAACACTCCTGGTACCAAGAATAAGAGAACATTCTTACCACAGAGGTGGGGCGTTGACGCCAACATGAGTCTGTACAAAGAAACCTTACTAAAATAACCCTCATCTTCTGTTGGTTTCCCTCAGATGTTTCCTAGTCACTGTTCCACAATTTACCACCCCTAAAAGCCAAATCCCTTTCCTTTGCCATGTCACTTTTCCACAAATTTATCACCTTTAGTTAAAATGATATTCAAGCTCTGGAGTCTAACCACTTCTTCAGGCTTTTCATTTCTTGTCCGTGAAGCCCTTTGTGTCACATAAGAAAATATAAACATCCTATAAATTTTATGCTTTTTTCTTGTTACACTGTTTGTTGTTAGTTTAATTTGAAGGTCCCAGTCAGAAAACATAAAAGGGTGGAGGAAAAGTTTTTCCTCCCCTACGAAAGCAGAAAACTCGGATTGAGTCAAAACTCCGAAGCACTAATAGTTCTTTTAGGAGACTTTGAGAACCGGGACCATATTCAGATTTAGGTAACTCATTTGGTCACTGAATATGCTCAAATTTCCTTTTCAGGATAAGTGAAAATTGTCTTTTGATTTGATTTCAAAACTGTATCCGTTGGGATACATTTAAAGAAATAGGAAACACCAACAATGGCTTAAACCATAAGAACACTTATTTACATCACAGAAACTGTGGAAGTAGGTCGTCCCAGGGTAGGTGTCATAGCTTAGCAATGACTTCAAGCTCCGAAACTTTTTTCTTTTTCATCTGACGCCTTGGAGTGTGAGCAATGTCTCCGCCTTCCACTCATGCTCACGAGTTGGTGGCCTCTGCTGCAGACCCTGGTTCCTCACAAGACAGACTGTTGCAGCCAACAGGAGGAACGGGTACAAATGTACTACGCATCAGGGACGAAACTCTTCCAGAAATCCAGAATAGATTTCTTCCATCTCTTTGGTCAGAACAAGGTCAAATGGCAACCACTAAACCAATCACTGCCTAAATTGATCGGGATTGCCACCATTCAGTTAGACCAACTAAATCATTCAGAGTGACACGCTGCTGCCTGAACAAAATCAGGATCTGTAGGCTGGGAAGTGGCTGCCTGGGACATTTCCAGTGTCTGTGTCGATCAATAATTGTGGGTTATTTCAGTAGTGCCCGGACCCATTAGTGCTTAAAGTGTGCGCCTTTTACCCTGGAGAAATGGTAGAGCAGAGAAAAAGAGGGACCCTAGCTTAAATTGCGCAAGCTGTTTCTTGGAGCAAGTGACTCCTTTCCTGAGAATCAGTTTCCTTATCCGTAAAGTGGGAATCATAATGATCCGAGCGTGTAGGACTTGGTGAGGAAATAGTGTGAAATGACATGTGGGGAGCACTTAGCACAGTGTCTGACACATAGTCCTTCATAAATAGTAGATGTCATTACTCTCAGAAAGAATGGACCAGGCTTAAACCGTGGCTTTTCTTGGTAAGTCGGTTTGCACATTTCTGCAGTCATTTCTTTAAAGACTTGGAGAGGGTGCTTTCGAAGTGCCTCCTGGGATTGCTGTGAGGAGTAAATGAGCTTCAGCTAGCCCATCACTTGGTGCTCCGTGAATTCTTTTTAGTGTCCAGTTGGGAGTCACGTGACTGTTCTTTTTCTGACAATTATGTGAACTTGAGATGGTGATGCTGAGAATGGGCACCCCTCCCCTCTCATCTCTGATGAACCTGGTGTGGGTCTGCCCTTCTTTGCCTGTCTTGCTCTGTGTCTTGAGAAAATTGGCAAGGTCTGGGCTTGCAAGTTGGGATCTGTGAGGGGACTGCGCCCAACAAATTAAGGCCGAAAGCTCTAATGCCCCAGGTGTTTCCTTCACAGGATTTTGAAGATTCCTTTGGAATTTTGGACTTTTCCCCTTTTTTATACCTTGGCCTCTGAGGTCACAAAACAGGTAAATCCTTAGAAAGTGTGTAAGGACATGGACCATTGTGATTTCATGCTGCGTGCTTCATCCATCAGGAAAGAAGCTGATGGCTGAATGTGGTCCTGTGCCTTTGGCCATGCTTCTCAGTTGCACACTGCTTTCACCCAAGCTGTCACGTTTGAGCTTGTATAATGAAGGATGGGTCTCATTTCTCCTTTTCTATAAATGGGCAGAATGAAGCCCCATAGAGGTTAAATTATTTTACCAAAGTTATCCCTTTAGTGCTTTATTAGGAGCTGGAATTAGAAATCTAATCTCAGAGGGTCCCTAATATACTCAAGAGACAGTGGTTTGACTATTAGGCACAGGGACATCTTTCATTTTTTTTCTTTGGGGTTTCTATAAACTCATAAATTTTTGTACTTTATTTACATGTATAACCACAGAATTAAAACAAACCCCACCTACTTCACAGTATTATGCTCCCGATTTATGGATTTTAGGATAAAAGATGGTCCTCAAGTCTTTCCTTTCAACAGTAGATACAGCCATTGGTATGGTACAGAGACCTTTCAGATGTAACAGACTTTTGAAGCCTTGAACGTAAAAAAAAAAAAACAAACAAAAAAAACCACCTATGTGAATCAAATGAATATTCATTTTCACAATTAATAGATGGCAGAGAGATAAGACGTGGGTTTTCTTTTGTTTTTACTTCCTCTAAAATTCTCTCAGGCATTGATGTTAGCTTCCCCCAGTCCCTGAGCTATGTAATGAGATCTTTTGGGGTTTTTTTGAAGTTTAAAAATGGAGTGGCAAGACCTTGGTGGGGGGTGGAGATTGGAGAAAGAGATGGGAGAAGGGGCTCTGGAATTTGGGATTTAACTCAGGACCCCACTCTTGAGGTTCGCCTGTAGCCCAGAGGTTGCAGGCTCTCAGGAGCCTGGGGAAACACATCTCCCCCAGTTCCTATGAGCCCACTTACAGGAGGCTTCTGAGATTCAGGTCCAAACACATTCTCTCTCCCATCCAAGGCCCCATCCACTCTCTCTCTGGGAATGAGAGCACCTGTGGGGACAAAGCCTCAAAAAACAGTTTCCAGGTCTCGGCCTCACACAGAAAGGTGCTGGCTCGGGTAGTAAATGGCCATCAACTGTAATTGGATGGCCATCAGCTGTGGCTAGTTGGCCGTCAGCTGTAACCAGTGAGCCATTGGCCACTAATATAATTGCTGTGGCTACGCTAGCAGAAAAGATGGGGGCTAGCAAGAGCGGATTGCAGAGAGGCAGATGCCGCCAGCGAGAATATAGTGGTATGACTCCCCTACCTGTGGCTCCGTGGGTGTTCCTTTTTGGCCTCACCATGTCCTGCGTTCTTATGTGGGGAGCGGGACCAGAGACCCTACCTTACACCCTGCTGGATGCCCCGCATGACAAATGGCGCAGTGAGCAGGGTCCCCTGCGTGACAGCACCCTTTCTAGGTGGAGTTTGTAGATTGTGTACAAGTCCCCCACAAATTGCTTTGAGTTCCTACTTAACCCGACAGTCACCCTCCCCCTGCAGCCCCCATCAGTCCCCGCCCAGCTAGGACTCTGGTCGTCACACAGCACCTGTCATGGTGTCTTCCTCCAGGCCCCTGGCCCTGCAGCACCTGGGTGACAGGCCAACGATGGCACCCTCTTTGTGGCCAGTGCGAACTCTTGTTTGCTGGTGACACAGTCCTTGTAAATGTTTACTGCGAGTACTCAGCTATGTGTCTGGCACAGCGGAATATGCACTCTGGGGGCTGGAGGTGTGTTCTGGTCTCTTTGGACCACCACTTATGTGCAGGAACCACTGCAGCCCGTGATCTCTGCCTCTTACTGTATCCCTGACATCTCACCCAATGGGTATTTCACACTGCGACTCCCCAGGTAAGCTGTTTAGGTTCACCCTCCTCCCCTTCTCCTGTCTAAGCTTTCACTGATGGAACATGAATCGAACGAGCAGTTTTATTCAGCACTCTGAGGTAAGAGCCAGACTCCCGTTTTCCTCTCTGTTCAAGACACCTGGCCCCCAGGTGGTTCACACCTGGATACCTGGGAATCTGGCAGTTGCTGCATCCCCACTGGAGGGCCCTGTCCAGGTTGGTTTCTAGACAGAGCCAGGCCTGCCTCAGAACTGGGTCCTTCTCTCAGTCCATCAGGAAGTCATGAAAAGGGACAAGAAAGCATCACAAGCAGAGCCCTGTCACAGTAACTACATCCAACAGAGCAGAGCACCTGACCCTCTGGGGAAAAACAGCATCAGCCATCCTGAGTGAGTGTTCAGAAATACAGACCTGATCAGTTAGTTCTACTCCTGTCTTAAAGCCTTGGGAGTTCCCATCCTGGACGACAAAGCACTTGCTGAGAGGCAGAGAAGATGCTCTTAATTCTGGTGCGCATGACCCCAGGCTGGGGCACATGATTTGGGGAGAGAGCCGAGGCTGGGTTTCTTCCTGCTCCCTGGGGCAGCCCAGCTGCACAGCTGCAGGCCTCTGCATAAGACACAGCTTATGCAGACAGGTTATGGACAGGTTCTGGACAACCTTATGGACAGGTTCTGGAGCCCCGGCCCAATCTGCCCACCCCCATCCCATGCAGCTTTCCACAGCATCCTCTACACTCCCTTATCCTGCTGCACTAAAAACCTTGGAGTGGCCATTTCCCCAAATATTGAAGCATTGGTGCCACAGGGCCTACGTGCCAGGCCTTGTTCAAGCCACACTGTATGCATTAGCTCCTCGAATTGTCATAATAACCCAATGAGATAGGGATCAGTAGTCCCCATTGAATATTTGAGGGCAAAGGCTGCATGATTCACTCTCCCATCCCCAGAACCCAGGACATTGATGGGCACAGAGTAAGCGCTCAGGATGCAGAGCTGACTTAGTGAGTGCTTGAGTGGAGGGAACACATCATGTGTACTCAGAGCTCTCCTCCTTTCCTCCTTCTTGTTATCCATTCTGTCTTAGCACTTTCGTTCCCAATCCTTCCTTTACCACCTCAACGATTTAAGGCAGCCAAAGTAAAATACCCATTAAAAGAAAAACACAAAGTCTCCTAATTGGCTAAAATTACATTTTTCTCTTTGCTTTCTGCGGTTTGGTAAAAGAATGAGATTGGTGTTATCGTCTGTTTGGAAAATGCCCTTTGAGAACAGGGACAGTTAATGACTGTTTCCCACTGAGTCCAACAGATGGTGCCAAGTACCCTGCGGGCACAGAGAAAATATTAATTGATGTTGATTTCCTTACTTATTATTTAAATATGCTAAATGGCCCCTGAGAAGCTTCCAAAGAGTTAATATGTTACCCAAAATATATGGCTTATCCAGGGAGTACTTTACTCCCTGAGAGTTCAGTGACTATTTGTGATGTCTATTCATTTGTATATTTGATGAAATTACACAGGAAGTGGAATAAGGTTTGGTTATGAAATGATAGAAAATACTGCTTATTTTGAAGTACAAGTCATTTTGAATACTAAGTTGCTTGTGTGCAGCAGGCATGCACGAATCCACATGGATTTGAAAATTTAATGACATCCTTTTTTTACTGATGTACATTTTTTTAAAAAATATTTAAAAGTTGAAATATGACCAGCTTTATTATTTTTCCTATTTCCTCACTTCTGGAGCATCCGAGCACAAACTTTAAAATGTTAGGCTCGTTGACATTTTTGGTGCTTGAGTTAGTGGAAAAATAATTTTATTTCACAACCAAATCACAGAAACTTACTCATATTAAAATAGGAAACATTTTAGAGTTATCAGCGTCATGTATTGTTGAGAGATCCCAGAATGTATTAGGCAGATGAGTATTTTAAGAGGTATAAATAAGATTTTTCGTGTCATCACTTTTGTAAATTAAGGTCTGGAATATCTCTGTGCGTTTCCGATAAGCCAGTAACGACCATGAAAGGAGGCTTTTCCTTCGCTGATTTTGCTAATAAGTTGTCAGGTGATTAACACCTGTCTGGTCAGATTTGGGCCGTGTCTAGTTTGGGATGCTGGAAAACAGGTCAGCAAAGGGATTTGGGTGCTGTTGTTCGAGTAGGTTAACATTAGACGGTAAAATCAGACAATACAGGTTCACAATCCATCTCTTGAACCTTTGAGCCAGATGTGTCTTGAAATTTGGAAGCTTTTTGCTTCTGGAAGGTAATTTCATTTGCACGACACACATTGTGTGACAGCGCTGGTGAGGTTTGCGGCATCTCTCCATAATCTGAACTGTTACTATGTATTTCATCAAATATGTCAGTATTCCCATTCACGGGAGAAGGACATGCATAGACACATATCACTTCAGCACAAGTTTTGCCCCGAGTGAGTTAGCACAAAAATTTCATTTTCCAGAAATTGTTGGGTTTTGAAGTTGTCGTAAGGGATTGTGGATGTGCATACTTAAGGTCCAAAATGTCCACATTACCAACAGAAACTGCAAAGGAAAGTCAAACCGGGTAACCACAGATGGTTTGATAAAATGACGCACAATTCTGTCCTGGGAAGGGTTTTGTACTTTTAGATACCACTGGCCGAAACATGTGGAATCTCTCTCCAGAATAAACAGTCCCTTTATTGTCTTGGAACATGTGCTTAGTTACAATAAATTGTAATTTTGGTTTGAATAAGTAATATACTGGTAGAAATTTTAAAAGTCTGTACTCAAACAGAGGAAATCTTTTCGTGTTTTCCTTTGGCCTTATAGGTACATGTAATCGACTTAGTGTACACACCAATCTTTTGTCTTTTTTAAATTTAAAATTATAACAAGTGTTTCTCTGTATATTTTATTTTCTTTATAACTATCATTTTAAAGAACCTTTTCTGAAAAAAGATTGAACATAGCCCTCCACTGCTATCTCGGAAAGAGGATGCAGAAACAGAAAACACAATAGAAATTGGTTATTCCACCACATGGGTTAAATGCAACTGTTAATATCGGCAAAATATTTGTCTAGATCTTGACTAGGTGCACTTCTGCCATGATGAATACAGTTTTATAAAATAAAATAATGGCATCAACGTGGATACCATTTAGGTAATGCATTTATTTTAACAAATGACTGCGGGACCTAAAGCAAGTCACTTAACTCCACAAGGCTTGATTTTCTCATCTGTAAAATTAGACATTTTATGCAATTTCTAAGCCACTGATTATTTGTTAAGCAATTAAGGGAATTTTTTGTTCTGTAGGTAGTATTTCTGGTGATAATAGTGTGAGCTTGACCAACTATTGCATCATTCGGATTCATTGAATATATTGTTATTTGTAGATTTTTGAAAATAATTGTTTTCAGTGATTGAATTTCTGTTAGAGCTAAGTTGTGAATTTGTGTTGGAATTTTGAGTCCGTGTTCATTTCTCCCTGGAGTTTCTGAGTGTTTTTGTTATTATCAGTTACTCAGCCGATAGTGAAGACACGCAACACAATCACAGCTTAGAGGAAGACAAGTAAACTGAGATGTAACTCTGTTCAACAGAGAAGTAATGTCATACTCACAAAATGTTAAAGTCTTTTTAATGACATCTTTGGGCTCATGGTGACATTTAAAAAATTCAACCAAGGAATCCTACAGGCTGACATCTGTAAAGATATTTAAATGACATCTTTCATAAGCAGGCAAGGAGGATTCTACAAACTAGAATTTACAAACCAATTCATGTGAAATTAATAGAATCACGTGTCTGCTAAATACCTGAATTTCTAAGATAACTTGGAAAAGTCTTGCCTATTTATTTTTTCTCGCCTTTGATTTTATTTCTTGTTCAGAGCTATAGTTTGTCTTTTCCTCATTGTCACTGGACAAAGATCATCTGCTCCATTCTAGAAGTTGCTTTGATTTGCCTCTTGAGTGAGATGCTTTGCGGCATGACCCAC
The DNA here is from genome assembly GCF_964194185.1 of Rhinolophus hipposideros. Classification (NCBI taxonomy): domain Eukaryota; kingdom Metazoa; phylum Chordata; class Mammalia; order Chiroptera; family Rhinolophidae; genus Rhinolophus; species Rhinolophus hipposideros. Next base: position 102,781,517 of record NC_138048.1, on the reverse strand, counting down.
TTGGCCTTAAGATGAAGTGCTGCTCCGGAGCCTGTTGTCCCCATTCTCATCCTCACAGACTTTTCTGCATGGATGTTGGCCACGGTGCTAATGATGGAGGATCTCTGTCTTCTTCCTCACTTCCTCATTTTGGTTGCATAGGGAACATAGAGGAGACTCAATATTGAAATGGAAGAACATTGCTTATAATGGCAAGTCCCAGCCGAGCAAGAGCCAGGTTGGAGGTTCTTCTGGAAATTTCCATCCTTATGGGTGCCCTTATTTCTCAACAGATAGTTAGAATATTCTTCTGGTGTGGTGCTAGACTCAGGTGTTAAAGGTAAAGAAGATCTTTGCCCTCATGGAGCTTAAGGTCTACTCTAAAAGAGAAAAACATGAAACAGACAGATAAAATAAATAAATCGATAGATTAAAATGTAGATAAAATAGATACATAAATAAATAGATACAACAGATGATTCGATAACTAGGCGATGAGGAAGTATAATCATGATGTGTGCTATGAAGAAAGTGTACAGGTAGAGAGAGCCTGCATGAAGGAGATACACTGAAGGGGAGATGAGAGTCAAGGTCTAATTGCTCAGGGGCCTCCTGGAGCGCAGGGGTCAGTCCTCCTCCCTGGACTCTGACCCAGGAAGCCCTCCACTCTAGGAATCAGATTAACTTTCTTAGCACTCACCAGGTTCTCTCTGGGAAAGTTCCTGAGCAAAACTTACTAAGCAAGGTTGTCCAGATATTATTCCTGCTAAAGTCTTTCTTTCATTTTCTAAGTGCTGCCTTAAAGGTTATTTGTTATTGTTTCTAAAGGAGTGAAAGACGTTGTCTAATTTCAGAAGAATATAATAAGACTAAAACTCTAGGTTCTTGGTCATATCATTCTCTGCTAATTTTTCTCTATTGGAAGATTCTTTGGCATAAAGAATTAATTGTCTGAAATGAAGAGATAGTGGGGGTTGGTTGGGAGGGAATCCTGAAGAGAGAGCTATTTGAAACTTGGTTCTAGTGATTTGGATATCACTTGCTTCTGTGTATATTTTGATGAAATGTCTCCTAAGAATACTTGAAAATCAAAACATTTATAAGTTAAGATCTTTAACAAATCTGACCATTCTATGAAACAAAGGAAAACACTTTGGACTGGTGTTGTGGTGAGGCCTGAGTTATTGTTCCCATTTTGCCATTGACTACCCTTGAAATCCTGTGTGAGTCATGTTACTTCCTTGGATAAGAGAATTCCAGATTCATATGTAAAATAAAGCTGGTAGACCAGATAAACTCCAAGACACTTCAACTCTCATGTTCTGAGATTCTAACGCATGTCTTGAGAATATTGAAAGAAGCATGGGATGATTAGAGCTTAAAAACATCTATGAAAGTCAATGAAACGTCTAACTATTTCTGTTCAAAGTTTTATCCTATTCTGCAGTTTGTAGTTCCTTGCAAGTATTGCCTGTCACACACCCACCACCTCTTTTCCCTCTACTGCTGTCATTTGCAATGGCATTAGACATTTTATTTTCACATGAGGTCAGAAATACTTCTAAATTTAAAACATCACTTCAACTGGGAAGCCTATAGGATCAATAATAGAAATTGCCTTTAATGCAATGAAAAAAGAAATGATTCGGGGAAACTACAAAGTTTTAATTTTATAAAGAACAGTCAACTTTGTAATATGTAGAACCTATGAAGAATGACAATGGGAGCCAGTAGGCCAATTTTTATCTTATCTGCAAAATCAGAATTTCTTCTGAAAATTCAAGAGCAGCGGCTTCAGCCTTGAAGCCGAGCAATATTCCCCAAAAGCCTTTGTTTGCCCTAATATTCCATAATGTTATGCTTTTACAGTCAATAAGCCATTAGTAATCAAGAGATGTATAATTTATTAATTACACTCCACATTAATATTTAATCTTTTTGGTTGCTGAGCATATTTCTAAATCTACTTTTTAATTACATTTTAGGGATATAAATCTTCCAGGCAACCATTAGAAAAGTAATTTTTCTGCGCATTATGATGCCAATTACTTTAAAGCAGCTGGTTGTGAACTCTTGCGATGATACTTGGTAAAGTGGCAATCTTGGAGTGTAGATACTCTTCTCTCATTTGAAAGCTAATTGAATAGTAGTGAGAAAGGAGTGTTATAAAGAATTTACAAAGATGTAGAATAGTTAGTGGGAGAAAAAGAAAGAAACAGCATATTTGAGAAAGACTGTCGCCCACAGTGGCCCCCTTAACCAGGCAACACTAGTGGATGGCAAACCTTTTCTGAGTTCTAATCAGATCTTGGGCTTCGGGTTTTATTTAAAGTTCACTGAAATAAACAGTGTTTTTCTGTTACAACTCTTGTCCAAGTAATGACATTTTTAAAGTCATATATAGAACTCCCTTACTTTGTTTCTCCAATAGTAATGTCAGATGCCAGTGATAATGATTTTGTCTTTCTGTCTTCTTGAAATCCTGATAGCCCGCTAACTGACTTTTTTCTGTTTTTTTTTAGCATCAGATATTCCGATACTTTTGAAAACTTTAGTGCCAGATATTTTGCCTTTCTTGTATGTGTTTTTTTTTTGTGTGTGTTTTTTTTTTTGTGTGTGTGTGTGTGTGTGTGTGTGTGTGTGTGTGTGTGTTTAATTACCTCTATACAGGGAAAATGAGCTCTAACTTTTGAAAGTGAGTTCTAAATTTTTTTCATATACTCAAGCTTTGGTGGTGGTTTTAGTGATTTCAGGAGGTGGTGGGCTGAGGCATTGAGTTATATTTGAGGAAAGTATCGGCTTATTTATCAAAGGGTATCTTCACTGAAAAATCTGCCTTTTTAAAACTATCTTTCCCATGGGAAAGATATACCACTATTCCTCTACTGGGTCTGAGATTTCCAGCATAAAAATCACTTCTTAGGTTGGACAAAATATGAGCTGTTGTTTTGAAAAGACTGTTGCTAAAATGCCTGTGGGTCACCTGGGAGAAGCAGGCCCATATTCACCGTTTTCCTCTTAGCTTATTTGCATGGGCTAATTATTTAGTTTAGCTCCTATAGCCTTCTGAACTTCTGTTCTCATAAGTTCTCACTATTGCGATTCTTTTTTAAAAAAATATCTTTATTTACTGGGTGGCTTAATTATTTTCTTTTTTAAAAAATATGAACTACATCACATATACAAGAATGCATAAAACTTAAATGTACTGCAAATAATTTAAAAAACATTCTCCCTCCAACACTTGTATATAAACTTCATGAGATCAAGGACCATCTCATATTCATTAGAATGCCTGGTACGTAGTAGGCCTTCCAAAAATATTTGTAGACTAAATCACTGAGTGGGTTTATTCAAATAAATAAATATAGTTAAACAAAAAAAATATAAATACATTTTAAAAAAACTCAAATGAATGGGAATAGTACTTATTCACAGAATAAAGAAAGAATCTTCGGGAATTTTCTTTTAAAGGACATTTTGGAGGGAAAACAGACTCGGTTACCTCTCAAGGAATACATAAAGAAATTTGAAAGTGAGGATGAATTTCTTTATCCTCACAGGAGGTTTAAAAACTGATTGTTTTGTTTGCTTGTTTTTGTTTCAGGTCTTTCTGTCTTTCTGTTTTCTTCTCAGGAGAATTGTGATGTAAATTTCTTTCTTCCCCACAGCTTCCTATTTAGGTAAAAAAAAAAAAAATGTTGAAACTGGATATTATAACTCCTTTCTGAGTTTGGAATGCCTGATATTCCAAGGGGAGCTTTTCCCTTCTTCAAAAGGCAATTTTTGTTTTTAGTAACCAAAAAGTAAAATTCTAAAAAATACCCCTGATAGGCTCAAGTATATTATATACATTTTGCCAGCTACTGCCCTTTGGCGTGTGTGTGGAGATAATTCATAAAACAACTTGTTTTGCTTAACAGTCTACTGGTCAACAGCCCTAAAGCCTGAAACTGAGCCATCTTTCAGGGATCAGTCATTGAGATGATACACGTGTGATTGTGTTTAAAAGGAACTTTTCTCCCAGCTGGTGTCGTGCTCCTTACAAAATAGTCCTTTTGGGCTTTCCCAAATTTCTGTTCCAGAGCATTCTTTAGCAGTTATGTAGACCTTGTTTCTACGTCACTTACTCGTTCACAGTCAGGTAAGCAGGATGCTGAAAGAGCTGCAGGAAGGCTAGGCTGAAGTAATAGGTCTTGGATTTTGAGCTGCTCCTGGGGGAAAATTAAAATTGGGAGAGAAAGATGAGGGAAAGGAGACAGCAGAAGTTTAAAAAAAAATGGCCATGATCTTTGTGACACAGGAGGGTCTGAAAAAAGAAAAGAAAAAAAAAGATAGATAGAAAGAAAAAAATTGGACAGCATTTTGATAATTGCTCTAATCAAGATGTTTCTCACCCCATGCTTATGGAGGCAACTTTAAAAATCATTCACTTACGAATGGTACCTTCAGGTAGATAAAGGGTTATGTTTTCACCCACTTCTGCTGAGGTTGGGAGGGTCATTTAAACCTCACACCCTTGTCTTACAGCAACTAAGTTATAAACCTTAACAGCCTTTGGAATGTAGTGTGATATTTTATTTTTGTAAAAGTTGTAGCAAAGGTTCGCTTCTATGGAATTGCCCTTTTCTATTTTGGGAGAATTTAGTGTTTGTGGCAGAACCCTTTGTTATTCAAGCTACTTTCTATAACTGGATGAACAAAACAAGAAAATGTCCATGACTCAGTGGCGTTCTATTTCCACCACAATTACTCCTTGCAGAAATGACTATTGATTTACTTTCTCTCTCCTCTCTCTCCTTTCTTCATTTATTCTCCCTCTCGGTTTCCATTTGTCTTTCCCAAATCATTAGGATTCGGATGGTCTCTCCTCTTTGTTTTCTTTTTTCTTTCTTTCTATTTATTCTCTTGAGCCCTTATCTTGCTAGGAAAGGACTGGTCATTAAGACATAAGGAATACCAGCAGAACCATGCAGGTGAGAATGAGGTGTTGTCCCTGAAAGGATTTTCCCTGAGAGGTGAAATGTTGGTGCAGAATATCATAGTCTCCCTCTGAATGCTCAGTATCTCTTGCCTGGGTTTCTCAATGGCTGTTGGGAATTAAGAATGCATGTGAGTAGGATCCCATTGCATATATGTACCATGTCTTCTTCATCCAGTCATCCATCAAAAGACACTTAGATTGTTTCCATGTCTTGGATATAAAACAGAAAGCAACAAACAAAACAAACAAACTCACAGACACAGACAACAGTATGGTGGTTACCAGAGGGGGAGGGGGAGGGGGAGGTTGAAGCGGGTAAAGGGGTCAAATACATGGTGACGTAGACTCTGGGTGGTGAGCACACAATGCAGTACACAGATGATGTGTTACAGGATTGTACACTTGAAACGTATATAATGTTATTAACAATGTCACCCCAATAAATTTAATTAAAAGTAATTTTCTTTACACGAAAAAAAAGAATGCATGTGAATTTCACTCAATGAATTCCAATGTAAGTTTGAATGGCATGAGCAAAGGGAGTGTAGTTAACCAAAGATCTTAAGGGTTAATATTATTAAAGGGATGAGTTTCCTGTATTTGTACAGTGACTCATTCTGAGGATAGGCTTGTGGAAAGAATAACGACTGATAGAAAAAAAGCAAAAATAACAAATATCATAGATCATACTGCGTGCCTACTGGATGTCAGACATTTTACATTATCTGTAATCATTACAACTTTTCTACTAGTGGGTGCTGTCGTCTCAGTTTGGAAACAAAACTCTTGGCTCAGAGAGGTTCAGTAATAATCCCAGGATTGCCCAGGGATGAAGCGTTCATCTGGGATTCATATCCTAGTTCTCCCTGACAAAGTGCTTTTGGTTGTACGTTTTACGACTCCCGGAGGACCACGGAGGTAGCCATCCAGCCATGTGGATGTCCATAGATATTCAAGGACATATTATGGAATCTCAAAAGCAAAATCAATCCTTTTCTTTTCCCTTCCCTTTATTTGAACCTTATTCTTAACATTGGTTCTTCATAAAATTAGGTTTGGGACTCTTAAATCATTGGAGCATTTTATTTTCTGTTCTTATACAGAGGACTTTGAAGCTACATGTTTCTGGGCAAAGGACAATAGGAATAGTGTAGTGTTAAGAACATAGATTCTGAAACCAAACCATAGAAGTTTCTAATTCCAACTCTGCCTCTGGTGGTGTCTCCAGGGCAAATTACTTACTGATTGTGTGCCTCAGTCTCCTCTTTGTATGATAGGCATTAGAATAATAGTTATTTTACAGGTAATTGAGAGAATTAAGTGAGTTAATTTATGTAAAGCTTTTGGACAGTGTATAGTATACACATAGAAAACACAGTGTTAGCTGTTATTATTTTGTGTTATTTTTCTTTATATAAATTGACTTCAAAAATACACAGCAGCAGGGAAAAAGTCATAGTTGGTGAATTCAATACAATAGAAATAAAACTGTATTCATTTTCACGATGATTCAAAAAGATGATTTTTTGTGTATCAGGTACAGTTGATCAAATTAAGATAAAATGAGGAGCTCTGTAAATCTCTTTACTGTGCAGTAAAGTTGTTGTGAAATCTGTTCCTGAAGTCCAGACGTTGGAGCTTTGAAAAGTGGGGTTGCATACTGAAGGACTACAGCAACCATCAACTCCAAAGTTTGGAGAAATCAGATCAAATGTATACTCTAAGGGAGAGTGATTCTGTTCTATTGTTAACTTCTCTTTAGATTGCTCTGAGCTAATGCTTCGTGTTAATGCCTGGCAAATTCCAAGCAGGGAAAAACATAGGTACTTATCGTTCACATTATACATGACTAAAATTAAAGTTGATTTGTCCATTAAGCAGTGCAGTAACAGGTCTTCTGACTTTTCATAAGGCATTAAAGGAATCATGCGTATCAAGAAGACATTCTATTTCAAAAGAACACTAATCAATGCTGAGAACATTTGCTATAAATTATTCACATTTGTTATAAACTACTCTATCCCTTTAAAAATTAACAGGACACAACCTATGATCTAGGAACAAAAGTAGGGCTCCCTTATCTTGAAGAGCTTGAATATGAGGGGCTGACGACAGTAAGAAAGCAAATAGGGGACTAGGACTTGAGTTCAGTGTCTTATGAGGACAAAATCACCGAGCAGCCTTCCATCTGATAAAGCATGATCCCTGCCCCTTGTTGTGTGTTCTTTCACCACACATTAATATTTCATGCAACCATTTCAAAATAAAGTCATAATGTGAGTCATAAATCACAAAACAGTGGTAATAAACCACTTTGGTTTATAGTAGCTGCATACGGGCGATGCTTAAGTATTTCCACCATTAGTATGGACTATCTGAGCTTTCTGGGTACCACATTCACTCTGTTTCTCCCATTGTGAGTGGTGGGAACATGGAAAACAATGCTACTGTGTTTCCCCGAAAATAAGACCTAGTCGGACCATCAGCTCTAATGTGTCTTTTGGAGCAAAAATTAATATAAAACCTGGTCTTATGTTAGATAGGACCCAGTCTTTTACTTATAGTAAAATAAGACCCAGTCTACTATAAGTAAAATATAAGACCCGGTCTTATTTTACTTCTTATTTTACTATAAGTAAAATAAGACCGGGTCTTATATTAATTTTTGCTCCAGAAGATGCATTAGAGCTGATGGTCCGGCTAGGTCTTATTTTCAGGGAAACACAGTAAATCCATTCATTAGTGATAAAATAGTGCTATTTGTTCTCATAATTGATTTCATTTCAACTTTCAAATGTGAAAATGATTTCAGAGTTGAAAACGAGAATATTATTGACTTTGTGTTATTAAAGGACATGCCTTCCCAATGAATCCTGCTTAAAGGAACACCACATGGAAATAAAATCCTGAAAGAAAAACTAGAACAATGAGTGTAAGACTGTAGTAACTGAATGTATAAATATGGCTTATACTCATTAATGACTGGCTTATTCTTTGTCTAAGTTCCAAAACTGAGGCTATGTTAATGTAGCATCTTGTTCTCATTATTATTTATTTTCTTTGAGTTTCATTCTAGAGGAATCTATTTCACCCTATTGCTTGCGCATTCTTGAAATTGTTGGTACTATTAGGTGGTGCAAAAGTAATTGCAGTTTTTGCAATTATTTTTAACCTTTTAAACCGCAGTTACTTTTGCACCAACCTAATAATATCAGAGGAGGCTGGGTAGGGTTATATCTGGAAATATGTATCTGTATTCTAGATGTGAATGAAAAGCCCATGAGTTGAAGCATCCTAAACTCATAAAAACTCATCCTGAAGTCGTAATTAGACAAATCGACCAAGATATAAAACACATACATATATTCGAGACTTGTAAATATTTGAAGGTGATGTTGCTGATGGTTCCTTGTGCTTAGCCTCTCACTTCATGATCTTCAGGATGAGGACACTGTCTGTGGATCAACAGATGGGTTGGTCCGTGAGCCTGTGGTCCTTTACTCATAAAGTGAGAGTGAGGTTAGCATTTAATGCCGTGGATGGATGCTCATGGTTTCTTTCAGATGTCAGGCATGCAAAGGGACCAAGTCTGTTTTGTCATCAGAAGAAGTAAGTAGGTTGGATTGATGATACAAAGCATGCTGAAAAATTAAAACATTATGAGTAAAAATTTATTGATTTTTTTTTATTCATCAAAACTATATTGATTTTTAAAAAGTTTATTGATCAGGGGTGGACCACTCAATCTCTTCGGGGGTCACATAGGTTATGTGTTCGAAAGACATGGGCCAGGCCCCTGAAAACCTGGGAAACACGTGTTGTATGGGAGGAGAATAGTGACTGCTGTGTCCCTACGTGGAAATGTGCTCCCTGTTGTTGGGTCATTGGAGTTTTATGTATTGGCAACCAAATCAACTCAAAAAACAAATAAACCTGTGTGGGCTAAACAAAACACATTTGCCAGTCTGATTTTCACTGCTAGTTACCAGTTTGAAATATCTGTATTGATATCTAGGCAGGAACCTAAATATAAACATTCACATTGTCGTTCATAAAACAGAATGGATACCGTGTTTCAGGTTTTCTAATGAATTCCTTGAAGGTACTCAGATGTTTTTCCTCATCTATAATTTCCAAAAGGCTCTAAGTTTTTGTTGAACATCTATTTTCTTAAAGAAGAATTAGGTAGCTGGTGACACTGATAGGATTTTCAGACAGTGAGAATTTAAGAAGTACACATACCTGGCATTATGGGAAAGCGAAGGTAAGACTAGGAGGAGAGAAGGTAAATCCCAGCTAAGCATTTCTGCATCCTGGGAGCAGCAAAGGGTTATTACCATGTGGTCCACTTTAGTGCATACAGCATGCTTTTATGGAGGACAGAAGATTGCCCACTAGCAGGTCACTGTGGGCAAGAAGAAAGCTGAACATTGACCTCAGAAAGGAATTCGGTCTTGATTTTAAGAAGGCATTTAAGACAATAATCCAACACTTTGGAGTACCTAAATGGATGGTGGAAACTATGAGAAAACCACAGGTAGTGTCTGGTCAAAAAGAAAGTGGTGGGAGGTGAGCAAGCAGAGAAAAGAGTTCTGAAGCCGGTGGAAGGGCACACAAGTGCTGACAAATTGCAATATTTATAACCATGTGAGCCTGAGAGAGGAGGAGGGTGACAATGGAGGAGAGGTTGCCGGGAGAAGAGACCATGTTGAAAGATTCATGCGGGCCAAGACTTGGGAGGATGTCCATATCCTGTTAAGGTAACACCCTCATTCTTTGGAAGCCAGGTTTCAGAGGCACAGCTGACGCCCGAAAATGGAAATCTCTTTCTCGTACTACCCATTTTCTATCTACATGCTTAATAGCTGCTACTCTTTTCCTTTACCCCGGTGGAGCCTCTGGCTCTGTTCTCTCTGTGGGAGAAACCCAGAAATGACCCCAACAAGTCCATTCCCCTCCAGGCTGCTGGGCAGTCTGGGTTGTAGATGGAATTTTGAGGTTTGGGGTGGGTACCGTCTGTACCTTCGGAGTGGCTGCCTTTGCCAGTGCCCCATGGAGGGCAGAGGACAGACTGAATCAAGGTAGGCTGTGAGTGTTTACCTATCTTAGGTTCTTATCACCGAATGTTGTCACTGTCACTCCCCAGTCTTGGTTGGGCAGGACACGGCTAATTGCTCATTGGCCTGCAGAGGGGGTCCACCCATTTCTGGTCCCGCCCTGCCACTCATTTTCTGATTGTTTCCTCTCTGAAATAAACGGACTAAATTCCATGTCATAACAGCTACATGGAGGAGGGTTTCCCACTTCTTTTGAAATACAGCAGTAGCCTGGCAATTACTGGCATTTTCTTCTTAACTGCAAATTTTAGTTATTTTGGTTGCTTCCCATTGGAAACTTGGCTTATGGTGGTTTAATTTCTAGAAATTGTGTCTTTCTCCACTTCTATAAATATGACTAATTTCAGAAATAAGGAACACTCCCAAAAGTAGTTTCCATAATCATCTCCTCAGTAAACAATTGCTCTTTTCTTGAATTCAAATGCTTTTGAACTGCAGGGTTCTTCTCGTAGTGAGCATTGTTTTTTAAATAAGTCCCTTTACATGGATAGTATGATGCAATCTGTGTAGTGTGGGTTTAACTAATGAAGAATGGGGAATGTTTCAATAAATTTTCACCCACTGAAAGGGAAACACCATTCCTGTTATGTTGTACTACTGAAAAGCAATTACAAAAATTGCATGCAAATCTGGAGCGTCTGGAGAAACATTTGCCTTCTGTTTTCTTATTTTAATATATGATGTCTATTTTGGGGGTGTTTAGTGCGGGTGTGCCCATAAGAATGCTACTGGCATGCTTTAGTTTAAAACCTGGTTGCAAGTCCTTTTCCCTAAATTAGTATAGAAAAAGGTCAAGGTCAAGGTCAAAGCAAAACCCAGGACATTTGTCTCCATTTCAAAGATGGAAAGACGAAGGTTATTTTGACATAATCTATATCTCATAAAATTACAAAGCACACTGCAATTATTTATCAGACCCTGGAACCATTAACAGAGTTCTTTTCAAATGTAAACACTGAGGTATTGATTTCATTGGACACAAGTACATGTTGACTCTACAAAAACTCCCGAAGCTCCTTATAACGTGGATCAGCACAGTCCGATTCCTTTTATCCTCACCTCCTTTTAAAATTGTTTAAGCAGTGTTACCGCTTAATTGCTAACTCATCTGTACCAGGAAACAATTATTCTGAATAAGCCCATGGACTGCTCTGGTTTTCCAGCAGATTATTTAAAAACAATATTTCCTTAAGATAACAATTTTGATAATGATGCAGGAAGGAAATATATTTGCAATTAAACGAACATGGTTTAGCACAACAAGCAATAAAAAGCTTAACACTGAGCCTTTGTGAATTAAATGCCGGAACCACGTTGGACAAAAGTCATGGTTCTGCTGACACATTTATTTCTCAGTAAATGAAGACTGTTTAGGTTTAATGCATTTGTGGTTAGCAATAGTTTAAAAGATCAATGTAAATTCGTTCTGAACTAGTAAATAAGGCTTTAATGAAACTTCTAACAGCATGCTTTCACACCTTAGATCTCTTTATCATTCTGCGGTGACACAGCAGGATTTTCCCTGAGCTTGATGACACGCACGTAACATTATGAAGTGTTTGACAGATTTTATTTGATGTTTATTTGATTTATGGGGTTGATACTGGGTTTCGACATCTCCCTATCAGCCTTTTGTTCAGGCCTAGTGCAGAGTGTTCGTGAAGAGAGTTTCTTCTAAATGTGCTTATTAATAGAATATATATACATACATATATACACATACTATTAATGAAATGCAGTTGAAGACTGGGATCATTAAACATTTCCACTCTACTAAATGAGGTAATGTATGAGAAAGCACTTTGCAAACTGTAAATCCATATACAGATGTTAGTTATCATAATTATTGTTGTTACAGGAAACCTGGGTTTTATATATTATTATTCTGTTTTCCTTTAACACTTAATTCAAAGAGTAAATACAGACAACCAATTTCCTTAAAAACCTGCTGCAGCTTTTTAAACAGTTCTGAGCGTTTCATTAAGGTTTTATTGTAAATCATGCATGATGCTGTTACTGTAGATTAGCCTTCGAGAACATCTACTGACAAAACAAACACGACTTGTTACGTGAAACGTGGCCAACATGCAACTTGACTAAGAGGGCGCTGGAGAATTTTCACCTGGGTCCGAGAACCACTGGATGAAGCACATCAGACAGTTATTTTGTGAGATGTAAAGATGTTTCCTGTTACCTTCCGAGTCGTCTGTCGGTTTGCCTTTTGTGTCCTTCGTGGATGAGGAACTCCATAATTTATTTTATGTTTTTTTGTCAGGAAGAGGCAAAGAAAGGGAATTTTTCTTTTATTCTGTTTTCCTTTTATTTTAGTTTGGTCTTGGAGAGAGACTTAGGGACTGGAAGACACTCACATGCTTATTCATAAAAGTCAAGATAAAGTTATTGAAGTAAAAACAAATGTTTTCTTAAGGGTAGGATTTGAACCTTATCCTAGTGATGTGAGGACAGCTTGGCAAATTTGATGAGCATCTAAGAAAGTGACCCCTGGAGACTGATGACCACACTCTCTGCACAATCCATGTCAGTGATGGATTTAAAGGTCCAGTTTGCTCCTTACCATAGAAACTTCACATAGGATCACATTTCCCCCTTTTTTGGTTTAAACACATAACGAGCACAAAAGAATTAACTCATGGTTTATTGGGTAACACATTACACAAAAATAAAGCAAATATTTTAAGTAAATAAAGGGACTCATTACCCAGTTCCTGTGCTTGGTATATCTCAAATGCTCTTGCTTCATGGGCACTTGACAAGGAAACATAAATGCTAACAGGCAAATGGGCACAAAGTGCTTCTTCCCATGGGTAAGCGATACCATAAAGGTGTTCAACATGTAGAATGCGTCAGTTAGCATTGTGTTTTCATTGTGGGGAGTAAAATCCTCTTAGCAATAGCAAAACAGGGAAGGCATTAACTAAACTATATGGTCCAGGAACTCCAAAGCAAAGTTTCTTACAACCAAGTCATCTCCTCCGTGGGCCACACATTTCTGGTCCATCCTGACTTTCTAGGCCCACAGGCTCTGGTTGCTTGCCTTTTAATGCACACCACGCGAATCCCTGCTAGCATGTGGCGGAAATTGATCCTCTGGTACTGAGGCAGCACTTACGTCCTTCCAGACCTGCTATTTCTGCTGATGCGGCCTATGGCAATATTTGATTTATTAGTGGCCATGCCATTTTACAATACCTCACGTATATTAGACATGCAATGAAAGGTTTACAATGGCCAAATGAGTGAATGGGAAAAAAAAAATCACACTGCTAACTCAGTTCCATGTCCATTTGAAAAAAGGTCAAAAGTTGGAAAGACAAGAAGTAAATCAAACTCACTCAAGTACTGATGCTTGGCACATTATCACTGTGAATGTTCTCTATTGAGTGGTAAAGGAATATCTACCTTTGTTCCCTTTAGCTGGTTAGTAATAGCGTGAATGTCAATGACGTGTATTTGTAATAGAAAAGTGAGGTCAAGCACCGTGGCTTCAGGTATCAGAACAGGTTTTGGTACAGAATATCTGCCTCTTAAAATTGAATCTAAAACTTAATGTGTTTTCCTTTAAAAATTCTACTCAGTTGGGCTTGTTTTTCCGGATTTACAAATAACACTATAACAAACTTTGAACCTGTTTACAGTGTTTTTTTTTTTTGTTGTTTTTTTTTTTTGTTTTTTGTTTTTTTTTTACTCAAGGGATAGTGTCAGTGAATTCACTGAATATCATTTAATTCAACATTACATTCAGTTTGTTTGCCACACAATAAATTGTATATACTGGAGTTTCCTTTTCTTGTCCTTAAAATAATGAGCTTGAGCTAAAGTATCCCTCTGGCTTTAACATTCTTTAATTTTTCAAAGCATAATCATACAAATATGATTGTCCTATTAAAATCTTCAGGATACAGAGAGTTTTCTGAAAGAAAAATGAGAAATCCTAATTAGGATATAAATAATTTGGTCCCTACATCAGTGAGGAGCAATCATGATATTATGACACTTTGAAGTATACTCAAAGTATACTTTTTCTGAGTATACTTTCTGATGTGAACTTTCAACTCTTAAAATATGTTTCTATTCTCTTCAGATAAAGCACTAATAGGTTAATAGTAGGGTACTGAAACTAAAAATGTTGGGAATACTGGCAGTGCATATATCATAAAATAGAAGACAGGGAAAGTAATGCTTATAAAGGGAGAAAATGTAATTTTATTAAAACTAATACAACTATTTTATTTTTTAGACAGCAGCGCAATCTTTTAATACTTAAAATATATTCAGATGTGAATTTACTTACCAAGTTAAAACATTGTATAAAATCAATTGAAGTTAAAGCTAACAAGATTGCTATTTTGATTTTAGTGGTTCCTTTAAGGGGGCTTTGGGAATAGCAACTCTATTTAATAAAACATTTTTGTTTCATAAGGTAAAGGAAGGTAAGTTAAGATATAGGGAAGCAACTATTATGGATTCTCTACATCAATTTTTAAAAAATATTTTTTATTTTTCAATTACAGTTGACATACAATAATATTTTAATTTCAGGTGTACAACATAGTGATTAGACATTTATATAACTTACAAAGTGATCACCCTGGTAAGTCTAGTACCGGTCTGATACCATATATAATTATAACATTATTGACTACATTCCCTGTGCTGTACTTTATATCCCCATGACTGCTTTATAATGACCAATTTGTACTCCGTAATCCCTCCACCTTTTTCACCCATCTTCCAACCTCCCTCCCACCTGACGATCCTCAAAATGTTTTCTGTATCTATGAGTTTGTTGCTGTTTCCTTTGTTTCTTTATTTTGTTCTTTAGATTACTCATATAAGTGAAGTCATGTGGCATTTGCCTTTCTCTGTCTGACTTATTCCACTCACCATAATAACCTCTAGGTCCATCCATGTTGTTACAGATGACAAGATTTCATTCTTTTTATGGCTGAGTAATATTCCATTGCATATATGTATCATCTCTTCTTTATCCAGTCATCCACTGATGGACACCCAGGTTGCCTCCATATCTTACCTACTGTAAACAATGCTGCAATGAACATATGGGTGCACATATCCTTTTGAAGCCTGGGGTTCCTTTTGAACCCATGTTTTGGGTTTATTTGTATAAATACCCAGAAGTGGGATTACTGGGTCCTTCTTTGTTTCTTGTTATAGCCTTTGTTTTAAAGTCTATTTAGTCTGGTATAAGTATTGCTACCCCAGTTTTTCGTTGTTTCCATTTTCATGAAATATCTTTTTTCATCCCTTTACTTTCCGTCTGTGTATGCTCTTTGATCTGAAGTGAGTCTCTCATAGGAAGCATATGTAAGGGTCTTTTTTTTTAATTCATTCAGCCACCCTACATCTTTTGATTGGAGCATTTAGTCCATTTACATGGGAAGTAATTATTGATAGATGATGTAGTTATAGCCATTTTATTATTTATAATTTTTATTTTTTCTTCTTCTTAAAGAAGTGTCTTTAACATTTCTTGTAATACTGGTTTGGTGGTGATGAACTCCTTTAGCTTTTTCTTGTCTGAGAAGCTCTTTATTTGATTCTAAATGATAGCCTTGCTTAGTAGAGTATTATTGGTTGTAGATTGTTTCTTTCCATCACTTTGAATATTTCATGCCACTCCCTTCTGGCCTGCAAAATTTCTATTGAGAAATCATTTGACAGTCTTATAGTAATTAACTGCTTTTCTCTTGGTGCTCTTAAGATTCTCTCTTTGTCTTTAACCTTTGGCATTTTATTATGATGTGTCTTGGTGTTGGCCTGTTTGGGTTCATCTTGTTTGGGACTCTGTACTTCCTGGACTTGCATGTCTATTTCCTTTGCCAGGTTAGGGAAGTTTTCCATCATTATTTCTCTAAATAAGTATTCAATTCCTTGTTCTCTCTCTTCTGCTTCTGGTACTCCTATGATGCAAATGTTACATTTGGTGTTGTCCCAGAGGCCCTTTAAACTCTCCTCATTCTTTTGAATTCTTTTTTCTTTCTGCTGTTCTGATTGGGTGTTTTCTCCTACTTCCAAATTGCTGATTTGATTCTCTGCTTCATCTAATCTGTTGATTCCCTCTAATGTTTTCTTTATTTCAGTTATTGTATTTTTAATTTCTGACTGGTTATTTTTCTTTATGTTTGCTATTTCCATTTTTATGTTTCTTTCTCTTTGTTGAAGTTCTCACTGAGATCATTGAGCATCCTTATAACCAATATTTTGAACTCTGTGTCTAGTAGATTGCTTTTCTCCATTTTGTTTAGTTCTATTTAGTGCTTCAGAGCTATGTTCTGTTCTTTCATTTGGGATATGTGTCTCTCCATTTATTTCTCCATTTAAAAAATTATTGGGGAATATTGGGGAACAGTGTGTTTTTCCAAGATGTCAAGTTGTTGTTTTCAATCTAGTTGTGGAGGGCTCAGCTCACTGGACCGTGTGGGACTCGAACCAGCAACCTTGGTGTTATGAGCACCTTGCTCTAACCATTGAGCAAACCAGCCATCCACCGGAGGCTCAGCTCCAAGCTCAAGCTGTTGTTTTCAATCTAGTTGTGGAGGGTGCAGTTCATAGGCTCATGTGGAAATCAAACCAGTAACCTTGTTGTTAAGAGCTTGCACTCTAACCAACTGAGCCATCTGGCCGCCCTTGTCTCTCCATTTTGACTGACTCCCTGTGTTTGTTTCTATGTATAAGATAGGGCTGTTATGCATCCTGATCTTGTTAGAGTGGCCTTATGTAGTAGGTGTTCATTGGAACCCAGTAGCCTAGTCTCCCTGGTCAACTGTGTCAGATGTTTCAAGTGTGTCACTTGTGTGGGTTGTGTGTGCCCTCCTGTTGTAGCTGAACTTTGGTTGCTGTTTGTACATCAGTAGGAGGGATTGACCATTGGTCTGATTGGTTATGAGGACTGGCCATGACTACAGTGAAGGAGCTGTTGTGCTGAGGCTGACCCTATGGAGCAGGTTTAACTTTAGCAGGGCTCTGATGCCTGCCCCGTCTGCCCTTTGGGTATGTCATCATTGGAGGCACCCAGATGAAGCGCCGGCTCAGTCCAAAGCTGGCCATTGAGTGTGTTGGCCCTGGGCTTCCCAGAAGTGGCCCTGCCACAGGCCAAGTTCAGTTGCAGCCTGTCCCTGCCCAGGGCCACCTTAGATGAGCCACAAAGCAATCTGCTGATGGCCAGCACCCCGGCTGGGCATGGAGGTGCCTGGGAAAGGCTAAGCTGTGAAGCGAGGTCAGCTGATACTAGTGCCAGGCTTGGGGCTGCTTAGCAAGAGGTACGGGATATGCTGAGGCTTGTTTGGGGTTTGTGAACTTTTGATTTTAGGAAAGTCCAAAGCATGAGCCAAGACAGGCCATTTGTTTGGAAAAGACACTGGAAGAAAAGTCGGGTGGGGTGGGGTCTCAGGGAATCACCAGGGCAGGGTGAACTGTGTTAACCAAATTGAGAGAGACTCAGATATGGTGGCTGCCTGTGTCTCTATGCTGGTAAAAGGGAGGGCTCAACAAATGAACAATAGCTTCTGCCAGCTCCTGCATCCAGGACAAAAGCTGTTCCTCTAGCCCTTGTCTTGAAACCAGACAATTCAGTTCCTCCCCATATGTCCTTGGTGCCTTTCGAGCTGCTGTCCCAGCACTGGAGCTCAGAGTGAGTGAGTACATCAGTGAGTGAATCTGTGTGTGGACCCACTAAGAGTAGCGCCTGGGAGAGCAGCCACCCTCTGTCTCACTCAGCCACAATTTCTGCTGGTTTTCACAGCCAGAAGTTGTGGGGACTTCTCTGCCTGGCATTGGAACACTGGACTGGGGAGCCTGGTGTGGGCTGTGACCCTTTGCTCCTTCAGGGGGACCTCTGCAGCCAAGATATCCCTCCCAATTTTTAACCACCACATGTGGATGTGTGACCAGCTTGTTCCATGTTTCCAGCCCAGTTTCAATGTGGCTAATTCTGTATGTCCTTAGTTGTAGGACTTCTGTTCAGCTAGACTTCAGGCAGTTCTCAATGATGGTTGTTCTGTAGTTTAGTTGTAATTTTGATGTGGTCATGAGAGGAGGCAAGCACAGTATTTACCTCCTCCTCCATCTTTACTGGAAAGTCTCTCTATATCTGTTTTTCATCAATAGCCAGCATTCCTACACTATACTGGTTTTAAAATATTCTTGGGAGACCCAGTTGAGTAACTAATTTACAGTGTGCCAATTATAATAATGATTTATGGACTTTATATGTGTTTAAATTTATCATTGAAACTGATTATTACATTTCTCAAAGGAATACAGATTTTTAGATGTTAGCTTTTAAAGTACGTATAATATTACAATGAATTTCCAAAATAATCATTTTTAGAATTCCAAAATTCTGACCTTACGCAACTAAATTTCACTGTAATAATGTCAAACAATCTAAGTGAAACAAGTGGTAAAGTTTATTGATATGTGTGGATGTACAGAGTTGCTGTTGAAATATCAAGTTAATAAAGTCAGGGAAACAATTGGGATTTCCTTGTGTTGTTGTACACACACTGGACACATTTTCCCACAGAAGTACCAAAACTAGCAAGTGTCCAGTTTGACTCTAAGAAGCTCTGGGCAGAGGCAAATAAAATCAATCTCAAATATCAGTTATTGTAGCTGATCAAGAAGTAAAGGAAAGCAATTGTGTCCAATTTGGGGTTTAATAGTCAGCAGAGCTTTGAAGAAACTTACTTTGATAACTAAAGTCGATTAATAATGACTTGTACTTTTAAAAATCCAGATAGCCTATCTGTCTGCCCTAAAAGTTACGTCTGTTTACAATAAAAACTTAAAACATCTGCTCAAATGAAAAAAAGTTGTTTAGAAAGAAAAAGTAAATGAAACTTTGTAGTGTGTATTCTGAGGGTATATGTCCTTTTACAGGTAAAGCCTGAATAATTGTTTTGCTCACATCTTCCTCTGTTATTGGACAGTGGCAAAAAAAGATGGAACTTGTTGAAGGAAGTTGCTTTTTACTGGTTGCACACACCCGTTTAGGCCCCATTGCAATGTGTGCTGAATGCTAGGAAAGCCACAATATCTCTTTAAGTATGTTCTTAAAGCCTAGGAACTCTAACGAGTGCTAAGGGCACCTTATTAACTTGCAGTTGCCTGCTGAGAAAACATTGTTTATATAAAATTGGCTTATTGCTAATGAGAGAATATATTAAGGCGTAACCCTGGTGAGGCATAATATGGACTCTCTTTTTCTAAATATTTTCTTCCAGATCTCTCTCATTCCAGTTGATGACATTAAAGGGTCAGACATGTAATCACTCAATCCTTTCCTTCCTGGAAAAGGCAAGGGATTTTATTAAGATTAGAAAATTTTCCCCACTCCATTTGTTTCTTCTCTACTGATGTCTCAGCAATAGGTCCTCCAAACCGTGAGATGCTAAATAGACCCGCTGCTTCCCTCTTCCTGTAATAGTCATGCATATGCCCAGCTTGTGTGTCTCTCTTGCCTCATGAATTTGCAGAGTGGCCCCAGCTAGGCTCCCTCTTGTCTTGGGGACAATTGCCAAGGCTGATCCAAGGAGAAACAAATTGTGGAAGAGAAGGTTCACTTTATCTAGTTGAGTCTCTGATTCTTTAGTGTCTGTAGCTTTTGGAGATAGCCCTGCACCCACAACATTGTTTCCTGTCCCCCAGTTGACCCACACACTCTGGTCCATTGGCTGCTGGAGATTCTGATGGCAGCACCTCATTTAGCATGGATATGCACCTTACCCTCCACACAGATGCAGGGCCCAGCTCAGCCAAAATGGTGGTGGATGGTCATGGATAATAAGGGAAACTGATCTCCGGTCTCTCTTCTAGGATCGAAGTGAGTTCTAGTGGACAAGAGGAAGAGACTAGAAGAGGAATCATGGCATTATTATCTTAACCATAGGCCTCCTGCCTGTGATGTGTCACATGTACTGTGAGACACCTTGACCTTCCCGACTCCTGCCTGCCCACCCAGGTGATCTATTTGGGATTCCTCTGGGTGGCATCACTGGACTAGAGACATGTCTTCAGGAGGGAGGCTCTCCCTGGAAAAGCTGATTTACATTTCTGCTGGGATCGATACTGTAGAGACTGCATACATTGGTGAGTAGTGAAACACCTAGTTTTGTCTCAGCTGACAATACTTATGGATTAAGGTACCTGCAGCACAAATGAGCAAATGGTCTAGAAAAAAAAATCAGCATGGAAACTACTTTTTTTTTTTTGGTAACATCTAAATCAGCAAAGAAAAAAATGTTGTAGAACAAAGGCCGGGCGTCTAGGAAAGTATGGGGAAGGAAGGCTAAGGCAGTGTATGTACACATAACGCCCCCAAGTCCTTTATTCTACACCTGGACTTCTTCTAGGAGCCCATGTTGTATATTCTTGGTCCCTCCTTTCTCCCTTGCTCCACCCTCACTGCTTCTTGGTTCTATTGACGTTTTCAGTTCCTTTCCACTTTGCCCCCTTCCCCTCAATGGTCCCTGCTCTGCATTCTAGATGCCCCTTGTCATAGCAAGTTAAGGGTAGGCAAAATCTAATCTTCTTCAGAATATTAATCATGTCAATCTTTGTTATCCCTAAGAATTAATGATCAGCATTCGTCTATGAATTTTGTTTTCTCCTGTGAGCTAAGTAAAAACACAAAAATTAAAAGACATTGGGAGTTCCAGGAGCTCAGACACCGTCTCTCATAGAGATTTCATGGACTGCCCTCTCTCAGATGTGCTGTTGTGCCATTCCTTTCTGGAGTTCTGTTTACGACCCTCCCAGATTTGCTTCATGCACCAATCACTATTATAAATGGAGACAGAAAGGAAGCCAGAGCACAAAGAAATACTACTGCATGAGCCTCGAGCAATGCCAGACACATCATAAGCATTGACTTAATGAATGAGAAATTAAAAAAAAAAATCCCACTGCCATAATATGCTACATCTAGCAGCAGTAGCTTAACGAACAAATAACATTCTGATGCTGACACGATTTCACCTCAATGTTTTGCTGTGTTTTAGATTGCTTTCAGTAGCTTATTGATAGAAGGCTGTGAAATTCCTACATGAGTACTTAAGGGTTTGAATTCAGAATCAGCCATGGCTGGGAAAATGGTCTCTTTGATAACCCATGCTTTTTTGGTTGTTTGGCACTTTTGTTTTTTGGTCTTACGTGGTTTGGTCAGCCAAACCACTCTCCAGGCTACACTTCTATTACCCTGTGGTGGCTGGGGTGGGAGGGTACGTCTGTTCACACAAAGGACCTCTATGACATGGCCCATTCAACATCCACGATCTCCACTTTGAACAAGAAGAGTGTTGTTGAGCTTTGCAGAATGAGTTATCTCAGCAGTCACCATCCCATTGCCAAATAGCTCACTGATGGATCTTTTACAGAGTGCTTAGGGTGAGACGAGTTTTGCAGTGTTCGTCTAATTCGTCCAGTTTTCCCTCAGTTGGTGTGGGCAAATGGAACTGAAGTCAAAATTGTAGGTTTGATGACTTTTGGGGCCAGTGAGTTCTGTGTGGTTCCATACATTTGCCAATTGTGGGACTAAGAGCATTGGATGTGAATATGGTTGGACATTGAATCAGCACAATGAATGATTCTTACTTAAAAGACTAAAACTAAAAAGTGGGAGTTTTTGTGAACTTGTAGGACAAGCTCTCTCTCACTTTCCCTTTTAGTCCCTCTCTTTGTATGTATAATCATTCTTTTCTAAACTGAGTGACAGTCAGAAATATTATTTCCATCCTGTACAGTGGGTGACTCTACGAAGACACTATTTAGGAAGCACCTGCTGTGCCACAGCTAATTGGCTTTGTAAAGAAAGGCCAGCATCTCCCTCCCTGCATTCCCTCCTTCTCGGCGGACGCGCTGTAGGTGTCTCAAAGACCACGGCACTCACCCCCTTGTTTACGTGGCTGAACTCCTTGGTTAACAAGATGCTGTTTTCCATCTAATGAATTTGCCCTGCAGGCACAGGAAAAGAGTTGGTTCCACCATTTTCAGAAGCCAAGGAACCGATAAATTTAACAGGATTTTGTTGACGTTAATTGGGTTTGCATTGGGGTGAGACATTCTCGCTCCTGGCTCATTTGTCTTCTGGATCATTTGAATCGCCCAGGTTCTGGGCCAGCCAGGCATTCAACCATGTGATTCCAGGCTTAACAATATCTCCGAGTCACTGGCAACTCAATCACACTTTAGTTTATTGCTCAATAAAATAATAATAACAATTCGTTCAGACATTTAACCAGACTGAATTTCTCCAGGGGCAAAATAATGCTAAAGAAGTGTATACTTTCACTTCTTTTTTTTTTCCCCAAAGAAATAAGTCAAAATGCTTTTGGTATTAACAAAGAACTCTTTCCAGAGGTGTAGCTACTAACACCTGGTGCAAAGTATAAGAACTGGTTTTAGGACTGAAGACAAAGTAGAGAAGACATGGGGACTGCTCTTGTTTCTATGATGGAGATACACACACACACGCACACAGACACACAGGCACACACACTTATACACAGACACACACACACACATGCACACAGACACACACATAGACATACACACAGACATATACACAGACACACACACACAGACACACATACACTCACACACGCACACAGACACACACAGACACACACAGACACACACTCACACACACATAGACACAGACACACACATACACACAGACACACACAGACACATGCACACAGACACACAGATGCACACACAGACACACACAATTTTTTTATCTTACAAAAGAGATAATTTATCTTATTTCTTATGTTATTCTTACTTGGTAATTCTTATAAAAATCTGCTTTGTAGATTTGTTTTCTGAGGAAAGTCTTGTTCTATTGCTAAATGGCAAGACTATATGAATGATAAATTTCTGTTTTGTTTTTATTGTAGTTGCTGAATTATGCAAGTGTCTCTGTCCTTCAGAAGTTTTTGTGTTAGTTGTATGTGAGTTAAGGCATAGATGAAGCTAAGGACTAGTTTTCCATGACGTCATTATATCTGAAAATTGGTTACTAAGCCAATTGCTACCTAGGGTGAAGGACCATTTTTAAAAAGTCTCAGATCTGTTCAGAATTGATGCTTCTGTCATTAATAATAAAAATAATTATTAGAAAGTAGATCATGCATTTGGATCTCACAGTAATGTCATATTGCTATAAATGTCTCACACACACAAGTAAAAAGCAATCAGTTCAAATTGGTAAGATTATTAAATTATCAACCTAATAAAGGTTTTTTTTTTTAAAGACTCTTTCTTTCAATAGATCACCATTCTGAAATACAGGTAAACAACTTTGAAATTGACTTTATTGTGTATTCCTCCCTAATCCAACACCCTTTTGAATCCTGTCAGTGGTCAGTGTACAGGTGGTTTGAACATTTGCAAATGGGCTCTTTCTATAAACTTGCTTCACCATTTAATACAGAAAAAGTTATCAAATTCTTTCCAACCCCCCTGAAAAAACCCGTATGTTGCTTTCTTCTATTTCATTACTGAAACTTCCTTTTTTAAGGATACATACAACGTATTGATTTTTATGGCTGAGGCATATGTTCCTATTGCCCTGTCCCCAAATGGAGAGAAAGGAAGTACATCTTGAGGGACCAACCTAATCAGAATTTCAAAAGTGTGTTATCCAAATGTTTAGAGATAGAGTCAAGTTGGACTTTGATATCATTTTTTTCTAATTAAAGTTTATTGGGGTGACAAGTGTTAGTAAAGTTACGTAGGTTTCAGGTAGGTGAGGGTTAACGCACAATGTGATTTAGTGATGTCTTTTTCATACTTGTTTGTGTACTCAGACATCCATATGTGTAGAGGTGTTCCAATGAGAAGTTTGGTCCTGAGTCCATATATTGATAAAGACATAGGTTTGCCATCATGACCAATGCCTTCTGAACCAGAAGTGTAAAAAATTCACTCAGTGAAGTCAGTGAAGCCCAGATTCCTCCCGTCTGGATCCCTCATCCTCCTAGCACGTTGGTCATGTCTGTGTGGTCCCAGGTGGTTCACCACTCAGCTGCCTTTTAGTCAACAAGAAGGGGAGCCTGACGGAGCAAGGGAGCATCTGCCCCTTCCCTTTCAGTTGTATGCATTCCTTCCTCTGCCATCCTATTGGACAGTTTGTGTTGAGATAAGTACAGAAATCCAGAGTCAAGTCCTTAGGGAGTTTCATAGCAATATGACATTGCCCTGAGGTCCAGCGGCATCATCTATTTTCTTACTAAGTTTTAAAATTGTATTTTATATAAGCATCAATTCTCAACAGATTTTAATTTTTTACAAATAGGTCCTTCACCCCAGATAACTATGGTCTAGTACCAATTTGCAGATATAAAGGCCTGTTGGCAAATTAGCCACCTTGCTGCCAAGAAGGAAATGTGGTCCAGAGATGCTCCATAGATTTTGGTCCACCACATGCCTATCTGCATGTGGTATTTCTGTGGGGAGAAGAGATGGAGATTGGGGGCCACCGGCAGGGATTACGCACAGGCACCTTTCCAAGCCCCCTGTCTCGGTTGATTTTGGTTCCCAAAGGAAGTTTCAGACATTCACAGTCTCGTCATTTGCTGAGATGTGAGGCAGCAGTGTATATGATGGATTGACCAGGAAGTCCTTCACCATCCTTTGCTTCCTCTCAATGTTGGTTTACTGCACATAGATAGTGTCCATCTATCTAAGTGTTGAAGGAAGATTTACTCAAGAGCTAAGATATGAGGATCTGTGATGAAACACAACAGAAAGCTGAAATTCCTTAAACCAAATGCTTCCAGGTAGAGTGAAGAACACCTGTCTTTCTGTGGCCTGTGGAGGGTCTGCAAGATGGAACAGAGAGAAAATACCGGGGGCACCTGGGTCAAATGCCAACGTGTGCAGCTTTGTTTTATTACAATAATTACCCAGTGGTCAAAAAAATGGGTAGAGCTGCCTTTCTGGAAAGAATTCGAGGTGTGCCCTGAACAACGAACTCAGAATCACAGCACGCAACTGAGCCTTTTTCTCTTCACCCGTGGGAATACCCTAAGGCTGAGGAACAAGTCTTTCCTGGGCTTTCTCCATCCTGCCAGGTTCCTGGAGGGGGTTGAGGTCTCTGCCATGGCCCACGCAGACCTGTTTCGCAGCACTCAGAAACCCCTTACTGTTTCTCCTCTAGTTTCGTCCCCTCTATCTTTCCTTTGTGTTGGAAAATCTGGGATGTGGTTGTTGGGAGGCCAGGCCTTCAACCAAAACCACTGTACTCGCTTACTCTGTTAAATCAGTTGCCTCTGACTGGATAATAGAAGCCAAAGTGATGTCACAAGAGAGTCTGAACCAGGCTCTGTGTCTGGGTGGTACTGAAAGTTTATCTGAAGGACATACCTGGGTGGAGCGGAGGGATTCAGGCGTAGCAGGTAGTGAGAAGCAGCTATTGCTGTGAATATTTTCAGGTAGGCTGGCGCTGTATTGAAGGAAGTCCCGCGGCCTCTCCAGAGGTGACACGATGGAATTTATGGCGTGGCTCCCGTAGGGGAGATGGACGCTGGTCTAGTGCAATCAAGTCACTATTTATTTGATTTTAAACTCTGACATCTGAATGTGTCTCTGGAAGACATCTGTCTTTATTTAGAATGTTATCCTAACATGCTCTTCTGAAGTTGAGAGACGGCGTTAAAAGGGATTGGCTGCTGGCAAGCACACCAGAGAGCTGCAGAAGAAAGAAGCAGAGGTGGAGAGACACAGAGAAGGGAATGGAGAAGGAAGACGGGTAGCTCAGTGAGAGAACTGGAGCTCAGGCTCTCAGAACCAATTGAGGCCATTAAGAAGCTGTGTCTCCACATTGTAAATCTATTCAAAACCATTCCGTTGTGCTTCAAATAGGTAAGCTTTACAGCATGTAAATTACATCTCAATAAAGCTTTAAAAAAAGATAGCACACATGTGACTAGTACTCAAATTCGAGATGCTTGGCAATTACATTGCTGCCATGTAGCTTCCAAATGCCTGCCCAGCAGAGCCTCCTAAACACGAACAGATTTTGTGGGAGGGTTTGCTTGTTTACCTGCTTGGTTCCGGTGGACATCTTGGAAAGGAGGGGCATTCCATGTTGGGGTTAACATGGGTGAAAGGAGACATTGTGCACTGGAGCAGAGACAATCCGTTGATTACTGACTAGCTTGAGAAGCTGGGGCTCAGGACCAGCGGTATCTAGGAGAATACTCGGAGATCTTGGGAATGGCATTAGAGTCTTCTCACAATGTAAACTGGAGGGTTATCTGGAAATTATGGAGCCTCTAGTGACAATGAGTTTCTCTTAAATATGGTAGAAACTTTATATGTTTTGGTGTTTACTTGTATGGAATGCTAACTATCCTGGTGACAGTTATATTCTGCTAATTCTGCTTTTTCAAAAAGTGTGTTCCTGTAATTAAGAATTCTAGTGGATAATGCAGTGGGAAAGCGATGAAATGGTCAGGTAAATTTTAGGAAACTCTGTAAGCTCTACCCCCCCTCAGAGTGTCACAAGACTCAGTAGCACATTAGAGGCTCTGAGAAGGTCTGCAGCAGGATCTCAGTTTCTCTTTAGCCCAGTGTTTCCCACACTTAGCTGACCACTGATTGTTTTCAAACAGCACACGTCATCCGAGGAAGCCCTGGGAAATGTCGCTCCATTTGAAGGCAGTTTTGCATTTGAGCAAAAGCCTACCTGGAGCCAAGATGGCACTCTGCACCAGTCTGTCCCTGGTAGTCTCGTATCTGTTCCTTCATTCTTTCATGCAGAGTCTTCTCCTAATGCGTTTGAAGGCATTTTGGTTTAGTATTAACGATGTCTGTGCAATTGGCCCTGTCAAGGCTGGGAAGCCGGTACTGCTTTGTATTTGTCAAAAGCAGCAAACTGTTGCACACTAATCATTCAGCAACCACAAAAGGCATCTTGGGAATTGGTGCTGTCAGATTTGGATATTAGTCTTCGGTGGCCTAACTGCAGTAATTAATACATAATGATAATGCAAATGCTAATGAAATTTGCAATGCAATTGCTATTACTATGGTTTAGGCATATCATTGCTGGCCTACTACCCTCAGTGAAAAATTCCTCCCTAAAATCAGCCTCTCTTCGTGATACTAGGTAACAGCAAGTTAACATTCTAGTTGGATTCCTTGCCTTTCTTGTAGTTATCTCTAATTGCATGGCACTGCTGCTTGCTGCTATATGATTTTATAACTTCTGAATAATTATCACAAAAATAGCAAATGTTCCCAATAGACTAGACGAGTGCCAAAGATCAGACAGGAAGAAATAAAATAAAAGCAGTGGTTTAGAACTCAACGATAGCAAATATCGTGGGGTAGGAACGAGAGGAAAGTTTGTACAATGTCAATATGCCTATCATTATAATAGCCTTATATGGCTCCCTACTAAGGAAATACAGGTCTTCCTAATGGTGTTCTCATAAATATCTGTCCATTCATTTAATCTCTACACTTAACTAGGACCTGATGGAATTCCTAACACATTGGGAGAATATTATTTTACATTGTGAACTTTTCCGATTCAGAAGTGGGTTGGGGGGCTCATTTGTGCTGCCCCTGGGGGCTACACAGTGTATTTTTTAATGATTGGTGACACGAAGGGGAATTCTTCAGCCTTTACCCACCATTTTCCCACTTTCCTCCCATTTTTTTCATTGCCCTAATTTCTCCTCTGGAATGTTATCTGTTTACTTCCTGCTTTTCAGTTGTCTCCACTTTTTTCTTGTCTTGTGACCCAATCTAGGTAGTTCTCTAAGTGGGGTACGCACAGTTTTGGTAGAATTTTGGTTGTCTGTCCCTTCTATTTGTGTTAGTAAAATCATTTGTCTAATAAGAGCTTCTGTGAAGATCTTAGCTAACAAGATAAATCTAATATTTAAGAATGTGGTCCTTTCTATGAAAGAGGAGAGAAATCAAAGTGGGCTCGTTAGGTAGTAACATTGAGCAGCTATCACGTAATGGGTTATGTAATGGAATCATTGAATAAAAATAGGTACAAAATACTAGTGTAATTAGGTGAAAGGGTCATAGATAGCATCAATATAGATGGAGGTGATATGAGAAATAGGACTTAAAACTTCCAGGAAACTATAATATGTCTTGGAGATTATTTGAACCACAAAAAAGTGGTTTGTATTTCCAGCTTAATAGCCAAAGGCACACTATGCCATCTGAGGAGAGAACTCTGCAGACATCTGAACTGGAGGGGTGTGTGTATCATCTATGCTAGAAAGATGGAGCTGCCCCAACTCCCCTTCCTGCTTCTTGACTAGTGTTAGTGAGTTTCTCTACATGATAATTAGAGTCAATTTCTCCAAAGGAAAAACTACTGATTTTCTATGACTCAAAAAAAAAAATAATAAGAATACTAACTTCAACTAGATTTATCAGATTTTACCTCTCAGTGACATGAGCTTTCCTAGCATGTCTTCAAATGTGACATGTGACATCCAACTTCCTTTGTCTCTCTCTCTCTCTCTCACAAACCCATCTGCATCTAAGGTGAACTAAGGCTGCTGCCTTTTGAAGGGACCCCCGACTTCCACAGGTACCACCTTTGGCTCACAGTCTTGTTACCAGGGATGTTGCTGCCTCTCCTGATCGAGTGTACAGTAGGCAGCTGCGGGGTCTGCGCTCCTCTCATCCACTTTTAGAGTGTCTTCTCTTCTTCCTGCTCTTTCTTTGTGCCACTCTGGGTACAAAGACTGCTTGGCTCTTGGTACATACTCAGTAGATATTGATGAATGAAATAATAAATGAAAGAAGAATGAACTTGGCTTGTTGAGGGCTGGCCAGAAGTGTGTACATGACGATTATCCCCTGGAGTGGCAAAAGAGAATCTGCCTTAAGGAACAGATGGGCACCTCTGTCTTCAGGGATCCAGAATTTGTCACAGACAAGGGCACATCATGACATTAGAACATCCACTCTGGTGACTAACACCATTCAGGTCCCAGGGACATACTTCACCCCATCTTCTTGTGCGTGTAAAACAAAAGACAACTGAGTCCAAGTGTCATGAATCAGTGTGGGTCTATTATGGACAAATGAAAATACAGGGCACCCAGTTAAATTTGAATTTCAGATAAACGATCATTTTTTTATTTAAAATTTGTTCCAAATACACTGTAATTTATCTGTCAACCCTATGTGAGTCTTGCTACCATTGTTGGAGATGGACGCGACTTTGGAGAGACCACTTGGGAAAGAGTAAATTAATGAACTTGTCCCTCATCCTCTCAGATATCATGGTGACAATGTATCCTTGCATAATGAATTGTCACTTTCCAATATTTCCAAATGTCTACATTCTTGCTGCTTTCTGTGTTCTAATTTGTCGTTTGGGGTGTACTCATGAGTCAGTAAATTAACATGGTGTTCTCCATAGTCGCTCAGCGTAGCTGAGAACTGTTTGCAACACTAAACAATTGCAATTATTCCTGCATTTGTATACATCTAGGTTTGATGCAACAGGCATGAAGCTGATTTTTCACATTGTTAGATATTTATTTACATGTTACTTAGATAATGCTTTAAGAAATGGTAAAACTGGGAATATAAGTAACAGTGATCTATAGGATGAAGTCAAAATATTTTGTTCATATTTTCTATTTGAACATGGTATATAAAATTCATGCGTTACTTCCAAATTTAAGTTCTGCTTTAAAACCATTTTCGGTAATTCCATTCACAATAAGTTCCACTTATTGTGGAAGTTCACAATAAGTTCCACTTATTGCCTGAACAAAGGTTTTCTTTGAAGTTGAAATTATTAAAAAACTAAATTGTCTCAGGTGGCTTACAGTAAATATGCAGAGTACGTAACAATTTGGATTATGAAATGAAATTTAAAAAGAAATAATTTATAGAATAAATATATAATATTTAATCAATTATGTACATGTAAATTTTATTACTCTGCTAAACACCAGCAGAACACTAATAATATTAATGGTTATATTTTGCTGACATTTAGTCATATAAAAATCGTAACTTCACGTATTTTCTTATTTTGTTATTATGAAGCTATAGTTGTCAGGGTAGAAGGATGAAACATTTTATTTAACAGTTTGTTAAGTTAATTTATAACATAAGTATTTAGACATAGGCAAGGAAGCTCCCTGATCTTGTTCTGGGCCCTACAAATTTTGGGGGGACCAACTTAAATGGAGCAGCTAGCAGTACTCTGCCTTCTCCCACGGCATCTGGCAAAGGCTGAATTGACTCAGCAGGAGCCTGTGGAAATAAGAAGCAACTTATTTTCCTGTCACTCTCTGAAAGCAGCTTGGTTTCTTCTGTGGCCATGAGGGAGAATCTTCCCCAGGACCTTTGTCCCAGCTTCTAGTGGTTTGATGTCAAAATTTGGTTGGTTCCTTGGCTTGGAGAAGCATCACCACTATCTCTGCCTTTATCTTCACATGGCATTCTACCCGTGTCTCCAAAATGCCCTCCATTTTCAAGGGGACCAGTTTTATTGGAGTAAAGACCACTCTAATGTCCTTATCTTAACCAATTATATCTGCAGTGATCTTATTTCTAAATAAGGCCACATTCTGAGGTACTGGGGTTAGGACTCCAAATATACATTTTGGAGGGGATATAATTCAACTTATAATTATACCCCATCTTGCCCACTGGTTGAAGCAGATCGTTAAATGGGGTCCTTGGACTTGAGGTGGGGATTGGGTATGGGGCTGAGGTCAGGATAAAGGTCATGCATGGGAGGAGGTACTTCAATTCACATATTAGTCGTGAAAAAGACTAAAGTTTTTATTTTATTTTTATTGTTTGGTGGGGAGGAGTGTTGGGGTAGGGGTCTGTCAATATGTGCCTGTTCCCAAATACCTCTGGCATCCAACGGCAGCACCACCCTGCGATGTCAAAAGTTGGGCACACACTCTACTTGCCATGCTTGGGCAGAGTCATAATTTTATTTTCAGGGAAAGAGAGGAGAGGAAATTTAAGTGATTTTTATAAGGTTAGAATCATTTAGAACTTACATACGTGACATCAATACGAAATTAAAAAAACAGTACATTCATTAAATAAGCCATTATTTCCGAGATTAGACAGATGAGATAAGAATGTCCAGATTTAGGAAGGTATAGTCAATAATGCTATTAATTATTCTTTGTTGAATGTCAAAAATATGCAAAGGATTTCAAAAAAGGAACCCCAAAGTTAAAGCCTTCAGTTCCTCAGCTTTGTGAAGACCCAACTGTGAGTGGAAAACACCCAAGATACAAGGGCAGGCAACGTTAACTTGTCCCTTGGTGAACCATAAATAAATATTTCTGGAATGGAGAAACACAAGCTAAACATCATACTTGCCTATGTTTGTAATCCTTCAGTCTGTGAATTTCAAGGTATTTCTTCAGGTAAATATCACAGTTATGCTGTGTTCATCTTGCTGCCCTAATGGGGACCAAAACTTTCCTGGAGGAAAACAGTTGCCTGTGAGGTTTGGCTCTTTAAATCAGTGTCAGATTTGTTTCGTGACTTCCACTATTACCTGTGGGTCGATATAACCCCTGATTACCTAATCGAGGGCCTTCTTGAGTTTTCCTTTTTTTTTTTTTTTTGGGAGGTGGTGTTGGGGAGGTGAGTGATAAATTACCACCTGCCTTTACCAACACTTCCTCTGCCTTTGTACCTAGACAGGATACACCTTTTGGACAGCTGATTGTCTCTTCTCACAAGAAGAAGGGCAAACTCCTTGAGGATAAATTTTTATTTATTTTATTTCTTTATGGCGGCCACTTATTGCTAGCACTTAGAATAGTGTCCAGCAGGAGGTAAGAACTCAGAAGACTGCCAGCCAGAACCATCCTTTTGCCACCTTGTCATCCTTGGGTGGAATATCTTAAAAGAAAGCAACATAATTATTCATGTTGTGTAAGAGTGGCATCTTCCAGAGTGTGCGGGGGTACTGTTGGGTGGCAGAGGAACAGGTATCTTACTGCCCCCTCCCTCAGTGTCGTGCCTGGCTTCCAGCTCTTTGGCACCTCACCCTGGATTTCAGCTCACAGCCACTTTGTAGCCATGTGCCAGGAATGAGATTTTCTTTTGCCACCTGTGGGGCCTCTTGACGGTGTGAGTCATCGAAAGGACACAAACACTGGGATTAGATCTGAATCCCATTTCTTTTGTCACTTTTTAGCTCTGTGTCGTTGATCCTGAAGTTGAGGCATACATGCATTTCTCAATCTGCGGGATGGGAAGAGGGACGCCAGAAGGAGTGTTTCTGATGATTTTTGAGATAACGAATTTAGGACAATTCCTGGGAGGTCATAAATACTCTGGGGGACACAATTCCCCAGGGATCCCTCACGTCTCTGCATGTCTTACGAGAAGGGCACGAATTGTCCTTTTTTCCTGGACTACCCTTTTGAGGGTGTTTGTATAGCTCTCATCCTTGGTGGGTAGATGTAGTGTCTCCCAATAGAGCAAAGGGTGGGGCAGCTTTGTTTGTGGCCCTGGAGAAAGATCTGAGTTTCCTAAGCTTGAGGTTCCTCAACGGTGACACAACTCACTCTGTTGGTAACGTCCAGCTGGTCTCTCCTCATGGCCTCTGTGGGGTCTCAGGGACAAAGAGCTGAAGTGGATGTGTCGCTCTTGCTGCTTGCTGTGCTGTGAATCATGAAATCCTTTGTCTCTGACCCAGGGGGTCTCATGTCTCCTGCCAGCATCCATGAAACTGTAACAGGCTCGCTTGGTAGCTTGCAGATGGGATCAAATCTCAGGCCCTTCACAGGTCTTGACAATGCTAAATGTATCACCACGTCTGCTTTGTTTTGTTTGCCTCATGCAACGGCAAGCTTTCGGAAGGCAGAGACCATATTGTTCATTTTAGTGTCTCTAATCCTGCTACAGAATAGGCTCACAGTACATTCTTGATTTACCTGAACTGAACTGGACCAGCTAATCTTCAGCTCAGTTTTTTTTTTTTATGAATTAACTCAAACTCTGCAACCGCTGAGGCACAGCCAGTAGAAAGAGAGGACATTGGAAGTGGGCTGATAGGGAGGAAAGGAAACAGCCCCAACATCTTAATTCTTTTGCCATGTTTCACCTATTGTTTCCTCTGGAACCATTTCTTTTCATGACAAAATATCCCTGACCAATGTCCTCTCCAGAAATGCATGGAAAAATGACCAGCAATCATTACACATGGTACAGAGTAAGTGTATTCCAGTGGGTGGGTACAGGGCATAACTAGCAAAAAAGTCCCAGCAAAAGTCTAAGGAGATCCTCTCCCGTACGTGGCAGGGAGAATTCCACCCTTCCTCCCATGAGCAGGGGCAGTGGGGATGACAAGAGGCAGGTTGCAGGAGAGATTCTTCCGTGGGAGAGGAGAGCTGGTCACAGAGCTGCCTGGCAGCAGACCCGTCAGGCCGGGGGAGGAGAATTTCTGACACTGGATACGGCTCTCGGATCTGCAGCACCTTCCCAAAGCAGCGAGGGAATTGGCACCAGCTGAGTATCTCTAAACAGGACCGCAGTGGCTGTGGTCATCCTCCTTGCCCCAGTTCTAGTTCTGCATGGCTTCAATCCTGTCCCCTTAGTTACCAGTCCCTCAGTCCTAGAAGTGAAACGAACTCCTATGCATCCCTCAGAACCCAGGGCCCTGTGCGACAATTTGTCTGAGTCTGTGGGGCTGTGTCCCTGGGCAGGAGGCAGAATATGCTGTGTTTCCTTAATCAATGTGCCTGTCGTTTATCAAAGATGGCTAGACTGTGCTAACATTTGCACTGACTATGTTTCGTATGTTCTACATTCTTGATGCCTTGGCACTTGGAGCCGGCTGACTGGGGTGGGAATTAGGGTTAGCTAATCCCTAGAGATGGCATTCAACTTGCCTGGGAGAAAACCTTTCTTATGCAAACAAACTGATCCAAAGCTGCTATACTCTGGGCTAATTACTAATACTCCCCTGCCCTAACGTCCCAGGGCCAGGTACCGGACAACTCAGGACAGCCTCTCTAGCCTAGGGCCCGCTGAAATTATTCCAGTTTATCTGCCTTGTCCATTCCTTCTGGTGAAACTACAAGAAAGACTCTTGTCCACGCTTTCTTTCTCCTTGCACCTTCTGCCTCCTGACCCTCCCTGGTTCTTCCCTGTGTGGCACGGCTGCCCTCTTCTCTGGGAACTGTGAGCAACAGGCTATCTCTTCAATGGCAGTCAGCTTCTGGTCTGTTGCCCTCGTGAAGAACCTGAAGAAGAACAAAATCTACACTTTGAAATAGTGTTGCCCTCTGCACTGCATAGAAGATAAGTTTGTGTTATGGCTCAAGGGAGAACTTTTCTTGTACTTTGTTACAGAAAATACATTTAGGACTTTGTTCTGATTTCCGGTAGGAAGCTACAGGAAAAGAGCAGGGTGCTTTCAAGTTTTGCCCACCCAGAGTGGCATGGTTGCGAGAACGATGAACCTCCCACAGCCTGGACTCCTGTACACTGTGAGAGACTGAGTCAGAGCTACGCGGATTGACTTGGAAAGATTTTCCTCAGGCCTTATGGGGAGAGAAAGTGAAATGCAGAGATGTCGTTGTAATATGATCCTGTGTTGGTAGAAATCAAAGAATAACAGAAATGACAGATCTGTATACATACATGTCTGTTGTCCGTGTGCAGTAATACGAGCACGAGGAAGAACGGGGAAGAACGCAAGCTGTGTTATTAATATGAGTTAATATGGGCAGGTGAGCTGATGGGAAGCAGGGAGAAGAGGGGAGAGAAGCCAAGGGGAAAAAGACTGTACGTACAACCCCATGTCTACATGATCACCCGAACATTATATTAAATTACATATGTGCATGCATCTGTATAAATGCATTCCTTAAAGTTTGATAATTTTGTGGCTCTGCTTTGTAGCAGAATTACGTTCTATGACTCAAGACATTTTAATATCGTTTTTCTGTGATTTAAATTCTGTGATTCAAATTCTGTGATTTGAATTTAAATCGGGGGAAGAGACAGAATCTGCCCATCCTCCATCTGCCTGTTGAGCTCACGTGAGCAGAATCACTGGGTTTTGATGTACCCGAGGCAGGTAGATGTGGGTAGACTTGAATCGGCCTTCCCATTCATGTCTCTGATTTGTGGGACAAGCAGGATGGAAAGAAGCAGCCAGCTGCCTCTGTGGGATGGTGAAGCCTGTCTCTCTAGACAGAATGAACGAATTCTGTTCCTCTGGTCACAGCCCACCACAGACTCACCAGCTCATGGCCCTGCGGTCACTTGGGCCAGACAAAAGCAAGTTCTTTTCTCACAGCGCAGGGCCTCCTGCCCTGCAAACTTAGCCCTTTCTGCTGGGTGTTACTAAGCTGGGAGTCTAAATATGGCACAAGGCAGTTTGATGGAAATCATTTCCAGTAAAAGAGGATGTTTCCTCAGCAGTTTTCAAGCTGGCGCTGACTCAAGCATCCTCGAGGGAGCCCATTTAACTGGTCATTAGGGAGGCAGCAAAAAGGCATTGAGGAATTCTGTAACAAGATGCGTATCCTGTGTGGAAGACCTCCTGGGACTCCCTGACCATTGGCTCCCCGTGCCTGCTGCCCAGGTTTTATTGATGTAGCTGAAAAGTCTTTTCTGCTGCTAATCTGTTACTTGTGCATGGTTTTAAAGATGCCAGTTCCAGATTTGTGAGCAACAGCTCCGAAGGTGAAGCGGAGCCCTCAGACAGTTATTAGATGTTTAGAGCTGATTAACACCCCTTCAGTCCATCCTCAGAGGCAGAGAAGGGAATCAAGGCCCC
Organism: Rhinolophus hipposideros; assembly: GCF_964194185.1. Taxonomy (NCBI): domain Eukaryota; kingdom Metazoa; phylum Chordata; class Mammalia; order Chiroptera; family Rhinolophidae; genus Rhinolophus; species Rhinolophus hipposideros. The sequence goes on along the minus strand of NC_138048.1, from coordinate 102,745,621 downwards.
AAAAGGAGAGAGGAAAGTTTATGCTGAGTTTTTTTAGGCAAAATATTTACACTGTCTTAAAGGCAACAGACACACTTATTTACAAACTTAAAATTTTGAAAACCAGAATATAAACAGACTGAGGATTTTTTCACATGGACTCTACAGTACAAAAATAGTTTGCTTGAGGAGTATTTTGGGTCTGTGTGCTATGGAAATAAAAAAGATCCTTCTGAGAGTAAGTAAAAGTGTCACAAGTCTTCAAGGATAGTAGGTATAGACTGATGGTATCTGAAGCAGCTGCAGATGATAAAGAGATCAGTTATCTGACTAGCAATAGTGTCTTTGGGATTGAGGATCGTTCGACACCTAGCAGGGCTCCAGTGGCAGGTCCAGTAGACTAAGGGTTAAATTTTAAAAATGAAGCATGGATTCCTAGACTCTTTAGAGCTGGAAGTCTATTCTATTAAGGTTCATTCCTGTTGCCAAACATTCATTTTTTTCGACCCTATTATTGATGGAGATCTTTTGGGAAGCGTTTCAAATAACTTGAATGGCAAGAATGAGAAAATATATTTTAAAAATGGAAGCTATGCTAAAAATGTATTTTTAAAAAAGATCAGAACAAAAGCACAGTTACTTAACCAAGGGACAACACAACTAACCACAGATGCTTAGTTCTCAGCAAACTTTTGAACATGTATCATCAAGGAATGTGTGCTGGGCATAGACTAAGGGGTCAGAACCTTTAATTTAATTTTTAAGTCTAGAAATTTCCTCCAAGGACATAGGAATTTGTCAAGTTTGGTAATGTGGGCTTACTTTTTAAAAAAGTCATTTGAAACATTTCTTCTTAAAAACAGAACTATTTTTAGACACAACCAATTGCCATGGGCAGTGAAAGTGTTGCTTGCCCATCTTTGGGCCAGTTGTTCTTTTCACACTTTAGTTTTGGACTCTGTTTCAGTTTTAAAGGGATAGACCTTAAATAAGAAAATAATACAATAAAATAAAATAAAAAAGAGGGATAACTCTTTGCTTCTCCCGTTGGAGGTAAAGGTCAGGGCTCCTTGTAATTAATACTTTCTGCACATGGTACTGTGGCCCCTTGAGATGTGAGAAGATTGATGTAGAGGAAAGAAAAGCTGGTGAATCCACCCTATTGAAGGGAATCCAGCTCCAGAGACAAAGGCCCCAGGCCCAGGCTAAGCTGGTGGCCTCCATGAGGGCCTCCCTTGGAATTCTTGTGCATTTACTTTCCACAGTCTCAGAGAAGCCGTTAGCAGGCCACCCTGGTTTGAGGGGTCCCAGCCACTTCTGTGACAGCCATGGTCCTGAGTTTGGCATTCCATGAAATCATATAAAGTGATTCCTATGGACAAGATGATAGGCTAGCTGGAAACACATGTTGAACAGAGGCCGGCCTTGGCTTCTCTCAGCTAGAGGTTTGTCATAAGCAGTGGAGGGCACAGCAGGATTCTGCTCCTTTGTGCTGGCCTGAGGTTTACCGTGGTGATGGCATTCCTATGAATATGGAATCAAACATTGGAAGCTTTGTAAGCAGGAGTGGGCTGGTTATATGTTTCAGGTGTCCTTGGTGCTTCACTATGTGATGTTAAAATATTGGGTAGAAAATGGTAAGTTTAAGTCTCTTGTCTCAAAACATACCTTTTGAACTCTTGACTCAAATGTTTGGTGTAATGGAAACAGAGAGCATGGTTCACTTCCTTCCTTTTCTCTTTTCACCCCTTCTCCTCTCCTCCTCCTCCAGGTCTCCCTCCTCTTCTTTTCTTCTTTCTTTCTTCCTCAGTAGTGGACACATCCAATCAGCAGGTATTTCTTGTTTGTTTTAATTTGTTTTTCAATTGCAGTTGACATACGATATTATATTAGTTTCCTGTGTACAACATAGTGATAAGCCATTTGTATAACTTACCATTACCCCTTAAGTCTAGTACCCATCTGACACTGTACACAGTTATTACAATATTATTGACTATTTCCCATACTGTATTTTACATCCACATGACTGTTTTTATAACTGGCAGTTTGTATTTCTTAATCCCTTCAACTTTTTCACTCAACGCCCCACTCCCATCTGGCAACCTTCAGCAGATGTTTCTTGAATGTCCTCTGTTGTGTCACACACGGTCCAGGCATTGAGGGTCCAGCAGTAGACAGAGCAGACAAGCTCTTGGTCCTGTGTGGCTTGCACTCCAGTGAAAGGTCAGGCTTATGGAGTGAGACACACGGAGGACGCTTAAGGTAGTTTTGATATAAGGCACTGTAAAGGAACTATTACAGACTGCCTTTGAATTAAAAACAAATAAAGATGGTCAGTTACTGGCTTTCAAGAAATGTCAAAATCGTTGGTTAAGACTTCCCTTTTTTGCTCTTGATACAATCAGAATCTCCCTGATGCCACTTTGTCTTGTTTAATCATCACACGTGGTTTTCTCCCACGTTGGGAGGATATGGTACATACTGCTAATTCCTTTAGAAATATACAACTACAGTGAAGAGATCCACAGATAGGTGTGTACCATCCAGACTCTTCACCCAAGAAAAACATGTAAAGACCAAGTGTCATGAATGTTTGGCTTTGACACAAAGGACAAATATTCTCTCTGAGTTGTGTGGTGTGCACTTCCATTTCTATCTCGAGGTAGAGATATCTGATCCTAGCACCTAACAAGGAAAAATACAAAGCAATTGTTTATAGAACTAGTACTAATGTAAGATATAATGATATGACATAATACTAATATATTCACTTTTAAACTATTACTGTTAGCACAGCTTATAAACATTGACCTTATAATATATAGGTCAGAAAGCACTCAAATCTTTATTGTTTTTTGAGTAAAACACTCAAAAATCTAAGATCATTCTTCTTGTTTTCGATTACCGTGTTTCCCTGAAAATAAGATCGGTCTTATATTAATTTTTGCTTCAAAAGACACATTAGGGCTTATGTTCAGGGCATGTCCTCCTGAAAGATCATGCGAGGGCTTATTTTCTGGTTAGGCCTTATTTTCGGGGAAACACGGTATTAGCACTCACGTTTTGTAGCTGACGCTGCTCCACGTGACTGAGCAGAAGGGGACACTGAGGATAGGAGAGTACAATCCTTTAGAGGGAGCAATGCAGTCACCTAGAAGAGGGAGGAATGCTAGCACCTTCCAGAGGAGGAGGCATTCCCAGTCCTATAAAAGCCAACTTGTAAGAGAGATTTTGGCATGTCGGGCCAGGGAGGTTCATGGGGAGTTCTCTCAGCCTCAGTTCCTGATCTTCCAGGCTCTTGAAAGCTTAACAGTACTATACAGAAAGCTATCTGGTGCACGGAAATAACTCAGGAAGTGGTGATTATCATTATTAAAAGTAAAATTATAAACAAAAATGGATAATGTGACTTATTGCTTCGGGACTACGTTTTTAAAAATATCAGTTGAGGTAATAATGGAAAGGCAATGGTACAAGGCCCTGGAATGTCAAACATGTCCCATCTGCCATGCTTTAGTGCCACCTCGTCACTTCCACCCTTCAAAGTGCTAATGGTTCCTTCACATGTCAGGTAAGGATGCCAATATTTTATGCCAATATTGCTTCTTATGCCAATAAGGATGCCAATATGCTTGTATTTTATTTTAAAGGTGGAGAGCACGAAGGATGTGACAGGCAAGTTTTCAGTTTCAAGATTGATGACAAATTTGTTTAGTGAAAAGGTCTGGGGACTCTTTATGGAGCTGAAAACAATAGCACTATTGAACAACAGTAGCATATTCCCTGTAGGAAACATCTATAGTCTAGAATAGCAAAATTCTTGCCTGAATTTTCTAAGTGCGGAGTTTAAGATGATGAGAACTTAGTCCACGAATCAGCAGACATGTCTTGAATAGCACAGTACCTGCATGGGTTCCAGAGCTCTGATCTGAAACATCACATCCTCAGCGTTGTGTGTTCAATGAATTTTTTATAGTTGGCACCAGCCAGAGGAAGGTTGCAGGTAAAAGGCAGGACTAGTCATGGCACTCGTGGTGTAGAAACTGAGAATTCCTGGAAATGATCTAAGTGTACTTCTTAGAAGCAACACAAAGGTGACTTCAACAACTGCCATGGGTAGCACTTTATAGAGTCCACAACCAGTTTGCCCTGTTGGATTCTTGACATCAAGAGGGAGCCTTTGTCATCCCATCTTGCAGGTCATACATCTGAGGTTCCGAAATATGCCCATGTAGGAGCTACACCCCACCTCTATGTAGGTCTGTGGACTCCAAATCTGGTGCTCTTAGCCCCAAGCGGCTGCAAGTGTTATGGGACGCCAAAGAAGTGATTCTGATCTCTGCCGTATCGTTTCTATCTCTCATTGGGAAATCCTAGACACTTGCTGTCTCTCAAGGTTTTGAGAACCTGAATGATAAATGCCGTGCGATTGCCAAGTGATGAGTATCTTCCTTACCTACAACGCTTTGTGTTACAAGCCTGATGTAAAGAAATGCTGGTGGACTGTGTCCTATACATCTAATACAGAATGGATAACGGTTATAAACACACGTCCATCGGCTTGGACTTGTCCCAGGCGTTCTCTGCGATGTGCTCGTCGAGGTGCTTTGATAGAGTGAAATCCTCTAGCATGCCCTGGGATTTTGCCAGCCTTAGTCCAAGTAGAGAAGCCTGCAGAGCCACCCAGAGGGGCCCGTGGAGGGAAAGGCATGGTGAGACCCCTACATAGTGACTAGGGGGAAAGGGTGATTGGAGAACACAGCATCCAGAGACTGAAAAAGCTCAAGTGCATTTAAAAAAGTATGTAAAGCCATAGGGTGTGGGACATCTGCCTGTGTGCGTAAAATACTTTATAAACATTTGTATGTATGACTGTTAATTATTGAACCTGAATTGAAATCTGTAGATAACAACTGGAAAATCCAGTCTTGTTTCCATACCTGCTGTTACATAACCTTGATAAGAATGGAAATTGAAGTGCAAAGCACCTTCTCTATAACAGGTACTTTGGATACAGCACCTCATTTAATCCTCATGGCAACTCAATGAAATAGCTATTTTTATAGACATTTCACAGATGAGGAAACTGAGTTCAGAGAGGTTAAGGAATGTGACAATGGCTGTACAGCTATTACATGGCAAAGCTGACTTAAAGGAAAGCTGTGTGTAGCCCATCACAGTTCTCGCGTGCCACCTTCCCCACCAGGCATTTGTATGCTTCCTGTCTCTGAGAGGGAGGTTGCATTTTCTAACAGGGGCTCACCCTTAGTCAATGTTTTCTGAAAAATGGCAATTTATGGGAAAGCATATGTTTGCATATAGTTTAAGACATGATCGTATCTTGAAATAAAACTGCCAAATGTGTAAAGCAGTGATTTCTGTCGACATCAATTCAAATTATTTTTCAGGCAGGGATTCTGTACCCCTAAATGGTTCCATAAATTCCCCCAACACAAAACAAGAAGTGACTTACTGGACCTCAGCATAAATGGCTTTTCACTTATTCTTATAAAATAGCATCTTGTGAGAAAGTGCACTGTTATTTAGTATAAAATATTAAAGTCACTTCATTTTGCAATGGGTGACATTTTAGAATTTTCCAATAAAGAATCGATGGTTTTCACACTAGGATTCTCATTTTAAGTAGCCATCATCAATTTTTTTCTTACTTTAAAAGTTTGTTAATGGAAAGTGTTGATCAAGTTGTAGGAAGTTGATAACATATTGGGAGAGAAGAGGGATTTGTGGGAAAATAAAATAGCTATATATTATTGATTTTTTTCACTTTGAGAAAATTCTTGACAGAAAAAAAAAAGCCCTGGTTGATAAGTGCATTTTTTTTTCCACTTTAAGGTTGGATTATACATAAGGAGGTTAGGAAGTAAGAGCTTTGAAGGGGCATATGTGGAGCATGTAGCCCTCACATTGTGGTTTACACCCCCAATATTCTCGAAAATGGTTGTTACATGTCTTCTACCCAATTATTGAAGTAGATGAGTCTTTGCAACTTAAGTTGTCCTAACTACAGAATAAAGTCAGTAATTAGTTTATTCTAACTTTACCTCATATTAAGACTAAATAACTTTCAAAAAACATAGCAACCAGTGTGATACGTCTGCCATGGCTTTTGCTCACTAGTATTTCAGAAATTAGAATTTAAACAATGGCCAACCATCTATAACTTGCATTTAAGCAGTTTCTAAATATTTCTTAATGAATAAAAGTGATGAAAATTCTACCCTCCACAAATTCACAGTGACAGGCAGCCGTGGGGGATGCCAGCATGGCTTAGCCCGTTCTGGAAATGGTGTGGAAGGAGCGCTCAGAGAGGTGCACGCTTCCTGTTCTTACTTCATTCAGGCTCATCTTTTGTCAAATGCTCATTGTTGGTACTAACTAACCAGGTTAAAAATCATCGGTGCTGGAAACTTGTCCTTGCCATGTCAAGACCGTCCATGGAAGAAAGTCTGTCCATAAAGAGTCACTCACTCGTGTATTCTTTGTTACTTCATTTACCTGAAGCAGCAAGTGAAACGAGTTAGTATGATTCCAACTCTGTGACATTCTGGAAAAGGCAAAATGATGGAGATAATAACAGTATCAGTGGGGGTGGGAAGGGGTGGATGTAACAGGGAGAGGTGAACATGCAGAGCACAAAGGATTTTAATAAGGGCAGTGAGATTACTCTGTGTGATATTATAATGATCAGTAAACATTTGTCCAAACCCACAGAATGTACAATACCCAGAGTGAACCCTAATATGAACTGTGGACTTTGGACAATTATGATGTATCTGTGTTGGTTCATCCACGGTAACAAATGTGCCATTTTAGTGAGTGGCATTGGTAATGGGGATGGCAATGCATGGGGGCGGGGGCAGGCCGTCTATGGGAAATCTCTTTATCTTCCTCTCCATTTTGTGGTAAACCTGAAACTGTTCTAAAAACAGTCTTTAAAAAGAGTTAGTGAAACAGGTGTTGATTATCTCCTTTACCCAAACGGAGGGCTGCTGCCTAAAAATGGAGAACTTCTCCCTGGCTGTTACCACGTGCGTTGTTGTTCTTTGCAGAGCTGTGCTGGCTCATTTAGGTTTGAGGGCACCTGCCATATACGCTAGGGGAATGATGTTGTCTATTCTCAGACACATACTAAAAAAAGCATTGTGACTGCAAAGAAACTGATTTCTTAAAAAAAAATACATATGAATAACCATCAGCAATAGGAAAGTCATCACCCTTGAATTAGAAAATTAAAATAGTAAGTTTGTTTGGTTCCATGTTATTTGCCTGAAGCATGGAAAGGCAAAGGCTTATGGCATATCTTCTAATCAACTTTTCTATGTTCAAAGGAGGAAATATGTATAAAACATGCTTCACATGTGTGGACAGAAGTCCTTGTAGCAGAGGACACACATTCATTCATCTATCCACACATTGTTATCTCATACGTTTTATTCATCAGGCACTGTTCTAGGCTTTGCAGATAGAGTGGCAAACCAGATGGATGGGACCCCTGCTGCTCTGAGTGACATTTCCATAGCAGGACACAGATGTGGTCATGTAGACAAAGAAGAATGGTACAGTTAGATGAGGACTATGCAGAGATTTGCAAAGATGGGGAAAGGACTGGGGTCTCTTAAGTCTGTGAGTTTAGGAAACACCTCTGAGGAGATGAGGTTTAAACTGAACCCTGAGTAGAATTGCCAGATGTAGCAAATATAAACACACAACTCCCAGTTAAGTTTGATTTTCAGATAAATGAATAATATTTCTTTTTTCTGCAAATATTCGTAATTATGTGAATAATATTTTAGCATAAGTATGTTCCGTGAGATATTTTATCTCACATTTTACCTGGCAACGCGAACCCTGAAGAAACCTGGAGGAGTCATTCCTAGAAGGTCAAGAGGAAGAATTTTTATGCTGCAGGCAGAGGGGCAAAGCTGGACAGTAGTTCCCGGGGAAAAGGCGAGGAGAGGAACTTCTGTGGAGAGGCAGTGTGGCTACTGGTCAGGAGCTGGGGCAGTGGAGACAGATTGCCTAGATCCGAATTCTGTCCCCATTCTTTACTCACCATGTGGTCCCTGGGTCAAATCACATGACCTCTTTGTCCCAGTTTACAATTTGAAAAGTAGGAATAATAACAGTACCTATCTTATAGGGTCTGAACGAGGATTAACCCAGCTAAATACAGGTAAACAACACGTACCATCTAAGGATTCGCTGCTATAATAATTTTTGGGGTGGATATAGGCAACTCACCATGACATGTTCCCCTTGTACCTAGGGGTACGTTTAGTATAAAGTAATCCACGCACATCAAACATTGTCTTTGCTTCAGAAATCTGACAATATTGAACCCATCCGTTCCTTTGACAAAACAAAACGTGTACCTCACAAACACCGGTGACAGCCGGCAGTTGTACCCAGGTACCCAGCTGAGTATCTGTTTTAAGAGCTCCATCTGAAATCTTTCCTCACTCACTGCCAGAGCTCCTAATTATCTTAACAGCTCCGGCATGGATCATGTCACTTAACAAGGGAACCCGCTAAAACGTCTTTCTCTCTCCAACTGGTCCTAATATTTTGTAGCCATTTCCAATGCAGAGAGGTTTCATATTTTTTTAAAAAACTACTATCTGAAACAACTCTTCCTGGATCTACAAATAACGAGGTTACTTGACATGGTACTTATAACAAGGGCATTTCAAATAATGTCGACTCAAATGTCCTGGAATCTCTCTAGCGTAAGTGCTCCCTTTGGGCCTTCAGTGCACCAAGGCCAGCTCCACTCCCTGCTGTGGCATGGCCGCCATGCTCAGATGAGGGTGGGAGATGCCACATTTTACAGAAGTCACGAGGACATTGGCTTCACCTGTCTGTGTCAAGCAAACCAACTGGTAATGACAACAGCTTTAAGGAGCAGGTCGGGTGGGTGACTGAGGGCCCGGACTCTGATTTCTCACTAGCTGTGTGGAATCATCCATCTTCCTCACCCCTCTATACTTCAGTTCTTTCAATGGCAACATAGAGATAACGTTCTATAGAGTTCTTGTGAGGGTCGCGAATTCACATGAGCAAAACAGCTCTTAGAACTGTCAGTCACATAGTAAATCCTGCATGGATATATTTATAACATAAAGACACATGTCATATCACTCCGTATAAAATACAACCATTACTGTTATTTCATTGGTGTTGGGTTGCCTATGCACCCCAAAATTCCCAGATGTAGCTCAGAGATGATGGGGAACCTTGCTGTAGGAGTACATTGTTACAGCCAGTGGCTAAATGAATTTTAAGAACACATGTAAGCACTGACTATATTATTGTTGTGGTGATTGTTATTAACGTTTTACATAGAAAAACTAATGACCCAGGCTAATTTTTAACCAATAAATGTGATTTAGCGTGTAGATAACAGTAGGACCCTTCAGAACAGTTCCCATTGCCCCTCACAGCTTTGATATCTGTTTACTCACCTGTGGAGTCAGGGACCCAACTCGTGAACTCATGAATATTTTGGCACCAAAAGTGAGGAATGAATTGAATTAACCAATGAAGCATTATTATCCTGAGTCAAAATCAAGGGTTACATTTAAAGCACCAGAACTGATTTTAGAATACATTACCAAGTGGTCTCTAATGCCACTGTATAAGAAATTTTAAAGACTGTTTTGAGCGATGGCTACAATTTTAGAATACACGTTCCTATGACCACTTTGAAGGGTGAACAATGATTATCATCCTCGAGGTCTACACTTGATGTTTTTTATAGCCTGGCTACTCACAGGGTGTCCCAGTGGATCAGCTACACCTAATATATTGGCAGGGTCTGGGAGGCTGTCAGAAATGCAGAATCTCAGGTACCTCTCCAGACCTGCTGCATCAGAGTTTGCATTTTTTAAAAAAAATTGGTTTCAGGTGTACAAAACAATGTAATAGTTAGACATTTATACCCCTCACAAAGTGATAACTCCCCTCTCCTAATCTACTACCCCTCTGACATCACACAAAGCCGTTATATTTCCACTGTCTCTATTCCTTATGCTGTACTCCACTTCTTGTGAATATATATAGAATTATAGTTGACATTCATTTGAACAAGCTCCCTGAGAGATTCGCGTGCATGTTAAGGTTTGAAAGGCGCTGTTTCACAGTCTCTCTACATTCGTGTCACTCCCTATGAAGCCCTTCTTCTTACTTGTAAAAGTTTGAGGTCATTACACTCATTACAGCATAATGTAATTCTTAACTGTACATGCTAACGGCAGCGTGATTCATTGGCCCACTTACCATCGGCCCAGGTAGCTGGAATTTTAACTGACTCCTCTGGTGTTTATCTTATATAACTTGAGACACCAAATGACCACAGGGGTTACCACTTTTCCACTATGAAAAGCCACTATCGGAATATGTCCTAGTTAAGGCAAATACCGTGTTTCCCCGAAAATAAGTCCTACCCGGACCATCAGCTCTAACGCGTCTTTTGGAGCAAAAATTAATATAAGACCCAGTCTTATTTTACTATAAGACCAAGTGTAATATAATATAATATAATATAATATAATATAATATAATATAATATAATATAATATAATATAACATAACATAACATAACATAACATAACATAATATACCGGGTTTTATATTAATTTTTGCTCCAAAAGATGCATTAGAACTGATTGTCTGGCTAGGTCTTATTTTTGGGGAAACACGGTAATTGGTACTGGTAACAACCTTTGGGGTTTGGTAATGACTGCCGAGGGTCATAAATGTCCTGCTCGCTTGTGCCAAACCTCAAATAAATTAGAACATAGCTCCTCAGTATTACTTCGTCTGTGGACACTTTATAGTTTAACCTATCACACTAAACAATTCTACCAAAAAAGGCCACAGCTCGTCTACCCAAAAATATTCCAGTGAAGGCATTTCTCCATGGAAGGAGGGTGGAGAATGTGTCATTTGTATTAACCAGTTGAGGTACAAACCACCCTTTGCTCAGTGGCAGTGCCACAAAGTATTTGGAGATCTGCCTCCACCCACAAACTACTTAATGGGAAAAAAGTCATTTGCTGCCAGCCCACTGTCTGATTCTGAATTTTTATGGCTGCCTTTCTCTGCATGGCAATCTCGGTCTCAATGTGGACCCAGTTTCATTCCTTTGCCTCTTTGTTCCTCTCAACCAAAGCACACACGAAGCTGGACCTTCGAGCGCTTGAGGCCAGTGTGTCCATTTTGATTGAATGATCTACACTATGTCACTGCACTCTGTGGATGTTTCTTCTTAGTTCTTAGAAGACATCTGAGTCCTGTCTCTGAGAACTGGAATGGCTCCTTGCCACCCTGGGAGTGAGTTTTTGCCTTTCTTGCTGACATTTTAAGTAGACCGCTGGGTGTGGGCTGCCATTCCATTTCCCAAAATGCTCGGTGCAATTACACTAAAATATTACAAAGCCTGTTTGTGGAAAGAGTGAGGGTTTTGGCTCTAGAGTCTAAACCTCTCAGGAGGACAGCATGAGACAGAGTGGTGAACAAAAGCACTGGCCTGTTGGAGGGATTGTGGGTAAGTCCTTGGAGGTCCTGTCAGCCTGGTCAATTCCTGTCAGTGCCTGGATAGCCCCACGAGTTTCCAGGACTGGTCCTTCTCCCGAGGAGGTCCACACCATGTGGACAGAGTTTCCCAGAAAGAGATGGAGGGAGAAGTCAGGAGAGGTTGACTTTTATTTCGTAGCAGTGCTTTGGCAGAATTCTCATTCACAATGACTCTTTCTCATTCTACCACCATGATCTTAAATTGCAGTTGAATTTTACAATGGCAGGTTTTCATCTTTTTTTTTTCTTTCTCTCCTACAAATCTGAGTCTATGGCTGAAAGAAGAATGTGACTAGGAGATGTTCTTTTGAGCATAGCTAACATAGGTGATAAGCCCTAGCTTATATGTTTTAGAATTTACCACCCAGGGGTTAAGAACTCAAGGTCCAGGTGTTAGGATTGTTGAATATGATAATCTGTTACATTCTAATCACTTTTCCCCATAATAGTTGAGTCCATTCTAGTGGCCTCTTGTGAGCAAGGAAAAAAATCAAAGTGTAAATCATAGTGTAAAAGTGATGACATCTACAGTTATTGAAAAGCACATTTCTGGAAAGAGTTGAGAAGACCTATATCTGTTACTTTTCAAATTGCTTCCATGCCAGAATATTGTTACTCCAACATAACTGTTTTTGAGGTAAGCTTGGTTCTACTGTGGAAAGGAAAGATAACTTGAATCATATGGTGAGATTTCACCCAGAGTGTAGCCCTGCCTGAGAGAGTGAAGAGTTCTGGAGAAGGACCCAAGTTTACTACCATCAAAGGGAGATGGGGGCTTCTAGGTAATGAGGAAACATCTGCAGATGTGGATGTTGGCATCAAGGAAAGGAAACGATTTGGTTCAAAATTAATAGGGCAACTGGCTGAAATGCAGATTCAAACTACACTGAGTTGCCATGTCTCAGCTATGGGATGGAAAACATAAAAATGTTTGACGACCTCCTCTGATGGTGAGGCTGTGGGGCCAGGGCACCTCATGCACTGCTGGTCGGAATGGAATGCGACATAACACTCATAGATGGAACTTTGGCAGCAGCTAGGAAGAATGGACTTGTGCACTTACCCTTTGAGCCAGGAATACCTTATCAGCAAGACAATCCTGAGGCTATCAGCAAGATAGGAAATATTTGTGCTAGATTCTTTATTGAAACATGCTTCTTAATCACAAAAGGCTGAAAACAACCCAGATACCCATTGGTAGGTTTATTGGTTGAATAAACTGCGGTACACCCATACAAAGAAGCAGTTATAAAAAGAAAAGAGAAAGATACACTGCTTCTGGATATAGTTTTACGATGAAGAAGAGTGTGTTTTTTTTTAAAACCCAATAGAATTATATTTTTAAAAGAACTGATAGAATGATATGGGGGAAAAACAGGGACAAAGATGGGCACTAAACATTTCTGAATATGACTTGTTATGTAGATCTGACTTTAGAACCAAGTGAATGTAACTAAATATTACACGCTAAAAATAATATAAAATTCAAAAAGTTCAGAGACACGATGAAACAAATGATCGTAACTCTATGTCAAGAGGATGAAAGAAAAAAAAACGAAAAAAAGTGAATAAAAAAATCACACAAGGGTGGCTGGTTGGCTCAGTGGATAGAGCACAATTCTCATAACACCAAGGTCGCTGATTCAGTTCCCACATGGGCCAGTGAGAAACAATGGCTTGATCTTGGAGCTGAGCCGCTGGTCGGTGGCCAGTTGGCTCAGTAGTTGGAGCGTGGTGCTCATAACACCAAGGTTGCTGGTTCGATTCTCACATGGGCCAGTGAGCTGTGCCCTCCACAACCAAATTGAAAACAACGACTTGACTTGGAGCTGATGGGTCCTGGAAAAACAGTTTCCCAATATTCCCCATTAAATAAGAATCATACAGAAAAAAATCATTTCATGTGACAGCATAGAAATTTAACCGCATACACATTTCATGTGGGATATACCCTAAAGAGTATGCATTAAAAAATTTGAACTGCATTCTGCAGTTTTATTTTTAGTAATAATGTTGGTATTGTTATTGTAAAACAATTATATAGGTAGACATATGGATGTATTTTCAGGTAAGGAAATAATATTGGTAATGACATTAGAAAACTGGATTTTTAGAGATAGAGATACGAAATAAAATCAATAAATCAAGTAAAAATTTGGTACTTTTTTATTTCAAAAATAGCATATGAACCCATGCTCTTTTCCCCCCTCTTTTAAAAAAATGCATGTTGCCTAGCGTCTTCAAACTGGAAACATCTCAGTATCTAGCAACAGCTGAATGGGTAAATGATTTGGCATACCCACACATTGAAATGCTGCTGTAACAAAAGGAATGAACTGGCAGTCCACAAATGACATGGATGAATTTCAAAAACCTTATACTGAGTAAAGGAAGTCACGGACAAAGGTTGCATTCTGTATGACTCCATTCATATCATGTTCTAGAAGAGGAAAAACTCTGATAGAGCATGCATAATTGGTTGCCTGGGGTGGGGAGTGGGAAGGATTGAATGCAGAGGTGCAAGGAAAGTTTCTGGGATGGTGAAAATGTTCTATATTTTAATAAGGGTGTAGGTTTCATGAGGGTATACATTTGTTAAAACTCATCAAACTTTACATTTAAAAGTGTGCGTAATGGTATGTAAATTATACCTCAATACATGTGATACAAACAAAGAGAAGACCTGGAAACCCGAGGCGCAGGGGATTGGGCTAGGAGCTGTGTGCACCCGTCCGGAGCTCCTGCTACAAATCCAGGAAGGGCATTTGTCCAGTCCACAAGTGGGCAAATGAGCAGGTAGTGGGGTCAAGAGTAGCACGCGTGCCCTGCCTGCCATCAAAGGTCAGGTCTGGAGAGTTCTCCAAGTGCTTAAGAATGAGCAATCAGGAAGAAAAGCCACACAAAGCAACAAAAGTCCCATTAAAAATATCGTAAATAAGGGAAATAAAACGTCATGTTAAAAGCATATCTCCGAAAAAGGTTTCCTGCTGGAATTAAAAGACGATGTGAGAAGACCATCTGTTTACTGCACAGGTGATGGGGAGACAAGGTCTCCCTCCACAGGAACTAAGTGCCAAATGGCACTGCCCGGCCGTCTGGCAGGATGAGACGCACCTCAGAGCTTGTCTGGGTAGGACCGTGAAGACCTCTGATGACAAATTAAGGAGTGTGGATTTTTATCTCTCAGGCACTGGAATTTTTCTATTTTTATTTTTTAACCTTTTTTTTAAGCTCAGGAGAGAATACTATTATCAGGCTGTTTCAGCTTTGATTTTAATGGAGGGAGACTCTTCTGGCTATAGTGGTAAGGATGGTCTTATTGAGGGAAAGGTAGAGGCAAGCAGGGCGTTGTCTGGGTGAAACATAATCTTATTCCAAACTGAGACAGTGGCAGTGGCAATGGAAAAGACAGGAAGAACTGGAGGGAAATTTCTGAGGTGGTAATGAAGGCAGCTATTGGCCGATAGGACCCTGTGTAGGGAAGGAATGGGAGGTGAGAGGAGGCAGGAGGAACAAGGAAGGGGTAGGTGAAGAAATGATAGGAATTAAGAGTTCTGGCATTGGGATTCTGGGTCAATGGTGATTCAGTCAACAGAGACTGGAAATAAAGGGAGTTGCAGGTTTGAAAGGAAATAATGTGAACTGGTATACCGTGTTTCCCCAAAAAGACCTGGCTGGACAATCAGGTCTAATGCATCTTTTGGAGCAAAAATTAATATAAGACCGGGTCTTATATAAGACCCGGTAAAATAAGTAAAATAAGCCCAGTATTATATTAATATTGTATTGTATTATATTATATTATAGACCCAGTGTTATATTATGGTAAAAAAAGACTGGGTCTTATATTAATTTTTGCTCCAAAAGACTTAGAGCTGATTGTCTGGCTAGGTCTTATTTTCGGGGAAACACGGTAGAAATATGAGTTTGATTTGCCTGTGGGATACCCAGGAATTGTAAGCTAGTTGTATTATATTAAGCTTTTACTAGCAGCTCTGCTGAGGGAGACGTTATTGGACTTGTGTAAATCCAGGCCTGTATTATAATACTCTGTTTTGTAACAGACTTCCGTAGGTTTGCCAAAAAGTTCATTTAATGTTTTGGTATTTCAAGGAGCAAGATGCAATGAGTGGAATGGCACTCTGGAAAGGGACTTACTTTACATTTCTTAAATCTGCAGGTTTAAAATGTCAAATTCAACTTTATAATGTAATCCTCCAAAGGATAAAGTGCTTACCACGGTATATGCAAAACACTGCACTAAGTGCAATAGGAAGTGCACAAAAGTGTAAGAAATAGGTCTATGTGTAGAAATTAGTCATAGGCACCAACGCAGTGCCCTGCTTTAAGAAAACAATATGGGATTTGTGTCGTCCTGAGACTGATAAGCAATCTGCACACTGAGTTTACACTTTGCACTGATCCAGAAAGTTCCGCGTGGAAGATGCCTCAGAACTTAGTGTTAGCCATGTGGGAGCAGATTCTGCAGAAAGGTTCCAGAACAATGAGCTCAGATTGTTGAAGAGTTCCTCACCGAGATTCCTAAATGTGACTGCGACCCCTCTCTCTGCCCGTCAGCTAAATTCATGCCATCACTTTGCAATTTGTGCTCAGCTGGTGGAAGCTTTGCAGATACGGTAATTAAGTGACTATTGAGGGAATATCCTTTAGGCTTTCTGATGTAGGACTCCTCTCTTAATTGGGAGGCCTTTCTTCGGGAAATCCACTCCTTCAGGATGTGATCAGAGAACCGATTTAGCCCTAATGATATTTAATGGAAGTGGCTGGAATTTAATGGGGATGATAATTTCATGTAATTGGGGGGGCTTCTGATGAGTTAATGCGCCTGAGAGGCACTGCATTTGGGCCTGTGTCTGAGTCAAGCATGTGCTTCCTGTCTGTGTTTCCCCTCCTGCTGCTCTGATGAAGATGAGAGATTCTGGGGAGCCTGGGGAGCTCCTGGCCGCTCTGTGTCCACATCCCTGTGTGGCTGTCTTTCCAGGAGGGAACCCCAGGACAGGTGCTGTTTTTTAGAGAAGGCATCACTCTGATTTAGTGTCAGGCAAAGTCTTAGTCTAAATTTATGTTTTGCTTTTATAACTAAAAACCATAAACCCATTTAAGTGAGTATTTCTTTAAATGGGCCTAGCATAGAGCTTGGCACATAAGTGTGGAATAAACCAATTTTAATTGGAGCTGCCACCTCTAGATTAGGACGCTGTTGGTCCATGGTGGCTACTTTTGTAAATATTGTAATGATAACAGGCTAAAAACAACTCAAACCGGCATACAGCTAATTACACATGCATGCAAGTGTTTTTTCGGGAAATGCTGCACATACCAAAAGGGATTTTCCTTGTGGATCGAGGAGGAAGAGAAGGGATGCTAACATCAGACATTCACTGGGCCCTGACGATGGGCCACTGGCTAGACTAAGTGCAGGACAAGATGGGTCTTAGGTAGGATTTGGTGGAATCTCTAGGGTAATGATTTTGTTCAGTGAATTGCTTATTATCTTTTCCCTGTGAGGAACTATAAAACCCTAGTTTAAAAAATGGGATCCCTACAACATATGAGGTCTCTGGACTACACCTCAGGTCCTGCAAGCTTCCCTCCCACCCTCAGTCACCATGTTGTGTATGGACCCAGCTTCTGCTTGGGGCTTAAAACCAGCCAAACTGTCGTTTCAGAGTTCACTGGGAGGATTTTACTGACCCTCTGTGTCAAGTAAGCTCAGTAATCGCTCCTTCGACAGGTCGATAGTTTACATGGGTGAAATACCCAGGCCTGGGTGACGAAAGCTACTCTACCGAGGCCTGTGGATGGCTGTTGGCTCATGTTAATGCACTTTCACAGGTTAAAGACCCGAATGGAACACTGAACGATGTTAATATGTCTACAAATAATGCCTGGAATTGCTACTTGTCATGTGGTTTTTGGAGTACCAGAGGTACGCAAGACCAACTTGACAAGCGAGGCTTTTCTGGGGCTCAGTGGATGTCATGGCACTTTTTTCTTTCCTATAATTGTGTTTTAGAATGGTTGCTTAAGGTTTTTTATTTGAAGGAGGTATCACTATTTACCAGATTGCTTTTGGGAGTTAGAAGAGATAGTAGTACTTTTGGGAATCTACCTGTTATCATTTGTATTTGATTTTTAATGTGATTTGAAGCCCTAGTTCTGTAAGGACAACATTTCCATGGGAATCATCTAGTTATTGATAAATGTGGGTACCTGCTATCACCGACTGCCATAGACTGAATGTGTCCCCTCAAAATTCATATATTGAAGCCAACCTAATATGATGGTATTTGGACTTGGGGTCTTTTTGGAGGTGATTAGGTCATGAGAGTGAAGCCCTCATGAATGGAATCTGTGTCCTTACAAAACAGACTCCAGGAAGCCCCCTAGCTCTACTGTGCGAAGACACAGTGAGAAGACCACTGTCTATGACCAGACACTGAATCTGCCAGCACCTTGATCTTGAACTTCCCAGCCCCTTGAACTATGATAAACAAAAGTGTGCTGTTTAAGTCATACTGCCTGTGATTTTTGTTATAGCAGCCCAAATAGACCAAGACACTGAGTCAATGAAGATTGTGGTGGTGGTGATAGTGGTGGTGATGCTGATGATGCTCGTGGTGGTGATTATGATGCTGGTGATGCTGGTGATGATGATGGTGATGATGGTGCTGGTGGTGATGATTATAATGCTGGTGATGATGGCGATGCTGGTGATGCTGGTGATGATGGTGTGGTGATGATGGTGATGATGGTGATGATGGTGGTGGTGATGATGGTGATGATGATGATGGTGATGATGGTGATGCTGGTGATGCTGGTGATGATGGTGGTGGTGATGAAGGTGATGATGGTGCTGGTGGTGATGGTGGTGGTGATGATTATAATGCTGGTGATGCTGGTGATGCTGGTGATGCTGGTGATGCTGGTAATGATGGTGATGATGGTGATGATGGTGGTGATGGTGGTGATGATAGTGATTTATTGCATCATCCTCAAGGGGGTAACAATATTCTGTGTAATCACTATATCTGCCCTTAAACTTAAAATCATCTCAGGAAGGCAAGGCACTGATGTTATGATCACAGATACTCATAGAAACTGGTGATTCTCAGGTGGAAGAATTTTACAAGGCATGACTTGTGAGGGGCTTGAAAGTACCTACCCTGTCCCACGTCTTCCACCCTGTGTAAATGACATGGCTCAGCTGGGACTGCAGTAGAGATTCTAACTTTAAAGTAATCTGATATCTGATGGCCCTTTAGGTCAAAATGTTCTCTTCATATTAACAAGTTAACCGTACTATAACTTCCCTGAGAATGGATCAAAGGCCAGGCATATTTTAATGGTAAGACAGGATTCAGGAAAAGGTTTTTGTAGTAAGGGTCAGTATAAATGGATAGTGTATATGCTATTAAATGCTAGAATCAGGTCTCCTATCCATAACCACTACATTTTTGAGAGAAAGGAACTCAAGAGGAGGACTGAAACATGGGAAAAGATGATCTTGTTTGAGATGAAGCATATCAAGAAGAGCATTAGAGAAAACATCAGTTAAAGAGAAGATGTACAGCTGGAAGTATCACATAGCAGGAATGAGATTCTTCTCACACTTGCACACACCTGAGAGAAGAAGGGATGGAGATGGAGAAAGGCACAGATGGGTGGGTATAGCATGGCGGGAAAGAAATGACAGGAAAGCCTTAATTCAGATGGAATGAAAGAGTCATGATTATATCCCATAGTGAGGGAAGGGTGTGTTACAACGCCCCTTGGTATGGGATTGAGTGTGAGATGTGCTGCTCATGAAGCTCTGGGGCCTGGGGACAATTCTGAGATGCTCCACAATCATGACCTAATCACCCCCAATGCTCCATCTCCTAATACCCTCACCTTTGTGGGTAAACATTTCAACATACGAATTTGGGTGACACAAACATTCCGAGCACAGCAGCCCTCCATGAAATTTTAGTACCACAGACAATTGTCTATGAGTTTATATGCTGTATGCATATCTGTGCTTTAGACATAAAAAGAGGACTATGTTTTTGCTCCCGCCCCCCAAGAACCGTGTTTCTCCCTCTTGAGAGTCGAGAAATAAGGGTCCAATTGGGCACACCTGACAGAGGTAGGTGACACGCAGCAGTAAACACCATGGGAGTGGAGAGACAGGGCCGCAGGAGGTGGTAGAGGAAGGAAGGGAGCAGAACTTTCAGTCTTCAGTTCAAAATTCAAATCTAGAACTCATGGAGAAATATCAATGGCTCTGCATCACACTTTGTGTCAGTCAGAAGAACTCCCTTCACTTAAAAAAAGAAAAAGAAAGAAAAAGAAAAGAAAGAAAGAGAAAAAGAAAAAAAGAAAAAGAAAAAAAGAAAAAGAAAAAAAGAGGCTCATTTTCAACAAAACGTTAAAGAACACGGGCAGAAAACCTCCAGCCGCGATGCTCAGGCCACACCCTGAGCCCGTAGATGTTATGACTGTGCATTGGGCCATGGCTGTAGCTTTCAGGATTTGATATGTAACAAGGGACACTCCACCCAACAATAATTATTGACCTTTAATGTCTCGCTGCAGTACACCCAGACTAATTATACTGCACACTTGTGGGCGCCTTCATCCTTTCATTTTTAGCCAGTTTGAAAATGAGGCCCCAAGGGGGTGAGCTGATCCACAAAAAAAGAGAAAAATATTAATCTTCTGACTCTTCAAACATATACTTCTTTTTCTTATGAGGAGGATTTTTGGCTTCACACTTTCGTTGATGTTCTCTTTTCTGCTTGAGGACTGATGGGAGTGCCGAGCAAGATTTTGCAAATCTTCTCTTGTAAGTGTTGACAGAATTTAACAAATTTCTTAGATGGAACCAACTCCTGTCAGGAGGAAGATCTAATTAGATGGCATTGGGATAGAATAGACACAATTCTGAATAATGCATGCTCTGTATTTTTTTTTAAGCAGTAAGAACCCCAAGATATTTTTGCAAGTTTTTGTTTGACTTTTCTTATGATTTCTAGTGATTTCAGAGATTTTTAAGAGGCTAGCTCCTGCTCTTAAAACATTTTCCAAACACAATTTCTCTTTTGCCAGTCTGATGGCATCAAATTGAATGCCTTCAGTTTTTACCTGCGGAGAACCTGTGTTGAAAACTGCAACATAATTTTTAATGCTTTCCATAAATTGATCATAGAATTTCCTATTCTGATTCTATTCCTAGTATCAATTTTTTTTGCAGAGTTGGGTTTGCCTATTTTATCCGAATTGTGGGATATGGAGGAAAGGAAATTAGCCTCGTCCAAGGCGATGACAAATACCTAAAACAGGGACAGAACAGCACAGACAAAATTCTCTGTCCTTGAAGCCTGTCCAGGATTAAACATATAAGACCCTGCATAGAATAGACTTGATTTTTTAAAAAAATTTTTTGCGGGGGAATGAGGTGCCCAAACTTAAGCTATAACAACCATGATGACATAATTCATAGCACAGCTCTGTCTACTCCAGTCAGGTAGAGACTATAGTAATTAAATCCATGCTTGGAACAAAGGCAGCATTTTGGGCAGGCATGTATATTACTACTTAGATAAGAGACTAAGTGTCCGTAATCCCTTTCAAAAGTTGTTGTTTTGTATTTTCATCGGTCAAAATGGCAATCTGGGACAATTAATGGTGGCTTAGAGGTCCATGGACTAAGGTGTGTATAAATTGGTAGCTGGCATTAATTTTGGAAAGGCTCACCAGGAGGTGACTAGATGGCATCTCTGTGTCTGTCAGGTAGAAGGACTGGCCAGACTCCAGGTAATGGGAGGCAGAGACCTCTGAAGCTCCTGGGGATTGTTGTGGGGAAAGTACGCTCTGAAGGGGGTTTGGAGTATGTTTTAAATGGATGCATATGGCACTATTTTTGGTGAAATCATAATATACTAGGAAAAAAAGCCCAGACAATCTTCTGGTGACATAAAATATTTCACCAAATTGAAAAGTTCCTGAAAACCTCATAGCAATTAAAAAAAAAATCTTTTGTTCAATAGCGAGAATGAGGCTGAATTCATCATTGGCTGTGTTCCGTCTGGCAGTTCCATAGTAATTGGGTCTTATCCTGGGGAAATGGTACTGATTTAGACACCTTATAATTTCTCACCAGACATGAGCACATCAAGTGCTGTGCTGAGGTCATGTCCACATTTTATATTTCCACCAGCTCTGAGTTCTTTTAATTCACGGACCGTGCTTAAAGGACTTCAGAACTGGACACACTCTCATGTCTAGGGATTACTATGGAATGAACTTGAGTTGCCAGTATCTGACCTGACACTTATTTTGTCATTCCAGCCTGGTAGAACTTTTACAGTCTTGATTCTTCTCCCCAGCTATCCCTCCCAATGGATTTTTACCTGAAACTATGATTATCATGTCTCCTATATTTTCGTCGAAGTTGATAGTCAATATCTGAACAAATAGCGAGTGTTACGTATTTATAGAATTCTGATAAATGCAACAGACTTGTCCTTGATATACTAACAAAAATATGGAACAGAAATTACTAGAAAGCAGCCATTCATACATTTGTTTACCAAACAGATATTTATTGAGGGCTTAATATATGCCAGGTGCTCTGAGCAAAAACAGATGTGGCCCTCCCCTCATGGAATCTGCTAGGGAGGTGAATGTGAATCAAAGGACACACCCCAGAAGTAAATGAAGATTTACAATTGTGATGGGTGCTGTCAAAGGGTGGGGCCTAGTTTAGTAGGAGACGGGACTAAGTCAGGAGGTCAGGAAGACTCTCCCAAGGAAATGATAACTAAACAGGATTTAAGGGAAGGGAAATCTTCATCAGGGGGGGCTTGTGGGGGCCACAGCTGAAGGCAGGATAGCATGGGAGGAGACAGTTCCAAACAGACCAAGGCCAAGAGAAGGACTTGTGTGAGAGGAGGGAGGAGAGGTGAGGTGGGGCCAGGCTCTCCGGGCCTATTAGGGCTCTGTAAGGATTTGGGACTTTATCAAAGGACAATGAGAAACCAGTGTTTTAGGGAAGGTCATTGTGAAGAAATGAGATTTGTATAAACAAAGATCATACTGTCTATTTGGAGGCCAAGGTGGCTGTTGGGTGGCATTAGGAAGCTCAGTGAGGAGTTGCGTAAGAGGTGGTGGCAGCTTTGGCTGGGGTGGAGGGAAGACAGTCAACGTGAGAGGCATTTATGAATTCTCAATTGGAATAGAATTCAGATAAGTTATTAAAAATGGGTTGTCCTCGTTCACATTTTGACTTAGGTCGACACAGTCGAGAATTTATCATATAAAATCTAAAAATGTAGACCGTGCACTGTTGTGGAAGGAGCTGACCAGGAGTTACCAAGGTTTCTGGCCCTGTTGGTCTGCTTTTTACCTGTGTGACCCTGGGTGAGTCACTTCATCTCTCTGGGCCTCAGTGTCCTTATGCAGTAAAAGAAAAAGTTTCCTCTCCAAGGTCCCTTTCAAACAAAAGACCTTGGGATGCATTATGTGGGCTCTTTCTGCACTTTCTCCAATCACGCAGACTTTCCAAACACTCTTTATCCCATGCCGGGGGCTAAGTATAGGGCAGTTTTTCAACTTCTAAACTTGAAGCTTTTAAAATGTAACAACTTTGCCTGTATACACGTTAAAAACAGGGTATGAGTGGTAATTTGGGTCTTACCCTCAATGCTGTGTAAACTTCTACTTCACTAGATGCAGGACAAATCTGGCAGACATTTGAAACAAAGACACACTGTGCACTCATATGCACCAAAACATATATAAAAGAATGCTGATAGGAGCACAATTTGTAACTGTCAAAAAACCTAGATCAATAGTGCAATGTGTAAACTGTGGCATATCCATACTATGGATACATACATACAATGTTCTATTAACCTTCTACAAAAATGAGAAGGAAAGGACTACTGCTACAAGCAATATCGTTGATGAAGCTCACAGAGTGTTGAGTGAAAGAAGCCCACAAAACGGGGTACGTTCTGCATGATTTCATTTGTGTGAAGTTCAGAGATGGTTACTTCTGTGTGGTGACCAACCAGGGTAGTGTCACGTCCAGGGAAGAGCAGTAGCGCCTGGGATGGGCCCAACAGGCACTGCTGGGGTACTGGGAATACACTCTTCTGATCCGGGTGGAGGTGACATGTGTACTTGCAGGTGTATTTCCTTCACACCTATAGGTATGTCTACTTTAGTAAAAACATTTTCTTATGGAATCAGAGGATTCAGTTCTCACCAATGCCTAGTCACAACACGTGTTCTCTCAATCAGGAATGTACTCAACAATGCAGGATCGTTAGAAACACACCGCAAGTGTGCCAGGCATTTCATTAATAAAAGTGTCATGTTATTCCTTTGCATTTTGTGCTATTTCCAGCATTTGTCAGCTTTTCTATACTCATAATATATAGGGGTGGCTTTACTCACTTCAAATAAATACAGACGGTCCTCAACTTGCGATGGTTTGGCTTAACGATGGTGGGAAGCGACGCATTGAGTAGAAACCATATTTTGAAGTTTGATCTTTTCCTAGACTAGTGACAAGGTTTCACGCTTTCTGGTGATGCTGGACAGTGGCAGCAAGCTACAGCTTCCAGTCAGCCACGTGCTCACGACACTGCGGAATTTATTGTGTGAGACGGTTTTGCCTAACTGGAGGTGAATGTAGTGTTCTGAGCCCATTTAGGGCAGACTCAGCTGAGCTATGACGTTTGGTAGGTTAGGTGTGTTAAATGCATTTTCAATTTATATTTTCAACTTGTGATGGGTTTATCAGGACGTAGCCCCATCATAAGTCAAGGAGCATTTGTATTCACTATCATACCAACACCAAACCCCCAAAAAGGAAAAAAAAACATCAAGTATATTTAGAATTTAAATATAGAGGAGACTGACATGATGAAAGGAACAGAAAGGTGCTTTTATTCAATGGTGTAGACTGTCCAGATATAGAACCAGAGACCTATTTGCCTAAATCACCTGTACCTACAGAGAGCCTCGCATTGCAATCAAAGCAAACGGCTAAGGTGACGCTGTCAGGCCTGCAACCCACCTGTCAGCTGAGTTAGGTTTAATCTCTTTTGAGGGAGGCTGCAGAGAACTTGCTGCATGTTGGGGTTATCACTCTGTGTTTCCCCTGGGTCCTCATTTCATTTCCGACGGTTGTGCAAACATAGTAAGCAAAAACCCTGCCCAACGTGGAATTGTGACCACCGTACTCATGTTTTGCAGTTTCCAAACTGCAATCCTGCCGGGCTTTAATAAAGAGATAACACGATGTCTCAAAAGTGCGGGATGGATCTCTGCAAGGGGGAGCACGGGGCAGACCAGTGGTGCTCTACCAGGGCCCTGTGTCGGAGTCACCCAGGAGTTCTAACCAACACGGATGCCTGGTCCTACCCCTTGCGTGTCCAGTCTCATTGGTTTGGGATGTGACCAGGGAGTCAGGAGTTTCAAAATTCCCCAGGTCAGGCTCCTATGCAGCCAGGGCTGAGAGCTATGGCTCTAGCGACTTCCTGTTTCCCCAGTGCTGTGCTCAGGTCCACCAGCTCATGCAAACTGATCTGCCCTGGAGAATGTTGGGACGCATTGCTTCCCAAATGGACTCAGTGATATCACGTTGGTACCCTGAAATCACCCATGGGGGGAGTATTTATGCCGTGGAAATCCACAACCCTACGACTCAGGGCTCCACCTCAGCTCCTGAGAACTGGTTGTTAAACATTTATTTACTGCTCCTTATTCTAAACTGATTTGGGGTGTATTAAGGGAAGAAAATGAAATTGATTTCTTTTTGGCAAAAGTGAAGGTGAAGATGTCCACGTAAAGAGGCCAAGTAGCATCGAGGCTGTATCTCATTTCTTCATCACTGACCTACTTGAACAAATAAGGTCGATTAATAAATTGTATTTTCAAGATACAATTAAAAACAGGAGGAAAGGGTTTCCCTATAGTAGTGATCTCAAAACAAGTCATTTTTTAATGTCGATAAGTCTTTTCTGATTTCTTCTCGCTTGTGTTTTCTTTCAGTTTTTCTGCTTTTGTTCAAAAGGTATCAAAGAGGTGAAATGAAAAGTGTTTATAGAATGTGTTTTCTGTTTTCCTCATATATAGACAAAGGAATCATAATGTGGGGGTCACCGGGTATTCACAGGCCGTGCTGTCTGGGAGGTTGTGTGTATGTATACTGTAGGTTCTACAGAGTTCCCCCACCTTGCTCCTCACAGGGAGAGGAGCTCAGGGGCTGGCAATGTCCCGCTGAACCCTGGAAGCAGGCGAGTCAGAGGGAGGGTCTCAGAGCTGTCCCAGGCCCATAGTCTAGGAAGCCTTCCCTTCCTACGGTTCCCTGCTCAACCAGAGCAGGGAAGGTAGGGGTGGCGACAGAACAGAGCTGTCCTCTTCTCTGGACCATCTGTATCTTTGTGTTGGGCGACCTGGCCCATGTCATCTTGCCAGTCCTTTTGAGGGACAGTCCTGTTCGGCTAGCCTGTGAGAACCCCAAGGGAGGAAAAAGCCCAAGGAAGGCAGCCAGGGCCTGGAGATTCCCGAAACTTCAGTAGCAGCTGCGGAGACTGCTTCTAGCTGCTCAAAACCCACAGATGGTGGAGACAGGTAGATGTCCCATAAGGATAGTTTGCCCTTGGTACAGGCTGTCTGGTCTTCTGTCATCTCATTCACACCATAGTCTTCTTACATCTTACGCTTGATGTCTTAAAGCATGCGTTTAAGGCACAGACCAAGTCTGGCATTGTCGTGTGGCCAGCCATGCCGGCTTGCCCACGAGTGAGAATGTTCTAAGACATCAGACTTTTAGTGTTAAACCAGAAAAGCCCTGGGCGAACTTGGACAAGGTGGTCACCCTACAGTCAAAGGTCAAGTCGGAGTCATTTACAGTAGGAAGCAAGTCCCCTCGATCATATCAATTGCCACCAACCATGCCACCTGGGTTATCATCGCAGAACTCTCCCTCTGACTTGTCTTGTAGCAAACGCCATCTTTGGAAGCTTGTATTCCATGTATTGAGTTGTTTTCTTAGCCAGTGGGCATTAGAACCCGAAATGACATCCATGTGACAGAATGTATGATTGCTTTGAGAAAAAAAACTATGTGGGAACAAGGCCAAGTATAAATAATCAAACAAATGAAGACAGCAGTGAAGCATGACGTGAGTCAAAAAGCCTGGAAGGGACCACACTTAGCTTCTGAGTTCCCCTCTCTCCCGTTGCCTAACTCGAAGCCTGTGATTAATAGTAATGGATTACAGTGATGTACACTGTGTTCGTTCAAGGGGAAGAGACCGGAAATGTCACACACCATGAATACTTTATTTATGAATGATTAAAATATTTTACAGCCATCTATCACTGTAAGCTCAAATACTCAAGTGCAGTTAAAAATCAATTCAAAGTGAAAGTGAAAGGTGAGATGGCTGGGAGAGGAAAACACTTTTTCTCCTGTGTCCGGGTTTGGTTTCTGGGTTATATGCTGGTTTGTGTGCGAGTCTGGTTTGGTTCTTCGCTCAAGCAGCCCGGCTTGGTTGGGAGTCAAAGGCCAGCTGTGCAATAACAAACCCTGACAGGCTTTAGTAAAGAGATATACAATGTCTCGGATGTATTTGAGGGAACTCTGATGCTTGTGGTTTTGTATATGGTTATGGTAAATAACTAGCCTGCTGATTGTTGTGGTCTGGCCTTTGCTGGGAGCACTGGACCACTGGAGACCCATTTAACCTAAATCACCCCCACCTCCAAGAGAGTTTTGCATTGCAATCAAAACAAACAGGGCCAGGGCAGGGGCTGCCAGGCCTGCAGCTCACCTCCCAGCTGAGTTACGCTGACTTTCTCCTCATAGGGTGGACTGGGAAGTTGACAAGCGTTAGGCGGCAGAGAACTTTCTGTGTGTTGGGGCTGTCACTCCATATTTCCCCTTTCCCCATGACTGATTCTCCGAGATGCTCTTGGTAAATGAGCCCAAGTGGGAGGAGAAGATGACTGCTGAGTCCTGAGCCGTGCTCACTGCTCTCAGGGGGGTAGCAGCCTTCCCATCCTGACAGGAGGCGCTCAACCCTACCAGAGCTGCAGGCAGGATGGCTGCCCCTGGCTCAAATTAGAGCACCCGGCTCTGGATCTAAACAGACATATATTTCTTCTGCCTGTTTTCTGCTTGGTATCTTATCCTGCTTACTGCTACTGTGTAGAGAACTTAAGCAGAAAGTGGCAGTTTGGATATCAGCATCCAGAGAGGGGACAGTTGCAAACCTGCAAAGAATGATCATTTTGGAGCAAATGCAAAAGCTCATGGTCTTGGTCCAGTGTTAGCATAGAGAATGGGTTTGATACTTTCAGCAACCTGGGACTAGGACTCGTCTCGTCCCTCCTGCCCTGCATGTGGAAAGGTCCGTGACTCAAAACAGAGAACACTGGGCTTCTCTTTGATCACACTCAGTTCATTATCAGACTAAAGAGCAATTCTTAGATTTAGAAAGGCAACAGAGGCGGTTTCCTTCAAGCCCTTTTGTGCATTTTTATTGTCTCTCCAAAAACAGAGGTAAGATTTTGATATTAGGGAAGGACATGGTGATAAGCCTGCTTCCCAACCCCACCCCCTCACCTGGGAGAGATACCTTTCCCAGCATCACAGCAGAGTAACGACATGTTCCATGCTGACCGAATGCTGCTTCTCAAGAGCCGTTTTCTGGTGTCGTATTCTGCTGTTGGACTGTAGTTAGAGAGTTAGCAGCATGAGGAAGTTTCTATAGAAACACCTGTAGAGTGTTTTCTTCCCCCAGTGCCTTTAACATTCACCAGGTGCCCATTCTTAGAGCCTTTTTATTCTCCCACACGTCCACAGAGCGCCTCGAGGAGGAGGTTATGGTGTCACCATGCCAATGCTGCTGAAAGAGTTGTTTAGTTGTCTCCTACATCTGTCCAAGAATAAGAAAGATGGAGATGTCTGAAGGCCAGGACGCTCTAGCCTATACTTTCTCACATTATTATTTTCCCTGTTCCAGCAATGTCGCTTTAAAAGAAACTTTAAAAAAATATCCTCTGGACTGTATGTCGTCGAGGGCACACAGCTGTTTCCGCTGGTCAACATGTCTCAGAGGAACAGCACAGACCCCACTGAAGGAGTCATAGGGAATCTTGTGTCCACTCAGATTCAAAGCACGGGAAATGTCACTGTGCCTCGCAGGTTTCCACAGGCAATCCCTTCCAGTTTGTTTCCAGCCCTGATCACTACTTGGCCCTTTTGGTCTGTGTGGTAGAAAGGCCCATTGCTTGATGCTTGGCGACCTCTAGCCAAACCTGCTGTCCCTTCAACCACCTGGCTCAGCATCCCAGGAGAGGTCCCCAGGCACTGCTCTCAAAATTCCCATTTCTCTCTCATGTCTCCTATACCCTGAGTCCAGCCTTTCAAATTCTGAATCTGAGTCCTGGGACTAGAAGTCTGGAATGTGAGACCATTGAGCAAATTCTCCCCTCGGATCTAGACAATTTACTCTCTACTGCTTTCTTTTTTATTACCTTCCCTCTTGTCTACTGTCAGTTATTTAGAACACCTTCCCCTTAATTATAGGCATCAGTGAAATTGGCCCCAAAGGAAGTTCCTGTCTCCTCCTCCCCCTGTATTACAGAAACCCCTTTGTGGATCCAAACTCTAGGGCTCGTGATAATTTTCTCTCAAGATGAAAAGTCTTTGTACTAGATAGTTTCCATTATCTTTTCTTAAAAAACTACTTCGTTTGCTGTCGTAACAAAGTACCACAGACAGTGGGGCTTAAGTAGTAAAAATTTATATTCTCATTGTCTTGGAGGCTAGAAGTCCAAGATCAAGGTGCCGGCAGAGAGGTTTCATTCAAGCCTCTCTCCTTGGCTTGCAAGTGCCATCTTCTCCCTGTGTCTTCACATGGTTTCCGCTCTATGTGAGCCTGTGTTCTAATCTCCTCTTTAGACACAAGTGGTATAGGATTAGAGCGCATCCTAATCACCTCATTTTAACCTTATTACCTCTTTAAAGGCCCTTTCTCTAATTATAGTCCCATTCTGAGGCACTGGGGGTTAGGGCCCCAACATATGAATATGGGGGGGGGGCGTAATTCACCCCATAACACTACCTAAGGTCAAATATTTGCATTTTAATAGAAAAAGGTTTATCTTCTAATGATTGGGTCTCAGTTTAGATTTTCCTGAAAGTGGAGAAAGGATTGGGAAAATATATTAGACGCTCTTTTTCTCTGATATTCTTTCTGTGAAAGGTATTTATGCACCGAGGACGGAATTATATTGCTATCGAGGTCCTGGTTCCCTGTACCTCCCAGGCCACTTGCACGATTCTGAATGGAAAATGTTCAGTTTTAAATCAACAAAAATTTCTACTGCCTAAGTCAGTGTTCTGATTGCTGCAATACTCTGTGGAGATGGCCGCTTTGTGAGAAAGAAGTAGGGAGATGAAATAATTGGGGGGTGGTTTTGAATTTTCTTTCCTTTTGAGTTTAGACTTGTGGTCAGCTCGTCCTCATTTCTGCACGATTCTGAAGGCCCCCCCCCCGCCAACTGTCTCACCCAACCACACACCAAGTCTATGTATGGTGTCCTTTCTTTTTATTTCATAATACTCAATTATACATTGATTATTAACTATCCATTCACGCAGTGGGATCAGTCTCTTGGCGGTGAGATCCTCAAAGATTAGAGCTGTACCTTACAGATCTTTGAATCTCTAACATCTGGAACCACAAGCTCAGGTACCCAAGGTGGCTTAAAATGTTAGGTGACAGATAATTCAGCTGTCATAGCTAAACCAGAATCCCGACTACTTCAATCCCCTTCTAACAAATATACTTTTTATAGGGTAAGAAAATACCCACAGAGATGAACACAGTGATCAAAATTGAGGACTATGACAGGTGCTTCTTAACTGTTGAGCGCTCTCTTCCAGGGGAGATGGCATGAAGGATAACATAATTAATATACCATCATCAATAACAATAACATCCCTGCCTCAGTTCCCAAGCTGCTCCCCTACGTGTGTTGTGCTTCTGGCTTCTTTGGGTGAGAGGCTGGAGGCACTCAGTGGGTGCCCAATATTGAGAGCAGAGACCTAGTTACAAACACTTGGGATGGTTCCTGCCAGTTCTGAAGTCAGTGAACAAGCTCCCTGAAGAAGTATTTCCCCTTGTGTGTCACTCATATGGGAGGAAAACAAATACTTGTGTTGAAAAATAGTGGCTTATCAGAGGATGTGATTGCAACAGAAAGATAGGCTGTCATGTGAACAGTTATATCCAATAGGACTTAAAATCCAAAATTATTTTAACTGCTGCTGCCATTATCACTGGAAATATCCAGACAGATTTTAATAAGCAGCTAAATGCATTTTATTGTGGAACACAATTAACACAACGACACCAAAACAATTCAATCACATCGTTTATAACCATCTCTCAGAGTGTCTTTACGAGCAGTAGAAAAATTGTAGCCGTCTAGTTGTAATATTGCTAATATTCAGATTTAAATGGAATTTGATGAATATCTAGAAATGAAATGGATACTGAGCACATATATGCTGGCAGTTATAGTTTTCCAGATTATTTTCAAAGCAAACGGGCTGGGATATAGTGTCTTGGGAGTTTGTGTTGGGACAAGTCTTCAAGAGTTATTTGCCTGAAAACAGTGGCAGGGCATGGAGCTGAGAAAGGAGGGGGCAGCCTCCTGCAGAGACCCCATTTGGAAAGTCAGTGATCAGTAGCATGAGGGAGATATTGAACCTGGAGATGTGCCAACAACATGGAAACCAGGGCATCTTATGGGAGTGAAGACTCCAAGAGGAAGTGCAGGCAGTAATTTATTGAACTGACTCAAACACACCGGGAACAGAGTTTCACGTGGTCCCTCTAGTGACCAGTACAGGCATACCCTGGGGGACTTCTGGTATACCCAGAGCAGCAGAGTTAATATAAGCCATAAACCCCCTGGGAACTCAGGGCCCCTCTGTTTGGTGGAAGCAAGGTTAGGAAGCACGAGTTCTTAGAAGCATTTAGGGGTACACTGCTTTGAGCCAAGTAACAAAGTCTACATTGCAAAAACAAAAAACAAGAACTCTGTTATTTATTTAACATACATAGAGATTTTTCACTTGATAACTCTTTATC
This sequence comes from Rhinolophus hipposideros, assembly GCF_964194185.1. NCBI lineage: Eukaryota > Metazoa > Chordata > Mammalia > Chiroptera > Rhinolophidae > Rhinolophus > Rhinolophus hipposideros. The sequence goes on along the minus strand of NC_138048.1, from coordinate 102,713,856 downwards.
AGTGTTCCAAAAAGGGCAAAAATCTTAATATTTTGCAATATGAATACATCCAAAGAAATAATGATTAGCTGCATCTATTCACTGTAGCATTTAAAATAGAGATACATTAAAATTGGCTTAAATAGTCAGCAAATAGGTTCACTAAATTTGATAACTAACATATTCATGATTGAATATTATGCATCCATTAAAAGCATGTTATAAAATTTAGGTAATTAGATGAAAATTTTTCCCAGTATAAATAAAAACAACAAGTTCAAAAAGTATATGTTGTATAAATCAATTTTATAGATAAAAGTATTCATAGTAAAGGCTAGTAGAATGTATGCAAATATTAAGTGATTAAGCTATCAGTGGATCATTTTAATTTTCTTCCTAATTTTGCAAAGAACCATAAAAATGAACTTAAAAAAATAAGTGAAAGAAGGTTTTCAAGCTCTTAAGTGTGTGTTTTTTTTCTCGTTTGTTTGTTTTTGATAATGGCTGCTGTCAGTGATGAATAAATCAGCGGTGCAGATTCAGTGTAGCTTACACATCTGGATGGGGCATATGACCCCCAAGGGGACACGCTTGGGCCTTAGGGAGCAAACACATCTAAGCTGTTGTAACACGATGGTGGGTGGCCCTCCAAAGTACCGCAGTATATAACCACATGCATGGCATATCTGCCATACCAAAATTTCAAGGAGGAGGAAGAGCAATTTGCAGTGGGGGGGAGTATAAAAGGCTTCTTTGTAGGGGTGATAATGGAAAAAAAGATTGAGAAATATTGACCTGGCGTGGCCAATTGCAACCATATTTAGGAAGATGGCTGGTAAATTAAGGGATAGCTGTGTGTGTGTGTGTGTGTGTGTGTGTGTGTGTTTGTGTGTGTGTTCCTTAAATTGACTAAAGTAATTGGAAGGCCAAGTAAATGATTTTGTATAAAAGTCTCCCTTGGACCAAGGGTCTCAATCTGACCTTATGGTAGCATGTCACTCTCTGGTCCTCCACATGGTTTCCAACTATGCGGGACACCAGGGTGGTCTTAACGGTAGCTGACATGCAGTGCCAGGGCTGCAAGCCCCTAGCTCTGTCCTCTTCAAAAGACTCTGTAAGATAGGAAGCAGTCAATTCATCTCATCAACCTCCCAGGACACACAGAAGTGTATTAGGAAGAATGTCGCGTGCCTGTTGGAAATATCAAGTCAAGAATCTCTCTGTCAACTGTAATTGGAAGGAAAAAAATATATATGTATATATACACGTATATATACATATATCCATATACATATATGTATACGTATATGTATACGTATACATATATGTATGAAGAATCTCCCTGTTAGGTCTATCTCGGAGCAGAAGGCGGTGCTGGGGCCAGGCCAATGGCGCCTGGCTGTCTCATTTCCAAGGCAGCAATTGAGTGATAATTGCAGGATCCTATTTTGAACAACACTAGAGCAGAGCCTGATGAAGTTTGTAACTATTTAGATCGAAATCTGAGAACTCTAAACAATTTATTTACAACAAAAGACACAGATAGGTTTTAACTACCTCATAAATCGGCTCTCCTTGACCGCAAGACAGCCGCTGCGAGGTGCTGGGGGGAGTCAATTAGCACTGGACTGGGAGTGCTCCCTGGGACGTACAGCTTCCATAATTACCAGACGGGGCCCAGCAGTTACTAGCATTAAGCTGAACAAGGAAAAGCCCTGGGGCTTCACTTGGAGGGTGGGGGCAGGAGTTCCTTGGGAATGCCCTAGATGAGCTAGCCCGTGAAACATCCTCAGTAGATAAACTGGGTAAGTTCCAGAATCGACTCCTTAGACCAGGAAATGTCAGCCTCAGCACTGTGGACATTGGGGCTGTATCTTCTTTGTTGTGGGGCTGTCCTGGGTGCTGTCGTCTGTTCAGCAGCATCCCTGGGACCCTTTACCCACTAGATGCCAGGTGCATCCCTGCTCCCAGTTGTGACCAGCAGGAATATCCCCAGGCATCATCAAATGTCCCCTGGGATGGGGCCAATACCCACCGAGCCCTCCCTCCTGTGAGAACCACTACCTTAGGCAAGGACATTCCTTGGGGTTTTCAATGTAGTTTTTCAGGGGTTAATTTTTTTTTTTCTAAGTGCAGATTGATATTTGGATATCATTGCCTTCTCTCCTCTCAGCCCTTTCTGAGTGCTCCACTATACGATTACATATTGGCTAATTCTTCCATCTTTAACCTGAAGCTTTGAAAGGAAACAGCTTTTATCTTCTCTGTTACATGGAGGGGGGTGGGATGGGTTTGAATATCTATTGCTTTGCATGCAAATTTTAATCCTTTAATCACCTTCCCACAGTTTCAGGGGAGTTGTTGAGAATCCACCAGCCCTTCCAGACTTGACCTCAGGCCTGTGAACAGACTGGAGGAAACCTGGAAAGGTCATTTCCTTCCCCTTAGCCATGATATCCAGGTTTTAGAGCAAGATAATTTCAGGGTTTACTCAGGGTGTTAGCTCACAGGAAGAATCCTACCCGTCTTCCCGCTGTCCACCAGGCCTGGGTCTCTAACGTCAGTGGTCTTCTTTACTCAGTTATCATTTGCAATATCTCCATGCTCCCATTTCTTTTTTATTTTCTAGAGAAAAAAAGAGTTTGTGGGAAGACTTCATTTGGTGCCAATTTTCTTTATTTTTTCAGGCAGGGCAAAGTATTTTGTTGGTGCAAAAGTAACTGCGGTTTAAAAGGTTAAAAATAATTGCAAAAGCGCAATTACTTTTGCACCAGCCTAATAGGAAAGCTCAGTATTTTGGCAAATTCTACAAAAGAATAAAGCAAACATTCTTTCATTTTGAGTAGCAGTCATTTAAAAAACACAGACATTTGCTTTTCCTCTATGAGCTCTTAATCGTCTCATGACAAAGGAGAATGTGGTCTCCATCCGTGTGCTGTTATGTCTATGATTTGTGCAAGGTCTGTTTCCAAAGCAACTTCTTATCTGGAGGAGATGGCTTTGCGTGTTCACTCCAGTCACTGTTAACACGGTGCCATAAATTACATGGCTCCAGTTTTTTCTCGTAGTCTAATCATTTCTCTGGGAAAAACAGTGTCCTTCTGGGTCTCGCGCTTCACAGAGTGCGTAAAAACACACGCCAAACTCCACCCTGATGGGAAGACAGGAAGCTTTTCCACTCATCTTCCAGGAAGCATTCTACATCACAGGAAGTCTTAGCATTCCTATGCATGTTAGCAAGTGAAATCATAATAGGCAAATATAGTCTGAAATCTGAAACTGCAATCATTGAAAATAAACCCTGCTGAGAGAAAAAAAATGACAATGACCTTTCTCCACCTTTAGAATTATGAGGTCTGAGAGATGGCCAGGACTTAAAGAGTCTCTTATCCACCCAGTCGTTTTTCAGATCAAGAAACTGATACTAAAAGAAGAGAAGGGAATTGTTCCACTTGAAGTAGCAGTTCATGGCAAGGTTGGGACCAGAACTTACCTCCGCTGACTCCCAAGCTCTTTTCACTTCAATGTATTGCTTGTCCCCAGCCAGGAGTCTGCATGTTTCTGCCTCAGGGCCTTTGCATGGAGTGCTTTCTTCATCTGCAATAACCAGACCCCAGATATTGCCCTCCCTCAATCAGCTGCGTTATTTAGGTCTCTGCTCAGATGTCCTCTCCTTGGAGAACACCTTGTGTGTAGTAGCAGCTCCTGCCTGTCCCTTTGCTCTCTGCATATGTTACATTCGTCATAGCATTTACCACTATTCTTATATCTGCCAAAGATAGATCATAGATCAGAGAAGAAAGGTCCTGCTACATTCCTGTAAAGCTGCAGTTATAAAGAACTTAGAAATGGTTAAAAATTATGAAAAGAAAAGTGAATGTCACAAGTGATCATATAAACTCAAATAAAATGATAAGATACCACATTCTGCACGACCGTGTCAAGGTTGCCAGTGAGCGACACTTACCACGTCAAATCTCTGTGGCCTCAAAACTTTCTCCTCTGTATTCCCGGGACACCAAATACCCCCAGTGTATGTATACACCTGGGGTGTCAAAAATGTAGACAAGTAGACACTTTAGACAATGTTACTCAAAGAGTAGTTCGCCATAATCAGAAGTGTCTGGACGTTGATGGGAACCACTTTGAACATCTCTTGTAATTACAGAAGTCAAACTTGAGTTGTATTCATTGTTTGTTATTGGTATATATTGAGTATTACAATTAATATAGTTTTTTCCTTAAAATGTGTATAATTTTTTGGCACCCTCTGTATAGTGTGTGTGTGTGTGTGTGTGTGTGTGTGTGTGAGAGAGAGAGAGAGAGAGAGAGAGAGAGCGAGAGAGAGAGACAGACAGAGAGAGACAGAGAGAGACAGAGAGAGACAGAGAGAGACAGAGAGAGAGACAGAGAGAGAAAGAAGGAGTATTATTTTCTGGAATTGGCTCATACTTATGGAGGCTGGCGAGTCAAAAATCCGCAGTGTGGCTGGCAGGCTGGAGACCCAGAGAATTCAGCGCACAACAACAGAGGTAAAACATATTGAAATATTTTACCAGAAAGAGAAGAAAATCTTAGAAAGCATCTGTTTTGTGTTCTTAATATAACACAAGACCCTAAGAATTTCATGACATAAAACTGAAAAGTGAGGTGAGAACATAAGAGACTGAGATGGGAAGGAATGTTAGGTTGAGATGCGGGTGCACCAGAAAGGAGAAAATGAGAAAGATTCGCAAGAAGTCTAAAAATTGTGAAAGGCTTAATTAAATCCATGTTAGAAATAGTACGACACAGAATCAACACTGTGGAAACCTGAATTAATAATAAAAAAACTTGAGAAACTTCTTTAGACTTTTGGGGAAATATAAAGAGTTGAAATAATGAAATAGGTATAGACGGATCGATAGATACAGAAGATAGATTGATAGATATTAAAGAGATAGATATCAATGGACGACAAGTTGGTAGGTAGGTAGGTAGTAGGTAGGTATATAGATGGATCCATTCATCAAAAGATTAATAGGGAAGTTAGATGGATAGATATAAAAGACAGAACATATAAATCAATACAAAAGAGAGGTGAATAGAGAGACAAGAAAGGCAGACAGATATGGAAGAGAAGGAGATGAAGACATATTAAGAATAAGAATTTTATATATATTCCAAATTCAAGAGGGTAGAAGACTGATTATTCTCCGGTTGTGGGATGATGCAGTCAGTGGCACCAGTTTTAACACGTCCTCCCCGACCAATCTTTGATGACACTGTGTGAGTTTACCCGTTTCTGAAGGCCCATGAATCAGTGGCTGCTCCATGTCTCTGAAATTCAATCAGCAACAGCCACAGGGCACTTACTCCCACTGCTTCCGGGGCTGATGGTCACCTGGCTGGCCAAATTCTGGTTTCTCAAATTTTGACGATTCCTGAACTCTGTATTTCTCTAAAACTTCTATAAAACCTTCTCAAAAATGGTAGAAAAAAACCAGAAGAGAGTATCTGGCAAACTGATGAGGAAAGGCTTTTTTAAAGTATGATTTTATATAAAAAAATAGATTACTCTAAAAAAGTCAAGGACATTTGAGTGTCACAAATACCATAAACAACATCGTTAGGCAGACAAACTAGAAAATTATTTGCATCAAATGTCCTAGACACATCAGATCGTGGTTAGCAATTAAGAGGGAGAAGTGGTTGGCACCCCCAAATATGCCTTATTTGGGGATATTATTTTCAGCTAGTTATTTTTAAGAAACAAAAGATTTAGGAAGAACTTTTGCCCTTCCCCCTAGATGCTTAAAAGAATTTAGATAGAGGACCAAGAAGGGAGCTGTCATCATAGGGAACTTTAGTTTAATATGAAGTAGTTGTGACAGACAGGGAGTAACCCAGCAAGGTCTCTTTGATCAAAGTCCTCCTGTGTCCCATTGTTAAGATGGCCCAGCAAATATCTGTGTACCAAACACCTGCTTCTCCATCTCCACGTGAGTTGTCTTCCTCCTCTTTGAAGTCTAAACCACTACCCCCCTTTCTCCTAAGCTCAAGATGGCAGAGAAGTCTTAACTGCCCAAACTGTCCTGGGAGCTCATATTCTTATGGAACCCCTTATGTACATAGATAATTAAATTTGGTGATTTTCTCCTGTTAATCTGTTTCATGTCAATTCAGTTCGTAGGCCAGTCAGAAGAACTAATAGGGGAAATTCTCCTCTTCCCCACACAATCATCCTGTTCAAAGAACTATCACTCAGTAAGAAAGACATGAAAACCCCAAAAGCAAAATAGGCAAAAAAATATGAAGAAAATTCACAGAAGAAATATAACCAATGAGCAAAAGAAAACAGTGTTTCCCAAGCACTTGTAAATCAAAATAAAAATAATTAAATCAAGAAATGCACATTTAAAAAATATAAATTAAGATTATAATGGCCTTTTGTGCATCAAATTGGCAGAGATCATGGTAAAGCCAGTTTTAGCCAAGGATGTGACGAGGTGAACAGTCGGTCATTGCTGAGGGAGGTGTAAGTTGAGATGGTCTTTCTGAATGTTTCACTGAGTTCATAGCAAGAGCCTAAATACAAAGTTCACACCCTTTACCAGAATTCCCCTGCCAGGTACCTATTCCTTAGAAGTAACAAGAAGCTCTAACCAAATTTTCAACACAGATATTCATTACTGAGATATTTAAAACTGTACAACATTTGGAGAGCCGTCCAGTAATCATGAACATGTTGACATAAATTTTGGTACATCCACATGATAGACTATTTTGCAATCATTGTAATGGAGGTTGCAAGAAAATTTTAATCACATGTGAAAACACTTGTCTCGTGATATAAATAGCAAGATATAAAATTGTATAAGCTTTATGATTCAAATTTTATTAAAATGTGTATACAGAAATACAATGAAAAATACATTCATTTTTTCCCCCAGCTATCTTTAAATAACTTGATTATAGGTGATTATTATTTTCCACATTCTGAGCATTTTCTTGCACTAGCAGTTTATAAAGTTTCTATTTATTCAGAAGACTTCTACCTCTTTCAACTCATGTTCTTTCCTTATTTTTTTCTTAAACATACTTATGCCTTTCACTAAAAAGCATAACAGAACTGTAACTGCTGTGGGCGTAGCAGGGGTACTGCATTTCAGCAGCACCCCAGGCATTCCAGCTTCCTGGTGGGCTACATGGCTCTTCCAGAATTCTCTTTCTTGCTTAGTGGCTCAGTGACTTGCTCATGAGTCCAAAAATTCATGCGCCATCCAAAGCAGACAGGAAAGGGAATCAGGTAGGGAACCTTTGCTAGTTGGTGTTTATGTAATCCTTAATACACTTGCCACATGGCCTCATCAAGAAGGGTTTTCACAAGTCCAGGTTTATGGTTGTTTCCATTCTGGGGACTGGCCTTCCACTCAGCCATGGGCTGGTTTGGGTATTTGTCGGTGTTCCTTTTATTGTCATAAAATAAGAAGGACGTTACTGGCTGGATTCCAGGCTGTATGCATTATTTTTATAATCTCACACACACACACACACACACACACACACACACACACACACAACTCACATATACTATTACAAATTTAAAAAATGTTTTAGCGACAGGAGAAAATTGGCATAATAAAATGATATGCAAAGAAAATAGCATAAAAGCTATATAAACAATATGAGCCTAACTGTTAAAGGTTAAAAAAAGACGAAGTATGTTTAAGAAAAATTTAGTGGTGTTTCCTTTGGAGTGTGGGAATGTAGATTTTTTCTTTTCTTCTTCTTCTTCATACTTTTCCTGTATGTCTCAAGTTTTCTATCATGAATCAGAAAAAGGAAGGCTATTATTTGCACAATGGATTGGGGTAGGGTGGGTGGGTGTGGTAAGGGTAACAATGGCAAAGAGAATTATACACTAGAATTGATCTTGGGGAAAAAAATTCCCTAAATGAAAATTGGCTTATACCGAAGATGCCAAAAAAATGTATACACATTTTAAAAATGAAAAAAAAAACTATTAAAATTGTAATACTCAATATATCCCAATAACAAAAGATGCATACAAATCATGTATACAATTTTTTGGCACCCCTGGTGTATCACATCCTCTGGAGGCCACGCCCACCCACAGCATCCATCAGCAGCTGTGCCCCTGAAGTGGGTTTTATCAGTCCCACTTTGCAAATAAGGAAACTAAGACTTAGGTAGGTCTGTGGGGTTCCCGCAGCCACACATCTGGTACGTGGGGGAATGGAGGCACTGCTCTTATCTACTCTTCAGTCATCTCCTGGGGGGAGGAGGGGAATAGATCACTATTGGGCTTTTGGAGTCCATGGAGAAATGGTGTGTGCTGTAGCACTTGCAGGAAATTTCCCCTGGGTTCAATTTAGAACCAGCACTTCTGTGACCCATGGGACCTATATTTTGCCTGCCCTGGAAAATGAATAGAACCTACCACGCATGTCAAAGCATTCAATTTTTTTTCCCACGTGCAATCATAAAATCAAGTGAGGTGTGGGTTTTCTCCTTCTTACCCTCCCCATCATCAGGTACCCTCTCTCCTCCTCCGATGGACTCTGTGCTCTCTATATGCTGGGGTGCTGAGAGAGGGGCTGGATGGTCTGGGAGGGAGGAGGTCACGTGGCCTGGTTGATATTTACAGCATTACAACATTATTCCCCAAAGCCGTGTTTCCTGGAAGGAGGCAGACTTTGCTTGGCAGTCCCATTGTGGGCAGTGTCCCAGTGCCCCTCGGGCAAGACTGCGGGACGCCACATTCCACAGACCCCAGCGTCTTTTGTTATGCTGGAGAATGGAGCTCACTGGTACTCAAAAGAATATTATACAAAGTCTTGTTTCAGGGAGAGCTCAAGAATGCTGCCTTATTTGGCTTTTGACTTTAATATGCTGAGAATAAAATGCTTCTTTAGGGTTCTATTGCTCCCTTTGCATCTCCTACTTTTCTTAGGTGGCAGAGGACGTCAGGAGCTCACGTGCATGAGCGAGGTGATGCAAGAGTTATACTTCATTTCTGTGATTCATGCGAAAGTGTTCCTTTCGCCAGAAATGACCAGGTAATTGGGAGCAGAGGTATTTTGAGGTTTCCGTTCAGTTTGTGCTTGAATTATCTAGGAAATTGCTCCATTTCCTAAGTTTGCATGAGGAATGTGCCTCTGATGAGTCACACATCTTGATGTTGGGAAGAAAGTGAGGGTATTTTAATTATTAAAATATCCTAAGTTGACTGCTTTGTCCAAAAGAGGCGACCTAAACCTAGAAAAGCCTAAGTGAGGCTAGTTCGAGGACAAATTCTGGGAATGCTACCAGATTCTGGAAGTCTGGGAGTGGCTACTGATAGGTCCCTGAGCTGGTCCAGGGAACGTGTGCTCCTCCTCAAGTGCGTGCCTTTCCCCTATGTTTGCTTTGACATCCAGAGACAGGGTTCGTTCAGTAGCCGCTTTGAAATACAGCCACCACCATACTTCCAGGGCACCAGACACTGAGCTTCTAATGGGTTAACTCGTTAAGTCCCACAACCAGTTACGAGGTCTCCTGTCTACAGATGAGGAATCTGTGCGTGGGACTTGCCAAAGCTTCACAGCTACAAGGTGGCAGAGTCTGATGTGAACTCGGGACTGAGTCTGTCCCCAGAGCATGATCCTTCTCAACTGTTAACTGCCGTTTGAGTTCCAGAGCTGAGATGAAGGATCTTTGGGTCAAGTGTCTGATGAAATACTACCCTGGGCTCAAGTATTTCTAGTTCTTCACTATTAAAGGAAGTGAGAGAGTAGATGGGAACATCACACCACCAGCTTTACCACTGTCCCTCTTTGACTGTGCCTGGCCCTGCATTTGTCTTCTGTGAAGCTTTTAGAATGTCTGCAGAGTGCAGTACGGGGGCCAATCTGTGTGGATGTTACCAGTACTTTTTTGACTTTGCAAAACAGGTTTAAGAAAATACAGCCATTTTTGCACTCTCACATATATGCGCTCACGTGCACAAACACGCACCTCACGACCATCCCTACCTCCTGTTAGGTCTAGGTTGGGATCTCTTGAACTACCCCTAGAGAGGTAAACATGGCTTAGTCATCAGTAATTTCTGAAATATTGGTTTGAAGGGGAAGTTGGTTATGGTGCTAGTGCAGGGAAAACAACAAGAAAATTGCAGCTGTGACAATTACTGAGTTTTGGTAGCAGCTGGGAGAGGAGTCATCAACTTGGCTCTCCTGCTGTATTTAAGCTAGAGCCCTCACAAAAGAGCTGATTTGATTTCCATTGCCGTTCAGGGTCCCCATACTTCCCTTGGTGTTCAGAAACCTGAAGATTTGTATCTGAAAGATGGATTTCTGACTGTCGACTCTCAGGGTGGGGAAAAGCCTTAACCGCCATAGAGGCAAGCCCTTACTCTCACCTGAGTTTCTAACCTCCCCTGAAAGCCCATGTCAGGAATTAGAACAGCCTAGGATTGAACCTCTCTATAATAAGCCCTCACTGCCTCCTGACTCAACCGATGTCATCTTTGACAGCTTACTCTTTCAAAAACATTTTCCTTGTATCGAGCTGAAATTTGTCTCACTGCTTAAGTTATGAAAAGAGACAGCTGGCCTCAGGACTGACTGACCCAGCTGCACCGGCTGTGCACTGCGCCACTCAGAGGCCACGCTTCATCTAGACACTGAGGGCAGAGACTGGCAGATGGCTGGAGTTGTGCGATGCCCTGGCCTTGGTTTGCCACCGTGACCTTGGTGTTTGGTTCTGACGCTCAACTTCGAAGGTCTGCCTCCAGGTGGAGATGTTCTCTACAGAGTAGTTCAGTTGGCGTTCAGGAGCTTTCAGAGTTCCTTCCTGAGCTGGTTCTCCCTGTGTCATGAGAGCCAGCCACTCCTCATTATTTACACACTGTGGAACTTGATTTCATTCAAGCTCAAACTTGTAAGTTCGATTTTTGTCCTGAAGGCAATGGCAATGCCTCATCTGTTGTTTGGCCAACTATTGTTGAATGGAGAGGAGAAGGGAGCCTGGTGTTCTTCTTAAGGTTTTCTTCCAGAGTCCACTATGTTTAAAAACATGACCATAATCTTTTAAAAGTTGTAAAGTATTGATTTTGCAGCATCAGTAGTAATAAAACATTTTATTTATTTTTAAGAATTGGGGGACATGGAGAAAGAATAAATGCCAAATGCTTGCTTTCGGTCCAACTTTTAATTTTATAACAAAAATACTATTATTTCCTAATCCACGAATGTACAGTTTGTATTACCTGGTCAAGGGCTAAGGCTTAGAAGCCAAAAATCAAGCACATTTACAGGAAATGATCAGCCTACTTAATTTCCCCACTTCTCCAAAGAATCTGTTGATGCCATGTGGCCACTACACTCTCTTCATCTTTTTTTAATCAAAGAAAACTTGTTAGGAACTGAATTGGTACACATAGGGTTAGCACCTCTCCTAGTAAAGAATGCACTTATGTAACAATAATAATGTGACCTCTATGTAAAATGCTATGTAATTACCTTCTAATTTAATATTGACTTTCCCCTGGGAAATCCAAATTATTGAAGATTTACCAAAATCTGAAAATTATGAATTCCCGTCGAAGGTGATTTTTGTTAGAAATACAGTAATTTGGCCCTTTGGTAGTTGGAGTGAACGGTGCTTTCTCCACCTCGTCCTGTTTTTGGCAAAGTGGCAGTTTAAATCAAGCACTTGGGCACTGACAATGGATAGATAGTCCTGGATTAAAAAAAAAAAATAGCTCTGGTTTTATGCTCAGGGCTTCATGTTTGCCACAGTATGAGGTCTTTATTAACTAAGGGTCACACCCACTTCACTTTTCTTATTAAACGTTTGCAAAAGCCTTCCTGAAAAAAAATCACGTAGGCAGAATTTGTACTAGGAAGGTTTCAGCATCTCATAAAACTGACACTGTAACACCTCATCACCAAAGATACAACAGTGGGCTAGGAGAGTCAGAGAGGGAGAGGAAACTCCCAACTCCCCCAGTAATACATCTTTCTTAAAAGCCAGTTTTCACCTCTGATGAGTTACGAGGTCAGAGGGCAAGACGAATTCGCAGCCTCTGCACACAGGTGGTAGCAGGGAACAACGATGGACAAGTGTGTGTGCACGTGTGTGCTTGTGTGTGTGAAGCACATGTAAAACACACTGACGCTCCCTTGTTTCCAAACACTTAAAACCATGTTTTACTTTGCTGGCAAGAAAAGAGAGAGAGATTGAAAGGCTCAGCAGTTTTTATGAACAACAATGCTGAAATGTGAAAACAAAAGAATTCAAGGTGTTTCCTCGCTATACACCCCGCCTAGGACATATTGAGGGTTAATACATTGATCATAACCAAATGTGGGCTACAGTTGAAATTATAGAGGGTTGGTGGTGTCCCCTAGCATAGAGCTGTACAGACCGACGTCAGAACAGTAAAAGCATGCCGAAGTGATCTTGGGATAAAATGAAGCTTGGGTTCATTATTTTTAAACAAAGCTAATGAAGAAAGTGAGTTGCGACTTTGGGACACTCTAGGACAAGAGTTATTAAGTACTGATGTGGACTAATGTTGCTTACCAGGAGAAATATTGATGAATGAAATAGCAGCTCAGATTCTTGTCTTCAAGATGCCCTCTCCCTCCCGCTCCCATATCCATACACGTGTTACCCTTCCCCTCACCACCCCACACACTTTCCCTATCCCTGGAGACCCAGTGACAAGCCACAGGACATCTATTAGCGTGCATTAAAATAAAAAGCATCACTTGGAATCTCTACTTTAGTTGGGGCCAGTCCAGCATCCTTCTGGGGAAAGCAGAATCTGCCAAGTTTATCTCTCTCTCCTGGAATTCAGACATTTAATCAATGACATTTGCTTTGCCAAGGTTGTAAAAATAAAACAACTCTCAAAGTGCTAAGCCTTTATTTGGGCCCATAAAGAAATTCAATTGCTTCAGTTGGTGATCAAAGAACCAGATTCTAATAGAATAGAAAATAATTACATGCGTGTGCCTGGGTATACGGTAAGCATTAGCGCAGCCGAACAGAAAAAATAGGACCATGGAAAAGATGTAGTATGCCCCAAAGTCCCAGCTGCATTTAAATTCTGGATTATTTTCAGTCTTATCCAAAATTTCCGGTTTCATGTTTATTTACTAAGAGCAGTTGCATTTCCTATATTTTGTACCTACTCAATATGAACAACAAAGATGTTGTATGTGTGTGTACATGTATGAAAACTTTTTTACATGGCAATTTTAGTTTTGTATCCCAACCTTTGCATGTTACTTATCGTAAACTTCATAGCATAGTCACAGAAGATATTCCCCCCAGAAATAAAAAAGCATTGCAGTATCTTATATTTTAAAGCTACCCATCATCATGACAATTTGCCTCGATGTCATGCTCAGTGTGTAAGTGCAAAGGGACTTTGCTTATGGGACATCGAGTCCATCCATCTTAATAGACTAGGCAGACTTTCATCATAATGTTTTATTTTGTGGACTACGCTGCTCTTTTTCGTAGAATGTGACATGGCGTCATGAAAGCAGAGAAGGGAAGACCAATGCTTGGACACATGTGCTGTGCCAGCCCCAAAGGGGGTTTCGCAGCCCCAGTAGATGTAGGGGAGTCCGTGGTGAGCGGCCATAGTGTCTGAAGCTTTGCGCAGCACTGCTGCTTTGAAGGCTCTGCAGTACGCAGCGCCTACGAGGCCTGTAGGTCCCTCAGTCCCCTGTCCCCAGCTTCCAGAGCCAGGAGGACAGCTGGACCCAGTAACTACACCTCTCAGTTGAGATTAAATAAAAGCAGGAATCTCTGATGCATTACTCATGAGTGTCTTTGTAATGGAATCCAGAGTACTTCTGAAGGCTCTTTAATACTTGCTCTAGGCTAAAAAAAAAAAAAAAAAAAAAAGAACAACAACAACAAAAATAACTGTGGCGAGTAGAGGTGACAGGGATGGCTGTGCATGCCTACTAATCTTGTTTTAAAGATTCTGTCAGAGAGCAACCAGTGTCTTGCCCCCAAAGAAGCCCCGTTGTGACTTAAAAAATAAGAGTGGAGGCCTATTTTTAAGTTTAGGGGGATTTTTCCACGTAAAAAAAGCGGGGGGGGGGAGGGGAGGAAGCATATTTTAACTTGAACTGATAGACTGAATAGTCTTCTTTTGACATCTTCGGACCAAGAAACAAAATTAACTTTTCCGTTTCTCATAAGCTCAAGGGGAACCCTTGGGGCAATTCCTTTGCAAGAGAAAAAACTATCTTGTGCAGTCCCTGAGTTTTGTCTGTGAATTGACATGTGTTTTGCTTTAGAGATGCCAGTTTCAGAGCCCCAGCCAGGCTCCCAGGTTTCTAGGACTGACGTACCCCACACAGAGGTGTCACTTGTGCATTGGTCTTAGATGTGTGGTGTCACCCATCTGCCTTGGAAGGAGCCTTCCCAAGACATTAAGCTGCATTTTTGTACCAAAGCTCCCACGAGGACGTGCAAACTGCTGGAAGCTGGATGCCATTTGCTGTGGACGTTTTACAGAGTCCGTGCAGCGACTTGGTAGATTCATGGGAGTGAAATTAAAGGAATGGAGGATGTGTGGGAAGTTTGTCTTGCCGGGTAGTGATGAAAAGATTCTAAATTGTGTTCTGTCTGAGTGGCTTGCATGGTTTTTGATATTATTCCCGTTTAAGGTTGCCTGTGGACTGTGGAGCTAGGCAGAGAAGCAAGAAAAGTTTCTAAGATTATGAGGCAAGTGACCCCAAATCTGGATGCAGCTGGGCCCTCCTCACTCATGAGATGACACGTGCTCTGTCTGGGTTTAGCCTGAGACCATCTGGGGAAGGAGCTTTCAGGAGCGGCTGCTTTGGTTGAATTTCATGGTTTCGGCATTGGCATTGATCACAGCTCCCTGTGCTGTGATGACTAACAGACCTGGGTTCAGACTCGCTCATTACATGAGTGTCAACCAAGACTGAGAGGAAGGCTCTTCTTATATGCCTTCATGTTGTGTCCAAGGGGCTGCGTGGGTCATGCATCCCCCGGCCCTGGAGGAGTGGAATTTATCTGAAGGTGTCATGGTAACTCAGAAGCCCCGTGCTGTACTCACAACTCCTCAGCGATTCTGGCAGCTGCTGCAGTTTGTCTGTGATGATGAGACCAGCAACGTGTGGTCTGTAACACCGGGGAGAAAACAGGAAACCTCACTCTTAACAACTGGCGATACAAGCTCACGCTCTCACATGCACTTTCTTTCTTTTTCGTCCCCCTATTGCCCTGAAGCATCAATTTTTATGGCTCTAACAAGATCAGTGTGGGCTGGATTAACTCTCAAATATCATGGTTCCAAAAGAAAGAAAGAAAGAAAGAAAGAAAAAAGCAACATGATAACGGCAATCTGAAACACGTTTGCAGTTTGGCAGTTTCTTGCAAAGCTAAACCTTGTCCTAAGCCATGTGACTAGCAATAGCACTCCTTGGTGTCTCCCCAAATGAGCTGGAGCCTGTCCACACCAAAACCTGCACATGGATTTATTCATAGTTACCCACATTTGAAAGCATATATATCCTTCAATGGGTAAATGGATAAGCAAATCGCATTATATCCACACAAGGCAGTAGTATTCAGCAATGAAAAGAAATGAGCTATTAAGTCACAAAAGACATGAAGGAACCTTAAATGCATATCCAAGTGAAAGAAGCCAATCTGAAGAGGATAATACTGTATGACTCCAACTCTGTGACATCCTGGAAAAGGCAAAACTATAGAGACAGGAGAGAGATACGTGGTTGCCAGGGGTTTGTGGAGAGAGAGGGAGGGATGAGTAAATGAAGCCCAGGGGATTTTTAGGGCAGTGACACTAATTCTGTATGATACCGTCATGGAGGGTACATAGCATCATGTATTTGTCAAAATTCATAAAATGTACAACACAGAGTCAACTCTAATGTAGATGATGGACTTTAGCTAATAATAATAATAGATCAATATGGTTTAATTGTAACAAATGTAGCACATTAACACAAGATGTTAATAACGGGAAACTGAGGTGGAGGAGGGAGTCTATGGGAACCATCTGTATTTTCTGCTCAATTTTTCCTTAAACCTAATACTGCTCTAAAAAATAAAGATATAAATAAATAAATTAATCCTATTAATAAAAAAATCATTTTGAGAGGTGGGAGGTGCTCAGTACAATTGGTCGTTTGCTGGGTGGGATGGGGGCAGGAAGGATTCCTGGAGGAGGTACTATTTCAACTGAGACCCATCATAGTGGGAGGGTGTGGTACAATGAAGCCACAGAGCTGGAACTTTGAAAGACTGGAGCAGCAGGAGGAGCCTGAGCATGTGGATGGCGGAAGGACACAGGGTGCTCTTCAGTTTTATCCTAAGAGTTGAAAGCAGAGCCTCGTTGTCCCCAGACTGTGTGCTGTGAGGAGCAGAATGGGAGTGGCAGGGGTGATTGCAGACAGGAGAAGACAGATCTGAGCTGGAAGTGGATGGATTCCACAGGAAAGAGGGAAAAGCACTGTTCCATTTTGGGGAAATTAGCAGGAATCTGGGGCGTGAGAGTACAGGGATTCATGGGGAACTCCCTTTGGGCAGTTTCGACACAGACAAGTCTTCTATTTTCCTTAGTCTTACCCTCAAGTGGTCCTTGTTGAACACATTCTTTAAGATGCAAAACTTGACTGTGTTATTGGTTTTAACAGCTTTCCTGATTTCCTGCTAGTTTCCATATTTGACTAGAAGTTCTTTATCTATCATAGCTGTTTCTGCCCTCAATACGTAAAGCAGAATGATGTGTACTTATAGGCACCGATTATTTTTAAACTGTATTGCCAAAACTGTGGCTTGTTTTGTAGTGTGCAACCCCACTATCCACTTGTGTGGCCACTGTGACTATTGGACACTTGAAGTGTGACAAGTCCAAATGGACTTGTACAAAGCATGGCAACTTAGCAGTTTTGTTCTTGATGTTTCCTCTACCTGGAACACATCCCCTTGGACCATCACCTGGTTTACATTCTTGCACCATAAGTCTCTGCTCAAATATCACTTCTTCAGAAAGACTTTTCCTGACAATCCTTGTAGCTACTTCCTATCTTTTCTTCTTACTCTTTTTTCTGTCTTAATAACGTTCTCCCTTGTTGACCAGATGTCTATGTGATTAGTGCTTCTTCCCCAGACATAATGGAAACTGTGGGTGAGCAGAAGCTTTGTTTTGTTCACTGCTATAGCCTCAGCCCCTAGAACAAAGCTTATCACACATAAGAAACGCAAGAAACAATTAAGTGAATGAATAAATGAGTGAATGAAGAATGAATGAAGACATGTTGCTGCAGGATCCACTCTTTCTTATCAGGGAAACAGCAGTTTCCAGTTGGTTCTGGTCTTTGATGAATTGGCCTTAGATGGCAGGTGAGTGTGAAGGGCATTCTACAATTACAAAAGCACAGGCGTGATAGAGCATGGCATGTTTACAAATGTTCCTGTACATTCCCTTCTCCTAGGACTAGGATTTAGCAAATCCTAATTATATCTCTTGAACATATATTGTGGACGCTACTCAGTTCACCTATGTTATCCACTGCGCTGACAAATTCATCTTTATTCATATCTGCTGACATGTTTCAGAGTGTCTCTTCTACTCACAGACCTTTTTTCCAAGGACTTTTGCCCATAATCCCTGCTGAAGGGGTAGGACCAAGTGGCTTAGGTCTATTATTTCACCATGTTTGCCATAGATGATTGGTCCAGAAGTGGACACCTGATCTGATGCCAACCAATCAGCTTGCTGGCCAGTGACAAATCAGCTTTTCTAACAAAAATTTGAGCAGTGAAGAGATAATGGAGGCAGAGAGGAGAAAAAGACAAGAGACATTGAGAAAGAGAAATAAGGAAGACCATGGGGCTGCTGAGAAGTGAAGAGACTTGTTTTTCTGTGAGTTTCCTGGTTGTATGGACCAGCTGTATTTTTGGTTCCCCTCTCTATCTATGAGATCACTTTCGTATCCTTATAATAATCCTGTTTGGGGACATGACACTCTCACCCTCTGAAATTGAGCCAGAAATTAACCAAAAAACACAACTACTGAGAAATGCATCATTCTGGATACTCAAATACTCATTTTAGCAATATTTGATGTAATGTAATATAACACGTAACTATGCACAATCATAGATATTGTTGGGGATAAAAAGGTAGTAAGTAACAAAATTATTGTCTTGAGAAGCAATATGAATTTAGTGGGGAAAACAGATAATACACATGTGACAAAGGATGGTTTAGTTCCCAGGGAGTGGAGAGATCTGTGTGGACAGTGTTGGGTGAAGTCTTGGTGCATAAGTGGGATTTGAGCCAGTTCTGGAAGGACAGGTAAGATGTAGGAACTTCTTTCAAGTGAGGTGAATTGGAGGAAGGCATGAAGAAAGCGTCTGGAGGTCCTGAGACAGTCCTGTTCAGAGCACAGAGTTCCTGTGTGTGAATAAGACTGCTAAAAGGCCCTTTGGGTAAAAATTCATCTGGAATGTTTATTCCTTTGATATTCTGGCCGAGGAATTTGGGCTTTCCTGAGGAGACAGTCGATAGAGACTGAAGAGTTTGGAAAAAAGTAGTAACATTGAAAAATTGTTTCATTGACAAGATGAATCTGGTGTGTCAATAGATCAGAGGCGGTAACAAAATCTTCTGGTGCCTGGTGACATGCTCGTTGGCCTACCTCTGCTTTTAGCTGCACCTGGGATGGTCAGCTCCTAGGCATACTTGACAGGGTCCCATCTCAAGGGCAACCAGTATCTCTGGGCTTTCCTCCTTCAGGGCTTTCTCTGAAGCCGGGAGTGGTTATGTCTCACAGAGCTTCCCAGATTTGTGGAGGAATTGTACCTTCTGAGTCACTTCATCTACTGGGGGCTGGAAATCGGGATAAATGGCCCAGTCTCTTGTCCTTCAGAGGGACAAGTCATGGACATTCTGAAAGGTTTTTCAGAAGGTCTTCATTAGGACTGAGTCCCAGCACCCAGAGTGCTCTCCAGATCAGAAAAGTCCTGACATTGGCTTTTCACCCTTTCCTGTCTCATTCTCTCACTCCCTCACTACCTGCTCCCATAGACTCATCTCTCCTCTGCTTTTGGGAGAACCAAACTAAGACAAGAAGGGGAAGATATTAATGGCACAATATTAAAAAAGGTGCAAAAAGTACTCAACTATTGCATCCTAATTTTCAAAGAGTCGTCTGGTAGCAGATAGCATATGGTGACAGTAGAGCTGTCCACTGAGCCTCCACAATCTTACAGGCACAGGTTTAAGCACCGTACATGAAACAGTTCATTTAGTCTTAACACCAATCCTAGAAAATAGATACTGCTACTGATTTCATATTGCGGATAAGAACGTTGAAGTAAAGGGAGATGAAGCAACCAGAGTAAAGTCACAGCTTGTCGATGCTAGAGCCTGGATCTAAACCCTGATCCAAACTACGGTAGCACATTTCCTCACGAGGAGGAACCCGAGTTCCAAAGTTTATTCTTTGTTCAGGAGCCATGGGGGAATTTGGGAGAAAAAGATGGGATCATGCCCATAGCATTTCATATTCTTGCCGATATCCTGAATTCCAAATATGAGAACAAAGGCAGAAAGTTGACCCCCAGGCCAGAGAAGTCACCTCTGAAAGCTGACTCTGACCTCTTCTCTGCGGTCCAGGGCACCCTGATAGGGATGGATAGGTGAGAAAGCAGGCTGCTCCCAGCCAGTGACCAGTGCAGGTCACTCCAGGCAGAGGCAGGAGCAGTTACCACATGCTGAGATGAAATCCACACTCAGTTTCAGAGGGGCATGAAACACAGACTTCATATCTCTTAAGCATGTTTCTGCACACCTGCCACTACCTGAGCTCCTTCCTTCTCTCACCTGGGCCTCCTGGAGAAGCCAAATGACAGTCTTACATCCAGGGACACCCCTCTTCCAGCCTGGCTTAAAGAAGGTCTCTGTTTTGGCCCCATGTCTTTGCTTTCTAGTAGGATCAGCTACCTAATTTTTAAGGGTTGCATTAGTCAATTTGGTTTGCCATCACACAATACCATAGACTGGGGCTTAAATAACAGAAATTTATTTCTTACAATTCTTGAGGCTTGGAAGTTCAAGATCAAGGTACCAGCTGATTCAGTTCCTGGTGAGGGCTCTCTTCCTTGCTTGCAGAGGACACCTTCCTTCTTACTATGTCCTCACATGGGGTGTGTGTGGGGAGAGAGAGAGAGAGAGAGAGAGAGAGAGAGAGAGAGAGAGAGAGAGAGAGATTGAGAGAGAGTGGGCTATCTCTCTGGTGTCTCTCTTATAAGGACACTAACTCTACTGGAGCAGGACCCCACCTTCGTGACCTCATTTAATCTTAATTACTTCCTTACTCCAAATATAGCCCACTGGGAGTTAGGGCTTCAACATATGAATTTAGAGGGAGCATGCACATTCAGTTCATAACAGGGGCCATGTGAAAAATAAAAATGCATGGCTCTTATCCAAAACATATCGAGCATTTTAAGACAGCAACTGTACAGTGTCAAAACAAGCAGGAGCCTTTTCTGGCTGCAGGACCCAGTCGGTCCATTGTTCGTACACCTGCTTTTTGGTTCCCTCTTCTGATATAAAGGGGTTTGGACTCTTCTGGGATGGAATCCTGGCTCCAGGTCTCGCTGGCTGTGTGACCTTCGACATATTCTTCACTTTTCTGAGTTTCAGTTGTTCATCTACACGAGTATAATAATGTTTACCTTGCAAGGGTGTTATCAGGACCAAAGTAAGTGAAATGGCATGAAAAGTGCCCACCCAGTGCTCACAGGTGGCATAAGCACGTGTTTACTCCAAGGGTCAGGATCCCTCCTCTGGGTTTCTCTACCTGCTGAGAACCCACAGAGCAGAGCATCCACGTGCTTATAACGCACGATTTGACGCGTATCCCTGGCAACATGTCTGGGGTATGTGGTACTGGCTCAACGTGGAGTGTGTTGGGAGAGTAATCCATTACAGAACGGGAAAATCAATAGCACAATTAGAAACCATTTCATCCCATCATGACGCCAGCTGCTGGAAAGACCACTGCTACCAAGGGCCGCTTCTAATGGCATGTGTGGAGGGTTGCTCAAATCAGCCTCTCTGTCTTCCTGGGATGCACTGTCCTCTTAGGACACTGAGGATATAGACAGCACAACAGATCCAAGGCACACATATCCTGTGTTCATCAACAGTACGACATGACACTTTACTAAGGGACTAAAAACATCCTTCCCCAATCAGCTAAACTCCAGCAACGATGCAGTTTCCCTTCTGTCTATACCTTCTATTTGGTTTTCTTTCCCCCTTCTCCTTTCCCTTAAGAAGAAATTAAAGCCCAGGACAGTCGATTTTGCTCTGTCAAGGAGGCCAGGAGAACTGCATGAAAATCCCCAGGGAAATTTTGCATTAGGAATGACTTACATACACTGGCAGTCATTTTCATGTTTAGAAAATGGTTCAAGTTTACCACTTTGTCCTTGGTAATCATGGTCCTTCATGATCATTCACGGATTCATTCTGGAAGCATGCAGTCAGTGTCTACTGTGTGTTAGACATTGTGTGGGGGAACTGTGAAGTTCATTAAAAATAAAGGTTATTGACCTTTTCTCCAAATGAGAGGCCCACGTAAAATCAACCATGAACACATCGTTTTTTTTTTAAATATTTAAATTTATTTATTGGGGTGACAATTGTTAATGAAATTACATCATTTCAGGTGTACAATTCTGTATTACATCAACTATAAATCCCATTGTGAACACATCTTTTTAAGGTCACTTGAAACTTAACAAGTTACTTTAGTTCCATTTGGAGGTAAAATAAATAAAACTAAAATAACCCCAAAAAACAAAACAAGCTTTTAGCAGTAATGTTCTGTATTACTTTTAGTGTAATTAAAATGCGTGTATTGTATAGTTGAAAAAGGAAAAAACAACAAGATAAGTGGAGATGAAAAAGCAATTGGAAGATCTTGGTTTGATTCTTTCATTGTGTCTCCGGACCTCCCTCCCACATACGTGAAAGTCCCACAAACAGGTCTGGTTTGGGGTTGAGTGTTTGTTCAGCCTTTCGCCGCCTTCTTACTTCCCTAACATCACTCAGATACCCAGAGACAAGCAGTCATTTTGTAAATGGCTCCTGGAGACTAGCTACTTGGCTCCTGCCCCCAACACAAGCACACTTCTCTCTTCCTTTCCATCTCACGCCCTCAAGGGGAAAAAAGCACTTAAAAGTCTGATCTTTCAGGGGTTCAATCCATGTGCCTCTTTCTCATTTTCTGATACCCGAGAGGAAGAAAAAACACTTGTATGGAGCGTGTCCGTGCTTCCTGCTTAATGCTCTGCTTCTTTCTGCCTATGAGGCTCTTAAGCGATGGGGATTCCTCTCCCCCAGTTCTCTGATAAGGACCACAGGTGCCCACCTGGCCACTATTTCCCCAACCACTTCCTTTTTCCTGACTTGTACAGAGGAAGCCAAACAGGGGGATTCATTTTCAAAGAAAGGGCTCATCTGCCAATTTGTTACCAAGGCAACAGTAGGGCATCAAATTGAAGATCAAATTGAAGATATCTCCAACCAGAATTTTGAGTTGCTTTTTCCAAAAAGCTAGTCATGTGCTTGCTTTTGCTATGTGTTGAAAGGGGGTAATCACCTCTAGGAAGCCGGGATCAGTAAACAAATAAGGGTAATTAAATGTAATGCTTGGCAAATGACATACCCATCACTGAGGTCAGGAAAGCAGATTGGTTCTCACATGAGAATTACATTATTGCAGTTGGTGTGGTTTGGGTTTTTCCCCCTTATAGTTGTCATGCATTAACTATTACTAGAGACAGGATATTGGATGCAGTGATTATCCATTACTGGGCAGCTTCCTGAATTGTATTTAGTCTGATAGTTTTGCTTCTATTTTCATAGTGGCTTATTCAACTTGTTGCTTTGGATTAAACTTTCTTTCCTGAAGAGATCTTGAAAGAAAAAGGAACACTTATGTCTATTGTTTGGAGGAAGGGAGTGAGCACAAAATATTACCACCTTCCAGGCCACTTGCTAGTGAACTTATTTTCACATCAAAAATGATAACTGTGCTTAGACACAATTGCTTCTCATTCAGGATTTTAAAATATCTCAAATTTCAAAAATAGTGCAATTTTTACAGATATAGTAATTCTAGTAGAGTTAGTACTTACTAACATCAGGGCTTCTTATGTTTTCCACTACAGTTCTAGTAATCAATTGGATTTAATAACCAACATCCATACATTTTATAAAAGTGTCAACTTGCCATCTTTCTTCCTCATTCTCCTCTTACCCTGCCTTCTTGAAATCAATGAAAGCTCTAAGACTTCTCCATTTCTGGGCATATTTGTGGCTTCGACTGCTTCTGGAGTGGTCAAGTCTAGCTCCTCATCCATTGTGATGCTGGTGTGTAGCTGTGTCTTAATAGAACACCCAGAACAACCAGGAACCCATGGAACCACTGCCCTTCATCTCTGGCCTGGACACAACACATCCTAACTTTCTAAACTTAAGCTTTGGAAAGTGCTCTGAAGTGCTTCGTTACGTGATTTTTGTCTGGACATCCCTTCACTTGGTTCAGTCACCCCAAATTTGTTTTGCCCTCAATTCAAATGAAGAACAGTTAACCCTGGGGAATGAAGGGGGGTGCTCTTTTTTTGCAAGACCCATAGAAGTAAATTCTTCAAAAGAGTGTTTTATATTTATTTTTAGGAAGTGCTTAAAGAGCAAAGGGAAAAGAATAGGGACATGAGTAGTACAACATTTGTTTCTGGCTACCAGAAGTGCTATATGTTCAAAGAATGAAACAGAATATTCAAAAAAGAAAATAGAGGACGAAAATCAAAACCACTTGAAGCCAGATAGTGCCTCTGTCAGCACTTTAGTTTCTGTCCTTCTATAGTCACATACATTTGCACACTCACACACAAATTCTACTTCTGTGCCTTTTTACAAAAACAGAGGATTTTACTATGCAAATGACTTTGTCCCTGTGCTTTGCACTTTCCCATGTGTTGTGAACATTTTCTCCTGAAGCAAGTATAACATCTGCCTCACGTCTCTTATGAATATGTCCTAACTTTCTTCGCCAATGTCCTCCTGTTGGAAATTAAGCTGCTGTCCTTTCTTAGGCTTTATATATGTTTCTACCTCATGATAATCTTCACATTGAACTTCAATGATTTCTTTAAGATAAATCCCCAGAAATCGGACTGCAGGAGCAAATGTTATTATGCACATTCTTCACAGCTGTTAATACCTATTGTTCAGTTGCTCAGAAGAAAATGGTACCATTTTGTCCTCACATAAACAAGTGGAGTACCTATTTCCATACTCTAGTGATAAACATTAATAGTACTACATACAGTGTGCCAAATGTGTGTTATGGATTTTATATACACCTTTCCCCCACTGAATTCTCATACCATCCTCTAAGGTAGTACCACTCTCATTTACATGTTATAGTTGTGTAAGATGAAGCTGAGAGAGCTTAAGTTAGTCTGATCACAATCCCATCACTGGTTTTGACCCTGAAGCATGACTCTCAGTCACTACTGCAAAGACTGACAGAGCAGAAACCAATATTCACTGAGCACCTGCTATAACGGAGCCTACAGCGGTGAATTCAGCACGATCTCTGTTACTAGCACCTTCTAAGCCATCAGGAAGAGAACATAGATACACCATGAAAATAATATAAATACAGTTGGGGTAAGTTATATAATAGTAACAGCAGGACCATAATGTGGGTTGCAAAAGAAGGGGAGATTACAACATCTGAGAGGATTAGAAAACACTTTGAAGGGAAAGGAATTATTCGAGCTGACTTTTAAAGACGTGAAGTATTTATATGTGTGGGGAATGGAGAGTAGCATTCCAGCAGGACTGTGTGAAAGCCATGCCAATGAGGCGTTGCAAGGCAGCCGTGAGGAAGAGCCTGATGGTAATGAAAAGGATTATGGGAAATAAGATGGAAAGATGTCGTTGGAAGGCACATTATGGAGTTCTTTGTTAAATTAAGAAAATTGAATTTGATCCTATAAACAACTGGAGTGTCAAAGAGCATAAAGGGACATGATTCATGTGCCAAAGTTTAGTCTGAGAGCCATTTGAAATGTGATTAGAGCAGAAGAGTCTAGAGATGGGAAGTGTCAAGAAGAGGACACACAATGTGTAGGTAGAATCAAGATTGGACATTTGATTTGGGCCAACAGGGGAAAGATTAAAGATTTCTTTAATGGCCAGGATGCCATTATCGAAAGAAGGACAGACGTTAGGAGCAGAGCTGGTTTGGGAGAAGAAGGAATCAGGTTTGGAACTGATTGGCCTGAAGTGCTAGTGAATAAAGGAGACACCAGCTGAAAATCTGCCCTTGACCTTGGGAGAGAGTTCAAGGCTCTAGAAAAATGTAAGTATTATTTATCGGCAAGAAATAGCTGAAGCCAAGAACTTGTGTATTACATGTGAGGGAAAAAGAATAGAGAAGAAAGGAGGCCAGGTGAGGCCCTTGAACATTTTGAAAATGGATCCAAGAAGAAAAATGGGCTAAAGAAGGCAGAGCAGTGGTCAGAGAAAAAGGAGGACAAAGTGTTCTGAGCTTAGAAAACCAAAGGAGAAACTTTCCAGAGCAGGAGCTGATGAATAGTGGGAAGACAGTGGCTTTGCAGTATGGGAAAGAAAATGTCCCAGAGGGTTTCCACTTAAATGAGGACTGAAAATTGGCCCTGGAATTTGGCAAGAGTGATTTCACAGGTGGTCCTTTAGAGTCACCTAAACAGAATGTTAGAGAGAGGGGACAAGACCGGACGGATTTGGACCTTGTTGGAAAATATGGAGGCAAGAAGAAAAAGAGAAGATAACTTGGGGGTGTGAATAGCCACACACACACACACACACACACACACGCATGCACACACACATGCATGCACGCACGCGCACGTATGCGCACACCATATAAAATATACATAGTTTGGAGAAGACCAACAGTGTTTACAAGTTGAAGAAAAGGCACAGGTAGAAGCATCAGGAATAACATGCAGATATATGTCCAGAGAGTTGTTGCTGGGAAGAGGAGATGGGACAGGTAAAATCAAGGGCTCAGAGAAAAAGGTTATCTACTGAAATGGTCTGTCCCCTGGAGGAGAAGAGAGGGAGGGATGATTAAGAACAGTTTAAAGGTGGGGGCAAAACCTTGGGTAACGAGGGAGATGAAATCCTGTGAGGAACATGGGGGGCAGGGAGGGTGTGGATGGGGCACAACGGCAATGGTGTGGGGCACATGTAGTGACAAATGTATCGTACTCTGCCTTTGGTTTATTCCTGGCAAAACCAGCAATGGGAAACACCCTTCCCCTGAAAATACTAGTTCAACTTCTTTCTATAAAGAACATTCTGTTGTGGAGGGTTGAAGCAGACAGAGGAGAAGGGGTAAAGGATGAGACACGGGCGTTTTCACACATACAGAATTTGTTAAAGCATTTATGATGGATTAAGGTCCTCCCCACTTCAATTCCCTTGCAATAAGAAAGTGGTTGGATATCATTTTGGCTTTGTAAAATGGTATGTGAGGGTATATAAAAGTTTTTATGTATTTTACATTCTCAATCTATTTTGTAAAACCAGATTTGCATATGGACTGAAACTGGAAGGGAACATGCATAATTAAAAATAATTATATGGGAATAATAATTATTTAAATAATTTCTTTATTTGCAAACCATATAAAATGCGGCTGCCTGCAGTTTTTTTTTTAAATATAGAACATAGTTTAATAATCGCTCTTTTATTTACCATGTTTGCTATCGCTTTCTGAACATTTGAGGTTTAATTTCGACATAGCATTCAGACACTTGTGAGTCTCATGGTAACACAGTGACCCTTTTCTATCAGAACTGAGGTAATTCTGTAGAAGCTTTTGACTCAACTACTCATGACCTGTTCCAGGAAATGCATTACGAAGGAGCCAGCAGATAACAAATCTCCAGCTTAGGAAGAATTGTTTCTGGAAACTGCAGAGCACAAGATAAGGTTCACTCCCTGGGAGCTGACTTTATCCAACCCCACACTCCAGTGATGTAGTGAGCTCTGAGTAAGCTGTGTACACAGAACTGATAAACTCTGCACTAAATTAATTAAGAATTCTATTGTTTTAATAGATTGTCTTCAAAGGCCACTGACTAATACTAGGATTTATTATGCAAACAACAAAAAAAATGGGCTATGTAAATTTTATAATGGGAGCTTGAGGGTTGTATTAAATCATCTCCAGATTTGTTAGTATTTCTCATACCCAAGCTACACCATATAGCTTACTGGATCATAGAGATCCAAGGATTCTGTCGTAAGTAGAACAGTAAATCTTGCTACTGAGCTTAGTGTTTGTAAGTTGTTCAACAAAAATTGTCATGTGAGTCTTATAACATCCCTGAAAGGAGATATGACTAGTTCCAGTTTACAGGTGTAGATGCTGGTTCATTAAGATTCTGCTTTCTGTCCAAGAAGCTCAGCTACTTAAGTGGCATAGCTGGGATTTGAACTCATGACTTTAAATGTCAAGTCCAGTTCTTCTTCGGCAATGCCCCAACTGCATTGAATTCTTGATTCTCTCCTCTCCTCTCCTCTTTTCTCCTCTCCTCTCCTGTCCTCTCCTCTCCTCTCCTCTCCTCTCCTCTCCTCTCCTCTCCTCTCCTCTCCTCTCCTCTCCTCTCCTCTCCTCTCCTCTCCTCTCCTTTCCCCTTCTCTTCCCTCCCCCTGAGGATGAGCATCATTTTTCTGTGTTTATTGTCTATCTGGGTTTCCTTTTGTTCGTAATTTTTGCCAATTTTTTTATTGGGTTGTCCTTTTGATTTTGGACAGTGTGTCAGCTATGTATTGTTGCATAATGAATACCCCCAAACTTAGTAGCTTAAAACACCACCAGTAGCTTTATTATTATCTCTTATGGTTCTGTGGGTTGACTGGGCTCAGTCAGGTACTGTTCACCGGGGACTTTCATGCAGCTGCATGACATTGCCCCACAGCTTCCCCATGTGGCCTGGACTTCCTGGAAGCATGGTGGTGGCGTTCCAAGGGCAAGTCTCACAAAAGGTCAAAGCAGAAGTGTGAGACATTTTTATGACCTTGCCTCAGAACTGATGTGGCTTCGCTTCCAGTGTACTCTGTCAGTGAAGGCAGACACAAAATTGTATCCAGGTTTAAAGGGAGGGAACCCAAACTGTCATTCTGTGGGAGAAAAGTCAGTGCTGTTGTAGGAGATGGGTTGGATTATGGCAGCCATTGTTGGAAAATTCCCTCAGACATACAGAGTAATAATAATTCCTTTAGGTCTTTGCTTATTAAGGTTTTATTTTATAGCTTTTTGATGCATGTAGTTTTAATAATAATAGAGTCAATGTTATCAATCTTTTTTCTTTGGGTTTGTACTCTTGCTGGTTTTCTAAGACATCACTATTCTACCTACAGTTTCAGTCATATATACTGTATGTGTGTATGTATATATACCTTATATTTAAGACTTTAGTTTATAGTAGACATTTGTATACATAGTTGAAGAAAGGTCTAATTTTCTCTTTTTCCATATGGACAGTCGTTGAAACTTGTGGTATTTATTATACCTTTTCTTTATTTAAAAAATTTTTATTTTTCCTCCTTCTATTTGATTGGGTTTTCTTTATTTCCTGATTACCCCCCACTCCACCACCACCACGGTTTACTCCATTTCCTGCTTTGGAAAGCATGTGTTTTATTTCCACTTTTAGCAGTTACACTTACATTTTTAAAAAGTAAACTTGACATAACAAAGTCTAAATTTTATCTGCATCTCTAAACTTCACTCTCAAAATATAAGGACCTTAGAAGGTTTTAATTGTGATAAACCCCAATAGTCTATGTTGCTGTGGTGTAATATTTACTTTTTCTTGCTTTTATATAAATAGAAAATAGTCATTGTGATTGGATTTATATCCTATGTTTATTAGATATATATATATGTTTGCAAATGTCTTTGTTTACTATTTTTTTATACCACCAAATTGTCTTGGGTTCAATTTCCTTCTTAGCCATTTTCTATCACTTTATCTCTCCGTGATTCATGCTGTATAATTTCTTCAGCTTTGACATTCTTTTCACTAATTCTTTCTTCAGCTTTGTCTAATTTGTTGATTAAACCTTCCATTTAGTTTGAATTTTAATGTCTTACTCTATCATTTCTAGAAGTTCTATTTTGTTAGTAAAATTTATTTTTATTTGTTTTGGTCCGTGATATATTGATTTTACTTAATTGAGTTTTATTCTGTCTTTGATATCTTTATTTTTACATCTTAAATTTGTACTTCTTTTCAATTTTTTTCTGATGTCTTTAGGGGTCAAATATTCCAAATGTTTGTTGTATCTTCTACTTTGTTTAGAATGGAGCATTGGTTGTTGTGTTTTAAAATTCTTTACTGTGCAGTCATTTTCATTGAGAATTATTGCCCTATGGCTGGGTTAAGGAAGGTTGCTGTGGAATAATTTTGCATTTACTTATGCTGGGTACCCTAGCATCTCACCAGGTTGGGGCAGATTTTATGTTAAATTCTTATTCTGATGATTTACCTACCATAGAGGTAGCATTCTCTCAACATAACTTTCATGCTGGTTTAGGGTTTCATTTTTTCATTGGGATCTTTTTTTCTCCCACAAAAACCTCTGATCGTAGATAAACTTCTTTGCAATCTTGACTAACCAGGTATGGGAGCATTGGGGGGCAGTCAATTGAGAATTCTGACTTTATGTAAATGTCTTAGGGTCAAAGTCCTACCTTCTGGGTCAAAAACCCAGAAGCCCTGGAAGGTACAATTTTCAGGTCATTGGAATCTCCTTCCTCCAAGACCCTTTTCTCTCATTCTGTCACCAGGCCAGCTATAGTTTCAGTTCCAGTGCTTACAGACATTGCTTTCAGTTCCCTTTTCATTTCTGGAAACTGATTATTTTCTTTCTTTCTTTCTTGTGTAATCAGTTATCCAGAGGGTGCCAAAAAATGTATATACATTTTAAGAAAGGAAAACTGTATTAAAATTGTAATACTCAATATATACCTATAACAAAAGGTGAATACAAGTCACGTTTGACTTCTGCAATGACAAGAGGTGCTCAAAGTGGTTCCCATCAGCGTCCAGACACTTCTGTTTATGGCGAAATACTGCTTGAGCAACGTTGACCAAAGCATCCACTTGTATGCATTTTTGGCACCCCCTGGCATATTTAATTTTTTATTATTTTACCCATCATTTTTATTGCTTTATAGCATTAGAATTTCCACAATAGCTTGGTCTGCTCTGCTGCCAGAACTAGACATATCAAGAAGGATTGGGTGAAACTTGGGTGAAGCTTGGGACTAGAGTTTTTCCATGTTTTTGAAAACTAACCCAGCTAACTAAAAGGGCATTCTCTGGGTTCAATTCACAGGATCATTTATAGATGATAAAAATC
Organism: Rhinolophus hipposideros; assembly: GCF_964194185.1. Classification (NCBI taxonomy): domain Eukaryota; kingdom Metazoa; phylum Chordata; class Mammalia; order Chiroptera; family Rhinolophidae; genus Rhinolophus; species Rhinolophus hipposideros. The sequence continues at coordinate 102,683,354 of NC_138048.1, read as the reverse complement.
TCTTCTAATGGTATTAACTTTGGATGATATCCAAGAGGGTCCTGACTTTCGCTGCATTCTGTGCTCTAGGAGAATGTTTTCTGGAATGTGTTCGAGGGATATTTATACCTTAAAAAAAAAGTTTTTATGTTTACATATATTTGGAAAACAATGGGTTAAATCACTGTAAATGAGTTTCTGTACTGCAGTATTTCTCAGAAAAAAAGAGGGAAGCAGCTGCCTTTAGCATCACTCCTGAATATAAAAGGAAGTAGGAAAGGATCATGTCTAGGCATGAGCAGTAGATGGGGAGGTGAGATGAGAACCAGAAGGTCAGAGCATCTCTGAATTCCACCTCAGACAGCAGCAGATATCTTTGTTAGGGCTGCTTCTTTGGTTTGGTCACTTCTGTGATCTACATGATAGTGACTTATTGATGTAATCATTCCACCTTTTATATCTGGGATTCATCTCAGGCTAGATATCCTATGAGAGAAGAGATGCAAAATAAATGTTTCTTATTGTAATTGTCAGGATCACCTCATTTATAATAAGAGCTAACATCTATTATATACCACGTACAGTGCCCAGCGCTCCCCAGGCTGTGTCAATGTCACAACAAGTGTGTGAAGTGGGTTCTATACTAGTTAGTCCCATTTTACAGCTGAGAAAACTGAGATACCAAGTACCACCTCCCTCTCTACAGCTTTGTTTAAATTGGCTTTTCACTATACAAATAAAATTTTGACAAGATGAATACTGACTCTCCAGTCTCTGAATTGGAGGCATTTTGGGTATCTGTCCTGAGTAGAGAGCAAGATGGGAGCTGTTAGATTGTTAGTAAGATGCCTGCTCTTCTGAGGTTTAGGTGTCCTAGATTCTAGACCATTGGCTCCTCCATGATAGTAGGCAAAAGCCTCACCTTCTCGGGTCCATTTTTCTCATCTATTAAACAAGGATTAATAATATTTGTATGGCTTCCTCATAAGATTGTCAGGATGATTAAGTGAGATAATATGTATGGAAGTTCTTTGTAAACTACAGAGCGCTATGCATGTCAGCCACTATTATTGTCCATGGAGCACCATTTTGTTCTCTTTTTACTTCTGGTGAGAATCCAAGTGTAGGTTGTGCTCCTAGCAGAGGACAGTGCCGCCTGGTGACTAGGTTAAAGGTGTAGAGTGGCTGCTGACTTTCAGAGCCCCGAGTGGTCAGGCATGGTGATGGAACACTTCATCCGGCTTCAGTCCCAGGACCAGAACTGGGAGCTTCTCCAGCTTCAATCAACTCGAGCCTGGACTTGCTGGTTATACTTTTACAATAAATATTAATATCTTTTATTCCAAAATGTTTTGATCAGAATGTGTGAATTTTTGTCAATGGAAAGGTTAGTCTTCAAGGAATGTTACGTATTTTGATTATTTTTCCTCCGCCAGATAATCTCGAGATTATTTATGATAAAGACAATATTTTTAAAGAAGCATAGTGTACTTAACTCTATTTATAAAAGAGGACCCAAACAAGTCTGCTTGTCCTAAATCTGTCTTACAACTTGGGTAATAAATATTTCTGTATTTGTTTTCGGAGTCCATCTGCGTGGTCAGACATGTTTGATTTAGTCTTGGCTCCCTTGGAACAAATGCATTTCCTTTTCCTCTTACCACTATCGTGTTTTTCCAAGAACACTGGCTCCTTCCCCAAAAGCCCCCCGACCCTGAGTACTAACTTGTCTACTTTACTGGGAAGCATTATGTCCCATGTTAACAAAATAGATGGGAAAATCTGGGGTTATGAGAAAAGATAAATTCTGTGCTGAATAGTGTTTGTTCATTCATTCATTTGTTCACTGTGATTCAGCCATTCAGCAAATACACATCTAGTATTTAACTATGGGGCCACTGTGAATAATGCAGGCATGATTTCTGCTTTAATGGACCTTATATTCCGGCAGAAAGGAAGACGTGATGCAGAAAATCATTTGCATCATTTTTTCCTTTATTAGGAAACTTTTTTATGCCATTTGCAGTGTCAGTTGGCATGAAACTCCTTGGGAAGAAATGGAGGACATGACAGAATATTTGCTGAAGGTTTTGCTGTGTGCAGGGGATGGGGGCGGGCGGGAAGGATCCTGTACTATTTGGAAGGTTTTTCTACTGGTAGAGGCCAAAAGAGTGGCAGCTCTGTCGTGGGGAGAAAAGTAAGTAAGCTAACTTGTGCTTCAGTTTGGAGAAGAGAACTGAAAATGGCAACTACCTGTCCTTTTCTGTTGAGAGTATGGGAAGAGAGAATTGAATTTAAATTTTAGAAAGGATTGAGCTGAGACCTTTGGAAAGAAAATCTAGAAATTGTGAGAAATTTTAGACGTCACCCAGGGAAGTGCTGGGCAAAATGCTGCAAAGGTGAGTCATGGGGTTGTGGGGAGAGGATGTTGCTAAGGGTAAAGAGTGGGGTCCCAAGCCCCGGGGTTCTCTGACTTCTTAGTTCCTACTGTTCTGCCTTAGAACATGTTTAAGTGTGCGTCTTGAGCCTCAACTAGTTGCAACACTCATTTCCTTTAACCCTCACCGCAGCTGGATCTTGCATTTTGTCTTTCTTAGAAATATTTGATTTTTCTCACAACATTTTCCATTTTTATCTATTATGATCTATCTCTTCCTGTCATAGCCGGAAACATGATACCAGGATTAGGCAACTCTCTAGTCTCTTTCTCTTGGGTAAAGTCTGAAACAAAATAACCCCAACCCATCTGTTATCTCTGCAACATTTTCTCATTTTCTCTGCTATCACTTTCTAATTTTGTGGGGACAAAATAATTCATTTACTCTTAATGTATTTAATGTCATTTAATTTAAATTAATGTATTTTTCTGAAGATGTCTTTGCATTATACCAATTCCTTTTGGTCTTTACGGTATGATAAACCACACACACATTGTATGATACTTTTGGTTTTAATTTCTGGCTAATTAGTTGCACATTCTTTAATTACTTGTTTTTTGGAGGGTACAGTTGCCAGTTTTGTTTATTCTAAAGTTCTGCTTATAATAATAACATTGATTTCCTGTTTAAAGTAGTAAATAAAAAAACCAAAAAAGTAATGAATTTAGATTTGATTTTTAAGAGCCTGAAAGGTATAACGAATTGTCTGAAGAGTAGGAAGTCAAACCAATGAGAAATGTTTCCTGGAGCTACCGACGACAGTAAAACAGACGTACAGAACCATTGCCCACATCCTTAAAAAGAAAGACCTGCACTGGGCACTTCCTTTCCAGACAGCAACAAACAAGACCAGTGCTTTGGAAAGTATGCATTTAGGACAGTGCGGCTATTGTCTCGTCCCTGATGCTAATGTGATGACTAAGATGGAGGCTCATCACATGTCACTTAAATCACTGAGCAGCCCAACTTCCTCAAAGAGCTTGAGAAATGCTCTTCATTTCAGTAATAAAAACAACTGTAAATGAGCCCTGCCTGGAGATGGAAAGCCATGCCATTGCATTTTCCATGACCTCCTGGCACCGTTGACTTGTTTTAGGGCTTCGCATTTTGTAGAGAAGGTTTTGGAGCGACTAATACCCGAGCTGACTTCTGATAACCAGCCATTCAGTTTGAGAGTAAGGGAAGCAGAGATCTCATTCTGCATTAGCATGTTTGGGGCAGTGTCTCCTGGCAATGGCAGTTAATCAACCATCACATCAATAAATACGTTAATAAAGCTATTACATTTCTAGAAGTTTCTAAAAGGACAGTTTTGTGTGTGTGTGGGTGGGGGGTATTTTCTGACACTTTATTTTTCTAATTTTGCCAAGAAAGTAGCCACTGGTATCCTCAGACTTTGCGTCTCTAGCACAAATGCTATCATTGCCCTGAGGAGTGCACCTTCATTCCCAGAACAAAAAGTATACATTGCCTTGTGTGTCTCCCACTGCAAGTTGCAGGGTAGAGTTAGGCCCAGGTTCCAGGCAGCTCACTGCCCCTTTGCACCAGAACAGGCCCAGCAGGTGCATACTGGGTCTCTCCCAAAAAAGACTTTTTTTTTTTTTAAGGAAAAAGGAAATCTCTCCTTAGGTTGCATTTTATTTCTTACAGTTACCTCCTTTATTTTTAACTCGGATTTTTTTACTGGAATAAATTTACTGTGTCAAGTTTCTATTACATACCATTCTTTACAGGCATTAAGAAAAAAAAAATCTTAATTTGCCTTGGATCACTAGGATTTATAGGTACAAATGTGGTTGTGATTTACTATCCCAACCATTATATTTGGGTTGTTCCTTTTTTGAAACCCTAGTTGTAGAAAAGTAACAAAACTATTTTATATCTGCTGGAATTCTTGTATCAGAGTCACAAAATAGAATATTGGGAAGCACAAACTACTGTGGTTAATTTCCTCTGCATGAACTCAAAATTGTGTGTGTGTGTGTGTGTGTGTTTTCTTTCTCTGTAATTCTAGGAATTAGCATTGTGAAACAGCAGATTTTAAAAAGACTTTGATTCACAAAGATTATCCTGAATTCGGAGATCTTTTAAATTTCCAGAGAGCCTTGCCATTGTGTTGTTCTTCTGGGAAAACAGTGCCCCAAACTTTGGGGGCAATGACTGTCCTCATCCAGAGACACAGGCTCAGCCCTCTTGTGAATCCCGGGCCCAGCGAGATAAATGTTTAAGAAATAAAAAGTCCGTTTTAACCATCTGTACATCTTTAGCAGCTGTGAAACGCTCGAGCCTGTAGAACCTGACTTCCCATCCTGATTTGTAGGAAATGTGTCTGTCTTATCAGAATAAGACTTTATGATCTCAGCCCATTTCTCTGCCACTTTCTCTTCCCCAACTGCCTTCTTCCCCTGAAAAAGTCCACAGCAGCCTAAAGCTATACAACCCTGCTCAAGATGCCTTTAAATGACTTCTATGTGACACATTCTCTTGTTATGAGAGTGTATCTTAAATGTTGTCTCCACTCTGTAAGGGAAAGAAGTGGTGTAAGGAGGTGGAGGTGTTAACTACCTCACTGTGATAATCTCTTCTTTCTATCTATCATCTATCTATCGATCGATTGATCTATCTATCTACTTATCATCTATCTATAAAACACATGTAGCAAATTATCATATTATACACCTTAATTTGCATAAGTTATATGTCAATAATATCTCAATAAAGCTGGGAATAAAATGACTTCTACAGAATTTCTCTCAATTCCATTGGATGAGCCTTTGGGGTTTCATTTAGATGTGTAACATTTACAGGGACACCCCAGGTGAAAGGATTTGGGGCTTTCCGACTTTCCTTCTTTGCCCTTGAGGGCAATGGATGGAAAGAGCTATGGTTCTTAGCTCATCTTACTGAATGTAGGTTCCAAAGTATTTCATTACAATTGAGATACAGAGAAAACATTGCTCCTCTGTGGGTAAATCTGTTCACTTGTATCCTAGGATATTCAGCCTTACGTGTGTCCTACCTAACTAGGGGAGAGGAAGGGGGAGGAAGGAATAAGAGAATTGTAAGGATCAGCTGTTGCAAGCACATTTCTGGTCATTTATCAGGGTTGTAGAGTCTCTCAGTTCCATTCACATGGGTGGGTGGAGGAAACATAGGAAATAAAATGACAATGTTTCTGTTAGGAAATTAGGTAGTGAGAGAGAGAGAGAGAGAGAGAGAGAGAGAGAGAGAGAGAGAGAGAGAGAGAGACGTACAAACCGACTGAGAGACACAGACGAAGAGAATCACAGAATGGGAGAGGGAAAGACAGAGTGGGAGCACAGACAAAGAGAGAGAAGAATGGATCCTGGTTTCATTTCAGGGAAGACGTTGCTTTCAAAGTTGCAGCAAAGAACATGGTGTATTAATCGACTTAGGTTTAAAAGTGTAGGAAAGAGGGTGTCAACTCAGACACTGTGTGTGTGCTCATGAGAAGGGAGATGGATGTACTTAACATGACCAGTGGACGATGGGACTAATAATTGGCAACAGGAGTTTGTTATTTCTAGTCTTTTTGGGCTGCAAAGAGACGTACGATTGACCAAGGGATTGGTGGGAGACATTACTACTCTGGGAGCACTCTGCGATGATGATGAATGTTTATTGAGCACTTCGTGCATGGACATACCTGATACTACTCACTTGATGTCAGTTGACTCATGTGAACCTCAAAGCACCGCTAGCAGGTGGGTACTGGAATTTTCTTTGATTTAAAGATGAAGAAACAGAAGTCCAACGGTAGTCAGTTAGCGAGGGATGAACCAGGATATTCAAACCCAAACAGTCAGGCTCCAGAGCCCTTCTTCTGTCACCAAGCTGTGCTGCCACAAGCTCTGGTTTCTCATTTCAATTTCTCTCTCTGTAGGAAGCTGAGCCTTTTATCGTCCTTGGCAACGGTTTTTTATTTGCTTTGTAACACGACCTGTGCCGTATTGAGAGGCCTCCAGGTAACCAGGTCAGGACTCCGTGACCATTTCAAGACACAAACATCTCGTGTCTGTAGTGAGTAACAAATGGAAAATTGTCCTTCCTATTTTAGGTCACTTCTCTAAGTCAGAAGAGGGGTGGTAGAGAAACTGGTGTCGTGGGAGGTGTCTGAATATGTTCAGATGCAAAGGTCGATTTTGTGGCATTCAATGCTGCTCGAGAGTCTGCACCAGACCACGGGGCCCTGCGTGGGGAGTCTCGGGGGCTGGTGAGGCCCACCGGTCCTGCCTTCCTGAGAACCATTCCGACTTGGAATTTGCAGAGGCTGCCTTTCTAAAAGGCTTTGCGTTGAATTTTCCAGCTTGACTCTCCCCTATTCGATACCAAGCCGAGGAATTGGGTGGAGTGGGAAGGAATCCCTGAAAGCTTCTGGACCTGAAACATCCTTCTGAGGTCTAACTTTCAGTGTCGCTTTCCTCTCTAACCCTGAAGTGAAGTCATCTGGAGACCTGACATCTGTAAGCCATCCCGGATGCTGTCCCTGCAATTCTGCCCATGTGTTTATAGATCTATGAGGGGCTTATGGAGAGTACAACAGGGTTCTTCAAGGTGTGTGAAGTGTGTTCGGAGCGGCCCTGGCCCTGGTGTCTGATGGGGTTGTGGTGGAAACGCAGAATCCTGGCCCTTCCCCCACCCACTGAATCAGCACAGCAGAGGCAGATTTGGGGGAGCCAGCTCTAAATGAAGCACCTCCGAGGATTCTTTGCACAAGATAGTTTGCAAACCATCCCTTGACAAGTTTTCTGGTTCACAGAGACAGACTTCTCAGATGACGTTATTACGTGCATTTCTGCTCAAGTACTGCTGGGAAGGGTCCCTGCCAAGGTGTTGTGCCTGATAACAAACAGCTCCTGCCATGAGGAGCTTCCAAGCTCATCAAATGCACTTCGCATTCGCATAAAATAAAGAGACGGATGAGCCTCAACACCAGGACAGATTCTCTCATTGGCCTTCTCGGCTTGTGCCTCCAAACTGGTAGACATGGGGTTTTTGAAATAATATTTCCTTATTCAGATAAATCATCCTTTCCCCTTTTACAGGGAATTTGACTCATAGAAACTTATTTAAACCCTTTTGAGAGTCTTTAGTACTAATCTGGGGTTTCCAAACCTTTAAAGAGATCACAATGTTTACAATACCTTAAATCTTTGTCATTCCTTGCAGACCGTATGGGTAATTTTTTGTTCGTGCAAATGAAAACAGCCCTGACTTTGTGGGAAATATCCACCAGGATTAATAGTTATATGGAGATGAAGTGATTAAAAACATAAGTGGAAGTGTTCTTTATTGTATTCATTTACAAGGAAGACATACAACCCCCCGAAATGTCTGGTATTTTAATGGGAAGACTGCATTTTGAGAATTAAAAAACAAACCAAAAACAAATCTTGTATTTCAGAGACATTTCACATGTGCAGAATGAGAGCTTTTCATTGACACCACAGGGTAAATTAAGAGTAGCAATCCCTATGCTGTTTTGCTTTCCAGATAAGGTTAGTGAAACTTTCTTTGATTTGGTGTTGTAAGGGCCATTGCTGATGACTCTGTGATATCTGGGGACCGATGGTTTCCAACACAGTCCCATCTATGATGGTTAAACTGGACAAGCGGCTTGTAGAGATCGACATTGCTCATAGGCAGGATTCCCCAATACTGTGTGGGTCATACAGTAAACATATATTCAGGGTTTATCTAAAATTCAACCTTAATGGGCCCTATTGTCTTTTTCTTTGCGAAATCCGTCAATCCTAGTCATTGGAGAAAGGGAAGCGTAGCGTTTTAGGAAAGCAGGATTTTGAGAAGACTATCTCGCTGTCACTAGCACCACCTTCACTGTTTCTGGAAGTGTTCTCTGCTGTCAGTTGCTGCTGTCCAACTAGCTATTTCTGGGAGCGTGGCTTTGTTTAGGCATTCCAGCTTGTCAGTCAGTGACTGGGAGTCGGTGCGTTGGAGCAGAACCCAGTTTACAGCACTAGCTGTTGAGCCTGGATCTCCAGGGTCAAATCAGCTCAGGGTTCCCATCTCTTTATACCTTCAGAGCTTCTGCACGCTGAGGCTCACGGACCAACACCAGGCTTGTGTATCCTACACACACTTGCATGTACCCACACGCACACCCCCTGCCTATGTGCATACATAATGCATTTACTTATCACTTATTGATGAGACACACTTTTCACATATTGTCTCATTTACTCTTACATCAGCCTTTTGAGAACAATGCATTTTTCTCTTTATTTTTTGAATGAGATAGTTAAGGCTTAGAACGATCAAGTAACTTCCCCATAGTTCATAAAGATTCAAACACAACACCTACTCCAAATCCCAAGCTTTTACATCTGTTGTATTCCCCCCCCTCTCTCTCTGTCTCTGTCTCTCTCTCTCTCTCCCTCCCCCTCCCTCCATCTCTCTCTCTTTCTCTCCCTCTCCCTTTCCCTCAACCTCTCCCTCAACCTCTTTCTCTTCCATTCTTCCTATATGCCCACCCCATTTTGCACTTCACATAAATAAATAAGATTATAATGACTTACTATGAAATAAGAGCTGTCCTGATCTTGGGGTCAGGCTGTCTGCTGGGCTCTGTGATCAGGGGGCAAGTTAGCGAATCTTTCTGAGACTCAGTTGTCTTAGTCTTTAAAACTGGAATCCAAATACTGACTGCCTAAGTTTAATGGGATGATTAAATGAAGACAGAACCAAAAGATGGAAGATAGAAAACACAGCAGAATGTGGGGTAGTGGGCGAAGGAGGTTAATGGTCCTGGGGACTTGGGATGAAATGCTGTCTAATCCGAGCCTGACTTTCCCGGGAGTTTTCTGGAAGCCTCAGTGACAAAGCACAGCCTGGGGCGCAGTGGGTGAGGCCTCTGAGATGGTGAGGCCTGCGGGTTTTCATACATGGAAGTTGTGTGCACAACAGCTTCTGCCTTCACCCTGGGAAGAGAAAGGTCAAGGCTGAGCATTCCTGGGAATTCCTTGAAAATCTCTGGTTCATGACTAAGAAATATTTATGGTCTTCATAGAATATACAGTTGCTTTTCTGGGCTTCCCTGAGGGGGAAAACTGTCTCCATCAGTTGCTTTTATTTTATTTTCTGAAAACAATCCAAAACAAAAAGCAATCTGAGCGAATATCTAAAGGAAGGATTCTGGACTTGAATACAATGTTGTTTCTATGGTTCTCTCAGGAAACTTGGCTGGGTCATGTCACCTCTCTGGGCCTCTCTCCCACATCCGTACAGAAAACGGATTAACTAAGGAGTTCCGTGAACCTGTGCATGTCGTACTTCTCCTCGGGCCTTGCCTTGTGCTGGGTGCCCACCCAAGGGACAGCCAAGCCCTCCCTGTGACAGTGGGGCTGGGGAAGGGACAGTGCGAGGACAGAACCACGTAACTCAGTAGTCATCAGTAATGCTGCATCAGATGGTGCTGACTCGCTGTGAGGAAAATGTCGGCGGGGAACAGAGTGTGATGGGGGCTGGCCAGCCAGGAGGCAGGCCCAGACACAGCACAGGAGTCTTCTAGGAGGAGGTGACGTTCAGCAGACATTTGTATACTGTGAAGAGCCAGTCAGGACAGTTGGCAGGAATCATGTCACAGGTAGCCCTTTGGAGAGTTACTAAGCAGAGTGGGTGGGGGGGGACATCACGGCAGGAAGGAATCTGGGCTTTGTTGTAAAATGTGGAAGCAACAAGAAATGCGTCTACTGGGTCCTTGAGTTCAACTCACAAACACCTTTGGTCCTCTCCCTATTTTAGTTGTATTATAGGTGTGGTGTGTATTTCTGTGTGTGTGTGTGTCTTTGTCTTTATATATATGTTTTGTATTCTTTTATGAGATGGTGAGTCAGGGGCAGCCAGAAGAGGAAGAAGAAAGCTCAGGAAAAGCCCCACAAAGTTGATCCTATTCAGAGGTCCCAGGGATGGGCGGTGCAGCACCCTGCACAGGACCTGTGGGAAAGACCCAGGGTGCCCAGGAGGCAGAAGCCAGGAGAGGGGACAGTGCCCAGGCGATGGCCCCTGCTGGAGTTTCCTCGGGAAAGGCAGGGAAGGGTGAGCACTTTAGGACTGGTTAGTGTTAAGAACTGTGGTGGGCTTTGGGCTATAGGAGTGGTCCCCTGTGGCCTGGCACCTGGCCCTGTGATGCCGGTTATCGTCCCCTGAGCTACCTGGGCCAGATAGAGGGGGCGTGTCTCTGGTTGGCGAGCAGACATACTCCCTGCTGCAGGGCCCTTTGCTATCTCCAAGAATTGGAGCCTGACACGTTTTTTCTCTTTCTTTTTCAGAATGTTAAAACATCATTATATATAAAAATCTTTAAAAAATGACAGTATACTATATATCCACCCCCTGAAGTTAACTACGTGTCAGGGGCATGGGACAGGCACAGGTGCCCTCGGTTTTCCTGCATTGTGGACAAGTCCCTTATGACTGGTGTTGGGGGCATAAATACACGCTGCTACTTCTGCCACTATTACCCACCCCTGTACCCATCTACCAGGGGACGGCATCAGTGCGGGAGTTGGAACCCGCTGGCTACTGGGGTCCAATGCTCTAGACTCCCCTCTGACACTCTTATAATCCATGCTTTGTAACGTAGACCAGAAAGTTAGAACGAACCTTGCAAATCTGGAGAATGGGCATCCACGGATTGCGGAGCAGTGTAGTCAGAGTGATGGTTTTCATGGGACACTGGTAAACAAACAGTGCATAGAAATGTGCACGAGTGTGAGAGTGAGAGACGGCTGATGGGAGTCAAAGGTGGGAGAAAGAACTTGGCACCCAGGGAAGGAGTGGCAGTGAAGTGGCCTGGCTGCTCAAAGACTTCAAAGGAAAAGCAGTATGACGTGGAGCCCAGGGCTGAGGGTTTTGGAAGAGTTAGAAATAGGAGGACAGCAAATGTGTGAAACTTCAGGTAAACAGTGAAAATCAATTTGCCCTTCCATGCCCATTTGCCTTCTGGTGTTCCTGTGTGCAGTAACCTGGCATGTGCCACGTGGTACGAATGGGTACTTTTCTCAGGCATTTGCTGTATCGGCCGCAGGAGCATTTCCTCACGTGTGTTCTGGATCCTTCCTTGCCTTTCAGTAACACATACAGACTGCAGAAGGGCTTCGTCAGAGAGGGGCTTACCCAGAGGACACCACCGCTCTACGCGTTTGCAAAACTATACAGAAGACCTGAGGACAGAGGACAAAAAGGACGATTTGTTAATTCCCTGAAGGCATTGACTCAGTGTGCTTTGTGTTTGTCTGCACAGCCTATCCATTTTGGTGCATATTTTGTGTATTTGCCAGCAGGATTAAAGTTAGAGTGCTAACCACAGGAAAAGGACAGCAAAAACAACCAAACTCTCATCTCTGCAAAGCGAATGAGTCACTCGTCATATGTTTGGTGTTTCTGCCTTATTTTAAATTGAATTCCCGATAGTGTAATAAAAATACCAAACAACTGATATGAAGGGTAGAAGAGGGTGAGGTTAATTCAAATTCATTGAGACCAACAAGATTATTCATGGGAATCCAAGCAACCCTCCCCTGTGATTTGTCCAAGACCAGGCTGGTGAAAGTATCATTTCCCTCATCTCGATGACCTTTAAGTTGGGGTTTTCTTCTAAGTTGGGTTTATTTTTCTTTCATCGGTGAAGAGTGTGGTTTCAATGAAATTTTACTTATGGCTTCACTTAGCTGCTTCTAAGAATCAAGAATAAACATGCAAAGATGATGTAAATGGGGCACTATCTTCTCTTTTGACACAGACATAGGAAGTGTCATATGGTGAAGCTGCTCTCATCAAGGGCCACTCCATCCGCTGTCTCCTCCCTTCCCTTAGCTTCTCGGCCCTCATTCCTGCTCCCAGTTCTCCCACTAACACCCCTGGTGCGTGTGTCCATATGTTTTCCATGCTTATATAATTCAATTATAAAATTATATAACCTTCGTCTACAGGAAGGCATTTCAGTTTTGACACACTGGACATTCTGGGTCAGGTGATTGTGGGGACTGTCCTGTGCAGTGTAACACGTGAAGCAGCACCCCTTGTCTCCACCCACTAGATGCCAGTAGCACGCAACCTTCAGCCCCCCACCCCCCATTTTGACAACCAAAAATATCTCCAGGCATAATGGCAAATCAGTTTTACAATTAATTCATTTTTACAAAAAACAAAACCAAAACCACTACCATTTTATACACTTTTCTATACCTGGCTTTTCCCAATCAAAAAGCATTGACAAATTTCTTCTAAGCCATCTGGTACAATGCTATTTACTTATCTCTAACGATTGCTTAATATTCTGTGGGGTAGATATAGCTTTGTCCCATAGGCCTATTCCACCATTCTTTTATCAATGGGTATTAACATTGTTTCCAGTTCTTAAACTCCTGAAACCAATGCTGCAATGAGCACTAAGATGTGTACGTTTTTGCAGATTCCCAGAAAGGGAACTGTGGCATATGTACTTTTCATTGTAACAGATTTTGCCAGGTTGCATTTGGAGGAAACTGTAAAGGCTATCAATTTTGTAAGACTGATATTATTTTAAAACTTTAATGGATGAGTCTAGATAGAAGTGATTTTTAAAGTGATTTTTTAGTATCAAAAGAAATATGAGTAAATTGGAAAATTTGCCCCTTTTCACTCCTAAAAATTACAACTCTTTGTTCAAGAGGAAGTTCAGATTACTATTTTAATTATCGGATCTTTCAAATGTCTGCTTTGTCAAGGTTTTGAGAGAAGACATCTATTAAACCATGAACAACCATGAAAGAATACTTGTGTGACTATAGAGTGTTACCTTTTTCGTAATCAATATAACACATGTTAAGTATTTCAATGTCATAAAAAAAATTGGAATAGAGGACTAGATTAAAGTTGTATTAACAGAATAATAAAATATACCTAGTGAGTTTCTTTAGCACTAATGGTTACCTGAAACTCTACAACTAACCTCATTAATAAAGTCATACAGTATATAAGTAATACATCAGCATTAAATGATTAACAAAAATAATTCTCCATTGGATACTTCGGACATTTTAATATACTATTCTACTCCCAGGTCAACAGGTCCAGGATAGATTTTAAGCAACATTATTTCATTTGTACTTCTTTTTCTCCCCTTCAGAGAGTTATCTGGTGAAAGAAAACAGCTAAACCTGGCTTCTGAATTCCAAGATCACACCGCCCAAAGGTAAGGAAATTAAGATGCTGTTTTTTGGCATACTTGCTAGACTCAGCAAGTCTGGCATTGCAAGTTGTTGTTTCTGATGGGTATTTTGCGGTAAGTAGACACTGTCTTCTGTAAATGAACGCTGCTGGGTCTTTCTCTGAATTTGCACTGAGCCAGGGGGAAGGATAGAACTAATTTAAAATCAAAGTGTTTCTCTCATTTTTATTAGGTTTACTTTTTTTTGTTTTTAATGGACCTCCTCTAATGCATAAATGTTGCAAATTCTAAGTTTGGTGTTGAGCTTCTGGGTTACAGTGTATCAAAAGTGACTCCCTGGCAGCTGTGGGGAGTAGGAGTGTGAGCCCTTAGTGCCAAGTCTCTGCTGAGCTGGTGTGCTTTTGCTTGAAGCCTCTTGAAGGTCTTGTTGTTTCATTTTTGCTCAGGTGATGTGCTGGGACTTCTCCAGTTCCTCCTTTGTTTTACATTGTTTCTTCCACTAAGTGAGATTCTTTTATGTCACTCCTATTTGTTTTTTGTTATATGCCAATTTGCCATGGAATGATTGCATTTGTTATGTTTTTGTGTGAGTCTTAGCATGATTTTAGTTCCAATGTAAATGACAAACATGTCACACACACATAAATTATGGAAAAAGACATTTAAAAAACTACCCCCTAGTTATTTCAAAATAGCAAATATTGTCATTTTGTTACCAATTTCATATGCTTTTTTTCATATTACACATGCAATTTGATATTCTGACTTTAAATAGCTTGCTTTTTAATTTAATATGCAATCCATACAAAATTCAAACAAAACACTAAAAGTGACTAAGTGAAACATGTATGTCCCTTCCTCCTTTGCCCCATGACAACTAATGCCTTTTCAAGGAGACAGCTGATGTTTCTGGTTTTCTAATTTACTGGACCTTTGCGATTATTCACATTGTTTATGCTCTGTTTCTATGTTAAACAACAGTTTCATGAACATCCTTGCACATATCGTTGTTTCTCGTAAGTGTGAGTATTTAGGCTGAAAGAAAAGGCTCCCACTCAGTGTGGAAGGTGAAAACTGACTTGTTGCTTGCTAAAGAAGGGAAAAGAGTTCCTAGGATGCAGTTCTATTAAAGCAAAGCAAAAGCTGATCGTATATAAGGTTTGGGGGAGCCACAAACTGACAAACTCTCAGAAGCCGGAGCGTTCAGGGATCCACTGGCCTTCAGTTGCGGATCTTGCTGTGGTGTGCGCCTGTTGTTTTGTGTCTGGTGGCAAGAAGTGCAGTTCCTCAATCGAATGGTCACTGATTGATTGGGATACCTTTGAGAAGTGTTATAGTGGTGACTTGTTTATATGTTGGGACTATGGACAAAGAACAGTCATCTTTTTCCTTTCTTGGATTTGGAGTATAGGAACTTTAGCATGAAAATTCACGGGAATGGATTTGTGGGTCAGACAGTATGTGCATTCTATATTTCAATGGACTCCATAGAGGTTTACCAATTTACACTACAACGACCAATGAATGACAGTGTTTATTCTCCCACAACGCAGTGTATCATCATGTTTTTGATTTTTGTTAACATGATGGTTGAATACAGTGTCTTCTTGAAGTTTTTAACTTGTCTGATTTTTAGTATAAGTGAAGTTGAGAAACTTTGTACACGATTAAACGCCATTATATTTTATTTTCTATAAAATTTTGCTAATGTCTACTCATTTTCAATGGAGTTTTAAAATACTGAGTTAAGGGCTCTTTATATATTAATTATCCCTTTACTTTAAGAGTTGTAAATATTTTTCACATGTGTTCTTTGTATTTTGGTTTTGTTTATGATGTTTATTCAGGGGAGAGGGTACATAAAAACATGCTTTTAGATAGTTGGATCAATCAATGTTTTATTGTCTAGATTTTATATTATAGTTGGAAACACTTTATTTTGGGATTATAATATTTTTTATGCTTTCTCCAAGTGCTTTTATGGTTTAATTTTTCATCCACTGTTTTGGACTTCATATTTGCGTAAAAAAGGGGGAATTTTTATGGGAGTTATTTAGTTGTCCCAAAACTACTTGTTGGAGAATACATTTTGTTTTCCATTAATTTAAACAACCATCTTTGCCCCAAACTAAATTTCCATAAATACGTTAATTTATTTCTGACTTTTCTCCTCTGTTCCGTTGATTTATATGTTGTTTTTTCCATTTAATGGGATAACACATGCATTTTTCTGTTTGTTGATTGTGATTTCTGCTTGTCACTGTGCTATTTACATTAAACAAACATTCTGTAATTTACTCAACAACTTACCTTCTGATTGCCCTTCATTTAACTTTGGGGAATTTTTGGTTACAAATCAGCCAATTCATTTCTAAAATTTCACCTGTTTATTCCATAATCAACCTTGTGTGTGAGCTATTCTCTCAGCTGGCCCTTACCTGGCTACCATTTTTAATCTGCTAATGGCTCTTTCAAGCATCCATTTCGTACATCATCGGTGAACATTGTCTCACCCATTTAGGCCTTTAAGTCAGCTGGTAAGGAAAGACTGGCAAAAATCCTTCAACAACCAGGCATCTGCCATGAAATGTAAAACAAAAGTTTGTTGGATCTTTAAATTTTCCATTGAACTAGGGCATCTGACACTGAAAGAGAAATATTATACTCAGGTCCAAGTGCTGGTTGAAATTAGCTGCGTATATGACTTCATTTTCTTAGGAATATACTTGCACTAAAGTCAGTTATTTTTTGTGGATGATTCAGAAACACTAATTGAACCACCGTGGTACCAACTTTGTAGTGTGTGTAAGAATATGTAGGTTTGTGAGTGTGTGTGTGTGTGTGTGTGTGTGTGTGTGTGGTGTGTTCCCTAGAGGACAACACTGACATGTATGTGCTTCTCAGGGCTGTTCTCATTTTCATTCATCATATGAGATATTCTATTGATTTATATTGAAAGAGAGAAGAGAGTTATTAGCAATTCCTTTCCATGGCCATTGAAATGAAGTTCTAACTCAGAAACAAATTTCTTTTTCCTGGACCTCAGTTTGTTTCACTTCTTAGTGATGGACACATCTGAAGCCAGGCAATTTAAGCAAGTCCATCTCTCTCTATATATAGCTCAAAGGAAACCTTCCTTTATAGGCATCAGGTAGTTTCTCAAATTTATTTTAAAACACAATAGTCGGAATTTCTATTGGGGATTATTTGTTACTTACGCAAAATTAGGTTTCCTCTTATGAGCCCCAAAGTCCTCACTGGCTGTACCTCCTTCTTCTTACACTCAACCTTCTACTGTCTGCGTTGCTATTGGCCACAGAGACTAGGGGTTTACTCACCCAAGATCATATGACAAGTCCCTGGTGATAAAAAGAAGTGACGGGTGAGTAGGATAAATGTCACCATTGTAATGAAAAGTCATATGGTATGTGAGGTAATTGTTATGAATCATAGTGTAGATTCAGTAGACTCCAGTAAACACAATTGCATGTGGCTCTTTACATTACTCTTACCACCGAATAAAAAAGAGGAGAATAAAGAATAAAGAATGACAGGTTAGATAGACGCCTTCCATTTTGTTTCTGCTTTAGGCAAGTATCATCATTCTCAGTTAACTCAGAAAAAATTCATTGCTTTCTTTGCTCCCGTGAAAATTTGCTCTGTTCTCCTTCCAAAGGTATGACAGATGGAGGAGATCAGCGGAGGAGCATGGAGACTCAGAAAGTGCATGTAGACTCCACATAGAGATTGTCTAGTCATCACAGCCAATGTTTTTATGATACCAGACCGTCATTTCTACAATAGTCAATGGTATCTCAAACTGGAGAATCTCTTTAAATTTCATGAAATGTGATATTGGCAAAACTCATCTTGGGGAAATAAAATGTAATGGTGATCAAATAAGGGAACTCTTCATGGTTTGGGGAAGTGGAGGTGGAGAGGAGAGCACAGAGCAGATCCTAAATATAATAGAATGGCCTTGAAACCCGCCATCTTGCTCCATCACAGAAAAGACTCTAATGGGCCTGAGGTCCTTTAGGCTCCGACTTCTGCGTCCAGGACAGGAAGTCAGACTGTGTCCAATAGCTGCCATCTCGGACAAGGTTAAGAAAGTCTAGGTAGGTGGGAGCTTGTTTTCTTTAGGGATTCTCTGGGATAAACAGTAGTTTCCCCACAAAGGGTAAAAAATACAGGAGTAATTCAGGAACCAGGCAGAACCAGTTCCCCATGGCAATGCTTTCTCACTATTTTCTAAAAATGTATAATTCTGAGCCCCAGCTCCAGAGTCTGACCCGGTACTTCTGGGGTGCACTTTGCTAATGTCTGTTTTGACAAATGTCCTAGGTGATTCCAGTGAAGGCTAGCATTCCGTTGCTCCCGGCTGTTTGGGGTTGAATCTGGTCACACCATGGTGATATGATAACATGACCCACAGTAATGATGAAAAGTGATTCATTTTTAGGTGATGATTTGAATTTTGTCACTTCCACGTCCTATAGATTTATATGTCAATTCGCGTCAATGTGTATATATAAATACCTCCAAGCAAATAACAAATGCACAGTGCTATGTGTGGGGGATTTATTTGTATGATATATTTTTGTACAAAAGTCGTGTTCTCAAGTTTTGATGAGCGTCCATTTAGAATTCCTAGTTTTCCTAGAGAAATCGGAGGGGGTTTCTGAATGGTTCACCTTAAGACCAAAAAGGGCAAAGATCAGAACGAAGGCCAAACAATGATTTCATTATACAAATGGAATTGGAAGAGGCAGTGAAATTCTACCCATCCCTGAGGACAGACTCCATTTGAGGTTAGAGGAGCAGGCTGGAGTGATGTCACGTTCATGGCTCCATAGCCATCACTCCTGAACAATTGTCAAAGACTTATGACTACAGATGAAAGAATCAGCAACACAGTTTTGAGCTTTAAACCCCTCTGTTGGGTGCATCGAAAATAAAATAGATAATCCGTCCAGATGGCTCATCCCTTGGTGCACAGTGAACAAGGAACAGCTGAATAGGTGAGTGAGGTCAGCAGTGAAGACCAAACAAGAGCATCAGGAATGACTTTCACAGTTTTAGGGACAGACTGGTAAGTACATTGGGTGATGTCACAGAATATCTGTGATAAACATGTCGGAAAGCAACTGGCTCAGGAAAGTTCCAAATGCAATAAAGAGCGATTCCTTTTATTTTCAAGGCCCATTGAAGTGTAGAGGGAGTTTCCACCTCACAACAAGCTCTGTGATGCCTGCGTTAGTGATGAGGGAAAATGAAACCCGGCTTTTTACTGTTGGGACGTCTCAGACAGCACCAGTCTAGCTCAGCATCTCATTCACTCACTCCAACTCAACTCATGTTTGCGGAGGATCAGCCCCGTGTACGGCAAAGCGTCAGGGGTATGGAGGCCAGTGAATGACGTCTGACAGTGAAATGGGGGGCTGGCAGCTTCGTGACACCTGTATGAGCCATCTGTTCTTTCCTCTTCAGCCAGTCTGTGATGAAAGCTGGGGAAAGACTTAGAAATTAACAGTTTGATCGTTAAAATGAAATCATGGCAATAAATTAGACAGATATTGGTGAAAGTGAACATTTTTTTAAAGCGGGGAGGTCCCCATTCCGTCGCTTCACTTTCCAGGATGGCCACACACACAGCTGACATAAGAGAACTGCCAATAAACCATTGCCAATTACTCAGGCAGACACCCTTTTTGAACAAGAATGGCACATTTTAATTGCTTTAAGTAAGATGCTTTGTCTTTTTATGTTTTCCCTCCCACCTAGATCCCATCAGCACTTACCGCAGTGCTAGCCTGAGTTTTAAGAGATTCATCATAGAAACATTTATGTATTAATAATAATAAAAATAAACTATACTTGCAAGTGCTTTTCCTACATTCATCTCCATAACAACTTACTGGGATAGGCAGTGTGAGTATTATTATCTGTACTTTATTGATGAAGAAACAAAGGCACAAAGAAGTCAGGAGATTTCCCAAAGTTTCAGGGGTGAATCAGGACTCAAGCTTTGGTTTGGTTATTTAACAAAAAGCTTTGGTTATTTATTTAACAATATCCTATCCTGCATTTAATAAACCAAGCTGTGCTATGACATAAAACGCTTGGTGCGAAGGCAAGAAGAAATGGCCGCTTGCATGGATTCTGTTCCTACAAGCTGTGTGTTCTTGACCTTCTGACACTCAGTTTATTCATCTGTAAAATGACAGAAATAGTAGCTACTTTGTTACAAAGTTTTGGTGAGGATCTGTTGATAAAATGCATGAGGAATTGCTCTGAAATTTGTATGCAATTCGTTCTTAGAGTCCTGAATGGATTTCAGCAGGTGTATAAGACCTTTAACTTTATGCAAAATTTGTTGCTTATTTGCATATAATGCAGTTGTCTGGGAGGAGTACTGAAAATTTTATAAGATTTTTCAGATATTTCTGTGATTATAAAAATGAGAAGTATTGCCAAAACTTGGGGCAGTGGGGGCAAAGAGGAGAGCACGAAGCAGATCCTAAATATAATAGAACGTCCTTAAAACCTGCCATATTGTTCCATCACAGAAAAGACTCCAATGGGCCTGAGATCCTTTAGGCTCCAACTTCTGCGTCTAGGATAGGAAGTCAGATAGTGTCTAATAGCTGCTGTTTCGGACAAGGTTAACAAAGTCTAGATAGGTGGGAGCTAGAAGTTACTAGTGTTATGCATAACTGTATCTTTTCTGATTTTATAGTGTATTCCTTATAGAAAATGTGGGAAACACAAAAAACCACAAAGATGAAAATAATAGTCATCTGAAAACATACCATTTAGAGAGAACCTATATTACAATTTTGGCATACATTGCCTTTCAACTTTTTCCTTTTTAAAAAATATAAATCAAATTTGTTTAAAAAAAAATGGAGGGGCAGTACAGTTATTTATGCATATAATACTCATAGTTTATGTGCATATATGTTTGCAGGTTTGATATCATTCTGAATATTTGAACATGACCTAGTGGTGTAATATTTTTTTGCACAATATTTAATGCCGGACTTAAAACCTCTATATATGTAGTTTTTCCATAATTTCCATACCTAATACTCTATTGTACTTTCAGATTGTTTCTATGTCTATCATTTTTACTATATTGTAATAGTATATTCATAAGTTTTATATGTTTTCTAAAATCAACATGTATGTCTGTTACTTTTCAAACAAGATGGTCAACTAATAAGTATTTAATTCTCCCTGGTGAATTTTAGCATTTAACTGCCATGTTTAAAAAAAAAATCCTACTGGTATTTAAAAAAATATTAATTATGCCAATTAATTATGTGTGTGTGGGGAGAATTTTCCTCTTTATGCTTTTATCCCAGAATATGGCTTATCTTTTCTTTTATTCAGGTTTTCTTTTATATCCCTCAGTTAAGTTTTATAATTTTCTTTACTGCTCATAATAACTTGCCTCTTTCTTTGCAATATTTATAGATTGTCATTTATTCTTTAAATTTTTTGCATTGCTAAAACTTTCAGAACGATTTTGAAAAATAGTGGCTATAGCAGGTATCACATCTTTTTCAAGGATTAATGTGGGTATTTCTAGTGTTTCAGCATTAAGATGATTAGCTGAAAGTGAGCGGTGGTGGTCTCTACCAGGGGAAGGAATATTGATGTCTACCCCTCACTTATTAAAAGACTTTGAGAAAGTCAGTAATAGAAGCTGAATGTTATCAAACGCATGTTGGACTCTCGAGAGTCACTGTAACTCCTTTCTTGACCAAATGCAGCAAGTTGTTTTGGGATCTCTGTAGTAAATCCCCCTTGCATCCATAGAATAAGTTCTTCTAGATCATTTTTAGAATACATTTCCAAATTAAGTTGCCAATATTTTATTTAGAATTTTTCATCTACAATCATAAAGGAGACTGGCCCACAGTTATATTTTTCTGGGCCTTTTCACTTTTTCAAATATCAATGCAAGGATTGGCATAAGATATTGTAAAGTCTTCCATCTTTCTTGACAGGAAAATTTAAAACTATAAAATTTTCCTCCCTAGTTATTTCTTCATTCAGCTTTTCTACACATTCTGTATTTTCTTTAAAAGTCATCTATTTTGTTTAGGTTTCTAATGTATAAGAATAGGATTTTATGCATTTTTGACTTGTATCTTTGGTCACGTCCATTTCCTATTCCCAATTTTAAATATTTATATTTCTTTTCTATTCAGTTACACCTGCTAAATGTTTGATCAGAACTTATTTCTATACAGAACTAGATCTTAGATTTAGCTATTCTATTATTTATCCGTTTTCTAATTCATTCATTCCTGCTGTTATTTTCTTCTCCTTTGGTTTACTTAAGTTTTCTTCTTCTTGTTTTTCCATTTTTTAATTAAACACTTAGTTTAGTAATTTTTTTTCTTTCTGGTTTTCTAATAAAAGGCTTACAGGTTATGAATTCTCTTTAGTATATGACTTTGTCAGCATTCCAGATATTTTGATAGGTGATGTCTTCACTCTTGTTATTTTCTAAATAATCTTTCATGGTGTGTTTGATTTTTTTTACTGCAATTATTTTTTTTAGGGAATCCTTTGTGCTGTGAGAATTCTGGCTTATATTTTGTCCACTTTTTGAGTTTATGAGTATAATGTATGACTATTTACAAACATTCTTTGTAAAATTGATAGGAAATATGTCTTCCTGTTCTCTTTAAGGCACAATAATTGCTGTAGACCCAGTAAATCAATCTTGTTATTATCTGGAAACTCGCTCTTTTTCCCCCCACCCATAGGGTATATATATATATATTTGGATACCTCACTTGTAAGAGTCCCAGGATGGAAGGTATAGTTAGTTAAATCTTTCACTACCCTAGTGTTTCTGTCAACTTCTCTTCATGCCTCTAATAGTTTGTGACTATTATATTTTGAAGAATATCATTTGGAACGTGCAGATTTATGGCTTTAATGTTTTCTGTCTGGATTTCAATTCTCCATTGCGTGGAAAGAAGACGACAACCCCTCTTTTCTTTTATTATATACATTTTATTTCTTCTTGCCTTTAGTTGTTATATGTTTGCCTAATCATTTAATGATTCTTACCTGCCAATTTAAGTGCCATAGCTTTTAAATAATATTAGGTTGAATTTGATTAGTTTACTGTGTGAGGGAGGGTATATTTTACAACGTAGATTTCATGAGGAGTATATGTTATTAATGATATAATTGTGCTTATGCCGTTTATCTTGTTTTATACTTACTTAAAAAAATTCTTCCTGTTTTTTTCCCAGTAATTTCTTATATATATATATAAGTAATTTCTTACATATATATATATATATATATATATATATATATATATATATATATATATATATATATCTTTGCAGGCTATGTTTTCTTTGCTTTTTTCCTCAAGTGGTTTTGTTTTAAATTCTAATAATTTACCATAAGTTGTTAAAATGCTCATATCAATATATATGAAACTATCAACACAAAAAAATGCAGCACTTGGTGACTTAGAGCTAGCAAACATATCATTATTTATATATTGAGTTTCTAAAGAAGAAAGTTGGGTCTGTACTGTATATAGTATAAGAATAAAATAGAAGTATCTAATACTCAATCAGAAGAAAAGATCACGTTATTTTCCATTTTTTTAAAGACTTATAATGACTAGTAGGGAAGAAATTGACTCCAGAAAATGTTAAATGACTCTGTTTTTAAAACATTTTTTTATTTTCATTGGTGCACTGTTGACATTAGAAAACCCTGGGCGTGGCTTCTTCATTCCTATAAAGGTTTAGAGAAATGGGAAGGGGTCCTCATTCTCCCAAATGCCTGTGGGGATGGAGAGGAGACCAGGGCCTTTGCCAGTGAGACAGTTTCTGCTCTTGCTGAGTCAATAGTCTTAATAGACCTTCTTTGATAAGGTCATCAATTCTCTGATTCTCGGGACTTGAGTGAGAGGCTTCCTTATACTGGGGTCAAGTTAGGAGTTGAAGAATTGGGGCCTGTGAGTCCCAGGCCTGGCTCTGCTGGAAGCCAGCTGTGTGGACACCCTTAATCTCCCACCTGTCAAATGATAATGGTGAACTAAATGAACCCTTGTGCCTCATTTGTTATAGAAATAGAAATACATTTGTGATATGACGGCAAACAAGCAGTGATAATAGAAATCTAGGTGGTACAGTATTGTATTGACATAATAATAATAATTAATAATAATGATAATAATGGCCAAGCTCTTACTGTGCCAAGTTCACGAGATCTCACAACCACACTGTGATTATATTCATGGCTTCTCCATAGATGAGGAAACTAAGGTTCGAGACACAGGTTGTTATGAAAGTCACACAACTAGTTCCTGGAAGAGCCCAATTTCAAACCGTGGTCCTTCGAGACCCTCCACCAGGATGTGCAATCTCTCTGCTTTGCAGCCTTCACCATGGCAGAGCTCACGGGTAGAGCTCATTGGTAACTAGGATCCTACGATAGAATAAACATGAGAATGTTCGCGAGCAAACCAGGTGACCTCTTGAAGGAGGAAGGCCCTGAATTAAAGGGTTTGGTGAGTCTGAATAAAAGGACAACACAGAGCAGGGTGAGACCGAAGAGAGGAGGACAGATGGCCCTGCTGCTGTTTTTACTTAGCATGACACCTGGCAAGGAGGTGCACCTGATCATGTGCATACCTGGTCTTTAGATTTACAGGGATTATTTGACAATGAACAAAATTTTGTTTACAATGAACAAAATTTAGAATTTCCCCAGTTTTCACAATGGCCATGCTCCATATAGTGAATTGTATGAAAACATTTCATAGGGATTTGATCTGTTTTTATGTGTCTGTAATGGGCAAGTGAGAATAACCACGTCCACTCCATCAGAATGCCCACCATAGGATCTATGGATGTGACCTCACTTGGCAATAGGGTTCTTGCAGATGATCAAGTTAAGATAAAATCATTTGGGTGGGTCCTAATCCAATATGACTGGCATCCTTATAAAAAAGAGGGTCATTTGGACACAAACACAGAGGAAATACAATGTGAAAACACAGGGAGAACGCCAGGGAATGTCTGAGACTACCAGAAGCTGCGAGAGAACCCTAGAAGAAAGTCTCCTTCTCAGCCTCAGAAGGACCTACCCTGCCCATGCCTTATCTCAGACTTCTAGTCCCCTGAACCGTGCAACAATAAATTCCCACTGTTTAAGCCACCCAGTGGGTGGTACTTTGTCATGGCAGCCCCAGCCAACTCATACAACTGTTTTACTCCCAGTTGAACCATTGGGTTGTAAATTGTAACAGTGGTAACTATCAGTAAGGTTCAAGCCAGGCAGTTGAGTCACTTGTCTCAGCAGTCACTCTTAGGGAACAGGACTAGACTGTATTGCTGAGTTGCTCTTAAACCAAAATACTAAGAACTGTATAAGCAGGTTCGTACAGAGGCCACTCTCCATAAGGTTCCTTGTGCAAATGCTGCTAGAGTTTGGTTAACTGAGGTTTGGTTTCTTTCTTGTCGTCTCTTCTGATAATTCAGGCCATTCCAGGCTATGGTTTCCCGTACATGTTTCATTATGAAAGTAAACAGCATCCCCACTGCCCCGCAAACACATGATATAATTTTGACCTTACTATCTCTTTTTTTTCCATATATTGTGTACTAAAATCAACAAAGAATTTTACCTCATGGTCTACTTAAAAAAACAATACGCTATATTTAATTATGCTCTGTCCAGACAGGTTTCTTCTTTTAAAATAAGTTCACTGAGGTTATGGAAAAGTCTGCTTTGCTGTAAGCTGGTGGGTTCCAACCAGCACAACCCCACAATGTGAGCATCTCCAAGCCTGGATTCCACAGGTGACACGTGTGCTCATGGGAAATGGAGGGTAGTCACCCTGCTGCTTTGGTGGTTTGCTCCAGTCCTGGCTGTTTTCCATGGGAGCGAATCAAACAGCTGAAATTAAAAGAAAGGATGGAAAAAGATCAAAGAAAGGAGAAAGATGCAGGAAAGCTGGGAGGAAGAGAAGAGAGGAGAGGAGAGGAGAGGGGAAGGGAAGAGGGGGGCGGGGAGGGGGGAGGAGAGGAGAGGAGAGGAGAGGAGAGGAGAGGAGAGGAGAGGAGAGGAGAGGAGAGATTTGAAAGGGAGAAAAGGAGAAGGGGAAAATGAGAGAAAAGAAAAAGATAGCCAGAGTGAAATTCCAGAGGACTCTCCGCAGCTTTTTTGTGTGTCTGTGATACCTATCTTAGAACACACTAAACCCATTCTCTTTACCGTGAGACTAAGATTATACACTACTGTGGATATTTCAGTTTTAAAAGCGCGATGAGACCTGATAGCGATACCACATTAAACACATCTCCTATTGATTCTTTCTAACCTTGCAAAATGAGCTGTGCGCGTTAAGTACCTTTTACTCCAGCCTGGCTGATGGGACCACAGATGTTAACTGCATGACTGAATTTCCTCAGAGGTCAGCAGACAGGGCAAGTGGGAGGTGACCGCGGGAGCACCTCCTGGCCGGGGGACTATTTACCCTCACTGCCCTCAAATACAGCTTGAGGACACATGTCTGGATAAATCTGCATCATGGAGAAATTAAATCAAGCCTTACCACCTGGCTACCCACTGTGTAACCAGCCACGCGAATGTGTGTGGCTTAATTAAAACGAGGAGTCGTTATAGAAGAACAGAATTCATGGTTTGTAAAGCTGAAGTCTCTTTTACCAAGCTTATTTTCTCCAAGTTAGGGTTTTGTTTCAAGTAATAAAAACATTGAAGTAGCGCTGTTGTTTTCCTTACTCATCTTGAGTGACTGCTTTAACGCCTTTGTGCTGTGATTCTGTTCTCTCCGTGTGGTTGATGATGGACATGGGAGGGGACAGAGACGCTTGTCATTTCTCTGCATTCAGAGAAATGCCTGCTGTCTGTGCATCAGTCACCGGGACTGAAACCCCCATTTACCATTTGCAAGACCTCTGGCTAGTGTTTTGGAGGCTCTGTTTTTCCATCTGGTAAATGGGGTGATGACACCTGGGTAAGAATTGGCAGTTAAAATGTATATAGCACGTCATACATCCCCACTAAAAGGTGACTATTATTTAGTTTCTGTTATTGTTATTGCTAATATTATAATAATTTAAAATTTCACCTGTTCATCTGGATGGTTTCCCCATGTGTGGAGACCAATATGGAATTGCAGCGGGGGCCAGGATGTACCTCAGAGCAGGAGTCTGCTGCCCGCTCCATGGGGTTTGGAAAGCATTGGGCGAAAGTTCCTCAAATACCTGCCACCCTCGCTGGTTGCTCCTGAAGGCTGGAATTGCTCCCCCATCCTTTAGGTTAGTGCAGGGGTGACCTGCTTTACGCTAGGAGAAGGGAGGGGGGAAGGAGGTCAAGAAGACCAGACTGTAACATGTGAGCTAGCACGGGCATGTCAGTCTTGGGTACATTGCTCACCGAGTACCTAGCTTATGTCCCGAATGAATGAATGAGTGAGTGAACGACAGTCCAAGGTATCTCCACCATCACTTTTCCTCCCTTACATGCTTAATCTAAGGCTTTGCACAGAAAATGATTTGTAACTGCTTGTTGCAGGTATTTAAGTTGAATGGAAAGGGTTACACTGGAATTGAAAGTAGAATTCAGAGGACCTTGGTTCAGATGAGTAGGCGAGTCAGATGGGGAGAAGGGAAGGAAATAGATGTCTAGGACATTAGGGATCTTTCGGGTGGACACTTTGGGAGAGGTGTTTGTGCCAGCATGAAGGAAACTGGCATGTGGACAGGCGTAGGGAGACAGAGGAGAAGGCCGGGGAAGGAGGCTGAGATCAGGTGGCAGCAGCAGGCAGCTTGCAGTCTGCAAAAGTGTGGGTGGGTGCCAATGGGCTGTGCACTCCTTTGTGGGTAGGGTGAGTGTGTGCACGCATGCCCGTGTGCGGTGCAGATGGAGGTGTGTGGAGTGCTTGTGAGTGGATCCGAGGGATAGTGCGCACGTGGGGTGTATATGTGACTGCCTGTGGGTTCTGCAAGTTAGACGTGTGGCTGTGTGGTGTGCGTGCTGCTGCAGGTACGCGTGTGCGCGTGAAGGTCTGTGCCCATGAGGATGGGGTTTGTGTGCCCGATACCAGCGTGCATTATGAGTCGTGTGGGTGGTTAGTGTGTTTCTGGGGTATCTGTGTGGTGATGAGTGTTCATGAGGTGCAGGTGTGAGGGGCATGAGTGTGGTGCAGGTGTGAGGGGTGGAGGTGTGCCGGTGTAGGTGTGTCCCGTTGGCTACAGGCAGGAGTTGGAAACACGGTGTCCCGGTGTCACCGTCCAGTGGTTGTGCCCTGCACCGGCAGCACCAGCGCTGCCTGTGAACTTGCTGGAAATGCAAAATCTCAGGTCTCCGCCCAGACCCACTGAATCAGAGATCCTGGAGGTGGGCCTACCACCTGGGGCGTCGCAAGCCGTGTAGGGCAGTCAGACGCCCGCTCACGGCTCAGCACCCATGCCGTCTGTGTGTCCTGCTTGCTTCATGCTCTGTTCCTCATCACAGAAGGGATATTTCTCTTCCCTCCTGCCGTGCCACCTTGGCAGTTGCCCCCAGCTGACACAGAAAGTCCGGAAGCGGGGAGGCTGGAACTCAGATGCCTTGTGCTGGTGAGAAGTTCTACTGCATCATCTTTCCTTTAAAACAGAACATCTGTCACGTTTGAATGGGACAGTGCTAACTTTTTATGTAATTGGACGATAATGGAAGACTTCTTCCGATAGCTGTTTTTCCTAAGAATTTTTTATTCAGAAGAATTTTCCCAATAAACAATTGTTTCTGAGAATGTGAGTTCAGTTGTGGTGCAGGCAATGAGCTTTGCACGGGAGGGTGGTGTAAGTGGGTCTGCATGTGACTGGTATGCTTGAAAGCACTTAGGCAAAGTGGCAGAATTCTAGTGAGTTCTGCAGCCTCCCATCTGGGCTTCAGTTCTGTCCATGTGGCATTAGGCCAGCGTCTGACCTCTCTGTCCTTTCCCTTCCTAGCTGTCAACAAGGAGCCCTATAGTACTACCCCCATAATGTTCTGCGGGAATCAACGGAAATAGTGTGCCCAGCACGCAGACTGGATGCTTGGGTTTGGGTTCTGGAATGTGGGTCAGCTGGAACAGTGAGTGGAGATATGTGTAGTGTGTCACGGGAGGGTTATTTTGCATTTTTATCAAGCAAATTAGCGCTACGCAAATTCAGCGTATGTAAATGGAGCGTGTGCTTCATGCAAACCTGCTGTTGCTGACAGCTTTGTCTCTTGGCTCCTGGTGGGGCTTCTGTGTGTTTCACCAGTGATGTGGCCACAGAGGGAGCTTTAGCAGAGGTTTCCCTCTCCAGCGAGCATAGTCCGTTTGTTCTTGAGAGACACTCATTTGAATTTGACAGCCCTGTTATTGGACTACTTTTTAAACTTTGCTGCTTCTTGTGACACTCCTGCCCCCGTCCTGCTCCCCGTCACCCATCCCCTTGCTGGCTCATTGTTCAATGGTTTCGTGAATAGTGTTTCATGACCTTACATTTAAAAAATTGCAAAGAGACATCTGTACAATGGATTGTTATTCTGCCTTGAAAAGAAATGAAATTCTGACACATGCTACAACATGGATGAACCTTGAAAACATTATTCTAAGAGAAATAAGCCAGATACAAAAGGTCACATATTGTATAATTCCGCTTATATGAGGTACGTAGAATAGTCTAATTCAGAGAGACAGAAAGTATAAAGGTGATTACTGGGGCTGAGGAGGGGGAATGAAGAATTAATCTTTAATGGGAACAGAATTTCAGTTTGAGATGATAAAAAGATTTCTGGAGATGGATGGTAGTAATGGTTGCACAACTGTGTGAACGAATGTACTTAACACTACTGAGTAGTACATAAATAATAAATATAAATAATAAAATAACACAAATAAATTTCATGTTATGTATTTTACCTACAACAATAAAACAATTGCAATGAGGTGAATTCTCTCCGTACCCCAGAGCCTTATAATTGGTGAGATCTCCTACTTGATGTTAAATTTCATTTGTATGCGTATATGATTGTAGGGGAGGAAAAACCTTTCCTCTGCCCTCTTAAATTCTGTACCTAGAGGCTGAGAATTAACTGATAAAAGAAGTATTAACAGGAGCAAAGGCATGCACATTTTATCGATGTTAAACTGTTTACGTGTGTGGGGGTTTCACAAAAAAGAAGAGGAAACCCCCAAAAGCGGTTAGACTGCGGGACTTATATACTATTTGAACAAAGGGCAATAAATTCTGGAGACGTGACTAGACAAAGGATAAGGGGGTTTGACCTCCTAGGGGCAGGTAACCAGGAAATGTATGGCAATTAAGGGTTGTGTAGTAAGGTTTGTTATGCAGAATTAGCTCAGAGCTGTTGATATGGGTCATTCCCCTCTTCCTGGTACTGGAGGGGGCACACACATTGACAAATGGAACTTTGTGTCACCTGTACAAAGGGAAATTTAAGCTTTGTTTTTAGGTAGAAAGGGCAGAGAATTCTTCCTGCTATTTTTCAATTGCTTTTATTCAAAATAATCCTTATGCCAAAGTGGTACGTTTTGGGGTGGTACAGTCTGGTCCCTTTCATGGGTAAGTTAATCCAGAGTAAAAGACTGAGGCAGGAACCCTTCCTATGAGTGATATTCACATTCGCCAAATCCATACGCAAGCAAGTTTGCAAGACTCAGCCTGGAGTTCTAATCTTGGATTTTAGCCTCTAGTATTTCCGTAAGTTAATTTAGGCTTATGCAGGATGTATTTATTACTTGTGACTTGGGTCTCCCGTTGAGGTTTTCGTTTTGCTTGGTGTCTACAATGGATGAAACGTGTCCATTCCAGAGCCTCTCTCCTCGGAGAAGAATCCAAATCTCATCTCAGGGGTGATGTTACTAGAACTGCAAGGGGCAGGAGAGGGAGAGAGTGATCGCCTGTGTGCCTGGAGCTGGGCGAGACTTTGGGGAAGTGTTGTGAGCAAGGGGGGTGACCCTACTTCTTATCAGCAGAGGCAGCACAGGGAAGATGAAAGTTAAAACCCAAAGTAAGACACACAAATTACATCAAGTATAATGAATGCTACTTGAAAGAAGAAACAGGAGGACGGGATGCGAAGGAGGTGAGCAGCAGAGCGATCTTACCCGGTCTGGCAGACCTGGTCTGGTGGTCAGGGCAGACTTCTGTGAGGAAGAGATGCTGACGCTGATTCTTGAAGGACAGATCGGACTAACCCAGGGAATGACGTGGGTAGGAAAAGAAGGACGAGTTCTAGGCAGAAGCAACAGTGTGCCCAAGGGCCCTAAGATGAGGTGGCATCCTCCTCCGGAGGAACTGAGGGTGGTCCCCAAGAGTTGGAGTGTGATAGGTGAGAGTGACATCTGTCAGAGGGACAAGGCAAGTAGCGCGTGGTGGCCACATGGTGGATTTCAGAGCAATAAGAAGACATTGAAACGTTTTAGAGAGCAGCTACTTCAGTGCACTCATTTTGTAGAGCTGAATTCTGAAGTTGTGCAGTGACGTGCCAAGACACACAGCTGGTTACTGAAGAAGCAGGGCAGAGCCTTTCCCACTCAAGGGGTTCTCTGGTCCTGCAGCCTTGGCTCAATACAACTTGGGGAATCAAAGATGGGCTTTGGGGTAGCAAAGAACTTTGTTAAGATCATGGTCCTACCACCACTAGATCGGAGAATTCGGGAATTTTGTTTTATATCTCTGAGTCTCAGTTGCTTCATCTGTAAAATGGGGACACTGATCTGATTTTAGAAGTTGTTGTGAAGATTAAATGAAGTAGTTGATGTAAATTACCTAGCACACTGTTCACACTGCAGTTATTGATCAATTAAGTGTCAATTTCTCTTTTGAACACGTGATTTGCTTGACCAGAAATTTGATAACAAATGAACTTCTTCTAGCTTTAATCAATAGATGGATGGGATTTTTGTTATGGCTTTCTGATTCCTTGTAAGGCAGTCATTTGACTGCTTCTCCGGGAGACAAATCAAAGAATACTGGAAGTTCTCTATCACGCCCAGAGGTTCCAGTTTTCTGCAGGGTACAGCTGATGGTGATCAATCCAAGTTCTCTGTCTTCTAAGCGATAAACAGTGTTATTTCCTGCAGGAATGTAGAGGATACACAACAAAGACAAGACTGCGTGGCTAGTTGTCTGATTTGGGACAAATCCCTTAACCCCTCTGACACCCTGTTCGTGTCTTTGCAGTGATGGCAAGGCACCATGGGGAATGAAAAGCACCTACAAAATGCCCAGCGTACAATAGGAGCCTGGTAAATGTTGCCGACTCCTCCCTTCTTCCCCACCCTGGCCCCAGGAGTACTACTGTCTTTGAAACAACACCCAGCATGGGCGTGCCTTGGGTTCTTCTGATTTGGCCTAACGTGGAAGCAGGGGTTCCCCCAGCTTTTCCCACCCAGGTGGGATGGCTCCAGTGCAGCATTCATTTAGCCTTGGGAATGTAGATCAGGGCTCTGGAAGGCAACCGGCAGCTCTTACCCAATCCCTGATCTTGCAGCAGAGGAAACTGAAACCCAGAGACACAAGTGGCCACACTGTAGATCGCACACCCAGCTCAGTAGCTGGCTGAGACAGGATCCATCGCTCCAACTCTTTAGGCAATGGCTTTCTGTTTTTCCACTCTTCCCCTGGGGCCTCCTGGAGGAACAGTGTATTGAGTTCAAGTATTAGCTGGATGGCCCTGTGTGACGCAAGCCACTGATTCTCCTTGTGTTTGTGTTCTCCCTGTGTTGTGTTATCTATGAAACGGGTATGACACTTGCCCATGAACAGTTGAAGTTGCAGGGAAATGAGGACCTAGCATAAGTATTCCCATTTTCAGTTCTGGTGTTCAGTAGGCTAAACAGATTTCTCTTCTGTCTAGTTCTATCTTTCTAGTTTTTCTACTTCTCTATTATTTCTGAGTCAAATTCTTAGCTTTAGAAGTATTTTTCAAAGGCTTGAAACATTTTTCTTGAGGTTCATCTCAAGTACTGGTAGCTTTATTTTGGCTTCTTTAATGAAGATTTCTATGGTAGGTGTTCTACTTGGTTTTAAAGTTTGAAAATATTCTGTTGTAGAGGCAGTAGGGACAGCCTTATCTATTGTTGGTGAAAATGCATAATAACATGGCCCCTATGAGACTATTAGTAATATTGTGTGTCTATACCTTTAACCAAACAATCCCCATTCTAGGAATCTATCCCAAAGATAAACTAGCAAAGTATGAAAAAAATGAATGCAGGTCTATTCATATGGCACTACTTGGGTAGAAAAGGACTGGCAGTAACTTAGGTGGTCAGCAGGAGGGGACTGCCTGGGTGAACCATGCCACATCCACACAGGGGAGTATTGATCACGTAGCTGCTACACGAGATAGGAGATTAACTGATACGCATATGCTGCAGTGGAGTAATCTCTAAGACTGTTACGTGCCGAAAGCAAGGTGAAGGTCGGAACGTATGATATAGTAACTTTCATCTAAGAAAAGGGAGTATTTATTTCATATTTAATATATTAAGAAACAACAGGACAAGGGGGAAACAGTGGAAGCAACAGATTTGGAAGCTAGATTTTTCTTAATGTACTTTGTTGTGTACATTTAGAAACATGTAAATATATTACAGAATTATAAAGCAGAAGGTAAAGAAAGCAATCCCTTACTTCAAACCCAAAATTAAATAATCAACCTAACTGAATATTAACCAAATGGAAAGGAATTATGTGAAATGATTTTAACCTTTACAGGTACGCCTCAGAGGTGCTGTGGGTTTGGTTCCAGACCACCGCAAGAAAGCGACTATCCCAATAAAACGAGTCATAATATTTTTGCTGGTGGAGGTTCTTGCCTTCAATTTGTAAAAAATGCAACATTTCTGAAGTGTAATAAAGTGAAGCATAAGAAAACGAGGTACGCCTGTATTTGTTTGGCTGTGTACCTGCAGTGTCCTAAGGACAAAAAGAAACTTTAAATCACTTTCAGTAATTATATTGTTGGTAGGGTTATTCTTTCATAATTATATTGTTGGTAAGGTGAAACTTTTTATACATTTTATACATAAATTAGGATAAAGCCTGTCGTATTATATTAATATTGTATTAATTTCTCTTACTGACATAAGAGAAAAAGAGAATCACATAGAAAATCAAAGGAATGAAATAAAAACCTCTAAGCCTAAACTTGAGTTGGAAATGTCAGTATGAACTCCTGATGTATTCTTCCCTTAAACATTTTTCTGACTCTGTCCACCGAGAAAGACCTAGAACCAGTAACCAATACAGAAGCCATTTACATCCTAGTGTTTACTCTGTAGTTTCCAAATACCTTTCCCACTGAAAGGAACCAGGACATCTTGGAAAAATCGATTGATTCCAGGCTGGGGTGGAAAATGTTCAAGATGAGTCTGTAATGTCTTGTCACACCAGAAAGCAAGGAAGCTGTGGAAGACCCTGGGCTGTGACAAAAGATTCAAAACACACAGGAGCCAACATGCAAAGGCTCCTGCTAGCAAAAGATGGAGCAACTACAACCAAAGAGGGATACGCCTGTAACGAACAACATCTGCAGAGGATTGAAACATATGGAATCTGTAAACCGCATGCATTCATAACAACAATTAAAAAACTGATATGCTCCCTTTGAAGGATACTAGGAAACCAACTCATTATTCTGAAAACTGGTAAATAAAGGCATAGAACCAAGCATTTAGTTCCCTTTCTAGATGGGGCAGTACCTTGGAATAACTAAGTAGTGGAGGAAGTAATGCTCTTCCTTCTTTAAAGGATTCCAATTAATAAATGAAGAAAGAACCAGAAGGAGTTAGCACACCACCTTTGGTCACTAACCTGTGGGCACCACTTTGCGACCCCTGGTGAAATAAGGGACCATCACAATGATCATCAGTAGCTGCTAAACCCTTAAGCGAAAAGCTGAGGGGAAAGTTTATAATGATTGGATGAGGCTGGCATCACCTATCCCCATTGGCTAATGGCAACACCCAGACAGGAGAGGCAACCGGGTGTGAGGTGTGTCCCAAAATGATGTAATAGGAAGGACACAGGACATCGTCTAACATGTCATCACCCCAGCCTTCTAACCTGAGACCAGTCCAACTTCTAGACCTAACTACCAGGCTACAGAAAATACAGGGAGCAGAGGAATTTACTAAAAATCGCCACGGAGATAGAATCAGCAGAATCCGGAATGTAGGAAAGGTGGTCTAGGCCATTTAACCAATAAAGTGCAAGAAGACAAGATGAGGGCAAAGGTATACACACTTAAGCAATGTGACCCCACATGGAATGCAGGGATCGGGCTTGCTTTCTGATTCAAGCATGCAGATGGGCGAACCAACTGTTGCATATATTTGAAATTTTACATCATAATGGGTTTTGATGGGTTGTCTGATTGTATGTTTTCACATGTGGACATTGCTGTGCACTCCTTAGTACCTGGGTGGAGGGGTGCTCTTTGTAGATATATTTTTGGAATATGGGTTGAAATATATGCATGTCTAAAGTTCAGACCACAAAGGAGTGCAAATTCCTAGGATACATTTATCTTCCTATTGTCTGATATTAATTTTGCATCTTCCCTTACATCTTCCTCCAATCTGAAAGCTCTTTGAGAGGAAGGACTAAATCAGCATCTTTCTTTCCTTTAAAAGAGTGCTTGGAAAGTGATGTACCGAGTAACTGCTTTGGCTGGCAGTGGTTGACCTTCTGCCAAACTGAGAATTGGTAAAATTTTTCTCCATCATGGCTGGACCCTACTTTAGGTGCTTTCCTCCTCCTCCTCTGCGTGTGTCCCCTTTTAGTCTTATCAAAATTGCCTACTGGGACAGAGTGTGGGGTTGTTAGCATAACCTTTCTCACGGGTGTTCGTTTATTAGTTTTGTGATTGCTATCAATAATTGTGAAACCAAAAGCGCTGTCTTCTATTATGGAAATTACAGAGAAGGAGAGGAGGCGGTAGGTTTGGGGCCAGGAGACCTGCCCATTCCATCAATTTACCTCCTGCAACTATTTGCAAAACTGCAGTTCAAGCCAAGTCAGAAGTGAGGAAATTCCAAGACACACCCCTGACTCCTGGGAATGCAGCTATCGTGGGTGATTTTCTAATTATTCTTCCTATGTGAAGGTGTTGATTTCTGGATACTGTCTCAGATGTTTCATAGGTGCATGTAGGCCATCGAGAAGGAAGAGTTCCAAGGCTAATTGGGACCTAAAACAAAACCACTCTTATTAAATCTAAAAAACAGATGAAATTCACTTGGATATATTTTACAACCTGTGCCACTCATCTAGTGGTCAGGAATAGACAAGGTCTTTTCAGTATTGCAGGGAAACTCTTTTCTCTAAAAAACTCAGTTCCTCTGATGGTACATGCAATTGACCACATGAAGATGGTATTGAGTTTTCAGTGCTACTCCATGTATCTTTCCCCCTTATCCACCACTCGACAAAAAAAAAAATCTTCTAAACCATCATCTTAGGAGTGTGCAGAGCGTCAGGGAGATTGGAGCTGACACTGGCCCAGAACATCTGGCTCCAAGAACGCTAACCTGATTGTCACCACCAGCTCAGCTCCTCGGCACTCGGTGCCAGGCATGCTCCTTTCAGATAAATCAGTGCAAATTTGTTATTATAATCATCTTACTTTCTCTCAAAACTTTGGGAACAAATTGGGTACATGGTTTTCCCACCCACAGTTCTCAGCAATCATCCTTTCTGTCTATTTTTATTTTTTGCCGAGACTTCTAGGAGATTTAAAAGGGTAGCTTTTAAACTTAATCTGAATAGCAGCTGGGCAAACAAAGATGAGTAGATGTTGGTTGTGGGTATGGTAACCATTTCGTTTTCTGCCAGATTTTATTTCTGTTGTTGTAATAGAGAAGGAAATTAGTAGTCCACTTGTTTCAATGATTTCAGAAGGTTGCATGGGAACTAAAGGCTGGGTTTAAACATTTTTTTTTTTGAATGTAGACTATTCTG
Organism: Rhinolophus hipposideros; assembly: GCF_964194185.1. Taxonomy (NCBI): domain Eukaryota; kingdom Metazoa; phylum Chordata; class Mammalia; order Chiroptera; family Rhinolophidae; genus Rhinolophus; species Rhinolophus hipposideros. Next base: position 102,646,719 of record NC_138048.1, on the reverse strand, counting down.
TATTGTTCTGAAAATCATGGTCAATTGACCATGATTATTGTCAAGTATCATTGTGCTACTTATACAAAAATAAATATCAAAAGAAAGAAATTTCTGTGGCTTAATATACTTTTAGTTTTTTTCCCCCCTCAGTTGTGTTTATTGCCCTTTGAACACACACTTGAATTCTTTCCTTTTCCATGGATGTGGTGTTCATTTCACTTCACTCGTTGGCACTAGTCATTTATTATTTGTGCTTCCCATTTGGAGGACGTCAGTGGGCCTTACAGCTTTTGTTTGTTGTTTTCATTTTGTCTTCAAAGGTAAACGCTCACTTTTGAACTTACAGTTTTCTACGCTTTAAGGTTTCCCACTTGTAAATGTCATTAGTAGTTAAGGATATTGGAAGATACCTACTTGGATGTTATAGTCTTAGATTGTTCATTACTGGTAATGGAGAGAGAGTCTGCCTTCTTACAGTTGTGTTCGCACGATGGTATGGCTGTGAAAATATCTCGTCAGTGGCTACGGTGATGGAGGGTGGAGGTTTATTTGAGCAGTGGATTCAGAATGATTGGAAATGGAAGCATCCTGGAAATCTGATGCTCACTCGAGTGACTGAAATGAGTTTGTCTATTGCCACATGGGGAGAGGTTGCTGAGTGTCATGGAACCAAGGTTCAATATTCTACATCTGTCATTTGCTGGTTATATTATCTTTGGCAAGCTGCTTCACCTCTCTGGGTCTCAGTTTCTTCATCAGTAAAATGGGGACAACAGTTAGTCATTCGCCTCTGCCTGGAACATGGTGAGTGCTATCTAAGTGTTTGTTTAGTAAATGAAAATAAAATATTACATTTCGTAAATTAAATGCCTGGTCAGTTATAAACTTTGTTTGCTTTCTGTTTAAGAAACAAAGCAAAGAAACAAAAGAACCACCTTCTTTCATAGGGAAATACTGTAATCAAAACTGCCAGGCTATTAGAATGTCAGATTCAATACATTTTTATAAACCCTTTGACCTCCTCATTTTTATAAACCCTCCTCATTTTATAAACCCTCCTCATTTTTATAAACCCTTTTGACCTCCTCATAGAACAACCTGGAGTGGGGGTAGAGGTGGGGGTGGGGAGACCTAGAAATACTGAATGATTGCCCTCGTGTTCAACAGAGGAAGAAGTTAACAGGTAGCATACTGAGGGAATTGGTTATCACTTTAGCCATGAGGCTCCCCAGTCTTTCCCAAAGTAAGATAAAACATGTTAGCTACAGTATTAGGATTGTGTGAGACATAAAATAAGTATTAGATACAAAAAAGTAAAGCAAGGAAGATAAAACTAGGAAGAAAGAGTGAAGAAGGAAGAAAAGAAAGAAGGAAGAAAGGAAGGAAGGAAGGAGAAAAGGAAAGATGGAAAGAAGGAAAGGGAAAAGGAGGAAAAAAACCCCAAAAGTCACTAAGGAAAGGAAAGGTTATTTATTGTTTTAGTGAGGTTCATCAAAGTCTATTAGGAAAACATTCAGAAGAACTATTTTTATCTTTAAAAATTATTTTTCAGGAAACAGGCAAAGCAGTGTAAATATTGGCTTGACTTGGTTTTCTTGAGTTAGGATGTTTTCTCTTTTTATTTCCAGTCGATGTGAAGAGTTCATTATGAAAAGAAGGCAGGGGGAGAAATTGGAGATGATTCAGTGTCGACCTTGTTTCTGATGAGCAGGAGTTTAGGGGTAAACCAGACTCGCGTAAGTGATGGTTTTTCCTCTTCTCCGATTTTGAGGTCAGAGAACCATAAACTGTGATAGTGTCCTGAAATAGAACCTGCAGTCTCTAACCAGCAAACAAAATACTATAAACAATCTCAGGTAAAGAGAAGATGCCAACTCTCGAGGCAGACTTGGTGGCCATATTTAAAAAGGAACCGGGAGGGGATAGTGTCAGATGTTGAGAAGGAGATTGCATTCGATGATCATTGTTGGTGCTGAAGAAAATGATTACTTCATAAGTAACAATATTAGAGTCAGAGATTTCCATGTTCTTGAAGAAAACTATTATTTAGGTTATTAAAATTTTAGACTATTGTTTCTTTTAAAAGTTTTGGGTGTACGTATGTAATAAAAATCCCATCAAGGACCTTGGAAATTGCCACTGTACATTGACATACTTGTACCTATGTCCTTGTATGCCTTTATCTTCTGCCCAGTTGACAAATAAGACATAAGGAAGCTTTACACAGTTAAAAAAAAAAATCTATAGACTCTTCAATAGGGTTACCAGATAACATATATAATGCCCAATTAAACTTGGATTTCTGATAACCAATATATAATTTTTTATTATAAGTATGTGCAAACACTGCCTGGGCATACTAAAACATTATTCATTATTGATCTAAGATTTAAATTTCACTGAGTACGCTGTGTTTTTACTTGCTAAGTCTGGCCACCCTATTCTGGAAAAACCAAGTGGGATATTAGTTATTTAGTCCCATGGAGAATACAGTCCTTGCCTTGTTTTAATTTAGTGTGCCTTCACCTTGTCCATTAACCCTGTTTTTTGTGATTTGGTCACTCTGCAACCACTTCTTTGAGCCTCTAAGCATTCTGGACTGGGTGGCACACCTGTTTGTAACACTGCTTCTCAGACTTTAATGTGCTTGCGAATCTCTCAGGCATCTTGTTAAACTTCACATTCTGATTCAGCAGGTCTGGGGTGGGGCCTGAGATTCTGCATTTTAGGAACTCCCAGGTAACCCCAATGCTGTTGTTCTTGACCTCTCAACCCAAGTTCTCATTTTCAACTGAACATAAAACTATCATTAAGATGTTTTCTTTACACTTACTTTTTCCATTTTTGTGGATTTTTTTTTTAAGCCAGAAAATGCTAAGTATTATGCCTTTTTGTTAATGGAAGAAAACTGTATTAGGCTGTGAGAAAGTTCTGGAAAAGAACATGTTCCAGGAATTGGTCATTAGATTGTTCATCCGTTCATATTTCTGGAAGGACCAGAGGAGTCATTAGAAAAATCACATGATAGTACTTAGTTAACAGACCATCCCAGGAGCCAACTTCTAGAATGTGTTGGTTACCAAGCATGAAATCCCTGCTCAAAGTAATGTTTTTTATAACACTGAACTCTGTTAGGGAAAAGCATGTTGAAATGATTTCAACATCTGCATATAAAGGCTCAAAAGTCCTTTTAAAATGAAAATCCCAGATTAACAGCAGAAGCTTTTTGTTGCTAGGTATCCTGAGCCTTAGAATGGCAGAACCCAAATTAAGGAGGGGGTGATGCTTGTCAATCAGGAGAGCACTTATTCTTACCACTGACCCTCCCAACCCGCATCACCTGGCCAACAAGCAGAGGGCTTCGTGCCTTCACTAAATGGCAAATGGCTCAGATGAAATCTTCCCAGTGTTGGCAGCTTCCTGTCTGTCCCGACCCCCCGCAACCAGCGTGCTAAGAGTTAGGCAGCAAAAGACATGTTGACAGGCTGTGTGTCTGCTTCTTCTCCTTGTGTCTGATGTGGCTTCTGTGTCAGACACGGGGCAGACAGGGAGGGGGAGGAAGCAGGCTGGCGGGGGGTGGGGGGATGGGAAAAACTGCTAGACAGCTTTTCTGGCAGAAGCTTAACTGTTTAAACTTTTGCTGTCAGAGGGAATTTTAAGGAATGGAGTGGGCTGAACGGTGAGTAGAAAAGTGTTTTGAGAGAGTTGAATGCTACGTCATTAGAGACTATTTGACTGCAAGTATAGCTGGTTTGAGGTTTATCCCTCTCCTTTCTGGAATCCCCCAAGATATGACTAAGAATGAGGGTCTTGTATCTTGTATTCTCTCGAATGCTCAGAAACCCGTGGAATAGGCAAACATTTGTAAAAGGGACCTTGAAAAAAAATAAAATCACCTCCAAATTTAAGTAATAGCATTGTATCTGGGATCATTTCCTGATTTTGATAATTCCACTAGGATCATATTAAGAGCATACCCTTCTTAGGGCATACACACACCCTGTAGCAGCATTTAGTAAGGAGGCAACTTGTCTGCAATTTACTCTCGAATGATTCCTCAGATAGAAAATGACAAAGCAAAAATGATAAAATGAGTAATTGAGAAATCTGGTGGGGGTATAAAGGAGTAGTACTTTGTACTCTTTTTGGTAATTTTTCTGTACGTTTGAAGTTATTCCAAAATGCAAAGTTTCACTAAGAAGAAAAGTAAAGATCTTTTTGGAATGGTGTTTGCTGCCTACCTCAGGTCCTTGCACCGTCTCCTCTCTCGAGCCCGGAGTGAATTCCCTGAGTACGTGTTCTTCTCTTTAGTTAACACGGAGCCTGGAGGTCCCTTAGGGACATCCCTAGGGCTCTGTGTCATTGTTCCCCTGCTGGCAAGTAAGACCTGTGGGCTGAGGGGCTGAGGGCTATCTCTTGGAGTCCCAGAACTGAACACAAACTGTGTTAGTCCATAAACACTTATTTTTTTTTTCTACCAATGCTCAACCAACCGTTCTTCTAGTTGTGATCGGCTGATGGAAAGGGGGAATCTCTAGGCAACACATGGCTAATAGAATTACCTAAATCCACTGTGTGTGTGCTGCAGGCCAGCACCCTTCGTTTCAGAGTGGGGTTAATTCACACAACTCTTTGTGGGACTCCCAGCTAGAATGCACCCTGATCCTCCTGGGTTAAGAATACAGCACTTCCAAAGCAGTTTCACCCCACCTAGCAGAACTCTGAACCACAGAGAGGATAAATGACTTGTTGATATGCAACCTCAAGGAGCAGAAAAGGAATTCACTCTATTTTTTACCAGTTTGAGGATTTTCCATGATCCGTAGCAAAACGCATACCTTGATGTCCATCTCTCTCAGCATGAGAAAAATTCCCAGAAATTCTTGGTTTCAGTCTACCATCCAATTTATTATTTTTTTTCTTTTTTTGGGGGGGGGCTTTTATTTTTATTTATTTATTTAAATGTATTGGGGTGACAATGGTTAGTAAAATTACATAGGACACAAGTGTACCATTCTATAATACATCATCTGTATATCATCAGAACTACTTAAGATAGTCTTTGAAGGGATTTTTTTTTAAATTAAATTTATTGGGGTGACAATTGTTAGTAAATTTACATAGATTTCAGGTGTACAATTCTGTATTACATCGTCTATAAATCCCATTGTGTGTTTACCGCCCAGAGTCAGTTCTTTGAAGGGATTTTAATGCAGGAGAATATACCTCAAGTAGTAAAGAAAGTCTACTTTGTTTCTCATCAAAGTTGAAGTGGTCAAAAATCAATCAGCTCTGGGGATTTTTAACTTTAAATATTTCTAAAAAGCATGTAAAGACGGTCCATTCTTTAGGGTAGGAAAGTTTAATGTAGTTTTAAGTTGATTGTTTTTTAATTTTTTTTATTGCTAGAATAAATAGAATTCAGCTTTTCCCTTTAGAACTTTTTTCTAAGGATAGTGGTTTATAATTCTGCCTTAGAGCTTGATACCTTGTTGCCATTCGCATCTGTACTGAATTGTTATTGGTCACCATTTTCTTAAGGTGCTTTGCCTCTGCCTCCAGAGCTTTACCACGAAGCTTAGTCAGTCTTGTTTCTCACTATCAAGGAGCCCTTTGTTGCTCAGAACCCCATCTGCAGCTCCATATTCCCGTTGAGGAGGGAGAGGGGAGAGCAGGCTGCCTTTTATTGCTGTGGTGCAGCCTTCTTTATTAGGAGAGAAGATGGACATTGGAAGGCCAGGGGAGGAGGGGGAGCTGGAGGGTCTGGGGGCACTAAATAGCTCTCTGAGTGAGAACAATTAGTGATGTAAGTGTATTCTTGAAAATGAACTGCGAGATTACTTACAAGCACCATCATCCCAGCTAAAATCTCCATAAAGAGTTCCGCAGTTCTGAGAAGCCGTCGTCAGAGACCATACTTATTGGAATTCATAGATAGTGTTTCATTTTGTACTCACTGAAATTAGCTAATGTTCTGGTCACTCCAGAGCCTGTAAAAATGGCCCTGGTCCCAAGGGCTCGATAGAGGGGAAGTACAGCAGTGCCTGCGCTACGATGGTGTGGCTTCTTGCAATTATTTATTAGAAGCCAGCATCATCATCAGAATCTTTTTTTTTCTCCTTCTAAACCGGACATAACATTTGCCTTTCCTTCACTGTCAAGAAATAGCAAGACTTTCAACATTGCAAAAGTGTTCATATCTATCTACAGTATGATGTGTTAGCCCTGATTTTAAAACATATAATTTAACTTTTTTTGAAAAAGCAATGTTTTTTCATCTGATTTATTTAATTTGTCAAATTTTGTTGTAATAGGCCTGAGAGGGTAGAAAGATGGCTGGTGCTTTTGAATAATATGTTGACATAGAAATCATCACGGAATTATCAACATTATTTTTATTTGTTTACATTGAGGACATAGACCACGTAGCCCAAGGGGGAAAAATTTGTTTTGAGAAAAATGTATTTTACTGAATTACTGAAATTTACAGTTTTAACCTGGTTATGACCTTTTGTTTTAATTGTATGTATTTTAAATGCAGTATTTGATAAAATAAAGTAAAGGTTGACAAGTTTCTCAAATGATTACGATGATTTTCCACTTGATATAGAAAGAGCTTCCAGTGCTTTCCAAAGGTAGAAGACGCACACAGCTGTCAATAATTATATCTACTCGAGGTTTTCAGTGACCTCCTGAAAGAGCTGAAATAGCCCTGTTTTAGATGCGTCAGATAATATTCTGGATCCAAAATCTTTTCAAATCAGTCTACTACTGCCTTCCAAGCATTTCTAAATGCTTCTTTAAATGCTTCCAAGTCATCGATGTCATATTTTTGAATATTACCATGTAATTTCATTTTTAATATCATCACACGAATTCATACTTTACTGGCAGGTCAGAACCTTATTACAAATTGACTGGCAGATGAAGAGGGCATGTGAATACCTGGTATATAGCATTGCATCTTCCAAGAAAAGTCTTGACTCCATGTAGACAAACCTATGCCGGTTCTTAAACCCATCCTTGTGGCCTTCACGAGGCTGCTGTGAGGGACCCCCACGGGAGCCAGGATGAGTGGGGTCAGTCTTAGCCAACATGCCTGGTCGCTTTGGGTTCTGTCTCCAAGGACTGCACGCTTCCCTTGAGTTCTTAGCCTTGCAAAATTCAACACCTAGGCTTTTTCAGGTGGGCAAAATGTGGTTTCCAAAGGAAGATGGGTGTGTTATAACAGCAACAGGAAAATGGAAGTTGCTATGGACCGAAAGTTTGTGTTCCTCTAAAATTCCCGTGTGGAGGCCTGAAGCCCACTGTGATGGACTGAGGAGGTGGGGTTTGTGGGAGGTGATCAGGACACGGGAATGGAGCCCTCATGAGTGAGACCAGTGCCCTTATAAGAAGAGAAATCAGAGAGATGAGCTCTCTGTCCACCTTGAGAGGCGACAGCGAGAAGGTGGGCATCGGCAAAGCAGGAAAAGGGTCCTCATGAAACACTGAATCTGCCAGCACCTTCATCTTGGATTTCTCAGCCTCTGGAACTGTGAGAAATAAATGTTGAGTTGCCCGGTTCTGGCAGCCTGGTCAGACTAAGGCACATGCTGAATAGGCCAAACCAACAGATGTCCACTTGGTCAGAAAACGTTTTGTCACAATTTTCCTAATATTTGCTGACCACCAAATGCATACACATGTTTTAAAGATATTTTTGTGCATTTCTCATGAGTGCACTTTGGAGTATCAATGACATTTTCCCTTTACTAAACTAGAAACCAAAGATGAAAGGGATTGTCTGAGCCAAACTGACTCTCTAGCCAAAACAGAACTGGTTTTGTAAGGTCGCTTTGGGTTTTGTCTCCAAGGACTGCACGCTTCCCTTGAGTTCTTAGCCTTGCAAAATTCAACACCTCGGCTTTTTCAGCCATTATTGCTTCTTGTCTTAAGAGCTTGCCCTGCTTACCAAGAAAGGTCCTTCAGAGCGGAAACCATGTATTGAGTTTCTTTATTCTCCATTACACATCGCTTGGCATACGAACGATACCAAATAAATTCTTGGTTACATAATTTTTGAAAATCGGAATAACATTCTCTAATACACTAATGAAAGTTAAATCGCAAGAGATGAGATTGTACAATTTTCTCACATAGCAAACCAATGTTCTAAGGCCAGCAAGTCTTCTAGTGACTAATTTAAAGATTTTCCTAGTTTTATTTGATACAGATATTTTAAATGTCTCATTTAAAAACTACTATACAGGTCTCTGAGTATAAATTCTATGAGTGGCGTTAGAGTTTGGAGAGGGGAGCAGCTTCCAGTGGAAGATGACTGTGCCCCACCCGGCTCCCATGGGGAAGTGTTGATGGCAGATGAAAAGGTTAATTTATAGCATCATTGTGACAACCCCTATCGTCTCTGTCAGCGACATCCTCAATAATACATGTTTTTTCAGTGCCTACCATGTAAGGAGCTTGTAGAGAGGTATGTAAATTTGTGACTGAGGAGTTTACAATCTAGGAGGGAAATGGAACAAGCAAAGGGGCACTGATTGTGTCTCCTAGTGTGAAGAATAAGACTTCTTTGATTGTGAGAAATAAGTGTGTCCCCAGAGGAAAGACTCAGCACCAAAGGGAAAACTCAGCTCTTGAAAACTGGATTGTAACACGTCTCCTGAAGGTACAACAGGGCCTTCTGTTCTGGTGAAGGAAGAACAGAAAACTTGTTCCTATTCCTGGCAGGACTTACTTGGTTGACTACTCTCTCCCATGTTATGATCAGGTCATGGTGATGAGTTTAAGGAACCTCAATTTTCAAGGTAGACTTGTTTACTGATGCTGGTTGGCCCAGATCACACCAGCCCGAGGGTACACGTGAGGCTCTACTAGAGTTGTATTAGTTTCCTAGCATTGTTGTCACAGAGTCCCACACCCTGGGTGGCTTAAACAATGAAAATGTATTGTCTCACAGTCTGGAGGCTGGAGTCCAAGGTCAAGGTGATAGCAAGGTAGATTCTTTCTGAGGTTGTGAGGGAGAATCTGTTCCATGCCTCTCCCCTAGCTTCTGGGAGTTTGCTGGTGATCACTGAACTTGACAATCACCTTGGCGACGAGGGCTTTCATCACAAAGGAGATTCCGTGTCCTTGCCCCTAGTCCCCCATTAAATTTCTCCCAGGTGTGCTTAAATGCACCTGTCAAATGCTGCTTGCTCTCTGCTGTCACCAACATGTCTGCCACTTCCCCTGGGCACAGTTGCCTCATGTGGGCACCAGCACCTATGCCATGGGTCTCTCAGTCAATGACCATTCAACTCCTTGGCATCCCTACAGCAGCCTGGGTCTAAAAGAAGAGGCGGTGAAGAGTAGATGTCAATGTCTAATGGAGCGTTTTGGATGCTGTGGCAGTTTGCATGGGGAGAATGTGTGTGCTGATGTACGTGTGCTCAGGAGGGGGTGGCGTGCACCTGGCATGCTATCTTAGGGCTTGCCCTCAAATTCTTAGTCCACGACTGTCACTTCTGGCCCCATTGAGGAGAGCAGTTTTCACGTATTTTTGGTCATTGGACCCTTCAAATGAAATCTTCAAGCGAGTGAACAGCCCTGGGTCAAACAATCTAGGTTTCAATTCTGGCTTCTCCACGTGTCAGCTGTGTGAACATGGTCATTTTACCTGTACCTACGTTTCCTCATGTCTAGATCAGGGCAAACTGTGTACTTAACTCGCAGTGTTTTTGTAAGAGCAAATGGGTTAAGGCATGTAGAGTGTTTTGGGCACTGATATTGCATATTGTTTGCTTCTGGCCAGAGGGTAGGTGAGAGGTGAGTTCCCAGCTCTTCAGAGAACTTCTCTTCCTCCTTCAGAGATGCCCTTGAGTCTCCCTCTAGAAACTCCACAGACTCAACAAAGCCCCGTCTGAAAGCCAACAAGACAGAGTCATCCCGGAAGTGCTTCCAAGCAAATAAAGAAGGCACCAAATGTTCTCCACAACAATCCATTTCACAAAATAGGAACAATGATGGCTTATTCAATTGGATAGTTCAATGCACTGTTTCAACTTACGGAAGCTGTAGAAAATGAGTGCAAACTCTCTTTCCCTATTTGATTTCACGTTGGTCCGAGGATTTTTGAAGCAAATACCAGCCTTCCAGTTTCCAGCAGATGGACAGAGATCTGCTGCAGCCGGAGGTGATCACATTTTGGGGGCATCAGAGTTCCCTGGAGGGCTTTTCAAAGCATAGACCGCTGAGTCCTGCCCCAGAGTTCCTCTCTCAGTAGGTCTGGGGTGGGGCCTGAGAATTTGCATTTCTGACATATTCCCAGGGGATGAAGGTGCTCTTGCTCCAGCAGCCTCCCTTGGAGGACCACTGCTGTCTGCAGAGCTGAACTTTTCAGCGAGTTTTGTCCTTTATAAATCACCCTGGAGCCCAGGATAGGAGGATTTGGGTGTCTATCCACGAAACATTACATTTTTATTGATTCTGAGGGACTTTGAGATTGCAGGCAAGAAGTGAAGTTTTATGTTTTTAAACAAGTATTTAGATAACAAATGCATGCATGCATCAAGACATTTCCTTTTAGTTTCTATTCATCTAGGCTAGCCTGTTGACCTTCCCTTGATTAGCTTAAGCTGAAAAACCATCTTCACTACAAGACAGAAAATTCAGCACTTCTGAGGAGTCTAGGATTTAACCAATTACTGAAGACTTCAAATAAAGAAAATAACATCAAAAAAAATTTTTTTGAAGAATGGCTACGAGTTATTTGGGGGGGAGGAAAAAATACACCAACGTTATTTTGCGTTGGAGAACAACAGTGTTTATCAAGCAAGTGCAGGAGGCAGTTAGAGGGAAGATTGCAAGGTTAGGTGATATTTCTCCTTGCGAAACCATCTTTACCTCATACTTGACAGATGTTTCAGAGAGATGTGATGAGAGATGAAACCGAGGTAACATCTCTCTTCAACACATAAAGATGGTTTGATAAAAAAGAACAAACAGGAAAGGTGACCTGGCGTGCTCAGAATCACAGAGATGTCTGGAAGGATAACAGAAGCTTCTGGGTGAGGCTAGTTTATTGACGAGGTGAAGTTTGGAGGTTATGATGATAGCTCAGATTTGATTCCGGGGGTCATGAGGACCCAAGTTAGAATAGAAATGATACATGTGGCAACCTGTGGGACAGTTAGAGCAGGGAGGCTGGAATGACGGATGTTTGTAAAACCTGGACCCGGGTTTTACCTGGCTGTGTTGGCAGCTCATGGTGAAATGATGGTCTGTGTGATGGAACAGGCACAGAGAATGAGTGTGAGGGATTGTTTGAGATGCTATTTCACAAACACAAAGAAATGGTTACAATTTTAAAAAGTTTTCAATTACGGTTGACATACAATATTATATTAGTTTCAGGTGTCCAATGAAGTGATAAGACATTTATATAACTTACAAAGTGATCACCCTGGTAAGTGTAGTACCCACCTGACACCATATATAATTATTGCAACCATTTTGATTACATTCCCTGTGCTGTACTTTACATCTCTGTGATGGTTTTTATAACTGGCAATTTGCACATCTTAATTCCTTCCCTTTTTCCACCTATCCCACCAGCTCCCATCCCATTTGGCAACCATCATTTTGTTCTCTGTATCTATGAGTTTGTTTCTGTTTTGTTTGTTTATTTTGTTTTTCAGATTCTCTATATAAATGAAATCATAGTTTTTGTCTTTTTCTGTCTGACTTATTTCACTTAGCATGACACCCTTTAGGTCCATCCATACTGTCACAAATGGCAAGATTGCATTCATTTTTATGACTGAATAATACTCTGTTGTATATATGTACCACATCTTTCTTATCCATTCGTCCATTGATGAACACTTAGGTTACTTCCATTTCTTGGCTGTTGTAAATAATGTGCAATGAACATAGGGATACATATGTTTTCGAATTAGTGTTTTATGTTCCTTCAGATAAATACCCAGAAGTAAAAGAGCTGGGTCCTTCCTTGTCTCTTGTTACAGCCTTTGTTTTAAAGTCTAGGTTGTCTGATCTATGTATTGCTACCCCAGCTTTTAAAAAATTTCCATTTGTATGAAATATGTTTCTCCATCCCTTTACTTTCCCATCTGTTTGTGTTTTTCCATCTGAAGTGAGTCTCTTGTAGGCAGCATATGTAAGGGTCTTGTTTTCTTCTCCATGAAGCCACCTTATATCTTTTGATTGGAGCATTTAATGAAATGGTTACAATTTAAAGAAAATGTTGCTCATAAATGCACACACACGCATGGATGTTTTTTCAGTGTTTGTTTGAAAAAAATAGAGATTCCTAGGTCCATCTCAGACCTTCTCTATCATATCTTTTGGAATTTGTGTTATCTACAAGTACCACAGGGGGTTCTGATACAGCCCATTAGAAGGCAAGGTTTGGAAATCAAGGCTCTACTGGAGAACTAAACGTGTCCTGCAACAGCAGAAATGGTATTTTGATACACATGTATTTATTAATGAGGGTTTTCAACAACACTTCCTGTTTCATTATAACCATTTATAGATACTTTCAACTGGCACAAGAATCATTTTCAAACTTTACTTGAAAATTATTTGAAACTTAAAGACAAGTTGCAAAAATAAAAATAATACAAAAAGCACACTTATACCCCTTACTACACCCATTTTTTAACCCATTTACTTTATTATTTGCGCATTCTCTCTTTCCACACACACACACACACTCACACACGTGTGCACATAACACATACTCTTTTTGCTGAACTATTTGAGTGTAAGTTACAAACATCATGGCCTTTACTCCTACATTCTTAATTGTGTATTTCCTAAGAATAGGGACATTTTCTTACATAAGCCTCATGCAGTTATCAACCTCAGTAATTTTAACATTGATAAAATGTTTTATCTAATCTGCCATTTGTGTTCCAATTTTGTCAGTTGACCCTGTAATGTCCTTAGAGCCTTTTCTTCTCTGTACAGGATCCCTCTAGGGTCGGGTATGGCATTTAATTGTCCTGTCTGTTTAGCCTCCCTATTCAATCTGAAATACTTCTGCTGGCTTCCTTTGTATTTTAGGACATCCACATTTGGAAGACTGGCCGCTCTGCTCCCCCACTTGTTTTAATGAACATTTTTCATTTGGGGCTTTTCTTATGTTTCCTTGTGATTAGTTTCAGATCATGTATTCCATGCTGAAATACTGTGTAGGGGATGTTGTGACCTTCTCAGGGTACCATATCTAGGGACACTCAACAGCCATCTGGCCTCACTGGTGCTATTTATATTGTCTCCTGGTTGAAGTAGTATTTGATATCTGCACTATTTAATTACTATTGTTTTCTCCCTTGCTAATAAGCAGGCAGTGAGATGGCATTTTAAGACCTCACAATATTCTGTTCCTCATCAAAAATTCTCCCTAGATTTAGCATCCATTGAGACTCTTGCTTGGTCCAGTTTTACTATGATAATTATAAGATCCTGCTTTTCCATCTCCTGCCCTCCCTCTGTATTTATCAGTCATTCTACTGTAAGGTCTATCTCTTCCCCTCATTTACTTATCTATTTATTACCAGTATATATAATGGACTCCTATTCGTCAGTAGTTCATTACAGAAATATACCTACACAGGCTACATATTTCACTTTGGTGTTTACCTGGAATAATGAAAGGATCTATAAGTCAAAAGAAGAAGGAGAAGGAGGAGAGGCTAGGGAAGGAAGAAAAAGGAAGGAAGGAAGGAAGGAAGGAAGGAAGGAAGGAAGGAAGGAAGGAAGGAAGGAAGGAAGGAAGGAAGGAAAAAGGAAGGAAACAAACCCATCTCTACACAGTGACTTCTCTCTACAAATTGGGAAGAATGTTTTACCCCTGCATAATCTGTTGTCAGTGAGGGACTGACCCCTGCACATCCTCATGGATGACATTTTTAAAACAACAGCTTCCGGTCCCTTTAAAAATGGCATATATTTCAGGTGTACAATATGATGATTTGATAAACATACACATTGTGAAATGGTTACTGCATTTCCATATTAATCCTTGCAGTGATGGGAGAATAAAGGATTTTTTCTTTTCATTTGTACCAGCTTTTCAACGGCTTTTCAAGAGACCCCTCACCTCTTGCCAGCAACTGGTTGAGCAGGGGTTGATGGGTCTCATCTTCTTTTCAAGGATCTGAGATCTGAGCATTGCTACTACTGCTTGTAGCAATTAGAATGTGTTGTGTGTGAGGGCTGGAGTGTTGACAGAACCAATTAAAAGATCAATTACTGCAGAGCAAGTGCTTAGCGAAGTAGCTTTCTGGGACATGGAACAGATTTTCCATCAGTGCACGGAGGTACAGACACAACCAACATTCAGGAGTGTGGGTTCTTGTTCTTAACTCGTTTTCTTTTAACATGTTCTGTAGATTGTTAAACATTCAATGGAGGCTGGTAGTCAAAGGGCTAATAGGACAAAATGGCTTTTCTTGCAATAATATTTTTATTTGGAGTAATGAGATGAATTACTAGTAATTCATAGAATTTATAGTAATTAAATGATCATAGCTAAGTAAACATTGAAACATAATACTGAATTTGTGCAAAAACTTCATTTTATTTTTGGCTTTGGTGTAGTTCATTCAAAAGGTTATTTCCCCATGTTATTCATGTATGGTTTGGATTTCTTATTATTGTTTTAATAACAAAAAAATCCCAGTTTTTATTAATTAATTAATTAATTAATTAATTTTCCTCTTTTGATATTTCAGTGCATGTGTACCATAAACTATATACAAAGCTTTGGTTAAAAGGGTCTTGTGACATAGTTCTTACAGGCTATGAGATGGAGTGAAGATGAGATACACTGAATTTCCAGATTTCTAAAATACAAAACTTCAGTAAGGGTCTTCTCAGGAAGTGAAAAATAAAAAAATGACTCCTGGAGAATTTTTCAGGTGGTAACATCTTACATACTGTATTTAGCAAGTATTTATACAACTAGTGGACAGCAGAAGCGGTATGATTGAAGCCCAGGATGCATTTCCAGCCTTTTGGTAGTTTACACTTTAGTGGAAGAAGCAAGGATTAGTTATGTTAGTTATGACTGTGGGTGACCAGGAAGGGAATCTTCTAATCCTTGACTCCTTTTTCTGCTTCCTGCAACCCTGCGAGGTGCCCAGAGAGAGACACCCTTAGAAGAGAAGCCGGGGAAATCACAGGGTGTGTTATGTTCCAGGGCTGTGGGGTCAGTCTCTCTGAGGACGTTCTATCGTTGGTGAATTGAGCTGTACCAGAGGTGACCCAGGAGCGCTTCTTGTGTCTGGACACAGCCAGGCCACATGGCTTCTCTTAGGTAGTCTCTCACTGGGGTCCTGCTCCATTTCCTACTTGGCTTTTTCTTATTCTGGAGACCCCTACCGAATGGAAGGAATCTCCAGGCCCTCCTCACTCCCCAGACACATGGATTCCCCGAGAGAGACAGTTCAGAAGGGAATCCAGTAGAGGAACTTTTTGGGAGAGTATTCCAGGTTGATGTCCTAGTGTTTACTCTTTCTTTGCCCTGCCAAACATCTGCCCGGCCACCATGGCCCATTAGTATTTTTGGTGAGGGATGGTTCTGGTGTTCCTTCTTGTGGACATGAAGGCAGAAGGAGCTACTGGGGGTTGGAGTGTCTAGCAAACAAAAGAACTACACGGAGGGGTCATGATGTAATGTGGTGTTTGATGGAACATCCAAACAAAGGCAGCTTTGTAGCGTATTCCCCAAAGTTCTTAGTAGTTATGGACAACAGAATTCAGTCCAACTAATTTAAGCTGTATAAGCTTCATGGGTCATTTGTGGAAATTCTAAGCAGTTCATAAGAGCATGCTTATATGCTACACAGCCAGGAGACACCCACCCACGCCCAGGGACCATTCTACAAGAAACTCATTGCTGCTCCTGCTACTGTCACAGCTGATCGAGAGCAGTGTCCCTACCTGCAGATGCTCCTGGATGCTCACTTCCAAATCTCCCTTGGTGCATCTGTTTGGAAGAGTATAGCCTAAGAACAGAAAGAACCCAAGCTGCTGGTGAATCTGGGGAATGTAGTTTTTAGCTTCGCAGATGAAGTGCACTGGAAGGGAGGGGGGTGGGTGTTGAGTGAGACCATCTGTATCTGCAAAAATGTTCTACGACTTGGTTGAAGGTGGGAATAAGGGGGACTGAAGTCGTCAGGAGAGAATTTGTGAGGAAGTAGACCTTGAGTTGAACTAAAAGGGTTCAGAGGAGGGTTATGGATAGTCCAGGCAGAAGGACATTGAGACATCAGTTGACATTGAGGATGGGTGTGACCTTCTGTAGAGGGGGCGCTCTAAAGACTCCTGAGACAGGCATGGCTTGAGAATTCATGTTTGAAAGTCATGGATGAGGCCAAACAGACAAGATGGCATAAGATTCTGAAAAAGTTTGAATCAGATTTGGGACTTCATCTTATGTGTGGTGAGGAGTGACTGGAGGCTTATGAGACCAGGGACATGATGAGGTCAATGTGTCAGAAGAAGTCTTGTGGTTCTGGTGTGTGGGATTGCTTGCATGGGCACAGCCTTGAGGCAGGGACAACAGCTAGAAGTCAAATCATCTGAGCGGCAGGTGGTGACAGCTTAGTCTAGGGTGGCAGCAGTAAGAACACACACACACACACACACACACACACACACACACACACACACACAAAGAATGGATATCAGTGTCTTTTCAAGAGAAGCAGTGGACTGGGTAGTGGACCCAAGCTCCAGTGCCAGAATTTGCCATTTACTAATTGTGTGAGCTTGATGAGTCTCTTGGTCTCACTGAGTGGGCTTTTGCATCTGTAAAATAAAGATAATACTCTGCCACCAGCCCACTGCACCAGATAGCTAGGAAGCTCTAATAATGAATGTTTATAAGAGCGCTTCGTAACCCAGGAGGCATCACAGAACATGAGTTATTGTTATTCTGAAATGAAGAATCAGTGTGATTTGGGGGCTGATAAAGGAGAGAAGAAAGGAAACTGTTGAAAATGACTCTTGGCTTCTCCCAAGAGCAGTAGGAAAACAGGTGAGATCTGGGTGGAAAAAGAGCTTTGATGGAGGTGTACAGAGTCTGGATTTGGACATGGTTATGGCAAACACAAGGGAAGACACACAAGAGAGTTACAGAATTAGGACTCAAGCTCTAGTGAAGTCTGGGTAGAGCATTATTTATGCTTCCTCTTGTTCCAGAAAAATTGTAAGAAAGGCAGAACTCGTTAATTTTCTATGTAGTCCATTTTTTTTGTATGTGTGTTAGGGGTCATATTCATTTAAATTCCATGTTAGCCACAAGCCAAGAACATTTAGGCTATTTATAGACTAAAATATATGACACAAACAGTTAATTAGCAGTGGGAGACTGATTGTCCACGTTCGTCCGAGATGGATGTGTTCCCACATTCAGTGCTAAAGCTGAGAAGGTGCCAGAGAAGCCGAATGAGACAGTAGGTCACCCTAACACACTGAGAAGAAACAGGAGGCAGCGAGATGGTGACTCCTAGATAATCACTTGGCTACTCAAAGGGACTCAGGTGGCTCACGTTAGAGTAGGGAGTACAGCTAGAACATGGTCTACTTTAGTAAAAGAAACTCTGGACAGTGACAGGGTCTTTCTGTGTCCAGGAAAAACCCAGAAAACTCTCTTCAGGGAAGAAAGAAAACTGGCATCCTCAGAACCCCAAATATGGTGGGGTTTGTCCTGTTAAGGTAGCAGATACCTGTGAAAATGATGTGGAGATGGTTACAGTTATGCCGACTCATAAGGATACGTATGTCCTCATTACTTAAGGCGTTGCAACTTTTTGTAAAGTTATTCTGAGGAGATATTTTTCCCTCTCTACTTGGTGTGAGTTTACATTCACCCGGTTCAAGATAGAGCCATCATTTTGATTTTTAACAAAGACCTCTGGATAAAAAAGATAGACATTAGCCTGGAGCGAGACTGGCTCCAAGAGCTCCCATCTTACTTCTCTTGGAGGAAGAAGTGCCATTTGACGTCAGCAGGAGATGATAGTGGCCTCACCAAGTGAGAGCAGAGCTTCAGCAAAAGAGCAGGTCCAAGAAGTGCAGTCAGCCTTGCGTCTCGAATCATCTGGACAAAGCTGCTCGGAGAGGTTAGACCTTCGCCACTGCAGCCTTTCTTGCCTGGCCCTAAGCTTTCGTGAATGACACAGAACAAAAGGGGCTACAAAAACCAAGGGAGGTGAGAGTCACAAGGAAACCATCAATGGCATCCAGTTATTCTTGATTTTTTTTTTTTAATTAGACATACCCCTAAAACTAGTCACCTGATTTTTATGAGTTGAATGGTGTCCTCCTAAAATTCAGCCTAACCCCCAGGGCCTCAGAATGTGACCCGATTTGGAAAATAGGGCAATGTCAGATGTAATTAGTTGTATGAGGTCATTAGAGTGGGTCCATAATCTAATATGACTGGTGTCCTTATAGAAAGGGGTAATTTGGATACAGACCTACAAAAAGGGAGCACACCGTATGAAGCTGAAGACAGAGATTAAGGTGATGTTTCTACACGTGAAGAATCACCGAAGATTGTCCAAACAACAGCAGCTCGGGGAGAGGCGTGGACAGATTCTCCCTCAGAGCCTCAGAGGGAACCCACGCTGCCCTCACCTTGACCTAGAACTTGTAGCCTCCGGACTGTGAGACAATATGTTTGTCTTGTGAAAGCCACTCAGTTTGTGGTACTTTGTTACCCCAGGAGACTCATACGCTGATAAAGTTTTATTTGTGTATTCTCTCATTTAAAACTATAGAATGCCACTTTACCACTATTTGTATACCTTTAGGTTAAGTACTATAAGCAATGGTTTGAGAGATTACTTCTGAACAAACTGAAAACCACCATACAAACTAGGAGAAACCAGAACTGTTTTTTATTCACTCGAGTTAAGTAATATTTTTTCAAAAATCATGATTGACAACCGCTCATTTGTTTATAGTAGGATTTCCCACCTTCTTGCACTCATCATTTATGAAATGAAATAGTAGTTGAAGGCCTCAGAAGATTGCCAATAAAACTGCTAAAAGATTCTTTTGATCTCTAAGCAGCACTGAGGACAGATACGACTTCATTCCTTCTGGAAAATGCTTTGTTCTTTTGACTCCACTTAAGGAGGCAATAGGAAAGCATATAATGCATCAGGCTTTCCTTCTTTGTAGAACAAAGTTAATCCAGGTCCTTATCATACAAAACAGCACAGGGATATAATCTTTTTGAAGACATAAATAATTCTCTGTAATACGTTTGGAAATACTTTGATCTTTCTGTATATGTCTCCATAGCAAAATGGTACTGCAGACCTTATTTTAGTTGTTTAGTTGTCTAAACTTATTTTAACAGTTTAGAGGTTAGCTAAATAAAGTTAGGGTAGTGATATTAACACTTTAAATAGCGTTTTAAATGTAAGCTACCAAAAGGATAAAGATAATTCTACTAGATCCTGAAAAATTCTAAATTACATGCCAGTCTGTCCCCTCCCGTTCCAATGCCAAAAGGAAACTGGTGGGTTTCTTTCCATGTATTTACTTTTCTCCTGTATTTTTTTGTTTGTTTGTTTCTTTTTAAAACTCTGTTGGTGGACTTTAAAAGATTCTTTAAAACCCCAGACTTCTTGACAATTTTAATATTCAAGTGAAAGTTTCATTCTTGCAGCATTCCTGCTGTACCGCTTCCAATGTTTCTAATTGTCCCTCTACCCCACGTCCTCTATGAATTCGACTGATTAACAGACAGGTGGGAAAGGACCCCAGAGAGGAAGGTAAAATCTTAGAAGGTCACATATTCATTCCATGATAAAGATCTCAAGTGAGGAGCTGCTGAAGAATTTGAATCCAAGGAATGATAGGATCAGACTTGTATCGTGGAAAAACTACTCTGGAAGCAGTTGAGGGAATAGATTGCTGGCCTTGGGGTGGGTGGGTGAGGTGAGACTAGAATCTGAGAGACCTGGCTGAGAGGCCCCTGACATGGTAAGACATGGTGGAATTGTGGGTGCGCCGGATACATAAGAGGTAGATAGATCCAATAAGATTTTGTCAGCTGTCTAGTGCTACACGTTAGTCATGTCACTGCAAAAAACACAGGTCATACTGATTTCTTGACCCATCCTTTTGTAGGAAGATAAAATGTAGTGGTGGTGCTATTTAATCAGTGATGAAAGAAAAGTCAAGAGTCATTATTTAGCCCTAGATGTTTCCATCCCAACTATGTTAGTCTCTTTCTAAGGAATTCAGGAAATTCCAGGTTGAGAACCTTGGTTGATGGGAACCTTTGCACATTCACAGAATTCCCTGGGCTAGTCCAGCGGTCACCTACGTGACTATATTCCCTTGCTCTATCCTCCCAGCGACTGGGGTGACACCCCTTTTTGATATGCTCGGGGCACAGAGAGCCAGGGGTGAACTCAGCCTGTATTCCTAGGTGTGTGGAGGTGGGGCCAGCAAGCTTTGTTCCCTGTGTTGTGAACAGTTTTCCCTTTTAGACAAGTTGAAGGAAGTGGGTTGTTCTCTCTCAGAATTGGGCCCTGTGCTGTGGCATTGGGGGGAGTGCTGGCATTTTCTATGGGGAATGTCCAGTGTTGGCCGGAGGCCTGAGAAAGAACCAGACAGCATTGCTCAGCTTGCCAAACTGACACCTTCTCCAAGTCCAGGGGCAGGTAAAGCCTTGCTGCCAGGTGTGATCAAATCTATTTCACACAGAAGACCAATAGGTGGCAGAGCAATCTTTCCTACACACCAGAGTGAGAATGTATAGAGGGAATGAATCCCCACTCACAGAGCTCCATCTCTGAACGTTAATAATTAGATGCCTGAACAATTCAACAACTAGGTAATTTTAGAACCTTTTTACATTTTATATGTTTATATATATATATATATATAAAAGATGAATGTTGTGTGAAAGGTTTCCAATTAATTAAGATTTTAAGTCCTAGAACAATTAGCCAAAATATTTATAGGCACAATTTATTTACTTGAATCTTATCTTCTTGTACGTAGGAAGTTTTTTTTTTCATTTTATGGGCTATTTCCTTTTGGGTGTGTAGAAACAAAGGTGAAAACAATTCTAATTTTCGGCCACTTAAAACTATTATTCTTTGTTGATTAGAAAACAGAATACATAGTGAGGGTTTATTTCTGTGATTTTAAAAAGTCAAGCTCCTAATAACAGATTCACAGCTCTATGAGAATCTTGAAATCTGAGAGATGGAAAGACCTATCTTTTCAAACAATTAAAGTTTAGCTCTTGAAATGGAAGTTAAGGTACTAGCTTAGAAATCCTCCCCAATATTATTCTAACTACGTGGATATTGCTAATAGTTTTGTTTTGCTTTCCTGCATTAAAAAGGCAATATTTGGAGCTAACTTAGGAACACTGAAATGGGAAGAGTGTAGAAACAGTCACAGATGTCCCAGTGGCTGTCGCATTTCGGAAATTATTGTGTCTTTAATATAAAGTGGTCTCTGGGGTTCTGTCTGCCTTGGGCACACACCTGTGGAGTTTCCAACAAATCTCATCTCTGCTTTTTCTCCCTTGTCCTCAAGTTAGGGCCTGAACGAAGTTGAGGTGAGTAAAGCACTGGCCTTCGTACATTTTTTAAGCGGGCATAGAAAATCTCAATCATCAAGATAAATACTATTTTAATACAATATTTTCAAAAATTGAAATGAATGCAGAAAAATCCATGATTCAAAATATTCAAAACATTCAAAACAGCAAAATATTCAAAATCTAAATAACGACAGGATCTTTAACAATACTGTGCCGAGCCCTGTTTGAGCCTGAGTCCAAAGGAAAACTCAGGCATACGGATCCTGTCTTTATTTGAAAGGTTGGTATTTGTTCATCATCGTTTTTGACATTGATTTTGACTTCTTCAAATATTGCATTAAAATATTATTTATCACGCTCTTACTTTTTTTTGGTACCTCTTTACATTTTGTGCCCCAGTCTCGTGCCTTACTCTCTTCACCCAAACCCTGAGGTTGCTGGTCCTTGCGGTTCTCTCGCTCCTGCAGTTCTCTCTCTGCTGTCTGAGTATGGAGTTTATAAAACATCTAGAGACCCTTCTCATGAAAAGTGCCATGGCCGCTCCACAGCTGTTTGTAATCCAAAAGAAAACCAACATTGACCACTAAAGTAAGAGTAAGGCTGTCCAGCAAATTGCTGATGTTTTTTCATGAAGACTTCAATTTTTTAAAATGTGTATTATATTCTGGAACCATTTTTGTTTGTTTGTTTCTTCTCTTTTCCTTTTCCCTGCTTTGTCCGTATCCCACACACAGCGTTAGTGGGTGTGTTGGGTAACCCAGATCTGTTTCAATGACATGTTCAGCTATTTCTGAAAGTGTCTTTTGTTCAGAAGTTTTTCAAGCCCAAACCATATCATTGCTTCTTCAGCCATATCTCTAATGGAAGAAATTGCTGTGAATTGGAACTTTAATTTTAATCCATTTGCATATCTGAATAACAGTCAAATTGAATCCAAACTTCCCCATAGGTTACTCTGAATTACTGCCTGCTTCTACTGGGGATGGACTGACAGCATATTGTCACAAAGATCAGCCTTTCTTCTAAGAGTTTCATCCTCTATTTTCTACTCCTGATAACCTATAGAAACAAAGCCTTTTCACTCCACGTGAAGCCAACAACTGCGTCACTCATTGCCTTACCCCACCCTTTTAAGCAGTTCTTTTGTCTGTTTGCAGATAGCTGTAAACCATCTCAAGACTTTCCTATGGAATTTGCTTTGAAGCTTGGCGCAGGAGACATTTTTCTATGACTGGAGATAAGCGTCTTTTAAGGAGCAAAATGAAATTGTTCATTCTATTCTACTCCTTCTTACGCTCTATCCATCTATCAAAAGTATGGCAACCTCAATCCCAAGATGGCTGAAACTTGGGAGCAGGCCAGACATCAGTGAAAACACCAGGAGATCTGACACCAGCGTTGTCACAAAGCTCATGCCTGACTGCAGGAGGACAGGCTCTCCCTCGCAGAGAAACAAATACTTGACCTCACAGTCTTGCTTTAGATCGTAAACAGAGAGTGAGGAAGGAAAAGATTGGGCATGAATACAGGTTGGAAAAGTGCGAGTTTGAGGTCCGGTGTCCTTAGAAAGACTTGACAGAACAAGGAGACAAATAAACACCAGTCTGAAAAAGCACGGTCCTTTGGGAGCATCTTGTGAATGGCACTTTCAGCCCCACTTGGGTCAGTAGCATCTACATGTATTTGTTTACTGGACCACAAAACGATAAATAATATTTAGGATATGCATTTGAAAAACAGATTTTAGAAAGATGTAAGTTAGAACACTTCAAAGAAAAAAGAGATCAGAATCAGGCTTTTGTTATAATTTTAAATTTTACATTAAAACGCTGTAAAAAAAAAAAAAGGTGTTCTGCTTAGAAAACGAGGCTTTAATTTTTTCAAATAAAAGCCTATAATAACTCTTTCTCTGAAAATTCCAGATACGGAAAATGTCATTCTTAATATGTCAATTCCCAATTAGTTTGCTATTTTTGAAAGATATAACAGAATGTTTTTACTTTTATGATTACGTAGTATGAATGTATAGTTTACATTTTTTGGTTATATTTTCCCCATCATTAAACAATTCCGGACAATCAGGGCAAAACAAAATAGAATATTTAATAATTTTGTTATTTTTTTTCTCGCAAACATGTTTAAACTCATGTTAAAAAATAAGTTGGATGACTTGCTTCTTAAGGATATAAATGTATATCCTGTCTTTTCTTGAATACACAAGAAAACTAGGTTAAGCCATTTTTTTCTTCAAAATTATTTTTGGCAACTCTTGGGGAAAATCTGTTAGCTTGTCAAGATAAATTTTACAGGCAGTATCCCAGGTTATGGAAACGATTGCAAAATATCTGAGAGATAAAGGACCTTTGCAGAACTTGGGTTACGAATGTGTTTATATATTTTATATATATTTTGGTACTGCGAGTACTCAAAATATTTGGATGTTGTGTAAGCTAGAGACGGCTTTCATTATTTGATTTTATTTTTAAAGTAATAGATACTGTAGTGAGAGAGGATTTCAAGTTTTAAGGGGGCACCTGGCAAGAATGAATACTCTCAAATTCTTGGAGAAGCCATGCTCTGCTCTTTCCAGAACACTTTCTGTGGACAACTGTCTCACGTGTTGTTTTTGTTCCTGACTGTTATCACTGAGCACAGGACCTCACATCAACCAAATGAGTCTGGCACAGGTTTTTGAATTTGTCATTTATGTTGGCCTAAGACCTTTCATCTTTTGCTTGATCTGAGGGTGTATATGAATGTGTATGCCTTTTTTCCACATTTCTGTGGATCGTCAAGTGTGCACCTATGGTTACTCCTCCCGACACACACACGCCTGCTTTCCTTTTACCCCTGACACAGGGTGCGGTTTCCAGACTACTGGAAAGAAAGGCCATATAAGAAACCATGACCCACCCACTATGAAGTTCATTTTCATAGGATTGTACCTAATAGAGAATCAGTATGTCCTAAATGGAAGGCATAACCCTGGGAGTCAGATGAGACTGAATTCAAACCCCATAATCCACTCACTGGCTGTGTGACTACAGACAAGCTATCTCCCACTCTGAGCTCTTTCTTCACCCATCTCATTGAAAAAGCTGCTGTGAGAACTAAAGGAGCAGATGTGTGCAGAGTGCTGAGCGTGGACTTCGTCTGCTGGGGATGGTCAACAGCCAGTGCTGTTTTTATAGCGTTGCCGTTATGGACACCATCATTATTATTTCTCTTCATAATAAATTGCAGGGGTCCACATGTGGGCAAAGCATAGGGCAGGAGAAGAAAGCAAGAAGCAAAGCAGTATGGGTTATGTGGATGAGAGATTAGGGAGCGAAGCAAGAACCACCAGGTGGGGGGGGGGGTCAGGACTCTGCCTGGAGTACACCCCAGAGGGATTAAGGGCACCTTCCCAGAGCCAGTTCAGTCCTTAGTCTTATCAGGCTCCAGGCCTGTGTTGAGATAACCCGGTTGGCAGGAGTAGGCGGTAGAAAGAGGCTGTGTTTCTCCATGTGCTACCACGCCCCAGGGAACCAAGTTGTAAAGTTGGACTCTTGAAAATCCTGTCTGTCAAAAAAGGCACAATTGGAGAAGATCCTTACTTACCTATCACTCCTGAGCATCCCAACCCCCACTAGCCCCAGGTTAGCTCTATTCCCAGGGCCTGCCTCCCCTGGCTTCCCAGGGGCCTTCTCGCTGGGCCGGACCCAGGTTACTGGCTTTAGACACAAGCTTTCTCACCTTCGCTTGGCTTTCCCCTCTCCTGTGCTTGTTTTGGCTGGTGTTCTCTGCCTCCTGTCTAGGTTCTGCCCTCTACCTACCATGGTGGTCGGCTTGACCTGTTTGGATCTACTCAGAGCAGCCATGGGCTTAGGTAAAATGCCAGGAGGTTCTTAGGCTTGCCTAGGAGGGTTACTCTTCTGACCTGACCCACTCAGCTTTTCAGTGTGTGTAACTCTCTTCCCTCCCTATATTTCAAAGCTTAAGCTGGTTCATAGAATTCAGGCTATTTTTTCACCCTTACTGATTTATATTGTTTTCTCTAATCCCCTCACCTCCTTGTCATCAAGACTCAATATTTATTTGATAGAGAATTTATTTTTGAGTGTTGTAAAATATTTTTTGAAAAAGGAACTATGTTTTCAAATAGAAGTATATTTTGAAGTAATTAGAATTAATTTTGACTTGGGCTAGGGTTAAGGATCTGAAAAGAATGTCCTTGGCCATAACCAAAGAAACAGAGTAATCCAATATACTTTTTACTTTATTTGTCTTATATTCTCTTTTTTGTAGAGAATTGTAAGAGAAATTGTAATAAAATATACATAGTATTTATCATTTTAACCATTTATACGTGCACAACTCAGTGGCATAAATACATTCTCAATGTTGTATAACCATCACCACTATCTTTACCCAAAACTTTTCCATCATACCGAAGGAAAACTCTGCCCTTTATACAATAACTCTCCTCTGCTCAGCCCCTTCCTTACCCTTGGTCACCTCTATTTCTTTAACTTTTTCACCATTAAGAACTGAACTCAGCTAGCTAACCATGTATATTAGTCATCTACTGCCGCATAACAAATTGCCCCAAACTGAGTGACTTAACACAAATGTATTATCTCACAGTTTCTGTGGTGTCGTTGGGTTTCTGCCTGAGATTTCACAGGCTGCAGTGAAGATGTTGGACGTTCTGAGGTCCTCATCTGCAGCTCAGAGCCATCTTCCAGGCTCGCTGTTAGTGGGACTCACTGCCTGTGGTTGTGTGACTGAAGTCGTCATGCCCTTGCTACGTGATGGCTGAGGACCACTCTCAGCTGCTGGAAGTTGCCTGCTCTTCCTTGCCATGAGGCCCTGTCAGTGACTCACACCATGGTCATTGTGCCTCTTTCCAGGCCAGGAGGAGCCTGTCTCTGACTTCTTTAGGGACCAGCCAGAGAAACTGTCTCTTTGAAAAACCTCACCTGATGAGGCCGGGCCCAACCCCCCGTACTCCCCTTTTGCCATGTAACGGAACATAATCCCAGGACTGACATCTCATCGTATTCACAGGTTCTGCCATCCCCTCCCCCGTCACGGTCGAGGAAGAGATAATACAGGGCATTGTACACCAAGGAAGGGCATCTTGGGAACTGTCTTAGAATTCTGCCACCACACCTTAATGAAGCCAAAAGCCCACAGCCCAAATGGTCTACAGTAGTTCTTTCTGGGCCTAATTTCTACCAACCTATGCCTGATGTTCTGCTTTTTAAGACTATGCATGTCGGATTCTGGGGCAGAGAATGTAAGTCCCTGCCTCTAATTTATATGAACTTGATCAAGTTCTTTCGCTCTCTGGAACATTTAATTTATGTTGGCACACAGGGGACCTCAGTTAAAGGTCTGTGATTCTGTGATGTGATGGTCGGTCACATAGTCACTCAACAAACATTCACTAAGCATCTTCCGTCTCTTTAAAGAGCGTACATTTGTTGTCTGGAAGCTATAGTCCAAGATCAAGGTCCTGGACTGGGTGCAGGAGGGCAGTGATGGCTGCCAGTCCCGGATGTGCCTTCAGGAGAGTCCCCTTCGTAAATTTATATATAAAAAAATTCATTGAATGGCTATTGGATCCCAGACATTGTTTCAGGCACTGAGGACACATACATCAGTGACTAAAGCAGCCAAAAGTCCTGCCTTCCTGCAGCTGACATTATCATCAAGGGAAATAGGAAATAAGCATCACAGATATATAAAGGGTGCAACATACCAGAGTATGATAAATACTATGGATGAAACGTGTTCTGGGTACAGCTGTGGAGGGGTGCTGGGCGGTGAGTGAGAAGTGTGAGTTTTCAAGTGTTGTCTTTAGTAATCCATCAATAAAGTCTTAGGAACACCAGCCAGGTGATAGTCTGAAGTCATCTCTTGAAAATAATCATTAACAGAGAAAGGCCTTTAGAAAATATCTAGCTACACGGGGTGGTATGTAGCTACTGTTGAAAGAGAATGTCACCTCCGTGGCCCCACCTGTAAGGAGCGAGCAGTCTCAGTCTCGTGCACTGAGACTGGCCACAGGCAACAACGGGATAACAGAATGAAGCCAGGAGACCGCGAAACGTTCCTGTCCTACACGTGGTGAGAACCAGCCCTTCACAAGCCTTCAACGGATGTGGAGGGTATTTTGGGGTCTCCCCTTTGCACTGGGGCTTGCTTCGCTTTGGCATTGTCCCTGGGAGAGCGATAGAGCCAGGCCACTGGGAGAGCCAGTGGGACTTGGAGATGACTTCCTTTAACTTTTTATATACTGGTTTACATACAAGGTTAGGAAACTGTAGTTCTAGGAAATAGTTGACTTCCCACGGTCACCCAGAGAGCAGCAAAGCTGGAGCGAAGCCCAGGCCTCCTGACTCCTCTACAGACGCAGCGCTCTTCCCACTGTGCCTTCCCAGCACGGCCTCCAGGACTTCCCCTCCCGGCTCGCTCCTGCACTCCCACCAAAGGCCTGATGGTACCTCCCTCCTGGCTCTCTGGAGCCCGTAAATGTGTGAGGAAAGCAACTGTATCTGATTTGATGCTGGATTCATTGGCTAAGCTGCAGTAACAAAATACCACAAACTGGGTGACTTTAAACAACAGAAATCTATTGTCTGGAGGCTAGAAGTCCAAGATCAAGGTGCCGGCAGGCTTGGTTCCTTCTGAGACTGGGGGAGAGGATCTGCTCTATGCCTCTCTCCTAGCCAGTGGTTTGTTGGCAGTCTTTGGCGTTTCTTAGTCCGTATCTCTGCCTTTATCTTCATGTGGTATTCTTCCTATGTGTGTGTCTGTGTCCAGAGTTCCTTTTTTTATTATAAAAAAAGGACATCCATCCTATTGGATTAGGACCCACCGTATGTCCTCATCATAAGTGATTTCATCTGCAGTGGTCTTATATCTAAATAAAGTCACATTGTGAGATCCTAGGGTTTAGTACTTCAACATATGAATTTTGGGAGGCACAATTCAACCAATAACAGATATTATAGCCCCAACACCCTGTTTTCCACATTGCCATGATCTTCACCTTTGACGATTTACCTTTGCCATCTCTTAGCATTTCTTGGGCCACTGTCTTCGTATCAGCTATGGGATCTAGTCTAGGGATATGTCTGTCCCCAAAGGAGATGTTGCTCAGTGGATATTCTAACCATAGAAAGGAGAGCTTGAACTCAGGTGGCTACAAGTGGCTTCTGAGGTGACACAAAGTAAGGTTAAGACTTACCTGTGATTCCATCTTTTCCACAAAATTCCAAAGTCTGGTGGTCAACCCCTAGATGGTCGTGGCCAGATCCTTCCATATATATTGTTGTAGCTAAATTTCACCACAAATATTTTATAGCTGCAGAAACAGGAGGAGATCCTAGGATGTATGGTTTAAGGCTCAGTGCTAATATTACTTCCTCTACGAAGTCTTCCAGGATTTTTTCAGCTAGGCTCGATGCCTCTCTCTGAATCCTTGTAGGGCCTACCATCTTCATCATGCACAACTGTGTCATCCCAGAATTCATTGCATCATAACTGTTGGTCAAGAGATTGAATATAGGAGTAAGTGATTGGGATGGTCCAGAGTGGGTCTTATGTGTGAGTAGAGTAAGTTTTCAAGTTCAGGAACACTGGGAAATTTCTTCTCTATCTTAAATAACTCTACTCTGATATCAGGAATTCCTTTTAGTGGAATAAGATGGATGCACTTCACAATGATCAAGATAAGACTTTTACTCCAGTTCATACTAAGATGTGAATGACTGATATAACATCCTGGTCTAAGATTAAGTTTTGATGAAAGTAGTATGACGATACAAACGTTGCTTAAAAGAGAGGAAAGAAGGGAAAGAGAACCAAAGCACGAGGAAGGGCATAGAAAGAGGGACAGGCCCCTGGAGATCAATTTTACTTAATCTACAATCTTTTGTAGCTATATATGGAGGACAAAAGAAAACATAAAGCCTCTTGTTTCCTTGGTTCCCAAGAGAATCATTCTATTCTCCCTCTATCAGGCACTATGTCTTTCTTTTTCAATATGAAGGTTTTCTTTACAAAGAAATGAAAATGCCTAGACATTTAGGAATATGCTGGAAACTGATCAGCTTTATCCTTGAACTTGACCTTACACCACAACTGAGAGCATACTGACAGATATCTACCTAACAAGAGCAAGTCATAACCTCAAAATTGCATTTTTGTGAAATAACCACAAAAAAGTCAGTTTATTGGAACCTCGCTAGGAGGCTGTGAGTTTAGTAAGTTGTGTGGTACTTAGGAGTTGGATGGGGATCCTCAGGACAGCTCTCTCATAGATGGAGGTCCTTTGTCTTAAGTAATTTAAAACATGTCCCATCAGGCCAGTGAATGTGAGAGCTGAAGCGCCCTGAGTATCTGCGGGAGAGAAGGAAATTCGTTATATCCAACCAACTGATAGTTACGTCCTGATGAAAGATGTGCTTCAAATTAGGTCTAAGTATTTGTTCTAAAGCATGCCAGAAAGAAGTTTGAAGGGAAAGCTCAGCCAGAGATGAGCCAAAGATCTGTCTTGTATCTATAAGGCAGAACTTAAGCCCAGTTATTGGAACATACACATATTCATATTAAAAAAAAAAAAAAAAAGAAAAGAAAAGAAAAGAAAAGAAAAGGTCTGCCGTGGCGACCGCCAGGAAGAAATGTGACTCTGCTGGCCTGGCTCTCCTCTGACGTGTGTTCATTCATGGGCAGGGAGCCGAGACGGACTGTTCTCAACCCCGGCCAGACTTAATGCTTCGTTACCTCGCCCACCTCAACACAGGATGGAATGTTGAGTATTGAGCAGTAATAGCTGGCACTAGAAATCCACATAAATTACTGTAGGTTTAACTACTTGGATGTTTTTCCAGGGTATGTTCACAGTCTATATTCTGAAGATAATTGGGCAGACTACTTAAAGCATGGATCTTTGCTCTGAAGTGAATTAAATCTAGTCAATATTTTCTTATTGTGAAGGGCAATTTCCATACGGTATGCAAAATGCAAGTCAAAGAAAGCTGTGATTTTTCTTTTTGAGCTTATGTGTTTTCCAAGAACTGAGTTTTAAAACTGAAAGAAGCAAAAGGCCAATTTTATATGCATTTAAGTATTTATTTAATGCTTAGTGTCCCCTGTATTAGGCGATAAGTAAGATCATCTTACTCATGCTTTCATACTTTGAATCTTATAATTATTATAAAATCATGTCAATTGGAAAATGCTACTAAGAACCATTATTTTTCAAGCCATTTTATTGAAGTATGATTGACATTAAACAAAGCTGTACATATGTATTATATACAGCTTGACAAATTTGATGATAAGTATACACCCATGAAACTATCACTACATTCTATGCCATAAACATATCCATCACCTGCAAAAGTTTCCTACCATCTTCTTTATTTATTACTGTTTTTTCTCAAAGGAACGTTTAACATGAGATCCACTCATGTAGCAAAATTTTAAGTATAAAATACAGTATTATTCACTATCGGTGGTTCTATGCTGTACAGTAGATCTCAGGGACTTCTTAGTCTTAGATATTGAAACTTTATACCCTTTGACTAATATAATCTGGTGTTTTCAAATTTTAAAAGTGAATCTTCCCATATTCCAAAGGCTACTCTAGTCAAGAAGAAAAGAAGAAATTTTAATGATGATGAACCATACTACACGATATAATATATAGATGATGTATTACAGAATTGTACCCTTGAAACCTGTGTAACTTGACTAACCATTGTTACCCCAATAAACTTTAATTACAAAAATAGAGAGATGATGTATTATAGAATTGTACACTTGAAACCTACATAATTTTACTAACCAATGTCAGCCCAATAAATAATTTTTTTTCAATTAAAAAAAATCTTCATGGTGTATGGAAGGAATAGAAAGTTTTGAGCACATAACTTAAAGCTCAAAAGGTAATAAGCATTGATTGATCAAAGCTGGAGTTTTCGGCAACTTGTTACATGACATTTTGCCATTTGTCTGTTCACAATATCTTTAGAAAGCATTGACAAATTTTGACAAAAATCACACACCATTAAATAACTGAACCTGTACTTTAATTTTGATCCACCACCTTGACACCAAATAAAATGTACCAGATGAGATTTTTCATTGAATTTCAATGAAATTTGATTTGAAGTTACAGAACCATGTGATCTCACTGGATAGAAATCTGGGTTTCATAGACTCCTATACCAAAGAACTTTTTTCTATGCGCAGATTTGTCTATTTGATCGTTAAATAAGTGCTTTCTGTGGTTGTGAATGATTTTAAGATAATGTGTAAGCTGCTAAAGTATATCTGTATATTCTTATTGTCTGTGGGTTACTCTGACATTGTGCTAGAAAACACTGGTTAAAAAGATTTTTAAAAACTATTTTAAATTGGTATCTATTTCATTGTGCCAAATGGAAAGTCTTTATACTTATTTAGTTATACCTGAAAAGTTGACTCAATTTTGAATGTCAGCATTTAAGGAATCTTAAAGAACGAGAACATCTTGGCCAATCCCTCAATGCAGATAAAGGATCTGAAGCCCACAGTTATCTGTTGTCTTGCTAGAGTCACATAATTAGTGATCTCTTGCTGGAACTCCACGTCCAGCCATCTTTCTACTACATCAAGGAGCCATCTTTCCTCATGTAAATACAAGCTCAGATAACTAAAATATGCCATAGTATTCCAGAATCCAGGATCTTTCTAAGAAGCAATAACCTCCAGTGTCTCAGTGGTTATTGCTGACCGGTACTCCTAGTCCAGGATGGCAGGAGGAAGAACATTTTTCCTGGACCTCACAGTCATAAACATTAGAACTTTGAGAGTAGCTCTACTTGATGAGATGTTATCTTTGTATACATATATTAAAAACAGTAATTTGTTTAACATGAAACTTAAAAATACACCACAACTCTGTAACCATGTTTGAATATGTCATTTATTGAAATACTCAAGAATAGAAATGGCTGAGGTCTCTCAACATTGAGAGGTTCTGTTAATACTTGTGACTCAAAGAACCCACGTTTTCTCCCTCTTTCCTTTAGAATTGCTGGAGGAAATACCTATTTCTTCCAGCCAAAAAGTGTGATGAAATCTGGCTCCGTCTCAACCTGTTTAAATTCCACAAATTTTTCAAAAACATTTTTCTGAATTTTCTGAGATAGGGGTCACCATGCTCTTTTCAACTTCCAGGACACTGAAATGATTTCTTAGTTTTTTTTGTGTTTGTGTCTTACCCTATCTGATAAATGGTAAGGCCCATGATGGCAGAGCTAAGGACTCAGCCATCTTTGCCAGGTCAGAGACCTGGTGGTGGTAGCGGGCCTGCCCTATTTGGTGAATGATGAAGTGTCCAGTCTAATCCCAGGTGTTATTGAACTGGATGTTTGTGCCCTCCCCAAATTCATATGTTGGAATCCTGATCCCCAATGTGATGGCATTCAGAGGTGAGGCCTTTAGGAGTAGCTACAGCTGAGGGTGGGGTCCTCATGAACAGGATTAGTTCTCTTATAAGAGTGACACTACAGAGCTTGTTCTCTTTGCTCTTGGCCATGTAAAGATACAATGAGAAGATGGCTATCTGCAAGTCAGGAAGCAGGCTCTCAGCAGACACCAGATCTGCCGGCACCTTCATCTTGGATTTCCCAAGAACTATGAGAAATAAATGCAAGTTTTCTAAGCCACCCAGTTTATGGTAAGTTGTTGTCACAGCCCAAACTGACTAAGACATGATAAGCATAGGGAGAAGAGCAAGGAGAGGCTAGGGAATAGAAGTTGGGGCTCAGTTTTATAGTCGAAGAGGTATAGGTTTCATTCCAGGATAATGGGGGACCATCAGAAAATGCTGGCTAAGGAGCAATGTTATGAGTAGAATACAACCCTGGAAACTTAAGGTGACAGAATCATCTGTTAACTATTGGATAAAGGCCTTTGTAATACTTAAGACAACTGGTAATAGTGGTTTGATCTTGTTGGTGGGGGGTAAAAACTGGAGTTATTATGAGAGTAGTATTGATTTGGAATTGGCTTGGAATTGATTGGCTCACAGAACTACATTAAAAATGACCTTATAGATCAGACTGCCCAGCCATGACCTGCTCCTGAGTCTCCCTGGGATACAGGTGACAGGTGGCAAAGTAGGTTCTAATGCCCCGATAGCTGTCTTACCACCCACTAATGCGTTTGTCACTATTTTTAGATAATATTTTTCCTTAGAGTGCATCATAATCTTCCTCATCTTTCCCGTCCATGGATCCTGATTCTGCTCTCTGGGACAGTGCTAAATAAATCCACATCACAGTTCTTCAAATGTTTGAGGATAGCTGTCCTGTCCCGTCATGGTAAAGCCTCCCTTTGCCAGCTCCTCGTCCAGCACTTCATCATGTGACATAGTTTCTAGGTTTTTCGGTTGTTTTTTTCCATCATGCTTGTGTTCCCGTGAAGGATCTACATTTTGTCTGTATTCCACATGAAATGAGCACCAGGTGTCATCGAGCCAGGGCTTAAACTGCAAACTCAAGAGAAAGTGGGGAAAAAGAATTGTCACCCAACCGTATCAATAGAGGGACTGAAAGGCACTGAGCTCAAGAATACTGTGGGAGGGAGAGAGCTTCTAAAACGCTCTCAATGATCCTCACCTCCTGGTACTTGTCGCCTTGTGCCGTCGCCTCCCTGTGAGTGTGGACTGGACCTGGAGATGTGCGTCTAGTGAATAGAATACAGAAATAGTGATAGAATGTGAATTCTGAGGTTAGGTTGTAAGTACCTGACTCGTTTTGCTTGTTCTCTCACCCTGGTTTTTCTCACTTGCTCACACTGAAGAAGCAAGCTGCCACATTGTGGTCTGCCCATAGGAGGGACCCATGGCACAGAGCTGTGGATGGTCTTTATCCAACAGCCTGAAAGAAGCTGAAGCCCTCATTCCAAGAGCCCAAGAGAAATTCGATCCTTCCAACAGTGATGTGAGTGAGTGAACTTAGAAGATGATCTTTCACTAGTTGAGTCTTGACCCACAGATGTGCAATAAAAATAATTGCTAGGTACTTTGGAACTAAGGTACTAAGTTTTGGGGTAATTTGTTGTGTGCATCAATGGGTGACTAATACAGACTCTTCTTACTTCCACTCACCTCGCTTAACAGAGATGCAGATGAGGGCAGACTTCCCAGTTTAGGGGGGTTTTCAAAGCAGAATGGCAGAGTGGCAAGGCCACAGCACTGTGGATCGTAGTG
This sequence comes from Rhinolophus hipposideros, assembly GCF_964194185.1. Lineage (NCBI taxonomy): Eukaryota > Metazoa > Chordata > Mammalia > Chiroptera > Rhinolophidae > Rhinolophus > Rhinolophus hipposideros. The sequence goes on along the minus strand of NC_138048.1, from coordinate 102,611,884 downwards.
GATTTCAGGCAGTGCCAGTAATGCCACAAAGCCAAGGACGAGCAAGGAGAGCATTGCTGCAAGAAAGTAGGAAAGTGTAGTTCTGGTCGTTTGTGTGCTCACAAGAGACTCCCCAGAAACCTCCAAACTAAACGGCATGGATTGGAAGAAGTGATGTGGGTTCTAGTGATCTTGCCATTCCAACTGATTTAGAATCTATTTGTGATGCTCTTACTGTCCTTTTATGTATTAAGACACGGAAACTCCATGAATGTTGGCCGTACATCTTTATCCCAGCCTCCCCCAGGAGAAACAGAACAGAAATGGATTAAGCTAAAGGGAGAGCAAAGCTTGAAAGACTAATTACATCTACTTTTATTCCTTTATTTATTCTGTAACTATTTGGTAAACATTTGTTCTAGAAAATGGTATTCTAGAACCTTAAGATCATGTTGTCTTCTGAAGAACAAATACAAAAATCACCATAATTCAAAGCATAATGAAATAGAATATATCCAGATGCAATATATCATTTTAGCTACACCACTCTATTAGCACATAATAAAGTTAAATTCTCCTGAAGCTGTAAATATTTTTAGATGTCCTTTTGATATACCTCTCTCTTTACTCCTACCTCTATTATATTGTAGAACGTATTTTTTCCTATCTTGTTAGATTTTACCAATCAATTATGTTTACTGAAGTATTTTTTAAGAAAATAGTAGTAACAATAAATATAGTAATAAAAATAATACTTATAACATTAACTAACTTTTTTGACCATTGATTATTTATCAAGCACTGTGCTGAGGACTTTTCATATGTTAGAGCATCTAATCTATGAACACCTTGATCTGACATGTACTATTTTTCCCATTTTAAGGCAAATGAGCTTTAGATTAGAGAGATTTTATCTTGTTCAAAGTCACATGGTTAGTTAGTGATTGAGCCTTGCGGTCAGTCAGGTATGCGTTGCCTTAACCTTAGTGCCTGGCAGCCGTACCTCCAGCATTCTGCCAAACCATATGAAGAATTCTACATATTATGAATAAAATGTTAAATAAGATTTACAGTTATAACCATGATGAATTAATAGATTTCGGAATAATATTCCACCAATCAGACAAACAACAACAACAACAAAATTGTGAGGCAACTATTGGCAGGTATTGAATTCTACAGATGATGAAATACTGTGTGGTCCTTGAAAGAAAAAACGAACACACACAAAGTGAGCACATAATTACCCCAGCTTTCTTCCTGGGGACACTTTCTAAACTGTGACATCAAGGAGTGGAGCTAAACACTGGGCAGAGGAAACAGAGAATGGAGTCCAGGGCTGCTGAAGCTGCTGCATTTTCTTGTCAGAATACTGAATACTGAATTTCTTGTCAGAATACTTCAGAATACTGAAGAGAAGGAAACCGCATGGAGGAGTTCCAGATGTCAGTACAGGGGTCACCTTGGGTCTTTGGTGGAATCCTAAGCTGTGTATGCTCCAGATAAGCCTCCATGAGGCCTTGCAGAATATAGCTACTGAGGGCCTGTGAGATGCATGGAGGTTCCAGAGAACTTATACTACTGAGAGCTGTTGGAGTTCTCATGAACCAATGATTACGTACTAAAGAACACTGTAGGAAAACCTGTGTGGTCAGTTTAGACCTTCTAAAGATTACACTTTCGAAAGTTGAGCTATTCTAGCCAGAACAACGGGGACTAAAGAATACCCTTGACAAAACCTGAAAGTATCACCACGATCAAGTAGATCAGTAAATTAAACACTTGCGAGACAATAGCTCAGTACTCTATAAAGGAAGACAAAAGAAAAAAGAAAGTTGATATTTTAAGAACTTGGGATCCACAATGTTCAAAACACAATACAAATGTAGTAGACGTGCACAGCCAAAAATATGACAAGTAATCAGGAGTCATAACCAAAAGAAACAGATGAAAAGATGAGACAAATATTGGAATTAGCAGATAAGGATTTTAAAATTGCTATTACAAATGTGTTCAGGATTTTGGAAAAAAGACATAATGCATGAACAATGGGTATTATCAGTAAAGAAATAAAAACTATCAAACGAAAACAAAATGATATTTCTATAACTGAAAAATAAAATATATCGGAAATAAAAATTTCCCCAGGTGGGCTTAACAACAGATTGGAAAATGCACGGGGAAAAAAAGGAGGTGGGGGAATTCACACAGAAAATACCCAGGTTGAAATACCGAGATTAAAAAAGAAAGAAATGGAGAGAGCTTCAGTGACCTGTGGTTCAGTATCAAATTGGCTAGTATATTTGTAATTGGAACTCTAGAAAATAAAGAGAAAGATTGGGGTATGAAAGAAAAGAAGGAAGAAAAGAAAGGATGGAGAAAGGGAAGGAAAGAGGAAGAGAAAAAGGAAAAAAAATGAGAGATCAAATTATTTCCTTATTTGATGAGAAATGGCAACCTATAGATTCAAAAAGCTGTATAAATATAAACAGAATAAATACAAAGAAAATCACTCTTAGAAGCATCACAGTAAGGTTGCTAAAACTAAAGGTAACAAAAATATTTAAAGAAGCCAGATTGAAAAAAAAAACACAAAACAAAAAAGTAGATACATAGAAAGAATAAGAATTAGTTTAGACTTCTTATCAAAAACAAAACAAACCAGATGACAGCAGAATGATCTTAACCTAGAATTCTATATCCAAGAGAAATATCTTTCAAAAATGGAAGTGAGATGAAGACATTTTTCAGGTTACCAAAAACTGAATTTGTCACCAGTAGACCTACACTAAAAATAGTTTAAATAAAGTTATTTAGCCTGAAGAAAAATGTCAGTATATCGAAAGTTGGATATTCAGGAAGGAATGGGGTACCATATCTGGTAAATATATGGGAAAATATAAAAAATTATCTTTTCTCAGGTTTTAAGTTTCTCTTTAAGCAAAAAACAAAAATGTATTGTGCGATTTATAACATATCTAAAAAATAGTATGACAACAGTAACACAAAGGATAAGAGAAAGTAAATGGAATTATACTTTTGTAAGTTTCTTATATATGAAGCATTATAATATTAATTCAAGATAAACTGTATTGTGTTAAGGATATATATTGTAACTTTTAGAGTAATTACTGAAAAATATAAAAGGTGTTCTAAAAATCCAATAGAGAAGATAAGATGGAATATAAAAAATACACAATTCATCAAAAGTGAGTTGGAGAATACACACCATCTGATTTTAAGACCTTCTAGAAAGTAGTAATCTAGAAAGAATGGCTTGGGGATAAGACAGATAAATGGAGCAAAATAGAGAGTCCAGAAATCGACTCATACTTATGCCAGGGACAAATAAATCATAATTTATTTTTTTTAATGGAGTACAGTATGGAATTTAAAATACATGAATGAGAATAGCAATTTCTATCCTTATCATTTCATGGAACATTGAAGTGTTTTGAGAATCCTATTCATGGAAACCTTTCTGGGGTATCAGCCACCCCGGGCTCCCAGTCTACCTGGGGAATCTCTTTTTGGCATTTCTGTAGCCCATTTACAGTATACTGAATGAGAAACTATGAACTAGAGTATCTGTATCAACATCGACAAATCTCAAAAACAGAGACAGTACAAGTTATTGACGAATATATACGATCTCACAACATGTATATAAAATTTATCAGCTGGAAAAGAATGCTTTCAAATATTTATAGATATATTGCCATATATTCCTATGAGTGATAAATATTTAATCCATGATAGGGACCATTTAGGGAGGAGTATATTCGTTTCCTAGGACTGCCATCACAAAGTCCCACAGACTGAGGGGTTTAAACAACAGACATTTATTGTCTGCAATTCTGGAGCCAGAAGTCCCCATTCTACATGACCTCATATTAACTTAAGTAGTTCCATCTGAAACAGCCTTTTTTCCAAATAAGTTCACATTCTGAGGTACTGGGGATTAGAACTTCAGCGTATGAATTTGGGGGGAACACAGTTCAAACCATAACAGGAAAGGAAGTAAATGGCATCTGGGAATAATAAAGAAGGGAAGGGGGGGACTTGTGTGTCTGTAATAATTTTTAAACAGAGATTTGAAGCAAATATGATGGAATGATATGAATTGATCAAGTTGAGTGGCAGATCCAATGTTTTGTAGTCTTGCCCAAATGATGGAATAATTCCACACTTTCAAAGGGTTTTAAAACTATTAGAGAGCTCCCTCAGTGGTTCTGGTGCTATGAATTAGGTCGGTGCAAAAGTACTTGCAGGTTTAAAATAATAATAATTGCAAAAACTACAATTATTTTTGCACCAACCTAATAGCAAGTTGGTGTAAAGGACAAAACTACTCTTCCTGGAAGAGTGACTGAAGAAACAGGGCTAGGAAGTATGAGGGAGGAGCCCAACGTCTGCGTTCAAATAGAACCACTCTCAAGTGACAGGAGGGTCAGATTTGTGCCGAATTTCCCCTGGTTGGAAGCAGAGCCAAACGGTGGAAGCCTTCGTGACAGTAGATTTCACCTGACGTTAAGAAAATACTTGCTGACTCATCCAAGCTATCCCAGTCTAAACTGTTCACACATGAAATGGGTTATTATGAGAGTCAGTGAGTTCCGTACACGAGGGATGATAAGGACAGGCAAAGGGACAACTTGGGGAGGATGTCACATGTGACCTTGAATATTGCCCAACAATCCCTGAAGTTCCCCACTGATCTGAAATGTGCTTCTGCTGCGGTCTCCCGGTTCCCTATCTTGTGAAGTTATGGCAGAAAAACATGAAAGGACAGTTATTCTGACTTAACTCTGTTTTTGAAGAAACCATGCTGCTCCCAGTATTAACCACATCCTGTTTAAGTCCTCACCATGTATGTACCTTACAATCGATTCTCGAATCAAGTTAGAAACGATCATTTTGCAGAATTGACCTTGTTTCCGTTTTTGAAAGTGGAGGTGTGCATTCTTTATCAATCTGTGTTTTTTCCCCTCCGATACTCTGTAGTTCCTGAGAGCTTGATAAAGATTCAGTGTTCAGGCCTGCCAAATGTGCCAGTTCTTGAGTTGGGTTCACGGGTATAACAGAGAAATGGCATAATGGAGAGTTTGACTCCTCCACATTGTACAACTCTTGGCTCAGCCATTCAGTAGCTGAGTGCTGGCAGCTTCCTGTCCCGTGTCGGTTCCTTCACCTGGAAACCTAACTTTCTAATCAGTAAGCGTCTATAAGGACCAGATGAGAATGCATATGGCACACAGGAAGTGCTCCATGATTATCAACTCTCCCCATCACTAGTGCAGGCATCAGCTTTGTCACAGCACAGTCTTTCTAGCCTAAAGCACATTCTCAACAGAAGAGATGGATACCACATGCAAACGAGGTAGTTCTGATTTCCTCCCATTGTCCGCTACATACATTGACCTCTTTTTTCGGTGCAATATAACATTAATACTAAAATCCATCTCTTCCTTTTGGTCCTTGGGGAGTTTTTTGGAAGACTCGGGATCCTGGACTTCAGAATTTCCAATAATCTCATTATAAGCTGGAGCTACTGGTGGTGAATCCCCCTTTCCTTCTGCGGCCCACAGGGTGGGCATTCTTGTAGCATTACTCAATTTTCTCCATCAAGAATATTTCCAGTTTATCATCAACACTTCATTTTTACAAGATTCCCTTCCTTCTTGACATAATACCCTTTCCTTTGTTACGTAGAGGAAACAAAAAAATCCACCCAGCACAGTCTTTGGAACATAGTAGATGTTAAATGAAACTTCTGTTTTCCTTAATTCTTCTGTGACCGTTACACTCTCTAAAATATCATTTCCTTCCAAGATTTCATTTCTTCATATTCCAACCATCTGCTTGGAGTCAGGGTAATCATTCTCAGTATTTCTCTGAGAGGTGAAATTAACTTTGAGAGTAAAGGAGAAGGAGGTGGAGATGGCTTCGGGGTCCTGGGAATTGGTAATGGGTTTCACAAAAATAAGGGAGAATGGAAGAGCCTTTATGGGGAAGGGAGGGAAGCGATGTTTGGCTTTCGGTATGTCGAATTTAATGTGTTGGTGGGATATGCTGCTGTATCAGGATCTGTTCAGCACACAGTTTATAGGAGAAGCTGACACTGGCCCTCCACAGTTGGGAATGATCCAGGGACAGGAAGAGGATAAAAGGAGCCCTGGTTATAGAGAGATCACAAGGGAGGATAGTGTAGGGGGGTGGGGATCAGCAGACACCAGACTCCCAAAGACCACCTACATCCTGGTGGGGGATGAATTGGATCCACTGAAGATAGAAGCAAAACCATCAGAGATAGGAGCGGAATTAGATGAACATTTCACAATGGAAGAGAAACAAGGGAACATTTAAACAGTTTAAACAATTTTGAAAAACATGGTACAGAAAAATTAAAGAAGATGAAAATTGAAGAAGACTGTTGGATTTGGCCACTCAGCATGATAACAATAATAGCACACAACATCCAGCACTGCTGGTCACTCAGGATGGGGCCACTGTGGTGGTAAGCACGATGTCACTTAATCCTGATGATACCATGTTTCCCCAAAAATAAGACCTAGGCAGACAATCAGCTCTAATGCATCTTTTGGAGCAAAAATTAATATAAGACTCAGTCTTAGCTTACTATAAGACCGGGTCTCATATAATATAATACTGGGTATTATATGATATGATATGATATGATATGATATGATATGATATTATATAAGACCTGGTCTTATATTATAACAAAGTAAGATCAGGTCTTATATTAATTTTTGCTCCAAAAGAAACATTAGAGCTGATTGTCTGGCTAGGTCTTATTTTCGGGGAAACGTGGTAGTTCTATGAGACATCGGCATTGTTTATAATCCTGTTTTAAAATGAGGAAAAAGCAATTATGTAAATTGATTAAAAAGACTCAACATCATTAGCCCTTGGAAGAATTGGGGTTCCAGCTCTTGGTGTCTGATTCCCAAAGAAGGAGTTTTATAATATGTAATTTCTGCAGAAAACATTTCTAGTGTAGGGCTGAAGAACAGATTGTAAAGATCAAGGAAGCTATGGGTGATGAGGAAGTCGTGGCAGGGGTTGTCAACTACTTTTTAAAGAAATTTGGCAGGGATGAGAAGGGGAGAGAGAAAAAATGAGAGTATGGTTGAGAAAAGCTTATAGTTTTATTTTTTCTGAGGATGGGGAGGACCAGATATAGGTAGAAAAGATGGAATCAACAGACACTAAAAGGGTTTTATAACTTCATCTATAAAGTTTTGGTAAAATGGGGGGTATTACTAAGGTGGGTCCAGCAATAGGCTAACAAGGTAAAACAAACAAAAAAAAACAAAAATAAAAATAGCTCCACATCATTAGCAGGGAGGACAGTGAAGGGAAAGGTGTCTTGGGAGCACAGAGATGGCGGGAGACTAGAATAAGTGGAGGAGAGAAGAAGAGATTCATTTCAAAAGAGGAGAGGATGTTGAGAGGAGAAGTAGAAAGAGATTGAGAGAGACTACTCCAGTTAAAAGAGGCTGAACAAAAGTGTGCACTGCAGACCCTCACTCCTGGTGGGAAAAAGAAATAGTAATGCCTGTCCACCATCTTTGGTTGGATAAAATTTCTGCGGAAAACCATGTCATAGGGTATCACATTTTAGACCTGCCATGCTATAATTTAATCAACTCCGGGGGAAGGGGCATGGGATTTCTCTCTTCACAATCTATTTATTGGGCCAGGGGACATTTTCACAACTACAAGGTGCCTGCATTTGCGTTTCACTTGCTGCTAATTTATGAAATCGCATAGGTCAAACCAATTTCAATTTCAAATATTAACATAACTAGAAGTTCTCTGTGTCTTAATTAGAGGTCATCAACTCCTTTGTAAAGTGGTCCCTGTCAGGACTGCCTTGGGGCAATTTGGGGAGATCAGTGAAGCTTAAAATGAAGGATTTGATAGTCAGTTTTTGAAAAAGTCATATTGTTTTGTTCTTCAGCAAACAATGGGTAGCCCAGACTCCAATTAGAGCAGTATTCAAATAATTTTTGATTTGCATATTTGAATTGGCCGTCTTTGGGCAGGAGAGACCAGGCCATGCAGCTCCCCAATTATTTAGAGCAATTAGCGGAGATGATCAGACACTTCTGAGGTCTCATTAGCAAGCATGTTGGCTGCTCCGACATCTTTAAAGATCACAGTGGCGACTGGGCCGGGCCGCCCACATTTCCTTTCGGGAGAGTTCGGCTGACAGTGACTCACTCAAACAAAGGCAGCTATTTTCACGGCCTGTTTCTACTTTCCCTCTGACAAGTCGTTCTTTACTGCTGGTTTTCTAAAATATACATTGTAAATACCGATGTCTTTTTCTACTTAAAAGCTCTCTAATTTTTGTTTCAGCTCTAAACCGATCATCATCTTGGTACTTAATACCAGGCCATGGTAATTTCCCAGCAATAAAACTTGGTGCTTAGAAAACTAACTTTTGGGAAGCAAGGTAGCCAGCATTCTAAATTTTGGTGCATTTAACTATAATCACCTTTTCCTTGATGATAAGCACATTAAGAATAGAGCAAAATTGTGGTAGTAGAAGGCTTCCCGTTGGCAGGAGCATGGTCTCTTCTCTGTGTTTGTTATTGTGCACTTGGTATCCCAATTTCCAAATTAGAAATTTCCTCTGTGATGACGCCCAAGCCTCCCATTCTGGCACAGCCCCTACGCCACCCTCAACCCGCTGAGCAAAGTCAGAGTGACAGTTTCCCTTTCCTTGTCTTATGCCACTTCACCAAGCGGAGCTCTGCCTCTTCTCTCCTCGTAGTCTCAGACTTAAGGACATGCCTACATTCCAAAATACAGATTCTTTTTTCAGTAGTTTTTTAAAAATTATTATTAGTTTCAGGTGTACAAAGCAATGCAATAGTTAGACATTTACACCTCTTACAAAGTGATAACCCTCCCCAATCTACTACCTCTCTGACATCATATATAGCTGTTACAATACCAGCTATATTTCCTATACTGTACTCCACATCCGGTGAGGATATATATATATATATATATATATATATATACACATATATATGTAAAATGTATACACATTTTATACAAAACATGTACATAAAAATGTATACACATTTTAAGAAAGGAAAAACTGTATTAAATTTGTAATACTCAATATATACTGATAACAAAAGATGAATACAAGTCATGTGTATACAATTTTTTGGCACCCCCTGGTGTGTGTGTGTGTGTGTGTGTGTGTGTGTGTATTTGTATAAAATCCAGATTTTAAATTATCAAAGTAGTCATTCTCAGCATTTTCTAGGTTCCACTTTAATTTCCATCTTGAGCATAGGGAGAGTGGAAAGGGAACCAACTCGTTCAGCTTAGAAGATGTAGCACTGAGAAATTGTGATGTGGGGCCAGCATCATTTAATCTTTTCATCTGCAAAAATGGCAGTCGTGCTACTTACGTCTTGCCCTTTCCACTGCATTCAGTTGCCCTAAGGTCTGAATGAGATGATGTTTGTGAAACAGTTTTGGAAATGATGGATGTATCACGTGCTTTGGCAGAGAATCTTTGATCTGTTTCCAAAATGCTACAACAGGTGAAGTTGAGGTGGCACTGCTTAGTGGTTCAGAGTGTGGTTCCTGGGGCCAGCCTGCCTGGGTTGGAATCCCCACGTCACCATTTACTAGCTGTGTGACACTGAGACGTTATTTAATCGCTCTGCTCCGTGGTTCCCTCCTCTGTGGTGGTAAAATAATAATAGGATGTACATCATGGGGTTTTATGAGGATTAAAAGAATAAGACATACAGAGCCATGCCTAGCACAATAAATGCAACATGAATATCAGTTAAACTTCAAAAAAATAATCTGTCTTGAGAGACTTGAGGGAGTTTGAGCAGTTGCTGGGATGTGATGTTAGCTTTTTCAGGGTTTTCACAGGTACCAACCTTTCAAACCACATCTTGATTCTGCTATGTTTGTGTGCTCTCAGTTTTATTTTAAGTTAGAGGCTTTGTTAGGTCGCCTGACTCGATGTATTAAACCCAGACCTGTTGCATGTCATCTTAAGAGCATGAGGCAGTTGAGCATAGGTCTTGAGTATACTGGGGAGGGTCCCTCTCCAAGCCCCCAGTTCAACATAACTGTGGGAGTTAGGAAAGCACGAAATGAGAAGAATTCCTAAGTATACAAGCATCTCAGAAATTTCTGTGATGCCATGAGCTTGACTTAATCCAGTCATATAACCCTTAGTGTAGACACAGATAATGCCTGAGAAGAATTTGACCATGATGGTAGCCCCCAAATTAATCGTGTGTGTATGTTAGAATAATGGCAAACAATATTTCATATAGCTATGTCCCAAATATTGCATGGGACGTGCACCAACATAAATTATTGTTCATCTGAAATTCAGTTGTTTTAAAAATTTATTTTAAGTGTGTTTTTCCAGAACCCATCAGCTCCAAGTCAAGTAGTTGTCTCAATGTAGTTGTGGAGGGTGCAGCTCACACTGACCCATGAGGGGATCGAACCGGCAACCCTGGTGTTACGAGCACCGCGCTCTAACCAACTGTGTTAACCGGCCGCCCCTGAAATTCAAATTTAACTGGACATTCTGTACTTGCTAAATAATGGGATGTACCTCAGAGGCTTTGAGGATTACAATTATATAGGTAGAATGCCTGGCAAAGTCTTAACACCTAATATGTATGTAATTAATAGAGGTATCTCTTAAAGTAAATGGGAGACAATTTGCTAGTTACTTTAACAACTGTTGGGGGTTCTCCATCCTTGATTTTTGCTTATTAAAAATAATTAAACATGCAGTTGAACATTTCCCCACTTCTATCAGTCATTATAGTTAGATTTTATCTAGTCTTTCTGTTCTTTGAGTATGCTTGTAATTTCATTTTGTTGTGGATGTTTAGTAAATTAAAAGGAAATTAGCCTACATTAAACTTTGAAGAAACAAACATCCAACAGAATCATAAGAAGGCCCTTAAGGTATTAATGAGTGCGTTTCACATGGATCAAACTATCACCTGTGATGGAATTATATGTTAAATTTACTATCTTCAGAACTCGATTATAGCTGAAGCCATTAATGATAATCCTAAGTAAATACTCCTCTGCCATTGCGTTCAGTGTGCTTAGTTAGGTATACTTATCAGTGCTGTGCTGAATCTTGAGATTTCATTAAAGAATGACTCTTACTTTTGATAAAAATTAAACATGCAAATCCCTATAGATAAAATGAAAATACACTATTATTTAATAATAATAAAAACAAAACAATAAAAGAAGCAAACATTGAAAGCATAGGCATCCCAAACTTGACTTTCTTGTCATTCTGGCCTGTTAGGAAATCTGTTGTTTATAAAATGTGGTCTCTTAAGTAATCCTTTCTTGTTGCTTCCACTCTGAAGTTTGGTATTCACCTTTCAGAGTTCAAATGTTATCCTTCCATTGAAGTCACTGCTGGCAGTTACACAATGACTTCAACTCCACCTATCAGCAAAGAAAAGAGATACATATTCACCAAATACTTAGAAATTGTGAGAAAAATAGAGAAACTGGCTGGCTTTGGGAGTGGGTGTTTGGATGGTGGAATCTATACTGTGTGTGAAGAAAGTTGAAGTTAGAAGCAAGTGTTGGAAAAGTCTGTGGGGGTAAAGAAAAAATTAAAAATAGAACTATCATTTGATTAAAACATTCCACTTCTGAAGTATTTATCCAAAGTATTGAAATCAGGTTCCTCAAAGAGATGTCTGCACTCCCGTGTTATTTGCAGCATTGTTCACCATAGCCGAAATGTGGAAAAAACCTCAGTGTCTACTGAGGAATGAATGGACAACAAAAATATATCTGTATCTATATCTATATACCTACCTACCTACAGTGGGATATTGTTTATGCTTAAAAAGGAAGGAAACTTGCCATTTGCAACAACATGGATGAACTTTGAAGACATTCTAATAAATGAAATAACCCAGTCACAGTAGGACAAATATTGAATGATTCTATTTATATGAGATGTCTAAAATAGTCAAACTCATAGAAGCAGAGAATAGGATGGAAGTTGCCAGGGCTGGGTGGGGGGATGGGAGTTGCTGTCCAATGGGTATAACGTTTCAATTATGTAAGATGAAAAGCTCTATAGATCTGCTGCACAGTGCAGTGCCTATAGTTATCAGTACTGTATGTGAACTTAAAGTGTGTGAGAGGATAGAGCACATGCTAAGTGTTCTTACCACAATCAAATTTAAAAACAGAAGAAAGAGAGGTATGGAATGCTCAACATACATCGAGTATTGATAAAGTATAAGCCACTGGAGATCCCAACAATACGTCTCTGTGATGGAATATTCACAATAAAGAAAGTGAACTCCAGAAAATGAGGTGATTTTTGGAGAGGAAGAGTGGGGAGACTGTTAGTCATTTGCTTCTTCTACCTCATCTCTCAAAGCCAGAGTCCACAGGTGAGTGGTTCCCCAGTCAAAGGCTGCCCCCATTGAAAATCTATACTGGGTGAAGCAACTGCAGAGATATGATGCTACTCATGTCCCTGGGGCAGGGGAAGGGCACCTGCTGAGGGACCTGGAGGCGCCCAGGAAATGTCAACACTGTCCAGACAGAAGATCCGCTTTCTTTTACTTGGATATGGGTCAGATTTTGTAAGATTTAGCTTTTCCAGCAATCCTGTCATTGGAAGTAGGAAGGGAAGTCTTCCTTCAATTCTAAAATAATTAGCAGTCACCACTAGGAATATTGAGGTCAGTTAATGTTTTCCTGTCATCTGTGCCCTGGATTTATCTATAAGAATCGAAAACACAGCTCTGCCTGGAAAAGACTTACATTGACATTATAGGATCCTTTTCCATTCCTTGTCTAAACAGGCCTAATTTATAGATAGATAGATAATAGATGATAGATAGATGATAGATAGATAGATGATAGATAGATAGATAGATAGATAGATAGATGGATAGATAGATAGATATCTCATAATGTACATATAACATAACACTTTTCTTTTCTGGTGTTCAAAGGGTACATCATAATGATAATTTCTTCTTCAAAGAAAGTCCTGATTTTGAAACATGATAAACCTTCCAAATAATGATTTGGTTATGTTTACCTAATTCTTATTCATTGGTGAGTGTCTAAAAGAAATCATTATTCAACCTGGCTCACTGATTGCTTTCACTAAGTGTTAAATAATAAATAATGCATTTCTCCTTCAATTAATGTACTTAGACATCTCACAGGCCCAATGCTTTGGTGGAAATGTTCTAAACTACAGAAGCAATCTGTAGCATGGCCCTGCCTCTTGACATTCTGAGCTTCCTAACAAAGAGCTTTTAATTCCAGTTACAAGGTGAATGGATGATTTAGATGACAGTGTTCCACCATCGTGCTCAAACTAATAAGTAAGATGAGCCGCTGCAATGACAACTCACAGGTCGACCCAAGGCAGAATTTGGAATCAATCTGTCTTCCCCCAAATGTGAGGTTTTAAACAAAAATTATATAAAATTATAATATATATAATACATATATATGTGTGTGTGCATATATATATATATATATATATATATATATATATATATATATATTAACTTAATATGATAGTCAACAAGTACCCAAAGACTGGTTCTTTACAATGTTATATATATCATCCCATTACTGTGGGGTTTATAAAATAATTGAAATCCTACCATTTTATTAGCATTGTTAAAAAAAATAACAGAATGTCTGAGGACTCAAGATAACCCAAAGCCCTTGATGCAATGTTAGCTGTTATTTTTGTGTATTCCCTTCTGATTCTACTCTAAACATAAATATTTTATGAGACAGAAATCATTGTGTACACACCACTTTCTAATGGTTTTAGTAATCATTATAGCAAAAATGTTTCCATGTGTCAAGAGGTTTTATAATTATAGATTTTGACATAACCCATCTCAACAGTGAAGCTTGATTTAGCTCTCCCATTAATTTTGGAAGTTCAGTTGGCTTCCATATTTTTATTATTATAAATAATGCTGAAGTGAACATCTTTGTGCATAAATGTTTTTCCCCCTTTTCTTTTGGGGTGAAGAGTCTAGAGACATACAGTTCAATTGCCACGTGACCACATAGGTTCACTGAGTCTCCATAGGATTAGACATTAACACTTTGTAAAATGTATGCTAATACAATAAGCCAAAATTTCCTACGTTTTAAGTGTACATTTTTAATTACTAGTGAGGTTGAGCTTTTTCCCATGGCTGTGTTCATTAACTGAATTTCATCTTTTCTTAATAATTTATTTTTATTAGTTTCAGGTGTACAGAACAATGTAGTAGTTAGACATTACATCCCTCACAAAGTCTTGTATTTCTTGCTATCATTTGTTGGAATCACTGTTTTATCATTTTGGGGATATTTATCAGGATATGTAACCACATCTACAAGAGTAGCAGAAGATTAAAGGCAATAAATTGAAAGTAAGGGTCATTAATGTTCCTTTCACATGTTTTTAATCTCAAGGAGCTGAAAACACGACATTCTTTTACAAATAGGAGCTAGAAAGTTCTCTGGAGGTGGCCCCTCTTTTCATTAGTTCCATCATTTGCTCAGTGCTCTCCCTGGAGTCCTCTAGAAGTTGTTGTGAAATTGACTCAGGTCGCTTTCATCATGTTGTCTCTGCTCTCTTGTATCATGTTATCTCTGTCGCCGCTGTCCCTATCCAAACATCGTGCTCTTCGTCCTCAAGACCTTTAGACATGATTGTTTCTAGGTTGGTTTGGCAGGTCCCCATCTATGCTGCCTCCCTGTCTGTCCACACCTCCCTGCTGGGGCTCACATCGTCCTGCAGTGACTTATGTACACCTCGGTCTCCCTTGTGGACTGGGAGGTCCTGTGAGAGGACAGGAAGGGATGTACATTTTCATCTCTGCGTCGTTAGTCTGTAGAATGGTGCCAGGAAGAGATAGCATGCTTCACAAATGTTTGCAGGTGCTTAACAGATGCTTGTGGTGCTTAATGGACGCTTAAGGGATTACAGTTTGTATCAATATTATTTCTGTAATCCCATCACGTCATCTTCTTTTAGGGGCTAAATCAACTCTTAGTTATAAAGGGCCTGAAGCCAGACCTGAACTTCCTTGGGTTTTTAGCTCTTTCCAGTGGGCGCCAGCACTCCCCACTTCTCTCCATACAGGATGACCTCAGGGCGACTCCTCTCCTTCCATCCAGGCTCTTGGAATGTAGTCCATTGTCCATTGTTCGACCTTGAACCCCACTTAGACATGATAGAGTGACTGACAACATCAAAATAGGAACTATTTTAGTATAAACCAAGTGGCTTCTGCTACACTTTTTCTCTCTGATGGCTCTTCACACATACTTTTTTACAAAGCCTTGCTCACCTATACACACACCCCTTTTAGTTTCATATGATAATGTCACTGTGCTGTGAAACACTTGGAAATGTTTGTGTGCTTTTGTGTCCGGATTTGGGAAGGAAAAGTCCTTACATCCACATCCCTGTGTGAGAACAAAGTTAGAAACTCAAACACACTCATTTTTTGCTCCAAATAAATGCAATTGTTGACTCAATTAGACAGTAGCGAAAGTAAGAGTCCAGCGTGTTCATGCAAAGGCTGAAACGAGTTCATGAAATTCTTGATGACTAAGGTTTTCCGTGCTGTTGTTTAGCGACAACTAGACTGAAGGTTTTGAAAGGAGTTAAGTTATTCTTGTTTAAATTTTTCTTTGATATCATGAGAATCAGAAAATTGTTGTTGGACATGATTTTTTAACAGGCAAGAGCAAAAGCACGTCTATGACTTATTTTCTAAATTATGTAACAATAGCACTTAGAAGTATTCATCCTGGGGGACTGCTTCTGATCATCCTAGTGATCCACTGAGGCTTTCACAGAGAGGTAAATAACAAAGCCAGTGTCGTCCCGGCCAGGAGACCTGTAGCAGTGAGGCATTTTGTCTTTACATCTAAATGCCTTGCCATGTGTCCGTTTCAGTAAATAGTTAATGATGTCAAGTCTTGCCCCAGCTTACCTCCCACGGATATTAGGATACAAGCATTTGGAAACAGAAGATGCAATGTAAACACAGTGAATTTTTCCTCTATCTTTCACATCTTCGTGGGAGTGACTAGCATTTCCAGCTGTCTCTTCATACAAATGTCGCACTGAGAAAAAGAGAGAGATTAGTTGAATATGAGGATGATGATTTTGCTTCAAATACAGTATTTTTGAGCTACAGATTCTTACTAATACACGGTTAGCTACACTTCATCGAATGTGTGACTTTCATGATAGGAGAGCTACAGGGTCACTTGGGAAACCACAAGTGGATTGAGTGTCCTAATAGGACAGTGAGAAAAGTCTTTTGTACATTCTGTAATTGCATACTGAGAGGCCATCACTGACAGATAAAAGTGCTACTGTCTGTGGTGACAGTGGCTAGCCACACTGTGGAATTAAAAAAAAAATGTTGCTTTGGGTAATATGGCCATTTTAACTATGTTGGTTCTTCCAATCCATGAGCACTGAATGTCTTTCCATTTCTTTGTGTCTTCTTCAATTTCTTTAAAAATGTCTTATAGTTTTTCTTTTAAAAATGTCATAGTTTTCATGGAGGTCTTTCACATCCTTGGTTAAATTTATTCCTAGGTATTTTATTCTTTTTGTTGTAATTGCAAAAGGAATTGTTTTGTTTTGAATTTATTTTTCTGAGATTTCATTGTTAGTATATAGGAATGCAATGGACTTTTGTACACTGATTTTGTAGCTGGAAACTTTACTGTATTCATTAATTGTTTCTAATATCTTTTTTGTGGAGTCTTTAGGGTTTTCTATATATAACATCATGTCATCCGCAAAGAGTGACAATTTAACTTCTTCATTCCCAATTTGGATGCCTTTTATTTCTTTTTCTTGCCTTATTGCTCTGGCAAGGACTTCCAACACTGTGTTGAAAAGCAGAGGTGATAGGGGACAGCCCTGTCATCTTCCTGAACATAGAGGAAAGGGTCTGTTTTTCACCATTAATTATGACATTAGCTGAGGGTTTGTCATATATGGCCTTTATTATGTTAATGTATTTTCCTTTTATACCTATTTTATTAAGTGTTTTAATCATAAATGGATGTTGTATCTGACTATAATCAACAAGACAAATAGTAACAAGTGTTGGAGAGGCTGTGGAGAAAAAGGAACCCTCATACACTGTTGGTGGGAATGCAGACTGGTGTAGCCGTTATGGAAAGCAGTGTGGAGGTTCCTCAAAAAATTACGGGTAGAATTAACATATGACCCAGCAATCCCTCTCCTGGGTATCTACCCCCAAAATCTGAAAACACTTATCCATAAAGACATGTGTGCTCCAATGTTCATTGCAGCTTTATTTACGGTGGCCAAGACATGGAAACAACCAAAATGTCCTTTGATAGATGAATGGATAAAGAAGTTGTGGTACATGTACACAATGGAATACTATTCGGCGTTAAGGAAAGATGATATAGGAACATTTGTGACAACATGGGTGGATCTTGAGATTTTAATGCTAAGCGAAATAAGTCAGACATAAAAAATAGAGAACCATATGATTTCACTGATATGCGGTATATAAAACTGAAAACAACACAATCACATGACAAACATGAAGAAACAAAAACTCATAGACACAGACAATAGTTTAGGGGTTATCAGAGGATAAGGAGGGAGGGGGGCTCTAGAAGAGGGTAAACCAGGTTAATATATGGTGATGGAAAGAGAACTGACGCTGGGTAGTGAACACACAATGTGAGACATAGATGATGTATTACAGAATTGTACACCTGAAATCTATGTAACTTTACTAACAATTGTCACCCCAATAAACCTTGATTTTTTTTAAAGCTGCCTGCCAAGTAAGCACTTCTTTTAAAAAAAGAGAACTTAGGCTTAGACTTATTTATCAGAGAATCAAACCGTTGTGTCACCTTCAGCTTAGAAGAAATCCAGCTTTTGTTTGTCTTCATTTTTCCTATTACCCAGAATCGGGAGAAATCAATTCTGGACCACCAGTTGACATTTCCAAATACTCTCTCTGAACCAGGCTTTCTAAATTGCAGCACCTCTCTTCATTAGTTCCGTACTTTGCCCAGTGCTCTTCCTGGAGTTCTCCAGAAGGTGTAGAAATTTTCTATGCTGTGGGGCCGTCCTGCGCATGGTAAGTGTTAGGGAGAACCCCTGGGCAGTCGTCCTCTAGAAGCCATAGCCGTCCCTTAGCCTAGTCACGGCAATCCAAAATGTCTCCAGACATGGCCCACTGTCCCCAGGGGGCCCAAATCATCCCTGGTTGGGACCCACTGTACCAAACCAAACCGAACTGAACCGAACCAAACCAAACCAAAACTGGACAAGAAATCTGGGAACCTGCCTTTAGTTTTGCCTTTGTTGCTTCTTCACAGAACAAGTCCTTCAGCCTTTCATTACCCTCTTCGCATAGCTGTGAAATGGGCACCATCGTGCCCTTTGCTTCATTCGCCCCATAGAAATAGGGTGGAATCATTGAAACAGTGAGGTACATAAGAGACATCTGTCGACTGAATGATGAATGAATGAATGAGTGAATGAGGTAAGTGCATGTTTAATGGTATCCTCCTTTCGTGGGTTTTCGCTGCAACTCGAGAGCCTTCCAGCTTTGTTTATATCTCTGTTCCCACAGCGTGGATGGTAGGTGGGAGCCTTGCCCAAGCGCTGTGTCTCTGCTTTTCTTAGTACTCAATCCCTATTGCACAACTGACAGCTCTAATGCTTAACAGAATAATCCCTATAGTGTATGCATGTGTTTTTCTTGTTGTTGGCTTATTTTTTTGTTTTTGTTTTTGGTTTTGATTGTCAAATGTCAAATGTCAGACTAGACTCAGTCCATGGCGAAGCTCACGCAAAAACAGAAGAATGCGATTTTATTGCTCTATTCTACCATACTCTTCTTTAAAAGTTTATATCACATTCTGCTGATCCTAGTGGGATTCATCCTGTTCCTTTAAAGTTTCCTCTTATCTTTTCCTTCCCTCCACCCCCAACAAAAGAGGCTTAATATACATGTAAACATGGGCATATATATATATATAAAAAAAGGCCCTCCTTAGTTTGGTTAGCTTGTTATGACTGAGTTAAACAACAAAATTAGACAGTGTTAAAAAAAGAGAATAAATACTAGCAGCTTTACATATATACCTTTTGTAGGAAAAAATACAAGTTATTACAAGGGAATAATAAGATTAAATCCCATTGGTTTAACAACTAACTTTGGAAACTATTGGCATTGTTTTCTGGACACTTAGAGAAAAGATCTTTGAATTAGAGAAACTCCTTCTTCTCTAAACTCTGCTCCAGGAAGCCTTTATAAACACATTCATTTTTAATATGACTGTGGGAAAGCTATTGTGGCCTAGCTTCACTAACATATTATTTTTCAGGTTAGCTTTATTTTGTGATTTTTTTGAAATCTGGCATGCAGCTATTTAAAGACAATAACTGGTATAAATAAATAAATACTGTCTCCACTGATGAGTATTTTGATAAGTAGTAGACCAGTATATTGCAGAACTCAATTGTATCATCCTCACATAGCTCAGAACACAGAATATAGTCCTGAAGTCTAAAGGAAATATTGGCAACACCAGCCGTGATATTAGAGGTACTGAAAAGTTGGGGGATTGAAAATAACATAAAATCTAATTGCTTCTTTCAAAATATCCTTTAACATATTGCATGTTAACTAAATTAGTAAGTGAATGAAGCAAAATTGACACGAACAGAGTACACCAAATACAGATATCTTAAGACACTAAAAATCTAGGCCCAATCGTAACCCAATGTCTAATGTCCAGTATGCCCCATCCTGGCGTCCTTGAATACACTGTGGCTCCATCCAATCCACTCTCCCGTCTATAGTCAACGTGACTTTTTCACGGTACAAATGTGACCACATCACCACCTCTCTACCTCTCAAAAAGAAAAACACCTTTGATGACTTCACATAGTTTCTAAGTTGAAGACAGAATTCCTAAACACAAACTAATAAACCCTCCTGCTCTGCCATTTCCTACTTCCTGATTCTCCCTTTCCTTGCTCTGATGAGTCACTCTCTGGAATCCTTCCACCCTCACCCCTTGCTTACTTCCCCTCCTACTGTGATCCCTTCTCAAGTGTTTCTTTCTCAGGGAAGAAACATGTTTCTCTGAACTCCAGACAAGGTCAATCCCACAGTCCACGCACCATCCCTCCACAGGCTGACTGGTTGTAAGCTGTAGTTCTTCATTTATGAGTGTGGTCACTCTGTCTGCCACCCCCACCAGACTCTCAGATCCAAGATGGCAGATGCCGTGTCTATCTTCTCTCACCATTGTCATCTCCAGCATCTTGCGTTAGTGCCCATTGCAGAGTAAGTGCTTAGTAAACATGTATAGAATTAACGAATATGGAAGGAGTCATTACACCCATACCTTCTCTCCTGTCTTGTTCCTGCGCAGAGAACTCCTTCGAACATTGTGACTTTTGCTTTGTTACCGGGAACTGCAGTGTGCCCCAGCCAGTGCCCTCATCCTGGCTCGAGCTCTGCCCCTTCAGGATGGTACTGATTGAGTTTCACCCTTTTCTAAATCATGGCCCTCTACACACTTGACACACTTGTTATGAGTCCTTTGAGTCCTCTTTACCCTATTTCTTTATTTTCTTCAGTCATCTCTTTATTCTTCATTCCTACCGGAATATTACTAACTGTCCTATCAGCCTGTTCAAGGTTGTCTGTCTCTCTTAAGGGAGAATGGTGGAAATCAGACCTGGGAAGATTTCTGGGAGAGTCTCCTCATTTCTTACCAGATATTGCAATTCTTGTTATAGGAGGGCCTGTTGGCCATTGTGTCAGATGCTGGTAGAATAGGCATACTAATGGCAGGCCTGTACAAATGAAAATTCCTGCAATATTGTAGCAGGGCCTCTGATAGTCATAACCCATCAAAATTGATGAGAACATACAAGAATTTATAAACTATCATTGCCTTTGTATTTCTACTGACAGAGCTGCATTTTTAAAAAAGAGTTATCTGTTCTTTCTTTTTCCTTAATCATGGGTGGAGAGCTCTAGTGACCTTAATTAAGGAATTAAATGTAAACTTCAGCAAATGGGATTGGATTGCACCAGCCCTAGCCAGACCCCTCAGCTCCATAGCTGTCCTGGGAAATCTAAGGCATAAGAGAAGCAGACTGGAAGCATGACCTGGACGGTGCCACCTTCTCTCCTCTCCAGAGGACCTCTTGTCCACTGTGAGATCTGCAGATGGTTGAGCAAGCATGACAAACGCCATTTTAGCAAAATGATGAAAATGACGATGATTTAGATTCCTCCTGGAAGTAGATACTGCAAGCCCAGGCTGTCAAGGAGTCTGAAGATAATCTAATACATATCTTTTTTAGGTCCCCTGATGAAAAGTGCTACACAAGTACAACACGAAATCATAATTGTTATTTATTATTTTTAGTGAAAATGCAGTTGGTCATCTTGATAATGAGACCTAATGTTGGATGGGTATTGACAAACCATCATCTGATTTAATAATCTCTCTGGCCACTTTTATTTATAAATGAATCTTCTGTCAACATCAAATTCTCATTAGCATCATTAGCATTCTACACTCTTCTTGGTAGGATCATGTAAAATTGATGGGATCAAATTTCTATTAAATGCAGTGCATGCTGCTGGGTTGTTATTTATATTGAGCATTCTGGAAGCCTGGGATCATAATATCTTGTAAATAAACATTACATTCAGTGATATCACCTTTCATTTTAAAAGGGTCTTTAGAAAGCTTTTAAAATGGCGCAGGGATGGAGCACTCATTATTAAGAGTGGAGGGAATGGAGCCATCATTTTGTGTGTATGGAATTTCTGGGTAATAAGTGCAAATTAACATTACAGAGAAATTGATGTGAACAGAGTACATCTAAATTGAGACAGGATCCTCAGATTAAGAGCAAAAAAATTTTTTCATGTATTTATTTGCCCAGAGGTTTTCTCATCATTATAAAAACTGGAGTTTTTCACTTTGGCCCTCAGTCACAGTGGGACATAACGCTGGATACTGAACGCCGCTGAAATGATGAAACATTTTTTCAAAGATCCAGCAACAGCTGCTGCTTATTGAGTTACGAACACCACTTCCTAAAGAATGTGATTTTGTTTCAGAGATAGCCAAGAACTGACCAGGCTGTCTCAGCTTCGTTTGAGCTATGATAACGTGGCATGTTGTTGTCATATTATTACTAGGTATGTTTCATAAAGTGATTCCAGATCCTTCTCCCCTTCTCTTGGGGAGGGGAGGCCTTATTGATTTTGGAGACTGTAAATTGAAATGGCACTTTTATGATTGAGAGATACACAACAGTGAGAGGATTTGTGTGATGCTTTAGGAAAATTAGAAAATTTTATGAACTCATAGAAAGATTCATGGGGTCGAATCTGGATTGCAAAATGCATGGAAGCTTACTGGAATCTGTGAACTTCTTAGGGTTACAAGAAGATGCTGATTTGCCTGCCAACCCTCCCTCCTATGGGATTAAGTTTTAGGCCGTCTTGCAAAGTATTTCTTGTGCTGCAAGATTTTGGAATGTCTCTTCAGTGAGAAGGCTAAAATACTGTTGGTGCTCTTAACTCATTCAACTTGTCTCCACCCTACACTTTCACACTATTTTTCTACTAAACTATGCAAATGGAGAACTTTTGTATTTAACTTAAGATAGGACATCTTCACTGTAATCCTCCTTTGGGAAAAATACACATTTTGTCATCAAAAAGAGTCTCAATCTGCAATGAAGTCACCTTTCAAATTTAAAGGTGAAAATTAAAAAGGATGAAAACTATCCATACAAGTCCATACAAGATGACCGTTATTATCAGTAAAGATTTTTATTGTCTTCAAAGGCTAAAAAGATACATGGAACATTTAAATGAAAGGAATTTCAAAATGTGTGACCTGAAAATCCCACTTTTAAGGATTTAGTCTAAAGGAATAAACAAAGATATTTTAAAAAATTAGTTAAAATGATAGTCCTTGCAGAATTTTTCATAGTAACAAAAAATGGTCTATTCATACAGTAAAATACCAATAGATATTAATAATTCTCTTGGAGGACTACAGTTCTATATCGTAAAGATGTTCACTATTGACTTCATATAGAGGCATTCCAAAATGCTTTATAATCATTTCTTAGGAATAGAGTCTTTAAATTAATCATTTTTCTCTTTGTATGCTATTAATTAAAAAGGGGGATTTAGATTAACTTCTGGTCTGACGGCGATACTTAATTTAAAAAAGCAGCAACCATCAAACAACTTTAGGACGAAGTTCAGTTTTCCAAGGGACTTGATGAATTTTAAATTTGGCTGTTGGCAAACTGCTTTGTTAGTGTACTGAGCAGTCATGGTTTACTTTTGTTCTATTTGTTAAATAAAGTAGGTATTTCCCGGGACACTGTTGGAACCATGTTACTTAGGGGTTTTCGGCTCCTTAGTTAGAGGACATAAAGGCGGCTAACTGGAGAACAGTGTATGGGACATAGCAGTCCAAGGATGGACACGGAGTAAATGAATGGATGACTGCATTTAGGCCAGAGTAACCCTGAAGAGACTTGGCAATTTTGTTACCATTCGTTCATTTAAAAACATTACCTGAGCACCTACTATGCCTGAAGTGCTGGGGACACAGGTGTGAAGGAGCTTGTGCTCTTAGGTGGGTCTGATCAGATCAGATCATCCTAATATAAGTTTAGGAAGAAAAAAATGCTATGTGAATGCTAGAAATGACGTCCCTGCTGGGAAAAGGCGAGTGATCATCTTGTCCTGGTTTGCCTAAGACGTCCTTGTTTTTAGCAATGAAAGCACAGGAACCCTTTAGTCCCAGACAAATGAGATGGTTGGTTACCTTAGAAAAGTCATCTCACCCAGCTGAGTCTTTCTGCACAAGGCGCCCACGGGCTTGAGGGCTGAGTCTCTGAGTCCAGAAGGGACTAGCACAGTGAAGTTGTATGTGCAGGGTCGGAGTGAGGGTGAGGGGCAGGTGCCAGGCAGAGGGCGCTGCCTGAGTAGAGAAGTATGCACAGTGTGCATAAGGATCCATGAGGCAGTTCTAATGTCGCTGGGGCATTCGTTGACTGGCATGGAGGTGTAGAAAGATGAGTCCTCAGGTAACCAAGGCCTGATCACAGAGGACAAAGGAGGGGCTTAGGCTGTAACAAAGCACCACACACTGGGTGGCTTAAATAACAGACATTTATTGTCTCACGGTCTGGAGGCCAGAAGTCCAAGATCAAGGTGTCGGCAGAATTTGGTCCTTCTGAGGCTGTGAGAGAGAATCTGCTCCATCTTTCTCTTGTCTAGCTTCTGGTGGTTTGCTGGCAATCTTAGGTTCCTTGGTTCTAAAAGAAGCATCACTGCAATCTCTGCCTTTATAGTCACATGGCAGTCTCTCTCTCTCTTTCTCTCTCTCTCTCTCTCACATCTGTTTTCAAATTTCCCCTTTTCATAAGGACACCAGTCAAAATGGAGTAGGGCCCACCCTAAAGACCATATCTTATTTTAAGTAATTACATCAGCAATGACCTTATTTCCAAATAAGCATGGTTTCTGAGGCATTGTGGGTTAAGACTTCAACATGTGAATTTTTGGTGGGTGTGATTCCACCCATAAAAGTAGTGATGGTATTGAGGTGGTTTAACAGGGATGCTAAGGGGACTGATGGCTTTGCAGCCTGGAGAGCTTTTGTCCTCATTGGTTCATGGTGGCAGAGACCCCCATAATGTAGGGTAGGTCCCAGTGCAGTCCAATAGATACACAGTGAGGAGACACAGCTGAGCACTGGGAAGGGGGCCCGAAGTCACACA
Organism: Rhinolophus hipposideros; assembly: GCF_964194185.1. Taxonomy (NCBI): domain Eukaryota; kingdom Metazoa; phylum Chordata; class Mammalia; order Chiroptera; family Rhinolophidae; genus Rhinolophus; species Rhinolophus hipposideros. The sequence continues at coordinate 102,586,968 of NC_138048.1, read as the reverse complement.
GTCCTCCAGCTGTAGACCTGAGAGGGATCTGACCACCCCCATGGGGACAGTGAGAGGAGCAAGGGGCAATGGCCGACTCCTCTGCGTCTGCTGAGGAAGCACTGGGGCCCGCTGAGATCGCTCTTCCGTTAGGAATAAACTGGTTAAAACACAACCTACTACAAATATTCTAGGTCAGAGAAAAGAAATGTTATTCTGAGGAACATATTCAGAGGAAGGATTTTAAACACTGTTGGCCAAGGTAACCAAAGGAAAATAATTTCGGAATTAGGATGCAAAAATATATGGTTTCAGTGAACCGGCATCTGAAAGCTATGAAGAGATGATAGTGACATAAAGAGATGCCTGGGTACAATAGGAAAGATTAAAAAGAAAGCAAAACATGGAGTAGCATCAAAATCTTCATTCCACACCAATTACAGAATCAACACCGCAGAAAACAGTATCTAGAGTTCTCCCAGACCACAGAAGTAAAAGACATGAGGATGAGGAGAATAGAGGAGAAAATAAAAGGCAAAGGGCCAAAAAAATAGGCTTCTTTTCATGAATATTTATGAGAAAAGGCCAGACTGACTGGAAAAGAAGATAGTGGAAGGAAACATTCCTCATCTGAAAAAACAAAAGACATAACTGTAAATACATTTAGGCATTTTTCACACATTATGATTATATGTTTAATTTTCATTCAGCTGTAATAATAATATACATATAGTTTTGTTTCTTTATTCATCTTTAACATTGAACTGTGAGCATTTCTCGTGTCATTACATAAATTACAACCATTTTTAATTGCCACATGTTACTTTATCAGGTGACTATGCCATAATCTAAATATTTCTTTAATGATTTTATTTTGAAATTTTGCTTTTTATAGAAAATACTGCAGTGCATATTTTGTTTATGAGGTTTTACTTATCTCATACATTATTTGTGGAGGATCATTTCCTAGAACTTGAATTACTGGGTCAAAGGACATGTAAACAAGAGGTTCCCAGACTTTAGAATTCCATAGACCAAGAAATATCAAAAGTAATAAAAAAAATGATCAAAATAGAGGTGTTTGCACTTTCTTTTGTCAAGTAAGTGCATTAAAGAAAAAAAAAACAGAATAAAACCCTACCATGTAGCATGATTATTCATAACAGAAAATATATTTTACATAAAAAATTTGAGAGGATGTAATCTCACAATAAAGGACTATCTTGAAGCTGAATAATTTCATTCCAGGAAAAACTAAGCACATTGTCTTTATTATTTATTTTATTTTACTTTACACTGGTGATAATTTTGTCATAAAGGGACAGTGGCCCAATTGTGGGTGCTCTGGAAGCTTTGAGTAGACCACTCTGCCTCTACAACACGGCAAGCCATTGTTTGCTATTTTGAATATATAACTTTCCTTAACGTTTCACTTTTGCCTTGTTGCACATTCTGTAGATGGGTGGATTAAAGCCAAACATGTCATTTGAAGTCTTTTTCATAATCCTGAAGATATCAGTCACTTGGTGAGCTATCCTTAGTGCAGACTGGCCCTTACTGCATTGTCCAAAGGCATCTTATGTCTTTAAGTTTATACTAGAGGAGGTGTGGTGCTCTGTATTAGTGGGACCTGGAATTCAGTTCTGTTTCCGCTACTTTTTGGTGGCTTGGCACGCCTGAGGGGGCACGACATGGGCAAGCCTGAGTGTCCTCATCTTAAAAGTTGAGGCTGATATTACTACCTACTTCATGAGGTGGTTTTATAAAAAAAATAAAAATAAAAAAATGACTGATCACTTAAGCCAGTACTTGGCACGTTCTAAGTGCTTTAATAAATGCTACCTATTCTTTCTGCAAATTCCTACTTCCTTTCAAATAATATAAATTGACAAGAGAAAAATTCTGAAATATCCTAAATTAAATTCCAGCAGACCAGAGGGTAGAAGGAAGAGGTTAAGGGGTTAATCAGTTAACAGAACATGAGCAGAAACCAAAACGACTGCTCACATTCCTGAATGTATATTAAAACTTTACATCAACTTTCAGGTGGCTAGTTCAGCTCTTACTGAGAAAGGGATAGCCGATTAGCTTAAGTACCACAGGAATTTGGAAGAGTTAAAGACCAAAATGAGCTGACGTAGACAGAAAATCCAAAAGATACGGTTAATAGAAAAAAAAAAAAAGTGAACGATGAAAGAGTTGTATTCAGGCCGATGGAAGGACAGTGATGTTTAGCTCGCCTAACCAGACAACAGTCTGGTGGTTACCAGAGGGGAAGGGGGTGCGGAAAGGATGAAGAGGATAAAGGAGGTCAAATATATGGTGATGGAGAGAGACTAGACTTTGGTTGGTAAGCATCCAATGCAAGATACAGATGATGGATTTTAGAATTGCACACATAAAACTTATATAATGTTATTAACCAATGTCACCCCCAATAAATTTAATAAATAAAAAAAGGTAAGATAGTAAAAAATAAAATAAAATAAATAAAAAGGAATAGCTGACGACAGGTTCCCACTGCATCTTGCTTCTGCAAGAACTTTATGGATTGTTGCCCATAACCAATCCAAAAGCAGCAAACTCTACACCTATCCCGGAACTGTCCCTGCTTCACCTTTTACCGCCCCACTTATCTATAGCCAAGGTGAATTCTTTGAAAACAACCTACATCTTAATTCCCCAAATTCATTGTATAAAAGAATCCCGTCAGCTCCAGGGTGGTGAACTTGTTGTCTTCTCTACCTAACCATGTTGTTAGTTTAGACTGTCTGGACCTGGTCCTTTTCTGTCTTGCATATGGCTGAATAAATTCTTTCTTTCAGAAATGCTTTTAGCCACAAAGGTTTTTATTTAACAAAATCAAAGGGTGGCAAACTTTTTCCCTATATTCTCAGACCTATGAGTAAACATTTTAGGCTCTACAGGCCCTAGGGTCTCTGTTGCAACTACTCAACTTGACCATTGTAGCATAAAAGCAGCCCCAGTCAATAATAGTAAACAAGTGAGTGCAGTTGTGTTTCAATATAACTTTATTTGTAGACACTGAAATTTAAATTTCATATACTTTTTGTATGTTATGAAATGTTCTTCTTCTAATTTTGTTTCCACCATTTAAACATATAAAAACGATTCTTAGCTCAGGGGCCGTGTAAAACCAGTTGTCCTTGGAAGTTGTAGTTTGTTAACCTCTGCTGTAAAACATTAAGGAGATGTTAGAAAAAATTGTATCCAGGAGTACTTTTGTGAGTAACACTTTTTATTAAAAAAAAAAAAAAGATTAAAATTACTTATTTTGAAGGAAAAGTTTTGTAGGATTGTTATAGGCGTAAAAACTCTTGAGTCTCACCTCCTAACCCAATGGAACCAGGAGGTGAGGCCCAGCAGATTCAATGAGCTCTGCAAGGTCATACAACAAGTTCACCCTGGATAGAGTGAGGACTGACATGGAACATTTCCAACCTCGTGTTCTTTCCACGACACCGAATCCCATGATTTTATAATGCGTACTTCATAGTTAACTAGACACTGAGATTTTTATTCGTCAATGAAAAGCTTATTCAAAACTTTGTTCCCCTGAGAAGAAAAGATAAACAGTAATTTCACGTGGTAATTTTCCAAATTTCTGTACCGTATCTACATATCCAAACACAGCTGTATGAAGGCATAAATTGGCTTCAGGCGAAAAATGAACCTGCTTACCCTTGTTTTCGAAGGCAATGTGTGTTATTTGTTCAATGAAATGTACTGCTTGGCCCCCACCTCAACTGAATAAACAAAAACAAAGGCAAAAACACACATTTGTTAACAGTGTCCCCCATTGGCTCCCGTTTGAGTGGTAAGAGAGGAGAGAGAGAAAGAGAGAAGGAAATTTCACATTTCAAACAAAAAATATACACTGACTATAGGTTAAGGCCATCCCTGACCTTTACAATAAGAATTTTAACTGAATGTCATATTGGGCAGCATTCTCAGACCTGTGAGTTTTTTATTAAAACTTATTTATATTATATACTTACTTCTGGAGGTTCACAATTATCCTTGTCTCTGTACTAAAACACTAAAATAGGATTGTGGATAATTTAAATGTTTTTTTTCTGTAGTTTCTAATTACTCTCTGATGTGCATACTTATATGCATATTACTCTATAGCAATGTCTACAATGGTAAGAAAATGAACAATGTAGAATGCATGCAAGCATTTAAAAAATTCTTATTTCTTTTTTTGAAGATTTTTTAAAAAATGCAGTTTTATAGAATTGTGCTGTTGAATATAGTGACCACTATCGACATTGAAATGTGGCTGGTCCAAATTGAGGTGTATTATGCATATATATTACACAGTGGATTTCAAAGCCTTAGTAGGAAAAATGAACATAAAATCTCTCATTAATATTTCCATATTGTTTACTCATAGCAGTAAGAGTTTGCTTATATTGGGCTAAATAAAAATAACATATTAATATTGAATTCCCCAGTTTATTTTTGCTTTTTAAATGTAGCTGCTAGAAAATTGTCAATTGCATACATGGGTTGCCATATTTCTGTTGGACAGTGCTGTAACAGCTGTTAAGCTGTTACAGAATATGTCTGGGGTGGTTTTTAAAAGCTGTTAACAGTAGTTAACTCTGGAGAAGGGAACCAGGAAACTTGAGGAGGTTTGGAAGGAGACTCAACTTTTAGGGTGTGTCCTCTCGCCTCTTAAATTTTTTTCCACACGCATATATTACCTTCTTAAAAGCTAAATAATTTTTAGAATAATTTAAATTAAAATAAATTCTTATAGAAAACTCTACAATCAAATTGTTGCTATTGTTCATCAGAATCTTGGAGGGTTATGGAGGGTTTTTTCTTAATTGTCCAAAAAGTAACTATCAAGGCGTGCCTAGTTTTGTCACCTGCGCACGCAAGTGTGCAAGGGGGCATGTGTGTATTTCAATTTTTTTTCCTTATGGACAGAATTAGATCCGATTGGCTCAGGGCGCTACTTTTCCAACATACTGAAGAAAGTAAATTTTATTTAGAGAAAGGAGTAATATTTTTGTGGAGAAAATTAAAATACATTCTCAAAATATCCTGTATTAAGAGGAAGACAGTGAATAGAGTTTAAAACCCTGGCTTGGAAGCCATCTTTCACAAAGGATGTAACTTAATGATCCTGTGGTCATTTAAAACAACAAATATTTTTTCCCCTGACATAAAAATACAGTTGTTTGCTTTTAATATAAATTCAGTTTACTTTCTTCTTAGAAATGAAATCAATTTCAAGGCAATAATCTTTAAAATTAAATACTTTATCTCATCTAACATTTAATTTTCTTTTATGGGGAATTATTCCTTGAATTATAGCCAAAGATCAAGTTCTGTTAAATTCATAATTATCAGTTTTATTACTAGTCATCTGGTTTATCACAGTCTTAAACAAAACAATTAAATTCTAAAGCAACTCTAAGGACTAATTTGTGTTCAGTTAATTATTTTTTTCTAATGCTACAAAATTACATAAACCTCATATTTTAAGATTCTAATTGCAGCAACATCACCATTTAGAGTTAGGTTAAACCATATGTGTGGTACTGTGATTTATAATAACAAAAATATATTTGGTCTTCATTCCGTTTCCCTGTCACAGTGCTACCTAAAAACTTTCGAAATTTTCTAAGTGATTGGATCAAGCCCCCTTCAGCCACACCTGAGTTTATGCAAATGAGGTGACTTTTGGAAAGCCCTTAGGTAACTTAGTGATGGGAGCTGGTTGTAGGGGATCCACACAAACATGATTAGAACTTTCAACCCTACCCCCTTCTGACTCCTGTCCCCCAGGCTGGGAGTCCTTATACCCACAGGTAAACAACTTACTTGTGCTTGGCCTTTTGTAAATTTCTCTACTGCTAATTGCCTCTCCATTTGTCTTTTTCTTCTGTTGGTCCAACACCCTCTAGGATTACAACAGTCTTAACAAAATTTCATGAACTTGCCTGGGAAAGAATTTCTACTTGGAATGTAATGATTTTTCCCCCCTACTATGGGCACATATCTATGAATTTATGAAAGCCAAAGAAATAATTGGGTTTACCTAATACCATTGTTTTTTTCAAAGCTAGCCTTTCTTGGCTGCATATATTTACTCCGTTATGGTTAGAAAAGGAGATATTTGTGTTGAAAGGGAAAAGAAAACTCCATGCTTAACACTGGAAAATCAATATTGAAATATAACAAATATAGAAATAAAATATAGAAGTCTGCCATGGGTAAAGAAAGGAACATCTGATTGAGGCAGAAGAAAAACTAATAGGTACTGAAAAAAACAGGTACTAAAAACGAACAGGTACTAAAATGCAAAAGTAATGATAATTCAGGCCTGCTTAACAATTTGGACTTGAAACGCTTTGAAGGGTATTTTTGAGGGATAAAAAGATTGTGAACTCCCTCCCTTTGCTTAGAGGGAAAAAATCTTGTGATTCTTTAATGTTTACCTTCCAGGATGTGCAAGCTACATTGAAATGATAGTTTTTTATGTATTAATGTTTACATAACTGCTATTTTTGCAGACGTTTAAATTATAGAGAACAGCAATTGTTGAGGGGAAAAAAAGCAGTATAAATAAATAGAAGCTAGAATTTTCCCCCTTCAGAGGTGAACTTTGGCTATTCCTAGCGCAGAATGCCTGTGCTATTTTGTGTGAGGTTTTTCTTTGGGCCAGCGAACCTAGTTTCCCCCCAAATAAAAATGTGCAAGTAGGAGAACATACAATAGGCTAATAAAACAATTTTTGATTCTCTACAAGCGACGTAATGAACAACATATTTTTAGTTTTGTGGGATGTTGGCTCACATTAGCTCTCTCCGTCCTTTCCAGGAAGAACTAATTAGCACAGTGAAATTCACACTGCACAGCCTTAGCCTGGGCTCCATGTATGTCCCACACTATTGGGTAGCTGGGGATTTTATATCACAAAATACATGTTTGAAGACATGATATCCTATCTGTGAATCCCCGGATGGGAGTAACCAAGACATTGTGGGTCCTGACTGCAGAGGAAGTGGGCTTGAGAGGATGGAGTGGGAGTGAGTCTTGGTGGCGTCACCACACATCGTTTTTTTGCATCCATGATCTCCAGTTGGGGCCAGTTGCCTTTGGGGTGATGGCTTATATTTCCCCTTTCACTCTAAAAAGTGTCCCAATTTATTGGATGATCAGTTTTATGGTGGCCTTTGCCATGGAATAAACACCAAGGGTGGAGGGGAGGCACCCAGCCTAAGTCTCCATGAGTGCTCTCCTACCACCTCATGGAAAGGCAGTAATAATAGTCCCTGATATGGATAATTGATGCTTTCTTGGTCTTCTACGAAATGTGAGTAGCTTTTTAGGAGAGACTTAGCTCTTTCTATTGATCTGTAATTTACGTTGTAAGTGAAAACATTGTGCTGGCTGTGTAAACACAGCATCAACACAGCCCCCAACCCCTGCTTACCATCCCTCCCCTCCCCCACCCCCCACTTGCATTGTATTCTCTCCTGACTCCCACTGAACTATCTCTGTAGAAAGCGTGCAGTCCTCCCGGCCAAGAATGGTTCCAAAGGGTATTACTAAAGAAGAGGGAGCCTGGTCCAGGGATTATTCCAGGTGGAAGGAAGGAAGAGATGAAGGTGTTCAACAGATGTGACAAAGGACAGGTGAAATATTTTGAGGATGAGAATATGTTTGTATACCCATGCTTATAGCCAAAAGGTGGGAGCAACCCAAATATTCATCAACAGGTGAATGGATAAAGAAAATGTGATGAGCATATACAGAGGGTGCCAAAAAAAAAAATGTGTGTACATTTTAAGAAAGGAAAAAACTCTATTAAAATTGTAATACTCAATATATACCGATAAAAGATGAATACAAGTCATGTGTATACATTTTTTTGGCACCGTCTGTGTGTGTGTGTGTGTGTGTACGTGCACACACACACACAGAGGGTGCCAAAGAGGGTAACTTAAACGGAAAAACTATTAAAATTACGCTGATGGGAACCACTTTGAGCACCTCTTGTGATTGCAGAAGTCAAACGTGACTTGTATTCATCCTTTGTTATCGGTATATATTGAGTATTACAATTATAATAAGTTTTTCCTTTCTTAAAATGTGTATACTTTTTTTGGCACCCTCTGTGTATACACACACACACACACACACTCACACACACACTCACATCACAAACATATGAGCACACCCACACACTGGACTATTATTCAGCCTGAAAAAGGAATGAAGCACTGACACATGCTGTAAAATGGATGGGCCTTGAGGACGTAATAAGTGAGATAAGCCAGACATAAGCAAACAAATACTGTCTGCCCACCCCTTCCAGTAGGCTATAGACACTTCTTCTTGCCTCCTGCTGGCTGTCCTCTGCATCTTACTTCACCACCTTCCCCTGTGGGCCTCCCTCACCTGTCCTCACACGTCCCTGAACCTGTACCCCACACAGGTACATTTTAAATTCACCTGTTAGGTGTCTTGTTGCCATTTTACCTGAGAAAGCAAGCAGGCTGGTGTTATGGGAGTGGGAGAAAGTTCCATTTTACCTCATCCAGCCACCGAGGCCTTTTTTTAGGAAATACACTGACTCTGGAGTAGAATGGTGGGACAAGCATATAACCAACCCAGTGCAGCCGGGTCTTTACACTGCCCTCAGTTATGCTCCATCAGCACCCACCCCTTCACCAAGCCCGCGTGGCTGCTGTTACTCCCAGTCTATGCCTTTTCCTGGGCCAAACAAACATCTTCCAGGTCCCTTTGATCATTTTCTCTTCCCATGCCAAAAATAAACCTTGTTATCCCCTATGTCTGGAACATCCTCCCACTTTCCAAATCATACTGTTTTTCATTTCTGCATTGATTTCAAAGTCTCCTCCTTCAGGTGGGTTTAAGTGATGTCATGGTATCATGGCCCTTGTTCTTCGTGAAGATGGTGGTTTTTAAAAACAAATGTACACGTGAAACTAATACAATATTGTATGCTAACTATACTTTAATAAAACATATTTTTTAAAGTTTCATTTTGAATGTACCTATGAGCCAAATAATTGTCCGTTTTACTGCATCCTGTGCATTGGAACAGGCAGGCCACGTAGGCACAGGAAACTAGATCACAAAGCCTAATTCTGGGTAAATAAAAGACATCTCCAGAGATTCCTGGGTCTTCTTTATCAGAATGGTCTGGCCAATTTATTTGGGTGGGAATAATTTGCAGTAAAAGTATTTGCCGAACCTGTGCAAGACCTCTGCCTGGTGAACGAAGCAAGAAAAATATAGGGTTGATTGCCCCAGCACACGTAAAACAGTATGAGGCACATTAACATTATTTTTTCTTGTAGCTTCAAGACTCTCATATTTCATTTGAATTATATATACATATATAAATTGCTCTGTTCACCGGATGGTTTGATTAAGTAAGCATTCTCCACTTAAATGGTGAAAATAAATATCAAAAGAATAATTGCACATGCCAAGTGTGTTCAGTGAAGCAATATGTGTAGGCAGCACTGGAAACAGTGACACAGTGATTATCTGTGCATAACTCGGTCATAATATCATCACTGTCTAGACTGCTAGACAATTAGCATCCAGACACACTATAGCTCAGATTGAGGAAGGTCATTAAAAAATGAAAGAGACAATAAGCCTATTTCGGAAAGAAAGACCCAGTTCATTCTTTTCTAGAAAGGTATGTATTGGAATTTAACGTTGGATTGAGATAGGCTTTTAGGTTTAGCTTCTTTTTATGAGACTCTGCTTGCTCCCTGTTTCCAGAAATGTAGATAATGAAAGCTCTTTCTTCCAACCATCTGGTTTAATAATTTTATATATATTAAGTGAAAGGCACATTTCTTTGATGTGATAATTTACCCCAGTTTCCATCTCTTTGCCCTTTTCTCTCTGTATTGCTTAAAGGACAGATTTCAGCATTTAAGGAAACAGTGTTTTAATGGAAATCCCTATACAGAAGACACCATGACCCCTAAACTCCCCAATTAAAAAAAAAACACACACAATCTAAATAAGGATATGTGAAAGAAAAAACAACATGCATGTTCCAAGTCATTGTATCTCTTTTTATCTACTGGACATAAATTCATGGGATGACAGGTTACTATGCATTCATAAATTCTGGATTTTTTTATCCTCCTGCTACAATAGCTAGGCCACATTGCCCAGGCTCCTTTGCAATTTTGGGGGGGGTCATGTGACTGAGTTGTGGCTAATAAAATATGGGCAGAAGGAATTCATGGCACTTCTAAGTCTGGCCCTTAAAACCTCCCACCTAATTCTCCATGCTCTCTGTCTTGCCACTAACTTATGTTGATAAAAGCTTTAAAATGCTGCGGGATGGTCGATTGAGGGCAAAAAGAAGTGTGAGTGGCAAGTTACCATTGAAAGAAACGCAATCCCACCCAGAAGTCCTGAGTTTCTCTATGTCATGAGTGAGAACTATAATGTAGTTTTGTTAAGTCACTGAAAATTTTGGGTTGTTTGTCATAGCAGTAGCCCACGCTGAACAATATACATGGGTGGCACGATAGTATTTATTTGGTGTGCTGAAATAGGGAAACTTGCAGATGTACCTAAGGTAGTGGAAATCTATTTATTATTATTATTATTATTAGTTTCAGATGTACAAAACAACATAATGATTAGATATTTACACACCTCACAAAGTGATAATATCCCCCAAGTCGACTACCCCTCTGACATCGTACATAGCCATTACGATCCCATTGACTATATTCCCTATGCTGTGCTTTACATCTCGTGACTATATATTTTTAATTATAGTTGGCATTCAATATTATTTTGTTTTAGTTTCAGGTGTACAGCCTAGTGGTTAGACATTTATATAATCTATGAAGTAATCCACCCCAGTAACTCCAGTACCCATCTGACACCCTACATTATTGATTATATTATCCATACTGTATTTCCCATCCCGTGACTGTTTTGTGACTGCCAATTTGTGTTTCCTAATCCCTTCAGCTTCTCACCCATCCCTCAACCCCCCTCCCAACTAGCAACCGTCAGTTTTTCCTCTGTACCTATGAGTCTATTTCTGTTTTGTTTGCTCGTTTATGCTGAAGTCTTTTTTTCATATGAGTCTAAGGACTCATCCAGAATATGGATGGATATGTCCCAGGCAATTAACATGTTCCCTGTAGAGCATCTATTGATTTTCAATACACAAACTTCATAGAAAATGCGTATCTTCCAATAAACATTTATACTTACGTCCCTTAAGGTGAATACAACCCCTAATCTAATAATGAGAAAAAAGGTCAAAGACACATGGTGGGGCATCCTACAAACTACCTTACCAATAATCCCCCAAACTGTCAAAGTCATCAAAGAAAAGGAGAGTCTGAGGAAGTGCCATGGCCAGATGGAACTAAGGAATCACCATGACCGCATGTGTTGTGGTACCTGGGTGGGATCCTGGGACAGAAAAAGGACTCTAGGTCAGCACTAGAGCTGCCTCAATAAAGTATGGACTTTAGGTCATAATCATGTATGAAAATGGGTTCATCAGTTGTGACAAAAGTACATAGTGATGTAAGACGTTAACAGTGGGGGAAACTGGGTATGAAGGATACAGAAACGCTCCATCCCATTATTGCAATTATTCTGTAAAGCTAAGCCTATCCTAAGGCAAACCATTTACTCATTTTTTTAAAGAAAGTAAATACAACATTTTTCACAGAACAATTTTAGGAAGAGTCTCGAATGACTTCCCAAATACGATGGGGTGACCCATGGTGGTGAGGAGCATGCACTTCGGGTCAAGGAGGGGTGTCTGTACCTTGGGTGTGGCCAAGGCTGAGCGAGGCCAGGCCCTGCACTAAAGCAGCCGTTATTAACAGCCACCACCATTCTTTGGCGATCAGGAAGCAAGCATTTATCATCTTGACCTGACACTGATGAATCGAAGTGAACAGAAGGAGGAAGGGCCTCCTGTTTGGAATGGGAATAATGTGGGATTGCCTCTGCACCCGGACAGTCCTCTGAAATCCATTCAATCACCAGTGTGTTGGGTTGTGATTTCACTTTGTATCCATTCTGTCTTGTTTCAGCCTCGGAATGATAAATTTCTTAAAGGACTGTATTTTATTCATCTTGCCCTCTCCTCACCCCCCTCCCGCCTCCAGCCCACATACATATGCATGTGTGTGCACACACACACATGGATACATGCTGTGTACACACACACAACACCTAGCGTGCAGGAGACCCTCATAAACTTGAGTAGCATGAGGAGGAAACATCATTGTGGGGAAGATGGAGCAAAGCAGACATCACAGGCAGACGGCCTTGAGTGTCCTGATCAGGACAGACTTCATTTAATAGCTGTCCAGGATTTTGGACAGGACAGTTGATGGAAACCCCTATACGAAACCAAGAAAACAGGGAGTCATGCATTTTCTCCTGACTTAATTTTTTTCTTAAACATACGTCAGCTCTCAAACTGCTGAAAGAGTTAATGTTTTTTTTTCTCCCGACAATGAAAACATAACACCAGAGATACAGAAAGCCAGCTTTCAAAGGCAGATGCTGAAATAACAAAGTTGCTTTTAAAACGAGTACTTAAGAAAATGGCCATTTTAAGTGGCATGGCACCAACATGGTTACACCAGTATTTATTTTTCTGTGGAATGTGTGTGTATGTTGTGGGTTGTAAGTGGAACGCTGGCCAATCCGGGCCAGGCATAAAGGAGTCATTTAGGGCCCTTCAAAATCATTAGGACTATTAGTCCTGACTTGAAATGAGTGAAATGCACAAACTCCTTCCTGCCAAAGGGGTAACGAGTTCTGCTGCTTTTCAAAGTCATCAAAGCGAGCTTCTCCAGGCTGAAATATGTCAGAGCAGAGTGCCTTCCTGTGAACTGTCAGTGAAATGTAGCACACATGCCGGGCTGTGGCCTCCCAGCCGTGCACAAGCGTGCTTGGGGAATTTGTCATTGGTCACCCTACGAGTGTCCAGCAAGGGTCCTCCATGAACACCTCGTTTTACCTGGGGGTGGGTGGAGGATGTGAGCGCTCATCCTGCTGGGTCCCAAGTAGCTCCCCCTGGATGAGGGGTCATGACTTCAACCCTCTGCTTCTCTGAAGTTGTCCCCCTTTCTTAGCACAAGACTGTTTACTGATTGTTAAATTGAGGTGCCACCTGACACCTGTGTTACGGAAAACCTTTCAAAAACATGCCATATGCACGTGGTTTGGAAGAGAACATTTGGATATATGAAATGAGTTGGTGTTTATTTTTTTTTAATGAGTGTACACGCCCACATCATTCCAAACAATCTCGTATAGTACAAATGTGCACAAGCCTCTTCATCTTGCAAGGTCCTAACAATTTCACTTTTTAATGGAGGGATTGGCCTTGGCCAGAGATTTCCAAATGTGGATTGTGAAATCCATTTAATGGGTTGCAGCGAGCATTGAAACATAAAGACTTGAACAGAATAGAATAGAATAAAATCAGGTTGTTTTTGTTTGTTTGTCTGTTTTTTGTTTTTGTAGGTGGGATGTATAAGTAATAAAGAAGTCTGTTATTAAGAATACTTATGTATCTGGGCATATGTCCAGTTATAATGTAAAATGGATTTGGAACTCTGAAATCCACTGACAGAGTTGACACTCTAAGGTCTTTCCTGCAGATCAAGGCTCTTTTTCAGTGGGCAGGTTACTGACCCTTGCCTCTCCACCCTCTCCTCCCTTCTCCATGCTCTTGGAGGGTGAGCTCTGAGGATTGCTTTAATGGACCCTCTTGCACTCTGGTCCTGCTGGCTTCAGCTAACAGTGAGCCCAGCAGGACTTGGAGTGAGAGTAGAGCGGTGAAGCCAGGCTCCATTTGGCCTGTTCCATTCTTTGGGGTCTCAATGGAGAAGCATACCCTGTCCATCCTACTGTACCCTCAGCCCATCCTAATTTCAGTGTGCCATCTGTTTTTTTCTGGAATTGGGACAAAGACAGTGAAGTAGCCTTAAATTATAGTAGTGAGGAGGCTTTATCCAAAATAGTTTTATATATAAATTAAAGTTTATAGGGAGGAGGTAAGGGATTATTGTGTTCTATAAAGTGCTCATTTGGTGGTAGGGAGGCTACTATACAAAAAAAAAAATGTGGGAGGTCGCAGGTGTGGTTCTTTGATGTAATCAGTACAAATATATTCTAGAGATTAGCTAGAATCCTGTTTTCTTGACTGAGTGCATTCCCAGGTAATTGCTAGACAATTTAGAAGAAGGATCATAGAAAACAGTATTGAAATGAACACATTTCAGTCCATCACAGTCGATTAAAATGTATTTTTTCAATTGGATTTCCAACTCACATGAGTATGAGATTAAATTTCATTTGAAAGCTGTTATTTGGCTGGCAGTATTCTAACTGTTTGGGATACATCAGAAAACACAACAAAGATTCCTGTCTTCGTGGAGCTTACGTTCTAGCAGAAGGAGACCAGAAATTAAACACAATGTAAATGCATTGCATTAAAGGTGCTATGAAAAAAAGCAGACTAGAGTGGGGAGGGTTAGGATTGCTGTGGGGTGGGGAACAAGTTACAGTATTACATAGAAAGGTCAGGTTAAGCCTCAGTAAGAGGCAATTTGAGCAGATCCTGAAGGGAAAGATGTAATTGGCCATAAAGATGTCTGAGAGAACTTTCCAGGAAGAGGAAATACCCCTACGGTGAGGAGGTTGGATGGAGGGCCCAGGATCAACACGGAGGCCACTGGAGCTGCTGCTGAGTGGATGCAGGGAGAGGGGAGTAAGACAGGAAACTGTGGAGGAAGTGAGGGACTCTTCAGAACTTTGACTGTTATTTTTTATGACATGGAGAACCACTGAAGGGTCTGGGTGACATGAGGCAACTGAAGTGATAAATGCTGTAGCCGTGTTGAGAATAGACCATCAGAAGTAAAGATGGAAACTGAGATCTGTTAGTTGGCTCAGACCATGGAAGTAGCAGGAGGTGGTGAGAGGTGGTTGGACTCTGGACATCTTTGAAGGGAGAGCCAAGATTTCAGTGAGTTGAAGAAAAGAGTCAAGGATGACTCAGAGATTTGGGGCCTGATTAAAGTGAAACAAGCCATTCATTAAGCTCGTATCAAAGGAAACTGTGGCTTTGTGAATCAACTATAATGCTCTTCCCAAATGATGGGACAAATGTCATGGCAAAGATTTATTTTCCGGAGATTCGCAGTTAACTATGATCAGTTGGGACACTTCAAACAGAACACAATTCGTAGAGTTCTACCGTAACGTTTTGTCTTCCCATGTTGATCATTTATTTCATGAACTTTTTTTTTTTTTTAGAGGTTCTCATTTACATGGGTCAAATCGTGCAAGGTGACTGTTGAAGATTTTTGAATGAGCCCAATTGCAAGTTTGGTGCCAGATTTCACATCGAGTGTGTTTGGGTGAACTGCATCCTATTAAAATAACATTTTATAGCTTAGTTCCATGCATGTGTAACTGCCGCTCCACATGCGGGCAATTAACCGCTGATGTATGGACGTTTGTTCCAGCTGGTGCTAAAAAAAAGCACATTCAGTGAATTATTTTTTAAGATTTGAATACTTTATAGTGCTGATTGGGCCATAACTGTTGAAGAAGGAAGGAATATGAAAAGCCTGCCATGTACTGTTATTAATCCCAGAGAGAGGCTCTATAATATAGTCCAGATAACCAGAACTCTTCATAAGAGGTAGAATTTATAGCCAGAAGGGATTATGTAAATTATAGAGCTCAACCACTGGTGTTAAACAGTGAGGAAAATGAGGCCCGTCGTGTTAAGTGGCTGAGCCAAGAGTGTGTGCTAGAACCCGGTGAATGGAGGGCTGGCTGCTCTTTTCACCATCCCTTCTCTCTGTCTTATAAAAAAACAAAGATATAATGGGCTCGTCTTTTAGGAGTCAATAAAATGCCCAGAAAGCCTGAAGACCCAGGGTTCCTGGGGCAATGAGACCCCTCAGAGAAGCCATGGTCAATTTTGCATAAAATCTTTTCTCCCAATTTATGCCTCATTTCTCTCCTGAAGCCACAGACCACTTACCGCCAAGCTTTGTGAGCCCTGTTTTGTGAAGAATTCCAACTGAAGCAAAATCAATAGCCTCACCTCCACCACTCATGAAACTAAGGGCTAGGTGTCTGGTCAAGATTCTGTCACCCGGCCCCACCCTCCCCTAGCAATCCTCAGACATGGTCCCTGGGAGACTCAGCTCTCCTCCCCTCCTCCTCTCCCATTAATGTGTCTAGGGTGGCTTTGAGTAATGGGAAAATGGCAGAGGACTTGCTACTTGCTTCATGACTGCCCCTCCTCAGCATGGGACTGGGGACATAACAGCCACATCCAACAGATAAGTGGGGTGTCATCACCTAAGTACTTACCTTATTGGTAACAACAGCCCGCTGGTCCAAACACTGATACTATGGTTTATCTGGTTTTGAATCCCCTGCTGAGGTCTCCTACCTCCTGCTATGTCACAAAGGTGGATCTGGGCATGGGCTCAGGGGGTTGGCTTCTGCAGCACCCCAGTCCCAACCTGCTCTTGCTCATAGGTCTTCTATCGGGTTGCACACTCTCCTGTATCTCGCCTCCACATTGTTGCAATACCACCAAAGAGTTTGTCTGACATCAGTCCTAAGGAAACTGTAATTTCTTATAGTGAGAAGAGTATTAGACCAGGAATTGAGAGAACACAGTTCTGGGGAAGAGGAATAATAAGCCTTGCCCTGTGGACATGTCCTATGGAAGTTGTTGTTAGCAGTAAATGAATAGTTAATGAGAGTGTAGGCTCTTTGTAAACAGTGAAACACTAAGCAGATGTGGGATGAGATTATCACAAAGCTACTCTACCTTTCACTTATGGATACCACGTTTCCCGGAAAAAAAGACCTAGTTGGACAATCAGCTCTAATGTGTCTTTTGGAGCAAAAATTAATATAAGACCCGGTCTTATATTATATTATACCTGGTCTTATAGTAAAATAAGACGAAGTCATACTAATTTTTGCTCCAAAATACGCATTAGAGCTGATTGTCTGTCTAGGCCTTATTTTCAGGGAAACACAGTAGAACATCAATCAGATTTCTAATTTAATGAGCATTCTGCCAGTTTACTCTTTCTTCCTAATGACTTTTCAATCCTGTGAAGTTCAGACATGAGTGGTGTGTGTGTGTGTGTGCGTGTGCGCGTGTGTTTTCCTTAAGCAAACATTTTCTTCCCTTTCTTCTTAGGCTGTTTTCCAAAGTTTATAGAATACAAGAAATCATAGCTTGGGCTATTATTAGGCTACTGCTCTATTTTTATACAACTTTCTATATATTTTTTTCTTTTTTTATGAGTACAGTACATGAAAGCATCAAAATGGACTTTCTCTAATTCCCTCTCATCGGTATAATCCTCTTGAGTGTTTGCTCTTGTTTCTTGCTGTTCTTCATCTGCTCTATTCCCTTTATTAATTTATTAAAATGTTCCTTGAGTATTTTTCAACTCCAGAGAAAAAGGGACTAGTTAGAGAATGGCAGAGCCTTCTGGTTTTGACAAGCGGAGCAAATGAAGGCAGTGCACTGAGAAGTTTTTCAGGTGGTCAGATTGAAATCGCTTGCGCGATGCTTACACTCTTGGTCTGCTGTCCCGCCAGAATGAACCCCTACTGTTCCCTCAGTCACGCCTGGGAGAACCTAATCTCCCTGTTCCTTACTTTCTTCACCTGTAAAGAGAAGCAACAGTTGTGTCTGCTTCATAGTGGCATTATGATGGCATAGTGGCCTCTCTTTCATTTATTGTAAAAGAGATCAGAATATACCAGCACCCCCCCCACCCCCAAATTCCACTTTGCCTAAGGATTATCTTGGACTGAAGGCAATAGAGGAGTAACTGATGCAGGGAGAGTTCTCTGCCCTCCTTTTATCTGCCTTTAAAAGCAGGGCATAAATTTCCCTTTGCCAAAGGTGCTTCCCTCTCCTGCCAGTAGGGAAAAAAGAGGGATTCTTATCACCAGAGACAGGGAGTCCACATTAAGATGACTTGGCATAAAAAGACCTTACTAAAATAGCCCTTATCTTCCATTGGTGACCCTATACATTTCTTAGTCACTTCCCTACAATTTATCATCTCTTGAAGCCCTCTTTCCTTTGTTGGAAGGGTATATAAGTCCCCAAGTCTAATCACTATGTGAGTTTCACATCTTTTCTATGAACTCCCAAGCACATAAATATTAATCAACATTGTGTACCCTTTATCCTGTCAACGTGTTTTGTGTTAGTTCAATTCACAGACCCCTAGTAATGAACATAAGAGGGCAGAGGAGAACTTTTCCTCCTTCACAATTGATTAAAAAAAAGCTTAGCCCAGTGTCTGCCATCTGACTAGGTAAATGGTACCTATCACCATGATAATTTTTCCATGTATTCCTTCCAGTTTTTCAGAAACAAATCATTCACATTCTGCCTTCACACAGCTTCCTCTGCCCTGCACCCCCAGCCTCTCAAGGGCAGGCATTGGTTTGTGCCACTCCTAACACTGATTGCACAGTGCTTTGCATCAATACTGTTCATTCATGGCTTTCTCATTGAACTATAAGCTTCTTGAGAACGAGAAACCTAATTAAAATATGTGTGTGTCTCCCACTCTGTCTAACTCAGAAACTAGCACAGAAATGTGGAAGCAGGTGGGGCCTTTGTTACCTTTCTCTGTTCTAGTGCCTTCTTTCCTTCTTTGGAAATGTAACTAGATTCCTCATCTGAAATGAATCATTGGCTTGCCTCCTTCATCCCTCATCTTTTAGAACTGAAAATGATATTTAATTTAGTTCCTGTTTTTAATGGCATGTTTTATTGCTAGAACCAACATTTTTTCCTTTTATGAAAGACCTTTCAAAATTTGGGCTCACACTTACCTATGAAATAATTATTTTTTTCTTTCACATTGTACTCGTCCCACATCCCATCCCTTTGTGTGCAGTTAGAACCATCTGCGAGGACTTTCTTCTAAGTTGTGCCAGTCCTGCCTTTGTTTATGCTGTTTTGTGAAATCCTAACCTCTATCCATACTTAATGCTTATGTTGAATCACATTTCCCAAAGGAGCTCATCCTAATTGCTTAAGTCACCCTTTTCTTGAATTTTTCTAAATGTTGTTACTTTTCTATATTTTCTATACTATCTAACCTCATACTGGATAAAATGAAGAATGCAGTATGTTTCTATTTTTCAATACATCCTCAGATCTTGAATATTGAACAAAGTTCTTAATATTCTAAAGAGCTAAGACATTGTCTGTTGGCCCTTTTTTTTTTCTTTTTTCTTTTTTGGCTCCTAGGCAAAAATACTCACAATGCAAGAATTCATAAATATTTTATATATTTGCATCTAACTGAAAAAAAAAATCGCCCTCATTGATATTATTAGATACTTGCTGTAAGCAACAATGGAAAAGGCATAAGGAAAGAAAATATCTTTTAATATTTGGGAGGACAGCAGATGAAATGATGCTCGCTTCCTCCCCACTCCCAAAGAGATCAGGTCCTGGAATCTGTAAATGTTACCTGACAAGGAAAAGGGGCTTAACAGATGTGATTAAGTTAATGATTTTGAGGTGGCGGCATTGTCCTGTATTTTCTGGGTGGGCCCTAATCTAATCACAAGGATTAATGTAAAAAAGGCCCAAGAAGATGAGGCACACAGAGAAGGAGGAGAAGTGAAGGTAGAGGCAGAGGCTGGAGTGATGTGATGGCCAGAGCTGAGGGGTGATGGCGGCCACCGGAAGCTGGAAGACGAGAGGGAGGAAGCTCACAGAACCTCTGAAGGGAGCTCAGCCCTTCTGACACCTCGATTTAATCCAGTGACACTGTGCTGAGCTTCCAGCTTCCAGAACTGTGAGAGAATAAACTGGTGCTGTTTGGAGCCCACCAAGTTTGTGATAATTTGTTGCAGCAGCCCCGGGAAACTAATCTAAGTATAAACTTGAGTATTTTCCCATTGTGTGCTTCTATTTTTAATAAAAATGGCATTGTACCATGCATATTATTTTTTGTAACATGCATTTAAATATCCTCAATAACTTCCTGGAGATAATTTTAATGACTGCATAGAATTTATTGTACAGATGATACAGTGTATTTAACCAAGGTCCAACTGTGGCAGATTTTATAAGTTGTTACCAATTCTTTGTCATTATAAATTATATTAAATAACAGTCATTTAAGTGAAATCTTTGTACACATCCATACTATTTTTTAGGATAAAATAGAATTTCTAGGTTAAAGATATGTACAGTTCAGATAGCATTTAATATCCCTCTGGTATATCCAGGTATCACTTTTATTTTAATATCTAAATTTCAATAACTTAAGGTTCCCATCTACATGATAGTTTTCAAACTCCCATCCCTCCTCCCAGTGTTTTCAGTGGTCCCCAGCCATGTGTGTCGTCTTCCCTGCTCTTCTTATCTCCTTCCAGCTACCGTGTGGCTGCATGCACCCTTGTGACACTCTGCCTCCATTGCAGGTTCCCATTATTCATTGATAGTCCTCATCTGTAGGGTATTGTTTCCAGAAGCTTCCAGAGCTACAATGCTCAGTGTGCCTCCTCCATGCTAAATGCTATGTTGGAGCTCTTTGTGTGAGAGGGAAGAATGGTCTCCTCCCCAAGACCATTCCACCTGTGGACACGAAGGGTTCCCCCAGTGCTGCCTCCACCCACAGACTGTCTCTCAGTTATGTCAACAGCTGGGGAAGTTTCCTATAATCCATGGGTCCCAAGACTAAAGGCAAACCAGACCAGGCCTGTGAATTCAAGTCGGGTAGGTTGGATGTGACCACAGGGAGGTGGGGCCAGGGCCAGTTGGAGAGGTCACCTGCTTCTCTCTTCCATACCTGCAATTGTTGACTTGTGGGAATGAGGGCCTGGCATTGCCAGTCCTTCAGAGTTTTCAAAAGGAGCCCCAAATCTCTATCTCTATGTAAAATACCTATATTCGTAAGTATTGAAAAAGTTATGCAATACATTTTAATACTGAAAGGCAAAACCAAACATGTTGGCAGCTGAATCCATCTCAGGGGTCCAGGGTAAAGGACCAGGCAGTCTGCCATGTGCTTCCTCCCCACCAACCCCCAAGTAACCTCCCCAGAGATCTTTGTTTGTCATCTCCTTGGAACTAAATCTCCAAACAGCTCCACATCAGCGGGGTCCTTTCTTTACCTTTTCATAACAAAAATCACTTTGGGGTACGTTGAAAGTTTTTGTTGTTTTTTTCCCTCTCCCATGCCCACAATCCCCCAAATCAGGAACCATCTTCCTTGAAACCCAAATTCAAATCATCGATACATGGTAAATGCGGAAAAGATCGAAACTTTGAAAACACTGAGATTTGTTCTTTCTAGCTGCTACCTTCTAAGACTCCAGAGGTATTGTTACCAGTTTTTATGCTGAAGGTAAGCTCTGTGGGCTCCGTGCTTCATTGTCTCCTAAACTTTCTCAGGGAGGAAGCAGACCCTTCCTTGTTATAGGCATGTACCATTCCCCATGTCATACATTACGGTGCTTGCACCCGAAAACAGAGATCTGGCGTGTAGTCCTTTGGCTAGGGCGCTTATAGTCAAGCGCAGAGAGCCTCCTCCCCATGTTTCACCTCTCCGCCCACGAGCCCCATCCCCCGCAAATTAGAACCGAGCCTTCTGTGGCCTTGCCCATTCTGAGCACCCCAGAGGCACACTTGTGACGCAGTCCATGAGGCCTACTTAGCTGCCTAAACCTTCCATGTCTCTTATGTCGATTCTTTTTAACTTTTGCCTTAGGAAAGAACGTTGAGATTTGTTTAAATAATTTCTAAAAAACAAACAAAACAAAAAAAAAAAACTATTCTCCCGAGGGAAACATGAATATGTAGAACATACAATGTCCAGACGACACTCCTTCGCTGGTATCCTGCAGTATTTGGTTGTTGGAGTCTTCAGATTCCTGAATTGCTTAATCCATTTTATTGTCTGGGATAGTCTCTCATCACTGCATTCTTTAAATATACCCAAAATGTTTAGAGGAAACCTCTGGAAAACATCAAAAGCATTTGGCTCTATTCCAATTTAAAGGATCTTGAAAATCTAATTTAATGAGGCGTCTTTGCCTTCTTCCCCTCATTTATTCTTTACATCCCATTGGTCTTCATGTTTTTAGCACTAACTTTTTAATCATCCTTTCAGTCTTTTCTCTTCCTTCGTGTTGCTACTACTGCCTTGCTCCCCAACTTGGCCAGCTCTCCTAGGTCCGTCCCACCACCTCTTATTCCCTGACAGGCCTTGATTGACTTCAATCCCATCTCCTTATGGCCACATACACCTGGTCATGTCACCCCTGATAAGCTTGGGTCCTTGGATCCTCATGGCCGCAAGTGTAAGGTCCAAGCCACGCCACAGGGTATTTGTACTCTGTGTTCAGGGTCTTGGCTCCATTTTAAAGCTCACTTCCTGCTTTCTCCCAGTGTTGCCAGAAAAACTGGATACCCCAGAATAATTAGATATCATCCAGGAATTATAAGTAAGACCTCTCTCCGAGAGTTAAGCTAGAAATCAAAACAAAAGGGATAAAGATGGAAATCTCCGAAGTCACCTGCAGGCAATGGACTGGGTTGCCAGCTGGTGAGCGGCATCTGAAAAGTGACTGAATGGAGCAGCACATTGAGAGCAATGATCAATCAGAAAAGAGTAGGTCACTTTTCATTTAAAAATAAAGATAAATGTACGATAGAGGTAAACTAGCTCATAGCAATGGACTTCCAAATGTTCTAGTTTTGCCATCTGCAAGTGTATTTCTGTTGTGATCATGAGTAAACCAGGCTGTTGTAACCCAGAGATATGAACTCTGAGGCTCATCTCCAGTGCTCTCAGCCAGGGGCAATTCTGCTCCCCCAGGGGGCACTTGGAACTACGTGGAGGTGGTGTGGTTTGTCACAGTGACTCAGTGCATGTACTAGTACTTCCATGGCAGGGCCAAGGGTGCCTGTGGTTCTGCAGTGCACAGGACATGCCCACAGCATAAGCAATTACACATCCAAACTGCCAGTAGGACCCCTGCCGAGAACGTAGATTCGTGGTTTTGGTTTCAGCTTCCTTGGTGGGTCTGCGTGCAGGAATAATGTAATGGGGAGCTCGGGATTCACAGACTTCAAGTCTAATTAAATGGAAAAGAACTCTTCCTGCCACTACAAGTCAAAAATTAAAGAACTTTAATTAGAGCCATTTAGTGCTTTTACCAATCAGTATGGCTGCAGGGATGGGTACTGTGATTGGCTCAGTTTGGTTCAGCCAACTTCTCTGGCTGTGACCAGGGTCTATCCCCAGGGTGGCTGGGTGGGGGAGTAGGGGCAAAGCAGACGGGGTACCAGGTAGACACAAATAGTAGCCATCACATCCATTTCCTCTCCCAGTAAAGTCTATGTAAAACCTACATTCTCACCTGAACATTGGGTCTTGTCCTCCATTGTTCCAAGGAACTAAATGACTCTTTTTTTTTTTTTTTTTTTTTCTTTTTTTTTTTTAATTAATTTTATTGGGGTGACAATTGTTAGTAAATTTACATAGATTTCAGGTGTACAATTCTGTATTACATCGTCTATAAATCCCATTGTGTGTTCACCACCCAGAGTCAGTTCTCCTTCCATCACCATATATTTGATCCCCTTTACCCTCATCACCCACCCCCCACCCCCTTACCCTCTAGTAACCACTAAATTATTGTCTGTGTCTATGAGTTTTTGTTTCTCATTTGTTTGTCTTGTTCTTTTTGGTTTATATACCACATATCAGTGAAATCATAGGGTTCTCTGCTTTTTCTGTCTGACTTATTTCACTTAGCATTATTCTCTCGAGATCCATCCATGTTGTCACAAATGCTCCTATATCATCTTTCCTTAACGCCGAATAGTATTCCATTGTGTATATGTACCACAACTTCTTTATCCATTCATCTATCGAAGGACATTTTGGTTGTTTCCATGTCTTGGCCACCGTAAACAAAGCTGCAATGAACATTGGAGTACACGTGTCTCTGTAGAGAAATGCTTTTATATTTTTGGGGTAGATACCCAGGAGAGCGATTGCTGGGTCATATGGTAATTCTATTCGTAATTTCTTGAGGAACCTCCACACTGCCTTCCATAGCGGCTGCACCAGTCTGCATTCCCACCAACAGTGTATGAGAGTTCCTTTTTCTCCACAGCCTCTCCAACACTTGTTACTATTTGTTTTGTTGATGAAAGCCATTCTGACTGGGGTGAGGTGATATCTCATTGTGGTTTTCATTTGCATTTCTCTGATGATTAGCGATGTTGAGCATTTTTTCATATGTCTATTTTGCCATTTGTATATCCTCTTTGGAGAAATGTCTCTTCAGGTCCTCTGTCCATTTTTCAATTGGGTTGTTTGTTTTTTTGTTGTTGAGTTTCATGAGTTCCTTGTATATTTTGGATATTAGCCCCTTATCAGAGGAACTGTTTGCGAAAATCTTCTCCCATTCAGTTGGTTGCCTCATTATTTTGTCAATAGTTTCTTTTGCTGTGCAGAAGCTTTTCAGTTTCATATAATCCCATTTGTTTATTTTAGTTTTTATAAGACATTTTTGAAAGAAATTGAAGAAGACACAAAGAAATGGAAAGACATTCCGTGCTCATGGATTGGAAGAATCAACATCGTTAAAATGGCCATATTACCCAAAGCCATATACAGATTTAATGCAATCCCCATTAAAATCCCAATGGCATTTTTTAAAGAAATAGAACAAAAAATCATCAGATTTGTTTGGAACCACAAAAGACCCCGAATAGCCAAAGCAATATTAAAAAAAAAGAACAATACTGGAGGTATCACACTCCCTGATTTTTCCTTGTACTACAGGGCTACAATAATCAAAACAGCTTGGTATTGGCGGAAAAACAGACTCATAGACCAATGGAATAGAATTGAGAACCCAGAAATAAAACCACATAAATATGGACAGATAATTTTTGACAAAGAAGCTAAAAACATACAATGGAGAAAAGACAGCCTCTTCAATAAATGGTGCTGGCAGAATTGGATAGCCACGTGCAAAAGAATGAAACTGGACTGCTATCTGTCACCATGTACCAAAATTAATTCAAAATGGATCAAAGACTTAAGCATAAGACCTGACACAATAAACTGCATTGAAGAAAACATAGGTACTAAACTTATGGACCTTGGGTTCAAAGAGCATTTTATGAATTTGACTAAATGACTCTTAACAATTAGTCTTCTAGTCAATGTCAAAGATTCAAACCAAGTGTAAGAGATTCCTATGGCTGCTGTAACAAAGTACCATAACTGTGCTGGCGGAAAACAGTAGTAGTTTGTTCTCTTAGAATTATGGTGGCCGGAAGTCTGAAATCAAAGTGTCAGCAGGATTGATTTCTTCTGGAGGTTCCGACAGAGAATTCATTCCATGTCTCTCTCTTAGCTTCCGGTGGCTTTTGGCACCCTTGGAATTCCTTGGCTGGAGGCTTAAGTCTCCATCTCTGCCTCTGTCTTTATGTGGCTTTCTCCTCTGTGTCTCTCAAATCTCCCTTTCTTTTCTCATTGAAGGACGCTTGTCATTGGATTCAGGGCCCACCCTAACCCAATTCACAGGTCTGGATGTTACACATGGACGTATCTTTTGGGGGTATACTATTCTACCAACTACACTGAGCAATGTGATGAATCCAAGGTGATTTTTCCTTTCCTGAGTGACTTGGCAATCCAAATTCCTAATCTATACCAACAGAACATGAATCATTCATGACAAACACACTTTCTAAAAGTAAAGCTTTAGAACAAATGTGTGGATGGAGAAAATGAGCCCAATTAAACTCTCTTTTGTGACAAACCTCTTAGAAAAGCATTAACTCTAATCTTCAGTGAAAAGCATTGTAAAATCAAGGTTGGATGGGAAGATGGTGTTTGAAATGGCTTGGGTTCCCTTTAATGGAACCCAGAGAGGCAGAATTTACTGTGATATGATATGCTTTTAGCCACACAAGGAGTCAGGGTCAGAGAATTAAGTGAAACCAACAAAACTGTGGCCAACTGTGGTTTTGTTTTCAGGAGACTTTGTGCATTATCAATAGCCTGGGAGATGGAAATGCTCCCTTTCCATTCATGATACCTTTGGAATTTGTGTGAACCAGGCTCTCTTTGGTCTTTGGAACAGTTTTTTCCTTTTCCACCTACATTTTCCATTTTATTCTTTTGTTGTTAGAGTGTTGAGAAAAGGGTAAGAATTTATGTGTGTGGCTGACTCTGGTGACAAGAACTCTCTTTGATTTAGCTAAGAAATTAACACATAATTAATCGTATTCTAAAACCAATAATAACGTTCCCCAGATCTTCACGTGGCTTTCACTACCTGTCAGTCAGGGCTTGGCTCACAGGTCACTTCCTCATAGAGCCCTGCCCTCTCTCTGAAGCAACTCCCCATCTCCCTCCACCTATGCCTTCTTGCCACCTGCTAATACTATCTCTCTCTATCTCTTGCTATACTTTTCTTCATGGTGCTGGTGATGTGTAACTGGAGATATGCTGATTGGCTGTGGTCTGTTCCCTTTCTAGATTGCAAACTCCAGGAGGGCAGGGATATTGGTCATCTTGTATATCTAGGGCCTAGATCAGTGCCTGGCACATAAGACTCTTCATTCAATATTAGTTGAATGGATGAGCAAGGCCATATGTGAATCCCTTTGCTGTGAGCCATGTGCACTGACGCGTTTCCTCCTCAGAGCAGTACTTCATCGTGGATGCTGAAACAAATCAGAAACGAATACTTCCCTGGTGAGAAGCACAGCAGTTTGGAAATTATAGAGGCAGTGTAAGACACTAGTGAGAGCGCGGGGTTTGGGTACTAACACCTCCTCTGCTATTTTCCA
Organism: Rhinolophus hipposideros; assembly: GCF_964194185.1. Classification (NCBI taxonomy): domain Eukaryota; kingdom Metazoa; phylum Chordata; class Mammalia; order Chiroptera; family Rhinolophidae; genus Rhinolophus; species Rhinolophus hipposideros. Next base: position 102,560,033 of record NC_138048.1, on the reverse strand, counting down.
CCTGGGTGCTGGGCCTTTGTATTCTTGTCTATAAAATAGCCTGATAATGGTGGTTACCGTGTAAGGTAGTTATTACGACAATCAAATGATATTGCCTATGGTGGGAACAGAACGGGCACATTGTAGGCACTCAATGAATATTGGCTAGTGTGGTGTCCCTTTGCCAGATGAGGACACTAGACTTAGAGCGAGGTCATGTGAGAAAAAGAACACAGCATTGCTAGGTGGCAGAGGTAGAATCTGAGCCCAGATCCGACTTCCTCTAGAGTCTGAGTCAGCTTTTGGCCACAGTTGTAACTTACTTGATGCATTGGAAGTAGACTTGAAAGAAATTAGGAAGAGCTCAGAGGGTGCTCTAATAGTCTGAAGGATAAAACATTCAGTACTACAAATGGCACCGCTACCAATGAGTCACCACAGACATTGGTCAATATGGGAAAACTATACTGGCCAATGTGGGAAAATACGTCACAACCGTGCAAAGGAAACTCTGGTCACTTTCACCCTGAGGCCCTAGAGTTGGTGATACTACAGGATCAGACCAACCTACACTAATTTACCTCAGCGAATTTTAACATTCAATATGCTCTAAGCTCACTTTAGAAAATATTCTCTGCAAAAGATGAGAGCATGGTTTGTTTCAAGCCACGGTATTGCGTGACAAAAAGCAGAAGTCAGCTGCATTACACAGCCTGGCCAATCCTACTCACTTACAGTCACTGTAGACCCAGATTTCTACCTCGCCTTTAGCACGACAGCTGTGTAGTGTCTGTCCTTTGGGCGGTTCCTTCTTGATTATTTGCTTCTTAGTACATAGATCAGCCGAGTCCTGGATAATCCGAAAGTCAGATACATTGTTCCATCTCTTCAACCATATCTTACCTTCCTAGCTGTGTCTTGTTTCACTGACTTTCATTGGAGCAGAAACCAGTTGCACAGTTTTGGAATGTGGTGAGGCATATGCTGGGAAAAAAAGGATGAGGTTATCACTTTTTCCAGAGATGGTGTGCAATGCAATTGTGATTCAGAACTAAGAATTCTGAGCCTGAGAGTGGTGCCGCACATGCTAGGTACCACTGACAGATGTCTGGAGTATTGCCACCAAGGTCTTGAAATCCAAGCCAAAAGCTGGATTCTTTTTATCTGTTGACCTTCCTTTCTTATGTGTAGCTTTTAGAAATAAAATTTATTGAAGACAGTGGACTACTTAGCTATAACAGGAAGAGATAAAAATAATTTGCTTACATATTTATGTATTTACCTAATCACTGACAGTTCTGAAAATATCAAACTGAAAAAACATACCACTTGTCTCTAATTGGTGACACAATTAAGAAACGGCTCTAACACAAAATGGTGATAATACTTTGAATATGTTAGTTTCCCAAATGCTGATTTCCTGATATTCTGCAGAAACATTAATGGATTTCCAAGATGATTTATTTTTATTTGATTTCTCTGTCTTTAGGGTCTCCAGAGAATATTCACATAGTTTTCTTATGAATGTTGTTCACTGTAAAAAGAAGCACTCTTTCCTCTCTAGCCTGGTTGTTGGGAATTAGTGTTGTACTCTAAAATACAGGAACATTCCATGTTAATAAAACATTAGTTTGTATTTTCCCCTAACTTACACCTCTTCTCCACATACATTGCATGCCCTATGTTATGAATATCTTTTTTTGTTGTTTTTGTTTTTTCATTTATTTTGTTCTTTAGATTCCATATAAGTGGTATCATATGGTATTTGTCATTCTCAGACTTATTTCACTGAGCATAACACCCTCTAGTTCCATCCATGTTGTTACAAATTGTAAGATTTCATTTTTTTATGGACAAGTAATATTCCATTGTATATATGTACCACATCTTCTTTATAAAAATGTCTACTGATCAGCACTTAGGTTGCTTCCATATCTTGGCCATTGTAAATTGCGTTGCAGTTATGAAAAACAGTATGGAGTTTCCTCAAAAAATTAAAAATAGAACTACCACATGTCTCAGCAATTCCACTTCTGGGTATTGATCCAAAGAAATCCAAAACACTAATTCAAAAAAGCATATGCACCCCTATGTTCACTGAATATCTTAAATGACTACAACTTGCACTATACTTAGAAAAATTCGTTTTAGAAAATATCTAGTACATTACCTATGACCCCATTAGTGTTGTTATTGGTATGGTGCTCACCTTAGAGAAGGTGGCAGACAAGCATTCTATGCAAATTCCTAGTGATCCCGTATCTTCTGAGAGGTCTGGAGCTCACTTCTAGCAAGCACATCCTCCGGGCTTCCTGCGCCCAAGTGTTTAGTATCTTTAGAGAGACCTCCGGGGCTGCTGCTCAAAGCTACCCTGAACACAAGCTGGGAGAATCGCCTTGGTTAGAAAGCCCTCTGGTTGCCAGGAATGAGAAAAGCCATATTGACTATTGTATTCTGCTGTTCTGAGATGTTTTGTCATTGTGGGTGGCAAAGTACAGGGAGCTGACGTTTCTTAGTTCCCTTCAATCTGCTCTTTCCCAGGACCTGTAATATGCTTCCCTCAGTCAAGAGATTGCTGACTCAGATGAATATTTTGGATGCATCTGGATTATGTTAGGAAGAAGATGTCCACTTTCCAGTCTGGGGAAGGAAAAGGAGATTTGGTTTTGAAAAGAATTCAGAGAAGACAGGGCAAACAACAATGGCTCTGACAAAAAACAATAAAAAAGGGTGTGTTACTTCACATTGCTTCAGAATTTTAAAACAACTTCCCAGATTATTTATTAAGAATTAACTCTCTCCAATTCACATAAAATTGCGATGCTAAGAACTCAGGTACTTCCTGTCTAAGATGTTTGCCTTTTAAAAGTTGAGTCGGGCTGATCTCAGATCTTTCAGGACCAGAGATCATGTCTCTCTGGTGCACTGCTTCTCAATCTTAGTATAATTGGCATTTGGGGCGGGAACATTTTTTGTTGAGGGAGACTGCCCTGTGCATTGTGGGATGTTTAGCAGCATCCCTGGTTTCTATTATCAGAAGGCACTGGAACTCCTCTTCCCTCATTTGTGACAATAAAAATGTCTCCAACCTTTGTCATATGTCTCCTGGGAGCAAAATCACCCCCAAATGAGAATCACTGCTCTAGTGCAAGGATAGCAAGACATAATCTGCAACATATTAATATAACCTAATTCTCATTGGCTGGCTACAGTTATCTGGAGGACTAAGTTGTGGCAGTTTCTGAGGGCTCAGCTGGAATGAATGTCTTGTCTTGGTCAATTAGCATGGTCTTCCATGGGTTTCGGAGTGCTAATTTAGTCAGGGTTCTCTGGAGAAAAAGAACCAAGATGATTTGTGTGCAGATATTTATATATCTACCTATAGATATATCTATTTATCTATCTATATATAGAGAAATTAATTTTAAGCAATTGGGTCGATAATTGTGGGGGCTGGCAAGTCCAAAATCTGCAGGGTAGGCTGGCAGGCTGGGGACGCAGGGGAGAGTTGTTGAATGTTGTCTGTTGGCAGAATTCCTTTTTGCTTAGCGGAGTCAGTCAATGTTCTATTAAGGCCTTTAACTGATTGGATGAGGCCCATCCACATTATGGAGTATAATCTCCTTTACTCAAAGTCTACTGATTTAACTATTAGTCTCAGCTAAATAATAACTTCACAGAAACATCTAGAACAATGTTTGACCAAATATCGAGGCAGTTGGCCAAGTTGACACAAAAATTTAACATCAAACGTGCCTTCATACCTCTCTAATTAAATCACTTTAGACTGAAGCCTCGAATAAACCAAATTTCACCTGTGTGTGTTGTCAACACCAGCTATGTCCACTGAGTGGGTCTTGGAGGATACACATTGTCCTATACAGCCCAGGGGCAGCATGTTGTGTTTTTGCTGCTCTAGTCCAATCGATATGTCTGACTTGACAGTAGGAAGAAATCAGAAGGTGGCAATGAAACCTAACACTCAAATCAGAAGAGAAGGAATACGCACTAGAAAGATAAATGTACCCTGTACTGGGAGGGGAGGATAGATATTTTTAAATGGAAACACATAAACAATATATGCTGCAACAAATGAATCTCCCTGACACAAGCTTGAGTGAAAGATGCTAGAAACAAAAGCTATATACTAGAAGGTTCCATTTCTATCAAGCAAAAAAAAACTGGCAAAGCAAATCTATGGTGTTAGAAGTCAGGATGATGGCTGCCCAAGTGGGCTTCCAGGGTGCCCATCATGTTCTTTTCTTGAGTTGAGTGCTGGATACATGAGTGGGTTCTATTTGCAAAACCCATCAAGCTATGTTTATTATGTATATACTTATCTGTATGGATATTGCACGTAAATAAAAACGCAAATTGCAAAGGCACAAATGGCAAGGAAATGAGAGTGGGAGTGAGAAGAAAAGAAAGGTGGAGGCGGAAGAAGGATTATATCGTCACATCATAGGCCAGTCTCACCATTTGTTTTACCTACTATACAATATTGTAATACTAGTTATGTTAACATTACAGATTGACTATTTTTAATCAAGGAAACGAGGAGACTTTAAAAAATTGACAATACCCGTTGTTGACCATGGATTAGGTAAGGGAACCACAGGGCCCAAGAGGTCCTGACTGGGAGAGTTTGGCTTTCAAAGTTATTAGCAAACCAGTGACTTCGGTTTGTTCTGTGACAGGTGAATAAAGGCGTCCCCAAAATTCCAGAACTCAGCTAAATTAGATAGACTTCCTTTTTAAGTGTAAAAAAAAAATGGAATTCTTAAACACGAGCAGAAACACTATGCTAGCGAGAACAACAACAACAAAAATGTGCTAGATTCTTCATCAACACCCTTTATCAGGACCGGTTCGATTGCCTCTGGGTTGGCCAGGTGGCCTCACAGGTCATTTCTGTTCCTCATGTTCTATAATTTCTATATTCCAGCATAATGTATGAAATAGCCACTCAAATCATTGCTATAACACAGTTTTATAACTTAGTACTTTCCTTCCATTCTTAGCTTCTCCTTTAACAAGGAAAACAGAGACCTCGGTGCTCACAAGCAAATCACTGTTTTGTTTGGTCTGAAGTCAGATGGGAGGCCTCCAAGGAAAACTCCCTTTTAGCATTTTCCAATTAGAGAGTGCTGCACACTGCACTAAGAAACCATGTTCTTTCCCATTTTCCATTTACTTTTATTGCCATTATTTATCTGGGAGTATCATATTTCAAGAAAGACTTTTTCCCTAACCAAAGGGAAAAAATACAGTTTAAAAAAAAAAAAATCCTGCATACCCAGATCCAATAGGATGTCTATCATTTTAAGCTGTGACAGTTTTTAAGGAGTTCTGAATAAGTGGATATTAGGAAGAGTGGTAGCTTATAAAAGCAGCTTGCTGGATAAAGACTTATTTGGAAAGGCTTTTAAAAAGTGCATTATTTATCCACTGGAGCTGTCAGGTTACCATGTTACTCAAGGGAAGGCAGAGTTTCTTTCTTTGAAATCTAGCTTAAGCTTTTCTTTTTTTTTTTTTTTTTTTTTTTTTTTAATTAATTTTATTGGGGTGACAATTGTTAGTAAATTTACATAGATTTCAGGTGTACAATTCTGTATTACATCGTCTATAAATCCCATTGTGTGTTCACCACCCAGAGTCAGTTCTCCTTCCATCACCATATATTTGATCCCCTTTACCCTCATCACCCACCCCCCACCCCCTTACCCTCTGGTAACCACTAAATTATTGTCTGTGTCTATGAGTTTTTGTTTCTTATTTGTTTGTCTTGTTCTTTTTGGTCTATATACCACATATCAGTGAAATCATAGGGTTCTCTGCTTTTTCTGTCTGACTTGTTTCACTTAGCATTATTCTCTCGAGATCCATCCATGTTGTCACAAATGTTCCTATATCATCTTTCCTTAACGCCGAATAGTATTCCATTGTGTATATGTACCACAACTTCTTTATCCATTCATCTATCGAAGGACATTTTGGTTGTTTCCATGTCTTGGCCACTGTAAACAAAGCTGCAATGAACATTGGCGTACACGTGTCTCTATAGAGAAATGTTTTTATATTTTTGGGGTAGATACCCAGGAGAGCGATTGCTGGGTCATATGGTAATTCTATTCGTAATTTCTTGAGGAACCTCCACACTGCCTTCCATAGCGGCTGCACCAGTCTGCATTCCCACCAACAGTGTATGAGAGTTCCTTTTTCTCCACAGCCTCTCCAACACTTGTTACTATTTGTTTTGTTGATGAAAGCCATTCTGACTGGGGTGAGGTGATATCTCATTGTGGTTTTCATTTGCATTTCTCTGATGATTAGCGATGTTGAGCATTTTTTCATATGTCTATTTGCCATTTGTATATCCTCTTTGGAGAAATGTCTCTTCAGGTCCTCTGTCCATTTTTCAATTGGGTTGTTTGTATTTTTGTTGTTGAGTTTCATGAGTTCCTTGTATATTTTGGATATTAGCCCCTTATCAGAGGAACTGTTTGCGAAAATCTTCTCCCATTCAGTTCTTAAAACAGGCTATTGACTGGAATCAATGCAGAGAATGGCCTAAAAAGACACAGGCCAGCCTGGCCTCATTGGTACCTAAGTAAATTGTCAGCCCAAGGCCCTGCTTTCCATTGGTATCAGAAGCTACTTTCAAGTCGCCTTTATTGAATGTGAATTGCTAGAGGCCCAAAATATAGATGCAAAAACATCTTTGGGATGGGAAGCCACTCCAAAAAACTCCTTGAATTCATCAGTTTTCCTTGCAATACTTAAGGAAACAGGAGCACAGTTTGAATGTCCATTGTCACAGACTTTGATTATTAAAACTATTTATAATTGCAATTTTGTTTATGTAACTGTTCAATTTAAGCAAAATTGAATATAAAATATAATCAGTGTGTACTCTTCTTTTTTTTCTTTTTTCTTCTCTGTTGAACAGACCAATGCTGCTGTCTGTGACTTGTTCTTTTGTTGGAAGTGTCCAGAAAATGTTCTAGAGAGCTCAGCTGCAACTTTGGATCTTGTTCCTTAATGCAACCAGTGTATCATCAGCATAAGCTTGGTTATGCTGCTGTAACAAAGAAGCCCACAGTCTCAGTGGCTTAATACCACAAAGGTTTCTTTTTCACTCAGGCAAAGTCCACTATGGCTTTGGGAAACTCTTCAAGGCATCTGTCCTCCATGTTAGCAACCTGGCAGTCCCGACAGCTTCAGTTCCACGGCTCGACCAACACCAGGCCTTTTTCATAACTATCATTGCCGGCAATCGCAAGAACATGGCACTTGCTTTGTAAACAATGAGCAGAGCTAGCCACATGGGTCCAACCAACATGGAAAGATAGGAAGAGACAGATAAAGAAGAAGCCCCAGAAGTTTTACTACAGTGGAAAAAAGGAAGCAATCTAATTGTTCACTGTTTAGATAGGACGTTGTGTGTACACACGCATGTTTGAGAGAGAGAGAGAGAGGTTGTTTGAGAGGATTAATTGTAGGAAGGGGGCAGTGTGTGGTAGTAGGCATTTTTCTGATCCGAAAATGAATTCGAAGTGGTCTTGTGCCTAGGTGATGCGTAAGTAGTTGATCATGAAGGTGTGTGAATGGTGTTACTAGAACATAGAAAGTAGGCCTTTCAGATGTTTATATTCTTACTGTTGTTGTTGATTGACTGAATAGGAGACTTGCAAAGATATTTAAAACTGGAACTATTTAAATGAAAAAAAGAAAAACAAGTGTATGTAGGTAGAGAAAAATGATATCCAAGAAGGCTCTTCCATATATATAATTCTAAAACTGGTTATCAACCAAGGACAGTTTTGCAGCCCAGGGCACCTTTGGCAATGTCTGGAGACATTTTCCTCTGTCATACCTGGGAGTAGGGGTATCAGTGGCATCACTGACAATTCACAGGACTGTCCTGCCAACAGAATCATCTGGCTGGAAAAGTCAATAGTGTTAAGGTTGAGCACACTTAACCTTAAGTTCAAGGTTGTGACCTTCGTTGTCTTATTGTAGGAAGGTTTTTCCTGGTTTCAGTGTTTTCATTTATTAGTGGATGACTTATTTTCATCCCTCATATATTTAAAGATTGATAAGTAAAAAACAGTACAGACATTGGAATGACTGTTGTTCCCACAAACCCAGAATTCGCATACACCTAAGACATTATAAACTTGGAGAGGTACCTGATGATGTTGCTTAGTCATTTAACAGATGTGTAGACATTGCCTGAGCACCTGTTGTGCTCTAGGCAGTGTTAAACCCTAGCTACGTGGAGATGAACAAGCCGCAGTAACCACACCCATGGACCAAGTCTGAAACAAACACAGACAGATAATCCAACCATCTTTGGTGGATATTATGGGGTAGTTTATCCCAGGAGTCATGATCACTTCACTCAGGTATGTGAGTGTGTGTCTGTGTGTATAATGTGTACACACATACACACAGAAACCAATACGCTCATCAAAATATTTTAATCCACTCACACACCACCAAATACGTGCCAATGTACACCAGATTATAGTCTTTAGTTTCTTCGTGGCTTTGGGGAGACCTTGTTTTATTCACAGCAGACAACCCCTTTGTGTGGGGTTTATGTGACAGCTCTGAGCATGGAGTGGCCCATCAAATACTTGTTATACTCTCAAGTTAAAAACAAGATGCCACGTTGATAGCTGCAAGAGATATAAAACAGTATAGACATGCAGAATTTCCAAAGCATTGAGTGTGTGCTATGTTTTTAGATTTATACAGGAATACTTCTTTGGTACCCACTCTGTGCCAAGCACAGGGATGATATAAAATGGGGGAAAGGTATATACAGCACTGTTTGTGACTTCAAAGGAGGGACGGCAGGCATGCACAGAGAAATAGGAAGGCAGGGAGCAGGGAGCAGAGGAGGGAGGGCTGGCAGGATTGAGTGCTCACTGAGGACTGACAGGGGAATCTTCTGACTTGGGGCTCTAATGGTGTTTATTTATTTGTGTATGGACCACCCTTCCTTTACATTGTCACGTTCACCCCTGTCCTCCCAGTTTATTCTTGGCATGTAGTAAGTGCTCAATAAATACTGGTTGAGTGAAAGAATGGATGAATGGATGGATCTCAGTCTGAGTTTTAGATGGAATGGACTCTCAGCCTGTTGCTTTGTGGAAGTGGGGGCAAAGTAAGGAAGGAGAGAATGACTGTCATGGTTTCCAGAGCTCTTAAAAGACTGGAGTTCCGAGAAGATGAAAGAGGACTGAGAGAACTGGGAAAGATTACTGAGACTCTGATGAAAGAGTGACCACAGTCTACTTGGAATTAGACTGTGGGTCTTAATCTGAAAAGCTCAGAGGCCCTGGGAACCTGTAACTGGCTTCAGACAAGGGTTCCTGATATCCTCCCACTTTCCCCAAGCCCCATTAAGTGTAGAGTAGAAATTTGAATCTGACTTTGCCCAAGGAAGTGGCTCATCCTCAGGAGAAAAGATATAGATTTAAATCTGCTTTGATTCAAATGCTACATTTATCATAAAAGCTTTTAGGAAGTTTTCTGTGAAACTTATTAGATACAGTGTTCCCCTGTAGGAGCCCCCCAAATGGGTGTAGTGGTCACCGACCCTGTGAAGCAGAAACAACCCATGCTTTCTGATTGATATGTAATTCATAGAGTGTAAATTCACCCTTTTAAAGTATTCAGTTTAGTGGTTTTTAGTATGTATTCAAAGTCATACAATTGTTACAACTGTCGAATTCCAGAGTATTTTTCATCATCCCAGAAAGAAAACCCATCCATACCTATTAGCAGCATTCCCCATTTTCCCTTTCCCCCAGACCTGGGAAACCATCGGTCTACTTTCTGTCTTTATGGATTTGCCTAATCTGGACATTTCATATAAATGGAATCATATAATATGTGGTTTTTCATGACTGAGTTCTTTTTTTCAGTACTTTATGACTAACTTGGTATAATGTTTTCAAGATTCACCTATGTTGTAACATAAGTCAGTACTTCGTTCCTTTTTTATTTCCAAATAATATTCCACTGCATGAATATGCCACTGTTATGGGCTATATTGTTTCCACCAAAATCCATATGTCAAAGTCCTAATCCCCAGTACCTCAGAATGTAATTGATTGTGGAGATAAGGTCTTTAGAGGGCTAATTAAATTAAAATGAAGACTTTAAGTTGCACCCTAATTCAGTGTGACTGGTGTCCTTATAAGAAAATGAAATTTGAACACGGACACATATGTGCACATAGGAAAGACCGTATGAAGACATAGCAAAAAGGTGGCCATCTGCAAACCAAGGAGAGAGGCCTCAGAAGAAACCAAACCTGCCAACACCTTGATCTTGAATTTGTGTCCTCCAGAACTCTAAGAAAAGAAATTTCTCTTGTTTAAGCCACTCAGTCTATAGAATTTTGTCATAGCAAAATCATACAAGCACATTTGGTTTATCCATTCATCAACTGATGGACAACTAGGGATCAGATACTTTTTTCAGGAATATTCCATCTGGCTCTGACATGCCAAGTCCAGTTCAGTGTGTCCTGAGGGTTCTGGAAGTCCCCCCTGCCACCTCCTAGTACTGGGCCAGCGTCCGTGGGGGCTCATAGGGTGTTAAGTACTAGTGTGGCATACTGGTTTCTAATCTGGGTTCCTCAAGATGAGGGTTCATAGACACATATCTTGTATGTTCATGAGGATGGGTAGTGTGATTTCACGGTCCTGGAAATGCCCACTTGCACAGAGGTATTTCTCTCCCTGCCTTGGCAAGATGCTGCCTGTGGTCTTGTCTGGCTGTATTTCCTCCAAAGGAAAGACCTGATGGCAGGTAATACTGAGGTGTGTCCGGGTTTATAGAAGGACTCCATGAAAACATATGCTCTCACCAGCAGCAGGACTGTGCCCTGGTGGGCGCCTGGTCTCTCTCCAGCACAGATTATAGTCAAGTTCATCACCATGTGGGAAGGTTGCCCAGTATGGCCAAAGTGGGATAAGACAGAGAATTGATCTTGGAGAGGTTATGATACATGACAGCAGAGACTCGGGCTCGGAGCAACTGAAATGGGCACATGAGGCTCTGTGCAGAGAGGGCAGCCAAGCCAGCTCAGACCTGCAGGAGTGCGGAGTGAGACACTACAATGCAGTGTGCAGTTCTCACCTACAGCTTTATATCATCACAGCTGCTTGTGTGTGCTTACTTACTGTGTCAACAAGCACACAAGAATTTACCTGTATGTGAACATAATTAATAAGGTATATTGTTCTCACTCACAATGTACAGAGACATTGAGGATGAGAAGTCATCTTTGATTACAAAGGAATTTTCTCCTGTTCCCTTGACCTGAGGTAAGAACTAAGTTCCCCAAGCTTAAGCATTGATGATGACAGTTGCATGTTAAATTTCTCGGGTTAGGAAACTCTCCCAGACAGCCTAGTGATAGAGAAAGTGGAAATGTCTCTATTGGGGGGTGTAGTTCTTTGCTTACTGGTAGGTCAGCCTCAACTTAGTATCATACCGAAGGTGAAAGTGAGTGTGCAACAGGTAAGGTGACCAACCACACTGTTATTTTATATATATATAATTGTGTGTGTGTGTGTGTGTGAATCACACGTGTATAACTGATACTGTGCTTCTACCCAGCCACCCTTTTATGGGATCTTGGATACTCAGGGCTGTTTGTGTAATTGCTTCTTGTAAATGAGTTCCTACTCTGCAACACTTTACAGTAAACCACTTTCCTTTGCCATCTGGTATCCAGTTGTTTTAACCGGGTTTCCAGGATTTGCATCAGTCATTTACAAGAACCTTTTTAACCTTCACACAATGAAATAATTGAAGTCTATCCTTTCAACTTCACATTTGTCTGAGGAAGGCTTTGAAATCAGGGAATGGAGAGGCCGAAAGATGGGATGAGATTAAAAGGAAAAGGTTCAGCGCTTCTCCCTCTGAGATGATCAGAAATGCTGCTTTTGAGGTGAGAGGTCGCAAGGCTGGAATGGGTTATCACCTCTGTGAGGGGCTCATCCAGATGGAAAAACCCTCTCTTGCAGTGGTGAATTGGAGAGGCTGATAAGCTGGGAAAAAGAGTGCCCTTCCTTTGACCCGGGTCCAAAAATCCTCCCTTGATATTAACTGGTGTCCCCTGTCCCTGCTTCTCCGTTACTCGCCCCTTTTCTTCCTCCTGCTTAAACCATGAGTTCCCTGCCTTGCTCAATAGGAGGGGAAAACGAAGAGAAATCCAGATGTGTGCACTATGTTACTTCTCTTTGTCAGTGCCCATTGCACTGAGTAATGCATGAGGAAGAGCAATACGACCACTGGATACAATGGGTGGCTTTCACCTCCAGCAGCCCAGAATATAAAACACTTTAGTTAGAGACAGAGATAATTCAAAAGCATTTGGCTCTTTCACTATCTGGCCACCCCATGTCTGTCTCATTTCTGGTCCTAATGACAATAGGTGACACAGAAGCCTAAGTAAAGGAAACTTTACAAATAAACTCTCCTTCTTTCCTGAGAAAGGCTTTTTTGAGGTGTCTGTTATTTAAGCCTTCATCCCTTCATGCCTGTTAATCCTTTGGGCAGTAGCAAAAATTCATTTCTGGCTGAAAGAAACCACAATTTGTTTGGGTTATTCTGATTATTTTCTGATTAATAATTCTTGGACTCTCCGAATAACTTAGTCAGAGAGTGATTGTTTTTAGTTTAGCAAAAGGTCTTCTTGAGCGTTTCAGATACTTTCCTAAGGTTCCCATTCATATTTATCTTCCTGTCTTTCCACTTTTTGGCTCCCGGTGGTTGACGAGAACTCGCTCTTTTGGGGGAAAGCGTAGAACAGATTCATGAAAAGGAACAATCTATGAAATGTGACTAAAACTGGACCCGTACAGCCCATCTCAACTACGGTATCCATCCAAAAGACTCCCCCGTGCTCGGTGAGGAGATATGTGGAAGCATTTGAGCACCACTGGAAACAGATCCAACTGTAGGAAAACTGAGCAGTCACGCGGTTATTTATTGTCCTTCTGCAAGAACGAAGGAATTGTCACCATAGTGTCAGGAAGGCTTCCCAGACATACCCTCTGCACACTTTTCTCTCTGCAGTCCCACTCCTCATAACTTTTGTTGCCCTTACTGCCCTCTCCTTCTCCAGGCTTCCCAAACTCTACTCTTTCTACCTCTTCAGTGGTCCTCCTTACTTACCCACCGCCCTATCCTATCCATCTTCTTTATTCTCACTAGAAAACACTTGGTGAGCTCTCCAACAGCTCCCTCCCCACTTCCCGTGACAAAGGCCTGCCTGGTGGCCTGTGCACAGACCTAGGATCCTACTCCCTTACAAGGCTGGAGTAAGACAGTGACATAGATACTTGGAACTGGATGTTGTCCAGCTCAGTGGAATTGAGCGGAACCAAGAGAAAGATCTATCTGCTTTTGGAGGGTGGGATCGGGGGGGGGGGGGGTGTGGGGTGGGGTGGGGGGTGAAGCCCAGTGGGTTGCTCCCCGTACTTTCAGGGCACTTCTGGTCACGTCTTCATGTGTTTGAGACTTTGGTTCAGAGTTTTCTCTGTAGGTTGCCCACTGCCTCGGTGGGCCCCTTGTTAAACACATTCCATTAGGTGAGAGATGAGATCAGATTTCCTGGAAAATGTTGGTTTTCAATTTCTCCATTTCTCAGTTCTCAACTTCATTCATTATTCTATTCATTTTTCTGACTTCTTTAAACCACACAAGAAAATATATCTTTACACCCAAAGAGAAACTTCAGGATGCAAAATAGGTTGATAGGTTTGAGGAAGAGTTTGCATTGTTTTCTGTTACCATAATTAAACAATGCTTCCCTCGCACTATTTCCTAATAGTGTTTTCTAAACCAGGAAGGCATAGACTAGTTCTTAAGTTTGAAATCATGGCCATCTATGCATGGGGCCCTCCTGAGGGGTTACATGTTGCAGGATTTTATTCTAAAGAAAATGTGGGGTTTGTGGAGGAAGCAGATCCTATCACTGAAGCCAACACGGAGAAACCCCACTCAAGAGGCTGCGTGTCCTTGCGGACTTGGCTGTTGAAGCCCATGGTCTCTGCGGGGGGTGATGGGATACATCCCCATGAGCTGAACACGCATACTAGTCTGTAGAGTGGGCAGTGGCGTTCTGGAGAAAGTGTGCATAGCGCTTATCTGCTCACTGAAGACATCTATGTAAGAACGAGACTTTGTGTGGTGATCACACTGTAAGGCATATAAATGCCGAATTATTATACTGTACACCTGAAACTGGTAGGATTGTTTACCAATTAGACTTAACATCAAAGAAGAAAGAAAGATAAACAGAACCACCGCACGGAAGAGTTTTGTCAGTTCTTAGCGTGATGCATGCACATGATCAGAAAGTAACATCAGAGAAAACCTCCTATTGGCAGTGCAGATGGCGACGGCCAGATTAGAAAACTGTTCTGTTCAAGGACGGTGTGGACATTCGACAATATATTCACCCGGAAGATTGCTGGGATGCAGTGTCTTTATTCGGCCAGGCACCAAGTGTGTTACAGCCACTCACTTACAGAAGGAACTGCTTTTCGTGGGGTGCTTGGCGGCTCACCTGCGGGGGCGCCTTCCTGCGTTCTTTCACCCGGGCGTGATTACCCTTTAAAGGTGGAATAGATGTGACATGAATCGGAGCCTGTGCTGAAGCCCACGTCCAGGGTAAGCAGAGCAGGCCTGGCTTTTCACTGCTTCGTGTTCCAAGTCAACGTTTTGCTGAGAAATAAGAAGTGTAACCAAATATTACAGGGAACACAGTGTTCCTGCTCTATTTCCAGGGCATCTGATCAATGGGAAAAATGAGAAGTAGAAATAAACAGAAAGGACAGAGGACTGAGCAGTCAACTAGGCTCAGAGGAAAAGTGAGTAAAGCAGAGGAAATGATTTTCAAAGTAAATACAGATATCCATGGAAAGAAGGCCGATGCTATGCAGAGAAGAAGTGTCTGAGTGTCTTGCTCTGGGTCTGGGTCAAGCTGGGGAGCCTGCTGGGGTTGTGCTGAGCAGTTTTCTCTGGGGCCTGGCCTCTCAGTCAGTCCCGCTGTCAGAGGCAATGCCAGGAACGGGCAAGATGCAACACAGTCCGGGGAAGGAGGTCAGACCTCCAGGAGAAAACAACCCAGTGACATGGGAGCTGCAGGATCACTGCCAGCAGGCCAGGCAGCCACGGGCCCTGCTGGATTTTACTAGGAGGAAAACGTGGGGGTTCATGGAGGAAGTAGGTTCTGTCATTAAAGCAAATGTGGGGAAGACCCACCCAAGAGCATTAGGTCCCCTTGGGGACTCTGCGGTTTAAGCCTGTGTTCTCTGCCCCAGGAGCTTCACTTCCATCCACCTCCCTCCCCCTGGCATGCTCAGAATAGGATGGGATGCAGGCTGTGTGGAATTCATGATGGTCGCTCTGTGGAGCGGCGTTCTTTGTGGAGGGGCCGATCTGTGCATTGTAGGGTATTGAGCAGCACCCCCGGCATCTACTTGTTAGATGCCAGTAGCACCCTCCCTCCAGTGGTGACAATCAAAAATGTCTTCAGACATTGTCACATGTCCTCTGGTTGGGGCACAGTTGTCCCCGGTTGAGAAACACTGTTGTAGATGAAGAACTAAGATCCAGAAAGTCAGTGTGGCACATTTGGGGTCACACAAGAAATTGATGCAAAGCCAGACGTGGAACCTGCTCACTGTGGAGTTTTGACGGCATCTCGGCTTTTCTATGACCATGGTCTCAGCTGAAGTGGGAGAGCCATGGAGAGTTTGGTCCTAGGTTCAAACCTGGGCTCTGCACTTGATTTACTGTCTATTTAGGGCAGTTACATTTCCCCGTTTTGTTGCCTCTCAGTGCCTTCATCACTAGAAAAGCTTTGATGATAACAATACTCCACTCACAGGGATTAGGTGAACAAGTAGAACCAGATAAGCCAAGCAAAGAGCACAGTCCAAAGTCTTGCATGTAAGTTCTCAATCACGGCTGTTTTGGCCATTCTCTGCTATCTCCTGCACACGCTCATAAGCTGTTTTAATTTTCTTTGCCTATGTGGCTCCCTTCCACCAGCTTTTTTATATGACTAACTCCTCCCTGCCCATTGAGACTCAGCTGAAGTTTTATCTTCACAATGCAGGTATGGGCCCCCATGTTAAGGCCCCATTGTACCCCCAAAGCACTGGGCTTACCACATTATAGGTGTTGAAATATCTGTGTTTATGTCTGTCTTCCTAATTAGACGTACTATGAGCACATAGGTCAGGGACCCTATAGTATAATGAATTTATACGCCCCTATGGCACTCAGTGAATGGGTAGGATTCTGCTAGGTAAAAATGGGAGCGGCAGGTAGCCTGCTGGGTGGGGAGAGCCTTAAGAAGACAAAGGGTCTAGATGTCAAGGAGAAAGGGGGGTGCTCAGAGAAGTCAAGTCGGTTGGAAGGCAAGAGTGCCAGTTTGGGCGTCCCACAGAGGCCTCACATGATAGTTTTGTACTCAGTTTACCAGTCAATGGGAAACTGTCATGTGCCTTAGGTGATGGATGTGGTGGGGGGAGGTTGAGGGGTGGCTGGATCAGAACTACACCATGGGAAGATTAAACTGGTGGTCATTTGGACTAGTATAAATTGAGCTAGGCAAGGTCTGGAGGCAGGAAAAGATAAGTTAAGTTACTTAAACAACTGTAGGAGAGAGGTCCTGGGACCAAAACTATAAACGCAGCTGTAAAACATCCTCAAGTTAATAAAAATGTTAATATTAGGAGCATGTTGACAAATCGATCATTAATTGTTTGCGGGAGATGAAAGAGAGGAAGAACCCCCAGAAGTGGTATGAGCATTTTGGGCTGTAAGTAGGTTGTTCTGCCAGTGAGGATGGTTGCCTAGGGCAGTGGGATATCAAAGAAAGTTCTGGAGTCTTCTCTGGAGATCTTTAAAAAATAGAGACGCCCCTCCCCGACGAGGGTTGGTTAAGTGACCTGAGGTTAGGGAATGAGGCCAGAGGGGAGGGGGCATGGCAAGGCTGGGAGACACGGGACAAACGTTCCTTTGTCTTTGTTTTAGAACTCTGGATCATTTCTCACAAGTTGAATTAGAAAGCCCCGTCTCCGACCTGTTAGGTCTTATTTTTAAGGAGAAATATTGAGCACCACAACCTGTAGAAAGGGGAGGTGTGTGAGGATTACATAGACAAGCCAGATTCAACGGGTACACAAAGAACAGTACCAGCGACAAAGCACCTTGGATATTTTGGAAAGAAGAAGGTTTAAATGCGTGTTTCCACAGATCCCTGCAGCTGTGAAACTTAGGCACACCCTAGACGTAGAGCAGTCTCGCTCCTTTCAGACCCACATATAAAGACTACTTCAGGCTGTAAGTCGGCCGCTCTTAAGTCTCGGCCACATTTTCATCTTTGAGTCTCGTATGAATATTTGTAAAATCAAAGAACAAATTCCAAGTCTCCTTACCTGGTGTGCTGTAGAAGCCCGGGTCTCAGGCTCGGATGGAAGCTTCTTTGGATCTGAGGCTATTGCTTAGAAGAGACAAAGGGCCCTCCATCCCAGTCGGGGCCCTCTGGCATTCCGGTAGATTAAAGAGAGCTGGTAAGCAGCTCCAGAAGGAAAACTAAAGCAAATCTCAACTCCAAAGTCAATGCTTACCGGGTTCTTCTCTCCAAGTGTAGCTGTGGTCTGGCCAGTCAGGAGCCTTGTGAGATCTTGGAGGAGACTTGCAGGGGGGAGAAAATGAGTTTCTGGCCTGGGCTAGGCCCTTTGCCCTCACCTGGGCTTTCAGAAAGGGCGCTGGGGTCCTGAATTATTGATGCCTGCCTAAGTAAATGGTTGCAGAAAATAGGAGGAACCCCCTCCCCTTCCATCACCAGGAGGAGCAGAGGAAGAGGGAGCACTGCTTTCAGTGAAATTTAAACAGGCTACTCGGGGAGACTTGGGCCAAGTGCATCCCACCCACGGAGACCCTCCCACCTCCTCCATAGAGACCCTCTCATTTCTGCTTTGGAAATAAGACTGTGACTAATGGGCTGGAAGATGCCACAAATTAAGATGCTCTAGCTAATGCAAAAATAAACATGATGCTAATATTTGCAAATGAAATGCATTTTAAAAAGGACCTTTAGGAGAGTAAAGAAAGAAGAAGGGAAAGGAGCAATCCATGGCTTCCTTATCTTGCTTGATTCAATGAGCAAGGAAAGGAGGCCCTCTGTTAGGATCCCTGACAAATAGAATGAAAGGTGTAGGACGAGGAAAGGATGAATGAAGGTGGTAGAGAGAAAATGACATGACGCCGAGTGGTGGCAGGTGATGGGTAAAATGGAAAATAGTTGACCATATTGTTACATTTTCACCCACTCGCTGCACACTTTTAACATCTAAACTGGACCAGGGCAGGCAATAAAAATGTAGTAACACTATCAAAAGGGGGCTGAGGCCAGCCTCTGAGTGAGCTCCCTAACCACTGAGCAAACTATCACCACGGGGTTTGTCTCTTCCAAATGGGCCCATTACAGGGCTCAGTGCTTGTGTGCTTATTGGTGCTTTCAACCAACATATCCAGACATCCTACTGTGTACCTAGCACAGGCTGCACTGCCTGTGCGGAGCTGAATGCAGCGTGTTTAAAGAGTTCATAGTCTAGTCATAGGAGCAATTGAGAATATACAACTGTTGGCTTAAGCACCTCCATTTACTTTGAGTAACGGGAGTTAATTGAACACATTTCACGCTTCCCCACAGCTCTTACCACGCCTTTGGAGGTTTCAGACCATCGTTGCTGCCAAAAGCAGCCCACCGGGGACACGTACTATGTTTAAAAGAATAGTTTTGTATTTCCTCCACAGAGTTGGTTAGGAAATGATATTCAAAGAAGTGGGGTTATGCAAATAAAAATAAGATGTTAAACGAAGAGAAAGACATACATCAGCAGAGCCGATGCAGCCCATCCCTTGTTCCCTCGGCAGATATTATTGAGTACTTATGTCTAAGATACTGGACAAGGTGCTGACCCTGAACAGGGTCAGGAAGAGCCCGGAAGATGTTTAAGAGGCACCCGGGTCATCCAGTGGTTTTTGAAGCAGTACAGAAGATCACACTCAGAACAGAATGCAGTGTGCTGAATATTACAAATGTATAATCGGCGCTGTCATGTTTCCAGATGCTCAGGGATACATTCACTAAGAGAAGGATAAATCTGAGGCCTGGAAGGGTCAGTGAGATTTTGAAAGCAAAAATAGAAGAGAAGAGCATCTGAGGTGAGGTGGGAGATGGGGAAAGAGGCGGGAAGCAGACTAGGGACGACCGTCTGCCGGCCTTGGGAAAATGAAGTCCAGTCTGACGGACACACAGCAGTTGTACCATCTCCATGCCCCAGCTCCGAGGCATGGAGCGGGGTGCTGCAGGAGGCTACTTCCCAAGTCCCCTGCAGCTCTTGCTACCTGCTCCCCATCCCAGTCCCGTCTCTGTGGAATGGCCAAAATGGTCTTAGTTAAGCCTAAATTAGATCACATCATACATCCTTCAAAAGGAGGCCCACGTAGTTCTTCAACTAACTCACCTCTCTCCCCCACCTGTTGAATCTGCTGCAATGTTAGCGGTCTTCTTTCTGTTCTTCCCGCTGGCCAAGCTCCATCCTCAGGAAGAGCTTTCAACTGCCTCCGCCCAGAACGGCCGGCCCCTGGCCCTGGACCCCATGGCTCCTCCTCAGCTCTCTCTTCAACTACTTACGAGTGCTCTTGGGGACCAGCAGGGGGACAGGTTCTGGGGCTTCTGGTGGGAGCTGGAGCGCCACCTCTGCAGGGACACCTTCTCTAGATACTGAGCATGAACCAGCTACTTCCTGCCCTTTCCGCTGTATTTCTTTTCTTCATGGTGTTTCTGGTCAGCTGTAGTTTTGGGTGCATTTACTTGCTGTTTGTTGTCTTCCTGGTAGAAAGTGAGCCCTATAAGGACAGACATTGTGTCTTATTTTTTTGTCCTCAGCTTCTTGCAGGGCACCTGGCACATCAAAATCCCATAATAAGTAATGTTTAATGGATAAATGAGTCACAAGGCAGGAAGCCTGGAGAGCTTGATTAGGACCATAACGGGGAGAGAGCCCCACTTCAAGGAAAATTGTTACCATGTTCATTTAGGTGCTGGGCTCTCCCTAGGCGCCGATGGGCACAGTTGGGAATAAGACCCAGAAGAGACCTGGGGGGCGGTGCAGGCCTCTAGTTGACAGGTTGGTTTATGCCCTGATTGAGTTGCCACTTCTGACACAGTGAATATGAACCATGTATGTTTCTTCAGAAGCCCGGATGCTCCATGCTTTCCTTTCGAAGCATCAACTCTCCTCTGCTTCAGCAGGCTCCCGAGTATTACGGACTGCTGGCCAAGGGTGGGATGCCTGCAGAGGGCAGTTCCCACAGGGCTCAGCACCTCTGGTGGTCTGAGTGGGGCTCGCTTGTGCTGGGGGACACAGAGGCTTTGCAGCCTGTTCCCAATGGCCGGCCCCCAGCAGGGCTGTGTGCCAGTGTGGCCCTTTCACTCTGCACTGTGCCGTGAGTGGTCTGCAGACTCTGGTTGGATTTCCACATGGGTTTTGGCTGTGAGGGGCAACTGATGTCCTAAACAGACAAGTTTCTAAATAAGATGCAAGTAAGATTTGTTCATTGCCTTGCTTATAATCATCGATTACTTTCCCTGGCAGGCTCTTACCCCTGTAAGAATTCACTTTCTAAAGCCCATGAACTCCGGAGAAAACAGGAATGGGTTTTCTGTAACAACACATGTTCCACAAACTCCAGTAAGCAGAAAAGGAATGGAACAGGAGTGGTCCAGATGGTGCACAGGGATGTCTTCTGTAGAGTCTTGTATCGTTAAATGACCAGATGCCAAGACATTGCTGAGAGAGGTGCAGGAGGCTGGGGACCACAAGGGTAATCCCAGGGTGAGGGGACTCGGTCAGAGGCAAAGGGGTCACCTATGGTCCCAAGACCCTGGAAGCAAAGGAACATTGGGGAACAGGGGCTCACAAAATCCAGCGGGGTGGTATGCTGCTTCGACACGTGTCGTGTCATCATGGAATCATAATCTCAGGCTGGAAAACACCCCGGATTTCGTCTAAGCTACCCTCTCATCCCTCTTTGATGTACGCTTTTCTGAATCATCTGGGTAGATAAGATAACAAAATATCCTCCTAGGAAGTCAGCAGCAGATGGTTGCCAATATTGTTGGTTCTGCTGAATTTCACAATTTGGGGGGTGGGCAGAGGAATCAATCTATTTTGAAAATTAACATCCCAACGGCACTGCAGTGGCGCTGTTCTTCCTGATGTCTTTGCTTCTTTCAGCTCATACCCCTTTCCACACTGTGCACTAAGTATTTGCCCCTAACTGTATCCTGGGCACAGGGCCATGGGAGCAGAACCCTCAGTGTGAAACCCAGACCCCCCCGTCCTGCCTCGGGCTGCCACATCTGCATGCTTCCTGGGTCACTCTGACCTCCGGGATATACCTGCGTCTCTGGGCTCCTAGCAGCATGTAAAGGAGCTGGAGCAGCTCTGATCTGATCCTCCTACACGCAGATGTGATGCTGCTTGCAATGCCCTCTGGTTATGCTTCTTTGAGAGAGGCTGGAAGCTCTGCTTGGCCCGGAAATAATCCCGCTGACCCCCACATCCCATCCCAAGGCAGCTCTCCACAAGGCAGCACAAAGTAAAGCAAAGGAAACAAATGAGCCATCAGCTATTTGTTCTCATACTGTGCTGGATCCTTCCCT
Organism: Rhinolophus hipposideros; assembly: GCF_964194185.1. Lineage (NCBI taxonomy): Eukaryota > Metazoa > Chordata > Mammalia > Chiroptera > Rhinolophidae > Rhinolophus > Rhinolophus hipposideros. The sequence continues at coordinate 102,538,267 of NC_138048.1, read as the reverse complement.
ATAGGTTCTAGTGTACCTTACGTAATTCTCCAAAACCACTTGAGAGGAGTAGGTTTCTTTGGTTATAGGCAGGCTCTTTAAAGTTGGAAAGACCAGGATCCACACCCCTGCTTTGCCGCGTCCCATAGGCTCAGTTTTCTCATCTGTAAACTAGCAGCTCTAAGATCTCCTCCATTTTGGGGCTCTGGTGAGGACATATACCCCTTAGTAAAGTGCCTGCCCATGCTAAGCGCAAACAAATGGGTCTTGTGACTAGTTTGCTGGCAAGCTTGCTCCTCTTGGCACCCCTGGGTCTGTCTGACAGATGTAGAAGGCATGGCCTGCGCCTCCCTCTCTTCAACACTCTTTACCACAAGGTTATCAGAAAAGAAACTGAAAACAGCAAACACAATGGACAATCCATAAATGGGAATATGGTAGCTGAGATTTCCTAAACCACTAGATTCCCACTCTGTGGGCTGTCTTCCATCTGCCCCTTGATTGCTGAAGTGGTAGAGCTGTTTGGGTGCAGCTTTGTCACTGGTTTCTGTGGCACGTGACAAATGTTTATGCTATAAGTTTCCCCTAGGCTCCATCATGGCCAATACTTGGAGACCTTCTGAAAGCCCTACCCTCTCTGGCCATGTCTTAACTTCCTTATTTCATTTCCCATCTTCCTCATACTCATAGACTGAATCCAAGGGAAGGCAGAACCCGTCAGTCACTTTCAGGAGATGCCACCATTGTGTATGTTCTTCCACATGATATCAACTCCCTCCTCTTTCCCCCTTTCTACACATCAGAAAGGTATTTCTGGAGAAATACCCTTGGGTTTTCTCTCCCTAATCAGGTTTTGGTTTTCCCCTTTCTCTCGTGTTGACTGTGTCATCCCTCCTTTTGACCAGCTGAGAATATGCTGTCATATTTGATATTAAAACTTTCATTGTGGCCATCTTATCCTTGATATCATCCTTGGTGATCTGGCACCAAGGGCTCAGTGGAAATTGATTCAGGTTGATGTCCTTGAAAAGGGAGTGCTAAATGGAATGCAAACAGCAGCTCATACCCTTCTGAGAAATAAACAGCTTCTGCTGATTGGCCCTGAATGTGGTAGAGCCATTCAACCAGGGAGTTGGAGGAGGTTCCGACTGAGAGCCAAAGTACAAAATAATTCAAATGGGGCATTTGAGAGTAAACCCAGGGGATGCCCGTGTTCCGGAGCTTAAAACATAGCAAAGTTCAGCATTAAGACCGTATCACTGCGTTGCAAACACTCTGCATGGTTCATATTACCCAGAAGTAGCGAGATGGGTGTCTAGCAAATTGCTCTTGCCTAGAATCAGGGCCAGCAGGAAATTGCCAACCTTTCAGCCCAACAGTCTGCCTTGTGTTGCCTGCGTAAATTCAATCACCGACAATTGAAATTGGATGCGAGAAGGTATAGTGATACATTTTGCTTCATCAGCTTAGAATTGTTATGTCTTAATAATTAAGATACAATTCCAAGAAACAAAAATTTCAAGTATAGTCTGAATTATAATAGATAACTAAAGAGAAGTCTCTTCCATTATATATACATTTGAAAAAATTGACGGGTAGGTTGTAAAACCAATGGATTAATTACAAAATAAAATGTGAAGCATTGGTCCCACCAACACCTATCTCAGTGAGTTAAGTAGGAGTTCTTTCTAATCCCAGTAATGTCCCAATGGACACCCTTGGATGTCCCCTCCCTTCTATGAAAACTGACCAGTGTTGTGCAAAGTGACCCTGACCCTTACCTACAGCTGATTGAAACATAAGTTTAGAGCAGTTAAGCTACTTGCCCCAAAGCACAAGCCTCTATGTGACTGGTGTCAGAATCCAGAGACCAAGATTACCTCTGCTGAATAGTACCAAACTCACACATTAGCTGTATATTGGGGGCAAGAAGCCCAGCCTAGCCTCCTTGAGGCTAAGAAACCACATAATGAGATGGGTTTGGCTGACAGCCAGAACCAACCACCAGGCATGTGAGTGAGACAATACTAGGCTCTAGACTCCACCATGCTGGCAGTTGACTGTTGCCACATGTCTCAGCCCAGGAGAGGCCAGCAGAAGAATCTAGAAGCTGAGCCCTGTCCCAATTGCCAACATACAGAATTGCGAATCAATAAAATGATTGTTGTTTTATATATATATAAAATATATGTTTTATATATATGTATATATGTATATATGTAAGCATATATACCTATATTATACATATACATATATATAAAACAACAATCATATATATATAGTGGTTTAAAGGTTAAAAATAACTGCTAAAACCGCAATTACTTTTCTACTAACCTAATATATATATATATGTATATATATATATTACATATACATATATATGTAATACATATACATATATATATATACATATACATATATATATTTTTCACATTTTAAATTTATTGATTCTCCATCTTCTTAAAGCAGTTAGTCCAAATGTTTTGACTTGGTTTATAAAATCCTTTTTATTCAAGACCCAAGGTACATTTCTCTCTGGTGGTAGCTGTCCAGATAGAGACCTCTTCTTCAGTCTGGCAGCAGAATATCTAACCTTACCCACATATAAATGACGATGCTTTGGCTAGAATTTTGTCACTAAAAGATCTAAGGTTGCAAAAAGTGGGCCATTTGACCAGATTCTGAACTTTAACAACTCTTAAACTATCTAGTAGCACTAATGACTCGTTAAAATAAATAAGTAGTAAGTAAGTAAATAAATAAATAAAGCTACTCAAAATAGACCCTTCAGTGATCTCTAACTTAAAAACTGTGAAAACAGGTGATGTTTTGAGACATCTATGAATTTGTTAAATTTTAGTGTAAAGGAAATGATTTTCTTTAACTTTTAGTAACAGACGAAAGAAAATGACAGATTCTAGAACCAGGGCAAGGAAACAAGATGAGCCTGGAGCATCTTGTACTGGCAGAAAATAAGGATGTGCTAGAAAACCAAAGAAATGAGGGCACTTTGAAGGGCCCCAGGTGCCAACCTGAAGGAACTCTCAGTGGCCAAAGCTGAAACAGTTTGGGCAATAAAATAAATAACACAGTTATGGATTACAACCCAAAGTATAAAATAAATATCCACGAGTCCATATTGCTATAAGTAAATAATTAAATAAGTAAAAAACGGGAAGGGAGAGATGAATCTTCTTCAAAGAATTAACAGTAACGTACATAGATACTCCTCCTCTAGGAAGTGGAGCCTAACCTTCCCCTGTCATTTTGAGGATGGGCTAAGCTTAGTGACTTGTTTCCAAATAGTAGATTATGGAAGGTTAGGGAGAAGTAACTCTACGGTGGAGAAATATGCAAACCTCACCTTGGTCAGGTGGTCAATATTAGCATGATAATGATAAGTCATGTTGATAGCAGGTACCCCAGATATGGTATGATGAGGACAATTCATCTCTGCGATAGTCTTTCCTAAGATCCAGAATCCCAGTCTAACCATGAGAAAAGCATCAGACAAACCAAATAGAAGGAAGTTCTGCAAACACTTGACCTGTTCTCCTTAAAACTGTCAAAGTCATGAACAACAAAGACTGAGAACGTAACAGACCGGTGGAGACTAAGGAGAGATGAGGACCAAATGTAATGTGGGGTGGGATCCTGGGGCAGAAAGAGAACATTAGTGGGAAAAGTAGTGAAATCCGAGTAAAATGAATAATTTAATTCCTAGTCATGTCCCAACGTTGGCCCCTTGGTTGTAACAAATGTACTATGGCTATGTGAGATGTGAACCACAGGGAAAACTGGGTGAGGGGTGTACGTAGAAACTCTATACTATCTTTGCAACTTTTCTGTAACTCTAAAACTATTCTAAAATATTTTTTTGTTGTTGTTTAAAAAGCATGTTCTCATCATCATTAACAAGCACAGCAGGATGTTGGAATGCTTTGGAGTCATCTAAATTGACGTAGTTTAATGAATGTTTTCTGTCTGATTTTATTTCTCTCATTGTATATGGTGAATGCTGAATTTTTCTTTGTTATTGGGTCATTTATACTATTCCATAACTTGAAATTATTTGCAGTATCACTTTGAGAGCACTTATATTTGAGTGATCTGGGTTTAAAATTAATATTTATAGCCTCTACAAATCTTCATGTTGCATATAAAAGGATTCAGTTGGATTCTTTTCAGATGGTTTTTTTTCTTTCCAAGTGAAGTAGTAAATATTTCTAGCTTTCACCTCGCATGACCTGAGAATGTGTACAGTAAAAGTATAAATGAGAAGATATACAAAATCTAACTTGATGTTCACTGAGTATTTGTTTATTAAAAACTTGGTTCCATACATTGAAGGCTCATAGATCTTCAACTTTACAAATAATGTTTAATATATTTATGAAGTGCTATTTAAATACTTGCATCACTTTCCTAAGTGATGGCAATGATTTTCTTCTAATCTTTAACAGAGGGCTCTAAAACAAAAAATAAAACTTCTATGTGGCTATTTCAGGGATCTTGGGATTCTTCTAAGTCTGACTCAGTTGATAGATGAAAAATAATAATCAGTACTGCCTAAATATAATTATCTCCCAGACTTGCAGTTACAGAGAAAGGTTTACCAATTTACCAAGATGGAATGTTTAAACTAAGCTCATATTTGCTTTACTTTGTGTATATAAACAGAACCAGTAGGGTGTGTGTGTGTGTGTGTGTGTGTGTGTGTGTGTGTGTGTATAAAGGGATTTATTATAAGAAATTGGCTCATATAATTATGCAAACTGGAGAGTCCAAAATCAGGGTAGGCCACCAGGCTGGAGACCCAGGAGAGCCACTGTTCTAGATCAAATACAAAAGCAGTTTGCTGTAGAACCAGGAAGAGCTGGTGTGGCAGAGGAACTCGGAAGACAGTCTGCTGCAGTGTTCATTCTTGCTCAGGGAAAGATTGTCTTTGTTCTATTCAGGCCTACAATGGATTAGATGGGGCTCGCCCACATTAAGGAGAGCAATCTGTTTTACTCAGAGTCTACTGATTTAAATGTTAAAACACCCTCACAGAAACACCCAGAATAATGTTTGACCAAATATACGGGCACCTTGTGGCCCAGCCAAGTTGACACATAAAAGTAACTCACTGAGGATACCTTTATCAAGTTGAGTAACAAGAATAAAGAATAAAGGTCTATATGCCTAGATTTGTATTAGATCAGCTGTGGTCCGTGGAATCCTCACTTCAACTTTCCAAAACAGCTTTCTCATCTTTTTTTTTTTTTTTCATAAATGACTAAACAGAAGCTTTCAGAGTTACTTGCCCACAACCACACACTTAAGACTTAGCTGAGCTCTGATTTGAACCCAGAATTTTCTGTTTTCAAACTCCACGTTATGTCCTGTTGGGTGAACTTTTCTCATTGTGCTTTTTGTGGTCTATGTGTCTTAGGTTCCAGCTCTTCCCCAGAAGCCTGGACCAGCATACTTGGTCCCTGTTATTCCTTCTGTGGACTGGCCAGCTTGGGAGTGAGCTGGGAAGGAGGGGCAGACTCCCAGAGAAATCCTGGCCTTAGCCCAGCCTGAGAGAGAACAGTAGTCTTTGATCCACATAATTCTCTTTCCATAAAGAATTGCTCAGAAGAGATTCAACTGTGTTCGTTGTCAAAGGTTTTCATTGTGTTGTTACGTGTTTGCTTGCTTTTATTTGTTTATTTTTCATTCAGTTCCATTCAACATTGTTGTTGTAGGCTCTCTATTAAATACTGAGGGTTCAAATTATCTTTTGGTAATGTGTTATCTGCAGATCCATATGAATCTTATTCATTGGAATGGCAAATGCAGTCCGTAGCTAAAAAAAAAACAACCCTGAACAAATTCTTAACTATCATCATATTATGTAGGATAATGAATGCTAGTAGCCACACAGAACATTCCCCAAATCCCATTGGCTTAACACAAAAAGTTCATGTCTTGTTATTCAAAATTCAACATTAGTTATTATAGGCTGTTCTCTATCTGGTGACTCAGGGATCCAAGCTCCCTTCAGCTTGTCTACAAGCATCTCCTCATATGGCTTAAGTGGTGGCAGAATAAGGACCCCAAAATATTCCCATACCCTAATTCTTAGGACCTGTGCATGTTACCTGATATTGCAAAATGGACTTCGCAGATGTGATCAAGGTTACGAGCGTTGAGATGGACATTATCCTGGATTATCTGAGTGGGCCCAATCTAATCACATGGCTTAAACATAGAGAACATTTCCAAACTGAGTCAGAGAAAGATGTGACTACAGAAGAAGGGCCAGAGAGATGTGTTGTGAGAAGCACTTGACCCCTATTACTGGCATAGAAGATGGAAACAGGGGTCACGAGCCAAGAAATGCAGGTGTCCTTTGGAAGTTAGAAAACTCAAGGAAACCGATTCTCCCCTAGGACCTCCAGAAGGAGCTCTGCCTTAACAACACCTTGATTTTAGCTTAGTTGAACCTGTGTTGAACTTCTGACCTTCAGAACTGTAACATAATACATTTGTATCATTTAGGGCACCAAGTTTGCAATGCTTTGTTTGAGCAGCAATAAGAAACACAGCTTCTGAGTCTCTCTGGTAGGTAACTTCGAGATGGAGGAGACACACAGAATTTTCAATGCCCAAGAACAAAAGGGTTCATTTCCTTTTTGCTAGACCTTGAAGAACTCAGCCAGTTCAAGTGAAAATGGGACTCTTGGGAAACATGGAGGAACCACAGACATCTGGTGAGCACCAGTGCTCTCTGCACACAACACCCTTTTGGGCACATGGTGGGCACATATTAATAATGAATAAAAGAATCAGAAACTATACAAATGGCCTGGATCTCAGTTGCCTAAATGTATGTGGAGGAAAAGTAGCTGGTAGAAGTAGCACATACAAAACAGGTGGATTGTTCCTCCTTCATTTTTCATTTCTTTCTTCTATCTCAGGTCTGGAGTAACTATGGGAGGAGTGTGTAATTAGGTTTACAGCCATGTGCATATTTTTCAAAAGTACTATTCTCTGTCCCCAAATATTTTCCACCAAAATAAAGCCAATTTAAACTATCCATTATTCAAACACTATAATTTAGGTAAATGGTGATTCCCAAATGTGATTATTTGAAGCATATGATGCTCGTTAGGCCTGGTATGAAGGAGCACTAATAATTGGTTATACAATTGAATTTCCTTGAAATTGACTTTGCATTAAGTAAAATGGGAAAGTGAAAATGTAATTACCTTAATGTATTGAAGTAAAGAAGTCCATTTGAAAGTTTTAGGGAAAGGTATAAGAATCCACTTTGGAAAACTGTCTTCCGGCATCTAGGAGGTGTTTGGTTAATGCTCACAAATAAGTCATCCACCCTTTGATCTGTTATAATTACAGATTCTAGATCCAGTCATGCAAACATTGACAAGTTGCTATATGCTGTTACTCATTTTTTAAAAATTGAGTTGCAAAAGAGCACTTTATATTAACATGTTAAAATTAGGTCTTTCTCTTATGTTTTAAACTGGTAAGCCTGAAAATGTTCAGCTTTATATTTCAAAAGCTTCATTACATCATTTAATTTTTCATTTCACTTAACTTTCTCAATACTTTGTGTCTCTGTTGGAAGTTGGCCAAGGCAATATCTGACTTGTGTTCATTTCAGAGGATCTGTTCCTGTTTTACTTTGAAATATTGATTTGCTCATCATTCCAAATTTAAATTCTGTAATGTACCAGTTTGTCTCTGATACTTAAACATGTCCCGGGATATTTGCTAAAGATAAAAATAAGATCCTGTGAAGTGAAATTTAGTAACGGATTCAGGTTTTTTGGAACCTAAAGCTTAAATTGCTAAAGGGCATCATTATTATTTCATAGTCTGGGCAGGAGAAGGGTCTTGCCAATATCAGAATGGGCCTGAAAATGGAGGAGTCCTTTCTTTGAGCCACATTTAAAATTTTGTGTTCAAGTTCATTTATTCTTGGCAAAAGTCAACTTCCTGTTTTTAACGAAAATGGAGTTGAGAGACTCAGAAGTCTTATGAATATCAAGTAACTGGCTACAAAACAGAATTTTGCTGAGTAAAGTGAAAATGAATCATAAATACATGGGTTTTTGTAAGGTTAGATTAAAATAGGAATCTAAGGGAAGAATTGTTTATACCATGAGGCCATCCTTTGGGGAGGAGGAGGGAGAAGAGGAGGAGAGAGAAAAAGGAGAAGAAAGAGGAAGAAGAGCAGGAGAAGGAGGAGGAGAAGGAGGAGGAGAAAAGGAGGAGGAGGAAGGAGGGGCACCAAGTAGCACCAAGGAGCCAGGTGTGTGAGTTAAGACAGTATTCTGGGAGTGGTTCCTCCAGCCCCAGTCACCCCACAGCTGAAGCCACATGGAGCAGATGGGTCATCCCTCAGACCTTCCCCAATCCCAAATTCTTGACTCTGACAAACTGGGTTGGTTTAAGCTACTAAGCTGTAGTGCGGCTTGTCACACAGCAATAGATAAATGCAGCAAGGCTATGATAAGATGACTAAAATAATGAGGACATTCCAGTAGAAAGGAAAATGTTTTCCTTGGGAGTCAACAAAAACCAAACCAAACCAAAACAAACAAAACAACAAAACAAAAACAGGAAGAGCTTTAGTATATTTATCTTTTGAGTGCAAACAGTTTTAAAGTTTATACCATGAGGCCATCCTTCAAAACCCCAGATCCTCTGTGAAATCGGTTTTTGACTATTGATAAATCTAGAATCACCCCTTGTTTCTTTTCTAAACACTTGGCCCACTCTTAGATTCCAGGTACTGTGTCAATGACTGGGGACTCAACAGTGAAAAAAAAAGTACAGTTCCTGCCTTCAAGGAATGAACAGCTGAGGGAGGAAGACAAATATTTTAGAAACGGGAGTTGTGTTTCATTGGGGTAAGAATGAACATAATGTATACAAAGGATACAGAGGGTGTTATGGGAGCCCAGAAGAGAGAACAACAGGAAGGTGTGGAGGGAAATGTAGATATAGATATATCCAGGACTCTTTCAATATAAAACCACTGTACACACATATATTGTATATTATTTACATTGTATACATTGTCATTCAAGTGTGTGAGTGTACATGCAGATGTTTTGGGACTTATTTCCCCCAAACCATCTTTTTGACATTATACGTTATTATTTAAATGTTGTAAATTAGTCAACCAATGTTTCATTTTAAGTTGTTATTTTTATTAAATTGTAATATAATATTTAATATTTGGTAATGAAATGCCAAATACATGCTTTGAAAATATTTCTTGACTCAACAACTACATTTTCTGATTAAACTCACACACGGAGATTATTTCTATAAGAAATTATACTATACACCTTATTCCCAACACAGCACATCCCTGATGTTCCGTTTCGATTTCGGAAAGAATGATGGATTTGTCAAGTAGGGAAGAGAAGTGATCACTGCAGAGACTTGAGAAACAACGCTGTGTTCTTTCTCCCCACCCCCACCTTCAGCTCCCTCCCAGAGAACCTGAGAAGCGTGACCCAGGAACACTGCATCTAGCGGCAGAATCTTAATAGAAACATAATAAATACTAAGTCCCCTGTCCTTCCCACCTCATCCTGAGTATTTCCACGTGCAATTGTTAAATGGGTTGACCTCACTTCAGACTTCATTGCATATTGATTTAAGAAATGTGTCTGGTGAAATTACCCTTGCTAATAATATGTAGAAAGATTTTTAAAAGACTTGAGTACTATACAAATTTCATTTATATATAGTGTGTGTTTTATTATCTCAAAGACTGGAAATATATTAAAACTACTCAATGCCTTTCTAGCTTGTGAAATTCAAAGTTTCCAGAATCTTCTTCTAGTGCCCTTGCCACAGCAGTGTTCCTGGGAATAGCCACACAGGCACGTAGACTCTTACACACACACACACATACACACACACACACAATAATTTGGTGGCTGTGCCCATATTTTATATGTGTAGGATAATTAAACAAAGTGTGGAAAAGGGATTTAGAGATATAAAAACAGGCAACCTAGAAAGAAATTGAATTTGGGGTGAGGAAAAAGATTGTGGAGGAGAAATAGCAAGACTTGTCCCATGTCACCTGACCAAGTGCCTGAGCTTATTCTGGGCATTGACTCACAAGGAGTCACATGGAGGGAAGAACAATTTAAAAGCTGGAGGAGACTATGTCCACCTTCCTGTAGAAATTTTATGCCTCATCAGTAGGAATCCTTCCCGCAGCTAGACTGACAAATCTGAACTCAACACTAAGTGATGACATGTACTCATTCACTCCACAAGCATTTATTGGGTACCTGCCTGCTCAATGGGCAAAGTGATGAGATACCTCTCTCTGATGAGATACCAGTTGTAGTATCAGTTAGCCATGGCCAAGTTCTCAAGATCAGGGTTCTGAAAGCAGATGGTCCATAGCCAAGTCAACTTGTCCCCAGTCCAGTTTTGGGAGCTGTTTCAACATCCTAAACGGTATCAGAAGACTGAAGGGAAAGGAGGCACACCTTAGCTGATGGGTTAATATTTGCAGGCAATTTGTTCCATTTGACACGTCCACAAGTCTGCTTTCTTGTCCTCTCTTTGACTACCCAGTTGTTGACACTTTTATGCTTTCTTTCGTTGGACTTGGACCCACTCTGTAGAAGAGAATCAACAGTTTCAGTCCAGTTCTGTTTTCCAAGGTCAGCCAGGAGATTGAGACACTATTTACTCCTTGTTTTTCTCTCTTTGGTGAAGGCTAAAAAGCAACTCTTATTTTCTGTTTGCTGGTCAATTAAATGTAATGACATTGTGGCAATCGTTATGGGAACTATTTTCCTACAGATTTTTTTTTCTTACATCCCAATTCTCTTCTGTGTTCAGACATGGAGGTTAAGAAAACAAACACCAGAAATTCTGAGAAAATTGGGGGAGGATTGCTTTCAGAACCTCCCTGGGGGGCTGTGAGCAAGGAGAGTATGACAAGAGGACACTCCGTCTGAGTCCAAAGTGACAGCAACAATCAAAGCAGCAAGATTTGGGGCTCGGTGTGTTGCTGTGTGGGTACTTTAAAGTAGTTCACTAAAAGACTAGAACTAAAAAGCTACTTTTCACTCACCTAGATTACCTGATGAATAAATGGTTGGCAGTTTTGCCTCAGGACAGCAGCAGCACATAGATATGGTTCCTGGTAAATGCGACGGCACGTGGAGCAAAATATGTGTTTTTATTTCAATAAAACCAAAAACACTCTTTGAAATTGGTTATAATTTGACCACGTTTCACAAAATTCTTTATCATCATTGCTCTTATTTGCATATGAATAAAATATTTGACAATTGGGACAGTAGCTCTTTCATGACCACATGGTTCTTTTTGTTTTTTCCAGTTGCAAACGTGGGGGAGCTTTGTGTTTAAGCATACCCCTGGGCTTTAGCATGCATGTCTTGGTAGAGAAAGCAATTGTGGCTTCTCCCACCCACCAGTTGCTCTCGTTGTGCGGGCATCTTTGGACTTTGGAGTTGAAGTTTTGGTCATTCAGCACCACAGCCCTTCTTACCTTACGTGCCATCTCCTAGCAGCCATCACTGTCTGAGGGGTGCCTAATACACCTGCAGCCTCCCCCTGATGGACAGGGACGTCCACAGGGACATGAGTTCTTTTGGGGGCTGAGGACCACTGTGGGGTACCTGTGAGGGAAAGACAGCATCGTCTCCCTGTCAGCATGTAGCACCCAGCTAGGCCTCCATAGCACACGGGGTGAAGGGGAAAGTCTGCAGACAATAGCTACCTGACTTGTATTTGGATATGTGCGTGTGTGTGTGTGTGTGTGTGTGTGTGTGTACACACATGTGTGTGTTCACCAAAAAGGAGTATAACTTTTGGTGATGGCCACCTGGAAGAGTTAATGTAAAAATTGTAGCGAATGGGTGCAGGAAAATGTATTGGTCTGCCTTTGTGAACTATTGCTGTTAAGATGGTGCAAAAATAATTGTGGTGTAGAAGGTTAAAAATAATTGCAAAAACTGCACTTACTTGTACACCAACCTAATACATAACAAATGACCAAAAGTGTGTGTCTTAGAATAACCATGTTAATTATCTCAGAGTATCTGTATGTCAGGCGTCTGGGAGTGGCTTAGGTGGGTGCCTCTGGCTTAGTGTCTCCCAGAAGGAGGCAATCAAGCTGTCCGCTCGGGGTTCAGACATCTGAAGGCCCAACTAGGGAAGAATCTACTTACACGCTGACTCATGTGGTTGGTGGTAGGAGAGCAGCTGATCTTCCAAGGCTCAAGGGACCAGACAGAGCTTACTGATCAAGGAAGATTCCATTTAACAAAGTTCTGGGTAGCACGGGGCAGTGGTACAGGTGAAGAGGATATCGAGGTGATGGCCAGTGATAAAAAGTTACTGGCTCATCTCCAATTCAGTTGTTTCTGTAACTATTTATGGAAAGTTTAGAGATTCGTGACACTCAACCAACAAGTACAAAATCAGTTGTATAGTTAGAAATCTGAAGGTGGACTTGTTGTAGAAATGACTGACAGACTTGGGTTGATGAATCAGACCTAAAATGATAGATACGTAGAGTACAGGGACCTGAGCTATATGTACGTCTGCTAACAGTTGACATTTGTTAATAAATGAGCACCTCATGTGTGCCAGATACTGTGCAAAGAACTTGACACACATCTGCTTATCAAATCCTCTTGACAAACTCAAGAGGAAAGTGCTGTTATCAGTATTATTATTTGAATTTCACACAGAAGGAGATTCGGAGGTTTAGAAACCTGTCCAAGGTCACTGTTTTATTTCCTGGGGCTGCTGTACCATGGCACAAACTGGGTGACTGAAAACTACAGAAATGTATTCTCTCTCAGTTCTGGAGCCTGTAAGTCTGAAATCAGAGTGTCGGCAGGACCAGGCTCCCTCTGAGACAACTCGTCGCCTCTTCCCTTGCCCATTCCTACCTTCTGGGAGCGACGGTCAGTCCCCACATTCCACGGTTTGTGGCTACACCATTCCAATTTCTGCCTGTGCGGTGACATGGCCTTTTCTCTGTGTTCACACAGCCGTCTCTGCTCTGTGTGTGTCTGTGTCCAAATGTTCTTCTTCTTATAATGACACCCAGTATATTGGATTAGGGCCCATCCTAGTGACCTCATCTCAACTTGATTACCTCTGCAAAAATCCCATCTCCAAATCAGGAGCCATCCTAATCCCCAGATGTTGGGGGTTAGGACTTCAGCTTATCTGTGATGGTTCATTTTATGGGTCAACCTGAGTGGGCCACAGGGTGCCTACCTGAAACACTGTTTCTGAGTGTGTCTGTGAGGGTGCTTCCAGATGAGGTTAACATTTGAGTCAGTTGAGTCAGGAAAGTAATCAGCCTCCCCAATGTGGGGGCGTCATCCAGTCCGTTGGGGGCCTGAATGGGTCAGAAGGTGGAGGAAGGAGGAATTTGCCCTTTCCCCCCCCCCCTCACTGCTTGAGCAGAGACATCTCACATATCTTCTTTTGTCCTTGGACTTGGATTTAAACCATCAGCTTCCCTAATTCTCAGGCCTTCAGATTCAAATTGAATTATACCACCAGCTTCCCTGGTCTCCGGCTTGCAGATGGCAGGCAGTGGGACTGCCTAGGCTCCATGTCATGTGAGCCAATTCCTCAGAATAAATCTCCTTGTACATATATCCTCTTGGTTCATTTCCCTGGAGAACTCTGGTTGATACAATATATTTCGGGGAACACAGTTCAACTCCACAATAGTAAATGACCACGTCCACTTACCTGGGCTTGACTTGACAGCCCAGCCAGTGTACTAACCAGCATCCTCCATTTTCTTAACGAGTCTTAGATAGCTCCTGCCCTGGTGAGACTTGCTATATTGACATCGTCTCTTCAATACCAATGGTCTCAGTTGAAACTGAGAGGAAAACCACTTGAATTAATTGCCAAGTGATGAATGTGCACTCCATTCTGAGGTTTCTGGGTTGCTGTTAGGGGCACTGGTTGTCCTTAAACAGCTCCGTGGAGGTGAGAGCTTCCCATTTTAGCAGAGTGATTGAGAAGTTGAGCTTAAAACTGCCATATCTGCTGCCACTTCTTAGCTTTGGACCATTGTGATGTTAATTACCCCCAGTTTCCAGATCTTCTATAAAATGGAATTCGCAGTATCACCTTGTTATGGTGGTCACAGGGAACTCATGAGGTTTTATAAAGAATGTGCTTAAGACAATACTGTCTGACACACAGTAGGTGTGGCAGACACACAGTAGGTATGTCTCAAATATTGGTTATTATTAGCATCAACTACAGAAAAAAAAACACATTGGGGAGGGTGGTATTGTCCTCTACATTTTAAAGCAGACAACTGTCCCCCAGGCAAGAAATACCTCTCTGTAGCCATGACTTAGTGTCATTCACTTGTGATTTGTTTGTTTGTTTGTTTTTCCTTGATAAATTGTGGTTGAGCTAATGGAGAGGGTCAGTGGGGAGACTGCAAATGTGTCACTTGAAAGTACACAACCCATTACCATCCTCACTTCCTTCTGGTTCTCACCCTCACCTGATCCAAGCCAATCAGGGATAAAACAACCATTTGGGTTTAGCTGGAGAAATGGAAACCGGGAGGTTACGACTCACTCGACTGCAGCCGATTTGCCCTTGCTTATTAGCACTGATGAGGAGATAGCAATATTATCAGACAGTCGGTTGGGAGAGAGTGAAAGACAGTGGAACCCAAGTTCGAAACAGAACTAGGTGCCCTGTGCTGACACTGGGGCTCAGGGCCAGGGTTGGCAGCATGACAGCAAAGGCTTTAAAAAAAGAAAAAAAGGAAAGAAAAGAAAAGCAGAGCCCGAGCCTTTAGCACACAGTAATTGGACACAAGGAAACTTACCACTGGCACCTGGCCTTCCAGGTAATTATGCTGCTACTCCCAGGAGCATAAGAGCCCCATTGTTTGAAGAGTGAGTAGAGCAGGAGTGCCATCAGAAAGGGAGAGAAGTCAGCAGGAGCAGGAAAGGAAGGTAAGGCGTGGCCTTTGATGTGCTTCCAGGCTGGGCTTGGGGACCGGGGTTGTGACAAATAAGCCTGTCAGCGATCTTTGTCTTCTCACCTGTGAAGACACCTCTAACATTGCACCTGCTCGTCTTTATCGGCTCAGAGCCCCTTAAATCAGCTCGACACAGCTGTCATCAGCTGGGGCTCTAAACCAAAGCACACACTTGGGTTTGACTTTATTGACACGCCTCACTAGCAAAAGCACGATCGGATAACTTGAGGCTGAGGTAATTGCGGTCAACGAGTGGCAGGGTGATGTTTCTTACCCTGGCTTATCAGGTGTTCCCCAGACATGTTCTGTTGGCGCAAGCAAACCAATCCTGAAGTTCAAGAACACTTTTTGAGAAGAGGGTGCCAAGGCCACTGGGCTCAAAGGCCTGAGTTGCAACAAGCAGTGGCATTCATTCACTCCTTCTTCCCACAAGCCTTAACGGGGAGCCTGCCATGAACAGGTGTTCTTGGGATGCCCTGAAAGTGAACTTGGACGTCAGGAAATGTCAAGTGCAGAATTGGAGCCATGTACAGACAACAGTATGACCATGGTCGAAACAGAGCATGCCATAAAATAAATAAAAGTTAAGTGTGAAGAAACTATCAAGGAGATTTGGTTTTCTCCTTGGATGGAGACAGGGAGAAAATAAGACATGATGAAGAAGGTACCATGAGAAAGAGACCTTGAAGAATGGGGCAGGGTTTGAAATTCTGATTGAGAGGTAAAAGATAAAGATGTACAATTTTTATTTGTTTTTCCTTACTTGCCTTACAATTCAAGTTCATTATTGGCATTGTAACGGTACATTCTAAATTTTGAGTGTAGAAGTCAGAAAGTTTTCATATTCAGAGGAAAAATTTCTTTTCATGTATCCATTTGTGCACTAGTGTTCGGAGATAACAAAAAATAATTCACATGTAATATTATTTTTAAATTTTGGAATTACTCATTAATTATGCTGTTAACCTTTGTACCAAGCACTGCATTAAGTATTGAGAGATAGAATAATATATGTAAATATGAAAGAAAGAATGAGGGGATTATTAGATTTTTAAAAAGTAGGTGTTAATGTGGATGCTTTTTGGAAATTATAATTTTCAAGTGAAATTTTCAAGGCTACAGGTTTTATTCACTTCCAACTTGCTTTTGAGTTCTTTGTTATACTCTCCATTCCCTGTTTTATACACTGTTGTAAATTAATTTTCTCATTGAATAGTGTCTACTTATCAGGCAGGTTTACGTGTACTCCAATTAAATAAAAAAAACAACAAAAAACTGTGCAGTATCCTGTCCAAACCACAGAATGCCATATTGCTTTTGTCTTAATTGTTTTGTATTCATATACAATTTAAGTCCAACAGACATCATTGCACTGATTAACGGTCTCTTTAAAGTCATTATAATATAGCTTTACAATTGATTCCATATTTTGAATGTGAGCTTTTATGCTGCATTAAATACAGCACTCTGCTTTCTTCACTGTCAACTACTTTCCTTGAACAGGTGGCAGGAAGCAAAGTGCGAATGCTGCCATTTGGGTGACTAACTGGTTGCACAAATAAACGAATAATACCTGGTGAATATAATGGTATACTACATATGGAAGTTCAATGAGTCCATTTAACAGAACTTTTCTTTTATATATATAAACTTTTAAATTCGGAATGTTTTTAGATTTTGCAAAAGTTTTAAAGACAGAGCAGAGAGTTCTTATGTATCCTTCACTTAGTTTCCTCAGTTTTTAACATTTTATATTACTATGGTATATTTTTTTTTTCATAAATTTATTTATTTATTAGTTTCAGGTGTACAAAACAAGGTAATACTTAGACGTTCATCATCCATATCCCTCACACTGTGAACCCCCCTCCCCCCATCCACCATCCCTCCGACCCCACACCGAACCATCACATTATATATATAAAATTATAGTTGACATTCATTAATGTCCAGCCTCTGGTGTCCAATGCCATGTATATTTGTCACAACAAAGAAACCAACATTGCTGTATCACTGTCAACTAAACTCCAGCTCTTACTTGGATCTCATCAGTATCTTCGTTAATGTCCTTTCTGTTCCAATATCCCATCCAGAGCATCACATTGCATGTTGTGTTATATCTTTTCTGGGGACAATTCCTCAATCTTTCCTTGTTTTTCATGATCTTGGGAGTCTTAAAAAGTATTATCCATGTATCCTGTAGAATTACCCCAAATCCGGGTTTGTCTGTTGTTTTCTTTATGGGGTTTTAGACTTTTGGAAAGAATAGGACAGAGGTTGAAGCGGCCTTCTCATCACATTCTATTAGGAGGTACTGATAGCCACATGACATCGTGGGTCGTTTTAACCTTCATCCCTAGGTGAAAGGAGTGTTCTGTTGGTTTATTGTAAAGTCAGTATTTCCATCTTCTGTTCTTTGGAAGTGAGTTGCTAAGTCTAACCAACCCTGAAAGTTGGAGGGAGGTGAGGGCAATTGAACCCAACTTCCTGGAAGGGGAAGTATTTACATATATTACTTGAAGTTCTCCTGTAAGGAAGATTTGTTCTTCCTCCTCCATTTACTTATTTATTAAATTATTTGTTTATATCAGTGCGGACTCATGCATAACTTTGGGCTGTAATCCAAAACATGTTATTTATTTTGTTGCTCAAACTATATCGGATGTTGCCTTTGGGAACTCTTCCTGGTTTGCTCCTTGTCTCGTAAACATGCCCCCATCCTTTATGTATGTATGTATGCACTTTCTTACCTTATGGTACCCCAAGATGCTCTAGGCACACCTTATAGATTTCCCTGCTTCAGCCCTAACTAACATCACTGATTTCTCTGAAGAGCTCTGACTGATATGTTTAACATATTAATAAAAATAAAAACAAATTCTCTTTTCAATAAATATACTCGTTTGATAGGCACATTATTTTAAAACTTCCTATTAGTTAACGGACTTTCAAAAAATTGTAAAAGTTAATATGCATTTTCTGAGATACTGTAAAATGTTATGAATACCCATATATATTAGGTTGCAATGATTCAAAATGGAAAAGGTTTCTTAGCTTCTAAAGGGATTTTTTTAATAGTAACATTTGCTGAAGTATTTCTAAAGGAGTGCATGTAAAATATTTGATTTATCACATGTCATTTTTCTATACAATTTCTCTTATCACATTTACCACAAAGGGTTAATCTGCAGTAACAGAAAATCCCAAATTTCAGCAGCTTTCAGCAATGATTGACTCCCCCTCAGTGTCCACATCCACCTTGGATGAGCAAGAGGCTCTGCTTCATGTTGTCCCCATTTAGACTCCAGGCTGACATCGCCTCTACTGTCTAGACTGAGACCTGTCTCTAGACAAGTAGAAAGAGACATGCCTGTGAGCAGATGTGAAACAAGTTAGTTCTCATACGTCATTAGCCAGAGGGAGTCACATGGCCATGCCGATTTCAAGGGTTGCAATCCTGCCATGTATACTGAGGGAGGAGAACGAGAGGTACAAATGGACAGCTCTAATGATTACCACACCTGGGCGTGTGTCTCCCGCTAGGTGACCCAACTCTCCCCAAGTTTTCCAACCCGCAGAGATAACTCTTTTCTTTAATACACAAACAAGATTTATTGGAACTTTCATACCATAAGATGGGAAGGAGTTTTGTATCTCTCCTCCAGTATTTCTAAAGACGCCCAAGGGGCCTATATTTTCTTGGTTTTTCACTTGTGACCTCTCATTATAAGCTGCTTCTTCAACTTCAAAACCACTGTCTGCTTTTGAAATTATTCTACCACCAATACAATGGTCTCTGAGAATAGTGTAGCTCAGAAAAGACTGCCTCCATTAATTTATCCCAGGTATAAACACTGGCTATACC
Organism: Rhinolophus hipposideros; assembly: GCF_964194185.1. Classification (NCBI taxonomy): domain Eukaryota; kingdom Metazoa; phylum Chordata; class Mammalia; order Chiroptera; family Rhinolophidae; genus Rhinolophus; species Rhinolophus hipposideros. The sequence goes on along the minus strand of NC_138048.1, from coordinate 102,519,374 downwards.
CTACTTCTTCACAAGTTTAAATTTAAGTTTAAATTTAAAACTGGGCTAAGGTGACTGTCAGGTTGACTGAAGAACTATGGCACAAACTTGATAGAAGTTAAAATTATGTGTCTATCTTTTTGAATTGACACATAATTGACGCTTAACACTATGTTACTGTAGGTGATTTGGTATATGTATATATTATGAAATGATCTCCACAATAATTCTAGTTAATGTCTATTACCGCACAGTTACATTTTTCTCTTGTGTTGAGAACTTTAAGATCTACCATCTTCGCAGCTTTCAAATATACAACATAGTATGTTTAACTAACATAGTCACTATGCCGTACATTACATCATCGGGGCTTATTTATTTTATAACTGGAAGTTTGTACCTTTTGACCACCTTCAGCCATTTTGCCCACGCCCAACCTCTGACAACCACCAGTTTCTGCTCTCTACATATGAGCTCAGTGTTTAATTTTTTTGTGTGTTTTTTTCTAGATTCCACCTATAAGTAAGATCATACAGTATTTGTCTTTCTCTGTCTGATTTATTTCACTTAGCATAATGTCTTCCAGGTCCATTTGTGTTGTAGGCCATGGCAGGATTTCTTTTTTTTTGTTTTTTAATGGCTGAGGAATATTTCATTATTTATATACACCACATTTTCTTTGTCCACTCATCCATCAATGGACACTTAGGTGCTTCTAGGTCTTGGCTATTGCAAATAATGCAATAATGAACATGGTGGTGAAGGTATCTTTTTGAGTTAGTGTTTTTGTTTTCTTTGGATAAATATCCGGAAGTAGAATTGCTGGGTCATAAGGTAGTTCTAGTTTTAATTTTTTGAAGAACCTCCATACTGTTTTCCATAGCGACTCTACCAACAGTGCATAAGGGCTCCCTTTTCTGCACAACTTGGCAACACTTGTCTATTATGTCTTGTCTATTTGGTAATAGCCATTCTAACAGGTGAGAAGTCGTATCTCATCATGGTTTTGATTTGCATCTCCCTGATAATTAGGGATGTTGGGGCACTTCTAGTGTACCTGTTGGCCATCTGTATGTCTTCTTTAGGAAAAAGTCTATTCAGATCCTTAGCCCATTTTTAATTGATTTTTTTTTTTTTGCTATTGAGTTGTATGACTTCTTTACATATTTTGGTATCATATCAGATATACGATTAGTAAATATTGGCTCCCAAGAGACAAACATGATTAACATGCTACTGTAGTTCCTTTCCATATTTTTCATAGATATCTATTTTAATAATATAGTTTAGATTCTGCTTTCTTAACATTAAAATGTTTTGTCATTACATAATTTTTAAAAATCTTGCTTCACTAATATTCTATAATATAGAATATTATATAATATATAATAGAATATTATATAATATATAATATTTAGAATAATATTTAAGTACTTTCTATAATATTTATAGAATATTTAAGTACTTTCTATAATAGACATATAGAATATTTAAGTACTTTCTATAATAGACATAATTTCTATGCTGTCAATTTCTACTTTTATAACTATAAGGGAGTACTCTGTGATGGACAATTTTGTACACATATCTTTATGAATCTCTGATTAATCCCATATCACACATTCCTGGATGAGGAACTACCGAGTCAAAGAGGATCAACTGTTTTATGTTCTTAATATTTATTGTTAAATTGTTTACGAAAGAGATTGATTCTAGTTTATGCTCTCACTAGCAGAGTATGTGACTGATTCCTCGTCAGTATTAAATAATCTTGGGAAAGTAATTTTTAATTATCTTTGAACAACAAACTGATAAGCTATCAGGAGAAATAAAAATATAGAAATGGACATGGATAGGTTTTGAACATGATGTCATCTTATACTTTAATTGGAGAACAGTCGAGAATCTATTTGCCTGACAAATAGCTATGATTAAAGATTAAACAGTACTTTGATTATGATAGACCCAACGTCAGAATCACAACCTTTGGTTATAAAGGCCTTGTGATCTCATTATTCGTCCACTGGCTTCCTAGTCTTGGTGACCTGCTTTCTTACACACAAAAATGTCTTATTTGTGTGGTTTGTATTTGTTTTTAGGGGAAACTTCACTTTTATGAAATTAAAAACAGAAACATAACAAAAGACCATAAAAACAACATAAATAAGTAATTTAAAATCTGATTAAAAAGTTTGGATCTGGAAAAATAACAAAGTTCAAGAAAATGAAACTGTACTTGTTAGTTTCCTAGAAACATTTTTCTTATGAATGAACTAAAAACATCAGAATTAATGTAGAAGAGTTAAATTTTACACTTTCTGTAAAGAGGGGGTTCTGCATTCTATAACTGTGTCATGGAAATCATCTCTAAAAATTAATAATAAGGGATTACTTTCTGTGTAGAAGACTTGGAAACAATTTCAAGTTCCCACTAATGGTTATGATTCATGCAACAAGATTTAAACCAGAAGTGGGAGTAACTTGTGAGGGATTCCCACGTACAGGCTAGTTTCATAGATTTCTGCGGCTTAGTTACAATGACCTGTAACTTGTGTGAAAATCACCTACAAATATACACAACGTATAAACATACACTCATAGCTGTTAAAACAAAACTAGACAGTATAACTTAACCACAAAATCCACAGTTGCTAAAAACCAAGACAGCTCCAATTATTTAACCACAGAAATACAGAATAATTTAACCACAGTATACAAGGCATATAGCTAGAAATATTAATTTAATATTCATAACCAGAATAGTTATACTGTAAAAAGATGATACTATTTCTTAATTCCCAACCCAGCTATATGGAAGATCGCCTACTACTGTGCCCTAAGACTTGATGGACAATGTCAGGCTCGTGTGTTTAGCCAGCGCCTTTTGTTTCTGTGGCTGTCCTGTGATGTGACATTTTTCAGATTTCTTTCAGAAACTTGGAGACATCAATAATTTTATTAAAATATGATAATTTAGTTAAGTGCAATAATGATACGAAATAAGTTTGTTTTGCCACGAACATTTAATCTTGTTCGGGAAGGGAAATAGTTTATGGGGAAAACATTAAATAAATCAACAGTCCCAGTGCTGTGCTACCTCAGATTGTCTTTGAGTCATTGTTTTGGGGTCTCTAAAAGAACTGAATGTAGAATGGAGGATGGCTTTCTAGCTGGTCATATTTGGTTTGAATGATAACTAATGTCCTGTGTCCAGTGCCTAGTATCACGTTTGGCAGTATGCTCTTAATAGATGCTAGTTACATGGATAATAAAATGGATGATGTATTAACAATCTATTGCTGTACAACAATATTATCACAAATGTAATGTTTAAAACAACACACCTTTATCATCACAGTTTCTGTGGGGCAGGAGCCTGGGCAAAATTTTGCTGGGTCCTCAGCTTCAGGGTCTCATTAGGCTGCCATGAAGGTGTTGGCCGGGGCTGTGATCTCATCTGAGGCTCCACTGGGAAAGGACCCACTTCCAAGCTCACACAGTTGTTGGCAGAATTTCGTTCCTTGTGTTTGGAGGACTCAGTCCTCACAGGCTGGAGATTTCCCTCGGCTCCTAGATTTCCCTGCTGTGTGGGATTCCCCAACATGGTTATTTGCTTCTTTAAAGCCAGCAAGGGAGAGAGAGACCCCAGCCAGACAAATGATACAGTCTTATGTAATATAATCACACAATCACATGGAAGTAATCCCAGCCCCATACATCCTGTCATCTTTAACATATTCTGTTGGCTGGCAGCAAGTCACAGGACCTGCTCACCCTCAGATGGAGGGGATCTAATCGGCATGTGACCAGGGGCAGGAAGCACGGGGGCCACCCTGAGTCTGTCATTTGCAGATGGATATTCAGGTATAACACGATGACTTTTAACATGGATGATTTGCCCCCTTTCCTAAAGGAAATTAAAATGCATGGACCTTTTAAATGATGCATTCTTGTTTACTGCCTACGGTGGTTAACAGTGTCTTTTTATTAAGAATTCTGTATTTTAAAATCCACGTGGTCCACACAATGTTGGGCATGCAGGGATTAGGAAGTGATGTTCCCAAACCATGGGTGCCTCTTTAATGGCTATTTGATGGTCTAACACGGTGAATATCAATTACGAGCTATAATAGCAATAGTAGGATTAGCAGTAATGACAGTGACACAAAGGAGTTGTTTTGCTGACGTCAGCTTTATGTCAGGCACTGGGCCTAGTATATCAATGTGCTAGTTGGGAAACATGGTAAAATTACCACTACAGGCTCAATCCAACATGGTCCCACACAGATTGACCAGCCACACTTGATTGGACCAGGGTGGTCACAAACACAGGGGGCCAGTGTGTGTCTTCTCACAACACTCTGGGGCAGACTAGAAAACATGGGCAATTCCTCAGATCCTCTCTGGACTTCTCCGTACCACAGAGAAAATAGGGCAGGTAGTGAGAGCTGATGCCAAATACTGTGAAGAGACATGACACAAGCTGGGGGTGCAAGGAAGCAAAACGTAGAAGCAAAATGAGGAAACAGAAACTGAAGAACAGAACCTAAAACTTGTTAGTTCAACAAGTATTAACTGAGTGCTTAAAAATGTGCTAGGTTTATGTGCCAGATGTCAGGAGTTTAAAAGTAGGTAAAATAGATAGGTTCTGGTCCTCACAGGGCTTAATTCTACCAGGGAAGACAAAAATCAAAGTCAACACCAAAAATAAAACTATTGCTATAATCTGGGAAAGTGAAGCATATGCCCACCATGTGACTCGGCAATTCCACATCTAGGTCTCTACCCAACAATGGAGGTGAGCTCTTATGGCCACCAAAAGGCATGTATAGGTTTATTCATACTAGTCACAGATTGGAAATAGCCCAAATGTCCACCAAAAATAAAATGAATAAATAAGCTGTGTTATTACCACACAGTGGGATATTCCACAGTCGTAAGAAAACAGAACAAATTATTCTGCACAATTACATGGCAGATCTTAAAAAGTTCTGCTGAGTGAAAGAAGCCATGCGCAATAGAGTACATGCCACGTGATTATATTTTTCAGACGTCCAAGAACAGACAAAACCAATCAATGGTTGAGAGAAGTCAGAATGGTGGTTACCTTTGGAAACGGGAGGAAGGCACTGGGGGATTGATTTGGTAAGGAAATGTGGGATTGTAGCAATATTTTAATTCTCGATCTGGGTAGAAGTGACACAGGTATAGATAATAAAAATTCATCCAGTTAGACACTTCAATTAGCGGACTTTATGTTACACAGCAATAAAAAATGAAACAAAAATAACCACAAACTGTGATTTCCAAAGGAAACAATAGCGGGGCAGAAATGGAGGAATGCTGTAGAACAATGAGCTATGTTTCAGTAGGGTGGTCTGCACGGGTCTCTGTGGAGGTGCCGTTTGTGCTGAGACCTATGGGATATAACAGAGCTCTCCATGGGAAGATCAGATGGGAGAGCAGTCCAGGCAGAGGGCAGTGTATGTGCAAAGGCCCTGAGGTGGGAATGAGCTAAGCATGATGTGTAGTTCCAAGTTAATGCAGAAGAAATGGCCTGAGATGAGGTGAAGGAGTCAGCAGGGACAGGTCATTCAGGGCCTTGGCAGCTGCTGTAAGGAGTTTAGGTTTTACCCTCAGTGCGCTGGGAAACCACGAGAGGGTTTTAAGCAGACAATGGAACTGAGCTCATTTACAGTTTGAGCAGCACTCTGGCTGCAGGATGCAGCACGGATGGGAGGGCAAGGAGGAAAAACAAAGCGACTAGAGGTGGGAGACAAGCGTCTTGGGTACGGAGAGGGGAAATGACTGGGGATGGAGTCTTGACATGGCACAAACAGAACTTGCTGGCAAACTGAGTGTGGGGTGATGGTTCTGGCTAGATTGGCTGGGTGGCCCGTGGCGCCATTTTCTGAGCTGTGGAAGACCAAGGAGGGGTGGTGGTGGCAGGGAGGGAAGCAGGACACAGTAAAGCCACTTTGGACATTTTAGTTTTGAGACATCCGTCCTTCAAGTGGAGGAGGAGTTAGATGCATTAGCTTGGCGTGCAGCAGAGAGCCAAGTGGTAGGTTAAGGTGGTAGGTCCATCCTTGGCGATGGCTGCTCTTACCCAGGGGTGTGTGTGTGGAGACGGAGTGAGGACAGGAGGACCACAAGCAAAGGCAGGATGAGCGTGATCCTTCCATTGTGACAGTGTGAACCTGCGTCATGTAAAAGGGGACCAGGGCAAACCTTGCTGTGCTCACTCTGGGAAGGTCCTGGGATCTGACTCCCAACCTGAGAGTCCCCTGATCGCTCTGGGTGTAGCCCCACCAGTCCCATCCCTCTACACATGCTAGTGTGATTAAGTCTCTCATCTTATAATAAAAGAGACCAAGGCAAAACAATTGCCTTATTTCATGCTTAGTAAAGCTCTGAGGTAGTAACATGCCCATTTGACAGGTGAGGGGACGCAGTTTAGAGGTTAAGAAATGCATCTTATGTCAAAAAGCTATGAAGTGTCATGGCTGGAACGTGACATCAGATTACTTCCAAAGGATTTGCAATGAACCGTAGAAGGAAGGCAGCCTCTGGTTACACCTTATATGCTAAGTAAAAGAAGACTATCTCCCCCAAATGGGAATAAAATGGCCCTTGCATAGGCACGGTCCGCAAAGCAGAGCCCCAGCCTCTCAGGTTGTGCAGGCTCAGTTTGCTCCAGTTAGAGGCATCGGTCATTCCTGGGGACAAAAGGACAGGAGAGCCTTTGAGCCTGGGTGGAAGCAAAGGCAAGGCCTGGTACAAGCTTCCTGAGAGGAACGCAGACCTATTGTCCGGCCTGAGGACAAATGGAATGGGCAGCAGAGCCCCAGACCAACTGTCCACCAAGGTAGTTCTGTGGGTGACCCTGGAAAGGCGTCTCTCCCATTCCTTCATGGAGACAAAATGGTGACCCATCTCAGAACCTGTCCCGTGTTATGTAAACCTATATGGTGGATAATACATACTTCCTCTGGTTGTGTTTCCAGTAATCACCCAATGTTTCTGTCGTCATCTTAAATTCCTGACTAAAAGAACTCTGAGAGTGGTTTATTGACTCCTGAATTGAGGAGGGTGTTATCAATGTGTGAGACCCAGATTGGGAAGAAAAATCCAATAAATTCCCCCAAACATGTTCACATGTTCTTTCTTCCTGAGGCTCAATCTGTTGATTGTACTATATTATACACACATAAACACACACACACACACACACACACACACAGATGCGTGCACACACAAACGCACATGCATTATGTGATACTCCTTTTTAGTAATTATGATAAATGGTTGGTTCCCTTTTGTAAATTATACCATCCATTTTGATTAAATCTTATGCATCTGTACAGCGAAATTTATGGGTGGTTTTCTTTGATGATGTCTGTGATACCCCCATTCACACAAATTTTTTTCTGAGTATTCTGAATTCTAAGAAAATCAAAACAAGAAAGGAGGCGCACCAGAACTTCCTCTTTTCCCAGAACGCGTCACCTCTTTCCCATGGCACTGTTATTTCTCTTCCCCTTTTCTCCAGCACACAGTCATCCTTCTCTTGCCACGGCACCTTCCCTTTCCTGCCTGGATCCCTTGGGCCTATTAGTTTCCTGAGGCCTCCATAACAAAATCCCACAAACTGGGAGGCTCGAAACAACAGAAATGTGTTCTTTCACGGTTCTAGAGACTAGAAGTTCCAAAGCAAGGTGTCAGCAGGGTCTCGCTCTGTCTGAGCCTCCGGGTAGAATCTACCCTTGCCTCTTCCATCTTCTGCTTGGTTGATGGCAGTCCTTGGTGTTCCTTGGCTGGCAGCTGCGTCACTGGCTCATGGAGTCCTCCCTGTGGGTCTGTGTCCAAATCTTCCTCTTCTAAGGACACCAGTCCTGTTGGGGTAGGGCCCACCTTAGTGACCTCATCTTAATTTGATTGCATCTGTGAAGACCCTGTTTCTAACTACGGTCACCTTCACAGACGCCAGGGTTAGGACTTCAACATGTCTTTTGGGGAGAAACAATTCAACCCGTGACAGCTTGTGTCACTTTTGGTTGGTGAGTATAAGTTTAAATCCCAAAAGAAATATGGCTTAAATTTTCTTTAATGATCCACATATTGAAAGTTTTATAACTAAAATTTCCCCCGAGGACAATTAATCACAAAAATTATCTTTTCAAAATAAAATGTCAGGAAACTTCAGCATTAACACGCATGCTTCTATGAGTACACACACATGGGGCTCTCTCTCTCTCTCTCTCTCTCTCTCTCTCTCTCTCTCTCTCTCTCTCTCTCATTTACTTGTTTTTTAGGGATTTAGTAATAGATTATAGTATGCTTCTTGAATTATCATGCATATGCATTCAAGATTAAAATTTATTCTAGTTTTGCTCTTTTCCATTTACAATAAAACAAAGGAAGAAACCCAAATGCGTAACCAATTAAATCAGCCACCAGAGGTGACCCCTCCTTATTTTCCATGCTGGACTTTTCATTTCTAACATTCTGAAGACCAGAACTATGTAGGATTCAATATTTCGTTGGCAGAACAGTTAAGAGCGTAGGCTTTGTAGGTCAGAAGGGATTCCAGTTGGGCTTTTGCTGACTCATGGTGTGTTTTGGGATCCATTGCTCAGCCCCCATCAAGGGGTCGTTGGGAAGGGGAAATGAGATGATACAGGGAAAGGGTTGACTTAGCACCAGGCCTGGCACCTAATAGATGCTCAATTAATGATAACTGGCTATTAAGCAACATATATATAATGTCTTAATTGACTACTGGTGGTAACTTTTAAAATATTATCTATATGTGCTATAGACGGAATTCTGCAGTTATCTTTAAGAACTTTTTAAAAAAACCACGTTTTAAATTTTGAGTAGAAAAAATGTTTGGGAACTTATATTTAAAGAGTTTCTGAAAATTAGAAAGTTTTATTTTATTTTGTCTTGTTTTATAAATCCTCAAAAATTGTACACATGGATTTGGGTCAGATGGTACAGTATATAAACCTTTCTAGTTAGAGTTTGTGAAAAGCATCTCATTTTGACATTAATCTTGTAGCAAGAGACTGTCTTTTGTTCAGAAAGAGTACAGGATTTGGAGGGAAACAGACTTGAATCTGCACGTGACATTGGGCAGTCATTGAATATTTCTGAGCCTCAGTTTCTTCATCTTGAAACTGGGATTGTTAAGAGCTGAGAAATTGGAGCTTAAATGCTATGAGTCAGATTTTTCAGAAAAATAGACTTCCTTATTTCTCATAAGTGATCTCATTCTGTTTTGGAGCTTCCCTATTCCCCCATGAAAAGGGAAGAAGAAAACTCAAACTGGCCAATATGAGTATCTGAGTCCCTTCCATTTTAAAACATTTTGTTTCAGATTAACTCAGTCACTTCTGAATAAATGGAGAGTCTTTTGAAGATTTGAGTTTGGTCAGTTTGGGATTTCTCCCCAAACCCATCGTAATCCTTGATGGATTTATACACAATCCAGGTATCCAGGTGTAAAAAAAAAGTAGGTGCTGGAACCACTTTGGGTCCTTGAGCTGCCTCCTGGGTTATTTCTGGTTTTTGAAAGAAACCTGACACAAAAAGCTCTGTATTGTATGATTCCATTTATGACCAGAATAGGTAAATCAATACAGAGAAAGCAAGTTAGTGGTAAACAGGGTTTAGGAGAAAGGAAATGAAGAGTGACTCCTAAAGACTCCTAAAGGATACGGGACTTCTTTGGGGGCGGGGGGGTGGACATATTTTGAAATTAGGTAGCGGTGACAATTCACAACTTTGTGAATATACCAAACACCACTGAATTATATACTTTCAAAAGGTGATTGTTTTAGTATGTGAATTATATTCCACATCTTAAGAATCAGTCATGGTCGGAATTACCAGTGTTGTATTTTACTCTATTATTATTAATAGTTCTTGTGTGCATATTTTATTACCATTGGAATTCATTTTCTATGGAAAAAAAATCAATTGTGCATATTTGTGTGGCTTTATTTCTGGGTTTTCTATTCTGTTCCATTGATCTGTATGCCTGTCCCTCACTGTGTGGATCCCACAGTGTCTTCATAACTGTAGCTACAAAGTATGCCCAAGTAAATCAGGCTGATTCCTCCCACTTTGTTTTTCTCTGTCAAGATTATTTTAGTTATTGTAGGTCTTGTGTCTTTCCATATAAAATTTTAGAATAAGCTTATCTATCTCTCCAAAAAGCTTGCTGGATTTTGACTGAAATTGCATAAAATCTATAGATCAATTTGAGAAGAATTGACATCTTTACTATATTTCATCTTCCAATCCTTCACCCCAGTATTTCTTCCTATTAATTTTGGCATTTGATTTCTTTTATTAGCATTTTGTAATTTTCAGCATGCAGATTCCATGATGAATATTTTGTTAAGTTTATACCTAAGTATTTAATTTTCTTTCATACAGTTGTGAACAGCACTGTGTTTTTAATTTCAGTTTCTACATGTCCATTTTTAGTATATAGAATATGTAGTTAATTTTGATGTTGATTATGATGCAGCAACTTTGCTTAATTCATTTCTTCATTCTGGGAGGTTTTCTTTGTTTTTCCTTTTTTATAGCTTCCTTGAACTTTTCTATGTATACATATATGTCATTTGCAGATAGGGACAGTTTTATGTCTTCCTTTCCAATCTATATGCCTTTTTTTTTCTTGCCTTATTACAGTGGCTAGAACTTCCAGTACTATGTTGACTAAGAGTTGTGAGAGCAGACATTCTTTCCTTATTCTCAGTCTTAGAGAAAAAGCATTCAGTCTTGGTGCTGCCTAAGATGTGATTAAAAATGGCTCATGCATAACATGATACCATTAAGTATCATGTTATGCATGAGCCATTTTTAATCACATCTTAGGCAGCACCATGTTGGTCCCATGCCATGCTGAGTATCAGGCTTTTCTCAGAAGGTTGATGTTTTTCTGGGATATGCCCTGGGAAGTAAAACCAAGTCTTCTTCCTTGGATAAATTCTCTCACATCTTTCTGGTTGTTTCAAACCATGATTCTGCCCTAAATCCTCATCCTGGGAAGTAGGAGGAGATGGATCCATCTGTTAGTTATTTTCTCTTCCCTCTTTGTTCCACACAGAGGGACCAGAAGGCCTGCCTTCTTTCCTTCCTGAAAGCCATAAGGAATGGGGCTTCTTTTACATCACCCCTCTCTGATTACTCTAGGGCAGCAGTCAACAAAATGTGGTATGTAGACCACTGAAGCCTCTGAGACCCTTTCAGGGAGTCCATGAAGCATAAAACCATTTTAGTAAATACTAAAACATTATCTGCCTTTAAAAATAATGTAGTGACATTTTCATGAATGTTACAAAAATAGTTGTGGGTAAAATTGCTAGTCCTTTAGCAACAGTTAGCCATTGGCACTACATATTACTAGTCTTCATTGTGTTCTTCACAGAAAAAAAAAAGTCAATTTAATAAAAGACTCTCCTTGATGAGGCAATAAAAAGTACTAATGCTATTAAATCTCAATTCTTGAGTACACATGTTTTTAATATTTTATATAACAAGACAGAAAGTATGTATAAAGCGCTTCTGCTACTTACTGGACCATAGTGGTTTTCTCAAAGAACATTCTGAACTTGTCTCTTTTTTTCATGGAACACAACTTTTACTTGAAAAGAATGATTGACAGATTAAGTATGGCTACTCGGACTGGGGGTATTTGGAAGACATTTTCTCAAAAATGAACAAAGTAATCCTGTCGTTTCAAGAAAAACTACCAAGAGCAGGTAAAATTTGAGTTTTCAAGTGAAAACTGGAATTTCAGAAATCTTATATCCACCACTGTGAACTTACTTCCCAATAATTAAAGACATTTCTGATAAGAGGGTTGGTGATATTAACTCATTTTTTTTAAATGTTGAGTAATGAAATGTGTCAACATTTGGAAGATCTGAATAACTTAGTGAACTAATATTTTCCAAATGCCCAATGCATAATTGTACAAATGGATACATGAGAAAAACATCTATTCAAAGTACAAGATGAATTAATTAATTTTAATATATCAGAGAATGAAAATTCATTGATACAATTTCAGATTCCATAATGCAATAAAGTTTAAGAAACAGTTAATTATTAATATACTTTTGCCTTCTGAAATTACATATGTGTGTAAAGCTAGATTTTCTTTATATACTTCAACCAAAACATTGGATTGGAGAAGACTGAATGCAGAAGCAGATATGAAATATCCAACTGTCTTTTATTAAACCAGACATTGAAGAGATTTGCAGAAATGTGAAAGAAAAAGAGTCATTTTTTTGTTTTGGACAATATAATTATTTTCACAAAAATATGTTATTTATATTAACATGTCGTGGGTTTAACGTTGTTATTTTTTAAATGAATTAATAATCATTTTTAATAATTCTCAATTTTAATTTATACAATTGATAGCTATGGATAGATAGAGCCGACATAAACAAACGAAAACTCTTCAGGGTTTGCACTAATTTCTAATAGTGCGAAGGGGTCCCGAGACCAAAAAGTTTGAGAACCCACTGGTCATTCCGGTAAGCTTTCTCAGTTCTGTTAAAGGGAAGCTTTAGGTATTTGTCACATTCTTTTCTCTCTCCACAAGCCTAACTTTCAAGACTGTTGTCTCAGCTTAACAAATCTCGTTTGTCCCACAAAGCTGGACAACATTGTCTTTGTTGTAGGCAGGATCTGCCTTTGCTGAAAGCAATAAATGCCTCTGCTTCAATCGGTGGGGAGCCACAAGGTAAAATGATTTGCAAGGAATAGAAAAAAAAAATTGCACGGGTTTACCATATTAAAAATATTACTCTCGTTATGTGGGTGTTAAATGGAATTTGTATCTTCAGTAACCAGCACAGTACCTTGTAGAGGGTAGCTACTCAATTCTTGTGGTTCCATTCTTCAGCCATCTTTCCCCAAACAAGATACAGATCTAAATTCAACATAGTGTTGAGGTTTTCCCAGTGCACACACTATTCTATGCACTAAAAGTGGCATTTCCTAAATCACTACTCAAGAAGGATTTATTAAGTAATTGAAATGTATGAGGTACTTAGCGCTCAAGGTGCTAGCTAGGACCATAAACACCATTAGAACACAAACACTACTTTATGTGCCCCAGAACAATGATTCTCAACCTTGGTTATACATTGGAAACATCTAGGGAGCTTTTAAAAAGTACCAATACCTGGGCTCCACTCCAAGAGATTTTGATGTAAATGGTCTAGGGTGTGGTCAGAACATCAGTTCTTTAAAATTCCTCAAAAGATTTTAATGGGCAGCCAAAGTGGAGATCCAGAGACTCAAACATGAGAGTTCAAAATAGATTCCCCTACCTTTATTCAGTGAATATTTATTTATTGAGCAGCTACTATGTTCCCGGTGCTCGTCAAGGTGCTGGGGATACAGCAGTGAAGAAAACAAGGCATGTGCTCCTATGAGGCTAGTATTCTGGCAGAGGACAGACAGCATCTACATACTTAAGCACATAGATACATATTATATCATTGTCAATGAGAGCGTCAATGAGAGCGGCGAGGAGAAATAAAGCTGGCGAGCAGATAAAGAAAGAGTGTGTGGATAAGGGTGCTTTTTAAGATAGGGCCATTCAGAGGCCTCTGTGACAAAGTGGCCTGAAGACACAGAGGGAACTGAAGGAAGTGAGGAAGGGATCATGCAGTGACCTGAGGAGGGCCATACTAGTTAGAGGTAGAGTAAGCTGTGAGCTCTGAGGTGGGAATATGCTTGGAATGTTCCAGGAGCGAGAAGGAAGCAATGGCTGAAGTGGTGGTTGAGAACAAAACAGGAGATGGGCTTGAGAGAGGCATTGGTAAGGACTTTGCATTTTATTCCCAGTGAGACCCTGGGGCAGTGGGAGTTCTGAGCAGAGCAGTGACCCTCTCTGACACATGCTTGAAAAGATCACTTAAAAAGAGATTGTAGGAAGCATTAGATGCCGGGGGAAGCAGGGAGATGAGTGGCAAGGCTATTGCAGGAATACAGCTGAGATAGGATGGGGGCCGCGGTCAGGTGGGAGTCTTGGAGGTGGTAGGAAGTGGTCTCACTCAAGACGTATTGCAGAGGGGGGCCAGCAGAATTCCTTGATGATGTGAATTTGGGCGTGAAAGACAGTGGAGACTCAAGGATGGCTCTGGGACTTTCTGCTGGAGCAACACAACTATTCCTTATAACAATTCTGTAAGGTAGTTGGAAAAACATTTTCTCCAATTTATGAAAGAGAAACTAAGGTCAAAAGGAGGGTAAATGAACAATGTAAGACCACAGAGCTGCTAAAGCATAGCTACTACTGCTTACCACCTACCGGGTCGTTAGACTCTGGGTCCAGTACTCTTATCAAATTGTGAGGCCACAGTGGAGTATAAGAGCAAATCCCGCTTTCCCAAAGTTTATAATCTAGTGCTGGAGTCAAGACCTAGAGATACTTTAGTGCCAGCCGCCCTGTGCTAAGTGCTACATAAGTGGGAGAGGACAAAAGCGCTTTTGGGGATCTGAGGACAGGATGAAGGCGGTGAGCTGGAGTAGAAAGAGTATAGTGAAGGGAAGACGTCCATGAAAATTGCCATTGTTTGCATAGTAAAGGCAAGTACATGTCACGTGCAGACATCAAAGTATAAAGCTGTTTGGTTGAATCAGAAGTTTCAACTGTATGTGGTGGAGGGAAATCAGGGGTTGAATGTGAGGCTGAAAAGATAATTGAAGTCCAGATTGGGGAGAAATTAAATGCCCATCTAATAATGAGTGAGCCCATAGCCTCTTAACAGAGATGATAAACATTAGAAAAATATTAATGTGATTTCAAGGTGATAATTAAGCTTATTAAGAAAACAATAATAAAATCTTCATTAAAACAGGTTAAGAATATAGTTCTAATTTAATAACAACCTGGATTATCGGCTAGTCCTTAGAAGAAGTTTCATAATCGAGAGAGCCTTTGAACTTGATGGGTAATTATTGTCAATAAGAACCGAGATCCCTTTGAAATAATAAGACATTAAAATAAGGTGTAAAAGCAGTTGAGTGGCTTCCATTCGTACAAAACAGCAAAACAGCTTCAGGCCAAGTGTGTGTCTGACTTGGGTGAGGCTAGAAGCAAAGCTGTATTTGCCCACCCGGCTGGTTCTAGAACATTTTCATTTGTTTTTTGGGTGTGGCCAAGACAGAACAACTGGGAAAATATTTGAATGGCAGAACTCTCTCAATAATGCTTAACTGGTTTGGGGAGTTTGGAGGGTGTGTACTCAGTATAAGTGGGGGGTATTTAGTTTTCAGTGTGGTTTTTGTCCCAAAAGGAAACATGTTTTGACATCAAAATTGTGGACTTCTTGAGAAAACCATGGCTATCCTGAGTATGTTTAAAAGAGAAAAAACATTAAACCAATCCTCTTTGGCCTTTTAAGATACGCAAATTTACTTGTACCTTTTCTGCTGCTTTAGTGGAACAGTTAATGTGAGTAACAGGGTTTAGAACTGAAAGTACATTGAGCAGTTGAGAGGCCCTTAGAAACAAAGAAGATGAAGTTCAATGAGGTGAAGAGTCGGTGTAGAGTCAAAAAGCACTGGTTCAACAACGCGACACCTGCTTTTGTGCAATACCTTTGGGTAATATCATTGCAGGTTAAGCGTGAGTAAATCGTCAGTTATCAAAGCAGGGTCTAGGAATTTTGAAAAACAACCTAAATCATATAAGTAGGTAAGGAGTGTGGAAACATCAGAAGGAGAGAGAGAGAGAGAGAGAGAGAGAGAGAGAGAGAGACAGAGAGAGAGAGAGAGAGAGAGAGAGAAGCTTATTGAACGAAATAAACATGAGGTGACATAGATAACTAGATGTTGGTGTGAGATGAAGGGAGGAACCAAAGTGGACTGATTTCATGCCTCTTGTGTAGCTAAGCTCTGTAGGTAAAAGGGAAGACACAGGCGTGTTAGTACCCAAGTATGATGTGTGGGAATGGAAGTGCATTGTTTTGCTCTTTGCCTCAGTGTATGTGGCACAACCTTTCCAGATGGGTTTGAGAAAGAACAACCAATCAAACGATGTGTTTCTCTCCTGCACACTCCATCTGGGGGTGGTCAGGGCAAAATGGACTAAATTACAGCCTTGATGGAGGAGGAAGTGAAGGCAGGAAGGGAGGGAGGTGAGACCCACCCCACTCATCTTGTGGCCACAGTGGAATCTGGAAAGATTGCTAGATAGAGATCTTATTTCAAATCCAACTCTGCCACTTACCTGGGATGTGTTGTGGGCAAATTACTAAATCCCCCTGTTTCCTTTAGCCATATGTCCTTTATTTCTAAAATAAATACATTTCTAAAATGAATGGTGACTACTTCACACTTGTGTGTGTTTTGCTTTGGTTTATTTTATTGGCATATAAGCGTGCGAGAGCATTAAGTAAGGGAGCATAAATTAATCTGACTGAAAATCAGAGCCCTGCACGTGTGGGTGGTACTGTTATTATTTTCATTGGTGGTGGTTTTGGTGGGTGGAAATGAAGGTTGACCAGATGATCAGGGCTGGTGTGTCACTGGCTAGCAGAGCTCACCCCTTTCTTCACACCCACACCCTCACAATGGTTGTGAGAAGTTGAATATGTTTTGTCCTCTAATTTTTATGGTGAAGATGAAGAGGCTGAAGGATGACAGTGAAATGGAAAGCTATAAGGAATGGTTTTAGGTGAGCTTCAGATTGTCTGGCTTTCTGATCTGCTTGCCAGGATCATAAAAATCATGTGTCTTTATGTTCAGTGGAGAAAATTGATCTCCTTCTAAGTCTGAATTATACATTGCTGTTATACTGCATATTCTTAAAACTCATAGTGTTGTAATAACAGGAGAAATTGCATACTGTTTCCTTGCATGTGTAACAGAATGCGAAATAAATTTTAATTCATTTAACACAATACATTTAAATAAGTGAATTTACCTAAATTCCATATAAGAGAATTTGCTTCGACATAAGGAATAATTTGGTGATTTGGTTGAAGAGCCTGCAATGAGTTTCTGGGAAAGGTGGCTTATCTGTTCAGAATATAGTGAAAAATAAGCCAAATTACTGCCTAACATTAAGAAGACAGATTCCATTTCACTTATGTTAATTTATTATGTTTGGCTTGTTACTCGGTATGATGAGCTTTTTTCTTGTGTGTGTGCCGGTGTGAATGGTAAATCAGTAAATTACATCCTCACTAGAATATCACCAGATTCAGACTATGCTGCAGTGTGAGCTCACAGTTCATATATATGGCATGGTGAGGACACAGACCTCACAAAGCGGTTTGGAGGTGACCAGACTTCCATGTAGCATGGTTGAAGGATAAAATTCAGCCTGCTCTCCATTTGCCACCATTTTCCTTAAGAAAAATTCACACAAAAACATCGAACAGGTTCATAACTTCCCTAAAAACTTCCACAGATTGCCCCACATATCTCAAATTTTATATCATAATTCCTATCCTATATCATAACCTATAGTAGTAAAACAAATGATAATCTTGGTTATCATCCATCTTTCTCTCTACAAAAAGGTAATACCTGATTTATATTCTGAAGAAGCAGTTTTTCACACGTGATACCAAATTATTAAAAAAAAAAAATTGAAATTACTTTCTTGGCTTTGTTTATCTCCAAGTATTTTATGATAGAAACTCTGCTGGGTAGTTTTACATATATATCCGCTTGAAATGTGTTTTTGAATAAGGTTAGCATTTAAATTGATGAACTTTGGGTAAAGCAGATTGCTCTCCATACTGTGGGTGGGCTTCATTCAATCAGTTGAAGGCTTGAATGAAACCAAAAGATCAGCATCTCCGAGCAAGAGGAAATTCTTTAGAAAACTGCCTTCAGACTTCATGTGCATCGTCTACTCTCCTGGATTTCCAGTCTGTTGGCCTTCAGACTAAAACCTGGGGTACTAGGTGCTTTCTGAAAGCAGGACAGTGTCTCTCTGATCGCAGTGAGGAATCTGGACTCCCAGCGTTACATTGGCTCTGATACCCACTGTGTCTCCTGGGGTAGCCCACTCTCCTTCCTGGAGGTTATTATCTGTGGAATGGGATAAATAGTACCGCCTGCCATCTCCATGATGAGTTGTGAGAATTTACTAGGAAGAGCTTGTAAAGTGCTTTGCAGATGAGAGGTATTGCACCCATGCTGTTCTATTGTCCTGTCTTACACTTGATTGTATAAATCATTTGGGATGCTTTTCCTAGACATCAAAGATAGGATTTCTAACACCTCTAAACCAGCTTCTTTTCATTTCTTTTATAACATGTCAGTGTGGATAGTACGGGTCAAACACATAAGGAAGGGAGGAGCAATAGCAAGCCATGTAAAGTGTCTTTTATATAAGCCAGGGTACCACAACGGCATAGTTCAGGGATGCTATACATTGACCCACAGAGCCTCTTGGACTAACTGAAGGTCAAGGGTGGCTGGCTCTTCACTCTCTTTCAGGAGATAATCTCTGACTCAAGGTGACAGGTTTGTTATCAGCTACCCTTGGCTCTTCAATATTTTTCTAAATTATGATAAATTTTCTTCCTTGTTACAGAAACTGAGGCGTAGCTGAGAAGCATAGGAGGGTATAGATCCAAGACCTTTAAACACATACGCCAACATTATTCATTTTTCCAACTATAGTTTAACAATTTGAAAATGCACATACTTGGCAACCTTTGCATATTAATTCTTGAGTTTTCTTATAAAGGTGCCAGTAAAAAAATAATAATAATAATGAGGGAGGTAAACAAATGTCTGTCTTTATGATGATGAAGATAGGAGGGGCATTTGCCAAACCATTCCCAGATTCCCACACTTCCAGGTGCAAGAATCAGTGAAATTTTCGATCAGATAGTATCCTGGAGTCTCCCTAATCTTGAGCACCAGCCAGAACCCAACCTACACCTCAGACTGCTCCTTCATGACCTGCCAATTGTTCTTTTCCTGAAAGTATGAATGCAAATTCTTTGTGTTCCTGACATTGGAACACTTGTAAAAGGAAAGGCTCACTAGGCTCAACAAGCAAACATTAATAAAAATATTAATCATAAAATCATGCCTCTGGACGTTGATGTGGCTTCAGGTGACAATACAGTGTCATCTGAGAAGGATTTGTTCCCAGGCTGAATTCCCAGGCTGAATTATTTCAAAATGACTCTAATTACACATCACCTTATTTGTCACCAAAGATTGGTTATATTTAAATTGAAAAAACGAAGAAAGTATAATGTCAGATTTCTAAATGACATGGAATCAGTGAGAGTTACTCTGGTAGGTGACAGACCTGGATTCTGAAATACCTCAACTGGCCCTGATAATGGGCTAAGACCAATGAGATGAAACGTACCAGGGATAATTAGGAAAGTCTGCATTGAGATTCAGAATATGAACCACACAGACAGAAAATGGAATAACCAATGTAAATTAAAATTCCTTGAGTAAAGGGACCTGGTTGACTTGAAACTCAGTTCTGGTCAGTGTGACCGGGTAGGCAAAAAAGCTAATGTTTTACAGATTATATTACAAGGTTTACAGTGTTCATATTAGCAGATGTAATGATATCATTCATTCACCTGTTTTTTCGTTCATCAGTCAACAGTGTATACGCGGTGGTAGAGATTAGCGAATCAGTAAGTGCCCAGTCTAGACAGCAGAGTCATTACTTAGCTTAAGCCAAGAGAGCTGTTGTAGGAATTCAGGATCTGTATTCCAGATCTTCACTTTTTTTTTTAAGAGAATCTGGAAGTTTGAATTTAAAAAAAATCCAATTTTCTGAATACCCTGAAAAAAAAAATGTAGGCTGCATCTAGCCCACAGACCTCCCATTTTTACTTCCATGTTAGACATAGTATCTGGATCTTAAGAGAGAGATATGATCTGGGGATAGAGATTTAGGCTTGGTCATTTTATAGGTCAGATTACATGGCAGTTGGATCAAAGAAAATGAATAAAATCGCCAGGGATTATATACAGAGGAAGAAGTTAAAGTCTTATGCCTGCTTTTTGGGGGGCTAACTATGTATTTTTGAAAGTGGCTTTAATTGACCTATGGCTTTTTAGCTACATTTCTTTGCATGGCTTTTTTAGTTGTTCTAAGGACTGCTATTCACATTCTTAAATTTTCACAATCTATGTAGTTAATATCGTACCACTTTATGTAAAATACACAAACCTCGCAATTATATAGGTGCATTTATCCATTCCCCCATTTATTATGCTATAGTTGTCAGACATTACCTACATGCTTTATAAATCTCATAATACAAGGACATAAATTTTTTTGCTTTAAATTGTCTTCCTTTACCCACATATTTACTATTTCAAGTTTTTCTGAAGGTTAAATTTTCATCTAGCATCAATTCCCATCACTCTGAAGAACTCATAAAACATATCTTGTCTTGTAGATCTGTTGGCAATAAATTATCAGTTTTTATTTACCTGAAAATTCTTTATTTTACCTTCATTTTTGAAGGTAAATCTTCATTTTGAAGATTATTTTCATTAGGTACAGAATTCTACCTTGAAAGTTTGTGATTTTTGTTTCTATCACTTCAACAATATTAATCCATTGCCTTCTGGCTTTCAAGGTTTCTGATGAGAAGTTAGCAGTTATTTATATTGTTGCTCCCCCTGTATATAATGTGTCATTTTTCTGTGGCTGATTTAAGAATTTGTTTTGTTATCTTTGGTTTTCTTTAAATTAACCATGATGGAGCTCATTATGGTTTTCTTTGGATCTGATTGAATTTGTTGAGCTTCATGAATCTGCAAATGTCTTTTACCAAATTTGGGGGAATTTTCACTTATTACTGCTTCAAATATTTTTTATGTTCTCCCTCTCTTCTCTTTGTTGGGCTCAAATGACGCACATGTTAGGAGAATTGACAATGCCACACAGACCAACCTCCTTTCTCCCTGTTCTCCAGACTTTATAACTGTATTGATCCATCATCAACTTCACTGACTCTTCTTGTGTCATCTAGTTGTTAAGGCCATGCAGTTAATTTTTTTTAATTTTGTATCGTATTTTTCAGTTCTAGATTTTTCTATTTTATTGTTTATATTTTCTATTAAGCATATTTTTGTTTATTACACATGCGTTTTCTTTATATTTTTGGATAATGGTTAAAACATTTATTTTAAAATTTGTGTGTGATAATTCCAACGTCTGGGTCATTTGGGGATCATACTTCATTAAGTCTTTTCTCTTTGGTTTGTGTCATATTTTCTTCCTTCTTTGTATGTTTAGTAATTTCACTTTGTATGTCTGTTCATCTTGGACATTGTGAATGATACATTTTAGAGATACTAGATTCTGTTCTATTCCTCCAAAGAATGTTGATTCTTATGGTTTAAGCAGGCAGTTAACTTGGTTAGAATTGAATTCCAATTTTGTCCTCCCTTTGGTGGGCAGCAGCTATAATGTATGTTTACTTTCTTTGGTCTCAATTGAACTGGTTGGCGTCTCCCCTGTGCTTGCAGAGCTGAAAAGTCGTTCAGAGAGTTGAACAGAGTTTGTACACAAAATTTTTTACATAGTTCTCTGGCTGTCTCCTATATTGTTTGGCCTCCGCAAAGTGTGTCTTCTCATTCTGCAAGCCTGTAAGACTGTTGATTTCTCTCAAAGTTTTCATTGTATAGTGTGGCCTGGACTGGGACCTGCTATTCGGCAAAACCAAAAAACTTAGTAGTGTCATTTCCTTCTTCCAAGTATCCACTGCCTCCTAGACTGCCTGCCTTTGATTTCTCTTCAGAGTCTTCAGTAATTGATTTTTATGTTTTGTCCAGAGTTCATGGTTGTTACCTGTGATACAGTGAAGGCAAGGAGAACATGAAGTTAAAAGCAACACCTCAATTCAGGACCACTATTGGCAAGGTGACCACCTCTGGGCTAACAATTCACAAGGGCTCATCTGGCCCAGGATTCCTTCTCTGTAGAGCTCAGACTACCAGACACACTGTAGCCTGGACAGAATCTTATCAACTAAACTGGTAGCACACAGGCAACTGTCTTCTTGACTGATACCCCCACCTCCAGAACTGTTCACCCAAAGTTCACTTTCTAAACTGCCCTGAAAGTGACCTATGTAAAACCAGAGCATCGCAGGTCACTTCCCTGCTTAAGAATTCTTCTGTGGCTCCTAATTTGCCTAAAGAAGAACACCCACATTTCTTAGCAGGGCTTTTAAGATCATATGAGACTTGAAATGTCAACCTTCTGCCTCCTCTATAGTCATTTTCTGACTGCCTTCTCAACTGCATTTCCACCGAGCACACTGCAATCTAAGGACAATCCAATCTTACTGATTCATGAAACTCACCTGCATTTTCATACCTCTGTGTATTTGCACTTAACATCATCTTATCCTAAATGATTTTTCTCTTTAGTCATTTGACACTGTAGTCTATAATTTTATGATAGACATAATATGTTACAGACATTGTATTATGTCTATTTGACATTATAATAGAGATCTGTGTTTTATTTGTTATTAATATTATTATGTGTCTTCCATATTAAAATGTAGGCATCATCAGGTCAGAAACTTGGTTTTGTTCACAATGGCATGACCACTGTTCAGAATAGTGCCTGGTCCATAATAGCCACTTCGATAAATACTTCTTGGATGAATTTTGTTGTTATTGGCTATAATTTTCACTCACTCCCTGCCCAAGTTGGCCTGGCAAAGCCATACTAAACATCCAGCTCAGTTATCTTCCCTTTGGAACTTCCCCTCAACATCGCTTCCCTGATAATTGAGCGAATATCAAGTCTTCGTCCATTTTTCCATGAAACCCATCTTTCTTATTTCTCTTTTTTACTTCTCTGCCTGTCTCTGTGTTTGCCCCTGTACCATGGTATCGAAGGAGTATTACTCACGAACTGACTTGTAATCTCATCCCTTATACATATGCGGTGACACAAGTCTTAGTTCCCTTCTGACTGGCTCCCTGTGACTTGGCTCCCCCTTCGGAGAAAACATCTTTTCTTTCTATCAAGACCATACATAATGCCTGACGCAGATTTGATTATGCAAAATTCTGGATACATCACACTTATGATTAAGTCTGGTCTTTTTAGCATCTTGGGAAAGCTGATAGTGGTTCGTTACTTATTCTAACAAGTCTTATGTGTGAATTGGGGAATTACAGGAAAAAAACTGCTAGTTGGTGTTAGGGCCCCAAATCATGTTTGCAAGCTTCCTCAGGATTGAAACTTCAGGCTTTTCTTTCTTTTTCTTTTTCTTTCATATTGAACTTGTGATTAAATCTCAATCCATGACTTTAAGATTAATTAAGTATGCTCACTCATTCAGTAAACAAACATTATCATAGCATTTGGAGAAAAAGCTCTTTTCAACCCAAATCCACAAAGAATTAGAGTGAATAACCTTATGAGAGATAAATTAACTCAAAACACAAATGGTCATAGAATAACATTTATATGCCTATCATTTAGGAAAAATATTTATATGCCTATCATTTAGGAAAAATAGTGGTGAAATTGTGTTGAAAATCTGTTAAGTCTGTAGTTACATTATTATCATATAAAGGAAGGTGAGACTTAACCTGTCTGTAGTCTCCTCTGAAATCTCCTTTTAAGAAATGAAAATAGAGGCATAGAGGGAACTTGAAAACTGAAGGAACAATCTTTACCCTGTTAATCTATTTTACACCTCTTGGTAAGCCCCGAAAACTTGGATTGCGGTTTGCTTACCGTCCTCAAGGTGATAGATAGATGTTCCCCAGAGAACAAATGCACGGTCACCTCCTCAGTCTCTCTGGGAATATAAGAGATTTACGAAATACATGTATATATGTGCTTGTGCACATAACAATGCACATATAAATCATGAGCTTGCCCTGAAATGAAATGCTGAGGTCATGTGAGCGCCTTTGAGCCTTTAACTTAGACACTTAGGCTGCATGCCCAGCTATGACACATAGCCCGTGTTTATAAAGTCAATTTCATTTCAGTTGTTAGTATCAGTTACCATCATTCCAGATTTAAAACCACCAGCCCAGGCCTTTCTCGGAGCCTTGCAGCTTCTAGTAGCTGTAACAGGCATCTGGCACTTGAATGCACACTCCTTCATGTTGTTCCTGGACCATCTATTTAAATAGGCCTTTTCTCTTCATTTTATTACAAATTCTTGAATCCAGGGATCGTGTCTGATATTTCTCAGAATCATTAATGTCTAGTCCAGAAGTCTGTCCCAGCAAATGCTCCAAAAACATTGTTGATTGATTCAAAATGCATTTTCAATTTTATGAAAAATATTTTTAGAGTAAAGGAAATATTCACTTTTGTGTTTGGAAAATAAGGTGGGTGACTTTTTTTAAAAAAAAAAGTGGAAATGGGGTGACATCCTAAGGGCAGCAAATTTCCACATCAGCACACATCATTTCAACATAAAATCTGAACCCAACTTCATGAGAAAAATGAGACAAAACAGAGAGAATATGAAAAACTGACAAATTTCCACTTCTTCAAAATTTGTTTCCACCATAATCAATGGAAAAAAACAGTTGCTGGTTCTCTTTGAGAGGAGGCATGTGTGTTTTCTCTCGTTCTCTCTTCTTCCCTTTCCCTCCGCTGTTGCCCCTTCTGAAAGTGAGTCAGACCAAGCCATATTTCCAGTTAGAAGTTGGTACTGGAGCCAAGCAGCTGTTCAGAGATGTCCAAGTACAAGCAAATGGCGCTGATGGAGTTAACGGCATGACTCACTTGGGACATTCACAGCGGGTCAGCTGAAACCAGTCCTTGCTGTAAAGAGAATTTAGTCCCTTTGGGCAAACGCCCAAGAACGAGCTGAGGTTGATAACAGCACAGTGCCTCTCAGTTGCCACTGGTTGCTTTGCTATTCTCAGTTTTCAGAATTTTTTTTAAGGTGGATTTTTTTTTTTCCCTAACCGGATCGTGAACAGTGATGGGAAGAACAGGCTGAGCAGCTGTTGACTGTTTGAAATAACAGAGGGGAGGCTTGGTTTCTGGAAATGCTCAACACGAGTTGTCTTGCAAGCTTTGATGATGACTTTCACATGTAAAATGATGGGTCAGAAGCAGGAAGCTGAGTGTTCTTTGTGCCCATGAGCGTGGCATGGCAAATGTAAGATTTGGGGGCTTTCAGGGAGATCTCATTCATCTAGGAGCACTTTTCTACAAAATATTATATTTTTAAATCGACTCAACTGAGCAATGATGAAACAAAGAAACCCATTCAAACTAAAACATATGAGAAACAGAGCGTACTCACATTTTGTGAGCTTATACAACATTTTCCTTCACACAGAAGGGAATGTATAAAAATATAAAAACTGTTGTGTGTTTTAGCATTATAAAATATGATATGAAAGACTAATAAAGACATTGTTGGAGAAAAAATATAGTTACCTGAAATGACACAAATTTGACACAAAAACCTATTTTTATTTTTGCATTTTTCTCCAAGTTATTTTTTAAAAACCCCTTTAAAGCAAATGTCTTAGATGTGTTCCTTACAGGTTGAATTTTTAACAAATGTGGAATCATAATTACTGATACTAATGGTCATTAGACTTAAACTCCACTTTCCTAAAATTCTGGCATGAGATCATGGTTTCCACATTTAGATGAGATCTCATTTTCACTGAACTTATTTGGTAGAAAAATCTGATTTGGCGATTTGTGTTCACCATGATCAAGTTCCTTTTTGTGATTGGACCCGAAAGCTAGTTCTGATAGTTTCAGACCAGGCTGAAGACAGAATAAAAAATGAATTATCTTCCTTTCCCAAGAATACAACCTTTGCATTAAATAGAGCTTGGAAAAATAAATGACTATCAACCAGTACAGTTTGCTAGGTACTTTAATGCATGAAACAATTTTAAAGTGCATAGTTTTAAATGCATTAAATGATTTTTTTCAGCTTGGCTCCTTTGAGACTACATATTCTAAGTTCAAAGAAGAATAGCTGTGCTTTCTGCATTTTCATAGAGGACTGTGGGGGTGGGGTCATAGGGCAGAGATGGTATTGGTGTTGCCTGCCAACCATCTACCTCATGGTAGGTGCTTAATAAATATCTGATGAATGAATTAATTTTGACCACAGGAACGGGAGACATGACAAGGAGCATCATCTTTTCTTGGCAAAAGAGTAGATAAATCATTACAATGAAGTAGAAGGGAAAATGGGATTTAGCATGATTTAAATCAAAATCACCAAAGCCATTAAAAGGCAAGGCTGGTGGGGAGAGTTGGGAAAGCAAGAGACAGTTGTATGAATAACTTAGCATTGTTCTGGGCTGAACGTATTTTTTCACATGATATCAAAGGCCAACCAAAAATTTCTCAACTGGAATAATGAAATGGAAACAGGACATCAGGCATCAGTGGGGAAAAGATAGAAGAGTGCGAATAGTCCTGGTGACAGAAACAGATGGGTTTTAAGAATTTATCCCTTTGTTGCTGTTGCTTCTGCCCTTTTATTATACCCCATCTTGGTGTCTTCTTTTCTCATCTCTCCCTTGTTTTCATCTATAATGGGACTGCCAAAGAAAAATGACTGGTTAAGTGTTAGAAACTCTTTGACATTGTATCAAGGGTGTGTATTTTCTCTCCTTTGAGCCTGATGATTTTTCAGACTCATTTCTGACTATTAACCTAACCAACTTATGATTATGAGAGTTAAATTGAGGAGGGCATTGCTCTTCTCAGGTGAAAAAGAATAGCTTCATATATATATTTCTTATCTTTAAAAAATCAGTTCTATTTTTCTATATATTTACGTATATGAGATATATGTGTTATATATATATGAGATATAATATATACATATATGAGATGAACTCTCTTTCTATATTATCTCTCTCTCTCTCGAGATATATATATATATATATATCGAGAGAGAGATAAATAGAACTGATTTTTTAAAAGATAACTTAATGAAGTTTTTAGCTTACAACTATTCTGTGTATAATTTCATTTTTTTCTTTAGGCTTATTTTTAAGTGCTATTATTTGACATGTGCCTTTTAAGATATCCTAGTATCTTCATAATTTAATATAAAATGATAACTGTGCAATTCACACTATACTATTTTTTATGATGCGGTAGGCACTGACTAGGTCTTTTTGGTGTTGTCAGATTGTTTAGAAATCCAAATTCTGTGCTAATGTGTAGATAAGCATTTCTCATAGATAGATAGATGATAGATAGATAGATAAATAGATAGAGCTAGCTAGCTAGCTAGATAGATAGGTGATAGGAATACACACATACATGGGTGTCTACACACACAAACACTAAAAACATAAAAAAGTGACCTCATTGTAGAGGATGTTTATAGGATATCAGTATGTTTACTTGGTTTAAAAAGCTGAAATTAGAGTGCTATAGCTCTGTTGTCTGGTTTTATTACCTTATTTTAATTGAAAACGAGACCAGACTCTCCTACAGGAAAATGACATGGTCACATCTATATCCAGGGTCTGAACTCATGTTTATTAGCAGCCCGTTTCCCCATTGCACTTCCTGTGTTTGGTAATGCAAAGAGGAGAACATTGTGTCATTGTGCTGGTGACACTCCTTCGGAAAGCCAGGGAGTATAGAAAGCTGGAACTGGACTCAATAATAAAAGGGGGGAAAACGTTTTGGTGCCACTCCCTAATCTGCAGGGCTGCTAATCTCCAAGTATTAGGTCATTCAAACTCCCTGACACACAGCCCCCTCCCAGGCATCTGCTGTTTCAAGAATGCCCTGTACTTGGTGTCCAATCTTGTCTAATATGCCATCAGAATAGTAAGTTACTTGTGAGCTGATTGTTGAGATGTTTGGAATATGCTGGAAGGGTTCTCCTTTCCAATTCACGAAGCCAATGCAATGACACAATTTACAACCTGAAAAAGGGAGATCATCTAATCGGATTTCAAGTCATTATTTTTGAAACTGTGCTTAGGCCCAAAATGTGTCCTTGCAGCTGTAATGTGTATTTCTAAAGACCTCAAAATGAGTTGGGAGGGAAGAGGTCAGAGATTAAACCAAAGCGGAAGGCAACATAGAGCGTCATTTGAGGGGATATGCAATCTACTGTACATTTTCAGTGTGGACAAGGTCTTTCCAACTATTGGGGTTAGCTTCAAAATCTAGAGTTGTCACACCAAGTACCAGATTCATCTTTCCACACTGTGTCTCTATTGTACCAGGAGAGCCTTTAAAATGAGGCTCTTGCTGCCTTTGTGAAATACTCCTCCCGGTTTCTTTTACAAGGAAAAAGTTAATTTTTTATAAAGACGATCTAATCTATTGATGATGATGACGACGACGATGATGATGATGATGATGATGATGATGATTAGTTTTTAACCAAACATGTCTGGAGTTAGAGCCTTCCTAAATGCCTGTCCTTAATGCTGGTAAAATTATCTGAAGTCATGCAGCTCAAATCTAGACATCCCCAGAGTTTGGAACCCCACGTTGAGAAGGCCATAATGCAGGACAAACCGATGGGGACAGCTGAGCAGAGGTTGTTGCCCCAACGTTTACTCCATCAACTAGAGTCATAAAATTAAGTCCCACGGCAGGGAAGGGCGTAACGAACCTAGTCAGACTGTTTACATCAACACTGCTTGAACCAGAGAAGGTAAACCGGCAGTTGACACCCTGGCTTGAGTCTCAGCTTTGTCATTTATCAGCTGTGATGTGTGGCAACCCCAGCTATGTTTAAATCCTGGCTGCATTTTCTTGGGCTGTGGTTCTCAAGCAGGGTGAGTAGGGGCTGTTGGGCCCCATTCCCAGAGTTTTGGATTCTGTAGGTCTGGGGTGAGACCCAGGGGTTTGCACTTCCGGTGGGTTCCCAGGAGATGCTGATGCTATCGGTCCGGTGACCACACTTTGGGAAACACCGAGATTAAGGGCGACGGGCATAATCTTTTTGGTTTTGAGTTTTCTTCTCTGTGACATGGCAACGATCATAATACACATGTCACAGAGCAGTTTTAAGATCAAATAACGCGATGTAGAATCCTATGCTGCCTATTGTATGAATCGAGCAGTTGTTATTGTCACTCTTGATAATAAAGATTGAAGATTCTGTTTTATGCTTATAGACATAAACTAGCTGTATATGGGGAAAACTCATATCAAACACACTATTAAGTGAAACGATCCAACAGTACCGAATATGTAGGCTTAGGGAAACACACTGTGCCTTTTGGGTTTTTAATAAAGGCACTTGGCCATTGTCAAATCTCTTTGGGAACCAAAGACCCTTTGAAAGCTATGGAAATACACTTGGGATTGCGATAGACCTTCTCCCACATAGATGCTCACATACATGTGTACAGGAACTTGTGTTTGTGCCACGGCAGCTTTGGGAACCCCGGTGGGAACATCGATGTAAGAGCTGCCTACATAGGAGGAAGGGTGGGACATGCAGGAAGCAGTCAGCGTGGCCTTTCTTCATTTTCATCATTTAAATTATGCACAATGATTTCCATTCTCTCTGATGACTTACCTTGAAGTGTGCAGAATACAAAAAATCCTGTCCTGGAGTCCACCACACGGTGTTTCAAGGCCAGCTCGGGGCCATTTAGTCAGCTGCTAGGCCCTTGGGCAAGACCCTGACCCTCTCCGGGGCTTAGATTCTTTAACCAATTGAACAGAATATGTCACATCACTGCTGAATTATCAGGTACCTTTTTCCTGTGACTGAACTCACAGGAATGCAATTCTGTAAACTCAATGAGCTCCCTTTGCCATAGATCCCCTGATATGTTAATTTTGATGCTTTGCCATTTCTACCTGAGCTCGTTGGGGACATCTCATGTTTATTCTCACCTGCATTATTAGTATATTCTATTTCGTCTCCAGGCCTTTGCACGTGTATTACCCCAGCCGGGAACACTTCCCTTCCTCCTTTGTCCCCTTTTCTAGCAGCCTGCCCCTCCCTCAACACCTCTCTCTGGACTTCCCAATCCGGCTTCATGGTCTCCTCCAGGTTATGGTTTAGATTCACTTTCTCTGAGAAGCCAGGCTTGGGCTACTGCTCCCCATTCCATGTGACCCCACAGCTCTCAACCCCCTCATTGCATCCTACTGACGCACCGACTTTGGATGGGACCCACATGCTCCTGCATCCTAGTTCTCTTACTTACTGACTATGACCTTGAGTGAGTTTCTTTGCTGACCCCAAATTCTTAATCCACAGAGTGAAGATAGTAGATAGCTACCTCATTGGGCTGCTATGAGGATTCACTAAGAAAGTGCACAATACTTGGTTCAGTGGTCGTAAATGGTTGCTTCTGTTATGACCAATTTGTTACCATTGTTAGACGCTCTTTCTACAATGTAAGGTATCTAAAGTAAACTTTTGGAAAGTCATGGACCATGCCATGGTGGAAGACTTGGATATGATGTTGGTCAAAGAGCAGTTTCATATGCTTTCTGTCAGTAATTCTCAATCCTCTCATGCTTCAGAATCACCTGGGAAGTTAAATCCCACCTTCTTCCCCGAATCCTGAGAGTTAGTCAACTGATCTGGGGCAAGGCCTCGCCCTCCATGTCTACAAATGCTCCCAGATGAGTCTCACAGGCAGCGAGGTTGGGAGCCACTGCTTAGGGCAGCCTACAAGCAGGTGGAACAGAGTCCATCCACTGATGGAAGCCATAGTGGTACTTTGCGAGAAGTTGGGGTGTGGAGGTGAGAACAGACCACCACCTTTACATACAGTTGTGTACATGTCCACAGCTGGGACCACCAATAAAATATGGGGAAAGTTAACTTGGTCTGAACTTTTCACTGACAAGACTTTCCAAGTGCCATCTCAGCCATAAAAGCGTGGTCAGTGTGAGGCCAAATACACCTATGGTGACAAACAAGTTGCACCTCAGATGCTCATGTAGCCAAAAGAGCTGAGTGATGTGTCAAGATTAGTCTACAGCTTCCATTCGATGTTGAAAATTGTGAACCTATAGTGACCTTTTGTTTTGGCATAATTCATGCCAAATTGCTGTTTCTGGGCATAATGACCCAACAAGTCCAGTGACTTTGTAAGCATGGCTCTAGTTCTCAGTAATAAAACTGAGGCCTCAACTCAATGGAGGTTATGGCACCTTATAGCTGTATTGAATTAGTTAAATATATTTTATTTGCCTATGGCACATGACTTAATATTAGAACAATCTGTCAAAAGACAGTTCCAGTACACTGTGAACTGGCAGCAGTGTGAAGATACAGGATTTGGTGCAACATTTGAAGCTCGACCTGGGTATCACATTTGTATAGTGTCCAGAGCTAATAGGAGGTGACAAATCCTATCATAAGTCAAACATCATTCTCTACTTTTGTTCATGAGTGCTAAACAGAATTTGGCATAATTAGCAGTAAAATAAAATCTCACTCTAACAAAAAAAAAAAATTATTCTCCCAAATTCACTATTCTAGTTAAATACATGATGTTGTAGATAATAAATTAAGAACATATGTGTAAAGACCAGACATAAGAAAATAAGTCAATGTACAGAAAAATATATTTTTTAAGAAGAGATATGAAATATTTATTTTACTTGTGGCAAACAAAGATGGCTTCTTTTTACCTCCACAGTCATCCTTACCATTCCTGATAATAATGGTAAATCGTATTATACTTGGCCTTCTCTCTCTACTGTCATATACATAGATTATGGTGGAAGTGAATTTGGACCAGGACTTTTCCTCTTTTTGTGTTGCTGTTCCTAGAGAAGCGGCCCCGAAGGAAACACCATAGCCCATCCCGATTTCCTGCGGTACAATCACTATCAATCCTGGCAGTCAAGACTCATAAAACTCAGATGGTGAATGAATTCTTGCACCCAATAAGCACAGGATATACCCGGCCAGCACCCGGCAGTTCTAGGCATCCTGGAGAATAGATGAAAAACAGTAGCACAAACATGTGACTCAGTGGTGATCAGGAAAGTGGCTCAGGAAGGAGAGGATTTAGACCTTCTGTGCGCCTCTGCAGCTTAGAAGTTGAGTGTTTTCCATGAACCGAGATCAGAGCCTAGCCCAGCATTGCTTGCATTGCTTGAGAAAAGAAACTGGTGCTTTGCTTTCTAAAATCCGGGTTTTTGTAGATAGATGAGGTTAAACTCGACTGTCCCTTAAACGCTGGTTTACCACATGGTTCTGTCCTCTGACCTCTGATCTTTTTATTCTACATATTTCTCCTGGATGACCTCATCTCAGACCTTGAATTTCCCTCCCCTTTGAATGCTTAAAGCCCTTCCTCCTTTCAGCCCAGGATTTGGAGGTCTCAAGGTCACCCCATGTATCTAAAACAGGCTTTGTTGCAGTTACCCCTTGCCCTCACTCGTCCTCCTAGCCCCTCCGTCCTCCACTCACACCACTGGGCTGCTTGCCGCACACTCCCTGCCTATATGCTTTTCCCCAGACATTTTCAGATGTCACCTCTATAGTGAGCCATGTCTGGACCACCCTGTCTCACAGCTCAGTCTGTGCCCCCCAACCCCCAGCAGTCCTGCTCCCACACACCTTGCTTTGCATTTCCTTCATGCCATAGTTTAGTAGGCTGAATAAGGCCCCCTATTTGTAAAAAATAGACAGTTGTGTCTTTTTCACTGGAATCTGTGAATGTGTTACCCTCTATAGCAAAGACTGCAGATATGAATAAATTAAGGATTTTGAGATGGAGAGATTATCCTGGATTATTTTGGTGGGCCCTTAATGTAATCACGAGTATCTTTATGAGAAGCAGAGAGAGGCCGAGAAGGTAAGGTGACCCTGAGGGTAGAGATGGGAAGGATGTGGCCATACGCCAAGGAATGCCCGGCACCCCCAGAAGCTGGAAGAGGCAGGAACCAATCCTCCCCCAGAGCTTCCAGAGAGAGCACAACCCTGCTGACACCTTGATTTTGGCCCAGTGATACTGATTTTGGACTTCCGGTTCTAGAACTGTGCAAAAATACATTTCTGTTGTTTTGTACCATCCAGTTCGTGGCAATTTTGTTACAGCAGCCAGAGGTCGCTAATACACATAGTAATTGTAACCTCCGATCACCCTTAAAAAATTATTTCTTCATTATGTTTCTGGTGTATATGATTAGTCTCTCTTCTCTAAAACAAAACTCCATGAGGTACAGAGTTTTGGCTGTTTTGTCCCTGATGTACATCAAGTGCCTAGAACAGTGCCTGCACACAATGGGCACGAAAACATTTATCGAGTAAATAGTGCATGAGTCGTCTCCATCTGCTCACGTCCACCTATCTTCCCACAACCCCACAAATCTGTTTCCTCCTAAATTGCCTATTTTGTGAATGTCATCCCCATCTCCTCACACTCCTCAAGCCCTCCCTGTCCCTCGTGCCCTCCAGCCAGCCAGTGGCCGCATCCCGTCCACTCTACCTCTTAGCTGCCTCTCAGTTCTCTCCTCCTCTAATCAAAGTCCCCAGCCATGGCCTTGGTGCGGTCTCTCGTCATGTCTTTCCTGGGTTGAGACAGACTCAGCCTTTCATGGTTATCTCCACCCACAGTGCCTCCTGCCAGGTACCTCATTCTGACTCCTACTCACCTCCCAGCCCCCTGACCCTGCACACAATGTAGATACATTCCCGCTGGACTGGATGCCAGAGGACGCTTGCACCCCTGTTCTTCCTCCCCTGGGAGCTTTCTGTGCACGCGCGGCACTCCGTGTCCTCCTGTGGGCTCTGGCATCCGGGGACCCCGAAGCCAATGCCTGCTCTGTGGTTTCCTCAGCTGTCACCTGAGTGCAATGATTTGGCCTCCATATCAGAAGTTTGCTGTGAGCCTTAAATGAACCAATGTGTGTGGGGTCGATTGATCACAAAATGTTCCCAATTTTCCACGCTTCCTGTTTCCATGTCCCTTTGCAATGTGCCTACACAGCTTCTCCCATCAAGAAGTCGTACATGTTCTCTTGACTCCTGGCCTCTTCATCCCCCTCGATTTCCCGTGTCTTGCTCTGTCCAGTGGAAACAGCAGAAGTAGTACCGTGCCAGTCCGCTGCCTCTCAAGGAACCCTGCCACCTGCATGTGAACGAGCCTGGGCTGGCTGAGGGAGGAGTCCATGTGAGGGAGACTGAGGCAGCCCTGCCTGTATCCCGCCGATTCCCCGACAGGTGCAGGAGCCCAGCCTAGATCAGTGGCGCTGCTCACGTGTGTCACAGTTGACCACAGATGCATGATGGAGTGTAGCGTATTCCAGGAGAACCATTTGGATGACCCATAGACTGGTGAGCAGAAACAAGTGCCTATTATTTTAAGCCATTAAGTTTTAGAGGATTATGCAGCAATAGCTAACTGACACATGGGCAAAGAGCAAATGTTAACTATTGTTATTAATTCATAGTAAGACAGAGTGTTCCCACTCCAGCAAGCATTTTCCATCTCTTTCAAAGGGGCCTATCACTATGAGTCCCATAGCACTCTGTTCATAACTTGCCCTCTGTGTCATCTTTATTGTTTCACTTATCGCCTTGGCATGGGTACTATTTGTATATTATTTGTATGCAAAACAGTGTGTTGTAATACTCAGTGTCACAGGCTCTGGAGCCAGGCTGCGTGGGATTATATCCTGACTCCACCATTTATTAGCATATGACCTTGGCAAGCCTTTCATCTATCTGTGTTTCAGTTTTCTCATTAGTAAGATGGGGATAATGATACTATTTCTACTTCCTAGAATTGTTGAAGAATCGATTAAATTAATGTCTAGAAACTTCCAGGTATATACACTTTTTTTCAGTGAATGGAGAAAGAAGAAGAGGAGGAATTTGGTTCTCCCATAAAAGCAGTTGACTTCTCAGAAGAAGGCTTCCTGTCCTTCTCATCTCTATGTTGCTAAATTTAACACAGTATTAGCACCCAGTAGGTTCTGCAAAAACAGTGAACATCTGTCTTGAATGAATAACTATATACATTTAAGCGAGGTCCGTCTTGTCAAGAATGGTTTGGGTTTTCTGTTGGTTTCGTCTAATTTTTTTTTTAACACTTAAAGAGAAACTCACTGAAGAATGGTTACTGTATTATTGAAAATTCTTGTTATAGGTGAAGATCAGGTTTCTATTGCTGCTGGAACAAATTACCATAAACTAAGTGGCTTAAAACAGCTCCTGGTTGTTATATTACAGTTCTGCAGGTCAGAAGTCCAAGACAGGGCCTCTGGGGCTAAAGTTAGGGTGTCAGCAGGGCTGCGTGCCTTTCAGGAGGCTCTAGGTGTATCTAGAGGTCACCCACCTGCCGTCCTCAGCTTGTGGTCTCTGCAGCCGTCTCTAAGCCCCGCAGAGTTGCTTCTCTCTGACCATTCCTCTTTAGTCACCTCTCCGTCCTCTCACAACCAGGGAAGGCTCTCTGCTTTGAATGAGCCATGTGATTAGATTGGACCCACCTGGATAATGCAGGCACATCTCCCCATCTCCTGGTCTTCAACTTAATCATATCTATGAAGTCCTTTTTGCCATGTTTAAGGTAACGTGTTTACAGGTTCACAGGTTCTAGACATTACAATGTGCAGTTCCTTGAGAGGCCATTGTTCTGCCCACCACAAGAGATGACAACATTGGTCAGCTCTCCAAGGATGATCACACATCATCAGGAAAGCAGCTAGAAGAACTCTTGAAGATCATTTTGTCCAACCACTTTTGGGCACTATTTACATCAGTACAGTAGGAATGGGGTCGCTCAGAGTTGTGCAAGCTCAGCAGGGTTACCAGAAATAGAAACAGTAACTCAGAAGGGGCTTTTTTTGAAAAAATATCATTTTGTGGCATGATATTAAGCTTCCATTTTGAATTTGCAATTCTCAAAATAAGGTTTTTGTTTTTATTTTGTTTTGTTTTGTAACTCTGATTAAAGTTTTAAAAAATCCATTCAAAAAGTCCTTCTAAGTCCTGCCCAGCTGGCAGGAAAGGTCAGTTTACCTCTGACAGGTGTAGTCCAGAGCACTGTTTCTCAAACTATGTTCCAAGAAAGTACTTCAGGATTTTTATATTTAATTCAATTTTCATGTAAAAATATTTCAAACCCGTACAACTCTACAATAAAAATGAGCCCTCATATATGTTATCTGTTGAATTTTGATACACTGATTATTACTTTATTCTATGACATTCATTGGTTTGGGCCTCACCTCAAACTCAAGAGTCTCCAGCCATGTTAATTTAATGGGAAAGGGTCCTGACATTACAAAGCAGACTTTTTTTTTTTTTTAAGAGAGAGGGAAAAAGAGAAAAATTGATCTTTCGTGGCTATTTCTGTGTCATGAGCCAAAATTTGTTCCCTCTTGTGTACCAAACAACCACCAAAAAAAGGAAATAAATAATATCAGCAAGCACTCATGAGGTATTTATTACATACCAGGCACTGTTGTAACATTTTATTCATGCACAAATATCAATTTGTGTAAACTTTGCAATAATCCTATTAGAAAGGTACCCTTTTACAAAGGAGGAAACCAAGGCATGGGGAGATGCCGTGGTTTTCCTGAGGTCAAACTGCTGATAAACAGCAGAGTCCTTGGGGTTCTACGGTCTGCTTTTAACCCCAACTCTGCCAGTATTTCGTTACAATTCTGATTTATCAGAACAGCCTGCATCGTTCTCCCAAACTGACCTTGAAGTAAGTAAATATAATTGTTTAGGATTGGAGGAAGGGGAGAAAGGATTCTAGTTTTTCCTGCCCAATTAAGTGAGAGATAAGCATAGGAGTCAGACCCAGGGAGATGAAAGTGTAGCATCATTCATCATTGATGGACAAAAGCTAGGCTGAAGTTTGTCACTGTAACAACTTAATGTTGTGCCCGAGAGCTGGGTTCCCACCACCAGGGAAGGCATGGAGCAGCTGGGGACAGACCTTCCCTGCTGGGCTAAGTTGATGACAAGGCAGAGAGCAGGCAGACCCAAGAGAGCAAAGGCAGGCTGAGGCTCATTCCTGCCTGCCCAGCTCCATCTTCTCCATCTCCCAGCATCACCCACTGAATCCGTAAGAGGTTAGAAGAGACATTTAACATGGAGTCTTTGGGATGTCTGTCCATGTTAAAACAAGTGGAAGAGGAAGAGAGTCCTCCAAACAATTACAGAGTAAAACTTACTAAATACAATTTTAATCATAACAGCCCACCTAGGTGTAATATATATCAGAGTTCTAGATGACATTTTTGTTTGAGAGCAAAATGTGGTTCCATTGCTAAATACATTTGTAAGTCATTCTTCTGAGCAGGTACAAAATAGGTTACATTCTATTTCAAAACACTTAATTTTACCTTTTTCCGAAGGATCATTTAGAAATTTTAAGAAAATCCTGTTCTTTTCAGTAAACAACTATACTGATTGATTCAAGACACCATCCCGAAAATTTGACTCTAGCTGATTTCTTCTCAGCCCACGGTATTGTCTCTGTTCCAAGGGCCAAACAGTAACTGATGCATATTTATGTTCTTAATAAATGCTGGAATT
This sequence comes from Rhinolophus hipposideros, assembly GCF_964194185.1. Lineage (NCBI taxonomy): Eukaryota > Metazoa > Chordata > Mammalia > Chiroptera > Rhinolophidae > Rhinolophus > Rhinolophus hipposideros. The sequence goes on along the minus strand of NC_138048.1, from coordinate 102,481,899 downwards.
TCAAATGACTGCTGAGGAGGATTGCCGAGTGCCAGAAAATTACATAAGCCCAAGATGACACTTTCTCATTCTTTGAGAGTAAAGGACTCAGTCAGTAGTTGAGAAACTCATCTGCCCCTGAGAATCACTCTGGCTGCTTTTTAATTAGCAAGGAAGCCTGGGCTACAGCCCAGACTCACCTAATAATCAGAATCTCAGGAGGCAGGGCCTGTGAATCCATCATTTTTAAACACTCCTACCAATCATAGGAAATAAATTGGAATAAAAGATACTAAGGTAGAATTCAACACATTTTGAAAAGAGTTTGTAGCTTTCAAAGAAAAATAACCGAGATTAAAATAACCTAAAGCAGTTTATTGAAACCTCTGTGCTCTGCAGGAAACAAAAGCAAGAAAGGCAAACGAAATAAAAGCTCAGGGCGGTGCCAGAGAGTCCCCCTCAGAGGTCCAGATATGAGTTTTTACCCAGGTCCACACTCAGAGTTGCCTGCCTGGGGGAAGACACCCAGGGTCAAATGTAAGTCAGAAAAGGGGCATCTGCAGCTGATTCTCCTTCCAGGCCACTCATGGGCAAAGTCCTGTGGCAAGAAGCCACCCAGGTACCTCTTTACAATTCCTGTCACCCACAAGCATTTATTATCTGCTCTTGGATGTCGAGCCTCGTCCGGGAACCGTGTGGACATACAGGAGTTCCTGTCATTCGTGCTTGTACCCTACGTGGAGGGTTCCAGGGTGCAGGACAGGACCTAAGCATCAGGGATGCCAGCTATAGACCTGCTTCTTCCCGAACTCAAAATACAGTGAATGATTTTATCATTCGGGGGGGAAAAGACATGTCCTTCAAAGCTGCCTGTAAACGCATAGGTGCCAACCTGCAGTGAGTGAATTGTTTACTTGTGGGAAAGGGATATTTCATTAATCAAGATATTCATTAACTATCACATTTATGAGTTACCAATTAACAGAATTAGAATACAATGCAGGTGTTTAAGGAGCATAATTTAGTCTTTTGATGAATCAGAAGGCATATGCGCTTCTAAGCCATCAGTGAGAGTTACAGCAGCGACGCTCTGATAAGCATATTCATTATTTAACTTATCAACCTAATTCATTAATATATTAACCTAATTAACAGACCGGCAAAACATCCTTTATCAGTGTCTGATCTACATGTTGCATATTCTCACCATATGCTGTTGGATATATTGCATAAGATATTTTAAACCACTGCATCCATGAATAAATTGAACCATGACTCCAGTGGAGTATGCTAGGGTAAGAAATGAACCTCAAATGAACCCAGCAAATACTGGGAGGGGACTGAGGAGGAGGAAGGATGTTTGGAGAATCACAGGGGAACAGTCCCTTGATACCAATCTTATTTTCCCAGACCCAAATGCCAGTCTTCCAATGGGACTGACTCACTGGCACTCAGAGCTAAGCGAGAACAAGTTTTTTGGGTTGGATGGTTGGCACATTGGGCACATCAGGTGAGCCCTTTGACAGCATGCTGAAAGATAAACAGTATCCTCAGATTTTTCGAAAATTATTTATGGCTCCCATGAATCTAGTTTTGGCACATACCCCTCAGTTCAACCCAAGGTAGAACAGCCAGAATCGTACGTGTCAGTACAGTGGAAATACACCCTGAGTCAGCTAATGATTGCGTGTTGCTGTAGCAAATAGCGTACCTAGACTAAATTTGTAAAGTAGGAGCTACCCACAGGTTTTTTTTGCCCAGTCTGGGAACCGGAATCTGTTTTCCTCAAAATGAAAATATCTGTACTGTTTTTTTCAGATTGCAAAAATAATAGTGTGACTTATAAAATCCCAAATGACGCAGCGACTATGTCGCAGGACAATCTCCTGAGACATCACTAGTCAGAGATGAGCAGTTAAAAATTTGGTAAACCTCTGTCTAGACACATCTCTATGCATATATAATTTTATGTAAATGGAATCATACAGTTCATTAACTTGCTTTGTTACTTAACAATATTGCCGTCATCTTTCTATGTTAATAGGTACACATTTACACCATAGTTTTTGATAACTTCCTGGTACTTCTTTTTATGGCTGTATTAACATTTTATTAACTATTCCCCAATTAATCAATGTACAAGTTGTCTTCAGTGTTATTAACCATGTTTTAATAATCATCCTTATACGTACATCTTTATGAACGTATCTGCTTTTCTCCTTAGGATCAGTGCTTCACGGTGGACTTGCTGGGTCAAAGGGTACACATATTTTTAAGGCTTTGCTTCCTATTGTCAAACTGCCCTCCTCCAAATGTCATCCCAACTGACTCCTCTGCTAGTAGTGTTGGAAAAACACGAGAACACTATTTCTAATAATCTGCCACAGTCCCCCTAACTCAGGTGTTATTTTAACAAACCAAGATTTAATGCTGGCCTTCATGAAACTAACAAATTGTTTTGTTGAGGGTGACTGGATTTGAACTCTGGAATGGAATCTCCCTACCCTCCGCCATCTATAAGGAGCGTAGAGGCGCAAGTGTGGGTATCCAGTTCATCCTCACTGAGATTCTGGCCAAGAGAAGAGAAGACAAGCTCCTCCTGTGGATTTTGCCCACTCTGCCCTAGGGAACTAGATTCTTGATCCCAGCTCCTCTTTCTGATCAAGTGTGGCCCCCATCTTTGCATGTTGGGGCCTCTTTAATACAGCAGCTCTGCCTCTGCTCAGTGGCCTGAGTTTAATATAGCAGCTCTGCCTCTGTCAGTGGCCTGAGTTCTCTTTCCTGAACATGGTCTCTCCACTGTTCTGACATGTACTGTCTTTGTGGCCAGGGCAGTGTGAGAGCTTCTAAAGCTGTGATAGAAAATGACTTCTTCCTGTTTGAAGTCTGACACAGGCATTGATCTGCCACGTGTACAGAACTGTGGTTCATCCTTTGCAATCTGTTTGTGTTCATTGTGTGTGTGACATCGGGACCTTTTTTATTGGACATACATTTCACTGCAGCAACCATCAGCCCACAGCTCTGACCTCGTAGCATCTCACCCTGGCTGAACCGATTATCTCTTGCTTTCTGGGTTTAGTTCAAAGGTACCTTTGGATGGCATTTTCTTCCTCCATTTCCCTCTGTCCACTGTCCCATTCCTGTTCCTTGGAATCTTTTCCTAAAACAAACTATGTATAAGCCCTCATCTCAGGCTCTGTTGTTTGGAAGAAGCAAAGCTAAGCTATTGCCCAATATAGTGCCTCATGGCACTATGCTTCATAGTGAAGTGCTTAAATTAGTAGCAAACTTTTCCCTTTAAACAAACCATTGATGCAAGATGCACGAAGCAGCTCTTCTTAAAGCAAAAAGTTGGTATGGACTGGCTTAAAGGCTACAAGTGTTCTAGAAATACAAGCCCAAGGCTCTATTGAGAAACCAAATGACAAAATTGGACCAACAGTTATAATTCAGTTTTGAGAAAATAGAGATAGAATGACACACTTCAAAATTATTTCAGTGGCCTTGTTCTAAAGAAGTTTAGTTCTGGAACACATAATAGAGGGCCTCATTATCTATACATACATAATGGCTAATTTTCAAGTAGCTGCCTTGGCTAAGTAAATTAGAATCCTTTATGCTTTTTAAGAAAGTAAAATTTTATTAAAAGGTTTTTGTTTATATTCTTCATTTCAAGACACTATCCAAACCACAAGTTGTTTTTCTTTTTGTTGTTTTTTTTTTTGGTTGTGTTTTTGTAGACAAAGATATATAGTCTTGAATTAAAAAGCTCCAAAATAGACTCAAAATACAAATGAAAGTATTTATTTCCTCAACAAATTGTCACTGTGCTAGTCAAAAAAAAAACAAAAAAAAAAACTTCCCACCAACAAAAGCATAACCCAAGTTTCTGTGACAAATTTTACTGACTCTACTCTTCAAAGACTAGGGGGGAAAGACGTACGCTGATGTACTCATGACCATCTTTGTTCTGTTCTGTGATCATTTTTAGAAGTCCTAGTTATAGGCTCCAGACAATTCTTTTTCCCTCCAGTTTTAATGGCACTCTTTTAATAATTGCCAACTCCAACCTGTATTAGATATCTAAAAACTCTTCAATCAAAAGGCTTTCTACAAATCTCTGGACTAGGCAAATCATAGAGTCAAAAAACAGATTAGAAGTTTCCAGTGACTGGGGGCATGGAGGAATTGGGAGTGATTGTTAATGGGGCAGGAGCTTCCTTTGGGGAGGATGAAAATGTTTTAAAATACTAAACCAGTGAATATACTAAAACCATTGAAATGGACACTTTGAAAGGGTGAATTTATTGTATGTGAATCATATCTCAAAAAATTAAAACTCAGAAACAAAGAACTTTCTAGAAGTCATTGATATTTTTCCCTTGGAAAATTTTTTTCGAGCACTTGTGTTCATTCTTTTGCTTCTGCTCTTTCTGCTGGAGAAGGAGGATGAGTAAAAGGCCCCCATCTGAGTTCCCCCAGAGTCACGGGCAGTCCTTTGCTATGTTATGTTACAGGAGGGCAAAGCATGTTTTGGTCCCCAAGTCGGAAGTTTAACCCCTGTGAGCCACCCAGTTGGACACCGCCATGGTACACTGCACATTTTATCAGTCTGACTATCAGGAAGCTTAACTACATTACTTCCTTCATCCAGATTGCTGATTTTGTGCTGTCATGAATAGCAGGGCTGCAAAGAGGACAGCAGTAATTGTCACTGGGACCTAATCCCTCCCATGAGCCACTGAGCACCAGGGCTACAAGTTAATAGTCAGAAGAGGAGTCATGGTGGCTTGGCTTTTTATTCACAAGGAAGAAAACAATCCCTATTGGCAGCTGAAGAGACAGCCCCTCTGGGGACCAATTATTCTGTAACACTGTAGCAGGCTGCTGCCAGCCCCGCTGGGAGCCACTCCACTGGGCTTCCCTCATGGAGGCCAGGCTGGTGCTCCAGACACAAGTTGTTCTTCATGTCAAAACTGCCGTTAATGACACAATTAAGTAACTAGGGACCACAGAGAAGCTCTTAATTAGGTAAACACAGCTCTCTGAGAAACGATTGCCCAGTTTTTGGCTAGCCATTGCTGTCAGATGCTAGAAGATACACACGCTGTGGATAAATGAAGAAGCATTTTAAGGACCCAATTTCTGCCTAATTATTTCTTCTTATTTAGTAGTAGAGGATACTTACTGTTTTGTTAGAAATAGTGTGGGCTGCTCCCTTTTCGGAATTTATATCCTTTAGTTTTGCAAAAGGAAAAGGATAACATGGGGAGGAAAGAATTGCTAAACATTCTCCAAGGTATGCAATGATTTGACCATACATGACCATCTTTTGGAATCTCCAAACAACTGGTGCGATCTTACATTGACCAAACTAAATTCGCACATGTTTAGATTATTTCCTGTTCAGAACCTCCTTGTCCTCTTGCTCCACTATATGCTTCAATGTTTACTTTCCTCATCATGCTTAGATTATTTTTATTATCAGATTATACTTTAGGGCTTTTGAAGATATGTGGCAAACATTTTTTTTTTCCCACCATCCATTGGCTATATTTTTACGAGCTCCATTTTTGCCCGGAAGTTGGTAGGGCCACGTCCCACTGGCAGGTTGGAACAGGAAGATCATACATGATTTTACAAAGCACTCCTCCCTTACACTCCCTTTCTCTCACATTGTTTGAATTTTGGTTTTCGTTTACATATTTTTGATATGAACACCATGGTCTCACTGTAAGGAACTCAGTCAGTGCTTCTTAAGGGTCCCCCTGGTTGTCAGTGATATTTTCTTTCTTTGATAAACAAACCTGGAATTTCAGTTAATGTATCTTTCTGTATTACAAAATGACCAACTAAAGCAGTTTTCTCCTAATTGTTTATTGACCCAACTGTTTACTACTCCCAAATATTTATTGTTAGATAATAATATTTATGGGAATACTATGCACATACATTTTCATCTTTTTTACCGTCTTCATTCCTATATCAGATGACCTGAATCTCTCTCCTAAAATTGAAGTTCAGGTGGTCATATAGCACATGTGGAAACATCAGCACAATTAGATTGCTTGTGGATGGGAAAATAGGTGGTGAAGACCATATTTATTAAGTGGTAAAGACATTAGAGTGGCCATTTTGCCATGGTTATCTTATTGTATACTTCTCAACTGCATTCTTTGTGCTAGTTTTTTTGTACTTTTATTAACCTGATCTACTATCTATAAAGTTAAGATCATTGGTGGATGAGAGAAGGATCTTTGCTTCTTACTGGCCTGTGAACCTCACTCTACTTTCCCTTTAATGTTCCTGCTATCTGGCCAGCTTCTAGAGACGGCCTTCCCCATCACCACCCTCTTCCATGACAACCTTTGTGGCTGAAGCACAAGTCTCTTTTCTACCACTTAGCTGACTCAACTGACAACCGTCTGTATTCACAGTTACCTACCAGTTCAGCTACCACCCCTGTGGTTCATGCCCTTTGTCCCCAATGGAGCCTCCAATACCTTCCCCTTTCTGCTTCATTTTGTTTTTCCCACTTGATACTCCTCAGCCCTGTTCAGCTGACGTTCTGTGGTCAGACACTTCAACTTTGCTCTCACGCTCAACCTCGAGCCTCAAGGCCCCTTTCACCTACACTTGGACCTGCTGTGCTGACCACAGTCCCAGATTACTCCCAAAGCTGGCTTTTCAGTTCTTGGTTTGGGACTTCAGAGTGTCACTGAAGAAAATCACAGGCATTTGCAGATCTGACCCTTTCGTGGTACATCTTGGTTCCAATCCATAAATCTTTATTTCTTTCAGCTTAGATATGTTCCCCAAAGAAGCTCTGGAATGTTTTTCCTCTTTTGAACCCCCCAATCTTAATTAATACCACCTCATGCCTTTTGCTCATTTAACAATTTTGACTAGCTCCCATTCTTATGCTCTGACTGAGTATGCAGAGGCGGAAGGTACTAGAGTAAAGAAACCAGGCCCTGCACCTCCCTTTGAAGAGTTTATACTCTAGTGGTGGTGGTGGTAGGGTTATGGAGAGGACCGGTTAGTGCGTAGACCTTGTGAGAGAGGGACGTGAGAGGGCATATGGCAGGGGAAACAACACGAGACTCTGGGCCCCGAAAGGATTGAGCAGGTCATTTCACCTTTATTTAGTGAAATCAACAACATCCAACATGAGTTTCTTTAGTTAATTTCCTCCACGTATCAAATAATTTCGCTTTCTGATTCCATCTTTAATTCCATTTCAACCTCAGAGAATACGCTGCTCATTCTTCATGACAAGTCAACCCTTTCATCTGCTGTCTTAATGCAACTCTCTCCAGCTTACTCAGGGACACCACCATATAAATCATCACTCTTTATAGGATATGAAATCTCTCTTATCCCACTGGCTTTTTCCCTTTGCCTTCAAAACTACACAGGTGCCCTCAATAATAACTAAACTCTGCTGCTCACCTTTACAACAGGCTTTTTTCTCCACCAAGTACCCAGAATCTGTCTCCAGTTCTTCACCCCATTTACCTCTTTTTCTATGTTTTACATGAATATTAAATATTTCATATGTGCAAAAGAAATAAAGAATGGTACAATAAAATATAGTTTATTGATTAATTAATAAAACTAATTCATAAAATACTATAATACTTTTATGTTTACTATCAGTAAAGTATTAGAAATTAAACATTACCCGGTCAGTTTTACCTCCTGATATTCTCCTCCAGGGCTCATGGAAAGAACCATTCTCTGCATTTGGCATTTCTCACCCCCATGCATTTATTTATATCTCTACATGCTTATTCTAAAACACAACAAAGTGTGAATTTGCATATGAACTCCAAATAAATGGTACCACACCGATGTATCCTTCTTCAAATTGTTATTTTCACTGAACACTTTGAGTGAAAATACTTTTGAGATTTATCCACATTGATACATACTTTTTGCTCCTAAATTGTAGTCCATTGTTTTTATGTGCATGTCCTCATACACACAAACATATGTACATACATACATCGTGTTTGTAATCCATTCTCTTGGCGTTAGAAATTTAGGTATCTTAAAAATGTTTACAGTATTTGGTCGTGAATATTCTTTGTGTGTCTTCTTGTGCGCAAGTGCAAGAGTTACTCTAGGGTAGAGATATGGAGTGGAATTTCTGGGTTGTTTAAGTGAATGAATGGAAACAACAGTGTTATTGCCACCTTGATCACACATTGCCTTGAAAACATGGAACCCACTATGTGGCTGTAAAAAAATAAATAAATAAAAGAAAGAGAGAGAAAGAGAGACAAAGAAAGGCAATATCATGATGGTTTAATTAAGGCGGGACACAAAACACACATTTTCATACCTATGTGTGATAATCGCTGTACCTAACTTCCATAGGTTGAAAGACATGGAAACCCAAAAGTTAGACTTCAGAATTCAGGTTTCCAGCTAAGATATTTTACATTTGAAAATACTGCTCATGCATTAGCTTTTCAAATGCCTTTTCTCATCTCTCTGTCTTTTTTATTTTAACAACCAGAGCAGTCTTTTCTTGTTGACCTAACCAATACAAGCATGGCCAAATAATTCCAGAAGGCATGTGTGACTCTCATGGTTGGGGTCCAAGTTACTCTAAATTAATCTGCTGTGGCAGTTTGCAAATTCCTTTCCCTACCCTGAGCAGATTTTTCCTCTGTTCAAGTATGGTAACTAACAACTGTGAGATGGTTCTAAAACCAAAAACCACAATTGCAGTGCTTAAATTTAGGCCATTGCCTCGCGTTGCCAATTTAGAGAAGATGTGGTTAAACCAACAGTCACTTCGACTGCTGACATTTCTGATGTTTTGAATTAAAAATAAAAGTCACTCTTTCTTCTATAACAAAATGAATTTACCATTGACATAAGAATTAAATAACCCATTAATCAAGATATTTCTCACCCGCTTAATAAATTGAACATCTCAACCCAAAAGCCTCATGGGATAGTAATTTGCCAATATTTTGTACTTATTCTATTTCAGTGCTTCCAGTAAATATAAAGAAACCTTGTCTATTTTTAGAAATTTGCTGTTTGCGACTTTATTTGTATAACTGGTGTTAAGATATGATAGTTTCTATCTGTATTGATGACACTCTTATAGAAAAGTCAAAGCCCATTGAGATGACTGGGCAAGAGGAAGATCTCGTATAGAAAATAAACAACACTGATTTATTTTCTTCTTGCTGACACATATACACCAATGGGCATGGGAAGGTATCAGCGTGAATGCTGGAGGATTAGGTTTTCAGAAGACTCCAATCTACGTTTGGAGACATGGGTTCTCTTGCACAACTTAAGCCTTCCCGGGAGTTTAACGTACTCTGGATTGGGGATTATAAAGAAACAATATATGTACTAGATAATTGGTGATGGAAAATAATAGCAATTGACATGCAAAAAGAAAAAGGAAGTGTTTTTAGAGAAAATTCTTGCTTGTATTAAGGAATATAATCAAGCAGTTGAGAGAATATTTTTAATAAAGATCTGTAGAGGTCACTTTGCATGTGAGCAGCTTCTTGATTCTGATTTGATTATTAGGGCTAAATGTATAATTCCTCATGTCAATAGGAGTAATTGTGAACCTAAACCAAAATTTGATTTATCAACATTGGGTTATGGCCAAAAACTCCATTCCTTCTTATCGTGACCTGAAAGTCATGTATTAATTTTAAGTCCTCTTTAGCCTGTCTTTATTCTTTCCATGGTGGCAGATGGTACAAATAGTTATCGCTCTTGAATAATTAGGAGCAGGTATAACAGAACCTACTGAAGACCTTCTACATCTCCTGTATTATCAATAACAAATAGTTAAATTGGACCCACACGTGATGTGGTAACTCTTCACATTACTTTGGTTTTCTGTTTGCTCCTTTTATTTTTCTTATAAAAGGTGGATGACATAGAAGCTTATTTTTATGCATACTTTCAGTGGCACATTTTTCTTAAAAGCCATGAGAAGAGAGTATATTAATAGGAGTATATTTTTTAAAGTCCTGGAATTTAATGACTGAAAATAAGAGAGATGAGTTGAACAAAAAAACAAAGCTAGGTTAGTAATATTTCAGTTTCAGAAGAATGCAGAAGCAATAGAGGATTAAATTAAAAGGGTATAAACTAATTAGGAGAGGTTTTGCTTTTAGATTAACTTATTAAGACAGACTTGGTTTCCTTTAATGAAAAACATCATCCTCATTCTTTGAGAGCTGACAGGCTACAGAAAGATTAACAAATTAAAAAAAAAAAGAGTATAAATGTAAATAAATGGGTTACTTTCTAACCATCACTGAACCACTTTGACCAGCAATATTGTATAATCCTATATCCTAAATAGATGTGTCTTAGTCAGAGAAGTATTTGGGTAGGAGACTAATCAATGACTGGGTATTTATGATTCAATACATGCCATTCCCTTTGCGATTGCAAGAGGAGGGTGTCAGCTAAATCTTAGGAAGCAATGGCTCTTTGAAGTGGTCTTTCTTTTCCAGACTTAAAACCATTGCCTTGACCCGATTGAGTCGTTTGAGAAAATGCCTTGAAAACCTTAGACGTACAGGAGCCCTGACACCGACGTCTTGACCACTTCCTAACTCAGAAAATTACATTCTGATGATCAATGCTCTCTTCTCATGGAGCTATTTTAAAAAGATTAATGACTCCGGCTGGAATCTAATTTCCTCTTAAAATTAATGCTGCAAAATTAATGGGCCAGCTGGTCACGTTTCAAAGGGTAAACAAATGGCTATCTTGGTTATGGTCAGGGTCACCGCTATGATTCCTCGGTGACTCACAAGCCATGGGTCTACACAAACGATTGGACCTGTGGGCCGAGAAGCCACCAACAGTAATGCGGGTGCCGGGCAGGAGTAGCTGGAGAACATGCTCATCGCCTTTCTTCCGGTCTATTCAATAGTCTGATTTTTCCAGGAATCTTTAGTGTTGAAGTTGCTATGGGATGGAAGCACATGGCTCCGTGAACTCCTTTGCTTTCTCAGGATGCATATTGTACTCATGTACCCACACAGCCCACTACAAGGCCTTAGGGTTAGAGCTATATTTCCCAAGCCTAGCACAATGCCTACCACACAGTATGTGCTCAGTATACATCTATGGAAAGAAGAAAGGGAGGGAAGGAAAGAGGGAGAGAGGGATGGAGGTGGGGAGGGAGAGAAGGGAAAGAGGGAGGAATTGAAAGTAAATGTAACACCATACATTGGAAAGCCTTTCTTCCTTCTGACTTTCATTTCCCTTTTTACCAGTGCCGTCCTGAGGACTGTCTTGGTCTCATGTATATGCTTGGAGTTGAATAACCCACCACTAAGCTTTGCACATCCTTGTGGTGGGGGCAATGCGATGCTCTTTGCACACGCCCACACTAGCAGGTGCAGAGCAAAGATATGCACGCTCACACACTCACAGGCATTACACGGCTGTCAGGAGCATTTTCTACAAACAGGACAAACACTGATTTCTTCCATTTGAAGGCTTATCCTCATCTGAAACCTCCATGACACTCTGTCGGGACACATTTCTCGTGACCTTTCGCCTTCATACATTGTTGCTATTGAAGGGTCATACACTTTCGGAGGTGTTGTGTATTTGAAACTTCCTCTTCTATATGACAAAATTATTTTCAGTAATAATCATGATTTTCTTGATTTGTTCTTTAGTTTTAAACCAAATAATTAACATTTGTAAGTAAATTGATTTCCATTTTAAAGACACTGATTAAATTCTGCAAAAGAGGTCACGTAGGAACTAAAAGTTGCACTTACCAAGCAAAATTATTGTCTAGTAGTTTGCAGTCTGGGTCATTAGTTTAAATTTTATATGTGAACAAAAATTATACATGGACGCGTACAAAAATACTGGAGTAACTCAAATTCTGTATACTTTACAAGCAAGTGCTATCATCATGTTTTTTGAATCTGCTCCTTGAGGCAAGAATATTATCAGGGTTGGAGAGGAACAAAGCCCAACCAGTAACAAATTTACTCTCTAAACAGATTCATATAGCTTAGTTCTCACAACAGACTATAATCCTGGGAGTTGTAGAATTAACTTCCCTGTAGAATACATGTCTATTGAAGAACAAGTAGTAAAACTGTGCTAGTTGAAGTTGATATATATATATATATATATATATATATATATATATATATATATACACACACACACACACACACACACACATATATATACACATATATATATACATATACATGTATATATGTGTATATATATGATCAAAATTCAACAGTAATTGCAGCAATTGTTTATAACAGACCGGCGTGTGCAAACTTTCTCTGTAAGTGCCGCAGAGTAAATATTTTAATCTTTGTAGTCATCTGGCCTCTGTCACAACTCAGCCTTTGCATCATGAAAAAAATGAGTCATAGATAATACAGGAACGAATGATCCTGACTGTGTTCCGTTAAAACTTTATTTACAAAGACAGACAGATGTCTGGATTTAGCCCACTGGCTGTAATTTGCCAAACCTTCACTTCTACTAACAAAAGACTTTATTGGGAGGAGGAGTATTTTGTCACTGACTTTGTTTAGAATGACTGGCTTTTAGTTTTATTATTGTTTTAAAATTCTCTGCAGGAAATGCAGCCCCTCATTGCCAAAGCTGGTTGCACCCCACTGCCTGCCCTTGGCACACCACTGTCTACTTTTAATGATGGTATAGGCCCTTGAAGGCAAACTTGATGTCCAGTTCTTTTTGGTGGCCCGAGGGTCTACCACATGTCTTTGTACATTGACTGTGCTTAATAATTATTAATGAAATACATACACCCAGCTGTACCTTAGGTTTAAACCAAGACTTACATATTAATTACTTTCATATAATTTATTCAATGTACTTCTAGCAGACTTTTTTAAAAATAAAGTATTATATATACACTAGACATATCCATAAATTTCTTCCTACCACTAAGCAAGCGTCTCCAAATATTCCTCAAAAACAGGTCTGTATTTCTCACAAATACTATTTATTTATATACTTATGGGTCACTTTGTTTCAATGAATGGATTTAAAATATCCAATCTTTTCTTTTGCTTCCACTTCATCTTTTACTAGACTCATAACCTCCCAACCTATTCCTTTCTTGTTTTATTTGCAAACCTAATGGCTTCAGCATTTCTGCCGCTGCTACTGCAATTATTTCATGCCCAGTTAGACGCTTTTGTTCTTCCTTCTTTATCTGCCCCACAGACTCATTCTCTGAGGCCAGAGCTCGCCCATGCTTTTGTCTGATAACCTTTGCCAACTGTCTCAAAGTCTTTGGCCATGGCATATTAAGAGAACAGGTGTTGCTGTGTCACCCTCTCGTCACCCTCCATGTCCCCATCATGAGCAGATGCTGCTTCTCAGAAAACCGACACCTGTTGGCTTTCGCCATCAGCTTCTTTTGTGAAATGTCCAGATGACATCTCCTTTTGCTCTTAAATCTCCCATTTTCTGAAGTTTCTTACTTTCTTTTCCTCGGATGTGTTTCCTCTGGTCCATCAGTTTCTTTTGCAATGTGCACATAGATGTCTTCTTGCACGTGCTTTTTGGAGACCTAGTAGAGTAGATCAGAAGCAGGCCCCCGAGAGCCAGCACAGTGGCCCGGGTACTAGCTTCTCCTTATTAGCCGGATAGCCTTGAGAAGATATCCTCACTGAGCCTCAGCTTACCTTGCCTTTAAAATGAAAACAACAATCCCTGTTTCATAGAGTTGATAGGAAGATTCAATAAAATAACATATGCGAAACACCTACTCTATAACCTGGCCCCAGCAGGAGTGCAGCATGCAGTATTATCATGTTATTTTAAGACCACCATGCCTGTTTGTGTAGGTAGCATACCGCATAAACTTGTCCAGTCTTCTCTGAGGGGAGTGAGCAGGTGCTGAAAGGGGTATTTTCTGTCATTTGTCTTCCCAGATGATTCTCCATTTTTGAATCTGTCTTCCTAGATGTCTGTCTGTCTGTAGTGCAATTAATCTGCCAGGAGGGGTGCCCTTTGGGACAGGTGCTTCTGTCTTTCACCTCTGATATCACTCCTGGGCTGCTCTTTCATATTCTCTCTAGGATTCCTTTTAATGGTTTTTCCCTCACCAGCCAGGCACAAACCCACGACCAGCCTCCCCCTCCCCTGGCATGGTGGCAAATGCGTGGTCTTTGTTGAGCACAGTTATGACTCAGGCAGGTTACAGCTACTGACTGTCGTGTCTGCTCTGTGCTCAGGAGAGGACCCTGATGCCTTTCTATGGCTCGTGCTTGAGTGAGATGTGAAAAGGAACAGTGTCCATGCAATCAATGGGGAGTGCCGTGGGGGTGGGGGTGTTACACGCTGGGTTCTCAGAGCAGCAGGAGATCCGACCCCCAATCCCAGGCCTAGATGTGGATGAACCTGCCTGGAAGAAGCCATAGTTGTATTGAATCTGAAAAGATGAAGAGGAATTGCCCAGGTACAGTCAGGCAGACAAAAGCATTCCATTATGAAGGAATTTTAAATGAAAACTAAAGTTTGTATTAGCAGGGTTACGCACCTTGTTAATGAACAGAGCTTAGAAACGGCTTTACTAGAACTTTGGAACTTTCCACATTCACTTTCTCCAGTGTCCTTAGTTTTCAGTGTTCCCAGGAGCTGGCAAGACGAGTGCTGCCATAGCCCTCTGAGAGGCGAGGAAAGGAGGCTCTGAGACCTACCCCACTTGGCTGAGGGCTTTGGGGTGAATTAGTTCCCGGACAATTCGCAGCCCTTGCTTGACCTCAGCCTGCCCTTTTCTCCGGCTCTGCAAGGCTGTAACCAGATCTCTGTGGCCACTTGCAGAAGAGCCAAAACCCTGTTCCCAGAAGAAGGGATGCCAGCACCCATCGTGCAGCCTCTCCCGTCAGTGCCTTTGACCCAGTCCGCCCAGGAAAGCAGCGCTTCTGAGATCAAGCTGCCCTCGGCTTTCTCCAGGAGCCTGGGTGGGGAAGCCATTCTGTTTTAGCTTAAAGGTCATTTTCTTCCACTAAGAGGAAGCCCAGTGGGCATTTCCCTTAGTTCTTTCACCACTGCATTGCAGGCCCATGCAAAGAATTCGTGCCAGAGCAGGGCTGGGGACCAACACAGTCAGCACAGGGGAAAACCATGTCACTCTGAAAGGGCTCCAGGGTCCTCTCTCTGGGACGAATTGAATTTCCCGGTCCCCCATTCAGATCCTTAAATGGCTCCCATTAGACCTCCGGATATAGAACATTTCTGGTTGAAGGGGCCAGAATGAAGAAGTGAGAGCGTGGATTCCTTGTTTGGAGCCAAGGAATCAGGTCTTCATTCTGCCCACCCTACCTAGGGAACCTTGGGCCAGTTATCTAGACTTTTGGATTCTCACTTTCTCATCCGTAAGGTGAGATGATGCCATTACCTACCCCACAGAGCCATTGCAAGTCGTCCGTGAGTTTCCACACGTGGGATGGCCAGCTATGTGGGCTATTTCTCCCTTAAATTTTTATTGACATTTTAAGGTATGAAAGTAGTACTTGTTCAGTGCAAAAACCTTAAAAATACTGGAGTGTATAAAGAAAGAAAAGAAGAAAGAAGAAAGAAAGAAAGAGGAAGGAAGGAAGAGTGGGGGAGGGAGGAGAGAAATAAAGAGAAGGGGGAGGGAAAGAGGAAGAAAGGAAGAGAAAAAGAAATCCTCTCCCCGTTCCTTCTCCCAAGAAGTGAAAACCATTCAGACTTACTATATCTCTTTCCAGTTCATTATTCATGGACATACAATCTTTTCAATGTATATTATGTATACCATGTTTCCCCCAAAATAAGACCTACCCCGAAAATAAGCCCCAGTTAAGATCGTCAGCCAGACGGACACATTTAGTACGTTATGATGATGTTCCAGAAGAAGATGACATGACTGTATTTGAATAAATGTAGATTGTTCTACATAGAAAAATAAGACATCCCTTGAAAATAAGTCCTAATGCATCTTTTGGAGCAAAAATTAATATAAGACCCGGTCTTATTTTCGGGGAAATAAGGTATAAGACCTGATCTTATTTTCAGGGAAACATGATATATGCCCCTATATTTTAATTTTTTTTTACGAAAATTACAAACCCAATATAGAAACTACCCTGTAACTTGCTTCTTCTGTTTTGTATATGGTAGAGATAACTTCATAGTGGTACATACAGATGCATGTCTCTTTCTCTGTTAACTGAATAGTATTCCATTGCCTAACTAGACCTATTGTTCATTGACTGACATTCAAATTGTTATAATTGTTCGCTTTTGTAAACAATGCTAAGATGAACACCACTGAGTGGACTTCTCTGTGCTCATTGGGCAGTATCTCTTTATGATAAATTCCTAGAGGAAGAATTGCTGGGTCAAAAGATAGGTATATTTAAGTCTTTAGATAAATGGCTAAATTTTGCTTTCTAAATATTGTTTTCACACCAAGCAACTGTGTATGAGAGGACATTTCCGCCACACTTGCACGAAATGGGGCATCAACACTTTATATTCTTTAGAACCATTACTCGGGTGGATCATTTTAAGGGTATTTGCTTACTGAACCTAACCAAATAATTTTCAGTGTGCAAACTTCTAGAGCCATAGAAGCCCATCCAAATGTGCCTACCTTTATTTTCTCTCTTAGATGACAATGAGCTGTTTTAATAAGGCAAACTCTCGTTTTTATGGAGGGCAATAAAGGAGGAAGAATGTGACTTCTTGGGCTTGTAAATCAGGTGTTTCTTTTGTGAAGAGGGTCCCACATGATCCCCAGCACCAAAAGTTCCCTTATAAATTAAGTGTGACCCAAATCTTGGAAGCACTTAGCTTCCAAAAGGACCCAGCCTATTTCACATTGGTAAGAAGGGACGACAGGATTTAAGGTTTTGGGGCCATGGTTTCATGCCAACTTTTGAGTAGAGTCATTTCCGGTCTAAACCTGGATATTGAGCCTTCCTCTCCAGAACTTGATTTGCTTCTCTAACTGATGGATTGACCTCATCAGACCGAAAGCAGAGACGGACTGACTGCCCAAGAGACTATGACAACACCATTTCCTTTCTACAGCCTTTCCTCATAGTTCAGAAATACTCAGAAGACACTTTTGCTTTACATTACAATCCAGAATTTGTCATATTCTCAACTTCTGGGGTTATTGACTCATCCAAACCAACTTTATTGAGAAAGGGAGAGTGCACTTGGGAGAAAATGGTCCGTGTGCAAATTATCTGTACCCTTGTAGCAGAGCCATGGTCAAGTTTTCGTCCACAGCAGATGGGACACAGAGATGTGCCAGAACCGAGCTGCTAGTATGAAAAGAAGCTCTGAATTCTAGTCCCAGTTCCTCCACTTAATAGCTGTGTGACCTGGAGCAAATTATCTCTGTATAATTTATACAGTGGTGGGGAGGAGAAATGCAATAATGGGTGTAAAAAAATGTGCTGTCCCCTGGGAAATATATAAACATGAAAGGTATGGTTAATATTTGGTTTTAAAATCTAACCTTCATTTTATGGTGTCTGATTTTCTTGGCATTCACAACACTTAAGAAACCAGTAATAAAGGCAGACTGTCAAGAGTACAATTCAGGACAAGTTGGAAAACTGCCCAGTTCCTGTGCATTTGATCTCAGTGAAGCACAACACGTTTGAAAGGGCTGTTGATGCAAGAGCCAGATTTCTGGGGAAGTCCCTCCATGTGGTCCTGTCCATCCCACCCACCCCACCTCCCATCCTTCTCCCCACTGCTCAACAATTTCCTCTGCTTAGTCCCCTCCAACTGTAAGAGTCTACGATCACAAGATCAAGGTTTGTCCTAGGGAGGGGTGGGTCCAGCCAACTCCACTTCTCAGTTTTCTTTTTCTCACCTACTTAACTTATTTATGAAAATAAATCCAAGGGAAAACCTTGAAGGAGGTTTGAGGGGGATAAGAAGACCTCTGTTTAAGTGGAAGTGAGATAAGGGGAGGGCTGTTTAAGAGAATATCAGATCTTTCTTGGCTATGATTGGCCATCTGCCTTATTCCATTCTCCATCTTTCTAGAAGCTTTCTCAAAGTCTGTCTAACTGGACACAGTGCTCACAGGCTCCCTTGCTCCTGGATTTCCCACGCAGGTGGTGTGGTCTTTTATCTACTGACTAAATCCTAAGCAACTTAGGAAACAACCTTGCAGATAATTCAGTAGCTTTCTGTGCCCTGTCCCATCTAGAAGGCTAACCCATCTCCAAATCTCCTGTGCCGCAGCTTTAAACAAACTTCCTTGGTAACAGTGACTCGAAAAGAGGTCACTTGACAGGCTCCACGAACAAGAATGACCCATCTCACTAAGGCAAATTTTGAATGTTTTGTTTCAAACATACCAAAGAACATGTGCATGTGTAATTTACATTAAAGGTATACAGAATATAAAATAAGCATTCACATAGTCACTGCTAAGCTCCAGAAGTAGAACATAAAAAGCTATTGAAACTCGGTGTCTTCCCTTTAGCAGGTAAACCCTCACCATCTGAACTTAGCGTTTATTATGTCTGGTTTTCTTCATAGATTTCCTCTTATGTATGGGCCAAGACAAGATATATTTTGAGTATTTGAACCTTTTATAAATTGTTCTCTGATGAGTGAAGTAATCTGGGAGTGCATTTTTTGCTTCATTTTGTGTTTGTGAGCCCCAATGTGTTTGCTTTGCTCATCTATCCTTCATCTGTGTCCAACCTTTCTGGGGTCATTTTCTTCCTCCTGGAGCGTACTTTCTGCAGAAGTTCCATCAGTGAGGACCTCTCATTGCTGTTTGTCTGAAAATATCTTTACTTTGCTGAAAGACATTTTCACTGGGTACACAGTTCTAGGTTGACAATTATTTTCTTCCAGCTCTCTGAAGATATCATTGCATTTTATTTTCACTCCCACTGCCTCCGTGGGTGTAATCGAGGCTCCTTTCACATCATTTGCTTTTTCTGGCTACTTCTCAAATAGCTTCCTTTATTTTTGGCGTTCAGTCGTTTCAGTACAATAATTCTAGAGTGGATTTCTTTTACCCTGCTTGTGATTCATGTACGTTCCTAAATCTGAGGGTTTGTGGATCTCATGAATACAAGAGACGTCTCCATCACCACCATCACTTCAGTGTTGCACCTCCTCTGTTCTCTTTATTATCTCTTTCCGCAAGACTGAGTATGTGTGATACCTTTTTGATTTACGTACATGTTTTCAACCCCTTTTTTTGTTTTCACCTCGTCACCCTCTACCACATTCAGTGTAGTTTCATAAGGTTAACTTGCCTTTTACCATTTTCCTCCTCAATTCTATCTAATGTACCTATTCTGGAAGATATATTTGTTGTTTTTTCAAAGTTGACTTTTATACTCTTCCTTTCTCATGTTTTCAAGTCATCCATTTCTCTTTAAAAACATATTAAATACATTTCCTTTATATTTTTTATCCAATAATGTCAATATCTGATATTCTCTTGTTTTATTCTTCTGTGTAGTGATTGTTTCTGCAGACTCTCACTCATGGTTCCTTGTTTACTTATGTACTTTATGATTTCTTTTCTTTTCTTTTCTTTTTTTTTAACTCATGAATTTAAGAGCTTTCTTTGAAGCCTGCACTGAAGGTGCTTTACTCTGGGGAGACCATCCTTACTCCTGCTCAGTGCCTGGGGCCACCACCAATCTGTCCTGAATGTAACCCTCTCTCAGCTTAATGTTTCACAGACCACATGCATACTATGAATTGGACCTCAAACCCATGTGAAGGATGGTAACAAATTCTCAGAAATCACTTCTATTCCTTTTCCCAGAATCAAGTTTGAATACTGGATATGTTCCCTGTCCGTTTGCATTTGTGGGAGAATCTATTTTGGTTCATCCTTATACAGAGGGCACAGGCCTTCAGAGACCCTAGTTTTATGTGGGGTCACCTAACCCATCAGTTCATCTCTAAGTTAAATCCAAAGCTCTGTTTCACCAGAATATCCAGGTAACCTTGGGCTGCTGATAATTTTAGTGCTCACCTTTCTGGATATGTATTTCTGCTTAGCTTTTTTGTCCACTGATCATTTCCCCAAGCCCCACACTTAAAAAGCATTTAATAGTTTATTCTGCATTGTTACATGTTTTCAGGATGGCAAGTTTTAGGATACCTTGGGTGTCATATTTTCAGAGAAGACTTTCTGCTCTCTCCTAGGCCTTCACCACAGGCAGTCAGATCTTCAATATAAATCCATTGTAGTGAAGTACAACAAAAGGGAAAAGATTGTGGAGAAAGATCTATCATTTCCAGGGTCTACCATGGGCCAGCCATTAGAAAATATAATCCTTATCCAACCCTTTGAAGTAGATATTTTTGTGCTTAGAAACTGAGTCTTCAGTAGTTAAGGAACCCATCCACAGTTATGCAGGGGTGAAGCGTGGATTCAGAACCTGATTTTTTTTATGTTGGAGATTCAGTTCTTCTTTCATGGTTCTTCCTTATCCATGGAAGAGTTTCTTTCTGGTACTTAGAAAGTTATCCAGTGTCTCCCTGAGTAGCAAAAGACAGACTTCTCTTTCATCAGTTGATGCCAGACAACCTTATGCAAATTCTAAAATTCTAGCCAATTTTTTCAAAACTTTACTATTGATGTCCTTATAATTTAGAAAGAGAATATATTATATATAAGAGAATATATACGTATGTATGTGTATATATATATATATATATATATATACACACACATATGTATGCCTGTATATATTCCATATATATATATATTCCATATATATTCCATATATGGAATATATATATATATATATACTGTGTTTCCCTGAAAATAAGACCTAGCCAGACAATCAGCTCTAATGCGCCTTTTGGAGCAAAAATTATATTAATATAATATAATATAATATAATAAATATAAAATACCAGATCTTATATTAATTTTTGCTCCAAAAAACATATTAGAGTTGATTGTCTGGCTAGGTCTTGTTTTCCAGGAAACAGGGTATGAACATATATATTCTCTTTGAAAATAGTGAATAAACCCTTAAATATCTTTGTAGCCTTCTCAAGTCCCAGCACCATGCCCTAAAATAATAAATAGTCATTAAATACTTCTTGAATGAACAATTGCTATTACTCATTCATTGTTGCAGAACCAAAATGTGTCCACAACATCAGTGCCATGGATAATTGAAAATGTGCTGGGGCGAAATCTCTCAGCTCTACCAAGGCACATGTCTCCAAGATTAGGGTCTGGACATTCCAATCCACCCGGGCCAGTCGTGAGCACATTTCTTCTCCCTGAGTCAGTGTGTATCCGTTCCTCCTGCTGTCGCTCATTTAGCACCTCGCACCCTCCTCTGGCATGCAGGAGAGTTTGTCACAGATTTCAGTGACTCTGCAATCAGTCCTGACACTCTCTCTCAGGTGCCATCTTTGTTCTAGGGGAGGAGGTTTGTGTCCTGGAGTACCCCATTCCCGCATGTGTGCCTGTCCCTGAGAGTACTGATCACCCTGGACACCCCTCTGCTGGGCTGTTGTCCTGTGAGTCACTGCTATCTTGCAGATCTGCGATGCTTCCTGATTCGTTATCATATTTGCCATTAGAGGACCCTTTGGAGTCATTTGGGCCCCTTCAAAATGCTCACTTAAGAAGGACAGTACCTTGCTTCTCTTCAGTCAGTGGAGTCCCCTAGTCTCATCCAAGGATTACCTTCCATTAGTGGCTTTGAGGAAGTCAGTCTCTTTCCCTGGCTAGAGCATCTTTGGAAAGAAGTTGCCGTCGAAAAAGGGAACCCACGGAGGCTCCAGCTTTGCTTCTCTACCCTAAAGAGACGAGGAAGCCAGTAATGCTTCCAGTCTCACTGTAAATGAAAGCACCACTGGCTGCTTCTTTGAATTGGGGAATGTTTACTTGCAAGCACAGCTCCTGGAAGGTTTGCATTAAGAAGCTCCATTCATTGCTCATTGCGAAGGAGGTAGAGACAGGTTAATTGCCTGGAGAGCAACATTTTGTAACATTAGCCTCTTTCCATGCACCTTTCCTCAAACTGGAGGGAGAAAGACTAAGCTCAGAACCGTGGGCGATTGCCTGAATTCATGGAAACATTCATTTGACCATGCCTCTATGTTCTAAGTTGATTGGTCGCTAAGTGTTTTGAATCCCAAGAAGCAGCTTTTCATAGAGCTCACCCTAGCTCATTAAAGGATTTTGTTTTTAAAAAATGCACTTTTATTTAATCTCCTAATCTAGACATTGCTTCCCACGATGGTGTCAAGCCAGCAGATTTAATACCTCAGAACATTAAGCCTTCTCCGAAAGGTAGTTTCAGTCAAGTGATTCTTAATTACAAGAAAAGTTGAGCAACAGGCAATTTAAGTAAATTCAGATTAGAAAAGGAAAATACATTTTTCAAATTGGTAGCTGCGACAATTGAAATAATATCTGGCCAAATGAAAAATATTAAATGCATACTAGGTCTCTTCAATTAAGTGACTCATAAACCATGAATGAGTTTAAGTAAATTTGGATTTATTATGATGAATGAAATCAGATTATTAGTTTGGGACAAAGAAAGCATCAACATTTCCAAATTGCTATGTATGATTTCAACAGGGCAGCAGAAAAATGAGACACACTAGGTTAAAAGAATTGCCTCATTCAGTTTATGCCTTTTTCTTGACAAGAAGTTACCCTAATTTGCCCCCTATTCCTCAACCTTTTCTCACCTTTTCCACATTGTCATCCTGCTGGAAAGTCAGCCTATTTTGTAGGTGAGCACAGTTCCATTTCCTGTACCCCTTTCCCTTCCATCCCAGCCCAGGCTGACCTCTCCCTGACCTCTGAAGACACTTTCTGCTCTTGTCACTTATGTGGCTCCCTTGCCTTCAACATATGCTCGTCCAGACCCTGTATGGTTCCCAGCTCTGCGCTGGGTGCTGGATGCCGTGGGGAACATGACCCAAGAGGAGGGAGTAATTAAAATAAAGAGGGAGTGCCACTGTGGGGGCCAGTTCAGAGGGTACTGAGAACCAAGGACTGAGACTTGCTGAGGCAGCAATGGAAATGCACCAGAGGAGCCGCTCCAGCAGGACCCTGTAGCTCAGCTGCTCCCGGCCCCCTTTGCTCCTCTGCAAAGCACAATTGCTTCAAAGGCGTTGTCAGGATTCAAGGAGGTATCCCATGCAAACAAAGTGCCTGTCCCAGTGGCCAGCACTTCTGCATACTCTGTGGGGGCCCCATTCCAAGGATCATGTGCATTCAGGAGGCAGTAGGACAGCTAACAACTTCTCAAAGTCAATGTTTTATAACAACGAGACAGTGTGGTTCACAATGATTCATTTCTGCTGCAGATTATATTAAAAAGTCAGCATAATGCCACAAAGACCTAAATAGGTCTCCTCATGAAATGAAAGGTTGTCATTTTTATTTCCACCAATTCAAGAGCTAACATCTGCCGCGTCTTTCCAGAGGTACACATATTGCTTAAATTCTATCCATTCAGCTCATTTCTCAGACATGTTTGAAACTGAACTGAAACATAAATAGATTCTTCTGTATACATACCACCATTCCAATGGAGGAAGTTATTTTTACAGAGACATTTTTGGGTAAGAGATAATGTGGCACCTGGCAGTGAACTCAACAGACATTTCCATTAAACTGGGCATAAAATAGTGATCATTTCAGGACATTTATTTGCTATTTGGAAGTCATCAGCTTATGGTTTGGGAACACTTAGTTTTTACTTGATGCAAGACTGTCAGGTGTTCCTTTCAAATCCAGTGGTGACATACATTTAAGGGGTCACAAGCTGACCCACCCTAGGCCCTATGGGGGTGACTGGTGGGTTTGTGGTGGGTAGAAGAGCCTCCCGGCATTGCTGCCAAGGCAACCCACTTCCCCACACTTCTCAATTCCTGGGGCCCTTCCATCCTCATTCTCTCTCTCTAGCCCAATGAATAGAGGGTGGGAAAAGTCAAGGCTCACATATAATATAAATATAATTTTAAAATGGTTTGAAGGAATTTTGAAAGATTTTGCATATCAAATTGAGTATGGGGCCCTTCAGATTATGTTTTTTTTTTAAACTAAAACTGGTCCTACCCTTGATTTGTTATCTATCTTTGTCACCAGACCATTAGCCATTTTTCAAAATACCAATCTACCCTCTAAGAACCAAGGTTCAGGATATTGAATATATATATTTTTAATTATAGCAGTCTCCAAGGCTAACCAAAGTAAAAGTTCATTCCTACCTAGAGTAAAATAGGCCAGATTGAAAAAGCAAATCTATTGAATCCAAAAGCAAGTTAAATTTAGTCTCATTTGAATGTTTCCCTTTTCTTCAATTCAGAACATATTTTGCTAAATAATTTCCTTACAGAGTGATTGTAGGAGCTCATGTATTGAATGAGGAAAACCAAAACAAATATAGAAACAAAAGCAAATGCTTCAAAATGAATGAAGAATTGAAATTCTAGCTCACTGTGTGTATGTAAAATATCCCAAGAGAATATCAGCTAGTACTCCCTGATGGAATAATTGATTCCAAAACACTCGGAGTTCTCTAGACAAAAGGGAAAGGGCCTCCCTGGGCTTTGCACATGCTGTTCCCTCAGACTGGAATACTCTTCCATCCCTGTCTGTCTTATTCAAATGGGACTTCATTTTTAAAACCTAGATCTGCCCCTCACTCTTTTATAGATGCTTCCCTGATCCCCTGAGAAGAATTAATCACTTCCTCTCTGTACTCCTTCGGAATCTTATAAAAGTGTCGCATGTCCTGATGTTTTCTTACTAATTATTTTTGTATCTGTGTCTCACAGTAGACTGAAGCTACTATGTTTATATTTATTTTTATGTTCACATCACACGTGGTAACCGGGGCATGGTAGGTGCCTCAGTGATGTTTCTTGAACTGAATAATACTGACCTTGAGCTCATATAACTGTGTTGTTCATTTTCCTTCCATCAACGCTTCCTTATGTTGACCCCAATTCTAGCTCCCTTAAACTTCTGCCTTACACTCTCTGCTCCTATTTCACGCCTTTGAGGCAACTCAGACTAAGCCTGTTTCTTCTTCCAAATAAGCCCTATGCAACATGAAAGGCACAATTCCTGACACTCATAATGAAACACCCGTGTGTCTTTCCCCACGTGCCCTGTTTCTAGGAACCCTCCCCTGTCCGTGGAGATGTACGCTGGCATGTCACTTCCCCCACAAGTATGGCAGCCCAAATAGGAGACTGGGAGCAGATAGGAACTGCCAGGTGAGCAGTGCAAAGCATCCCTCTCCTAGCAGAGCAACGCGTGCTTATATCAGGATCTTTTCAGCAAATGACGTGACACTCTATTTCCAACTACATTCAGTTTCCTCGGAATCTGAGATAATCTGGCATTTGTGTTACTATCATCTCTCGTATGCACATGTTGACAAATATTATCTTACATGATTCTGCAGATATAGGCAAAGGCCACCTGGCAAATAGGGATGTCTTTCTGCCCTGAGAAGTGTGCAATGGTGGATCATCATGTCCAAGGTGCAGAAATACCACGGGGACAGATAAAGGAGATGATTGCTAGGCTTGAGGCTGGGCTCTGTCTACAGAAACACACGGGAACAGACCTGCCTGTCGCTAAGGTATGGAGATATGTCCCACACCAACGGACAGATAGTGGCCTCCTTGAGCCCCTTAGTCTGTGACCAGAGGCTTCTGGGAGCCTGCTCAAGCTCTGCAGCCAGTGTCCGTTCTGACTGGATAATGCTTAACAGTTGTTAACTCTTACCAGTTGTTAAATATTTTGACCACCCTTCTACCCTGAGCTGAAAGGGAATTTTACTTATGGCCTCCAAGTACAAACGACTATTTCAGGGAATCATAGCCAGTTAGTCTCTGAATCCACAGGGAAGAAAACAAAAGGAAATGAGTGTAACTCGCAAGGACTTCATGTGGACGCCAGGGGTGTGGGGGAGTGACACTGAGCATTCCCATTCTCCCCTCTCCCCTTCAGTCAGACTTTGTAAATCAGATGGGGCCCCATGGGTCTTGAGGATAAAAGCCCAGGCCTGCCTGAGAATGGCTCTGCATGGTTTCTCAGGGTCTGGGATCCTCTAGGCTACAAGCCAGAAGAAAGGGAGCATGTGTGGGAGGAACCATTATCTAATATTAGTCTCTTGACGCTTATAAGAACTGAAACAAATGATCGTTTACCGGTATCTTGTACCAAACCCGCCTGGAGAAGAGAAACTATCAGATGTTTCAACTCAACAGCTGCACATCAAAAATAGTGGTCTTTCAGACACCGGGAGCTTTGTGACACAAATGTCAGAAGCAGGTCCACGATGTTAGAGGTCTCCTATTTTTTGTTTCTAGAATGAAATGAGGCAGTATTGCTGCCACAGTTCCAATTCAATGCATTCATAGTTGGGAACACACGGTGTGTGTGTGTGTGTACATAAGCCCTCACTCAAACACAGGCAAATAATGATTAAGAAAAGTATGGGCTAAAGAAGCCATTAATCACCTTCCAAAAGTCTATCCCAAAAGATTGATGGGTCTCATTTTTTTTGTAAACCAACTCATTAGGATACCCACAAAGAAAGGAGAGCTACTTCAATGGACCTGGGCATTTTGTACACAATATAGGCATTTCTCCCAGGTATTATACCATGGATTAGACAGAACACGATCATAATTCCTGCACACAGACTACCGTTGGTGTCATGAGGCTGTATCTAGCATGCACTAGGATACGTATACGAGTTGTCCTACAGCCAGCATCTGTTCTGATCTGTCAGCATTCAGACTGTAGAGATTGATATATATGCTGAGTATTATTGCCCGTTATCATGGGCTTATGATTGGGAACAAGTACCAAGAACTTAGGAAGAAAGGGTACTGTGATTTCTGGCTTGGAAAACACAGCTGCTTTCTGAAGTGACTGGCTTCTCAGTTGACATTATATTTTTTGTTCACCAGTAGCTGTTATGAAATGTTGTGCTATGTGTTTTGAACTTAGAAATTTATGTGGTCTAACCTTTCATGATATTTATAATTTGCTATGTTTTATTAAGGGTTTAAAAATATATATTCACTTAACACCCATAGAATACATAATCACTATTAAATTGTATTATGAAAGTCCTGCGATAAATATAGCTTTGAAATTCCTTACTTTTTTTCCAACTGAAATAATTGTCTTTACAATATGATTCTTGAAAATTAAGAGGTTTGTTTGAAACCCAACTGTGATATTACAGAGCAGAAAAATAATAATTGTTTAAGCAAATGTAAAGGTCAGAAAATAAATAGTCCAGGGCTGGTGTGGTGATTATATTCTCTAAAATACTCAGCGACCCAGGTCCTTCCAGCTCTGTACTTCACCAGCACTAAAGTATAACCCTGTTCCTCACTGTCCACTGTGGCAGTCAAAACTCCAGCGATCACATCTTTATTCTAGGCATCAGAGTGGAGAAAGAGAAACAAAGAACACAACAAAGAGTTCATTCCAACTGTCATTCAAGGTAGGGTGCCAGCCTGACATAAAACACACAGTTAGCAGAGTCTGATAGCTTTGATGATATACTTATAGCCTGGACTTTGTTGAGAATGGGTTGAAGAGGGGCAACATTTAGCCTACATGTCATTGGTCAAAACCCAGTTTCCAAAACCCAGTTTCATCTAACTGCAAGGGATATTGGGGAATGCTTTTTTTTTTTTTTTTAAGTGACCATGTACCCAACTAAAATTTAACACTTCTATTACTATGGAAGCAGAGAAGAGTTCATACTGAGAAACAATTAGTCATTTCTTTAGTAAAAGCCATCCCTTTAGAGCAGAACAGGTTATATCCTAGTCACTCCTGCACTGGATATTCACTTTCTATTCTTATTCTTTTCAGAGGTCTATTTACTTCTGAACTGAGCCACCTAGAATGGAGATACTAATAATTTGAGTCCCCTAAGCAGTTTTGTAACTTAAGTCATTCATTCAATAAATATTGCCTATTAGGGAATAAGAACCCTGCTACGGTATAGGGATAGCAAGATGAACAAAACATAGCCCCTGATCTCACGGAGCTCAGTCACATGGAGGAGACTGGTACTGAATGAGTGAATATAATAGAGTGTGTGCTCTGGGAAGCACGGTACAGGGAGACCCATATTAGTGCTGAAGTAGGTGGGGCATGACAGATGGTTGAGCAGGAGATGATGATAGAATATTCCGAGGCAAGGGAGCACATATCCCAAGCCTTGAGAGTTAGAGAGGACACAGGACTTTTGAGGACCTGAATGATTTTTAACATCTCTGGAGTATTGAGTTCAGAGACGAGAAAGTTAAGAGATAAGGTTGGCAAGAGGCGGATGTCCAAATACAGATTGCCCCTTCTAACTTTTCTTGTGGGCAATGGGCAGCCACTGAAAAGAAGGCTCATTGTCACTGCTATATAATCATGCCTTCCATCTATTGAGTGTTGAATATGTGCTTGACATTGTGATAAGTGCATTCCATGCACCATCTCATCAAATATTCACAGCGAACTCTAAGGGACAGATGAGCTTTCACTGTCTCCATCCCATAAATGAGAAAACTGAAGGCCAGAACATTTAGGAACCTTGCTCAAGGCCATTCATTTAACAAAAGGCTGAACCAGTCTCAACCCCCAAACAGTCTGATGCCACACTCATTTCATGGCCTAGAATCCATGGAGACCGGATTGGATGAGGATCAAGGCTGCAGGCAAACAATCAGACACTTCTGATTGTATATAAGGTATATGAGCAACATTTTAAAACCTGTGACCTTCACTTCTACCACAAATGGTTTAGGAGGTCCTAGCTCTGGACCTGCTGCCTAGTGTTGGTTCTGTGGCAGTTTAATCTCTCCTGTAGACGCTACTTGTTCATTTTTAAATGAAGGTTGCTCCCTACACTCAGTCAGTGTAACAGCGCTTCTGTCAGGCTCGATAGACCTGAGTTGTCTGACCTGTGGGCCACAGGTGTTTCTGGCTGATTCTAGGAGCACGTTGGCACTCTCCACACCAGGCCCAGTTACACTGAGCATGTATGCTACCCAATAATCCAGAAAGGATGGGGAGAACTGGACAGGGGAATAGGAATCAACCCTAATGCTGGTACTTTTATAAAATCCCTTTAGCTCATCTTTTAGACTTTTTGGTGTTCATTTGCTTCTCTCAGCATAATTAATGTTACTGGCAGCCGTGGTTCAAACATGAGTGAACAGTGTCAGGTGGACCCTTGGATGAAAACACACTGGTTTTCTTTGCTGCTGTGGAAGCTGCAACAGGGCTGGCTCTTGACACACAGTTTGAGTCAAAACTCGGGGGCTCCCACCCATCCCTGCGCATGCGTCCAGCCTCCTCTCGGTTGGCTACTGTGCAGATAGCTTAGCCAGCACCAGACCGCATTGTGTCCAGATGCCAGATCCTGTTGTTACTATTTTTGACAGCAGCGGTAACTTACCACCAAACCTTGGAGTTGGAGGGGCTAGGAGGGCCCATGTTCTCATCCACATCTGGTACTGCTGCTAAAACCAGCTCTGTTTTGTCTGCATTGACAGCATACTGAAAATATCCAAGCCTCCACAAAACAGAAAATCTGACAAGTAAAAATACCTCAATAATGTACAAGAAGTTGAGGTAATGGGTTTATTCATTGTAAAAGCAGCTGGTTTTCCTTGTTAATGTTTGTTTGGTTTAAAACAAGGGAAGATTCCCAGTTGCCAAAGGAACGGATGGAATACCCGTCGTTTCTTCCCTTTGAGCTCTCTTGCTTCTAATGGAGGCAAATTGTCTGTAGTCTGCCAGAAGCCCTAATCCCCTTTGTCTGGATAGTTTATTAGGTGAAGTTTAAAATTCTAGGGTATGACTTTTCTTCATCACATGCTTCTCTTTGTGGGCGAATCATCCCTTCACCTCAAAACATGAATTCTTTGATGAGAAAAAAAAAAAAGCCCAGTTTCTTCTGATGGAGTACTGTATCATGCTAAATTGCTAAATGCTCTCTTCTTTCAGGATGAAATCAGAATGTATTTTAAATTCATTTGGTAGTCACTGAACCATAAAATATTCTCAGTGACAGTGTGGTGTTGACACCTATCTACATGGTAGCATGAAATGGGAGTGAGTCGTGTGGTGGGGAGGAGAAAAGAGGATCAATTTGGTTTTTACCACAAAAGTAGTCAGAGGTGAGGTGTTCGGTGACTTTTGTCTTCTACTTTGCAAGTTTTGTTATGTGCCACAAAACACAAATCTATTGCTGTAAAATGCATGGCGTGTTTGAGCTCTAAGGAAGAAATAGGATTTAATCAGCCTTCCAGATTGATTGTTATGTCACCATCAGTGTATTGTGTTTGGTGATGGGTGTCCTGAGAAAAAAAGGTAAAGAGAGGTAGAATGAACACGGGAAGAGAAGGACCCTGAAGGTCCCCAGAGCAGCAGAGGTGGATCCCATGGGACTGAAACTTCATGATCTCAGCTGTCTTTCCAAATACAACACAACTTCATTTTTGAGCTACATTTTCCTATTTCCCAGAACCATGGGCTGTTTACAGAGTCAGGAGAATTTTTGCTTTGACATGAAGTAATCTTGTCCTTTGGGAGCCCCCAAGAATTAGCCAAGGTTTCAGAGTTCCAGAAACCACATTTTCAGTCCACTGTGGGTTTGTTTGCTTTACTGTTGTGGGTGCTTATGTTGGAGGAACTAAACAACACTGCTGGTATTTTTAAAGCTTTACTATATGGGAATATTTTTTTTTCTTACAAGATAAGTTGTGTTGTGAAAATCATGAGACTACTTCAAAACGCTCTTCACAGTCATCGAAAGCAGCTTGACTCAAAATATTATGCCTTTTAAAATTAATTACACATCAACAATTTATTTCCAGTTTATCTGGGACTGAAAAAAAAGGAACCAACTAAAAATTACCTGAAATAATTCCATAAAGCAGATTGTTTTTATTAAATGTTTCCATTTCTATTCAACTCACCTCATTTAGGTCTATGCAGTGCAACAATTTCTGATGAGCAGCTGAAGACTGTAAAAACTGAGCAAATTTATTACTGAGTTCTGTGCCAGCAGCTCAACAATCTGTACAAGGTTCCAGAGGGTTCCAGAAGTTTCCAGCTCTCCAGGTGGAGGGGTCACATTAGGAGTGAATGTAGACCTGGTCCCACAGAGGTCTAAAGAGCTTCTCATCTTTTCTCTGAAGTAGAAGCTAGTGAGGGTTCTTCTCACATGGTGATGTGCCAGGTCAATTAACCAAAGAACAGCCCTCAGGGGACCTGGAGAGATTTGCAGGCTGGAGATGTCAGGCAGCACACCTTGCTTCCTAACGGGAACATTCTGAATGGCAAAACAGGTGGGATGCTGAATGTGACCCTGTGGGGAATGGCTCTGGGATTCCAGGCTGTGGTATGTGCTGAATGGAAGATAAGTGTGGGAGGAAGGGTGCCATATAGAAACCACAGCAGAATGTCTTCACAGTTCTCCCTGTGGTGTGCCCACGAGGTGAGGTGCCAGGTGCAGTGATGTGTGCTGGGCATTAGGTGACAAATGAGACAGGTGCAGCCCTCCCTCAGAGGCCCAGTGGGAAGACAGACCTACAGACAACTCATCACACACGAGAGCTCCAGGGTGCTCTGAGCCCAGAGGGGGACCTGTGGTCCTCCTCTCTCAGGCTGTTTATGCATTGGACTCTTTATTTCAGAAGATGTTATTTTCCTTGGGACACTTTATTCACTTTTAGTTTTTTCAGTTACAGAACCCTGCAGTGGCATGAATTATCTCACTTGTAGAGGGAAGAGAAAGTATTTTCACAAATTTAACTACACTGTGGTGTGGGCACCAACGCCCACGTCATGGAATGACAGAGGCATCCCTTGCGAGTGGTTTCTGTCCCTTATAAGGCTTCTGAGAGTCAAGACTCGCTTAGGCTTCTTTGTCTTTGAATCACTAGAGCCTAACATTGAGGATGGAAGGAAAGAAGAGGGGGGAAAGGGGCTGGGGAGAGGTTGGGAGGTGGGGAGATGATATACTTGGGGACCAATGGACGTAACTATCCGTATCTCATCAGGCCACCGGTCAGTCTGAGCATTTGTCCACAACCTCATGACTAACCCTCCCCCACCTTCCTTCTTTGCACTTGTCTGGAATTGCCAAAGTCTCTTAGCAAAGGAGAATAATGCAGGAAGGGTCATCCTTCGTATTTTCCCAACACCTTCGAGTTAGACGCGGCTGAGTTTTCTATGTGTCTCCCTCCTCTAACATATGCCGGTGTGGACACTGGTTCTCACCCACCTCCTCTCCATCTCCAAGGCAAATGGAAAGCCAGGTGTGCGTATGTATTCCTGCAAAGCAAGGGAAACAAGAAAGAGAGCAACTGAGATGTGGAGATTAAAAATAGGATAAACAGGAACTGAAAAGTCTGGGTTTCTATTTCTTTTCTGGTTCACTTTGTTTTCCGTTTCCCCAGTGAACAGTTGTAGTGATAGTTTCTCCCAAGGAAGCCTGTAATCTGGGAGAAGAAAACAAGCTTTCTCGGGTGCCTCCACACAGAATTCCCCACACCTCATCCTCAGGACGTGTGAATTCTCCACACGTATGAGAACAATCCTCTAGAGGAAAAACAGAATCAACTGCAGGCTTCGTCTGGGAATGCTCGTACAGTCCCCTCACGGCCTGGATGGTCTCAACTTGAAAATGTCATAAATGTAGGAATATCGACACCACATAAACGGCCAACCAGCCGCATACTTTGAGTTCGCACTCTTAGGGGTCAGCCCTGAGGAGAGGGGTTGTAGAATAAACAGGGAGAACCTGCTAGCACCACTGGTTTAAACCCTAGGTCTGGTTTAAATAGCCAGGGACTCGTGTCTCCATGTTGCTTGCCTGGAACCTTCTCTAGACCAACCCAAGGGAAAAGGTTTGCAGGCCTTGTGTGTGTGGAGATCCATGAGATCGACAGCCAGAGTTTCATTTATCATGGCTTTGCTTCCTAACCCTTTAACTGCAGGCACCAAAAGCTCTTTATAAATCAAAGGGCCCCTGGCCCGTTAGCCTGAAACAGGAGAGACAGTGGGAGCCGCCTGTATTGTCTGAATGCAACGCCCACTCACCCAGCTGCAGGCTATCTAAAGCAAATATCCCGCAGTGGCCACTTGCCCAGAAACGGCAGAAGCATTTGCTTCTCTGGGCAGGAGGCAGGAAAGCCCAGCTCTGAACAGAAAGCTGCCCACGTGACGGTGGTGGCAGTGAAAGCTCTCTCGTGGCCCCATCACCTCCCATCGCCGCAAATCCAAGTGGAGACTGCAAAATGACTGATACTCTAAGATGGACCGTCTGACGGCTAGTCGATGTTTATTACATTCTTAGGAGCCGTGGCTCTTCTTGACTTCCTGTGATCAAAAACGCTTGTTAATCGTTCTTATTAAAAGCCAGATCTCCCAACATACAACTTAGTTGCACATGGACTGAATTAAAAGCAGGAGATTGTTTTTGTCTCCAGATCTCAGCTAATGCCAAAACAAATGTACATTAAAATGCTGGACCTTTTGTTTCTTTATCACTTCCTTTATTTTCCCCTACAGGAGGCAGTGAAACACAGGACAGAGAAATGAGGCGACTGGAGCCTGAAGCTCAGGATTACTGGCCAGGGGTTTGGGTTCCGTCTGGGTGGAAGTGTTAGGTCACAGCAGGATTCATGAAATCTTCACGTTGCTTTGAGGTTACCCCTGCTGGTTTTCCCGGTTTAGCTTTACAGCATGTGTCAATGGCGGGGAAGAGCCCCTCCAGAGTGACTGTTTTCTGCTTTTATGAAATATTTTGATGTATATTCTCTAGATTCCGCAGTTCTTGCAGGAAGATATTCAGAATATGTTTTTGATTTAAAAAAATGTGCCTCAGTAAAGCTCATGCATCTCATAAGGTTACGAGAAAAAACATAGGTTACTGAGTTAAATTTAAAGTTCAGATAAACACAAATACTTGTTTTAATGTTGGGGTGAACTGTGAATAATGAAATGTTGCAAGAGGCATATGGATACTAAAATGTCATGCGTGTTTATTGGACATTCAAATTTAACTAGGTGTCCTGTATTTTTAGTTGTTCGGTTTGGCATTCTAGAACAGGTCACCTCATTCAAACACATGGTCCTCTGATAATATACAGCTGAACGCGTTCTAGGTAGTAACAATTCACTGGAATAGTTGTTTCATTTCTATACTGCTACTCCTACCAGATACCCAGAAATGGCTGAATCCACTAAGCTAGTATTGCCAATTTGTTATCAAGTCATATGAGACCATCATTGGTAAGTCACAATAAGAAGCTGGAAGCTATTCTCACCATGGTTCCTAACAATCTCAAGCCCTTTAGACATAACCGTGGGGTGACGGAGGAGAGAGAGATGAATTTTAACATGGATGGAAAAGGCACTGGATAATTACTCAGAACGTCTTGAGTGTGCAGAAAATTGGCTATGTTTCTATGTGTGCAGCTGAGAGTCAGAGGCCAGGAGTGTCTGCTTGTTGCAGGATAGTTTCAGTAGGTCTTTCCCCAGTTGGTTCCCAAGTCACAATTTTCTGGTGTGTAAGGACCAAAGAGTGTGTAGGTAGCCTGGGAGTTATGACCTTCCTTTCAAAACTCACATGCCAACGACAATGGAGCCAGCTCTGAATTTGAAAACATTTCTAGGTTTGGCACACAAGACCCCAAATTAAGGTCAATTATCATCACTTCACGGTGCTCTATTAGAGGAAAGTCTGTGAGTCAACACGAGACGTTCATCAAACACTGAGCATCATCTACAGAATAGCCCAGGCAAATATTGCTACTGACACTATCACCCGTGTGGACTGGGACACTGCATCTCTGATCTAATAGTCTCGCTTTGGACATGCATGGTCTTAAACATCAAAAGCAACAGAATGATCTTCTCTACTTACTCTTGGGTGCACTTTCTGTATTTAAAACTTGTCCTTACCACACTGTTGTTGCTGGTTCACACAAAACACCTCATGGGAAACTCTGAGAAATGCTTTATTTAGAAGCAATTCAGCCTGTGAGTCATGCAACTTTTTGCTTGTGTTTTTCTTCTCCAGTTCTCCTGCTACCATAAACATTTATATGAAGACAGGATATTTTACTGCATTTCAAAAGCCCATCTGCCACAGCTGTTTAATCCCCACCTGAAGTCATCAACTTTCATGAAAAGAAAATATCTGGTTTTCTTTCAAATGCTGATAAAGACAAAAAGAAAAAAAAAAAAAAGAAAAGAAAGGAAAAAAAAAGATGACCCTTGAGCAGAATTACCTTTTTACTGAGTGTTTCTCATGATTCTCTGTAAAGCGTTAGTGCTTGCTTAACGCGGGAATCAGCCCTGTGGTCAGAGGTACAGTTTTCTAAGATTAACAGTATGCTAAAGCAAAGAAATCACCAGACTTTGTCCCCTTCCTGAGGCAGTGGAAACATTTTTCCTTTTCTTTTTTGGGGTTGCGGGGAGTGGTAGGCAGTGTAGAAAGCCCGCCTCAACCTCCTGATCAGAGTTTCCTTTCAAGTGGTTTCATTCAAGCCTGTAAGTAGCCACTTACTGAAAGTAACCATTCTCCAGATCTAAGAATTCTGATATGATTTCGTTTTTTCCATCTTGGTTCTAGGGTAGGTTTATGGGTTTTTAGACACTGGATTAAAAGGCGCATTTCATTTGCGATACAGAATATTCCCCCCTTTGTGCCAACATCAATCCTCTTCCAACTGCGGTTCCCCGACATTTCCTTGCTTTAAAACAACAACAACACAATCCTTGAGTTTTGTTTTTCCTCCAACACACAGTTATCCACTCTCTTTTCGGATTCTTTTCCTTTCATGTGTTGATCACCCCTCGTCTCCAGTACATTAATGGTGCTGCCAAATGGCCCCTGGATATTGCTCAGTCACTGTGAGAACTGGGTGTAAGAGGTGGCTTTCTCTGCTACGTCGTACAAAATAAATGTCAATGACGACCCTCATTTCAGAAGTAGAAAAAGACCATGCATGCCCATGTACATCATTCTCTGGGCCTAGAAGATGATGGGAAACAGAGGCTCCAGAGCACAGCCACCAAGGTTCAAATCTCAGCTCCATCACCTAGTAGCCATGATTGCTTCGGAAAATGACCTGACTGCCTGGAGCCTCAGTGTCTCCATCTGTCACATGGGGGCAAGAGTGGTATCTGCCTCAATGGGTTATTGGGAGTATTAAAGAAGTTAATACTAGTGCTTAGAACCGTACTTGTCACATGGTAAGTGCAGTGAAAATGTTGCTATTAGTAGGCCTATCAGGAGATTCTCGAAGGGCTGGACATGGATACCTTGCAACCTGTGAATGACAAAAGAATGAATGGATATAATTTACGTGCATTTGTTCAATACGCATGGATACAAAAATCCGAAGATACAGGATGTGCCCTCAGATAGCTTAGTCTTGGGAGAAAGTTGTTGGTGAATGGACAGAGAGAGGCCACTGGGGTCAGAGAATTTGAATCCAGCTCCGTTGGTAGAAAGGGGCTGGGCAAGTGAGTTTTTTCACTCATAAAATGGGGATACTATCTCCTCATTAGGTTGCTATAAAAAGTAAGATGGAATACAGAGCATGGACATAGTAACACTCAGTTACAAAATATACGTTATACATTATGTACGCACATGTTTATTCTATATCTCCATGTTTAGAGATGAGAAACAAGAACTCATAGACACAGACATATTTTAGTGGTTACCAGAGGGTAAGGGGGGTGGGGGGAGGGAGATGAGGGTAAGGGGGATCAAATATATGGTGATGGAAGGAGAGCTGACTCTGGGTGGTGAACACACAATGGGATTTGTTGATGGTGTAATACGGAATTGTACACCTGAAATTATGTAATTTCATTAACAATTGTCACCCCAATAAATACATTAAAAAAAAAAAAAGAAAGAAAAAAAAAAAGAAAAGAATTGCGGTACAAAATGACAGACACTCTGGTAGGTTTGTTCC
Source organism: Rhinolophus hipposideros (assembly GCF_964194185.1). Lineage (NCBI taxonomy): Eukaryota > Metazoa > Chordata > Mammalia > Chiroptera > Rhinolophidae > Rhinolophus > Rhinolophus hipposideros. The sequence continues at coordinate 102,444,882 of NC_138048.1, read as the reverse complement.
AGGTGAAGCTGAAGTCCTAAGCCTGCCTGGAAAGTCACAGGAGGAGGATGGCAGAGACAAGCAGGATGACTGAGTCTGCCTTTGTAGCAGAGCAGATATCCTAGAGAAAGTCAACAGCACATGCGCAGGCTTAGAGGCGAGAGGGACTGCTGCATTGGGGCACAACTAAGGGTTCGGGATTGTGGAACCTAAAATGAGAGGCAGGATGTGATCAGAATGATGCAGCGTAGGGAGGGAGGGATTAGCTCACATCTTTGTCCAAATGTCACTGCATTAATGAAGCTTTCCTTGTGCCCTGGATTAAATTAATGCCCTTCCACAGCGTTAATTCCCTAGAATCCACAGTAGGATTCCCTAGAATCCTGCCCTGCTTTGTTTTTCTCCAAGTCACCATCATTTTCCCACAAGTCACCTTCTAAATATACCTATCCATATATATTTGTGTGACACACAAACACACACATGTGCATACACACACGTCTTATTTTGTTTATTATCTGTCTCTCCCCAATAAAATGGAAGTTCCATGGGAACAGGGACTTTATTCACTGCTGTATCCCCAGCACCTAGATGGGGGCCTGGCACATAGGTGCTCAGTAAATATCAGTTGAACTGAATGAATGAATGTAGAGCCATCTCTGGCTGGCAAAAATGGTGAGCTTATCCTTTGGCCAAGGGAACCTTGAAGAATTCTCAGCAAGTGGAGTTACTGTCACGTTTCCTTGTTAGAAAGAGTGTTCTGGAAGCATTGTTGTGCGTAGTCTGTAAGGAGTCATTACAGTAATCTGGCCGGCAGCATGAGGACCAGACCCATGGAGTGAAGAGAAGTGGGAAGCCAGGTGAGAAGCTTGGCAGGCACAGCAGGCAGAAATGATGACAGACAGGAGAGGGCAAAGGGAGTGTGGACCATTAGGATTCCCTCAGGTAGTTGGCTTGAGCAAAGGAGAGTTATTCACTGCAAAGGGACAACAATATGAGTTAATGAAGTAAAGAAAAATAAAGAGTACTCTTACTCCAAGAAGGATCAAGGACATCATAGCTGCTCAGTGGTAGATGACTGACTTATTGAAAACGTAAGGAAAAGATGGGTTGGTCAGATCCTATTAATTGCTAAACCTATAGCTTCCTGAGTTACTTGTGATCTAAGAAAGGTGACGAGACTTGAGACAAGGTCTCCCTTAACAGGAATGGAAGGAATTCAGCAAAAAAAGATATCAGTGAAGAACAAATAACTTCTGAAAGACCGTATTTCACTTTACCATTATTTGCCTTGACAGAGGGTCCTTTGCGTGCACAACACTTTTATTCCCTATTATGAGCACTGTATTCAGTCCCTATTGATTGGCATCCACAAGACAAGTTAAAGAACCAGCAAGGCACAGAGACAAAACCCAAAAAGTTCCCATCAGAGTTCTTCTCCAAATGTCCTCAGAGACATTTGTGGATTTTAGGAGCCAAACCTGTGTGATAACAGAGCTAAACATACAATTACTGAACAGCTTCCACATGTAACTCTATGGAGAAGCTATCGTTACCCAGTCCTGGTTTGTACGAAGCTACTGCCAGGTTGCGGAGCTCCTTCCACTTTCTGAAGGTGGGCAGCGTGCCAGGAGGTCATGCATTTGGTGTGGCTGGACAGAGTCCTTTGGTGGCCTTCCAAACACTGGGAACCAGGCAATGGCAGGCACAGCAGTGACCCACCCTAGGGTGGCCTGGCAGACAGTGGTGGGGTGAGTCTACTGGTGTTCGGGTCATCTTAGAGACCAGCTGGTGTCTAAAGCAAAGGAGGCCCTCTCCCTTTCCTCATCCATTAAATGATGAGAACACGCATTGTGCCTTGTGTGGGGAGAAGTAAATGCAATAAGACCATCCAGGGCTCAGGACAGTGCACAATGAATGGCTGTTAGTTTTGCAGTCTTGTTAGAGGTGTTCAACTCTGTCCCTACCGCAAGGAGGCTGAAACCTGTACAACCGTTAAAGGGAGATATGGAGAAATGGGGTCAAAAATGAAGAAAGTGGGGAAAAAATGAAAAAGGTGCTATGCTGAACATGAAGACAATTTGAGTTTTATGAAATGATTTGGTCAGTTTTCTAAGTCAACATCTTTAACTAAAATGTTAAAAAAGAATTTTAAGCCAATTCAACATTTTTATGACTTAGTATGTACCATCGTTAATATTTTGAAAAGTGGCATTTTGTTAGAAGTGTTTTTCCCTTTAGTTTCTGTTTTTAAAACTTTACTGTGTTCTTAAATATGTTTTTTAAAGTATATGGGAGAACTTTGTTTCCTAAAAGAATACATCCCTGATTGTGCACTGGGAATCAATGAAAAATCTGGTTATAGTTCTCAAAAATTCACTTTATTGCAAAAATTGGGAAGCTCCAAATTCAGTGGGAAGTTTCACTAAAAAAGAAATTAACATCTAATGTAACTGACTTTTCGCTCAAGTCAACTTTCCCAAGACTTAATATTTTGAAACAACTTGTACATATGTATCCATAGTTTTTAAAAGTATATGTTACGTTTAGTTTATTAATTTACCACTTCTGAGGCTTATTTTTCTTCCTATTTGTTTCTCAGGATTGTTGTATGTCATTTATATTATAATTTGCCTTTTATAATTCAATTCAAAGTTATGCATTAAATTCTGGCTATGTACTTTGTATTGTTATATCATGTCAATCTAGAATCTACTACTGTCAGAACATGTTATTCCTCTCTTTCCTTCCTTTCTACAATTCCCAGGAGAATGATGATGGCCAGGAATCTTCATTTGGAAATCAAGCTGTTGGAACATACTCTCCTCTTATTTCATTGCATTTGAATCTATGACTGTTGAAGTTTTCCACGTTCTTATACTGACTCAACAAATGTCCATCGGGGTATTTCCATCCTCTAATCATTAGTTCACTTTCTTTACTTATTCATTTCCAGTTGCTTCAGGGACTGAGCCAGGGTATCAGTGACTGATGACTCAGTGTTATTTCAGGAATCCCCAGCATTTTCCATATGCTGACTCACCTAACAGTTCTCTGTGTTCACCTGTTGAGAGCATGACTGTGGCTTTGCATGGCCAGAAAGCTCCTAAAACTTATATGCAATTGAAAAACTGTGATCTGAACAAAGTCCTTTTGCTTGTTTTTTTTTTTTAATTTTATTATTATGTGTGTATGTGTGTGTGTGTGTGTGTGTGTGCGTGAGTGTTTGTGGCATTTTTCTTCCCTTGAGAACACAAGAGGGATCAGTCTTAGTCATCTTTGAATCACCAATGGGTACCATAACACCATAAAACATTCATGCTCAATAGATATTTATTGAATGATGGAGTAATGTACCTATGAGGAATGTTAAAGACTATTCATTTGTATTTTGTGAATTGTCATGGTTATAGATAAGGAAAAATCATTTTAGGAAGATAAAGGCTTAGGTCAATATCCAGGTGCCTAAAATCTTGTGGTTACCTATAAAGAAGGGGTATGACCACAAAGCCATAAAAATACTGTAAAGAGTTGAAGCAGTTGAATGAAACCTGCTTTAGTTTTCATTACCATGGAATCTTACTGGTGATCATTCTCTTATGCCTGTCTTTTCTGCACCTATCCCTTATTTTTTTCTGCCTTTAGCATTCAACACAACTCTTGTTCTTTCTAACCTCTTTCTTCAAATATATGACATCAATTCTGTGAAATAAGTATATGTGTCATAGTAGAGGTCCCCAAGACCATCCCCAGATTTGATGATTCACCAGAAAACCTCACAAGACCCAGATATAGTCGTGCTCATGGCTACAATTTATAATCGTGAAAGGATACAGAGAAAAATCAGCAAAGGGAAACAGCACATGTAGTGACGTCCAGAGGAAACCAGGCACAAGCTTCTCAGGGTCCTGTCCCCGTGGAGTCACTCAGGGCATGCTTATTTCCTCCAGCATTGAACTATTACGACATGTGTGAAATGTTGTCTACTGAGGAGGTGCATTAGAAACTCAGCACCGAGGGTTTTTGGGTGGGGTTGGTCGTGTAGGCACTCTCCCTAGCACGTACCAAATTCCAGATTCCCAAAAGGAAAGCAGGTGGGCAACATAAATCACACTGTGTGTACAAACAGTTTAGGCACAATAAACCATCCTTATCAGTTACAGCATGGTGGGAACACTACTGAAATCCAAGTTTCCAGATGTCAGCCGAGGGCCAACCTTGCAAGAAAGCCTTTCTAAGGGCAGCAATCCCAGGTCTGCCATATTACCTCTTTTAGGCACACGCATGTACAACAAGCTCATCTTCTTTTCAAATTTTGGGATATTCCACCCACCCAATGCCAGCTCTCTGAATGGCTGACTTTATCATTCAAACCTGAACACAAATGATACCTGCTGAAATACCTCTCTGACAACCCTAATGGAGGTAGCCCCCCACCAAGTTACTCTTTGCCATATTTTTAAATATTTTCTGAACTTAAGCTGTCATCGCCATGTGGGCAGGAATCTTCATCTGTTTTGTTCATTAAATTATGCCTAGGACCTGGGACAGTGCCTGACCCTTAAGCAGGAGCTCAATAAATGTGTATAGAATTAATTGAATGGCAGCACTGTCTCAAGTTCTCTTGTCATTAACGTGTTGACTTTTACATTATCCGAATACCTGGCACTATGGAATGTAAGTTTCATTAGATCAGAGACCTCTCCTGTTTCTAGCAGCTAAAACAGCCCTGAGCACATAGCAAATTCTCCATGAATATTTACTGATTTAAAATGAATGTGCATGCGCATGTCTACATTCAGATTGTGCTTTTTCAAAACCTGGCTTCTATTCCACACTTTTTGGTCTCTTTAACTGTGAGAGAGATGGGACTATATTTTTTTTCCTGAATTGTTACCTTCAATAAATGTTGATGGAACACAGACTTTTCATTTCGTCCATGTACCATGGTACCAACTGGAAGTTCATAGATTACTCAATAAGTCCGGTACTGGGTTTAAGGTGTTCACAGTGCATAGGGTTAGATGGATTAACAAGCAAATCTTTGTAAAGCAAGTGTAATAATATGTAACATACGTATATGTATATATGTATACATATATGTGTGTATATACTGGGGTTGTCAAAGAAATGTATACAAGAGGACACTTTGGTCAACGTTGCTCAAGCAGTAGTTCACCGTCATCAGAAGTGTCTGGACGCTGATGGTAACCACTTTGAGCACTTCTTGTAATTGCAGAAGTCAAATGTGACTTGTATTCAGCTTTTTTTAAATCGGTATATATTGAGTATGACAATTTTAATACAGTTTTCCTTTCTTAAAATGTGTATACTTTTTTGGCGCCCTCTGTATATGTATCACACAAAAAAATATAATTGTACAGTAAATAAAAGAATAGGTGTGAGCATAAGGTTTTATTCCCACAGAATGGAAAGGGCTTAGCCTAGCCTAGGGTGTCATGATATGCATTTGGGAGCAGGAAATCGCTGAGCTGAATCAAAGACCTTTCAAGTAGAATCTAAGTAAAGAGGAGTTATATGGGGAAGTAAAGAGAAGCATGGCATAATCAGAAACTCCAAATTTCCGTATTTATGGAGACGTGAGTCAGGAAGAGGGAGAGGATTTCCTAGGGAAGGAGACAAAAGTCTTGCTGTGGAACTTGTGCTTGCGTCATAGGTGATGGTAGCCACTGAAAGGTTCAATCAAGGAACACGCCATGTTTGGGTTTGTTTGGGATTAGGTAAATCTGGTGACGCCAGGGAATGGCTTTCAGAGGAACATGTTAATGGCAGGAAGAGAGGTTTAGAGGCTCTTGAAACTAATCCAGATAGATAGAGTAGGAATGCATGGGGATGAGAGTTAGAAAGAGTTGCAAAATAACACCCTTACTGGCTGAGGGTGAAAGCGATGGCAGGCAAACTGATGTCTGCAAGGTATAGTTCTCTAGGTTCTATAAGGGAATTAATGGAGAATGCATAAGAAGAAAGAAGCTTGAAGGAAAGATCAGAATTCAGTATTGGGCAAATAAAGTATGGAGGACCTGTGGGTCCTATGGTGTATAATAAATGGCTGGATGTGTAAATCTGAAGCCCACTGCTATGGAGGCCAGAGCTAATGTTGTCCATGGGGAAATCAGCATCTCCTATCAGGCGTTTGAAAGCATGAGAGTGGTTGAGGTCACCCAGGTGCAATTTCCGGACAACAGCATTTCATTGGTAAGCAGAAGAAAATGTGTCTAAGAAAGAGATGGAAAAGGTAAAACAGAGAACCAGGAGAGTGCAAAATCATGGAAGCAAAGTGAGTAAAAAACTTCATGAGAGTGAACTTTCAGGATTTCTTCAGAATTTCAGTGGACAAGTCTGAACTCCTCAGTTTGTCACACTAACCCCTTCATCTGGTTATGGATATATCTCTCCAGTCTTTTCTCTCATTGCTCCCTGACCAGCAGAGTCAAGAGCCTGGAAATTAAGAACTGAACATTTCATTCGAATTTTCAATAAGTTTTCAGTAAAAAGATTATTGGTTACTCACTGAGAGAATTATTACAATAAAGTATGATGATAGAAGCCAGATTGCCAAGGACCAAGGAAGGAACGAGAAAGGAGGAAAGTAATATGGGAAATATATATTGCTGTTTTGAAGAGGTGTGGACAAGATGGAAATAGATAGAACAAATCGGTGGCTAAAGGACAGCCAAATTCAGAAAGAAATGTTTAAATTGGGAAAATCTTGAACTCATTAGGTATCTGAAGTTGGGTTAGGAAAAACTCAATTACCCTCCTTTGTTTCTCTTTTATTCTCACACTATTACAACACTCACAACACTTCTGACACCAGATGTGTGCAGGTTTTTCCCACACTAAGCAATTTTCTGTGACTTCAGCTGGAAGTCCTAAAATTGAACTCAATTCTGATACTATCTACTGGACATAGCATCCGATCCCACAAGTTAAGGGCTCAGTCCCACAAGACTGCCAGCCACTTCATATGCCAGTCACAAGAAATAGTCCCCAAGTTACCCACAACTCCTCTCTTACTTGGCTACGAATCAGAGGTTCCTATAAATTCCTCCCCATGAATCCAGTTATTTGCTAGAACAGCTCACAGAACTCAGGAAAACACTTACTGATGTTTACCAGTTTGTTAAATGATATAATAAAGAAACAGCCAGACGGAGAAATTTATAGGGTGAGGTCTAAGAGGATCCTAAGAGCAGGATTTTCTGACCCCATCAAATTGGTGTGTGTCACAGTCCTGGTACGGGGATGTGTTCACTAACCTGGAAGCTCTCTGAACCTCAGACTTTGGGGATTTTTGTGGAGGATTAATCACACACGGTTGATCATTAACTCCATCTCCAGCCTCTCTCCCATCTCTGGAGAATGGGGGATGAGATTCACAATTTTAAGCTTCTAATCAAAGTTTAATCTTTCTGATGACTTGATCAGGAGCCCACCAAGAGTCACCTCACTAGAATAAAAGACATTGTTTTCACCCAGAAAGTTCCAAGGGATTTAGGAACTTTGTGTCAGGAACCAGGGTCAAAGACCAAGTATTAGGTCCAAAGATGCACTAGTATTCTTATCATCCTGGAAATTATAAGAGATTTAGGAACTCTGGGCCAGAGTTCACAGAGGTACAGGATCCAACTGAGAAGAGGTTGTAGATGTGGACTTGAGGGATAAGGAAAGAGATGCCATCAAAGACACAGCTTGTGTACTTCAACAAGAAAGTGATATTAGGGTTGGTGCACTCATATACATTTGCAACAAAGTTGTGAAATAAACTGCTTATTTGCATTAATTTTTTGTTTAAGTAGCAAATTTGTCTACCAAGACTGAAAAGTCTTTGAGATAGCGCTCTCAAGAAGAGTGATGGAGGTTTTTAATGGAGACTGAAGGGTGTTGAAAAATTTGTAAAAGAGTAAAAGTAGAAGAGTTGATAGGTCATGTTGAGTATCCAGTTGAGACATGATATAAAAAATTTTCTCCAACAGTCCTCAACCACCTTGGTACAGGAGCCAAGATGGTGGCTTGAAGCATTGATCCAATATTGTAGTTTATCAAGTGGGTATTATGGAAGAATAGAGGGTGAGGGAATCAAGGATCCTAGTGATATTAATGATAGGATCCAGAGGAGAAAAAGAGATCAGATGAGGCTAATTCTGAAAGAACGTGACATCAAAAAACATGGTAAGTCTAAAGACCGTATAGTGTAGAGGTAGTGATAAAAACATATGAATTGATTTTTATTTTTTTAATCAAAGAGTAGAATATTTGTGTTTAAGAATTCAAAGATGGAGAAATTCCAGGATTTAATATTGAGGGAGAGTGCCTGAAAAGGAATAGAGATGGAAGCCATTGAAGATATAAAAGTTAAGATACAGAAAGGAAGGAAGTCAGAGGGGACATCCATTTGACCTCCAAGATCACTGAGGATAATGGTGGGTCAGTGGAATTTGTGTAGAGGCAAACTTTTTCTTAGATGCCAGCCATCAATGGATGTTTAGGATTGGCTTAGAAGATGGCAAGCAACTAAGACAAAAAGAAATGGAAGAGAATAATGTGAGGAGAAATTAGCCTCAACGGAGCAATGATATTTAGAGGGTATTGGGGTAATGGTTTGGAAGCTCCAATGGGACCTAAAAGAGAGTACTTAATCCCACCTCTGACACCTACATCCTGGAAAAATGATCAGCATTCTCCCCAGGGACTGCAGGGAAGTGGTATAATGTTCAAAGAGAAAATAAAGCACTCAACCAAACCAAAGTCATATTTTACCATTAAAAGCCTTATTATTGTCTTCATTATCATGCGAAATAACCCTTTACAAATATCTTATCCTCTCTTTAGCAAGTTGAATAATTATATTAAAACTTTCAACACTGATCAGTATATATTTGTATTTAAGCCAACCTAATATAGACAAGCTCACATTTATGAAACCTATTCATTTTTAAAGAATTAGAAGATTTCTTTCCCTAAATATGCCAATTATTTTCAAATAAATATTCAAGACTGGTTTTAGTAAAAACATACATTTCATAATGTTTTTCCCAAGGTTATCTTTAGTCGTCATGGTGTAGACGAGCAATTTGGTGTGTAGGTAACTTTGTTATGGAAAAAAATTTATATACTACAAATAGCATAATGTCTGTTGTCAACAATAGCACACTAATAAATATTAAAATCTGGTTGTCACATAAGATTAATGAGTCATTATTTAGAACTGAACAATGTTAAAACCATTTGGTCACAAAGTAGCCATTAAAATAGTGATGATTTAAAACCAGATATAATCCAGAAGTAGTTAAAACATGGAAATATTTAATCCGTCCATCATTTAAAAAATTATTCAATATCCATAATTCAAAATTCTTATGTTTTATTCAGAAATCAGCAATTTGGCAGGTCCCTTGTGAGAGAACTAAACAGTATCATATGCTACCCAGGTGTCTCGCGTAAAATTATTACCCAAAATATTTTTAAAATATATTATTCTAGAAAAGCAATGATTAGTGTAAGAAAATAGTAGCTGACAGGTATTTTCCTCCTGCTAGCATTGTTATTTCTATTGAACATATGGAGCCATTTAGGAACTATTTCGATTAGTATCATACAGTTGTAAGAGATAATAAAAATAATCACAGTAACTAAATGTTTTTGCATGTATTATGTTCCTGACATACTAAATGACTTTATTTGTATTATTTTATTAAATCATTATCAGAAAAGAAGACAAATACTTTTATTCTTTCCATTTTTAAAATGAAGACACTGAAGTTCAGAGGGTTGAGTAACCCAATTCACAAAGCTATTGGAAGGTCAGGCTGGGATTTGAACCAGAGTCTGCCTCTCTGCTATATTCCTATCCGTTTACATGATCTCAGAAGTCTAATCATGATGGACAGACCCTCAGGCATGGAGAGTTGACAGACCTGTTTACCCTTCCTGTTTTTCAAGTCCATTATCCATAAACTCAAGCTGTAGATCAACCTTCCTTAAACATCAGAGAACATGAGGAAATTTCTAATTCATTAATGTCTTTTTTTTTTTTTTTGAGGGTAGGGAGGGATTTCTTTAATAATTAGTCTGTGTTTGTAAACATTGGTCAATGTGAAAAGTAGAAGGAAACTTAGAGTCTAGAGCACATTCTCCCATTCAATGTAGGAATCTCTTTCCTCTTCTTGGCCCTTCTTAAACTTTGAAATCCTGGTGTTCGATTAAATATTACCTACTACTAAACCGGAATGTGGTAATTTTTTTGTCTGTAGACTTCTTAGTGTCCTCATTACAATACTGATTCCTGACTTTGGTCCTTTCTTTATCTTTGGCCCTTCCATGTCTTGTAGCCAGTCCTGATGCTCTTAGTTCCTAAGAGCTATTGTGTTTAGAGAACATTAAGACTATTGCTTTGTATCTGTGGGCTCAAGGGGACTGTGAAAGGAATCAAACTTATTTATTCAATCTTGTCTATTTCAGTTAAGATGGCTTCAGGTGCATGCTAAATTCACAATATAAGATGTTCATTATATAGGTGGGTCCAGGGTCATTTTGGTGGCTCATTGATGTCATCAAAGACCTAGGCTCTTTTTATCTTTTCTACATGACATCCTCAGGTCACAAAATGGATGCAGCTATTCTGGAGATCACTTGTAGACACAGCAACATCTGGCCAGAGAAGAGGGACATGTCTTTCTGAGCAGTGCTCTGTTATTAGGGAGTAAAACCTTCCCCATAACTCCCTCAGATGACTTCCCTTTAAGTTCCAGTCTGCAGTCAGTGTTCTTGACCTACCTGTAAGGGGGACTGATAAATCATATCGGATATTTTAAAACACTTTAGTGGAGGTGAGCTCTATGAGCTAAGAGGAGTATGGAGGGAGGAAAGAGTTGAGTTTAGAAAACCAAATTAGCTTTCTACTCAACTCGCTGCCTCAGAAACAAAAACTTCCTAGGCACTTACATTTTATGAGCCACAACTTCTAAGATAAATAGAGCAAACTTTGGTTTAGACCTGGACAAAGATATATATTTCTTCCTCTCTAAATGAGTAGTCTCAAAGAATTTTAATTAAGAGATTGATTAAACTAAAAAGTACCCATAGTCAGAGCAAACTGAAATATTTCTCATATTTGGTAAAACCAGTTGGCATTAATAAATTGACCTTTACTACCAGTAAGCTTTATTTTCATCACTATCTGTCTGGTGGTATCGTGTTTTGACCCAGGAGTAATCCTAAGTAAGGTTACAACCTTACTTAGCTTCCTCTGGGACAGCAGTTCCATGGTTGTCTGGTAAAAGTTTAAGCTACATAGATGAATAGGTCAGCAATGTGATTGGGTTTTCCCAAATCAAATAAAAATTTTAAATCTCTAGTAATGCTGAAAACACAGCATGGGACATCTTCATGTGAACCAGAACTTCATTTGACCTTTACCAGGTTAAGATAAGCATCAGCTGCCAAGAGACAATGACTCATTTCTGAATAAAGAAGGATACTTTTCACACCTGTCTTTGAAAAACTTTGCCCCAGGAGTCCAGGGTCCTGGCAAAAAGATACTCAGTCTAATTCTGAAAGCCATTAAAAGAACAGGGTCACACTTGCAACCTGAAGGGTGTTAGTTCCATGGAAAGAAGGGGGGCTACAACCTAGTATCAGAGCTCCACAGTTACCATTGCTGGTAAAAATAATCACCTGAACCCCCAAACCCCTCCTGGTAGTAGATGAGGCTGTATTAAAACAGAACTTTAAAACTGAAATCTGACCTGAAAAAAAAAGGTTGAAACAGTCTGTCCATTTAATCTCTTTATCTATCTATATCTGTCTATCTATCATCTATCTATCTATCTACCTATCTATCTATCTATCTATCTATCTATCTATCTATCTAATGTATATACTTATATACTATAGACACATCATGATGGCTATTTAGAAAGAATATAGTTTGTAAAATATTTAACACCCCAAAATTTAGGGCATGTGTAAACATACAAGTTGTTTTTTTCTTCTACATTTGTAATGCCAATTTATCTTTTAATGTTGCTTTGGTATTTGGAGATAAACAGCTTAGCTATCTTTGGTTAACCACCAAGTGTCTCGAACTCAAGGATGAAACAATTTGTTCTGTGTTTGTGAGCTATCTTCCTGAAGTCACCTGAATTTTTTGGTAGTTCCTTAGTCTATTAGCAAATAGTTAAATATATTCCACCCTATGAAGCTTTCAGCTGTGAAATTAACCTATCCCCAACCTTGTTTGAGTAAGACCAGGTGTTTCATACTTCCCTCTAACCCACAGCAAGAATCCCTTAGGAAAGAAGGGAGGAAGTGAGACTTTTGACATGTGTGCGGCAAAAAAAAGTGTCAATAAACAATCTGGAAATGACCAGAGGCTTTCTACCAAAAACCCAGTGAAAATTATCTAATAAACCCTGACTTTTAAAATGTAACACAAGACTCATCTCCCTTTTTTGCTTAAAACATAAAGCAACCCCCTTTCTCATATTTAAACAACAGCTATCAAAGATTTAATGATTGCACCATTGGATGCAGTTCAAACAATATAGGCAGGAAAGAATGTACAGCTGTCAAGGAACCGACCCAGTCAGAAGTACCCCAGACAAATCGCTGTACATCATCGGCTGGTTTTAATTAACAGCAGACTCAGAGCTGCTTTTTCTTCCCCCCTCTTTCTTCAGTAACTTTAAACAAAGTGATTTGTAGTGTTCTGTGTTATATGGCATCTACCCCAGTGGAAATGGAGGATGTTCATGGAAATAACTTGAGCCAAAGTTCAAAGGAGATTAGGGCATCTAAAGGATACCTTGAGATTTTTATCTTGGCTCTCTGCGAAGAATGCGTTAAGCTTATTCATTTTTCCTCCTAAAGGGTTGAGTCTCTTGTGAAGTGAGGTTACGCGGTTATTCTTATACTAGATTGTCATTAATGCTAATCTACTTTTAAGGACATTTTTATCTTGTAGTTAATGAAAACATATTTTACGTTGCAGGCAGTCACAGTCAAGAGAGATTTTTTTTTTTGAGCTTTATTTAATGCAAGACTTTCCTTAGTGACATTCCTCAGCTTCCTCAGTGAGCATACACTGCTGTAGCTACTAAATAATAAAAATAGTATTGATGGAAGTTATCTTAGTGGTTATAATAAAAGTCTAACCCTTTTATTATACAGCGGAGAAGACATGACTGTTCTATATTAATATTTGTGGAATAAATAAATAAGACTGATGCCTAGAGATAAAATTTTTCCTGAGGACACAGAGCCTGGTGCTGAGAATGTCACAGGCTTTGTACACACGACGCCCATGGAGGAAGGGGACTTAAAGTGATTAGAGAACATTTAATATGTTGACATAAAAGATCACGTTGAGAACTAACAAGCCGCCTGTATGTGATCAAATTGCAGGCATAGTTCTCAGTGCTGTAGTGACCAGTCAGATGAGTGGGGAAAAGCTGAGTTAGAACCCACTACCCCTCAAGTGCCTTGAATAATTCAAACCACTTAATTGAATGCACTTCATTCATGAGTGAAATACTATTTATCACACAGCAGTTTTTTTTCCCTATGAGACGAACCATCTTCTGGCCCCTAGAAAGACAGTGCAATCAAATGGCCAACATGGGCTGTTCAGCCAGTCTGCCTGGATCCTGTACCTACCACTTAGTGTTGCGTCAACTCATGAATGATGTAGCTCTCTGTGTCCCTTCCCCATCTGAAAAGTGGGGGCAAATCTATTACCTCCCTCCTAGGGTTGTTTTGAGGACTAAATATGTTATTGTGCATAAAGCTTAGACTATGCCTCATTCACAGTAGGATTTATAGAAATGCTGGCAATTATTAGTAATATTGACCTTCATTCTCTGTGATCCTATTCCCAACAGCATGATGCCAGAAAGCCAGGGCCTCCGCTGTGGCCGTGTTATTGAGCTGCAGGTTATTTTGGCTTCACTGCTTTCTGTTGTGGTTTTTGATGTCTTTTGGGGAAGAAGAGCTTTGGAAATAGCCTTCCCATTTCAATAAAACTCACTGGTATTTTTCAGTGAAATTGTCAAAACCATGGCATGTACAGCCACAAAGTATCAGTTGGTGCCATTTTTAGGAGCAAGACAGGGACTGGAGAAGGGCACTGCCCCGCTCCAAGGTGGCATTTGGGATCCTCACGGAAGCCCGATTCCACACTGAGGTTTTTCCAGAAAACAAGTTCGTAGAGTCTTGACGGCAAACACGTTCACCTTCTGGTTTTTATAGATCCCCACTGCTTCTGAGCAGCTGTAAATGGGCTATTCTGGTTAATCACATAAAGTGGCAGAGAGATTGCGCATACATCATACTCGGTGTACCAAGCTCTGATGAGTAGTTACCAGAGATTCCCAAACTATGACCTGCGGGCCAAATCAGGCCCATGCCTTCTTTTGAACTAATATTGTTTTTACATTTTTAAAGAGTTGTTAAAATAGCAAAGAATATGCAGCAGAGACTGTTTGTAGCCACAAAATCTAACATATTTACTCTTTGGCCCTTTACAGAAAAACTGCGTTGACAGCTGAGTTTGGCTATAACGAAACACATCTAACATAAAAGCTTCATGGAGCATAATTTAGTCTTTTATGATTCAGAAGGCACTTCTTAATCTTGTCCTGTCCGGGGTTTGAGATTCTGAATATCAGTTATGATTGGACTGTATAATAGTTGAAAGTGTGAATTCCAAACTCAGATTGCCTTTGATCAAATCAAGGGTCTGCCACTTATTAAGTGTGTCATCTTTATCAAATTACTTCATCTTCCTCAGCCTTGGCTCCCTCATCTGTAAAAACTGAGCGTTATAGTAGCTGCCTTATCTGGCTGATAGGAGGGTTAAAGGAGATAAGTCGTGCAAAGTTCTTTGTACGTGGGGATGTTCATTAAATGTTAGTCCTTGTTATACCTCCCAGCAACAAGAGTCTCATTCTTTGAGCTTCCTGGTTATTTACATGTCATGTGATTAGAAGCTGACAATACGGTCACCCTGCCAGGATGATCCATCCAGTTTCTGGACTCTAATTGCTGGCACACCCATCATAATTGCTCAGCCACATGTGGCTGTCACACACAACTGGAGTGTGAGAAGATTGGGAGAGGAGGGCAATCCTACAAAATTCTAAACTCATATTTACACCTTCCTGGCATGCATGTCAGATGCACACATTTCGGCACCTTCCAGGATCCTTAGAGCCTTTGGTGGCTTCAAAACCACTGCCTGGCTCTTAAGAATTGGCTTGATTTGTGGTGACCATTTCACAAATATACATACGTTAAACGTCAAGTTGTGCACTTTAAATGTACACACTGTTTGTCAAGTATGCCTCAATAAAGCTGAAAAAAATACTATACACCATTGAGAGGATACTTACAAAGAGGTTTTGAAGTGATGCTTAAGTAATAACGTAAAGTAGGAAAAAAATAAAAGAAAATTACGAGTATATAGTGAGCTTGCAGTCATAGAGGCAAGATGGTCCATTTTGGCATCCGCTGCAATTCTTGGCTTGGGTCAGCAACAAAGCCTGTTTCTTTCATCCAGATGCTGGAATGGAAGAGATATGCGACATTCAACATGAGTGAAAAGTGAACTTTTATTTTTTAGAAGCCTCAGAGTTCGGGAATCATGTATTATGACAGCATAACCTCGCAAAGACCGATTCAGGCGATGACCTAACGGGAAAATCCATTTCTGTTTCTGTAGGGTTTTCTGATAAATCTAGATACTTTATGTGAAAATCATAACTTGCCCCATTTCTAAATAAATAAAAAAATCCTTGAGGTTTCTGATTTGAAAAGCATGAGGTCCATTAAGAAAGTGTAAAATCACAAGTTCTGAATTGTCCTGTAAAGTGTTTCTTTATCCATGTTTGAAGGCTTTTACATGTTGACTTCTATATTTCCTTAAGGGTCAGAAAAGTCTGAATTTTCCTTTAGGCTTACCTGATAAGTATTTCCTTTTAACACCTCAATGGTGAGTGAAAGAGAGAGAGAGAGAGAGAGAGAGAGAAAGAGAGAGAGAGAGAGAGAGAGAGAGAGAGAGAGAGAGAGAGAGATTTTTCCATAGATCTGAAAGGCTGACGAGCAAGACAAAATTTCCACCGAAATTTTGGAATATTGGAAGTCGGACTCCCAGTCGGAACAGAGTCAGATGAGGAAAGCAGCTCTCTTTTACGAGATTTGGAAGCCCAATACAATTTCACCATCTCTCAAAACAGTCATTGACCAAGGGTACAAACGTCACTGTGCTATTGAAATAAAAGATGCCCGAGACTTAGAGGGAACACTGGAATGAACTGTTTGAGCCTCATGCACCCTCTCGTACAACATCAAAGGGCTTTTATATTTAGGGGGAAATAAGGCTACTTGGTTTATCAAAGAAAAACCTGAGTCTAGTGTATACTATTGCTAGCATGCAACTTTAGTTACTATGCAAAACCTTGGTGGGAAACTGCTTAAAAATTATCTCCTTAACCAAGAACTGTCATTTTATTAATTGATTAGCTTGGATAATGAATGTAGGCTTTCTTAAGGATTTGTTCTTCTGTTTCTTTCTTAGCAGGATTCCCCACTAGCAGCAGTCCTAGGAGGATGTTAAGGGAGGGTTTTCTTGTGCTTTCCATGCTGTTGACTATGTGCCACAGGTGCAATAAAAGGCTTATTTTCCACTTCTTACAGAAGTTGCTCGAGCTTACATTACTGCCTTAATACCGCCATTAAAGATTTCACCTTTCTGCATGGAATAAATCAATAGAATGGACATGAATTTGTCCTGTTATTAGAAGTAACTCTCCATTCTCAAATTCTCAACATGGAAAACACTGTTCTTGGGACTCTACAGTTTCCACTGGGATTCCAGCCTGATTGACTGGTCTCCGTACACTTCATCACATGCATGTGTTAACTCCACTGCTGTTTTCCTGGAAATGCTTCTTTGGCCCAGCAGTGACATACATCTATAACCCCCATCTCTTCTATCTCATCCCTCAGCCAGAATTACAGACATGAGAAGCAATTAATAATGCTGGAAATGTGAAATGTTTCTTTAATGATCAGTGTTGGTGTAGTGTACATAGCTTCATTGGGAAGAGCATTTCCTATAGAGGTTCTGGGGTCTCTGCTGTCCCATCTGTTTCCTGGTGATTACTGTCAACTCACATTTCATTCCCTTCCATGCCTCCCAGGACTGGGGTATATCCTCCTCAAACATCTCTCCCCAGCAGGATTACGCCGAAGAAATTTCTAGACACTGTAGCCAGTTTTCTGACCCTCTCACTTCAGGACCTCTTCCTCTGCCTTTGAGAGCCCAACACTGAGGGCTTCCCATCACAACAGGAATTGTGATAATTGTCTCCTTTTCAGTTATAAGCCAGTCCAACAGGTTAAAGCCATCCGATGAAGACTTTCTTATTCATCTTCCTTAGTTTCTTTTGGGTCTCATCTAGCTACCTGTGAGAAACTTCACATCTTTTTAAGTATATGTAATTCTCATAATGACTCTAAAGTTAGGTGCTATTATTATTGTTTTGACCAGGTGAGGAAACTGAGGCTCACAGAGTTTAAGCATTTGTCTAACGGCCATAAAACTAGTCTGCAGAGGAGCATCTGTGGGATTCCAAAGTCATTACAGTACTTTGCTTCTTTCTCCAAATCCTCTGAGTTATTCATTTTATCCATTTTAGTGTCTTCTTTTACATTATTTTGATACCTGTCAGATCTTCCGTCTGTTTCATTGAATTATATCCTTTCTCTCTCTTCCAAACAGTCTCTGATAACTCTCACTCTCATTCCTGCATTCATTCTTCTATCCAACTAATATTTACTAAACATTTACTTTGCACAAGGTGTTCTCCATGACGTGGTTCTGTACTATTACTGTTAAATGCTGACAAACAGATACATACTGTTGACAACCACTCTTAAAACAGAGTCAAGTTGACAAACTGGCAAAGAGTCAAATTGAAGATTTTATGAAAAAGATGAGATGCTGAAGGAGCCAGATCAGATTTTTAAGTATCTTTTTAAGTAGCTCAAAGTACAAGTCTGCGTAATTTTCTCCATTCTACTTTGGAAGATATACAACAGTTGCCCTTAGCCCATAAATGGGTCACACCTCTGGACCACCTGTGACCTCTCTGAAGTTAGTGGTTTGGGGTGAGGGGTATGGAAGGTGGGTCTGCCAGGGGTAGAGACTGAGTCAATCTTGAGCCCTAAAGTGCTTTTTTAGAAGTAGGCTCTTTAGTGCTACCCCTCATGCACCTTCCCACATAAATCCCTGTTTGGCTCCCTAAGGACCAGTTTTTATGATTAGATTTTGTTTGGGAAAATTAGATTTTATTTTGGAATACTTATGTCTTATGCGGCATATTGCATTTGCTTTGTCAGTATCTATAGAACTATCCATCTCTCTCCATTGGTCCATATTATTTTTGATGCATTTTGAGGCAAATTGCAGACAGGAGAGCACTTTATCTGTGAACATTTCCACATGCATATCATTAGCAAGAGCTCAGTATTTGTTTATGTATTTTTCAGGTGAAAATGCCTGCAGTGAAATGCATAAATTTTATGTGCACCCTTCTAAAAGTTTTGACAAATGTATAAAGGTATATAATCCAATCCTTATCAAGGTATGGAGCAAGACCAGCCCCCCAAATAGTTCCCTCACACGCCTTTCCAGTCAATCCTCACCCACACAAAGGCAAACACCATTCCTTTTATTTTTAATTATACATGAAATGATGACTTCCAAAAGGAAAGTAATTCAGGGTTTATATCTACTACCGCTGGAACATGCAGATGTGTCATCATCTATGAGTACCTAGAGTACAGAATTCTCATAAAGAGGAACCTCACACTTGCCTCTTATCACAACTAACTCCATTTGTTTTTTCTTTAACTGGATGTGTGTTTTTTTGTTTGTTTGTTTGTTTTTTCCCCACCATTGGATGATGGTTCACCCATCTTTCGGTGATTTCTAAAGCTGCTTCAATAAATTTCAAGGAAGTTAAGACTAGCACTCTTTGCTTCTCTTGGGCTTTTACAGCTTCCATTTTGCAAGTGAAGTTCCATTTGGTTTGGACATGGTCTTGTTTATTGGGCACTGAGTGTGTGCCGTGTGCACAGCTCACTTGCAGCAGTGACGCTGGAAATTTTTCTGTAGTCACTCATGAGGCTTCTTGGCACCATTGGGCATTGCTCATTTGACACGGAGCTGTGGAGTGATAGGGGCACCTGCTAACACGAGACTGCACAATGCTTAATTCACATCCAGTCGTTAGTCAGACAGCATATGCTTCTGACTAAGCTGATTTGGTGTGTGTGTCACAGCATGCCATGCAGTGGAATGACCTTTTGCAACATGGGCTGCTATGTTCCATTGTAATCATTGAGTTTTTGTTGGGATATCTCCTTCAGGAATCTGCCAAAGTAGGAGTGAGGACAAAAATCCATAATGGAGTGCTCCCAGCTCAATGAAGTGAGCTGACTGGGACACCATGGACATGGGTGCAGGTTCTGCAGTTGTCACTGAGATGTCCTTGGGGCAAAAGTAGGAGAAAGAGGGGAGGGCACGAAGAACACCTCTAGGCCTTTCCTCCAGAGAACTTACAAGTATTCCATCAGCAGAGATAGAGAAACTCTTTGAATAATAAAAGGCTTAACACAGAGCAGCTCTCAGGATTCCCAGGCTCCTTTGTGTGTATGTTTTCCATGGTGGTGGGTCACAGACTGAAAAGGTTAAGCCTGTAGTTCTCACCTGTAGCCTGACAAGTAAAGATAGGCTCTAGGTCCTCACCGGATATTCAAGAACATAGGCCAAGAATAACATAATCATGATAAAAATAATTGCTGGTATTTATTGGTGCTTACTGCAGCTGTTAGACGCCTAGCAGGAAGCAGATGGGCCACCATCAACTCATGGAAATTGGGGAGAATATAATGAAAGTACTGTGTATAGATGTATAAGCTTGGGAAGCTCATAAGGAATAGTGAAGCACCCGGGACCAGCAATCTCTAGGTTGGAAAGAGCAAGGCGAGCGGGTGGTGTCCTCCCATTTGTTGAGCATTAGACACAAGCTATAGACATACAAGCCAGTCCCTGGAGGACATACAGCAAGGGGGCAGGAATGGGGGGCTGTCCTGATCCCTCTGTCACGTCTTCCTACAATCTCCTGTGACAGGGCAAGGCGGCCCAGGCAATGCAGGCATGCCTTACAGAGGTCACCAAGGGGCACGTAGCAGAGCAGGGGAGGTGGGACAATGGTTATGAGGTGGGAGGGACCACACTGCGAATACCCAGCTCTCGTATCACAGCTCCATCCTGTTGATCCCAGGCTGTAGGCAGGTCATTCTGATATTCTGAGAAAATAGTCCTCCAAGATCATCCCAAAAGTCTCATTGGACCCTTAGACCCAGCAAGTTTACTGTGATCCACATCTAGTCTGAGAACGTCCACATCTGCCTGAGACCAGCACCGAGGTCCCCTTTGTGGTCCTGAGTACTTCATTGTGGAAACCTTCATATGTGTGAAGAGTCTAGAAAGGACCTTTTATGAGTCTGCAAGTCTGCACACCCTAGGAGACAACAGAGCATATTTCCAAATGTCACAGTCACAGGTACCGGGGGTTAAGACTTCAGCATATATTTTTGAGGTACACAATTCAACCCACACAAAAAGCAATGAGTGTGGTGGTTCCAATAAGAGTGTCTGGATCTGGCATTGACCCCTGGAGGGTCACTCTGGAGGACTCACCTTTCCATACTTGTCCTGGTGGGAGCCCCACTGAGAACAGACTCTAGTGCCAGCTTCTTGGGGGGTCCTGACAACTGGAGGAACTGCAGAGAAGAAAGGCAGCTGTAGCTGGGGTGAGCTGGGGATGGGAGGACCCTCCCACACAGGCCTAAGACAGACCCCCACATGGCCAAGGCTACGGCAACCATGACTGGCAGGGGGAGGCTAGTCTTTCCATGTGGGCTCAAGCCGCTGCCTCTGGCCTAAGGCAGGGGGGCTTTCACACCTCTTTCTTCTACTGCTCAGATACCTTCCACATGTTGTACACACGAGGGGCTAAAATACTTTCTTCTTTTTTACTGTACTGATTGGTTACATATGCCCATTCTGTGGGGGTCTGTCCTATCTGAGGCATCTGACACACCCATAGCCCATCTGAGCAAACTTGGAAAGGCAAGAGACCTGGATGTCAGATGTGGGCAGAACCACAGAGGCTCAGGGAAGCTAGGATGCCCCCCTGCTCCCTGGACAGGAAATGTCTTCAACTGGGAACCCCATTTTCCATTGAGGAATGGTACGGAGAAATGAGTGAGAGTCTGAAAGATCTGTTTTCAAACTTGCTATTACATGACTCAAGGGAAGTTGCTTAAGCTATCCAAACCTTACCTTCCTCATCTGTAAAATGGAGCTAAATACCAGCGCCTACCACAGGGGTGGTTATGAGGACCGAATGAGATGATGAATTTAAAATGTTTTGTGAATCAAGCTTGGTACTGGCTAGGGAGTCATTGTGCCATGACTGACGATAATGCTCATCATTGTGTTTTACACACATGCCTAGTAATATGTGTGCACCCATCATGACACAGTACTGCGCATCCGGGGAAGAAGGAAACGGGGGACACATGACCCACTTGTCCATTCTGCTTGGAGGCCCCCGCCAGCTCTACTACCCACTGGGCTGCTTTGCAAACTGGGGTGGAGAAAAGGCAACGTCAGATCTTTGGGGCATGTCAATTTCTTCCACCACCCAGGCAGCCCCATCCTGAGTTGATTTAGGGAATGTCTTTAATGTGGCCTCCAGGATCTCTGAATGCTTTACAGGGTGGATTTATTCAAGCTGCCGCTCTCAAGACTCTTTTAACTCCAAGCACGACTTTTATTTGTTTCACGGGAGTTGCCAAGTGAGCTGTGTGCTCAGGAAGGAAGCGCATACTGAAGTGAGTCACAAGTGTATGTATAGAAGCAGTCTGCTACGATTATCTGCTGTGAGACAGCCGGCCCCGAAGCCAGTTACCAGGACACAGAGCACAACACTTACCTGCTGCTCAATTATACTGCTGGGATCGTCGTTACCTGCGGAACATGTGTCAGTAGCAGTGTTACTCTCACTTCTCATTCATAAGAAAGCTATGCACTGTAAAGGGCGGGTATTTTTCTTTGCTTTTGATCGCTGAAAAAACTGATGTTCATGCAGTTTTAATGACACCGAATCAAGAAAATGAGAACTTGAGCTCTGCATCCACCTACTTACTTACTATGTGATTTTAAGCAAGTTCATCATTTTATCTGAACTCCATTTTGTTGACCGGAGAACAACAATATAACAGAGATGCCAAAAAAATGCATACAGGTAGACACTTTGGTCAACGTGGCCCAAGCAGTAGTTCGCCGTAATCAGAAGTGTCTGGACTCTGATGGGAACCACTTTGAGCACCTCTTGTAACTGCAGAAGTCAAACGTGACTTATATTCATCTTTTGCTATTGATATATATTGAGTATTACAATATTAATAGTTTTTTTTTTCCTTTCTTAAAAAGTGTATACATCTTTTGATACCCTCTGTATATTTTTCAAGGTCACTGCAAATAAGAAATTAGGTAGCATATATAAACCACAGTGCTAGCTACACAGCAGATAATCTTACCTAAAGCAAGGAGAAGTGATGCTATAGAATAGTAAGCACCCCTGTCCTTCATAATTCCAGGACCTAGGCAAGGGTGGACAATTGTTTTTTTCTTTTTGTTTGTTTGGGGTTTTTTTTGGAGGGGATGGATAGTATTTTCAATTTTGCAAGCAATATGGATTCTGTCACAACTGTTCAACTTTGCTATTGCAGCACGTAAACAGCCATAGACATTAAATGAATGACTGTGACTGTGTTCCAATAAAGATTTATTTATAAAAACAAATCACAGGCCTGATTTGACCCATGGCCCATAATCTGAGGACCCCTGACCTAGAATAAAAAGTTGTATATGATGTTATAAATGACAACATCTAATGGATAAATTTCTATTAATCCTTTAACATTTTAGTTTCACCACTGTCTGTCTTCTCTGTGAAACTTTTTCGTCTTGATGATGCTGGTCAGACTTAAGGCTCCTGTGACCTTCGCCCTTTGGACACATCACAGGACACTCCCCAGTGGTCTGTGAGGTCCTGGAAGTCGGTGACTACATACATTGTTTCATCTTTCTCAAATATTTTTAAAGCTAATAACAATACTTCTCGAGTCCCCAGAGGATAAACAAACAAATCGTAAAAGGGCATAAACTGCAGTTGAGGGGATATTGACTCAGTGGTTCTCAACTGAGAGTGATTTTTGTCCCTAAGGGCATTTGACAGTGATTGGAGACATTTTAGGGTGTCATGTCTGGATGGGGGTGCTATTTGTATCCAGTGGGTAGGTGCCTGAGATGCTGTTAAACATCTTACAATGCACAGGACAGTCTCTCACAAGAGAGACTTATCTGGCCCACAATGTCACTAGTGCTGAGGTTGAGGTTTACCCTGAATGAGTAAAAATGAAGCATTTTATAAGCGATTAGTGCGAATCATTTGCCAAGCACTTTACAGTTTATGCAATGCTATGCACCCTTCCCCCACAAAGGAGCATGGGGAGAGTCAAATGACATCATGTATGTAAAGATAGTCTGCATAAATCATTAAGTTTGTACAAAAGTAAAGTTTTTTCTGTCAGTTAACCCATCCTGGAATGCCAATACCATGTTGACTAATTCTGGAACATTTTTCAGTTTATCCCATCCCAATCCCCCCCTTCAGTTTAAGCCCTTTTCCCATCACTGTCTTTTCAGCAGGAATAGGAGTGCCATTGGCCACCTTTCAAATGCGGGGGATCTGCGAAGCCACACCCTAGTCTGCTTGTCTGTAGGTGAAATTATCAAATTCCTTTTAGCTTTTTTCCTATGTCCTATGTTTGAAGCCTTTAATTATTTTAGTTTTTACAAAGATTCCCTCTCTGGATGTTCTCCTAATTTGTCACATATCTTCCATGATCCTGGGTCTTAACCTAAGAGGACATCCAATCCATCTTCCCCTTTGACAGAATGATCCCACAGTTTTCGCAAGCCATACTGGCTTTCGTCTTATGTTCACATACGGGTGCACATAACTTTGGTGACAGTCTGTCTTCCTATTGAAAGAGTTGGCCTGCTTTGCTCTTTCTTGTGAGTGAGTGAAGTGAAAAATTGCAGTAGCTGCTGATTTGGGGAACTGTTCCAAGACACCTCAGTAGACAAAGGACACAATTCCTTATTAAGTGTTTGCCCACTTAACGAGGGCCTCAGTGGGACATAGGTGGGGGCTTCTTTCATTTGGTCATATTATGGATTGGGTTATGTCCCCTTAAAAAGGGTATGTTGAAGTCCCAATGCCCAGTACCTCAGGATGTGACCTTATTTTGAGCTAAGGTCTTTACAGAGGTAATCAAGTTAAGGTGAGGTCATTAGGATGGGCCCTAATCCAATATACTACGTCCTTATAAAAAGGGGAAATTTGGACACGGACAGACACCCATGGAGGAAAGAAAAGGTGAATATGCCCAGGGAGAAGATGGCCATCTGTGAGCCAAGGAACAAGTTGAGAGGCCTGGAACAAATCCTTCCTGAGCTCCTTCAGGGGGAATGTGGCCCTGCTCACACCTTGATTTCAGACTTCTGGCCTCTAGAACCGTGAGACAACATATTACTCAGTCTGTGGTACTTTGTGACAGCAGCCTGAAGAAACCAGCTGCCATAGTTTCTGCCACCGATACACTAGCTGGAGATCATGGTCATCTTATAACATTTCTGCCAACGACCGCTCACGACCACGCCCCTGCGTAACAGATGACACCTGTGGTCCACCCATTTCCCCTCAGCCTATCTGAGAGGCTACCTGAAGCCATGCTGATGGTTTCCTGCATCTCCTGGCTAATAGCATTCTCTGACCATGGGCACATGTACCTACAGAACAGGCTAGAAGTGACAGACTTCCCAGAGTGACCCTGACCCTCCATGAAAAGAGGCAGCAGCTGTGAATAAATACCTCAGCTTCTTCACCCCGGTAGGATCATTTGGAGTGGGGTTCAACACAATTTTTCAGAACCTTACCAACAGCCTGAGCCCAGTTTGCCCATCATTGAACCTACTGATTAGTGTATCCCCCCCTTAGCTTCCCATCCTCTATTTTCTCACTTCCCACTTCCTCACAGTACAAATAAAATAGTTGGCCCAAATCCTTGTCTTGGGATCTATTTTAGAGGAATTTCACCAGCGTGCTACTGGAATGTGGAATTGGGATCTGAGAGCCAGCACCATCCCTGCAGCCAAAAGCTGAAGGAAAGGGAGAACAATTAGGTACCAGGAGTCCAAGAAAAGGCTTAGCCACGTACTGTGTTTCCCCGAAAATAAGACCGGGTCTTATATTAAGTTTTGCACCAAAAGATGCATTAGAGCTTATGTTCAAGGGATGTCATCCTGAAAAATCATCCTGAAAAATTATTTCCCGGTTAGGTCTTATTTTCGGGGAAACACAGTATCAGTGAGGGGCGAGGTCGGGAGTCAAAGCCAAAACCTGAACAGACACTCAGTAAGATTCAGACGTCCCAGCCAGTGTCACATCTAAGAATGAATGTTCAGGATTGCTGCAGGCCATGTGGGTGGCCATTTTTCTGTTCACTTAGAACCCACCCATATACCAGACACTGCGCTAGGACCTACAGGCACAGAAGGAGATAAAACTCCAAGAGCTCACCTTTTTGCAGGAAGAGACCAAGGTGTAAAAACATGTGATTTAAGTGCCATGAGACAAATGCTCTTTGGGACCCTGAGGAACCCAAAATGGAAGGAAGCCAAAGGATCTCTTTCTGAAGGTCCTTGTGCACCGGTGCTAAGGAATGTGCGTCTCTCACCTGTAGGTAGTAAGCAGGGCTGGGTTCATGACCATGAGAGCTGGGCAGTCAAACAAGTTTCCGTAGTGATAGGGGCCCCACACTTGAATTAACAGTCTCCTGTCACTGTCTTGAGAGTCTTAATTTTTAAACAAGGAGCCTCAGTTTTGTATTGGGCCATCAAAATTATGAATCCAGGCCTAACAATAAGGAACCTGGATCCTTAAAACCGATACCCTGGTTTTAAGCCAGGTCTATGGTATATGAGTTGGAGATTTCCAAGGAAGGGAGAGTGCTAATGGGGCAGGGCTGTGCACCGATGGCGACTGCTCCATTTGGGTGAATTTTGAGGAGTTGAGGAGCCAATCAGAACCTCTGCTTCCAATTATATTGGATGTGGAGGCAGTCAGGCATTTTCATGCTTGCTTCATTCATTCATTCATTCATTCATTCATTCATTCATTCATTCAATATGCAGGAAATGTTTCAGACCCTTCAATATATTGACACATGACACAGCAACATTATAAAGTGAGAATCCATGTGTAAGTCATGTCCCTCTGGCATGATAGTCAAGAGAATTTAGTCAATGCTTTCTATACCTACCATGAATTGTGAAGTATTTTTTTTTCCACCCTGGAGTGTAATTCTTTCAACGTTTCTGTGAGGAAGTTATTGCTATTCACAGATGATAAAAGTGAAGCTCAGGGAGGCTTTGATTTACTCAGGATAAAGCTAGACTTACTCAGGGTCACCGCTATGGTGGGAGTTGCAAGCCAGGACTCACAGGCAGGTCTGTCTCTCCAAGGTCCCCGTTCACCTTTCTGCTGCTCCCTCCTGAAGTCACCCTTTCACTCTAGTGCCCTCTGTGGCACTGTCTCTGAATATGAGGGCTTCTAAAAGCAGTCACCATATTTTATAGACTTACAGGGCAATTTTTTGCGGTCTTTTTAATCTCCTTCTTGATGGTCCTTTAGATTTGCAAAGCATTTCTGAATCTCTGTGGGGAAGCTGAGCATTTCCTCACAGCCCATGTTTAGGCACAAGTACAGGCTCAACCATATTGACCATGAGACCAACTCTTCTACCGCGGAGGGGGGTGGGTGGCTGAGCGTCACCTAAGTGGTATCCCTGTGCTTCTTTCTTGTCCCGGAGAACCCTGGTTCTCCTCTAACATTTAAAACACAAACACACACACACACACACACACACACACACACACACACACACAGAGACCAGGGTCTCAGAGGAAGCTGTCCTACCCCAGCTCCAAGAGGGCCTGATTGCTCTAAAGATAATCCACCTCCTCATGCCATGATTGGTTTAAGAATGGGCATGTGACCCAATTCTGGCCAATGAGACATGAGAGGAAGCTTGGGAGAAGGCAAATCCCTTCAGAGAAATTTTTCTCTGTCTTAAGAGTCAACAGACATTTCAGACTTTCCCCCCAACCTCTCCAAATAGCCTTTTACCCATACAATTTATAACCACCTCAGTGACCCTGGGTAAGCCACTAAAAATAACATACGGAATATTTTCATATATACTATTTCATGTTGTTTTTTTTTTAAACTGAAATGAAATTCACAAACATAAAATTTAGAACTTTAAAAGCTAACATTTCAGTGACATTTAGGACATTTGGAACATTTTGCAACTACCATTTGTATTTAGTTCCAAAACATCATAATCAGCCCAAAAGGAACCTCTGTGCCCACTGAGCATTATTCCTCATTCCCTCTTCTCCCAGCCTCTGGCAACTGCTAATCTGCTTTTTGTTTTTGCAGATTTCCCTAACCTGGGCCTTTCATATAAATGCAGTCATACGACGTGTGAGCTTTTGTGTCTGGCTTCTTTCACTTAGCATGTTTTGAAGTACATCCATGTTGTAACATGAATCAGGACTTCATTCCTTCCCGTTGGCTGGATAATACCCCGTCGGCTGTACATACCACAATTTGTTTATCCATTCAACTATTGATCAACAGTTGGGCTATTTCCACCTAGTGGCTCCTGTGAATAGTGCTGTGGACATACATGTAAATACATGTATTTGTTTGAGTACCTGTTTTCAATTCTTTTGATATATACATATGAGTGGGTTAATTGAATCATGTGTTAGTTATAACTTTTTGAGGAACCGCCAAATTGTTTCCCACAGCACGGTGCCATTTCAGTTCCGCCAGCAATGTGTGTACAGTAGCTCAGCTTGCCCATGATACCAACCTGATGAGGTCAGGTTATTTTATAAAGGATGCCCCTAAGACTCAAGGATTTAAAATCATTTGCCCACCTCAGTTTGTCAAATGCCAGAATTTAATTCCATGTCTTTGACTGAAAGTCCCATTCCTTTCCATTACATTGACTTCTGACATCTTAGCTTCCTCCTTCGGAGAGGAAAACCACAGATCTGTGATGTATAAGCTTGTCTAGATATTGATTAAAAATTATGGGACAATACCAGCTCAGGATGCCAGGCACTAAATATTACATTAACTCAAATATTTACTTTGCAACCGAGCATCTAGAAAGTACCCAGCCTACAGTAAAGGATCAGAATTATTTGTTGAATGAATGAGTCTTGTGCATTCATAGGAGGACTTTTTGTGTCTCTGGTAGCTAATAAAGAATAGGGGACTGGATGGACCAGATGTGACATAACTTCAACATTGAAAGATGTCTCTCTAACACTCTAAAGACATGCCCATCTGGTATGTCAGTATCCTACTTTAAATTGCGTGGCAATGCCTTTCTCCATTGAATGGAGATTATCTAATTATTTAATCCATGAACAGGTATATCACTGATGTATTTTAATCAGCATGTTTTCTATTTATTTAGAAATCAGTTTTCATCTTTTGGGACTTTGATGTTTTCTTGCCAAGAAGTAACTAGTACCAATGGCAAATAATGAATATGTTTTGAAGTTAATAAAAGTCTTCCCAGATCAATAAGGTTAATAAGTGATATTGTCATTTGGGCCTAGTCATGAATTAAAAAATTAATAATAATAAGACTGAGCCAACTGAAAACTTGGAACTGAAAATAGATTATAGCATTTTGCCCAAGGCTTTGGCAGCGATTGAAACAAAGTATTTTGAAACAGAACAAATTGGCACTTTTCTGACTTGTAATGTTCAGTCTCTCCAAGCAGGACACCTGGTTCAACTACACAAAACAGCCATTTAAAATTATAGTCTGGGCTTTTGTTATGCAAAAGGTAAATGAGGGCAGCATGAACTCTTCCAGGAAATGCTGTTTTTACTTTTTCCCTAAGGAGAACTCGCATCAAAAAGAAATAAAAAACAGAAATGTAAAACGAAAGAAAAGAAAAAAGCAAAAGAAAACTGGTGTTGACAAGAAATCAGGAGTCTTGCCGATGAGTGTGTTCTGAAATTATTTTACAGAATAAAAGTTCATACAGTGCAATAAAGTGTCTCCACCATCAATGATGAAACTGAACCCCTAACCTTCCTATTTGGGAACTTTAAGTTATCAGGGGACAGTTTGAAGAACTTCTGACTGGCTCTCCTTTCCTCAAGTCTCAATCTGCACAAACTTGCTCTACTGTTAACTGCATTTAAGTTCTAATAAAAATAGTCTGACGGACACTCTGGTTGGCCCATTCAAAGAGAGTCTACACCCCTATGTGATGACGAATCTGTGAGCATTGGCACATGGTGTTGGAGATTGCTGGCCATGCTGCTCAGCCTATTACTGCAAAAGCCTAAAGTCCAGAAAGAAAGGAGAAGGAGAGGCAGGCCAGTTCACCAAAGCAAGCACATCCAAGACACCTGCCATTTGCCTCCATGACTTTTAACTCTTTGGAGGCAGGGGGTTGTACGTTATGTTGGGTGGGCGTCGGCACATGTGCAGCCGGCAGCTTCAAAGTCTAATTGAAGAGCTTTCGCTTGGTGAGTGTTGATGGGGTGAGGGGACCACACGTCGGTGCACCTCAAGAAGCTTCTCTAACTCCCAGGGCAGGTTTCATTCCCTACTTAGCTTGTCCAGCAGCTGTTATTGAGGTGTGACTGTGTGCCAGGCCTTGCTTTGTGAATGAGACACACAGCAGTGAACAAGACCAAGCCCATTTATCATGGAGGTCACATCCTAGCAAGGAAGACAGGTGAAAAGAGGCCATTAAATACTATCGTGATCAGAAGTGCTGTGAAGAAAACTAGGAGAGTGGTGTGGGAGAGGGAGCTGTTTTAGATGGTAGGATTAGAGAAAGCCTTAGAAAGGAGCAGGAGCTGTAGCATTTAGGGGAGACATCAGAGGGAGCAGTGAATGCCAATACCCTGAGGCAGCAATGATGTGTCTGAGAAAATCAAGACTAGCTCAGGGAAGAGTTACCCAGGAGGAAGTACCAGAGAGGGTGGGCGGGGTAGGCAGGGCCAGGATGGGCGCCCTGGAGGGCAGGCTCTCTCAGCCTCAGCGTTACTGACAGTTAGGACTGGATAGTTCCTCATTGCAGAGGGAGGTGGGTCAGAGTCCGGTGCATAGTAGGATATTTAGTAACATCCTGGGCATCTACCCACCAGATGCCATTCGCACCCCCATAAGTTGTGGGAACCCAAAATGGTTCCAGACATTGCCAAATGTCCCTGGAGAGGCAGTAGGATAAAATGGCCCCAGGTTAAGAACTACTAATGTAGATTGTGACAAGAATAGGTCCTGATGATGACCCTGGGTTTTAGTCTAATTATAATGGGACTCTATTGGAGGCTTTTAAGCAGAGAGTGCTGCAATTTAATTTACATTTCAAAGGGAACACTCTGGCTGGTGGGCAGCAAGAGTGACAGCAGAGACCAGTGTTGGTTCAGGAAAGAGATAAGAGAGGGACCAGAAGCTTGGACTTCTACAGATGTAGCTTAGGAAGAGAGCCTCATTGTCATGTGTGTCCCTGGGTAGCTCATCATGGCATGAAATGAGTCCTTCCATGCTGTTCAACAGCAACTGCAAAGTTGCTGAGTCAGCACGGGTAATGGCTAAAGCAGCTCCTGATGGGAAGGGCATCCGGAAAAAGATAGTGGCTTCCTGGGTGGCTGAGGGCTCAGCGGTCACCAGGCTGTGGGTTGGCCCATATATAACCAGGTAGATTTGAAGACACTGTGCCTTGGGCACATGTCCCCTCTCTGGCTCTGACTATCCACAGCTATGAGGAGTACGAACTGTCAGTACTACTAGAAAACAGCCAGAAAACAAATTTTCATGTTGGAGGGTCACTTTTTAATGACATTGCCAATGTTTTGTGGGGGAAATGCAGATGCCATCTTCTCACTGCTCTGTAAACCTCTCAGAGTCAGTGCCATCTCTTGTCATCCATGTACTCCTCTCAAGCAAGACAACATTCCCTTTGAATAGTGTCTCAGAGAAACTGGTTCACACCCTGACTCCAAAGTACTGGGTCTTTTCAACGTCATCCCATGTCACCGTTTCTCACTCCA
Source organism: Rhinolophus hipposideros (assembly GCF_964194185.1). Lineage (NCBI taxonomy): Eukaryota > Metazoa > Chordata > Mammalia > Chiroptera > Rhinolophidae > Rhinolophus > Rhinolophus hipposideros. The sequence goes on along the minus strand of NC_138048.1, from coordinate 102,413,515 downwards.
GTCCCCCTTATGGACTGAATGGTGTGCCCTCCACAGATTCACATGTTTAACCCCTAAACTCCAATGTAATTTTATTGGAAGGTAAGGCCTTAAAGGAGGTAATTGTGGTTAAAGGAGGTAATAAAGATGGAGGCCTATTCCAATAGGACTGATGTCCTTATAAGAAGAGGACGAGATACACAAAGATCAAGAGTGTTTCATGCAGAGAGAAAAGGCCATGTGAGGACACAATGAGAAGGCAACCATCTGTAAATCAAGGAGATGCCCCAGGAAAAAACAGACCAACAGATCTGAAGACACCTTGATGTTGGACTTCCAGCCTCCAGAACAGTGAGGAAATACATTTCTGTTGTTGGAACCACCCAGTCTCTGGTATTCTGTTATGAGCCCTAGCAGACTAAAACAGCCCCCCACATCCCCAGATGTCATCCTCTTGTGGACGATGTCACTTCACCTCTGGATACTCATCTCTGACCTCAGGCTCTGGAGCTACTTCTGAAATTCTTATTGAAATTCCCATCGCCCACCCTCTGCCCTCAGTTTGCCTCATATGGTGCTTCTTGATTCTCCAAAGGGTTCTCCAACGATGCTCCTTTAAGTTTCCCTCACTGAATCATCCTTCTTGGCTCCATTCTTACACATTAGTGTTCCCCGGGGTTTTGTCCTCAAAGCTCTTCACATCTCAAGTCTAGACACTCTCCTAGGAAAGCTTGTTCATTCCCATAGCTTTAACTAGCACTTCCGTGTGGCTGACTCATACATTTATTTTCCCAGACTCAGTATCTCTCTGGAGCGTCAGACCTTTACTTTCTGCCTCTTACTTGACTCTTCCCCAATTAAGGATATCAACACCAAACCTCTCACCTAGGCAAGAGATTTGAAAGGCCCCTTTGATTCTTTCTTTTCTTCTCCAAATTCAGACAGGTCTCAAGATCTTTGTGACTCCATCGTCTTCCTTCAGTGTGTCATTTCCTGAATCATATGTCTAATGCTTGCATTTGATTATGCTATTCCCCTGCTTAGAAGTTATCAATGGGTTTGTTGAGAAATCCCAAGTCCAGTCTCCATAGCATGCTACCTTTCCAGCAACACCTTCTCTCATTTGCCACCCAAATAACTTTTTTGTTCCATACCCACAGACACTAATTATGGTTCCTACAACACAACATGTACCTTTCTTTTGATTATAATGGCTCCCTCATCAATCTCTTTCTCTTTGTCCCTTCTCTACTTTGCAAAACTCTACACATTCTTACAGACTAGATTTCAATGTACCTTTATCCACAAATCCATCTTCTCCTGTGCCAGACAGAGTCCCCTGCTCTCTGTTCTGTGTCCCTTAGTCCTTTCACCTGCCTGTCTCTCCTTCTCGATTAAGCTCCTTTACTGTTGTAACCATTTGGCATCCATCCTTTGTAGCCCTAAATAACCTGGTATTATTCTTGACATTCAGTATCAGCTCTGAAAAACCTTCGTTGAACCATAGAATTATGAATAAATATCTTCTGCGATTACCTCTGATGGGAAGTTCTTCCTTGTACTGCTATTCCTAAAACTCCAAGATTGTATTATAATAAGGCTCATGATTGGAGTGCCACAACCCAGGTTAAAAGTCTTTTTATAGCACTAGATCCAATACAACAATTGGGGAGGTAAAAGTAAGAACATTACATTTTCATGTAAATCTTGTGCTTCAGATCCAAATTAATTTGGGACAGAACTGAGTGAGAGAAAAAATAAAAATAAAATAGTTTTGTGAGTGTCATGGAAGATTATTATAGATTGCCTCCCCAGGCAGAAAATACAGATGTCCCATACCAGACTAAGCTATCATGGTGATCAAGAACACGAGACACCCAGTACTTTACCAAAACTGTAGTCTGTTAAATGCAATTATATTGAAATATAGCTATCAAAATAGTTTTTTAAAACTAATTATAAGTAGTAACAGTTACCCTTCTTTACTAAGTTATTAAATAATGAGACCTATTGCCAAGATGAATGACTATGATTTCAGGGCAGCGGCAAGCATCCACAATATTTTGATACATGTGCAACAATTGTAATGTGATTTGAAAATATCTGTAATTTCTACTGGTGAGAAAGACATAAGAACTTATAATACTACTGCCATTGGTTGTCCATATTCACAATTAAAGAAAATACTACATTTGAGGTAGAAGTTAGTAAAAATAAAGATATATTTTGTCCTAACCCAGTTCACAAAAATTCTAACTATTGAAGAACCTCTGAGATGCAGAAAGACTAGTTTGTCTCTCTTCTCTTTCGTGGGTAAACAGTCCTTTGAGAAACTACCTTTAGAAGGACATCAATAATTGTCCAGTGAGCTCTTTGATTCTCCAGATAAGTAACTCTGGATTCCTGGAGGAATGGCAGAGACTGATGCCACCAACAAACACTTAAAACGTGCAGAGGTGGTGATTCTCATAACATCCCCACTCGCTTAACCAGGTGGTGACTCCAATTGCAGCTGCTACACCCAATGTGGCTTCATTGCTTGAGCAAATTAACACATGTCCTGGACCTGGTATGTAGCTATTGATCTGGAAAATGCTTTTGTCTTGAAATCTGTTAGTAAAACCACCAGAAGCTGTTTGCTTTCAGCTGGAAAGGCCAACAGTACACCTACACTGTCCCACCTCAGCGGCTTATCCACTGTCTGGTCCCGTGGCATAATTCAGTTTGTAGGGATATTGATCGCCTTTCCCTTACATAATATATCACACTGGCCAACAATGTTGGTGACATGCTGTTTTCCCGAAAATAGGTCCTAGTTGGACCATCAGCTCTCATGCGTTCTCAGTCTTATATTATGTTAGAATAGATCCGGTCTTATAGTAAAATAAGACTGAGTCTTATATTAATTTTTGCTCCAAAAGACGCATTAGAGCTGGTGGACCAGCTAGGTCTTATTTTCGGGGAAACACGGTAGTGAGCAAGAAGTAGCAACTACTCTAGACTTACTGGTAACACATGTGTGTGTCCATGGGTGGAAAACAAATCAAACAGAAGTTCTTGGTGAAATGTCTAAGGGTCTGGTGTTATGGGGCATGTTGCCATATCCTTTCTAAGGTGATGGATAAGTTGTTGTATCTGGCCCTTCCCACACCAAAAAGGGGTACAATGTCTAGTGGGGCCTCTTTGGATTTCAGAGTAACATTTGGGTGTGCTGCTCCAGCCTATTTACCAAATGACCCCAAAGCTGCGAGCTTTGAGAAGAGCCCAGGACAGCAGAAGGACAGGCTGCCATGCTCTGCTACTCTGCTACCTGGGCCATCTGACTCAGCAGATACAGTGGTGCCTATGGTCGCAGTAGCACGTAGGGATGCTGTCTGGAGCCGTTGGCAGCCCCTATGGGTGAGTCGCAGCCCAGGCCATTAGGATTCTGAAACAAAGTTCTGCCATCCTTTGCAGATAACAGCTCTCCTTTTGAGACACAGTTCTTGGCCTGCTATTGGACCTTAGCAGAGACTGAATGCTTAACTCTGGGACACCGAGTTACCCTGCAGCCTGAGCTGCCCACCACAAATTAAGTGTTTCCTGACCCAGCAAGCCATAAAGTTGGGCGTGCATAGCGGCATTTGTCATCAGATGGAAGTGATACATATGTGATCAGGCCTGAGCTTCAAAAGGCATAAGCAAGTCCCACAAAGAAGTGGCCCAAATGCCCATGGTCCCCACCCCTGCTCTAATCCCTTCTGTCTCTCAGCCTGCACCTGTGGTCTTATGAGGAATTCCCTATGATCAGTTGGCAGAAGAGAAAACTTGGGCCTGGTTTACAGATGGTTCTGCACAAGATAGAAGCACTACCTAAGAGTGGACAGCTGCAGCCCTACAGCTTCTTTCTGGGCCATCCCTCAAGGACAGTAGTGAAGGGAAATCCTCCCCGCGATTTGGAGCAGGGCATCTGCTTACTCACTTTGCTGGGAAGGAGAAATGACCAGGTGTGCGCTTATATACTGATTCATGGGCTGTGGCCAATTGTTTGGCGGGATGGTCAGGGACTTGGAGAAAATTATTGGAGACAAAGAAATTTAGATAAAAGTATGTGGATAAACTCCTCTGAATGGGGGGAAAAGGAAGAAAGGAAAGAAAAAGTGAAAATACCTGTGTCCCTTGTGAATGATCACCAAAGGGGTGACCTCGGCAGAGTGGGATTTTAATAATCATGTGTGTAGGGGTCAGCTGATCTGTGGAGAACAGTCAGCCCCTCTCCCCCGCCACCCCTGTCATCTCTCAGTGGGCTCATGAGCAAAGTGGCCGTGGTGGCAGGGATGGCAGTTGTGAATGGGCTCATGGACTTCCATTCATTGAGCCCACAGGGACGTGGCCACTGCTGAGTACCCAATCTGCCAGCACAGAGACCAACACAGAGCCCCCAATATGGCAGTGTTACCAAGGATGATCAGCCAGCTACCTGGCAGCACTTTAGAGCACTGTCATCACAGAAGAGACAATGTTTTGTTCTTATTGGAGTAGACACTGGATAGGGTTTTGCCTCCCCTGTGCACAGTGCTTCTGCCAAAGCTACCATCCACCGCCTCACAGAATGCCTTATCCACCATCCTGGTTTTCCACACAGCATTGCTTCTGATCTCACTTCACAGCAAATGAGGTGCAGCAATAGGCCCAGGCTTATGGAATTCATGGGATTCTTACCATGTTTCCCACCATCCTGATAGCATGGTGGAATGGCCTTTTGAAGACTCACTTACATGCCAGCTGGCTGTCAATACCTTGCAGGGCTGGGACAAAGGTTCTCTAACCTTGTGTGTGCTCTAAACTAACGTTCAATATATGGTACTGTTTCTCCCATGGCCAGGATTCACGGGTCTGAGAGTCCAGGGGTGGAAACGGGAGTGGCACCACTCACTGTTATCCTGAGTGACCCACTGGCAAAACTTTTGCTTCCTGTTCCAATGACTTTATGCTTTGCTGGCCTAAAGGTCTGAGTTCCAAAGGACAGAGTGCTTCCACCAGGAGACACAACAATGATTTCACTGAACTGGAAGTTGTGACTGCCGTTGGCCATTTGGGGCAACTCATGCCTCTGAACCTATAGGTAAAGAAGGGGGTTACTGTGTTGGCTGGGGGATTGGTCCTGGTTACCAAAGAGAACTGGTAACTACACAGTGGGGGCAATGAAAAGTATGGCTGCAATTCAGGAGATCCCTTAGGGTGACTCAGTCAAGACTCAAGGACTCGACATCTTCTTCTGGAGAAGAGATTAGTGCATTTTCGGTTATAGGCCGGATAGTTGTACCATGTTAGACAGAATCATTACCTTGCTATTTGGAGATTAAGTAAGGCTTAAGGAACTGTGTATGGGTACCAAGTTGATAAGGGGTGAACTGATGATGGCTAACTTTATATGTGAACTTGACTGGGCAGTGAGATACCTAGCTATTTGGTCAAACATTATTTTGAGTGTGTCTGTGAAGGTGTTACTGCTTGAGTTTAATGTTTAAATTGACAGACTGAGTAAAGCAGATTGCCCTTCCTAATGTGGCTGGGCCTAGTCCACACACATCCTATTGGTCCTGTTTCTTTGGAGAATCTTAATATCAAAATTGTTATCAAACTGTTTTTTTAATTATGAGTAGATACAGTTATGCTTCTTTATTAGCTCATTTCATAACAAGACCTATTGCCAAGCCAAATGACTAATTTCAGGGTAGTGCTGAGGCTACATAATGTTTTGATACATTTTCAACAATTGTAATGTGTCTTGAAAATATATGTGATTTCTATTAAGAAAATCATATGTCCTTCTAATATTATTGCCATTTGTTCTCTATATTCATGATTGAAGAAAAGGCTACATTTGAGTTAGAGGTTAGTAAAAATAATGATGTATTTTGTCTTAACAAAAATCCTAATCATAGGTCCATCAGGGTCCATAGGGTTCAAGAAAGGAAGCTCTGAGATGAAGAAAGACTACATTCCCTCCATTCCTTTCTGGGTAAACTATCTGTAAACGGTAGTTTCTCAGAAGAAAAAAACATCTAAAAGATATCATGTGAGCAGCAGACAAGGAAACTGAAGTGGACCTTGGTTTTTAAAAGAGAGAGAATAAAGTCTCCTTTGCCATGATCGATGGGTCTCTGGGACAAAAAAACTGGATGTCTTCCTCAAACTAATTTTAGTCCCTCTGGGCCCCTGGCATAGGGCTTCGATGTAACAGACACTCAATAATTGTTTGCTGGATATATGATCTTCGATGGATGAATTGACAAACCTACAAAATATCAGTTAAAGTTGCAAAAAGAGCACTGGACTCACACAGGTGGTTTTATTATTTGTTTTCCATCAGTGTCCTCTTTCCTCTCCGCTCATGCCATCCCTGAGGCATGCCCAGGAACTGTCGTTCCTGAAAGCATCTGGCTCTGGCCTTTGCTGGATATCACCAGCCAGAAGCCATGTGTCCTGACATTTGGTTCTTTCAACACCAAAGGCAAGGGGGTGAGATGAACAAACCCAAACCACTAGGTCTTCAATGTTGGTTTTTGTGTGGAAGAAAAAAAGGCTGCCTCGTATCGGAAACTCTGCCATCTTTGGTTAATGGATCCTTTTCTAAAAACACTCAGGGAGAGCGCAAATACCCCATCGGATAAGAGAAAGTTTCACCATTTCAACCAAACATATTTTGGGTTAATGAATTTACGTATTAATCCTAATGCAAGGTAAACTAGAAAATACAAAAAGAGGAATAAATACATATCTAATCCTACAACTTAAATATATATGCTATTAATATTTTAGTGTATTTTCTTCAAGACTATATTAGCCTTGGCATAGTTTTTTATTTTGTTTTGTTTTGTTTTCCCTGTGGGGTTTTAGTCAAAGAAACTTGGAAAGGGGGATTGTACATAGTTGTGATGATTCTAGCATATACCATCTTGTTTCCTTTTTCCATCACTTATTGACTATGTTTCTTATGCTATAAACTACATCCCCATGATTACTGTGTAACAACCAATTTGTACTTCTTAGTCCCTTCCCCTTTTTCTCTCATTCCCAACTGCCCTCCCATCTGGCAACCATCAAAATGTTCTCTGTATCTACAAGTTTGTTTCTGTTGTGTTTGTTTTCTTTAGATTCCACATATAAGCAAAATCTCGTTGCATCTGCCTTTTACTGTCTGACACTCCACTCAGTACAATTCCCTCCAGGTGCATGCATGCTGCCACAGATGGCAAGAACCCATTTCCTTCCCTGGCCAAGCAGTATTCCATTGTATATGTGTACTACCTCCTCTTTATCCATTCACCCGTCAACGTACACCCAGGCTGCCTCTACATCTTGGCCACTATAAACACTGCTGCAATGAACATATGGACGCACATGTCCCCTCGAAGTAGCACTTGGGTTTCTTCGGATAAATACCTTGAAATGAGATTACTGGGTTCTTCTTTGTCTCTTGTGATAGCCTTTGTTTTAAAGTCTATGTTGTCTGGTATAAATATTGCTACCCCAACTTTTTTCTTTTTCTCATTTCCATTTTCATGAAATATCTTTTTCCATCCCTTTGCTTTTAGTCTGTATGTGTCTTTCATTTTAAAATGAGTCTCTTGAAGGCAGCCTATGTAAGGGTCTTGTTTGCTTATCCAGTCAGCCTGCCTATGTCTTTTGAGTGGAGCATTTAATCCATTTACATTGAAAGTAATTGTTGATAGATATGTAGCTATTGCTATTTTATTATTCATAATTTTGATCATTTTTTTTCATCTTAAAGAAGTCCCTCTAACATTCCTTGAAATACTGGTTTGGTTTAGCTTTTCCTTGTCTAGTAAGCTCTATCTGTCCTTTGATTCCAAATGATAGCTTTGCTGGGTAGAGTAATCTTGGTTGTTAATCCTTGTTTTTCATCACATTGAATATATTGCGCCAATCCCTTTTGGCCTGTAATGTTTCTGTCGAGAAATCAGATGACAATCTTATGGGAGCTCCCTTATAAGGTAGTAGTTGCCTTTCTCTTGCTGCTTCTAGGATTCTCTCTTTGTCTTTAACCTTCGCCATTTTAATTGTAAAGTGTCTTGCGGTGGGCCTGTTTGGGTTCATCTTGTTTGGGACTCTCTGCACTTCCTGAACTTGTATGTCTATTTCTTTCAGCAGGTTAGGAAAGTTTTCAGTCATATTTCTTCAAATAGGTTCTCAATCACTTGCTCCCTCTCTTCTTACGTGATGCGAATATTGTTATGCTTGATGTTATCCCAAAGGACACTTAAACTATGCTCATTTTTTTAAATTCTTTTTTCTTTTTGCTGTTCCAATTGTCTTCCAAATTGCTGATTTGATCCTCTGCTTCATATAGTCTGCTGGTGATTCCTTCTAGTGCATTTTTCATTTCAGTTATTGTATTCTTGACTTCTGACTGGTTCTTTTCTATGGTTTCTATGTCCTTTTTTATGCTTACTATCTCTTTGTTGAAGTTCCCTCTAAGTTCCTTGAGCATCCTAATGAATTGTTGTTTTGAACTCTATCTGGTAGGTTGCTTGCCTTCACTTTGTGTAGTTCTTTTTCTGGAGTTTTCTCCTGTTCTTTCATGTGGGATGTATTTCTTTGTTTCCTCACTTTGGCTGCCTCTCTGTTTCTATGTGTTAGGTAGATCTGACATAGCCCCGAGTCTTGGCTGGGTGGCTTTATGTAGTAGGTGCCCTCTGGAGCCTAGTGGCACAGTCTCCCTAGTCATCTGCACGGGGTGTTCCAGGAATCTCCCTTGTGTGGGTTGTGTGTGCCCTTCTGTTATAGTTGAGCCTTGGTTGCTACTGGTGGGATTGACCCTCAGGATGATTGGCTGCGGTCTTGGCCATGTGCACAACTTATAGGTTGCTGTGTGGGGGCTTATCCCACTGAGTGGGATTTGCCCTTGTGGGCTCTGCTGTTTGTTGAGAATGTGTTTTGGGTATGCCGCTTGTAGGTCTAATTGGGAGGAGGTCGGAAGCCAACCTCCAGGTATGTTAGTTCTAGAGCCTATTTGGAGGGGCTCTGGTGAAGACTCAGGTCACACCCTGTCTGTGACCCACCAGGGACTACCTTATAAGAGCAACAAAGTGATCCGCAGTTGTTCGCTGTCTGTGCTAACTCTGGAGGTGTGTGGGAGAGGCCATAGTGTGACCAGTGTCGGGCCTATGGTAACTCTGCAAAATGTCAAGATACCCTGAGGCCTGCTGCCATCTGCCAGCTCCCTTAAGGTTCAGCCACTGATAATGCCCCATGCAATATGCGAGTTGGGTGAGGCAGGGTCTCAGAGAGTCACTAGAATGGCAAGAGTTATGGTCACCAAGTTAATGTAAATTCTGGTTTGATGCTAATGATGAGCCTGGAGCTACTCAGAAAAAGTCTCAGAGCCTACCAAGGCCAGTTGCTGCCCTGCCCACCTTGGCTTTGTCAGACTGATAGTTTTCCAAGAAAGAGTGCAATGCAGATGGGCGGTGCTGACTGCTCTTGGAGAAAGTATTGGGGGAATTTGATATAGCTGGGTCCCAGTGAGTCTGCAGGGTGGACCTTCAGAGCTCACCAGACCAATCAGATTCAGATTTGGCCTTAAGCATAAGGAGAGGACTATACACAGGAAAGATGGCCCCAGCCTGCTGGCTGCATAGAAGGACGACTCCTTACATGGAAAATGCCAAATGGTCTCTAGCCTTCATCCCAAAGCCACACAACTCAGTCTGCCCCCCTATATGTCTCCGATCCCCCACCCGGAGTTACTGTTCCTCTGCTGGAGCCTAAGGTGAGTACCTAGAAGTGAGAGAGTCTGTGCATGGACCCTTTGATAAGACACTTGTGTTTCCCACTACCTTCTGTCCCACCAGATGGTCAGAATCCTGACTTTTTCACAGCCAGATATTGTGGTGCCTCCTCTTCCCAGCACCAGTACTGTGTACTGGGGAGGCTGGTGTGAGGCTGGGGTCTCTTTCTCCTTTAGGGGGAACCTCTGCAGCTAAGATATCCCTCCTGGTTCTCAACTGCCACATGGAGGTTTGGGGTTAGCCAGTTCCGCATCTCTTCCCCTTCTGCTAGCCTCAACGTGGCTTCTTTATATTTTCAGTTTTAGGACTTCTGTTCAGCTAGACTTCAGATGGTTCTCCAGGTTGATTGTTCTATAATTCAGTTGTAATGTTAATTTTTTCATGGAAGGATGCAGGCACAGTGTTTATCTACTCTTGGATTTCCCCCTTCTTCTGGTCACTTTTAAGATTTACTCATTGTCTTTGGTTTTCACCCATTTTCTCTGATGTGATTTTCCCTGAATTTACCCTCTTTCTTGAATCTTTGCCAGTTTGGAAAATTGTCAGTCAATGCCTCTTCATATACTGTGTCTACACCATTCTCTTTTATTCTTCTGGAAGAAATCTCATGACGGGTATGATAGAAATTATCACTGGGTTTCCCTTGTCTCTTACCCTTTCTTCTGAATTTTTTAAATTCTTTTTTCTCTGTAACCTGCTTCTGGATATTTCTTTGAATCTATCTTTCAATTCACTGATTCTCTTTGATTCTTTAATATGCTTCAGTCCTTCCACTATTTCTAATTTCAGTCATTGCATTTTTCAGTTCTAAAATTTATTTGCTTACCCTGACTGTTCCCGATTATTCATCAAAATTTTTCATCTCTTCTTGTATCTCCTTGACCATATAAGTTTTGTTATTTAAATTCTGTTGTTAGTAACTCTGTTATCTGAAACACTTTGAAGTCTGTTTCTATTGTTTCTCATATTCCCTCCGATCCCTTGATATTTTTGATGGACTGCCTGCTGTATGTGGCAAATTATAAAATTTATGTAAGATTGTATCTTCCAGAGAGATGATTTACTTTTGTTTGTGGCCAGAAGCTCCAGCATTCTAGGATCAGTTTCAAGGATCCTAAGAAATGATCCTAAGACAGCCTTCTGTTCCCATAGGGCTCTTCTACTTCCCAATCCTGTGACCCCCAAGATATAGGACTTGGTTGTCTCAATCCAAATCATGAGAAGTTTACCAGGACTAGCCGCTTGGGGAGACCTGAACTCCTCTTCTTCTTTTTTTTTCCCCCCTACTCACAGCATGAGGTTGGCAAAAGCTCTTGAATATTTTTCAAGTTTGTAACATCCTCTTCCAGAATCCCATTCACCTTTAGGGTAAAAATGAGCCCAAATGCAGGGACCGTCTCTGTGTTTTTGTATTCTCCTGCATCTTGGCCTTGTGATTCTTCACTTCATTGACAACTCTCCAAGACTTCAATTAGATAAGTTTGTGTGTTTGTGAGTGTGTGTGAGTGAATGTGAGTGTGTATGAGTGTGTGTGTGAAAGAGACAGTTTGTGTGTTATATAACTTTCTACTTGTCTTCAGCAAAGAGTTGGTCCAAATCATTTGGATCACCTGGTTCACTAGTTTGGGAAGTAGAAGTCTGTAGTCTATTTTTTCAAATGTATGTTTTTTGCTTTTAATTAATATTGTGAAAAGAGGTCCAAGAAGCTAATATGTTTAATTTCAGTATTTTCAAACTTATTTTATTACAGATTTCTTTCTTTCTTTTTCTTTCTTTCTTTCTTTCTTTCTTTCTTTCTTTCTTTCTTTCTTTCTTTCTTTCTTTCTTTCTTCTTTCTTTCTTTCTTTCTTTCTTTTCTTCTTTCTTCTCTCTCTCTCTCTCTCTCTCTCTCTCTCTCTCTCTCTCTCTCTCTCTCTCTCTCTCTTCTTTCCTTCCTTCCTTCCTTCCTTCCTCCCTTCCTTCCTCCCTTTCTTTCTTTCTTTCCTTTCTTTTTTTTTTGAAGCAACCCATGGAGCAAATATTCCATGGCATCTGAACTCACAAAAGGCTTAGATTTCAAAAAGCTGTCCTTAAGAACTTTGCCTTTAAGTGGTATTAAAAACAAGGAGCCATTGTATTCACGTTTATACAAAGTTAAGTTACAAGAGAAGAACTGTTTGATGGTTTTGTTGTGACTCATCCCATTCCATGTAACAATTGTCATTCTTTCACCACTTTCTTTTTTTTTATTTTTTATTTCCACTTTTATTTTTCATTGAAATCGTATACACAAGGAACATGGATTGGTCAAGAAGACATGCTAGGACAGGTATGTAATGACATTTGTAAGCATATCTTATTTTGAAATAGGTATAGAGTCATAGGAAGTTACAAAAATAATAACGGAAGTCCAAGGGTATCTATCATTTCCCCAATGATGATCTTTTAATACAGCCAAAGTACAATATCAAAATCCAGAAAATGATGCAATACTAGTAAATAGCTTGCAAACCTTGTTCAGTTTTCACTATTTTTTATGTGCATGTGTGTGTGTGTGTGTGTGTGTGTAATTCTATGCAACTTTATCTAATATGTAGATTCGTGTAACTACCAACACAACCAAGGTACAGACTGCTCTATTGCCATGAAGGAACTCCCTCATGCTACTCTTTTATACCCTTACCCAAACATCTTTGCTTTCTGACAGCCACCAATCTATCCTTGATCTCTGTAATTTGTCTTTTCAAAAATGTTATATAAATGGAATCAGATAGCATGTAACTTTTTGAGACTTCCTTTTTCTCACTAAGCAATAATGCCCTTGAGGAGTCATCCACTAGTAACATTTTACTTGACCCAACATCTTTACTACATTTCCTTGGAAGATGCCATTTTTCTTTTTCTTTCTTTCTTTCTTTCTTTTTTTTTTTTTTAACAGAATGAAACACTATGACAGAGAGAAGACACGAAACTGTCTAAAATCATGAATAAAATTAATGATAGCTTTATTGATCTTCTAGTTGAGAGTTACTTACAATAGACTTTCTTTCTTTTAAGACCACATCTTCTTTCTTCCTGACCAGTTTAGAACATAGGTCAGCTGAAGTTCATGGTCAATAAACACAATCCACCAAGGATTTAATCAGAAATTTATAATATGAAAATCAAACCCCTGGCTTTGTCTACAGCAGCTATTGTATTATTCGACTTAGTAAGAACTATAAAGTGGGTAACTTGGAACTCATATACATACTTACTGTTGAAAGAAAGTCTAAATCTGAATAGAATTTCTAAACTCTTAGCTCAAGATTTCCTTACTTCAAAAACAAGAAATGAATGCATTGACTGTGTCTACAAGTGACATTTCCTAGTTTACTTCTTTATCTTCTCTCATCTTCGGGGGTTTGACTAAAGGTCACCAAGGTTTGAATAAATCTAATAAATATTCAATGGCTTTCTACAATGGTGGAGAATATTTCTGGAGAGGGCAAGAATATTTTATGAACTCCAAGAGCAGATATTAACAATCCAAGGTTTGTGCAATCCCATAATTACTCTTGAAGAATCTTTGAAAAAAAAGTAGTGGGTACAAAGAGGCCTAACATACCCTGAAATCAGGTTTTCTCAAGTGACTTCTCAGGGCCATCTAGTGTAGATCAAGGAAGCTTTTCACTCCAGTCTTAACCTGCTGCAGACTTTCCTTGCATGAGGCCCAGGAGAACACCCAAGGATTAGGAGGCCCTTTTAAGCTTCACCCGAGTGCTGATTAGTCTGTACTAACTGTAGAGACCCTTGGAATGGGTAGAATTTAGGAACAAGAAGGGAAAGATATCATTGTACAGTATCTTACATGACTGACTTCCTTAACCAAACATACCACTGCAGTTACCATATTTTGCCATGTATAATGCACATCTTTTGACCAAATTTGTGAGGGAAAAATAAGGATGCGCACTGTATTAGGTTGATGCAAAAACAATTGCAGTTTTTGCAATTATTTTTCACCTTTTAAACTGCAATAACTTTTGTACCAATCTAATACATGGATAGTACTAATCCCATATCTGTATAAATGTTTTTAATTCTTTAATTTATGCTTATGAATTAAAAGTGTAACTCTGGAAATCAGTAACAATATCTATCCGTATGCAAAATAATACCCTGAATGAGATAATCGGTTTTGTTGAACTTACGACGAACTGGTAATGATGGAAAGTTCTTGGCCTTCTATGATGCATAAATATCATAAATCTGTTACCAGTACATAAAATTTCTAGTACTTTGTATCTGTTCTTGTGTTTTGAATTATTTGTTACATAAAATAGCTTGTCCCATAACATGTTAAAAAATAAATGCTAAAATTCCTTCACAATACAAAAAACAATGTACCTAAATGTAAACAAAATTTTGAATTAAAATATTAGAACGAAAGATGTTTTTCCCCTGAAAGTTTGGGTGAAAAAAGTGGTGCGCATTATACACGAGAGCACATTATACACGGCAAAATACAGTACGTTGTTTGGGAAGGTATGACTCTCCTTTTGCCATAACAAATGTAGTAAAGTAATTTTAACCCAAGGAACCGTGGCCAAGCTTCTAAAAACTTTAATATCTCAGGTACATTCTCTCCCAAACCACCTAAACATTGACTTTCAGAGATGTGTTGGATTCTGAAGCTGGGGCCATGTTTCAATTTGTGATCTCCTCTATAGATACAAAGGTTGATCTTGTATTTGAGGATTTAATTCCCATATTATTCTTTATTCACATCTGCAATAACAGGTTAACCGCTTTCCATTTGAGGCTCATTTATTCCTTTGCCTCTGATGTTTCTTCATCTAACTAGATTTTAAAATGTTGGCTCACAGGAGGTGTACTTTTTAAGGTATTTTTATCCATTTTAAACATGATATCATGACAGTAGCTTAGAACAGATCTGGAAGCCTGAAAGTGCTTATCTAAACAAAGACAGACTTTGAAGACTTTGCTATTCTCCCATTAGTGCTTAATGATTGGTTTTTCTTTCCAATGAGAGAGACTGTTAAATTTCCAGAGCAAAGAGAGTCACTTACTAGGAAAGGCAGGTCTTTCCTAATCCTATCAATTTGCAGTTCAGAAAACTGAAACAATTTAAGATGTGGAAAATTCAAGCTGCAAGAAATAGACTGAAAATGTTGGATATTGAAGATAATGTGCCCTTGGCAAAAGGCAACATCCTTTTTGTAGGAAAAGAGCTTAAATAAGCCTTATTTTAAAATATAATGCTGGATATACTGGGCATCAAATACCTCTTAACAAATAATACTTGAGTGATTTAACTGTAAAGATACCAGTTGTGTATTAAATTTTTTTGCAAAGAAGAAACTCATGGCTATAAAAACATAAGGGGGGAAATTCACAGCTTTTTTCTTACACTATAGGGAAGAGGCCACCTACCCAGTTTGGGGGTCCTGCACCCTTTTCATTCAAAGTAGATCAAAGAGCTTGGAAAGCAAAAGCTGACAATCTAGGGGTATTATTATAACCTGGAGGTGGGGTGGGGGGATAATTTTGCAGTTTCCATCACACATGGAAAAGCAATTAATTATATTGGGAAGGGAAAGCTTATAATATGCAGAGAAACCATAGTAAGTTCATATATCACTTTTTACTTTATACATAGTATAAAGGCTAAAGAACTTTATGGCAATACATGGGAAGGAAGTTACATGGGAAATAAACACTTTCAGGGATCTGCTTTTGAAGTTTATAATTTGTAGATATTTACTGACTTCTCTATGGTGGCAAAGCCTCTTAAAGGTAAAATCATATTCTTATTTACACTAAATGACCATCCATGGATTTCAGAAAGACCACAAGATAAAATATAAAGTGTTGCCTTAAAAGACCATCAACAAAGAGTCTATTTTGCAAATACCCCACCCATCTAACAATGCAATCATTTTATCAACTTTCCCTTCCAAAGATGGGACTGTCCTGACTTGTAGAAACAATGAACAAACTTGAGAGATTAAAATAAATGACTGCAGGCTTCTTTTAATTTTCTGCAAACCCTTTGTGAGAATAAAAGAATCACTATCCTTAAATAACTGTAGAATTACATCATTGATCAACTATGTACCTAGTGGATTAGAACTCAAGGTGAGAGATGGTGTGTGAAAGGAATGGGTTTTTGGTAAAACCCTTCAGCAAGGAAAAACTTTAAACAAAGAGACCTCTCTCCATTCCTTGCACCATTCCACCCCACTCTACACCCTCACCCCTCCCAACCTGGAAAAAGACCAGAAAGTTTGGTTGAGGGACTATGACATAATTCTGGTTATATGTTCTCTCTCTCTAAGGTTAATCATGAAAATATTATGAGTTGTGGGTTGGAAGTGGCTTTGGAGAAAGTGTTTTCAGGCATTAAAGATGTTGAATAATTTGATAAAAACTTATCACACTGAATTGAAAATTCATTCAAGTGGCATTTTTTCCTCCTGCTACTCTACAATTAATTTTGGTTCATCTTGGAGACACTTCTGGGCTTGGTTCTGTGTTGAGGTACCTGCAGACCACTGCAGAGTCACCATTGTGATGGGAAAAAAAAGCAAGCTATTAAAGATATGTTCTGCTCAGTGGACAGTCACCTTCGTTGGTATTGGAATTGGTGGTTCAGGGTCTAGACAGCTTTTCTCTGGATAGCGAAATGTGCAAAAACCAACCAATACGATCCTTTAAGATTTTCTTTGAGCAAAATGGTGTTTGAAATTGTGCTTCTGGACTAATTTATTACGTATGTCACTTTGGAGGACAGTATGACTATTTGACATCAAAATACTTTCACCCTTCTGTTAACTAGCCTGGGGATGCTAATGACAATGATTATAATGATGGTGATGATGATGGTGATGATGGTGATGATGGTGATGATGGTGGTGATGGTGATGATGATGATGGTGATGATGGTGATGATGATGGTGATGATGGTGATGATGGTGGTAATGGTGATGATGATGATGGTGATGGTGATGATGGTGATGATGATGATGGTGATAATGATGGTGATGGTGATGATGACGACGATGATGACATTAATAATGGCTACAAATGGGCACTTACTCTGTGCCAGGTCCCTCACCAAGCATTTTACGTCTCAATTCCCAGTTAAACTTGTCAACAGTTTTCTGAGATAATACATCTATTCCCACAAAGAAATAGGTTATGAAATCTTACGGGCTCGGGATCCCACAACTGGAAAGCTGAGAAGGGAGTCTAAATGTCACTGAGCCTTTATTCATTCTGTGATGATCTTTCACATCAACAATGCTTGCAATTGTTATATGAAGCCTTTGTACAAAGCCGAAAAGCAAGTGACATTCAGACTCTGCTCTCCCAAACCAAATAGACATTTTCACTTATTTAATCAGTTGTTTCTATGGACTGCATTGCATCCCCCCTGAAAATCACGTGTTACAACCCTAACCCCCAGTGAAAATGTAATTGGGGGATGAGGCCTATCAGGAAGTAATTACGGTTGTGAGGTCGTATGGGTGGGGCCCTGATTCCATAGGATTAGTTTCCTTATAGGAGACACCAGAGTGGTGCTCCCCCTCTCTCTTTCTCTCTCTCAAACTCTCCCCCCTCCCTCCCTTCCTCACCTTCCCACCTCTCTCACTTTCTTTCTCTGCCATGTGAAGACACAGTGAGAAGGTGTCCTCTGCAAGCCAGAGGCAGAGTCTCACCAGGAATCAAATCAGCCGGCACCTAGATCTTGGACTTCCAGCCTCCAGAACTGTGAGACATAAATTTCTGTTAAGCTGCCCAGCCTATTGTATTTTGTTGTGGCAGCCCAAACAGACTAATACAATTGTCTATAAAAAAGAAAGGAAGGAAGATAAGTAAAGAATAAAGGAGAAATAAAAGAAAGAAATCAAGTCACTCATAAACACATAAACTGTTAGAAAAAGATGACCCTAAAATCCACTGCCTCTGCTAGCCAGTTAAAGGCAGATTTAAGACTGTTATCGAGGTCGGGGTTTCATCAATTTTTATCTTTAAAAGGTTTGGTTGAGAAGGGACTAGCAGATTGGTTCATTTGTGCAAATTTTTTTTTTTTTATCATAGCTGTATTTTGACAAACTAAGTTAGTAATACAGTAAAATTAGTTCAAAGCTTTCAATATATACATAAACATTCTATTCAGTGCTCTATTCCCAAACCATGATAATTCCATAGCAATGTTTAAAGGAGTAACATTTAGATTAGTATACAATTTTCCAGAGTATCCAGAGAAAGTACACATAGTGCCTTTAATTTACGTATTCGGAAATGCAATTTGTGTTTTCATCTTTCTGGGTTAAAAGTGTGTTTTCGACAGGAAGAGTCTGGAGCTGCATGTGACCCAGAGATGGTTGCATTTCTGGCAGCCTAGTCTGGGATCTGACGCTGCAAGCCGTCTGCCAATGGGGAGGGGCTTGTAAATATCTAGAGGGAAGTTTTGCAAACCTTTTTTGCTTAATTAAAACAAACTTGGGGAGATACATCTCGATAAGGAGAAATATACATACTGCTTAATAGTATTGCGGAATTTATCCGCCTGCCCACAGAATGATCTGTAAAACGGCAATAGGCATATTCATGTGAAAACCTGTCAGGAATGCTGGCCTGTGAATCACACCACACGTTCTCATCAGACTTCCTCATCAAAAGCAACGGAACATGTTTTGGAATCCAGGTGTAATTTCCAGACACAGAAGAAAGTAAAGGGGTTCGCAAAGGCAGAACTGTCCATGATTTCGGCACTGTCTTTGATATGGAGAAGAGAGCACAAAGAATAAGTTGGGAAGGAAATTTCAGAAGTTGTAGCATTGAAACATGTACCTATGGTCTGGTGATTGGTTTAGGGATGTGGCCAGGGATTCTGCTGGGAAGATGGTGGCCAGGTCTTTGAAGAGCACAGCTGCTAGATTCTCTTCCTTTCTTCAGATGCCTCCAACTTCTACAGCTGCTGCAGGACACATGAGAAACCGGCAGGAACACTTGCTCATGAGGAAGTCAGGACTTTAGATGTGTTAAAGGCACCAGGATTAGCTTTCCATATTAGGCATTCCAAAATGTGCAGTTCTAACATTTCTAAGGAGAGTATGTTTTATTTCTACCCACGTTCCAGGCTATGGCTCTTACCATGGGCGTGTGGCAACTTCTCCTTGCCTATCACCATCTCTAACTAAACCAGGCAAGTATGAGGCTTGACCTACATCTAAGCCATTTTCTAAAAGGGAAACGTCCTCCGAAGTTTAGACTGACTACTTCACTTGTCAGTTGAATTCTGCTTCTTTGTAAACAAATACCACTGGACAAGATGCTTTGGAAAGCATCACCATTTAGCCTTATCAAAGCAGTGTAAAAATGATCAGTATTGAAACTTTCAATGTGAATGTTTTCAAACAAAATTGCTCACTCTGGAAACTGTTCATAAGTTGCATCCGACTTAGTTTGGGAACAAAATAATTAAATAGTTCTAGATCCAAATCTATCATGCACTGAATCCATATTCAGGGGTTGGGGGTTGTTGCTATTGCCATAAAGCAAGGAGTAAATTTTTATTTACTCATTTGTCATTTCTGGTCTACGACATTGTGATCGTAGAGGGCGAAATTGTCCTAGACACCGTCTGCTCTTGAATCTGGGTTTCAGCTCCTGTCCTGTTGTAAGTGTCTGAGGTTGACATTTTATGGAAAAACTTCTTTACAATCATTTGCCATTTCACTTGGCACTGAAAATAGATCCCAATTGACCCATGGGACTTTTTTTTTTTGTAGAAATGACTTCATTGGTTTTTATATTATGAAAATGATGGAATGCACTCTGGAGAAATATTGAAGAAGAAATTTTAAAATGCCTATAATCTCACCACCTAAATAGAAATATTGTTAATATAAGGGGTGGGTATACAAATTTTCCAGCCACTGCTATTTCAAATCCATTATTTTAAGAAAGGCACACATGCCTCAAAGATGAAAAAACGTATGCAAAGAGCTAGTTAGTGGCAGGACCAGATGATCACTTATCCCAGTTTGCTCAGGGTGATCCCAGGTTTAATATGGAAAGTCCTCATCCTGGAAAACCCTTCAGTCACTGGAAAACCAGGAGCCTAAGCAAAACAAGGACTGAACCCCAAACCTAAGTTTTTGTTGATGCATACAGACTCACTCATGCATATCAAATAATGATCTTGTGATGTGTGTAAATGTAATTCTGCAATATACTTTTTAATAGTTGCACATTATTCCATTGTGTGGATCTACCAAAATTTATTTCACCAATACTTTATTGATGGATGTTTGGCTTATTTCCAAATGTTTGACATGATAAAACAATCCTGGGATGAAAGCGAACCGCACACAGACATCTTGCTCTCCCATACCACACCGTGCTTCACTTTCACAATACTAACCAGAAGTGCACTAAAATACTTGTCTGAGCAAGCATGTACTTTATGCCCATCTACCCCACTAGACCATAAGCTGCATGAGGACTGGCATGACACATTTCATATCCCCAGAGCCAATTACAGTGTCTGGCCCTGGTACTTGTTGAACAAATGAATACATGAGTCTGTGAATGATCCCACTGAAAATTCAAGCCTAATCGCTGAGTGAGGTCAGCAGGGTCACTGTCATAAGCAAAAGGGATCATTTGTATTTGAGATCTGTGCCCTTCAATCAGGGAATTTCATGTTTTTCTGGGCACATTATCCCTTTATACCATCCCCACCTCTGCACCAAATGTGTATGTGATGCTGACTTTAATGCTGAAGTCACGTGGGATATGGGAGGTCAGATTTGGGGGCTAGAGTACTCAACATTTTTAGTTGTCTTAACTAAATTATAAATGTAGGTAAGAGGTCCCTCCCCCCACACACACCTTTTAGTTTCAGGCCCGCTATGGGATAATATGCCTTATCTCATTCACCATCACTAAAATTCTTGGAAGTAGGCATTATTAGCTACATTTTGAAGATCAATAAATCAAGGCTCAGAGCAGTTAAGTTACTAGCACAAGGTCACACAGCTAAGACTTTAGTCATCGGATTCCTAAATTTCTGTTCTGTGATATCACGCTCTCTTTCCTGCCACATGAAATTAAATCTCTTTCTAGTCTGTTTCTCATAGTTATAAATACGTAAGTTTCTTGAAAAACAAAGAGGTCTGGTGTCTAAGAGGGCAGTGAGGGTCAAAATATTAACAGGTCACATGACACAGCCCATCCAGTAGACACAAATGCTGGTTGTAAAATCACCAGCTCCCTCCATAGGGTTCCCAGATAAAATACAGGATCTCAAGGTAACTTTCAATTTCAGAAAACCAACAAATAACTTTTTGTATGATACTTGAGACATACATACTGAAAATAAAAAAAATTGTGTGTGGAGCTGGAAGACCTGGGTTTCCAGCTTGACCTCACCCACATAATAAGTGCACAGTTCAACTGGGCACAGTTCAGTCAACCCTGCTAGTCTTAGGGGTTGGTTTGGGGAGAAAATGTAAGTGTCAGTTTAATGGGCTAGTGTTTACTTAGAGATCAAAAATGATTGGTTTTATTTGTAAAGCTTAAAGAGTCGTAGCTGGGCAAGAATCCTACCTCTGGTCTACACTGTGTCCTGTA
The DNA here is from genome assembly GCF_964194185.1 of Rhinolophus hipposideros. Taxonomy (NCBI): domain Eukaryota; kingdom Metazoa; phylum Chordata; class Mammalia; order Chiroptera; family Rhinolophidae; genus Rhinolophus; species Rhinolophus hipposideros. The sequence goes on along the minus strand of NC_138048.1, from coordinate 102,392,111 downwards.
TTCCTATTGTCATTCCTGTGTAGTCTGTTATCATTTTATTTTTACAATGAATAAATTTGCATCCTTCGCTAAAACTGCCTTCTTCATTGAAGGCTCAAGCAATGAAAGTTTGAAAAATTATTAAGATAAAACAACAGTCTTAATAAAATATATGTTAACATTAAAACTAACCCCACACTAAGATCACCGTAGTACTATTTATATCCAATATTAATATAATCTTAACAATATAATATTTAATATTAAATACAATGTTCAGCAATAAGGGTTGGTTAAATAAGGTTCAGGTAGTATTCCTGGGTTGTGGGCCTGTGGTTAATTATTCTTTTCTTCATATGGTGTCTACAGTGTAAAATTTTCTATAGTGAACATGTATTGCTTTTATAATCAGAAAAAAAGAATACTGTTAATGTTTAATCACGGCCCGAGAACTTGGCAATCTACAAGATCAAAAAGACACATGATGAGGAACAACCAAGTTAAGAATGAATCTTCCTCCTGAAGATCAGTTATGTTCATGGAAAAAGGTGGCAGTTAAAGTCAGTAAAAATGCCAACCAGGGCTTGTGTAGAGTGGAAATAATCAGTCAACCAAGCCAGTGTTTTGTCTACATGACATAAATAACTGTTTGGGTTGTTTTCTTCTTCTTTTTTGTTTTTTGTTTTTTGTTTTTTGGTGTTTGTTTGTGTGGTTTTTTTTCACTCCATTGGCCAATTTAAGCGTACAGTGAACAGAATATTTGATTTATTTAGACAGCTTTCAAACCTCCAATTGAGTGCAATGTATGGCTTAAAATCTACTATAAATATTCTTGAACCGCCTTCTGTACATAGTACCCACAGGAACCAACACAGCACTTTAATCACTATCCTTTCCGAATGCATTCTGTGCTTGGGGAGCTGACCTAATAGGTAAAACATTGGTGTGTTTTGTCTCTTGCAGCAAAGTCATGTCACAAGGGTGTGTTGTCCCCACTCTCCCCCCCCCCACCGCCCCTTGAGAACATTTGCTTATAAAGGGGAAGAGTTTTTAATATATATGCAAAGAATGATAATGAAATGTGTCTGGCCAGAACACAATCAAGAGAGATTTCATCTAGTTTCAACAATTCAGAGTGCCAGGCTGAAGCCATTTTTACGGTAACTCATATTTTCAGCCCTGTGAAGTTGCCGCCCACACAGGAAATGACTTGGAACAGGTGGTCTAGGATGCTTGCTGGTCTTGTCTGGCTCCACGGGTAATGCTTGTGGGCTACTGAGTCACTGAATAATTATGAGCCTGAACAAAAGGTTCTCAGATAAGCCCTCAGTCAAGACAGAGAAAGGCAAGGTGTAGCTGGTGACTGTCTCAGCGTGCTAGCTGTTCAGTCGGAGGTGATGAATGAGCTTTCCTTGGGAAACAATGCCCCTTTGGTTTGTGCTCCTTCTTGCTCTCCAAGCACCTGGTGGCAGCAGGACGAGAAAGAACAGATGAGGGAAAAGCCATCGCACACCTCCAGGTTTAGTGAATGTGAATGCATCAGAAAATAGCCTACTTGGAATCACTGCTCACAGAGTCAGTGAGCTATGATTTCTCTGCTATGCTGGACACATACCTATTTTGTTTCTTTCGATCTTTTCCCAGACTGGGAGGTAGTGATGTAATTCTTCCCATTTCACAGATGAAGGAGCTGTGGCTTAGGAGCTCACGTACTTAGCTTTAGCATTCAGAAAGGGGAAATGGATGGTGTGACAGGCTGACCTGCATCCCCTCAGAAAAGATATATCCATGGCCTGACTGCCAGGGCCTTAGAATGTAACCTTGTTTGGAAATAGGGTCGTCACAGATATAATTAGCTAAGGTGAGGTCATAGTGGAGTGGAATGAGCCCCTAATCCAATATGACTGGTGTCCTTCTAGAAAGAACGCCATGTGAAGAAACAGACATGTAGGGAGGAGGCCACAGGCAGATGGAGGTTTGGGTGATGAAGCTACATGCCCAGGAACACGAAGGATTGCCAGCAAACCACCAGAAGCTAGGAGAGAGGCGAGAGATCTCATAGATTCAGAGGGAGCGTGGGCCTGCTGACATTTTGATTTCAAACTTCCGGCCTCCAGAACTATGAGACAATGCATTTCTGTAGTTTTAAGCCACCAGTTTGTGGTACGCTGGTATACCAGCCCCAGCAAACTAATATGATAGGTGGGAACGAACGTCCTATTATGGATTATCCTGTTTAACTTTCACCACCTCCAGATAACCAGTTTTCAGGTTAGGAAACAGAGTCTTTCAAATTCTCCAAAATGTGGAAATTTTCCTTTCCCCTGGATATGTAAGTCTCAATCAGGATCGTTTTAAAAACTGGACATAAGAAATTGCTTGTTCAAATGTAAGTGATTCTAGTGAAAATAATGTAAATGGATAAGGTGAGGCCAAGAGGCAGGACATGAGTGGATGGCTCTGTTAGGAAGTGGAGAATAAGAAAGAAAAGGGTCACTGTGCAAACCCTAGAATACTCCCTGGAGAGAGCAAGTTAGGTCTCACGTCAGGAAAGAGACCCCAGGTGAGACGATCCCAAAAAACTGCAATGTTAGATGAACAGTGTCTATAAGACGACTGTGGGGACAGAGCCCCAGAAAGCAGTTTCCAGGCTCTCGGCCTCACATAGAAAGGTGCTGGCTCGGGTAGTAAATGGCCATCAACTGTGATCAGATGGCCAGCAGCTGTGGCTAGTTGGCCATCAGCTATAACCAGCAAGCCATTGGCCACTAATATAACTGCTGTGGCTACGCTAGCAGAAAAGATGGGGGCTAGCAAGAGCGGATTGCAGAGAGGCTGATGCCGCCAGTGAGAATATAGTGGTATGACTCCCCTACTTATGGCTCCGTGGGTGTTCCTGTTTGGCCTCACCATGTCCTGCATTCTTATGTGGGGAGCAGGAGCAGAGACCCCGCCGGACGCCCCGCATGACAAATGGCGCAGCGAGCAGGGTCCCCTGCGTGACAACCACCTTCACTTTTGACACCAACTACAAGTTCAGGGGATTCTGAACACTAAGCACACTTAAGTTTCCATAATTCACTAGAAGGACACACAGGCTTCGTTGAAAGCAGTGACATTCACAGTTAAGTTTGCTAAAGGAATGCAGATTAAAGTCAGCCAAGGAAAGAGGACTCCAGGAAGGTACCAGAAGCAGAGCTTCCAGCTATGCTGTCCCCGGGCAGCAGGACAATGTTATTCTCCTGGCCCTGACAGTGACAATATGCGTAGAGCATTGCCAGCGGGAAGCTCATCGGAGCCTTTCTAGCATCTGTCCTGAGCTTCATCGTGCAGATAGGGTTGAGTGGCTGAACTCCATTTCCAGCCCCTCACGAGGCAGAATTGATGCCATGGGACCCACATCCCCCCACCTTAAAGCAGGTTGGTGTGGCTCACAGTCCTCCCGCTAAATCACACTGTTGATGTCTGGCTGGTGTAAGGCCCCTAAGACAAATACACTCCTATCAGGCAGCATGTTCCAAAGGCTTTGCGGTCACTTCCCAGAAACCAAGGGCAAAGACCAGACCACTCCTTGGGCAAGTTTAAATTCTTGACTGCAGCCTAGATTAGATACAGACCTCCATTTCTCCATCTAACTTCACCCTGGGGAAACATCTCTGTAACCCCAACTCTGGGAGCAAGCTTTCCTCCAAGTAGACCCTCGGGATGGGAAGAGACAGGGCCCCCCACCTTCCCATAGACTCCACTGCGCACTTGGAGCCAACCTGCCCCGAGTCTCCTCACAGGTGGGAGCGTTTTATGCAGTTGGATCCTTCCGATGTCCTCTCTCTCTCGTGCTCACCATGTCTGCTTTGTTTGGGTACAAGATGAGGCTGAGCCCAGGAGGAGTAAGAAAGGCCAGGTCAACAGGGATGGGACATGGGACAGGGGGACGTGGAGAGAGAAAGGAGACAGCAGCTGCCCTGCAGAAGCAGGAGCGCTCATGGTCAAGGGCAGAGCCTGCACTTCTTTGCATCTATTCGTGTGCCAGAGACACCTAGAGGACGAGGGTCACCCTAGGGCTCAAGGTGGGGGGCAGGCACGAGAGACATTTCTCTCTTCCTTGTGATTTTGTTTTTATGCCAAAACACAATGCATGTGACCCTCCTCAGAAGCTGCTTCCATAACCAAGTTACCCAGAAGGAATAGCATGGAGTGCAGACGACAGTAATATTCTTCCTTCTGGCTCTAACATCAGCCAGCTCCCTTTCCTGAAAGCATCACCTCTCGTCTGCAGGGCATCCATTCGTCTGTCTGATTTCTTAAAATTTACCACTAAACAGTATAGAGATGATGTCTATGTTTTCATTGAGCACGCAAACACTGGGTAAGCATTTGAAATATTTGTACAATGTAGACAAAAATTACAGTGAGGGGGAAAGTTGCCTGAGTGACACCCCTCTCCCAGCTGCCACCTTCATCTTCACCCCCCCCCTACACCCTACATTTTTGATGCAAAATATGCTGCAGGTGAAAGAGACAGCTTTAAAAGGCAAAAGAGAAGAGAAAGGGAAAGCACACAGGAAATTAGTATAATCATTTACAGCCAATTTGAACTTTTTTTCACGGCTTTACAGGATTTAAAGACATTCATTGCATGGTAAATGATTGACATGAAAATATATATTTTTTAATGGAACCCTATGAACAACATACCTGCAACTGGAAATAAAGTTCCCAAAATCATTTCCATGGATGCATGCGACCTACAGGATGGAGGAAATGTGTTTCGAATCTTGACCCATCATTTGAAATTCATTTTCTCTGACTTTTCCATAAGCCATGCCAAAGAAAATAAAGGAGCCAGCCCTTGCCCATCACGCAGCCCCCCTTGCCCACCAGGCCCACTGGCTTTCCCATATCGCCATGTGGCAACTCAGGGCCCTGAGGATTGGATGAATACAGGGCAAGTCGCCCTGATGTCTGGTTTTCATTGACAAGAGCAGAAATTAGCATCACCTTCCGCCAGACTCTGCATTGTATTCCATAATGCATTAGGGGCCCCTTTCTGATTTTATTTCATATTCTGGCTTGATAGCACATTTTCTCTTAACTTTAAAGATTGTTCTCTGCCTGAAGAACTCCTCAAAACACAGGGGGTAAAGAAAAAAAAAAGAACTTTTACTCTAAATGGGAACTTACCACTGAAACCTAGAAGGGAAATGAAAGGCATAAAGTCCTTTATAATGGAGTAAAATAGGATAAAACTTGAATAAGACCTTGGATGAAAAGGTGCTTCCTTTAACTCAGAAAAACCCAGACGTGGCCACAGTCTTAGATGGTGACTAATTATTGTAAGCCTCTTGACACAAGTCACTGCAAACCCTAATACTTAATACTCAAAGCTATCTGTGAAGTTTTGCTTCTAATCCATGACTCAGGCTTTGCATGGTGTGTTTGTGCTTTTCCAGTTTTACACAGATCCTTTATAGTATATTAATATCATGCGCAATGTCAACATTTGGAAAAGGTTTGTGACTGATAGGGCTGAAAAGGCATATTTCTCCAACAGCCTGTTCCCATAATCGAAGTCATTCTTCTTCGAGACTCAGACCACCATATGCTTCCACTTTTTTTTTTTTTCTGTTTTTATCAGGGGACTTCAGCACATTGGATTTCAGTATAAATTTTAAATACATTAAGACGGTTCTCAAAACTCAAGCCAGCACCCCGTCAGTTCCCCTTGGTCCCCTCTCCTGAGAATTTATTGATGCCTTCGAGACCTCCCATCTGTAGTTGAGGTCAGCCCTACTGATAGTAATAGCTGATGTTTATTGAGTGTTTACTATACACCAGGCTCTGGGAGAAGTGCTTGATGCGTGTTGGGATATTTAGTCCTTCCAAGAACTCTGGAAGGGCAGACGAGAAGACTAGCATTGAGATAAGTTAAAGAACTAGTACAGCTAGCCAGCCATCGACCGTCCAAATCCATGTTCTTCATTTTCACCATACTGGCCCTGGATCGACCAAGTTGCATGCCTGCCTTCTCACCACAACACACTCACAGATGCATGACCTCACACGTCCCCACACACTCACCCCTTCCTGAATGCCTCCCTTCAGGAGTTTTCACTTTTCTCATAGGGAGCAATGCCTTTTTCCATTCCCTAGTTTGCTGTAAGCCCTGATGGGGAGAAAGGGTCCCTTTTGGGGGCTGGGAGCCATCATTGTAAAATGTACTTGACCCACAACTAATTTCTTCCCAGAGCCATCCATCCACAGGATAGGGAAATAATCCAATTCAATAAATATTTAGTAGGCACATGTTGTTTATAATACTCATTATTATGATGAGAGCAAAAGTGTTCACAGATTCTTGCCCTCAAGCCACTCTGCACACTCCCCCTCTTCCCCCATCACCATACAATTTAGAAGTTTGACCTTCTGGACCCCTGACCCTTTGTGAAGTATTCAGGGATCATGATGGAGAGGAGAGTTAGAAAAAGCCGAAGCTTGACCTGGAAAGGGCTCTCAGTCATTCACATGAGAAAAGGACAAATCCGGAAGACCATAGGAGGCTGTCCAGACCGCCATGGAGACCAAGAAGAGACCAGGTGGGATCCAGGGACTGGAGAGGGCCCCACCTACGTGGGTGGTTGTGGGGACGGAGCCCCGGAGAGCAGGTTCCAGGCTCTCGGCCTCGCGTGGAGGGGTGCTGGCTCGGGTAGTAAATGGCCGTCGGCTGTGGCTGGTTGGCCGTCAGCTGTAACCAGTGAGCCATTGGTCACTAATATAACTGCTGTGGCTAGGTTGGGAGTCGAGGAGAGTCGGTCGGTTGGCAGAAAAGTGAACAGCAGGTCGCACGTCGTGTAAACCCAGCTGCCAGGGAGACCGTAGTGGTGTGACTCCCCTACCTATGGCCCCGTGGGTGTTCCTTTTTGGCCTCACCGTGTCCTGCATCCTTATGTGGGGAGCGGGAGCTGAGACTCCACAATCCGTCTGGCACGACAGAGGTTGACAGGGTTTCACTCTTTCTGTGGAGCGTGACTCCCAAACACACACACTCACACACACACACACACACACACACACACACACACACACACCCCGTTCTGCCTCTTCAGGAGACTTCAGTGCTACTCCTGATTCTCTCATGATTAGAATTGCATCTCTTTCAGACGTGTAACTTTGAAGGTGGACGTTGGGCATGGGAGGGAGTTGGATGAGGTTCTATGAGGGACATAAGGTGGAGACCTCTGACCTCAGGGAGCTTACAGCCTAATATGCTGTTGAAAGCAATGTCAAGCAACTATAATACAGCATAAACAAATTATCAGTATGAGATTGAAACAGCCATGAAAAGAGATCAGAATTTGTGTGAGGAATCAAAACACTGAAGATGGCTTCTGTGTGGTCCTGGACACGTGGCAGTGGGACGTGGATGGAGTTTGAAGGGGTGCTGCCTATAAGTGAAGAGGGGAGGCCTCCCTCTCCCATAGTGTTTCTCTCTGGGGTGACCCTGTGTTCTGGGAAACCTGTCACTCATTCTTGGACAAATTAGAGTGGTGGGTCAGCTGACTTCTGTCAGTAAACAAGAGCTACAGGGCCTGACTCTGTAATCGCTCCCCCATCACTGTTCTCATTCTCTCGCTACTGCCCCCACCCTGGGGAAGGCTTCCAAAGCTCCCCTTCCCGAATGATAAAACGGAAGTCATGGCATAAGTAATGGGAGTTCCAGAGGGAGAAAACAACATCTGTGGAGGGAACATTTAAAAGCAATGAAACTATAAGAGAATTAAGACATTTCTCTGAAGCTAAGTAAATGGGTTAGCCTTATCTAGCTGGGACTTATTGCTTGCATGGGTTTGGGGATTGCTGTACGGAATTATAATTTTCTTATTGATGCTTGCATAGGTAAGCCTTTGCAAGGAGGCAGAGGTTTCCCTGGGCCAGAAAGGCCATTCTAACTTTAATCCCTGGGGGATGACATGGAAGCAGATAGAGGCAGGTCCCAAGGAGGTGCCACCTCTCTTTCCTGGTGTGACAACTCATATTGGGCGAATACTACCCTGTGTTGCAGTGTAAAGATGTAGTAGGTGGACCACAGCCAGGTGGGAGAGCCCCAGGCTGGCTGGACTTCTGCTGGCTCTCCTGCAAAGGGACTGAGCCTGCAGCATGGCCCTTCTTGTCGTTTAATGCCCTTCATTTGTGATGTTCTCCCTTCACTTTCCTTGTTTTGTCTCACAGCCTTTAGTAAAGCCATTTTGAGTATTTCACACTTATCTCTGATACTTCAAAATAGTTCACGGGTACCAGCAGCACCTTGGGTCAACACAGACATGGCAGAAATAATCAGGAGCCCACGCCATCACCATCCCCAATCCAAGCAAATGGGAAATTACAGGAGCCAAATCTCGCTAAAAAGAAATTCTCTTTTTAGAGTCTAACTGAGTGGTTCCTGGTTTAATTTGTTACTAAGGAAACTGAATCGTCATTTCCTTTTATGTTTTACTAACTTCTGCCCAGTTTCTGAGTAACATATCTTTATATATGTATTTCCTCGGTGGCGGGTATTCGGCCTATTGGCTTAGCGTGAGACACTGCCTTGGGAAAAGGACCTGTGAAGACCATTCTCTAAGGCAGATATGGGTGACCTTTGTATGGCTCGTCTACCTCCTCTGGGAGACGCTCAACAGCCCTTCACCTACTGACCCACTTCTGCCCCAACTCCTTTGGGAGTCAGACTTCTGGTCTTAGCCAGAGCCACCAGCAACTGCACCCCTTTTAGTGAGAGTAATGAGACTGGACCATACAAGTGCCCACCCAAGAAATTAGACTCAAGGGACTGTCCAGTTGTCCTGGGATCCATCCACCCGAAACCTGCCCTTCATCTTCTTCCCAACCAGGCATTCATAGCAAGATCATTAGCGTCATACTGAGCCTCCAATGCAAGGGATAAAAAATGCAAAAGTCACACAATCATTTGGATTTTATCATGTGGACATCTAGATGTTTATTATCATGAGGATGAAGATTCTGGTATCTACACGGCCTAAGTGGCTTCTGAATTCTTTCACGTAAGCATCGGAAAACCTTACCTCAAAGCAGAGGATGGAATAGTAGAGTCATGTGCCACTTAACAATAGGGACACATTCTGAGAAACACATCGTTAGGCAATTTCGTCCTTGTGAGATCATCCTAGAGTGCACTTACACAAACCTGGACTGTACATTTAGGCTACACTAAATTTGTTAAACAACATGAGATTAATTCAAGCACGAGAGACAATGATACAATCAAGACACAAGGCAAACACAAAATGTATGAGACTGCTGCCAGCAGAACATGGCATGCCGTTTTACAGCAAAATTCTTTTTATAAGTAGAAAGAGTACACTCTAAAATAACAATACAAATATAGTATAATACATACATAAACAAATAGCATAATCGTTAATTATCATTATCAAGTATAGGTACTGTACATAATTGTATGTGCTATACTTTTATATGACTGGCAGTGCAGTAGGTGTGTTTACACCAGCAGCACCACAGACACGAGTCATTATGTTTCACTGTTATGTTACGATGACTTCGATGTCACTAAGTGATAGGAATTTTTTGGCTCCATTATGGTTTTATGGGACCACCATCTCATACTCAATCCATTGTTGACCAAAACATTGTTATGAGGTGCTTGACTATAGTACATTTTGTGTCTTGTACCTGGGGAACCATAGAATGTTCCAGAACAATTTGGACCTCCTAGTAGAACCATGAGCTGCTGTCCTACATAGCAAAATGAAAAAACTCCAGCTCTTCTCATCTAACTAGAGCCCTAATTGCTGTGCTGACCCAAAGTCTTAAGAAGAGTTTGGAAATCCTTGGCCAACATACATATAAAAGTGGGGTCACTACTGCCCTGTTTTCTTTGGAAATCTGAATATCTGAGTCCCTCACTCCTGCTGGTGTTGGGAGGCCAAGGAGACACTCTCCTGCCTGGACCACCACGTATCAAAAAGGTGAACTGAGCCACTTCTAGCATTTGGGAGAGTCCAAAATCCATTCTGTCCAAAATCCAGGACACCAATCTTGCGTTGCAGAGAACCTTCGAGAATGCCAGTTCATGTGTAAACTGAACAATACTTACTTGTACTGTCAGGATCCCATGAAAATATCACAGCTGAAGGTAAATCGCACCAAAAGGATTTGGATTGAACATTAGGCCCGAGGGTGAATTAGCCCCTAAGACCTGTTCAATTCTGGACTGGGAGTTTGATAAGTCTCTAGGAAAGAAACAGACTGAAAGAGTCAGTTTGGTTTAATCGCGCGCGCGCACGCACACACACACACACACACACACACACACACACACACCGTAGAATAACTATCAATAGAGATAAATCTTTCTGAAATTTTAGAAATGAGACTTCAGCATCTGCAGCTGTTCGTTTTCACAGCCCTTTTAAGATTTATACCCACAGTTTTATTGTAATCATTATTCTAGATGATCTAAGATTATGTTATTGCATTGAAGGCTAACGTGATGAAAAGATCAAGGCATTTAATGAAGTGCAAAATTCATCTCACTTAAGAAAAGCCATGCTTTGTTCCCAAGGGAAAACCAGACAGAAAACAAGGCCTTTTCAAGCAAGTTATTTGTTTTTGTTTAAAATTCTGGATGGCAGGATAAATTTGTGTCATTTTCACACATAAATATCAACAAGTGGCAATGAAGCAATTGAATTCCTTGGCACTCTGCCTGACTTTCCAGCCAAATACCCCCTCAGTTTAATGAGATACATCAGTAGAAGGATTCTTACAAAACTGAGAGACAGAAATCAAGACTTTTAAGACCTCCCAACATTGGTTTAAGAGGTAAAGCCCTGATTGAGGTCTTAGAAGCTCCGAAGCACGACAGTTCTATCTCACTAGCTCTCATCTTACACTTACTGTTTAGCTGCAGCTAAAATGCTGTGTGGTTTTTAAAAAATATTATGGTATTTTTCCCATCTGAAATCATTTATTTCGGTAAAACATTCATAAAATAAAATTTCCATTTAACCATGTTTACGTGTACAGTTAAGTGGCATTAAGTATATTCACACATTTCTTTCTTCATCGTAAAGATTTAGATAAGCATTAAGAAAGGAAATTAAGAAAGAAAATAGACATAGTTTAGATGCTACAGGAAAAACTGGTCTCTTCCATTCAAATGATATACCCCTGGGAAGGAGTTTTGATAAAATAATTGGTTCTTGGTTGGCTTTGGTTGTTAAAAATGTTAAGAGAAGAAGCAGAAAACAAAATAACAACTGTATGAAAAAACTAGACAACATACAAATGAGTAATTCTAAATAGAGAAGTTGATGGATATTGGTGTGTATTCAGAAACTTTCCAAAGTAGGAATATTGAAACATTTATCCACTTTTTCTTCCTTATGTGAACGAAAACAGGTGACAGCAGAGCAGATCTCTGACTGTGTTAGAGGCTGGCTCACAAAGAGATGTCGCTTAAGGATGACAAGCGCTGATAGGGTGACAGCAAGTGAGAAACACTAGATGGCACAGAACACGTTCAAGCAACAATTGTTCATTCAAACTGAAGTCAATCAAAATAGTGGATGGACTCTCCCCCAGGACCTGAAATTCAACATTTTCCCAGATGCCAGTTTCCCACCCTTTCTGGAAATAAGTGCACACACTACTTCCACAGCTCACTGTTGCGTTAATAGTACCATTTTACTCACTCTTATGCCTTCCCAGGATGTGCCAAGATTCTTTCATCTTTCTTATCTCTTAGCTCACTGAAGGCAAGATTTACACCGTGTGCACACGCACGATGAGTGTCAGTTGTAGAAATAATTGACTAATCCCTGAACTTGCGGGGTTTACAAACACCACAGTGGTGTGTTTCTTGCAATTAGCCGAATAGACAATTGGCAGCAAAGCTGGGGATTAGGAGAGACGGGCATGAGGAAGGTGAGATGTCTGAGCACGGCCTGCGTCTCTCACTGTAAATGTGGACTGGGCAAAGAGGAACCTGAGAATTCCTTTTTGTCCTTTTCCCCAAGAGCAAACAGAAGTGAAATCTCTGTGTGGGGCTGGCGGTGTGGAAGGTCAGCGTGGACCCAGGCCAGCATTTGGACATGTTACACAAGGTTTGAGTTAAAGCATGCTGGGGAATGAAGACGTACTGATACCAAGTGAAGGATGGCAATAGATTCCAGTTTTCAGCATGTCATAGATGCTGGAAAATGTCATGTCAGTCTACAGGCACAAATGCTTTGAAGCAGATGTCTCTGCGGGACCCACCCAGTCTGGGGGAAGGAGCCCAGAAGTAAGAGCCGGCAGTTGCATGATCAAGGCTTGCCTATGACACTAATTGGTTGTGGAGGTTCGAACAAGGACATAAATTCAGTGGCTCTCAACTCCCCCATAAAACAACTCCAGCCCCTACAGAGTTCTGCAATGTAAATCACATTACACGACCACCCACATTGGTTGTAACCTAAAGACCTTCCAATTGAAAGCTTCCTTCCCAAGTCCACAGAAACGAGAGGTGTACCTGGGGTCATTTGTTATGTCACTCCCAGGGCTATCCTTTGGCAACAAAGCCCCCCAAATTCCTGAGTGTCCTGAGAGCTATGTGAACCTCAGTGGGAAATAAGAGCTGACTCTCAGCTCTCATAAATTATCTACTTAATCTATGCCTCGTCCCTAAAACTGTACTCACTTTCTAGGTAACCCGTTTAATCAAACCAGAACCGGCAGTGGCGTCATCACACACAATCAAGTGTCCAGTGTCCACCTTGGTCAACCGAGTTTGCCTTGTCCCTTTATTATAACAAGCAGAATCACAGCAGAAAACCTTGTGCGGGGAATAAATTCCGGCAAGGAAGAATAAAACTTTTCCTTACTCTGCCATGCATTAATTGGGCAGTTGGTGAAATGTGTGAATACCGCTATTCATATTAAAGACTATTTACTAGAAACCTTCTCCTGTGCATGCTTATGCTTTAGCAGACCTTTGAAAAGTCAATCTCAGCCTGTTTTAGTTTCCCTGTATTTTTTTTTTCCATATCCTGCATGTAGGACTTAGCTGTGCTCCGGTGTCCGGGTGCAGCGCCGCACTTTGTGAGTGTCCTGGTGTCTCCGTGTGCTGTAAGTGGTATGCTTGATGTAGTTCATGCCCCTTCTTTTGCAAGTCCCTGCCCTGACTTGCACTTTTTGAAATGTTTGGGGAGCAAAATGTTACTGTGATGAGTTTCCCAAGGTGATATGGGAAGGTAGTCTGGTCATGGGAATTGTGACCTAATCAATTTCAGCATGGTCTTTTTGTATCTCTGGGGAAAAAGAAATATGCCATCCATCTGACTCCAAGGCAGCCTTGCCCACGCGACACCCTGACCACAGTCTGCTCTTTGCCGTACCCCATGCAAAGATGTGACTGACCCCAACTCTCACGGCATTGGGAAGCTGGGAGTGGTGAAGAAAGGACGTGAGAGACTGGATTTTGGAAGATGGAAAGTAAATGATTATCTAATTTAAGAAGCTAAGAAAAAGAGTTGTCACAGACATCCCCTCAGCTTTACAAATAGTATCTCATTTAATTCTCATTATCTCTTTGAGAGAAGTGCTATTTTATTGGCTCATTGTGCAGATGAGGAAACTGAGGCACAGAGAGGTTAATAGATTGGCCAAGTCACACGGCCAGGAAGGGGCACGTTACTTTACCACCACAGCTTGGTGCTCTCCAAGATAACGAGTGCATGGGGAGGGTGGCTAGAGGGAAAGAGAAAGCCCTTAATATGTGCCTCGTGGGGAGTTTTCACATGTCCCCTCTGTGGGCTGCCTCATTACCCTTGCCGTCTTCTCCCCTAAATGAGTCCTTTGACGACACCCACTCTTAGTGTGGCCCCTGACCCTGGGAGGCACATCCTCAGGTTCTTCTCTCTCCTGCGGGTTTGGTGGATCTTGATAGGAAACACCTCCAGACCCAGCCTCGGATTGAGACCCTGCTGTCAGCGGGGGGATCCTGCCCATCGGTGCTCCTTCTTGCAAATTGGACCAAACGGGTGGCCCTCAGTGGTGGCTCCCAGGCTGCTGTGCTCCCCCAAGTCCCAGCTCTCCTCCCCCTCTCTGAGCTCCCCTCCACCAGTCTTTGCTGTTCCAGTCTATAAGACCACACGCCCCTCATTTGTGTGTGCACACACGTGTGTGTATACATGTATATGCATACATTGCTGCATTGGGGCTCAGATAACTCCGTCTCATGCATGTTGGATGTTATCAGCACCCCTGATCTCCACCCACTCGATGCCGGTAGTGTACCCCCTCCATTGTGGCACCTCAGAATGTCTCTAGACATTGCAAAACAGTCCACAGTTGAGAACCCTTGGGCTAGATTTAGACCTTAATCCCTGCCATGCTGCCACTGAGCTCTCCCCCTTCCTACTGCCCGGCCTGTCTCTGCCCCGTCCTCCACCTTGGACCCCACTGTCCTTAAATATGTGTCCCTTGTGATCACAGCCTCATATTCCCGTTCTGAGCCTCATTGGATCTCCCACAGCTGCGATCTACCCTCAGACTGGAAAACCAGGGCTATCCAGTTCCAGAGTTGACAAGACTGTTGGATCCCCTGCACACTGGGTCTGTCCTGTATCCTGGCATTTCTGGAGGCGTGTTCCAGAGCCCACTCACCTCTCTCAGCCCTCTGTGCAGATGCCGTCCCTGGCCCCAATTATGCATTGAGAGATACATCATCCTTCAAATCCAAATCTTCAGCTAGGGTAGAATCTTAAATTCAGGGACAACCAACTCTGTTCCTTGGCATTTATTTCTTGGTGTCAAAATTACCAGCATGGAGCACCCAGGAGGAAACAAGGTGAGTGACCCCACCCCTCAGCTTTTGAGAACATGAATCAGAACAAAACTTCTATGTGGGGCAGCCAATCTGATGGTAGCAACAGCCTGCTTTTGTGTGACCACCTCATTTCATGAGGGAAGAATTTAAACCATAAATTTTGTAATTTGAATCATTTTCCTCTGATACAGTCCCTCTGCTCTATACAGTTAATTCCGAGCAAATATGCCAAATATATTCCAATAACTAAGCCATGGTTTTTCATATTGTCAAGGTCTCTTGTGGCTCCACACTGTGGGGTGACCCCAGGAGAGTAAGTCAACCCTTGGGGTCTTCCAGACTCAACAGGACAGATGGGAGCAGCACCTCAGGAGATTCTGGCTCAGCAGTTTATGCCCATTGAGACATATTTGTATGTCGGGCAATGTGATGGCTAATTTTATATGTAAATTTGACTGGGGTGCCCAGACATTTGGCCAAACATTATTCTGGGTGTGTCTGTGAGAGTGTTTCTGGATGAGATGAGAATTTGAATTGGAGACTGAGTAAAGCAGATGGCCCTTCCTAATGTGGGTGGCCTTGCCATAGTCTGAATGTTTGTGTCCCCACAGAATTTGTATGTTGAAATCCTAACCCCCAATGTGATGATATTAGAAGGTAAGCTCCTTTGGAGATGATTATGTCATGAGAGTAAAGCCCTGATAGGACTCGAGTCCTTATCAAAGAGACCCCAGGGAGCTCCTTTGCTCCTTTCATCATGTGAGGCCACAGGGAGAAGGTGACTATCTATGAACCAGGAAAGAGGTCCTCACCAGATCTGCTGGTGCCTTATTTTCAGACTTTCCAGCCTCCAAAACTACGAGAAATAAATGTTAGTTCTTGAAGCTACTCAGTCTATGGTGTTCTGTTATAATAGCTTGAATGAATTAAAACACAATTGAAGACGTGAACAGGAAAAGAAAAGCTGAATAAGAGGGGACTTCTTCTGCCTTCCTGTTGAGTTGCGTCATTGCTGTTTTCCCCCTTTAGACTCTAACAGGCACATAGGCTCTTCTTGGGTCTCCAGTTCACCAGCTTTCTGACTGGAGCAACAAGTTTAGCACTTCAGGTTCCCAGACTGCCAACTACAGATCTTGGGACTTGTCAGCCACCAATTCTTTATAATATACATTCTGCTCCTCGGAAAAAATGCTGACTAGTACAGACAAGGTACCAAACTATCAGTAAACAGTGCATCAGAGGTGAAATTACAGTCCAACCAAGCTGCTAACCCTTAGCTCTCTCTGGACACAGTAGAATGGGATTGATACAATTGTCCAGGTTTCCAAAAATCTAAGACAAACAATTTTTCATTGCATCTGAACTTGGGTTAAGGCAAACTGCATCAAAGAAAGAAAGAACAACATCTCAGGTTCAATAAGAGAGTCCTCGGTGTTCTTAGAAAATACTTGGTGCTATATTTAATAATCAAATAACTCAAGAGGACTGGATGACAAAAATAAAAATAATTGTCATGATAATAGTATAAACCTCAACCTAGTAAATCTTTATTAAAATGTTTTTCATGCCTAAATTAATAAATGCATATTGTAAAGATTTTAGAAATTACCTGTAAGCACAGGAAGAGGAAAAAAATCCTATCTTCCATGTTTCCCAAAGATAACCATAGTTAGCATTTGGTGTATGTCATTCAAGTCCCGCCCCCCCCTTATTGTTTTGTGTGCACATTTACATATGTGTGCATATACACAGATATATACATGTGCATGTATATATGGGGTCATACTATATACACTATTTTACAATATTTTCTGTTTTTAGTTAATATATGTCACTGGTATCTTTGCATGCTGTTACTTTCACCATGACTGCATGATAACCAGCCCCAGGTCTGGGTCCTCAGCGATGGCTCCCAGCTACTGCATTGCCCCCAAGACCCAGCTCTCCTTTCCCCTCTCCTCTTTCCTGAAGCAGATACCTGAGCTGCTGGGAACATTCTTATACATACATTTCCCCACCTTTGCCTGAACTGTTTCAGCAGGATAAACTCCTAGAAGTAGAATCACAAGGTCAAATACTATGGCAGCTTTTGAGATAGGCTGCCAAATTGCCCTCCAGAAGGTTTTACCCACTAGTAGCCCCTCCAAGCAGTGTGTGTGCCTCTCTCTCCCCAATGTGAGGGCAGTAAACGCTTGTCTTCATGCATTAAAGGGAGCTCCCGGGAGCTGTGCATTTAACAGTTTGGAACCAATTAGGGGTATTTTATTCAGATTTTTCTTTTCCTGAGAGATCTGTGTCTTCCTTCATCTTGTGGGTTTTGGCAGCAATGATCATTTTTTCAGCCAAATTAGGCTAAAAAGCAAGTAAATGAAATATACTGATAAGGAAAGCATTCCTACAGTATTTTCTCCATTGATGTACCATATCTATATAAACAGACCTACCTTCTTTGTTTAGATACACTGTCTATGTTGAGTTCCCAGGACAGCTACCTTCATTTTTGCTCTCTCTATTTTTTTAAGCATGTATTTGTTGATTATAATTATAACGTGAGCTCTTACGATCCTTCACAAGGCAACAGGAAGAAGACAGAACGGGAATCTTGGAAGCAGGCCCCACAACATCAGGCGATCCGTCCAGTCACATGTGACCTTGTGTGTCCTCACCTTTCAGTTGGAGTGGACTGTCTGACCTCTCTGAAATGAAGAAAATGATTCCACCTCTTACCGTTCATGTCAGGATTCCAGAAGATCATGTAAACTTTACAAAAATGTTCATTAGTATTAAATTTGTAGCAAAACACATTTAAACAGAGTAAAATCACACAAATCTGTATTCCCTTCCTAGGACTGCTGTAACAAAGAACCATAGACGGGGTGGCTGAAATGACAGAAATTTATTGTGTCACAGTTCTGGAGGCTGGAAGTCTGAGATCAAGGTGTCGGCGGAATTGGTTCCTTTTGAGTCTTCTCTCCTTAGCTTGTAGATGACCATTTCTCCCTGTGTCTTCACGTCATCTTCCCTCTATGTAAATTTCCCCTTTCTGTAAGGATGTCAGTCATATAGGATTAGGATCTACCCTAATGACTTGAACTTGATTACCTCTGGAAAGATCCTATATCCAAATAAGGGTCACACCTGGAGATACTGGGGGTTAGAACTTTAGTATATGAATTTTGAGGGGACGCAATTCAGCTCATAACAATCTCTATAGCTGAAAGCTACTAGAGCCACTATAATAGCCTTCAATCACGGGGGAGACGGGTTTGGAAGGGTGACAAGGACCTCCCAGGAAAGCAGAAGCAAATCCAGGAAAAAAGGAACTGTTAACTCAGCTCCTCACATTTCAGTTCACTTCCGTGTCTTCATACATTCAAGGATACACACGCCATTTCTAAACACAGATTCTAAATTTTCTCAGTGTATGAAGATAAGAGGGCTGAGCTCACACCCTTCTCCTTGCACAGATGGCCAGCCCTCCAAGAAGGTGAAGGAAGGTTTTATAGAAGCTCAGCTAGAAGGAGAAAATCATTTCTAGTCACACAACCAGACTGATATTATTGTGTTTAATTCAAGTATATTTAAGTACCGCATATGAATATTAATACAAAAATCCACACTTAGGTCAAGATTGAGAAGGAAGGAAGGTAAATTTCATAGATCACGTCCTACATGACAGCTATGGCTCTCATGACTTATTTCAATTCAATGTATGTGCATTTTAGATCATTTAACATTTTCAATTATCTCCTCAATGCTTGTTCCCACCAACAGGAAAACTAAAGGCTCTCTCTTCAGATTATGGGGTGGAAAGATCAGCAATTTTCCCCCCAGACTGGACACCAGCTATTGGGCAACCCAGTCAAGTCTCCAGACTCCTTTGTCCCTCACTCTTTTTATTTGAAAAATGAAGATAATGGGCTTTGTGTTCCTTTATCTCATACTGAGGAGCTAGACCACTAATTGCTTAGAGTTAACTAGATAATTTCTGACATAAACACGACCCGTGAAATGATTAAGATGACTCTGTATTGTGTTCTACAGGGTCTGTCGCAAGGAAAACTTTGTTGAAAGTTTTGTGTAGGTGAAAAATGTAGGGTGAAAATCAGAAGTCAAAAAATGTAAAGAAAATGGAGATAAACCATTTCTCAATGTTACTATGTATAGAAGCCATGGTATGTTGTAAATGAGGACACTTGAGAGGTTTTCCTTGAACTTCATATAAGCTGTGATGATGGGGACTTATGAATGAAATAGATTAGGTACAATTTACCAACCTTGACTTTCTGGAAATGGACGTGCTGGATTCCAAGGGTGCAGAATCTCCAACCAGGTTGCCAGAATCAAAGGGATGACCCCAGCTTCCAAAGCTGTCCTTTACTCCATCCAGCGGGAGTCCCACCGAGTCACGGACAGAAACATCCAGTGTGTGTTGCTCCACCCCAGTCACTCAGGTAGCTGGAGATAGGAACTGGGGAGTGGATAGAACACTAATGTTCAAATACAGACAGGACAAGAATGGAGCAATTCCCACTATCATTTCTCAAGCACTCTTGACATTCACCTTCTAAACAAAAGCAATTATGTCATCCGGAAGGCTTCCAGTCTCTATGGCGTGTGCTGGGTATTTTCCCAAAGAGCTGCTCTTTCCAGGGATTTGGTGAGGCTGGAAATAAGCTTTCCACTTTGGGTCTGATGAGTGGATGTGTGAGTGTATGGGGGTTAGAGATGGGGAAGGTGTAGAAATAGAACTACACCTTCATCTCTCTATAGCTCAGTTATTGTTCACGTTTCTACTCATCCTCTACTCACGCACTCAATGTCAAGCTCAGAGTCTCCTATTTTCCGGATTCTAGATGAGATTACTCTTATTTTTGCATATGGATTCTCTTGTGCTCATATCTTTCCAAGATATATTGAGTCCATCTCTGCTAATACTGCTCATCTATTAGGCCTTCTGTTTTAGTTCAGTCCCTTATCATCAAAACATATATGTGGTAGATTCCCAGTTTTCCTCCCTATATGACCTATCCTGGGGCTCATGTAGCATGCATTCCCCATTCCTCTTCTCCCTTGTTATTTTAATTCTGAATTTTGTTAGGTATTCACCAGAGAGCTCTGGATATCCATAAAAGGCGGGTATGCCAAGGCTGAGGCATGAGTCTATGACTCAGAACTGGCCATGAGATAAGAATAGATGCCTGTTGGAGACGTTGTTGTTGTTCCTGATTGTAGTTGATGGAATTGTGTCCTTCAAAAAGAGATGGTCAAGTCCTGATCCCAGCACCTGTGAATGCGACTTTTTTGAAGATATGGTATTTGCAAATAATCAAGTTAAGATGAGGTCATGCTGGAGCAGAGTGAGCCCTGTGTGCAATGACTGATGTCTTTATAAGAGAAAGGGGAGGGATATTTGGATGAACAGACACAGAAGAGACACGCAGGGGAAAGGCCAGGTGACGATGGAGGCAAAAACTGGAGTGAAGAAACTCTACGAGCCAAGGAATGCCAAGGATTGCTGGTAGGAAGGGTCTTCCCCAAGAGCTTTCAGAAGGAGTATGGCCTTAGCAAAACCGTGTTTTCAGACTTTCAGTTCCCAGAACTGCAAGAGAATACACTCCTACTACTTTATGCCACCGGTTTGAGGTACTTTATTATGGCAGCCCTGGCACATGAACACACTGATTAAAGACAAAAGCAACACTAGCAAAAGTTTTTCTTTGCCCTGATTAACACTCCTGATTCCTACTCTTGTTTGAGGTTGTGATGCCTGGAGCTATCGCAGCCATTTTGTGGCCCTGAAAGCCTAAAGCTGAAATGTGTGCTAAGCACTGTGGAGCAAAAGGATAGGAAGAGCTGGGGTCTTTTGAAGATATCACTAACATCTGAACCCAATTAGCAACTGCTGCCCTCTGCAGTATGACTTATGTGACAAACATAACCTCTCGATCAGCTACTTTTTCTGAGGTGTTTATTGTTATGTACAGCTGGAAGCATTGCTAACAGATATAGCACCTCTGCCTAGTCTTTCCCACTAAATGTAACTTTCACATTGCTCTTGCTTAACTACACATCTGATAACAAACTTGCCAATCAACTTCCCAGTAATGTCCAAACGCTGTATCATGTCTATCATGCTAGGGTCCAGCCTCATCTGATATTCTGCTATCTAGTTCCTTACGCTTTTGACAGATTGGAAAGAATCGCTCCTCTTGAACACACCTCTACCTGTCTTGATTTCTAAGACTAAAATGCCCTGTCGTGATCTCAGTGTCAGCTCCCAAGAAAATCACAAAGAAATACACAAAGTGCATATCAGCACCACTTTAATAGTGAACCACTGGGAACACTGTAAGTCTAGTTATCAGATACTGATTCAATACACTGGGACACATTCATACAATGGAACCTTTAGAGCTCTTAAAATTTTATAAAAGCATAATATTTTATGACATTATATGCAATGTTCACCATTTTGATGTTGAATGGAAAAATCCAATTAAAAAGACCGAAAAGATGTATAAAAGTCTGTTGTCTGTGGTTGTTTCTGAATGATAGGGTTTGGAATACTGTTTTGTTTTGTTTTGTTTTGTAAGACACCTTTATTGAGATAAAATTGGTATACAATAAACTGCACATATTTAAAGTGTACAGTTTCATAAGTATTTTTTAAGATTTTTGTTAAAAATATAGCTAACATACAATATTATATTAGTTTCAGGGGTATACCGTAGTTATTCAACATTTATACACCTAAAGAAGTGATCACCATGATAAGTCCAGCAACCATCTGACACCACGCTATGACAGTATTATTGACTATATTCTCTATGCTGTGTATTACATCCCCAGGACTTATTTGTTTTATACCTGGAAATTTGGACCTCTATATTCCTCTTCAACTTTCCCCCCTTTTTAAATCTATCAATTACAGTTGACATTTGATATTATTTTATATTAATTTCAGGTGTACAGCATAGTTAGACATTTATATAATTTAAGAAGTGCTCCCCCTGACTAGTCTAGTACTCACTTGGCACTATACATAGCTATTACCATATCATTGACTATATTCTCTGTGCTTTCCTTTACACCCCCTGACTATTTTGTAACTACCCAATTTGTATTTTTTAATACCTTCACCTTTATCACCCTGCCCCCTCCCACTATCACACTGACAAATCTGGTACCCATCTGATACCATACAGTGTTATTACAATATTATTGACTATATTCCTTATTCTATACCCTACATTCCCATAACTACTTTGTAACAAACCAATTTGTACTTCTTTATCCCTTCCCCCTTTTCACCCATCCCCAACCCCCCTCCCATCTGGCAACCATCAAAATGTTCTCTGTATCTATGAGGTTTTTTTGTTTTGTTTGTTAATTTTGTTCTTAGATCCCATGTAAAAGCAAAAATCACATCGCATCTGTCTTTCTCTGTCTGACACTCCACTCAGCACAACACCCTCCAGGTCCATCCAAGGTGCCACAGATGGCAAGAACCCATTCCCTTCCATGACCGAGCAATATTCCACTGTATATATGTACCACCTCCTCTTTACCCATTCGTCCATCAACACATCCCCAGGCTGCTTGCACGTTGTGGCCATTGTAAACAATGCTGCAATGAACATACAGAGGCACATGTCTACTCGAAGTAGCATTTTGGGTTTCTTTGGATAAATACCCACAAGTGAGATTACTGGGTCCTTCTTTCTCTCTTTTTTTATAGCCTTTGCTTTAAAGTCTATTTTGTCTGGTGTAAGTATTGCTACCCAATCTTTTTTTTTTTTTTTCATGAAATATCTTTTTCCATCCCTTATCTTTTAGTCTGCGTATGTCTTTCAATCTGAAGTGAGTCTCTTGTAGGCAGCATATGTAAGGGTCTTGTTATCTTATCCATTCAGCCCTCCTATGTCTTTTGGATGGAGCATTTAATCCATTTACATTGAAAGTAATTGTTGATAGATATGTAGCTATTGCCACTTTATTATTCATAATTTTGATTTTCCCATCTTAAAGAAGTCCCTCTAACATTCCTTGTAATACTGGTTTGGTGGTGATGAATGCCTTTAGCTTTTTCTTGACTGGGAAGCTCTTTTTCTGTGCTTTGATTTTAAATGATACCTTTGTTGGGTAGATTAGTGTTGATTGTAGTTCCTTGCTTTTGACCACATTGAATATTTCCTGCCAATCCCTTCTGGCCTGCAAAATTTCTGTTGAGAAATGAGCTGACAGTCTTCTGGGATCTCCCCTATAAGTCACTAGTTGTCTTTATCTTGCTGCTTTTAGGATTTTCTCTTTGTCTTTAACCTTTGTCATTTTAATTATAATGTGTCTAGGTGTGGGTTCACTTGGGTTCATCCTATTTGGGACTCTGAGCTGCCTGGACTTATATGTGTGTTTCCTTCACTAGGTTAGAAAAGTTTTCAGTCATTTTTCTTCAAATAGGTTTTCAATCTTTTGCTTGTTCTCTTCTCCTTCTGGTACCCCTAAAATGTGAATATTGTTACACTTGATGTTGTCCCAGAGGTCACTTAAACTATCTTCATTTGTTGGATTCTTTTTTCTTTTCACTGTTCCAATTGGGTGTTTTCTACTACCTTGTCTTCCAAATCACTGATTTGATCCTCTGCTTCATCTAGTCTGCTGGTGATTCCTTCTAGTGCATTCTTCATTTCAATTATTGTATTCTTCACTTCTGACTGGTTCTTTTTTATGTTTTCTCTGTCAATTTTATGCTTACTATCTCTTTGTTGAAGTCCTCACTAAGTTTCTTGAGTAGTCTCATAACCATTGTTTTGAACTCTGTGTCTGGTAGGTTGCTTGCCTCCATTTCGTTTAGTTCTTTTTCTGGATTTTTTTCCTGTCTTTCATTTGGGACATATTTCTTTGTTTCCTCATTTTGGCTGCGTCTCTGTGTTTGTTTCTATGTATTAGATAGGGCTGCCATGCCCCAGTCTTTCCTGGTGGCCTTATCTAGTAGGTGCCCTGTGGTTCCCTGGCACAATCTCCCTGATCACCTGCTCTGAGTGCTCCAGGAGTGTCCCTTGTGAGGGTCATGTGTGTTCTCCTGTTAGCCTTGATTGCTATTGGTACATCAGTGGGTGGGATTGACCCTCCAGCTGATTGGCTGTGGGTTTTGGTCACGTCCACAGCATATGGGCTGCTATGTGGAGGGCTTACCCCACTGAGTGGGATTTTCCCCAGTGGGCTTTGGTGCCTGCTGAGACTGCTTTTTGTGTGTGCCACTTGTGGGGCAAATTGGGAGGTACTCTGCTGTGGTCTGAAGCCAACCTTCAAGTATGTTAGTTCTGGGGCCTCTTGGGAGGGGTTCTGGTATAGGTTCAGGTCACCTATTACCTGTGACTGGCCAGGGGCTACCTGGTAGGAGCTAAAAAGTGATCTGCAGTTGTTTGCTGTCTGTGCTAGACCTGGAGATGTGTGGGAGAGGCCATGCTATGAACTGAGGATGGCTGCCACCAATACTATGTCTGGGATAGCACCACAAAAAGCCAAGATACCCCAAGGCCTGTTGCCACCTGCCGGCTCAGCCACTAATACCACCTCATGCAGTACGTGAGTTGGGTGAGACAGGGTCTCATGGAGTCATTAAAGTAGGAAAAACTGTGGTCACCACATTAATGTAAATTCTGGTTTGGTGCCAGTGCTGAGCCTAAAGCAATTCAGCAAAAATCTCAGAGCACACCAAGGCCAGTTGCTGCCCGCCTGGGGCCTGCTGGACTCCAGCAGTTTTCCAAGAGTGCAGTGCACGTGGGGCTGGCTGCTCGCAGAGAAAGAACCTCAAGTGGTATGCAAATTGGGTGTGGTGGGGTCCTGGTAAGTCAGCAGGATGGAGCAGCCGAGTTCACCAGGCCAATCAGATTCAGATTTGGCTGGAGGGGGTGGGCTTAACACAGGAAAGATGGCTCCCGCAGCTGCAGGGAAGGTGGATGGTGGTCTCCTCACTGGGAAAATGCTGACTGTTCTCCAGTTCTCCTCCTGCCAAAACCACACACCTCAGTCTGCCATACTTGTATGTCTCTGAGACCCCCTGAAGTCACATCCCTCCGCTGGAGCCCTCCGTAAGTGCCTGAGAGCAAATGCGTCTGTGCACGGGATGTTTAAGAGGACATCTGGGTTTCCTCGCAGATTCCAGCCCATCCAAACAGTCAGAATCCCCACTGTTTTTCATAGCCAGATGTTGTGGGGGCATGTCTTCCTAGCACCAGTACTCCAGGCTGGGGAGCCTGGTGTGGAGAGCTGGAGTCCTTTCCTTCTCCAGGGGGAATCTCCATGGCCGAGATATCCCTCCTGATTCTCAACCGCCACACACAGGTGTGGGACTCGTACCGCATTTCTGCCCCTCCTACAGGTTTCAATGTTTCTTCTTTATATTTTTAGTTGCAGGACTTCTGTTCAGCTAGACTTCAGATGGTTCTCCAGGTTGATTGTTCTGTAATTTAGTTGTAATTTTAATGTGTTCATGGAAGGAAGCCAGCATAATGTTTATCTACTCTGCCATCTTGTTTGGAGTACTTTTATTTTCCTTTTATCTACTAGACTTTCCAGATTCCCTACAAGTATACATTACCATTAAAATAAGAACTATATATTTTTAAATCCTAAAGATTCTTCAGGGCCCAGTTTGACCTTTTTAAAAAAACTTTCTGAGATTTCACTGCAGGATTATCTGCTCCTGATTTGTTTTTCCAAAATTATGTTTGTTCTTCCCTCTTAGCATGTGAATCACATTCTAGCTTGAAGTTGACTTATTAATGTATGTATTTTTCTCACTAGATTTAAGTTTGTTTACTGCTCAGAATATGTCCCGGTTGTGGGGACAAAGCCCCAAAAAGCAGTTTCCAGGCTCTCGGCCTCACATAGAAAGGTGCTGGCTCGAGTAGTAAATGGCCATCAACTGTGATTGGATGGCCATCAGCTGTGGCTAGTTGGCCGTCAGCTGTAACCAGTGAGCCATTGGCCACTAATACAACTGCTGTGGCTACACTAGCAGGAAAATGGGGGCTAGCAAGAAGATGGTGGCTGAGCCTGCAAGTGGTGCAGTGAGGGTTGCGAACAGTGTGGCTCCTGCTTCCTGTGTCTCCAACCCAACCACCATCGAGAATATAGTTATATGACTCCCCTACCTATGGCTCCATGGGTGCTCCTTTTCGCCTCACCATGTCCTGCGTTCTTATGTGGGGAGCGGGACCGGAGACCCCGCAGGCAGCCCCGCACGACATTGGTCATCTTTATTTTCCTTCTGGGGAATAAACAAAACACTCACTTAGCACTGGGGAAGTTATAATAGCTGACATATACTGGACACTTGACATAGCAGGAAAACGTTATTCATTTGATTCAATCCATTTATTATTCAGATATGAAGATTGACATCCTGAGAGGTTAATTTTCCCTAAAAGGAAACTCTGAACATATTTGAATCCTCTTCCAAGCTTACCTTCATCTCTAATCCCCAGGTTTTATTACTGCTTCATCTGAAATGTCTCCCAATATATTTTCTTCCCCATCTGTACAGTTGTCCATGCCATCTTCCTTTCACCTGAATGATTACAATTACCTCACTAACAATCTTCCTGCCTCTAGCTTCCAAGCCCATCCAATCCAGTATTTATTTCATCATCAATTGTCTTTCCAAAGAACTCTTCATATTGTACTGCTGTATTGAGTTCAGTCCCTTTTTGTCTCTGTTTCACTTGTTTGGAAGATTTATATTCAATTTAGATAATTTTAAATTCCAAATTAATCAGAATTTTAAGTTAAACTTTTAATTTTAAAATATATATATTTTAAGTTTAATATTAATCACTAGTTCCTCTCTCTGATTAATATAGAAAAAAATCAGGAATGCTCACATTCTCATCTCCCTACTTCCTGTCATATATTAAGGATTTCTAGTACTAGGTTTTAGTTCCATAAAGGTTTCTACCCTATAATTCATCATTATTATTATTGGTGGTTTATGTAGTCATAGTATGTTTGATTTTATCCACGTGGTACCCAAGTTTTCTTTGCTCACATTCTTGACTACATCTGAGATCTGAGGTATTTCTTCTATGTCCTTTCTAAAATATATCTTCTAGACACTCTTTTTGTGAGGATTTCTTACAGGTAAGATTCTTTATATCTGGCTGTATGAAAATGTGTTCACTGTCATTCTTAAAAGATAGTTTACTAGGTAAGTTATCTTCTTTATTTATCTTTATTTTCCTTATGGGGAGTAAACAAAACACCAAAAAAGTCAAATTGGGCCCTGAAGAATCTTCGGGATTTAAAAATATATAGTTCTTATTTTAAGGGTAATGTATACTTGTAGGGAATCTGGAAAGTCTAGTAGATAAAAGGAGAATAAAGTACTTCAAACCATATCATTCAGCAACAGACACAGACAACAGACTTTTATATATCTTTTCAGTTATATTCTCTTAGCACTTTAGGTCACTGTCTTTGTATGTCAGTTATTTGAGAATTCTGCTGTTGACCTGATTATTGCTCGTATGTACATCTGCCTTTTCTCTGTGGCAGTTTTTAAGTTATTTTCATCAAAATATTAGCTTTGAAATTCTATAATGTCCCTATCATATGCCTGGATACAAATTTCCTTTTTTAAAAAAATTCCGCTTGAGATGTATTGTGCTCTCTGAATCTGAGAAGTCTGTCTTTCATAATGTTTGAAATGTCATCAGCCTCTGTATCTTCAAACATTTCTTTTCTCTCCAGTCTCTCTTTTTGAGATTTCAATGAGACCTTCTCATTCTTAATTGCCCTTTCATAGTTTTATCTTGTCTCTGTGCGCAGCATTCCACATTTCTTCAAATCTGTATTGTAATGTGCTATTTCTACATTCAGCTGCTGCACAAGAGTGGGAACGATGCCCGTCTTCTTCACTCTCCACTGTATCTGGAACCTAAGAGGGGCCAAATGATGTCTCTTAACTATATGAATTTGTTTCCATCTGATAGAAGAGTAAGGCTTAACAATAGCAGAGACTTGCCCAATGTCACACATCAAGGGCATAACAAGATGGATTCAGCCCTGGCTTGTTTGACTCTGAAACCTGTGAATGAATAAATGAGTGAATAAATGAATGGAAGTAAGAACCTTGGTCCAGAGATTGAAAAAGAAAGTCATGACACTTCTCCAAACCTGCTCCTGATTATCAAAATGAAAGATTTCTATCAGAGCTTTTATCTCTTTCCATTCTCAATATTTATATTTAGTCTCTCAAAATTGCTCTAGAGATGTCTCCAGGAAAGCTATGGGAATCATGACAAGATTACTCTAAAACATACATCAGTGGACAACAAGTGGTGGACATTTAGCGTCTCTTATTCACTCTTAATCCCTCCTCCCTTTTTTTAAATACTGATTGTACTGGGCATGATGGTAACTTGGAGAGCCACAGAGAAATGATGATGGAACCAGTCTATGAAGTACTTAAACTCCATGGTGGAATTTTCAGTATAGCTCAACTTAAGAACCCAGTAGACTAGAATTAGAGCATCCCATAGAACTTTTAGGCCCTTTCTGGATAATGGAGAGGCCATCTGTATACTGACACTATAGAGGAGGTAGGCAGAAAATGAAGAAGTAGCAAATCATATGTCCTCTATTTTCTTCATTTCTCCCAGTAGTACCCCCATTAGACCTAACACATCTTGAAAGACTCTCTATAGGTTTTCCTTTTCTTTTTATAAAAATTTATTGGGGTGACAATGGTCAACAAGACTACATAGGTTTCAAGTGTACAATTCTGTAATACATCATCTGTATATTGTATTATATGTTCACCACCCAGTCAGTTCTCCTTCCATCACCATATATTTGATCTCCTTTACCTTCTTCTACCCCCTTACCCTCTAGTAATCACTCAGCTGTTGTCTGTGTCTGAGTTTTTGTTTCTTTGTTTGCTTGTCTTCTCCCTCTATTGTCTTCAGTTTTATATCCCACATACAAGTGAAGTCATATGGTTCTTGACTTTTTCTGTCTGACTTATTCCACTTAGCATAATAATCTCAAGATCCATCCATTTGTAGCAAATGGCAGTATGTCATCTTTTCTTATGGAAGAGTAGTATTCCATTGTGTATACATACGACGTCTTCTTCATCCATTCATCTATCGAAAGACACTTTGGTTGTTTCCATATCTTGGCCACTATTATTGGTAAATAATGCTGCAATGAACATTGGAATACATATATCTTTACGAATAAATGTTTTCGTATTTTTTGGGTAGATACACAGGAGAGGGATTACTGGGTCATATGGTAATTCTATTTTTAATTTTTTGAGGAAACTTCGTAATGTTTTCCATAGTGGCTGTACCAATTTACAATCCCACCAACAGTTTATAAGGGTTCCTTTTTCTCCACAGCCACTTCAATACTTGTTATTGTTTGTCTTATTGATGATAGCCAGTCTAACAGGTGTGAAGTGATGTCTTATTATGGTTTTTATTTGCATTTCCCCAAATAGCTAGTGAAGTTGAACATTTTTTCATATATCTGTTGGCCTTTTGTATTATATATTTTGTTGGGAGAAGTGTCAGTTCCAAAAGCCTTGGCTGATGGCACTTGCCTGGCCTACTGGGCAGGGCTGGGCTGGCTCCAGGCTTCTTCCTGCTGTGCTGACAACAGCTGGAGGAAACTGCTTTGACAGCCACAACCCACACTAACAATTGCTGGTCAACCTTGGGAAGACTTTCTCCCATGGCAGATAATTCAGAGTCAAAAGAACACACATGTTAATAACCTACCCAAGGAAAATTGTTAATAAGTGTGAACTATACTGATGATAACAGTTCTTCTCAGAAGCCCACTTAGATGAGCATTGTTGTTCACATTTGTTAAGGCTGCTGAGGTCTTATCTTGCACATGCCATGCACTCCCGCTTATCTTCTGGTAGTTAGCCCCCTAAAGTCTACAATGAAGCCCAGTTCAGCCCAGATGACAAGCAAATGAAGATTAGGTGGTAGAAAGAAACTTTCTCTCCCCTATATTTATTCTAAGCAGAATTGTGTTGGTGACTGAACAGTGGTAAGAAAAATATCTTTCTAACACTGTCACAGTTCTATTTGTACTTGGGTTTTTAGTCTCTTCAAGTATGTAAAATAGCATTAGGCTCCTGTTTGCAGGAGTTTTTGAAAATATAAAATGAGTTACCCCAAGTCCTTTGAATATTGGGGTCATGTATAATCTGAATAGTCCCTCCTTTCCATGGCCAGAATCATTTCTACTTGTGAGCAAGTGGTGTCCATAGTCAATGAACATAAATGTCTACTGAACTGACCCCATAGGTAAGGCAGGATTAGATTTGCAGTGTTCAGTCAAAGGGTTGTGTTGATTCAGTGCGATAACAGAACTCTGTACACACAGAGGTACACAGACACATACGCAGATACCCACGAACAGAGAGACGCACGCTTTCAGGTTTGTGTTTACATGCATAGACCTATGTATACGCATGTACAGTATGGGAAGATATATCTGCAGGAAGTCTAGTGCCATGGTCAAGAGCACTGATCTGAAGACGTGTGTGATCTCAAAGTACATATACCCTCCTCTGCTCCTTGATTTCCTCATCTGCAAAAGGAGGATAATAATAGTGTGTACCTCGAAGTGTTCTTGAGAGATTAAAATGAGCTAGTAGTGTTAAAGGACTTAGAAAAGTAGCTAGCACTCCGGGAGTGCTATACACGTGCTTATTAAATAGAAGACTCCCTCTCTACTAGGGGGAGAATGTGGTTTCTCTGTGTCTGGCTGGGCAGCCATGAGTCCATCTAACTCAGAAGTTCTACCACCGAAGGTCAGGACAGAAGGCGGATGGTGGTGAGTCTCTGCCATGCCTGTATCACAGGGCTTAGTTTCACTTTTGCTGATGTGACTATTTGATTAATAATATTTATATCCCTCATTAAACAGCAGTCTCCCTGGGGCCAAAGACAGTTTGAAGATGTCTGATAATTTTCTCCCTAGCATAGAGTAGGCTGCTTTGTATATCACGGTGCTTAACAGATGTGTGTTGAGTGAATGGTAACTGCTTTTACTAGTAGCACTACTTACGACTACTACTGTATTGTCAAAACAGAATTTGGTTTTCTGTATCATAAATTATTATACTGAAATGTTGTTTGGGGGCTAGAAATTATATCTCATGAAGATAAGCCAAAAAAGTCCAAATAATAATGATAATAATAAAACTTTGTTCTGCAGGGGGAAAAAAAATAGAATTAAAAAAAAGTTGAAAGTTAAAATTTTTAAAAATAAAGGAGAAAAATAATCAAGGCTTTGTTCTACAGAAAGTGTAAAATCAACTAAATACAGGGGGAAATTATGTGGAAACCAGAGAAAGTAATTCTACCAGGTGGTATCAAGTAATTCACAGTTAGCAATAACTTTCAAGAAGCTTAGAATTTGGCAGGCATACCAAAAGGGCAGGCATAAGATATATTTATCAAAGAAAACAATGCAGTGTTGGATTTTAAGATGGGAAGGTAAGTAACCATTCCTTGCCATCACCAAGATTTAAAGAAACAGGTTCTTGACTGGCTTAGGACACCAAGGCCTACGGAATGACTTCCTGTTCAAGAAACCAGGTTTAAGAGCTAAGCCAGTCAAAGCCATGTATACCTGAAGTGAAATATGTGCCTGTGATGATGGGATTGTGCAGGAGAGAGTTTGGTTGACGATTAAAGGAAAGTGGCAGAAGGGGAATATGCTGGAGACCAGCCATCCAGATGGAGGAAGGAATGATGTTTTCCAGGCATGGATCAAACAACGGGCTCAGATGCAGCAAGAAGAGCTGGGTGATAGCAAAGGGAGTGGGTCGAGGCAGGGAACGGGCGTGCAGGGGGCACTGGCAGAAGGACATCTGCTAGAGATTGACTTAAGCAGCTAAAAGAGGAAGTGATGTAGGACTGCTTCTCTGGATCTGTTCTAACCCACAAGGAAGTAGCAGGGGCTCTGGAAAGAAAAAAACAAAAAACAGATTACTCCAGAGTTTGTGACAACCAATGGCGGGTAAGCTGGTCTCATTTGGAGAAGGCAGAATTCTAAAAGTCAAGAGCAAAAACCAGTGGAATTATAAGACTGAGAATGAAATAGCAGGTTGTCTGAAGAGGAATAGAGTCCTTGGTAATAATCCCAACTGGGGAAAAAATGAGGAAGTATCAAAAGAGGAGGGCAAACAGGAAATTCTCTGTGAAGTCAGATGTAGAAACACTTGTACACGCACAGAGAGAGAGAAGGAAGATGAATATAAAGGAAAGTAAGAAATAGTGGTGTCAGGAAGCCTAGTGCTTTGAAGAGGTTTGAAAAATATGTTAAGGCCTAAAATGAAAGTCAGAAAAAAAGAATAAGAACAAGAGAGGCCTTCTGTAAGGGCAGCTGCTCTTTAATATAAACAGAGAGAAGGGAAAACAATTCAACTCAGTTAAATTAGACAAGTATTTATTGACTATCTTCTCTGTACGCCATGGTCAGGCATGGG
The DNA here is from genome assembly GCF_964194185.1 of Rhinolophus hipposideros. NCBI lineage: Eukaryota > Metazoa > Chordata > Mammalia > Chiroptera > Rhinolophidae > Rhinolophus > Rhinolophus hipposideros. The sequence goes on along the minus strand of NC_138048.1, from coordinate 102,359,766 downwards.
GCCATGACCCTGCTCGCCAGGAACTCACAGGCCAGATAAAGAGAGGACAGAAATGGCTATATTTGTGTCAGGATGCTAAGTTTCCATATTGTTATATGAGTGTATCTTGTCTCGACAGGAGCTTCAGTCAGGAAACACTTCACCAAGGAAACAATGTAGAAGTAGGTATTAAAAGATGCTGAGAGGGGCCGTGGATTGGGAAATACTGATACTTTAGGTGAAAGCAGAGGAAGAAGAACCTGCAGAGGAGAGTGGATGGAAATGGTCAGAGAAGAAGGGAGAACCTAGAGTCAATTGTCATAGCAATCTGGGGAGGAGAGAATTTCCAACAGCAAGGTCCTGCAGAGGTTGAATGATCGGAAACAGACGTGCGTGCAGATAGGAAGGTCCTCAGTGAGGTGAGGATGGTTTTGGTGGCATGGTGGGACAGAAACAAGAGTCCTACAAGGCCTATGAAATGATGGAGAGGAGACCATTATTTCCAAAATTTCCCTGTGATGGGAGCAAAAGAAAAGGTGGACACTATAAGAAGGTTTAGGTCAAAGATGAATTTTGTACTTTGTTCTTTTTAATGTTTGCTTGTTTATGCATGGGGGTATGTTTAGAGGAGAGACAGGATAGAACAAAAGTTGCTGGAAATTAAAGATAGTGAGGAGGTAATTGATAAGGAAAGACCCTGGAGGAAACAGATAGGGGACAGGAGTTGAAGGCCATGTGAGGATATTAACTGTGAGAAGTGGATGTCAGCATTTCCATGGAGATTTCAAAGCTCTGAAAACAGAGCTATGTACAGTTAGTCCTTGGGGCAGAATATGAAGGTGTTTCTTCATGTGGTCTCCATTTCTTGGAGAATTAAGAGACATCGAGCCCTAAGAAGGAAAAGAGACATAGTCTCAGGGGAACTGAAGACTGGAGAGAAACAGCTATTTAGGGGAATGGAAACGAGAGCTATTATGGCATTTGTAAAGGAGAGTTGGGTAGAGTTGAGTTCCCAGCTCAAGTTGGAGGTTATAGGTGTCTAAGACACCAATCTGTGTGGTACCTGAGCGTCACCGGTGGTTCAGATGCAAAAAAGGTGGATGGGTGTATTGATCCTAGGATGCAATTTGTTAGGCAAGTGGGGTGGAAGGATAAGAATGCCTGGGAGTAGAAGATGTAGACAAAAGAGGGATTTAAGTGATGGGTCGTGGGATTAGGCTACTTAGTGCTAGAAGTGAGAATAGCAAGGGGTTAAGAACAAACAGATCCTCCAAGAGCAAAGAGAACAAGTGTAATAAGCATACACAAGTACGAGAGCAAGAATAGCACAATATTGTGGACAGAGAGAACGATACCTGGGTGTAAGTTTTTATAGGAAGAATTCCAGGTTACATCAAGGTCCAGGGTGTGGCCCTGGGAGTGTGTGCCTGGAGTGGGGAGAGGTGAAAATCAATGCAGTTGAGGATGTCAAGAAGAGTGTTGAATGGAAATATGTTTTTACAATCATCGCTATGTTTGTTTGCTCTTACACAGGGAACAACTTGTGTTTGCTTCAATGAGAAAGGAAAAGACCTAGAAGAGAGGGAGATGTGAGGATGCAGCAGAGAGGGGAGATGGTTGAGGGAACCAGTTCTTGAGGAAGTATGAGAAAGTGCGATCCAGAGCAGAGCAGGAGGGGTTAAGGATGGATCTGGGCACAATATCTTTCTCTGGGCATTTATTTGAGGCAGGAAGTTGAGGGTCTGGCTTTCCTCAGAGGCAGGGCCCTCTGCCGTGAGACAGGAGTTAGTGAGGCCGAGACATGGAAAAAAGAGGTGGAGGTTTGGAATAGCCACATGACTTTCCTGGCGTGACTAGTTGAAGGATCTTAGTGATTTTCTCCAGCTGTGCTCAGCCACATGTGCTTGAGAGTGGATGAATTCGCAGGTGCCATTCTGCCAGCTCTGGATGACAAGAAGACAAAGGGGACAGGGCATCACCAGTGACAACTAACATGTCTTGTAAACCAGAGAACCTGGTCGGGAGAAGAAAAGAAGTAAAACCAAGATGGGTCCAGATGGATAGAAAGAAAACAGGGGGACTAAGGGTCCGGGGGACTTAAGGAAATTGAGAGCAGGAGTAGCGAGATGAAAACTCTGAGGGAGTGTAAAGCAAAATGGGGAGCTGTGGCTTAATGACACCTGTGAGGACGATTTGGGCATTGGACTTAACTGGAAGGGTCTGTGAGTCAACACTGAGGTGGAATGGCTGTGATAGGAGGTGACCTCATTACACATGAACTGAGACATCTCAAGCTTCTTTCTCCCCTGTAACAAAGCTAGAGGGCTGGGCAACCACTTAGTTCCACTTCTGATCGTCTATGTACAACTCCACCCAACACACAATGAAGTACAACAAACATAGTTCCTGTAAACTCTTACATAAACCACTCGAGAATCTGTGTTTAAATTCTTCGTCATGCTCTGCATAGGTACACATGTAAACGAAGCTCTCTTAGGGCATGTTGCATTTTAGGAAAGGGGGAACTAATCTATGTTATTCCTGGTCTTATGCTCTGAGACCTCTGGGGATTAAATGGCCCAAATAAACCTTTTCCTCAGGTGAGCCCTGTAGGCATAAATGATTTAACCCTTGAAATTAAACTGTTTGACAGCCCTGGAGAAGGAGGCTGTACAAATAAGGTATTATTTATGATACTAGACTATTTACTTTATAATAATGCCATAAGAAAAATAGAAAAAGTGTAATGAGTACACCTTTTTTCTTTAATTTAGCCCAAAAATATTGGCTATTTTTTTTCTTTATATCAGGTTATTGAGTCTAATTTGTACATTCTTAGTTTTAGGAGAAGTTTATTTGCCACCAGAACAACGTGTCTGATGGAAAAATGCTCCATTGGTAACTTTGTTTCTCGTTAAACTCTCATATATTATAGTTTCATCTGCAACTAAGCCAAAAGAGCACATTATCTGTAAAAGACCAATTTGAGTCAGAAGGTCCACAATGGGCACTGTGACTAGCTCTGAGTGACAAGATAGAGTCTCATAAAGATGAAGTGCATGTAACCCCCCTTCTCCCTTCCTCCCTCCACAGCCACACAGTCCCTTTTGGTGCCAGCATAAAAAAAACACACACAAAAAAAAAAAAACAAAAGCACAGTCCTCAAAGAACAAAAGTCACCTTGAGGACTCCAGAGTTAAAATTCACCTAAAGATTCACTCTGCCTCAGATGGATGCCCGTTCGGGATGACCTCAAATGAGACAGATGATGGGGAGATAGATGGGGGGGAGGTAGAGAGATGATAGATAGATAGATAGATAGATAGATAGATAGATAGATAGATAGATAGACAGATAGACAGACAAATACTGTATTTCCTCGAAAATAAGACCTAACTGGAAAATAAGCCCTAGCATGATTTTTCAGGATGACATCCCCTGAACATAAGCCCTAATGTGTCTTTTGGAGCAAAAATTAACATAAGACCCAGTTTTATTTTCGGAGAAACATGGTAGATAGATAGATGATAGATAGATAGATAGATAGATAGATAGATAGATAGATAGATAGATAGATAGATAGATAGACAGACAGACAGACAGACAGACACACACATAGATACATAGACAGATAAACAGAGGTTATGGACAGATAAATGAATGTAGCCTAACAACTCACCAGGAGTCCAGTTCTTACCAAAACATTGCAGACTCGTCTAAGAATTACAGAAGAGTTTCCATTTGCTGCCTGCCTCCAGGAATAACCAATGCCTGTGCCCTTTATTCGCAGGCCTAAAAGCACTTTAGCAACAGGCAGTCCCACCAGAGGCATGAAGTTGATATGTTTAGATTGGAGCCAGGTGTCAGGTTTGTAGATGACAAGAGAGGAGATTATTTCAGAACCCTGCCTTTTATTTGACGATCTCCCTGCCCTCTGCACACGCACAATATTACCATCCCAAGGTATTGGAAAGTGCATTTCCTTAGGTCGAGAGCTGGGTTTTAGACCACTGAGGGGAAAAAGAAGCATTATAATGTAAGAAGCGATGAAGAAAGTTCTGTTACAGTCTGTTCCACAGCTGGAAGCTTGATTACAAGGAGATCTATAAATTCTTAAATGAATAAACAAATGAATGGATATAGACTATTTCATTTCCTGCTTCTTAAGCATGCAAACTCAAAAATACCATTCAAATAAAATTAAACCACTTCTGTTTCAGAAAAAAAAAAGAATGTTTTGGGAGAGTCTCAATAACACAGTCTGCCATTCTGCTTGGGTGTCCTTGTTAAGCCCTCAGGAATGAAACTTATGTACCTTACTGAACTGGACAAAATAGTCCAAGAGGTCATTTAAAACATTTTTGTTTTAATGTACCTGGTAGATATAAATGCAGATAAGATATTACTTATGATTGAAAATATCAAAGGTAAAGGATAAAATATCCTATATTTCTGTCCTCGGTTGGAGACTGTTGGACAACCTCTTTAAATGATGAATATTATCGCCCTTATACCACGCAAATGGGACACAGATAGATACAAATATAGGAATATGTATGTTAACATAATAATCTGTAAAGTCATAACTCAATGATACAAATATTAACACTAGGAAAAATATATCCCTGGCAACTGAGCTTCAATCCTTTCTTGCTTCTCTGTGTGAGAAATCACTTATGAATATGCTGCCTAAACACACCAAAGTCCCATCACGATGACGCAAATTGCCAAAATACTCTTGAGACCAAAAGTCAAAATGTTCCAACGTATTTTACTAATGTGATCGAAGTGATCTCCACAGAGTACCCAAATAAGAGAAAATGGGTTATTTTGCTCAACTTATCCATTGTTCCAGTGGGCCATAAATGGTGAAATTTAAAGACAGTCCTAAAATTGTTATGTATGGACCCCGGGGGGGGGTGGGGGTGAGGGGAGCAGAGTGAGCAGGCTTTTCTGACCCTTTCAGAAAATCAGAATAAAAGATCCTCATGGCCCCCAGCTTGCCCACTGGCACCCTTCAAGGTGTAAGGGAGGTGGTAGAAAGGTGTGAGTCAGCCTCTGCAGCCGGCCTGCCTCGGTTTGAATCTCACATGGACACGTCACTCAACATCTCTAAACCTCAGTTTCCTTATCAGTTAAATGGGGACAATAGTAATGCTTACCCTACAGAGCTGTGGTGAAGATTATCTGAGGAAATGTAAACTGTGGCCATCAATTAAGCATTTATGAACTGCTTGTGATTATTATAAACCTTTACAAAACACTTTGAACTCGGGCTTATTCACCTTTAAAATGGTTCAGGAATTTTCTAGATCTATTATTGGAATCAGTGTGATTAAATTCTCTACAATATATCTCGGGTACCCACAACATGCCTGCACTTGGCTGGGTCCAGGGACTCAAAAATGAAGACTACCCTGACTCGGGGGCTGCCAGTCTTGCTGAAGATGCAAATGAAATTCACTGAAATTCAAGGGGACAACATCTGTCATAGTTTTTATCTTTTTTGCATTTTAAAGATGGCATGACTAAAATGCTGTGGGGACAGAGATAAGAATGACGAAATCTGCCTGGGGAGTCACATCAGGGAAATTTAATAGAAGGGGTCACATTTGGTCTTGACCTCCACAAGGGAACATGAGCTGGAAAAGAAAGAGGGTGAGACTGGACTTGGGAGGAATATTTATAAGTGGGGAAACCTTTGGGGTGAGAAGTTTAGACCACATGAAAGTACTATGTGTTTCAGGAAGATGGTGAGACAGTAGATGTAACTGATGGTTAATATGGGGTGGGGGAAGATAGATAACCCAGAACGGGCCCGCCTCGCCTGCGGCTGTGGGCGCTCGGGAATGCTGTACCAAGGGTGTTGGCTTTTACATTATAAAGATGTGAGCACAGGTAGTTAACCAAACGTTTTTCATTTTATGTAAGAATTCAACTTTTGATTTCTCTCTGTTCTGGCACCTGATAAATTAAAAAGTCCGCTATGGCCATAGGCAACATTCATTATGATAAAAACAGCCCTTCTAGGTAGCTCACATTTGGACTAGGAGAGATTATCAATGAACCCGATTAGGGTGCCCTGTTTGGGGGCTTTCTTGCATGTGGTAACTATAATTAGACATGGCAGTGAAGGGGACCCAGAAGCTATACCTCTGGAGTCGTTACAAGACAGATTGGTGCACTTTGGGGGTCTGAGGCTTTGCAGTGAGGGCAGACCCCATATACACCCAATGTGGATTCATTTCCCTGCTGTGTAGACAACTGATACAAGAGCTCCTACACAGATGAGTGCTGGATGTCGCTTTGTGGGCAACCCGGAACCTCCTATATCCTTTGAATAGGTGGACACCAAGTATACCATGACAACTTTTGAGTGCTAAGGTTTAGCTGGACCTACAGAAGAACCCTTGGTGGGCATTGCAATGGGTGACAGAGACCCAGAAGAAGCAGGTAAGTGAGACTGTGAGTTACGTAAGAAAGACAAGTCTGCCAATATTATTCACAATTAGTTTTATCATACCTATGAGGAAGAGTTTTCTAGAACATAGAGTTCTAAATTAAAGCGTTTTAGATGACTTTTTAAAGCTCTAGAAAAAAAGATTTCCTCAAAATAAAATTTGGAGGGCAGTGATCGTAATGTACATCCTTAAGAATGGAGATTCACCCGGCTAATGGAAATAGAATGAGCTGCAGATGGTTGGGAAATTATTTCCTTGGTTCAAATGATGCGTTGAAATGGGCTCCTGTGAACTGGTTCACCTCACACTTCTACAGAAATTAGATAATAATCGGCACAGAACCAAGTTCAAGTTCTAAGCATCAATTTCTTTTTTTCACCGCAACATCTCTATGTGAAAAGTACGTCAGACTGAAAGGGGTTGCCATCCCTGGATGAGCAAGCGTGTGCTGGGCCCTCTGTGCCAGGCTGTGAGTCAGCTCTGAGGATGAAAATGTGTGCAGTGTGGTCCCACCTGTGACAAAACTGACCATCTATCTAGTGAGGGAGACAGACACACAAACAACTAACTGCATTCAGTGTGCGAACTGTTGATCAGAAATATGCCCCCATTCTGTCCCCTATCACCTCTGCTTTTCAACATAGTGTTGGAAGTCCTCGCCAGAGCTATCAGGCAAGAGAAAGAAATAAAAGGCATCCAAATTGGGAATGAAGAAGTTAAATTGTCACTCTTTGCAGATGACATGATGCTATACATAGAAAACCCTAAAGACTCCACCAAAAAGCTATTAGAAACAATCAATGAATATAGTAAAGTTGCTGGCTACAAAATCAACGTACAAAAGTCCATTGCTTTCCTATATACCAACAATGAAATCTCAGAAAAAGAGATAGAAAAAACAATTCCTTTTGCAATTGCAGCAAAAAGAATAAAATACCTAGGAATAAACTTAACCAAGGATGTGAAGGATTTATATGCTGAAAACTATAAGACATTTTTGAAAGAAATTGAAGAAGACACAAAGAAATGGAAAGACATTCCATGCTCATGGATTGGAAGAATCAACATAGTTAAAATGGCCATATTACCCAAAGCCATATACAGATTTAATGCAATCCCCATTAAAATCCCAACGGCATTTTTTAAAGAAATAGAACAAAAAATCATCAGATTTGTTTGGAACCACAAAAGACCCCGAATAGCCAAAGCAATATTAAAAAAAAAGAACAATACTGGAGGTATCACACTCCCTGATTTTTCCTTGTACTACAGGGCTACAATAATCAAAACAGCTTGGTATTGGCGGAAAAACAGACACATAGACCAATGGAATAGAATTGAGAACCCAGAAATAAAACCACATAAATATGGACAGATAATTTTTGACAAAGAAGCTAAAAACATACAATGGACGAAAGACAGCCTCTTCAATAAATGGTGCTGGCAGAATTGGATAGCCACGTGCAAAAGAATGAAACTGGACTGCTATCTGTCACCATGTACCAAAATTAATTCAAAATGGATCAAAGACTTAAGCATAAGACCTGACACAATAAACTGCATTGAAGAAAACATAGGTACTAAACTTATGGACCTTGGGTTCAAAGAGCATTTTATGAATTTGACTCCAAAGGCAATGGAAGTAAAAACTAAAATAAACAAATGGGATTATATGAAACTGAAAAGCTTCTGCACAGCAAAAGAAACTATTGACAAAATAATGAGGCAACCAACTGAATGGGAGAAGATTTTCGCAAACAGTTCCTCTGATAAGGGGCTAATATCCAAAATATACAAGGAACTCATGAAACTCAACAACAAAAAAACAAACAACCCAATTGAAAAATGGACAGAGGACCTGAAGAGACATTTCTCCAAAGAGGATATACAAATGGCAAATAGACATATGAAAAAATGCTCAACATCCCTAATCATCAGAGAAATGCAAATGAAAACCACAATGAGATATCACCTCACCCCAGTCAGAATGGCTTTCATCAACAAAACAAATAGTAACAAGTGTTGGAGAGGCTGTGGAGAAAAAGGAACTCTCATACACTGTTGGTGGGAATGCAGACTGGTGCAGCCGCTATGGAAGGCAGTGTGGAGGTTCCTCAAGAAATTACGAATAGAATTACCATATGACCCAGCAATCGCTCTCCTGGGTATCTACCCCAAAAATATAAAAGCATTTCTCTATAGAGACACGTGTACGCCAATGTTCATTGCAGCTTTGTTTACGGTGGCCAAGACATGGAAACAACCAAAATGTCCTTCGATAGATGAATGGATAAAGAAGTTGTGGTACATATACACAATGGAATACTATTCGGCGTTAAGGAAAGATGATATAGGAACATTTGTGACAACATGGATGGATCTCGAGAGAATAATGCTAAGTGAAACAAGTCAGACAGAAAAAGCAGAGAACCCTATGATTTCACTGATATGTGGTATATAAACCAAAAAGAAGAAGACAAACAAATGAGAAACAAAAACTCATAGACACAGACAATAATTTAGTGGTTACCAGAGGGTAAGGGGGTGGAGGGGTGGGTGATGAGGGTAAAGGGGATCAAATATATGGTGATGGAAGGAGAACTGACTCTGGGTGGTGAACACACAATGGGATTTATAGACGATGTAATACAGAATTGTACACCTGAAATCTATGTAAATTTACTAACAATTGTCACCCCAATAAAATTAATTAAAAAAAAAAAAAGAAAAGAAATATGCCCCCATTCTTATAGAAGCCCAGAAGAAGGAACCATGAATTCTGCTTGATTGGGTTACAGAAAGCTTCTGAGAAGGAATAACCCAAGGGCTGAATTGTTAGGAGTAGATAGCATTTTCCAGGCAGAGAAGAGAAAGAGAGACAGAGAGAGAGAGAGTTTAGTGGGGAAATGAGGGAGGATGGTGGATAAAGAAAGAACAGCAAAAGAGGTTTCTCGTAGCATTCACATCACCTAAAAATGGCTCTGAGCACCAAATTTCTGTGTGATGTTTCTGCCAACATCAGGACCCCTGTGTTCTGATGATTGAAAGACCATTCTAACCTCCTCCTCTTGGAAGAGCCACAGGTTGACCCAGGCCTAGTCTAAAAATGGCCTTTCGTCACTTGAGCATTCTTTGACAGTTCTTATGTCGTCATCAGTAAACATGCCTTCTGGTGAGAGGTGGTCTTCTGGTGTGTGGTCCAGATCTCATATGCTGAGCATGGAGCTGCTGTCTGGGGATAACATGAGTGGCACATGGCCCCTGCCCTCGTGGAACCAACTCACTTATGGTCTAGAAAATGAGAGCAAGTGTAGTCAAATAACATGGAACATACATTATACTAAAGGCAGGTGTATTCGTCGTAAGAAAAGGTGTGCAAACTAGTTATACATCAATTTATCTAGAGTCAGATTATTAAGAGCGTTCAAGTTTTGGGGACACAAAGAAAAAACCGAGAGTTGTTAGATGGGTGTGGGGGGGGGGGATAAGGGGAAAGGTGAAGGGATTTGGAAGCAGCTGGTAACCACAAGATGGCCTCAGGGTTTTTTTGAAAATTAATTTGGGGAAGGTATTCAATAATGTTGTAAAGATTTTGTTGGGTATCCGATGGACATGCGTCCTATTTGGGAGACCACCTCAGGGATACTGTGGATACCTGATCATGGCATTGTACACCAGAAGCTAAACATTAATGAATGCCAACTATAATTTTATATATATAATGTGATGGTTCAGTGTGAGGTCGGAGGGATAGTGAATGGGGGGAGGGGGGTTCACAGTGTGAGGGATATAAATGATGAACGTCTAAGTATTACCTTGTCTTGTACACCTGAAACTAATAAAGAAAGAAAGAAAGAAAGAAAGAAAGAAAGAAAGAAAGAAAGAAAGAAAGAAAGAAAGAAAGAAAGAAAGAAAGAAAATCAACAAATGTAACCCACTCAGTAACAGAATAAAGGAGAGAAAAAAAAAAAAAAGAGCGTTCAGAGTCTAACAGAAGAATTTAGACACCTATAATGTTGTCTGGTTTTTGTTTGTCTGTCTTGTCCATGAGTTGCTTTCAGTCTTGTAGCCCACGTATGAGTGAAATCATATAGTTCTCAACTTTTTCTGTCTGACTTATTTGGCTTAGAATGATATTTTCAAGGTCCATCCATGTTGTCATGGTTACTAAAGGGGGATAGAAAAGGGTAAAGGGGGTCAAATATATGGTAAGAGAAGGAGATTTGACCTTGGGCAGTGAGTACACAATGCAATATACAGATGATATATTATAGAATTGTACACTTGAAACCTATATAACTTTGTTAACCATTGTAACCCCAATAAATTTAATTAAAAAGAATTTAGACAATATGAAAATAGCAATAGAGAGTCACTACAAGGGTGTTTTAAAGTGTTGTGTCTGGCGAGAAGGTTGTTTCGATCAGCATGCAGTGAGAAACACAGAACCCACCATCAGGTAGCTTTAATATGGAGAAAGAATTGCAAAGGTGTCAGAAGAGGTGAATGTCCAAGGGAATGACCTGGCTGCTCAGAGATGAGAAGAAGCCACTCACACCCCAAAGGCTGGAGGGAAATAAGGAAGCAGTAGTTAACAGAGCCCGGGGCTGGAACTGCAAGTGAGATACAACCCCTGCTAGAATTTCCATGAAAGTGGAGAGAGAGTGAAAAATACCTGGTTTCTCTTTCATCTTACCTGCATTCTCCAGCCAGAACCCTCTTCTTCAATCAAACTTTAAAATATTTGTGCATAAAGAGTCACCATGAAGAAAATAGAAAGACATACTACAACAGATTGGGAGAAAATATTTGCAAATCACATATCTGATAAAAGATTTGTATCTGAAATATATAAGAAAGCCATGTGACTCATAAGAGACACAAACAATCTTAAAATGGGCAAGAGGTGTGATTGGATGTTTCAGCAAAGAGGATATACCAATGGTTAACAAGTACGTAAAAAGATCCTCAATGTCATTAGAGAAATGCAAAATAAAACCACAGTGAAATACCATGGCACATCCACTAGGATGGTTATAATAAAAAAGACAGATAAATACAAGTGTTGTCCAGGATGTGGAGAAAATTGAATCCTCATATTTATTGGTGGGAATGTAAAATGGAATAATCAGATTGCAAATAGTTTGGCATTTTCTTACAAAAGCAAATATAAAGTTACCATCTGACCCAGCAATTCGGTTCCTCGTTATGTATCCAAGAGAAATGAAGACATTTGTCAACATAAAGACTTGTTCGTGGAGGTTCATAGCAATGTTATTCATAACAGCCAAGACCTAGAAAAGGTTTAAATGTCCACCGACTGATGACTGGATAGACAAATTGTAGTACATCTATAAAATGGAATACCACTCAACACTAAAAACAATCACTGACACACACAACAACATGGATAAATCTCACATGCATTAAGCTAGGTGAAAGAAGCTAGAATCAAAAGGCTACTTACTATACCATTTCATTTATGTGACTTTATGGAAAAGGCAAAACTATGGAAACAGAGATCAGATCAGTAGTTTCTAAGGGCATCAGGAGAAGGCTGACAGCAAAGGCGCAAGATGGGCAAAAGCGCACTTGAGTCTAATGAGAACATTCTGGATTTAGTTTGTGGTGGTGACTGCACAGTTTTTTGGAAAAAGCTCATTAAACTATACACCTAAAAGTGGTGAATATTTGCATATTTAAAATACACATCAATAAACTTGACTTTAAAAAAATAAGAAACATTAGACTAGTTGGCAGAGAAGCCCACTAGGAGAACACTGATGAGGACGAGGAGCTGTGAAGAAAGGGAAAGGGTTTAATAAGGGGAAGCCTGCTTAAGAAAAAGGAACATGATAGAAATGAGCTTCCTGGAAGCCAAAGAGTTTAGAATTATAAATAGAGGGGGCAGAATGATAAAATGTGTGACTAGTTGTCACAATGGAACTCAAAGTAGCCTCTTTGTAGAAGCAAATACCAGGATAAAGGGGAAGGTTGTTCTAGTAAGTCTATCATGAATGAGGGAGAGAGGCATAAACGGATCACTCATTCATTCTTTTCCTCATCCTTGAGTTCATCCAATTATGCTTTATGCATGCATGCATTCCATATTTATTTTGTACTGGCCATGGTCAGGATGATGGTCCTAGTCAGGGTGATGGTCAGGGAAAAATGAGAAGACTGAGAGCTGAACCCACCCTGAAGGAGCAGAGCACCTCTGTGTAAAGCCCAATTTCAGACTAGGTCTTCAAGGTTCCATGTTCACCCAATGGTTTCCCCAGGAAGTGAAGTCATCCTGAATTTACGATGAGTTCTGATTGGCATGAACCAGCCATGGAAATCCTAATCCCCTCCATCAGTGATCAACTAGAGATGGGAACGTGTCTAATTCTCTACCATGAGACATAAAGGGAAATATACTGGAGGACCTTCATGTTCTGAATCAAAAGACAGTTTCTTGAAGAAAAGGTCTTTGTGTCAGTCCCTTCCTTCTTGCTTCGGTACCTGGAATGAGAATGTGTCATCTGGAGCAACATTTGTCATATTATGACCATGAGGTAACAAGTCTGAAGACAACAACCAACTGGCCAGAGAAGGAAGAATAGAAAGAGCCTTGGTCCTTGAAGACACAAACCATCTGTTACACCAAACATGAAACCATCTACCTTTAAAGATTATGGAAGAGAATCAGATGACCATATTGCTTGAACCTCCATTTATTTATTTCTTTTCCTTGTCTTCATAACAGGTACAGGCAGTGTGACTCTGGTGAAAGAGGATTCCAAGATTAAAGTCTCAGACTGAGAACCTAGCAATGGCCTATGTGGTTGTACAAGCAGCCCTCACCCCCAAAGTTTAACAAAGAGGTGGAAAGAAGACAGGAATTTGCAAGAATATGGAGAAAGGAAAGAATCCCATCTGGGTTCCAGGGAAAGAGTCCGGTCCTGAGATGGGAACTAGTGGGGAAAGGGAAGATATCAGAAACAGGATGTAAGGTCAGTTCTAGCCTCTGGTGCAAATAGGTGACAATGAGAACCAGAGATTAGAGAGAGGAAGGATCCATTGGGTAGGGAGGGAGAGGAAGGGAGGCCTAACTGGTCAAAGTATTTTGGGCACTCATTGAGAATGAACTCAAAGTATCTCAAAAATGAACCCAAAGTATCCCAACTAGTTCATCTTGAGGTCACCAAGTCCACGAATGCAAGCGATATGTGGTTTACAGCCGTGCCATTCCCTATCCCATTTAAGGAGTAGGCAGAGATCATGAGATGGGTATTAGAAATTCAAGGGTATGCAAAGACGGAGAGTCAAGGCCCTTTGAAAATAGCCACAGGGTCAGGCAATTGAAAGGCTGAGAGATTTTTGCTGGCTGTCTTGGATTTCAATACAGAGGTGAAGTTTCCTTCACTGATCCTTCTCCTCCTGCTCCCAGGAAACACAAAATTTCCTCGCTGCAACTCTGTAAGTAATTTCCCAGCAAAACAGGATTAGAAGGGAGGTAGAGAGATATTAGAATATTATAAATTTGGGTTTGATAAAACACTGGAACCTTTTAAAGAAACAGATGTGTCATATTGAGACTATATTTTCAATATCTTGCTCTACGTATTTTTCACATTCTCGTGTTTTTTGTTTGTTTGATTTTTTTTCATCAATAAAAACTATGCTCCAGTAACTGTCCTTTTTTATATTTCTTGGCTTATGGTTTGGCTATGGAAACTGGAGCCCAGTCTTGCTTCAACCCAGCTCTCCAGCCATCTCAGCTTCACTTTGCCTATTACACAACTTTCCTTTTTATCACTGTTCCCTCCCCGCCAAGCCTGACCTGAAACTGGTGATCCTGTTTTCTTAACTCAAGTCAAGGCAGAGAGGAAGAAAATATGAATTTAGTGGAAAAACACCGGCGTCAACCAATGCCACAGCACTTGCATGCTAGTCCTTGGTCTGTACTTTACTAGCTGTGGATTCCTGAACAAGTAGGTTAACCGTCCCCCAACAGGCCCCCCCTCAGTTTTCTCATGTCTAAAAGGAAGTAGAGTCATTCTTTCCAGTCCTACTTTTACAGTTATTGTGGGGATGAATCAACATTGAATTGCCTCAAATTTTTTTGAATAAAGAGGGACAAAATTAAAGTGAGACTATGTGCTTTGAATGCTTAATGTTATAGACTTGTAAATTGTTGTTATTAATATTACTGTATAACAGAATACAGAGATACACAGTGGAAAACCTTTTTGATACATTGATTCCACTATTCAAAGAAAAGTGTTTTTTTAAAGCCCCCCAATTTGTCTTTTCTGGTTTTTATATTTATATCCAACAAAGAGCCAAATCAAAAAATGTAAAAGAATCACAAGTATTTTTCTCATTTTACAGCTTATTATGTTACTCCTGACACATTATTAGATGTGTCACAGAAGACATTTAAATGAGCATCTAATACTTTTCTACATTACAAAAGGACTCAATTTCCACACTCAATATCCATCATTGTAAGGGTTCTTTGACAAGAATGACACTTTTCAGTAACTAAATGCACTTATTTGTCCTATAGCATTTTTAGTGTCTGTAAATGCACATTTTTACTGAAGTATAATACACGTTCTAATTATAACTATAAAGCTTGCTGCATTTTCACAAAATGAGCAAACCCATGTAGACTCCCCTGCAAATCAGGAAATGGAACATTATCAGCACCCCAGACTCCCCTTATGTCCCTCCCAGCCACCTCTTTCCACTCCCCAAAGATAACAACTACCTGACTGCCCTCTTTATGAATTAAGTTTACCTTGTGTTGAGCCTTGTATAAGTGAAATCATAGAGTTTGTGCTTTTCATTTTATCTGCATCTTTCTTTCAATATTCCTTCTGTGAGATTCACCTGTGTATGTAGCACATGCATGCATTTTCATTGCTATGTGGAATCCGACTGTATGGATATAGTTCCTTCATACTAGTGTTGGTGGATTTGTGAGGCTATTAGGAAGAGTGCTGCTATGAATATTCTTATACGTGACATTTACCGCACATATCTGCAATTCAGTTCTGTATAAATGAAGTCAGAGGGTATGTGTATGTTTAACTTTACTAATTAGTCCCAAACTTTTTTTCCAAAGTGACAGTACTAATTTACACTCCCCTTAGTAGTACGGGAAAGTGACAGTTCCAATAACTCCTCATCTTCAATAACCCTTAGTATTGTCAATTTTCTTATTTGCTTAGTTTTAGTCACTCAGGTGGATGAGTTGTGTCATTCCAGTTATTTTGATTTGCATTTGCCTGACTCCACTATGGCTAAGCATGTTTGCATACCCTTATTGGCCAACTAGAGAGTTTCTTTATTTGAGCATTTGTTCCAATTTTTTGCCCATTTTTCATTTTGGTTGACTGCCTTTTTTTGAAATTAATTTGTAAGGTTCCCTTGTCAAATATTTGTATCACAAATATCTTCTCCCACTTTCTGGCATGCTCTTTCACACACTTAATGGTGTCATGTGAGCAAAAGAAGTTCTTAATTTCAACGCCATCAAACTCATCCATAGTTTTCTTAATGGTCAATACTTTTTATGTCCTACTTAGGAAATCTGCCTAGATCATGAAGGTGATAACGATATTATCTTACGTTATCCTCCAGAAGCTTCATAATTTAACCTTTCACATTTAGAGCTACAATCCACCTATTGTTAATTTCTGTGAAATGAGGTAGAGGTTGAAAAAAATTGCTTTTTTCCATGTGGATATCTTCATGGCTATTTAAAAGACCATTCTTTTTCTACAGATGTGTTTGCTTGTTTTCTTTTTCTTTTTTCTTTTTTTACCATTGACCTATTTTTCCAAATGGATTGTGCTAGGTTAGAATGTGTACCTTTATATGGATATCATATCATCTCAATACCTGCAGCTTTATAGTAAATCTTGAAATCAGGTCATGTAAGTCTTCCAACTTTGTTCTTCTTGAAGGTAGACTTGGCTGTTCTTTACCTTTAAATTTCTATATACATCTTAATATCAGTTTGTCAATTTGCACACGTATAAATACAAACTTGTGATTTTCATTAAATAATATTGACTTAAAATTCAGTTTAGGAAAAATTGTGATTTTTGTAATATTGAGTCTTCTAATCCATGAAAATTATCAATTGTTTTGTGTTTATTTTCATTTATTTATCTCCGTTTTAATTACTCACAAAATATTTGGTAATGTATAGTCTTTTCTTCCTGTTTAGTTTGGATATTTTCCACTGACATATATTCCAAATAACTCATGTGGCCTTTAGCTGTGCAATCTGCTAAAAATCACGTCTATTGCCTAATTAATTTCAGATCTTGCATTTTTTATTTCTTGATTTTTATTTAATTCCATTTCCATTTAATTTATATGTTCCAGTTCTATGGAAATTGTTTTATTTTGTCATCTATTTTCTTTAACATATTCACCACAGTGTTCTTTTTAAATATGCATGTGAAAGTGTCAATATTGTCTGAGGGTTCTTTCGTTTTTTTTTTGTTTTTTTTCTTTCCTTTTTTCCTCTTTTTCCTGGTCTTGTTTCTTGGTGCCTGGTAATTTTTATTGAATCCTTAACACTGTTTATGAAAAAAATGTATAAAATTTGATGAATTTAGATGATTTCATCTAACTGCAAAAAGAATTTTCTTTGGCCCCTTGGAGATGGCTAACACAGAAGCAAGATTCCTTAATCCAATCAGGGATTGAGCAGGTTTGAAATTAGATTTTTGTCTTTAAAAGCTTTTATCTAATTTCTGGTTTGTCATTCCTCCTAAACTATAGTACTTCGGGGGTCCCAAAGGGGTTGCTAACTAGGCCTCTTTCCTTGGTCAGGCCCGGAAATACAATTTTTTTTTCACTCCAGTGTCATGAGATATCCAATAGTTCTGCATGAAGTTTTTGGTATCTTAGCAACTGATTTCTATTCAGCTTCTTGACCTCTCAGCCCGAACAATTTAAGAATCAACAAAAAATCTTTTAGGAGAAAAGCAGCTCAGAATGTGGGTCTCACTTTTCTATGCTTCCCTTTCCTCTGGAATTTTGGCCCCTTGAGTTCTTTTTGCCTTAGGAGAGCTGAACATCAGTTTCTAGCTTGCCAGGTCCATGAGACCAACACAAGCTTGGCTCACATGCTTTCTTCTCTGCCACTGAGTTATGTTTGCCTTGTTTTCTTAGCTTCTTTGCCCAGGATCTGAACAGGCTTAGGGGAAATCAGCATAGAATGTCAGGTTCTACTCAATGAGTGACCTTTCTCTTCAAGATATGAAACCCTTAGATGTAGTCCATATTAGGAACTCTTTACTCAGACTCTGGGGGTGTGTGCCTGTGTGCACGTGTGTGGGTCCCTCTACCTAGCTTGTCTTTGTTCTTGGCAGCAGGATTACTCCGTCTCAAGCTAGTCCTTCAGAACTGTTAGACACAGCCCTATCTAAATATTGAAATACCAAAGAATAGAGGACTCATAGTAACCTTTCCATTACGTGGTGTGTTTTTTTTTTTTACCCCTTTTTGAATAGCCTGAATGAGTGGATTTGAGGAAAGTCTTGAAATTATCAAATTTCTCAACAGAATTCCATGATACTGATAAAGTACTGACACATGTCAGGCATAAATGTGTTCTGTTTTTAGAGTCCTTCCATATATTAGACTATGAATTCTTAAGTTACTGTCAATGTGGTAGTCATTAGTGCTAGTTTCCAAATATTCTACTTCTTCCCCCCTCCAAGGATCTGTCCCAGAGTCCCTGAGGTGAGGTATGACTAGCCCTGGCCAATGTGTTGTAAGTATAAGTAAAGTGTGTCACTTTCTGGCTGGAGCATTTCCTGTCCCACTGAGACCCTCTCATTTCCTTCTGCCACAGTGACCATAAATGTTCCAGATAGTGCTGTGTCCCAGAGTGAAAATGATGACAACATGGTACAGACCTCCAACCCAAGTCCCAGGGGCTGAACAACACGAGTAAGAAGTTAACCTTGTTTGAAACCACTAGAATTGCTTGTTCCTGCAGCATAACCTGGCCTATGCTGACTGACACATGAAGGAAGGTAAGAAATACCTACCATGCCGTTTCACTGATGATATTAAACAGGACTCAAATGCTTGCCCAGAAAGTTCCTTGTGAACATGAAGACTGTCTTGTTTACTTCTATGTGCCTTTTAGCTAGCATGGTGTAGCTAAACTATTTAATACAAAAGAGTTCTGAAAAATTTTGTGAAATGACTGGCTGAATGACCAAATTAATCCCTGTGTATGAATTGATATGTATAAGAAGACAGGAAGGTGGGATATTGAGATAAGTATGGTTTTAAATCCTGGTTTTATCGCTATCTGTGTGACTCTGAACAAGTGTTTGAATTTATCTAAGTCTCTTCTCCCTAAACAGTAAGATGAGAAGCATAGTACTAACCTCTGGGTGTTGTAATAACAATTAAATGAGATATGTTAACTCATTAGTATATCTCATTACCATATCTGGCTCATACTAATACTCAAAAATGGCAGTTATCATCATTATTATCGCTCAAAAACTAGTTGGGAAGAAAGAAAAATATAGGAAGCAATGTAGGTGAGGTATGTCAATATTTCAGAAGTCACTCACATTCTCTCCAGTTTACATTAAAGTAAAAAAAAAAAATGAATCTAGAGTACAAAGAAAACCTAGATTCCAGAAAAATAAATCAAAAGCTAAGGTAATTAAATCCATTCAAGAAACTGTGAAATTAAAATATGAGGTGTTAATATGTGTATGGGTGTATTAAGTATATATATTTAAAACTTGAGATTTGTGATGCATGGATAGACCGATGGATAGATGATAGATAGATAGATAGATAGATAGATAGATAGATAGATAGATAGATAGATAGATAGGGGATAGACCGACCAACAAATAGTAGCTAGATGTTAAAAATAAGGGTCACACTCAAAGACATTGGCAAAGTTCTCTTGAATAGGGTCACTTAGTGCAAATGAAAAGGGCTTCTAGGAAGGCAACGATTGTTACTTGGACATGGAGTCAATAAAAGGAATAGACTCATAGCCTGGGAAAATGTTCATCATATATACATGCCAATGATGGCATGAAACTTTTAAAGATTCATCTTAAAGACACCATGATATAAGCAAATATTGCTGACCATTAATGTTAACAACAGTCTTTTGGAAAAGTAACTTTCTGGCTCCAAAGAAGGAGAGGATGAAATGCTTAAGCAGTCTTCATATCTGAAGGCTTGGATGGGCTGGACATCCACGATGGCACACTCACAGGGCTGGCAGACCATGCTGGCTATCATCTGGGAGCACAGCTGGGACTGTTGACTGTTTCTACACATGACCTACACATTGCGGCTAGAGTCTAGAAATCAGGGTGAAAGGTGTTGGTCTTCTTAAAGACTAGCCCCAGAACTGGCATAGCATCACTTCCACCAAGCTGCATTGGTCAGAGTAGCCAGTGGCCACCTTCAAGTGAAGAAGAAATAGATCTGCCTCTTGATGGTGGATGTGCCAGAGAATTTGCATCCATCTTTATTTTGCCACAGCCTGGTACTAGAGAAGTACAGAAGGCACTATACAAATATTTTCTAACAAGTTATGATTAAGTAGTTGGCTGTCTTAAGCTGTTCCTGGTCTGGATATTTTCTCTTCATTTACCTCTGAATGTATGGATTTCCCTTACGTTCCCAAATTTTAAGTTCTTCTCTTCCACCCTCCCTCTTCCTTTTCCTCCTTCTTATCAATTTCTCTCTAAATCATTCTCTCTTCATTTCCCTTTCCCCCTCCGCGCGCGCGCGCGCGCACACACACACACACACACACACACACACACACACACACACTTCTCCCATGACGAGAGACTACAGCAGACACAAGAGAGAGAGAGATGGAGACACAAGCCCATGCAGTTGGCATGGGTGCTTCTGGAAGTCATGTGTTTGCAAGTTGGCAATACCCTCTTTGAAGCTTGGAAAAGAAAGAAAACAGCAGACGCACATTTTTCTTCATTGTACAAATTTGTGGTTTCAAGTCTACACTTCGCAAAATATGATTTTTTCTTTTTCAAATTAAAAAAAAAAAGAAGACTGAAAAGATCTTTAAATCACAGAGGCAGCATTGAGTAACATCTTGATGATTTAAGTGTAAATGGATAAGAAACATATGGATTCCATTCCACACATGCACACACATTGAAAATGAGTGGGGGAAGCATCTGGCAAAACGTGTTTCTGGTTTGGTAGAATTCGGACGGCTTGGGAGGTGTAGTTCAGGCCATTATTAGCAACTCAAATGCCAAGTGTGGCTTGCGTTCATTTCATCCTTCGGCCAAGGCAGAGCTGGGGTTTCATTCACTTTCAAAGGCACCTCACTTAGATTTTTGTGTTTTTTTTCATATTATAGACTTGGCAAAGTTTAAAGATTCCTTCCATTTTGGATTCTTATGAGCTCTAAATCCTGGCATGAGGAAAGTAATCTAATACAAAATGACATAAAGTTTGGGAAAACCGACAATTTGATCTCATGTTCACTTTAATATGGAAAGGTTGAATAACATTCAATTGCAGTTCACTTGGTTTTCATCTTCTCAATGAAAAGCAAGGGGCTGCTGAAGAATGCTAAGCCAGGATGATTTTAGCCTCTGCAGAGGGATGGGGGTGGGGAAGGGTCCTGAGGGTGTGAGCTGTCCTGTAAAGATTTATGGATGTTGAACATTTTACATTGACGTGACCATCGACCTCTCTTTCCCCTTGGCGATAAGTTAATTCACAAAACATGCTTTAAAAAAAGAAAAAAAAAACTTTACTCTGAATTAGACATCAAACATTTGAAAAAGCAAGATCACTATCTCATTCTAATCACAGGAATTAAGGATGAGGAAAGGAGAGGAAAGGCTGGTAGAAAGATAATCAGAGAGGCCAAACTCGATGTAATGCTGTTAAATTCCATCCCTACATAAGATAACAAATTTGTAAGTGTGTTTCTGTCTGATGATCCCCTCAAGCCCCAGTAGAACAAATACCATTTTGGTTGACGTGTACTCTTATAAAGACTTTTTGCTGTCCACCCCTTCACTACCCTAATTCTGTTCATTCTCATATCTCCTGGGGATCCTTCAGCTGCCCAGGCCCCAACCCCCACCGCCAATTCACCTACCCAGGACAAACACTCAGAGCTCTCTTCTCAAAAGGTAAATCTGGTCATGCCACTCCCCAGCTCCATACCCTTCAGTGGCTCCCCAGTACTCTTAAACTAACGTGTGACTTCTGCAACATCTCAGAGGAGGTCTGTACCCAAGCTCACCCCTCTGGCCTCATGTCTCCATGACCATGAGCCTCACATCCTATTCTTCAGCCATAAGGAATTTATTTCAGCTTCCCAAGCTCTCCATGCTTTTCTTTTACTCTAAGCTTCTTGTGCCTGGGACCTCCCCCTTTCTCTACCTTCCTCACTTCCCCTGGTTCACACCTATTTTCCTCCAGGTCCAGAGGAAATTTTCCCAGAGCCCCAGCTGTCAATCTAGTTCCCTTGGGGTGTTCTCTCAACTGTCTCTACACACCTCCAGATGTTGTAACTACCACCTTTGTTTGGTCTACATTGATGGTCGACTGTAGACTCTGTGATCGCAGAGACCAGCTATCCCATCCGCTGTCATAGCTCCTTCACAGAGCACAATGCTTGGCACTTTCTAAGTGCTCAGAAATATTTGAAGAACAAGCCTGCATTTCAAGTCTATGTACTTGAAACTCTAGTGTGTCCCTGATAAGGACACTTGCCATTGGATTTGGGGTCCACCTGGTAATCCAGGATGATCTCATGTGGAGATCCTTAACTGAATTACATCTACAAAGATCCTTGTCCCAGGTAAGGATTCACATGTTCCTGGGGTTAGCTCCCGGACGTGTTGTGGGGGGGCCATCATTCAACCCTCCACAGTGAGGGTAGTTTAGGTGTTGGTGTGTCCCCGGGAAAGAGCTGCTCAGTGCTCCTGGGTTTAGACTTCTGGTAGGGCCTTCTTCCATGGCGAAAGCACTGGGAAGGAAGGAAGACCTCAGAGCCAAGCTGCTGCTTGCGGTACCCAGGCAGACAGGTCTGCAGCTGTCTCTGAGTTCCTGAGTTCTCGATTTGGCAAAATGATGCCTGTGGACCCCAGACAGCTGTGGGAGAGGAAGCCATGCCTGAAAGGACCACCCACCCTCTGTGGCAAAGAAGACGTAGGGCCAGGTGGGGTGATGGCATCCTCAGCAGATTCAGGCCTGGAGACAGAAGACAACCAAAGCCCCGGGACCCATTTTTCCACCCTGGTCTTGACACAGCATAGACCTGAGTTCTGACTCCAGCCGAGTGGACACTACTGAATTGGAGGCCATGCGCTTTCTGTCCCACTGAACGAATGAATAGAGAGTCAAAATAGAAATGGAAGACATACTTTTCTTACTGTGCTAGTCAGGGTTCTGCAGAGAAACAGAACTGTTAGGGGAGAGAGAGAGACAGAGAGAGAGAGAGAGAGAGAGAGAGAGAGAGAGAGAGAGAGAGAGAGAGAGAGAGAGAGAGACTTATTTTAAGGAATTGGCTAGCACGATGGTGGGCCTTGTAGGTAGGTCTGAAATCTGCAGAATAAGCCAGCAGGCTGGAAATTCAGGTGAGAGTTGAGATTGGAGTCTTGGGTCCAAATTCCACAGAGCAGGAAACTGGAAACTCAGGCAGAGCTTTTATGTTACAATCTTAAGGCGAATTCATTCCGCTTTGGAGAACGTTAATCTTTGCTCTTAAAATCTTCCACTGATTGGATGGGGCCCACCCTCATTATAGAGGATAATCTGCTTTACTCAAAGTCTACTGTTTTAAGTGTAAATCACGTGAAACACAAAACAAAACAAAAACACCCTCACAGCAATGTCTAGCTTCAGGTTTGACCAGACAACTGGGCACCATAGCCTAGCCACGTTGACACATACAATGGACTATTACCACATCTACACATTGGAGTACGTGGATTGAAATTCAGACTTGTTCTTCAAATATTTCTAAGCACCAAGGAGTCTCCCCTAGAAACTTCAGAAGGAGTGTGGCCCTGTCGACATGTTGATTTTGGATTTCTGGCCTCTAGAACTGCGAGGAGAATACATTTCTGTGGTTTCTAGCCACTCAGTTTGTGGTAACTTGTCACAGAAGCCCCAGGAAACTGTACACTCACTGATTGTCTTCCCTCTGGGGGGGTCCTTTTGTAGACAAGGCAGGGTAGTAGGCTACTCTTACTCATCGTGAAATTCTTCTGCTCTAATGTATATGCCAGGAATCTCTTCCATTCCCCTCTGGGACTGAGCTCTTGGAACTCAGAACGTCAGTAAGAGACTCGCTGACTGAGCCAGAGGGGCCTGAGTGAAGAGGGTGAAAAATATCACACCAGGGTAATCATTTTCAAGTGATCTCTCCTGAGAACTTGAAAGCCATCTTTTATTTCCCCCTGAAATTGTTCTGGATTCTCACTTAGAGGGTAGACACGCAGTCCAACAGACACATGGCTAAGGAATTCGTACCAAGAGCTGCTTTCTTAAACATGAAAACCAGTTCAGCCCCCCATTCCCCATTCCTTTATTTGCTTTGTGTAGTAAGCACACAACCAACTTTGCTAGATTTTCCTGATGTGTGAATTCGACTGTCTGTGACCAACAGGATTCCCATTAACCTGGAAATAATTTCTGGAGCGATATAACTTTGGCCCCGAGGTTGTTCCTGATCATTACTTGTCATTTCCAGGCCCCGCTCTCGGTTCCCTGGGCTTGCCTGGCTGCCTTTTCCCAATAATGGGTTAACTGCCCCACCTCAAAAATGTCCCAGGTTCTAAATGACAAGCTAACCTGAGGGTCTTTCCTCAGAATAAAATACTAAATTATGTATCACTGTCACTGCACAATGATTTGACTACAATTGACCTTGGAACACAGCAGGGACTCGAGGCACGACCCCAGGCAGTCAAAAATTCACATATAACTACTCATTGGCCCTCAGACTCCCTGTCCCAACCTCGGATCCAAAATATAGTTGTCTCTTGATCAACACAGATTTAAAATGCACAGAGCCACTTAGGCACAGATTTTTAAAGGGTCCGCTGTATCAGCTTGGCCTTCATGTAGACCTGGCTCCAGATTTCACCTTTGCTTTAATAGGTATGTGACTTGGGGTTAGTTACTTAAACTCTAGGAGGCCTCAGTTTCTTTATCTCTGAAACAGAGATAATAACATCTAGCTTAAAAGGCAGTTGTGAGGAGTAAAAGAGTTATAATATGAAAAGGAATTAGCACGAATGGTGTCATCTTTTACCATTTCTCATTCATTTCTGAATGAATTCTTTACCAACCACAATAGAATACTACGTAGCCACTAAAAAATAATGCTTCATTAGAGTGTTTAATGCTATGCAAAAGGCCTGTGTCATAATACTAAGTGAAAAACATTATTAAGCAGCGTGTATGATATGATTTTAATTTAGATTAAAAAATACAAGAATCTATACAAATTCTTATATAAAAATTTATAGAAAAATAGAAGGATACATACCAAAACTTTCATGGTAGTTGTCACCTCTAACTGGTGTTTTTTATGAGTAACATATATTTTCTTTTACCCCATAGTTTTTAAAGTTTCTATATAGTACACTTACAATCGGGGGGCGGGGGGGGAGGGAAAGGGGATGGTGTGACCTCGGTCAAGTGACTTTGCCTGTTTGCTTATTGGCAAATTGGGAATAATAAGAACTTCTTGAGATCAAAGGAGAAAACACATAGAAAAGTGCTTTACAAGCTATAGAAATCCTAATTTAAGAAATCAGTGTTTTCTTTCCTAACTGGTTATGACTGAGTTATGGGTAGTTGGTATTGGGCTGAAAGGAAAGTTTGGGCACAAAGTCAAAGTTCAATTGCACCATACATCCTTTTGCTGTGGACTTGAGATGTATGCGTGAGTGTGATTATGTGCCCTGTGCGGTCTTACAGGTACCCATGCTCAGAAGGGCCTCATACTTGGTTTAAGGCTCTATTGTGGCCAGCTTGAAATTCTTAACGCTTTGACCATGGGACCCAGTTTGTACAGGCCACACAACTGAGGTAGTCTATCCGGAATGTAGGTGACTGTGTGTGACGCCATGTGTATAGTTAAAGAGACTGCATATTCTATAGTAAAAATGACAGATGAGAAATGATGAGAAGGAAGCATGTATCTTTGGCTGTGCCTGAAAGAAGCGACAGGCAGAAATGAAGGAATTGGTACCTAGTGGCAACTAACCAAAATGGGAATGAGAGCAGATTGCCTTTTTAAAATACACAATCTGCTGGCAAACAAAACCAGTTAATTGAACTCCGATTGAGGGACTTTCTCCTGTCAGTTCATATTAAACATTTGAGAATTTGTTCACAAATAAGATTCTGAAATGGAAGACACGCCTATAAACATGGATGATGCCCATTCTAAACTGTATCAGCTGGCCATGTCTATAAAGGGAAAATATTGGCTAAAAAGACACTAAAGTTACACTATTGGTAGGATCCATTTCTGCCACAGAAATCCTTAACATGATCTATTTATCTGGAGATAAATGTATCTCAGGGATCTGTGTAAGACTCAACCAGATGCCTCTGGCTTTGCTCAGGCTGACTCCTTCTGAAGGCTGAGGTAATGGGGCGAGATGATGGAGCGTGGCTGACAGTGATTGGCTGTGACCACTTCATCACAGCCAATGTGATTGGGTATTTTGAAATTGTATTTAGCATACTGCCTCAGGGGGTGGGGATGATGTCATCTTAACTCACTGGGAGGAAGTCGGTTGCTACTAGTTTCTGAATTAATCAGTTCCTCTCTTAGTGAAGTAACAGATTTCATACCAACCAAATGAAGAGCTAAACATTTGACATCAGTGCTGCTACCCCAAGGATTACTCAGAACATTCTTTTTGGGTCAAAGAGTCTCCTTTCACACCTTCTTTTTAAGTATTACCAATATATTATTTTAATCATAGTGGTTAATTTTTAATTGTAGAAAGATAACACAACAGAAAACCTTCTACCACACCTTCATTGGTCTTTTTCATCTGCTGCCCCACATTCCAGAGCAGTTTTCAATATCTGCAATAATGTGCTCTGTCATTTGAGATTTACACGCCCCTTACTTTTAGAAATAAGGCGCCTTGAAAGTTTACAACTAACAATGGGAATTTACAAAAATAATAGGAAGGCCTATTGGTTACTCAGTGGTCACCTTTGTCTCTCGCTCCCTACAAAAATATATCTATGTCCATATCAAATAGAAACATTTATTGTTATGATTTTTATTCAGATTTCATAGTTACAAATGCTAATTTTATGCTCGCACAGTGCAAAAATAAAATCTTTGCTCCACGTAGGTGAAGTATATCAAACAATTATTCACCCTAACATGAAGAGTTCAGGAATTCCAATGTCAGAATTTTAAGAGCCCTAAAATAGGTCACTGATTTCCTATAGCTAAGGATTGCAACACAGTTTTGTGGGATTTTGTTTTGTTTGTTTTTTTAAATCTAGGACAGTGTTTTTTCTGCTAAAACTACAATTATCATTTTCATAAAACTAGATGTTGGCATGTTCTGAACATTCACACTCAAAGAAAATGGCTTTTGATTTCTTGGTGGAGGAGATTTATTTTTATTTTCCTTGTTCCGTTACCAAGTGGCATACATTCAAAATGGTTGAAACATATGCCTATATTTTCTGGATCTTCTCAAGAGTCCAAGTACAGTCGGATTCCATAACACTTTGTACTCCTGAAGAAGACTGGGAAACACAGGGTGCCATTCAGCCAGTTTGCACAAATTTCAAAAAATAAACCAAGCAAATTCCCTGGTAGAACTCCCAGTGTATCAGTTTCCTATTGCTGCCCCCAAAAAAATCACCACAAACTTAGTGTCTTACAACAACACAGATTTATTCTCTTACATTTCCGCAGGTCAGAAGTGGGGCTCACTGGGCTAAAATCACATGTCAGAATGGCTGCTTTCCTTTCTGGACGTTCAAGGGGAGAACTGTTTTCTTGTCTATTCCAGCTTCTAGAGGCACCTGCATTCCTTGACATGTGGTCTCTTCCTCCATCTTCAAAGTCAGCAATGGCCATTCGAGTCTTTCTCACATAACATCACTCAGACGGAAACTTTGCCTCCCTCTTGACCTTTCACGGCCCCTCATGTCTATATTGGGCCAACCCAGATACTCCAGAATAATTTCCCCCTCTGAGATCCTTAACTTAATCACAAACATGAACCCCCTTTGCCATGTAAGGGGACACATTTGCAGGTTTGGAGATGGGAATGTAGACATTTTCCTTCAGCGTTCACTTTGTACTGCTTTGTTAGACAAATTGACATCTGATGCTTAACTAATCCCTTTTCCAAAGCATGTTGGCACCACGGTTGGTGTGGAATGTTTTTATTGTTCTGTGAATTTGGACTGGATTCTTTTGGTCATTTGCAGTTAAGTATACCTACGGGCAAAAATGCCCACCAGAAAAACAGCCATCACGGCTCCTCCTTTCAACCCAAACACAGTTAAAAAGAAAAAGGAAAGAATTTGTTTTAAAAAATGCAAGGCATCCCCAGCCAGCAGCGAGATTTCAGACTGAGATCAGATTAGGATAGTCCAACCCTGGGGTGAGCACCATACTTCCGCATGTCTCCTAATTTATCCTTTTGCTCCAAAAGGGCTTTAGGAAACTTTAGAAAGGTTAGAGGCTTACCGTGTTTCCCCAAAAATAAAACCTAGCCGGACAATCAGCTCTAATGTATCTTTTGGAGCAAAAATTAACATAAGACCCGGTTTTATTTTACTATAAGACAGGGTCTTATATCATATCATATCATATCATATCATCATATTAGGTATTATTTTACTATTATATTATATAAGATCCGGTCTTATTTAATGTTTGCTCCAAAAGATGCATTAGAGCTGATTGTCTGGCTAGGTCTTATTTTCGGAGAAACATGGTAATACACCCCACGTCACTGAGCACAGCTACAGTGGAGGCCTCCTGACTCATGTATTTGGCCAAGTGGCTGCTGTGGGTACCAGAGAATTTAAGTTTTCTACTTCCCAATGCCTTGTGTGACGTTGACCTGAGTCTATCCAATTCAGAAGTGGATTGTAAGCTTTCAGTCCTCATTTCCTATGTATTTACTATTTTACTGATCTTTGGGAATATTAAGGATTACTTGGACCCCTTCGCTGTGCCACTAGTTCAGATATGCCCAAGGGCTGCCATCTTTGTCAATAACATCAGTGACCCAGGGATAGAAGTCCTGGGCACCCTCTCCATGTCCTTCCTTACCATGTTAATGAGGGTCCAGGAAGTGAGAGCCATTCCATTCTGAGCCTGCTCAAAAACATCAGTTAGAACTCTACCTGTTTAAATAAGAAAAATATGTACATAAAGAAATTATCGCAATTCACTTTTAAAGAATTCTTATTCTATTCAAGAAGGATTATCCCTAAAGAAGTAATCACCATGATGAGCCCTGCAACCATCTGACACCAAACTATGCTATCACGTAATACTACTACAGACTATGCTATCACATAGTAATACATAATATTACTGACTATATTCCCTAAACTGTACATTACATCCCCATGACTTATTTGCTTTATACCTAGAAATATGAAACTCTTATTCTTCTTCATTTTTCCCCCCTTTTTAAAATTTTACAATTACAGTTGACATTCAATATTATTTTACAGTGTATAACTGAAACTAATATAATATTGTATGTTAGCTATATTTTAATTAAAAATTTTAAAAAATAAAAGAAGAAGTACAGATTGTCAGTTACAAAATATTTATGGGGATATAAAGTAGGGAATATAGTCATTAATAGTGTAATAACTATACATGGTGTGAGGTGGGTACAAGACTTATTGGGGGGATCACTTTGTAAATTATATAAATGTCTAACCACAATGTTGTATACCTGAAAGCAATACAATATTGAATGTCAATTGTAATTGAAAAATAAAAAGAAACTTAAATAAAAAAGGAATATCCTTTCCCGACTCCAGAATTCAAATTCATTTCTTGAAAGATGATGATTAGGGATCAAAGAAATCTTTTTTTTTTTTTAACCCACTGAGGGTCTTAACCCTCATCCCTATGAGTGGGTCTATATTACAAATTATAAAGCAAAAAGATAATCAGAAGTGAGCAAACCCATCCTGTGGTTTACACTGAATAAACTCACCAAGTCGCTGGCCTTTCCAAATTGACGCTGGATTTATAAAACAAAGTTCTGAGTTCTGTAGCCATTCAAAGAACCCCATCTAAAGAAAGAATGGGGCGTCTGCTTTCTGTAGTTTTCTCCCAGGCAGGTCAACCCTGCTTCTCTACCTAATCTCCACTGCCTGTCTTTGCACAATCATTCGGAGCTTATAATAGAAATCGTTTTGTCTGCATGTAGTGGAAAACACCATTTTAAACAGGATGTTGGAGATCACAACGGCTGACCCAGAACCCGGGCCAGGGCAGACATGAAAGCAGGAGCGTTTCATTCACAAAGGTTTTCTGGGACCAGCTTTTTCTCAGCCTAAACAGAGTCACGCACAGGCTGGCCCCACGCTCCCACACTGCTCCCAGAGTAGAGGCGATTGCTTTGAAAGCGCTGCAGAGCTGCAGCCTCTGTGGACGGCAGCCATGAGCAGGACTGGGAGCAATTATCAGCTGAAGACCATGTTCCTTTGCAAAGGGAGCCCTTCTGCCAGCTACTACCCTTGAAAAGCACGGGGGAAGGAGCACAGCCTGTCCCACGCCTACTCGTTTTCTTTCCCTTCAGTGGGGCAGTTTCAACTGATTTTGATTACCCTGGCGCCAAATAAATGAAAACATTTCATAGACATATAATCATCCATCACTGTGAAGAAAGAAAAAATGTTTCATGTTCAGTATGTTTATAAATACACTTAATGAAAAAAGGACAGCGCTGTCTTTCCCCCACTACATCGCTGTTGCTGGCGGCCAGATAGGCCTGCTCCCAGGTCATCCCCAGAGCCCGGCACCCTGCCCTCCGACATGTCACCCTGACAGCAGGATGGCGTTCAAAGTCAGTCAAGTGAAAGGACCTGTCCCTCCAGGGCCACCTTCTAAGATCTAACCCCTCTCTCAAGACAGGAGAAGGATGTGGAGCCAGGAAAGAGGAAGTGTCTTGTGCATTAACAAGGCAAAAGCCAGCCGTTTTTCCATCTGCCGTAAGATAACCCAAGTGAATGGAGCAGCACCATTTCAAAAGAATTCATGAGTTCCGCTCTCACCTGGGGTCTGGTTTGAAATGAATGGCAGGTTAAGCTTCGTATAGTATATGGGTTGTGTCAACGCCAAAAAAGAGGGGGGGATATCTACATTGTTGGTTTTTCACACTGATATATATGCTATGTGTGCTGCCACCGAAGGTAGTGTTGGGTTTAGGATTTATACATGTGGTGATAAATCTTTTGGAGCTTGAATCTGAAGCCATCAATTCTCTCTAACCCCTTGCTCATCCTGGCTAGATCTTTTAGTTTGGGACCCCATGTGATCTCAGCCGTCACAGATCATCTCAGAGGCCCCAGTTGCTAAGAGTTCCATCACTATGGAAAACAGTGTGGGCTGTCCCCTACGTGTATTAAATCAGTTCGGATCCTCTTTTCCTTAAATGTCATTTCTCACAATGTGTTAAATATTTGCATTCACATTTGACTCATAAGCAGGGCCAGACCACTGGGGTATGTAAGAGACTCCTTACAAGTCATTTATGCAAAACACATCTCCGTTTTAATCACAAGGGGTGCCACCAGAGGAGGGAATCCATTCATTCCAATACTACAAAGCACACTCTCATCAATATCACTGGAGACCACTTCTCATTTCAACAAGGGCCATGAAATCATCCCAGGACACAGTAAAGAGGGAAGGCCCCATCCTGCTGTGACGTCACCCAATCTGGAAGAGGAGAAGTTGTGACTTTACTTATTTTAAGAGCTTGTTATTCTTTCAGGCAGAAACAAATGCAGAAGTTGGAAGTTCTGTGGCCACCCGCCTTTGATGTGGGAGCCACCCAAAGCAGGAACAAATGTCTGCTCTTCCAGAAGGTGGGGATTACAGCAGCGTGTTTGAAACCTCTGTGCATTTCGAATGGGCTCCCGTGACACCTTGTACACTACGTAGGACCTTCCCTGAATCTCAGGATGCATCAGATCCAGTCTTGGAGTAAAGTGAGGAAAATGTTGTTTAAAGGGATTTACACGTTTTCTGTGGATGCTATTCAGAACCTGTCAATAAGTGGAATTGCAGGAAAGCGCTCCCACCGCGAATGAAATAACAGCGATGCTGGTTCACACATGCACTGAGATTTATAATTCATGAAGCAAGTCGGTGTGTATTATCCCATTGGATTATCACAACAACCTTGGGAAAATGAGAAACTGTGATGAAGGAGATGCATGACGTGACAGGACATGTTTGTGGTCAAGTAGCTGGGGAAACGGTAAGGGCCCCTGAACCAGCTGCTCGACCCTTTACCCTCTTTTTACTTTGTGACACTACTTCTGAATCATCTTTATTTATTTATTCTAGTTGTGGCAGATTGGTTTCAAAAATGGCCCCAACTCTTCACCCCTCCTTGATTATTCATCCTTCATAATGTGACTTTGCAGCACTTCCCGTGAAGAGCTGAAATCCATTTCTCCACCCCTTGAGCTGGGGCTGCACTGGGGACTTGTGTTGGCCAATAGAATGCGGTAGAAATGACAACATGCCAGTTCCAAGCTTAGACCTCGAGAGATAGGATGTGCATTTCTGCTTGCTTTCACGGTCACCTCCACATTTGTAAGACCCTGCCTGGGCTGTCATCCTGGAAGATGAGAGACTACGTGGAAGACATCCCGGCTGCCCCACTACATGGAGGCTATCCCAGACTAGCCAACACCCAACACATGGCAGAGCCCAGACAAGATCAGCAGAGCTTCCTCCCAACTTACAACTTACAGAAGATGTATGAGTGAGCCCAGCTGAGACCACAAAGATTACCAGGCTGACTCGTAGGCCCAAGAACAATAATAAATGTTCACTGTTAAATGCACTCAGGATTTTTGGATGTTTTTAATTCAGCAGGATTTGGCAATAGATAATTGATGTACCAGTCCACCAAAAAGTGAAGGGCCCCTACCGCTTTCTAAGGTCTAATAGTACCATAGCAATGAATGAGATATGCCCTTTGTACTCCAAACTTTACCGTCTGTCAGGGAAGATAAAGCGTGGGCATTGACAGCAATAATGTAGGGTGTTATACATTATTCATTGCATGAGTGGTTAAAAAGTGCCCAGGGTATTTGGAAGAAGGAAAGATTTCATGGTCATTTTGAGTTACTTCACAGACAATCTAGTTACCTGCTAAATCATGCCGTCCCCTAGTTGAATAAAATCTAAAATGACCTAAATGCATCCTACATTTTATGAAGACATGGACAAATGCAGGCCTCGGCATAGTCAACTTATATTATCCCTCAAAAATGCTATTTAAATCTCTGAAGGGAACACATGACCTCTTTGTAATATAACAGAACACCTTATAAATAATGCATATTGTGGAGACAAGGAAGACAGTAAAATTTGGGTATTGCCTCCTACGGAGCCTCTGAACTTTAGAGAAAACATTTTTGCTAACCTCAGCAAGTGATCCCCAGTGCTGATCTACAGAGCACGTGAAATTTTAATTCTTATTGAAACAAATCTTTTCTTTCCTATCTTAGCTGATTCATGATTAAGAATAACAACAAAGGCTGAAAGTGCAGACATGGAATATTCTCAGCAGTATTATGCAGTAAGGACTGTGCAGAGTTTGGAGCCAGCCTACCCGGGTTTGAAACTCTGGCTCTCCCACTTTCTATCTGTGAGCATCTTGTAAATTACTTAGTCCATTATACCTCAGTTTTCTCATCTGTGAAATGGGAGAAAGCATGGGTTTGTGAGAATTAAATGAGTGTAAGGTGCTTTAGTTGTGGGGGACATCAACCAATTACAGTTACTAGTATAATTAGTAAACTTTTAATGAATTTCATTGTTGATAATGTTAACATCAAGTTTTCTATCATTTCGTCATTTTTTTTTCCTTTTTAAAAGGAAAATATTTCAAGTTATTAAAGGTCATGAATTTGGCAATTAAAATAAATAGACTCACTCTTTTTTGTTTCTATAAAGATACATCTTTATATGGTCACCAAAGCAGAATTTTTATTATTATTATTATTATTATTATTATTATTATTATTTTGTATCTTTTTAATCTAGCTCCTTACTTTGGTGGAGATGCAAAACTCTATTTGTTTATGTTTACATGAAATATTGGGTTTATTTAGTTTAGAATTTAGATCTATTAGTACAAGATTTTAGAACTTACTAAAAATGGAGTCATTTGGCTAGAAATAAAATACGTGATGTACCCAGGATCCTGGAAAAAGTGATAATGTGCTCAAGCTTAAGGCATTTTACTTCCTTATCCTGGACCCCAGTGCATGTATGGCCCCAAGTGCAAATGGATAACAAGGAAAAAAAAGAAGACTAAATCCATCACCTAGAAAGTTCCGGCCAGATGCTAAAGGAAACCAGAAATCTGTTTGCAGTGTTTATCACCCAGACGTATTTTGGAATGAAAACAGCGGAAAATAGCATTATCTTCTTTTACAACAAAGTTAATGAGATGTCAAAATCTGGAGCGATTTTGTTTACTCTACATATCTTCCCCAAAGAGAAAAACTACTGAGGTATAAACAGCCAATAAGCGGTAACTCATATTATTAGAGAAATAGAGGGGACATTTGTAGAGAGGTGAATTTAATTAAAGGCACGTATTTAGCCTGGGAGGCTAAGGAGTGAGAGATATACGAGTAATTTAAGTTTTAACTCTTACAAAGGTTACAAATTAGGGCAATAACTAAGTCAATACTGACTCATAACATATTATAACTTGAGGCCAGGGCTTAAAATTGAAGCCTGTTGATAGAAATACAGTACAATGTTACTTTGCGCAACATAGAGTAAATGTCTAGAACGCTATATGTCTTAAAACAATTTATTTTTCACTCTTTTGATAAGCACCCCAGGGTCAGGAACCTTGTCTTACACATACTTCCCCCAGCACGCAGCCCGGAAAGCAACATAGACTGAGTGTGAAAGTTTTGTTCCCTGAATAAGTCAAACAATGGTGAACTTAGATAAATGCATGGGCGGTAGATCCATAATAATTTGGTAAGGAAACAAGGGTTGATTTGAATGCAACTCTTACTTGTTAGCACACGAAACATACTCGTTCTATAATAATCAGCCATGTAACTAAACACAACAACAACAAAAAGTTGACATCAGAGAAAGAGAGAAAACACTAAGTTAGGTAGATATTGGTTGGAGCCCAATATGTATGTATGAGTCAGGTGGGCCAGGTGATGGCCACAAACTCTCCACATCTCAATGGTTTACAACCACAGAGGTTGATTTCCTCCCCACGTTCCCTGCAGCTGTCCACTGGCTGTGTCTGCCCCTTGCCTGCTGAGTAAGCTTCTTGCCAGGCAAGTCACTGCCCGTCTCGTGGCCGAAGGAAAAATGAAGGCACAAGACATGTGACAATGAGGTCCAGGGGAGCACAGAGAATACTCTGGATGATAATTCAGTCCAACCACCCAGGACGATAATTCCGATTTCTAATTCAGTGATGGTAAACATGCTTTCTGCCTGTTTCAATAGATGGCCCATATCATTGATGCTATTCTGATAATTTTTAAATAATTGCATAAGGGAAGAAATGCTTTTCATATTTTGGGCCCAAACTAGAATGTGGCAAATAAAAACAATTTCTTAATTCATTTATACTCTGGGGGAGAGAGCATGACCATAAAATTGCATCTTCCCAGTTTTCCCCTGAGAGGTTTGAAAGGTAATATACTTACCTTTTCTCTATCATTTATACAAAAGATCCCCCAAATAGCATACTAATTAGTGATAAATAGCAACACAATGTCATCACCAAATAAGACCTAACATGTACTTAGTACTTAATACGTGCCGACAATTTTTTTAATTGCTTCAGAGGCATTAACCTATTTAGTCCTCACAACAAACCTGTTAGATAAGAAATGTTATTATTGCCAGTTCACAACAACCATATGAAAAAAAAAAGAAAAATGATGTCTCATCCCCATTTTTCAGGCGAGAAAACCAAGGCACCGGTAAGGTAGGTAGCTTGCCCAAGGACATATAACTAGTAAGGGGCTGAGCTGGGATTCAAACTCAGGTGGTGTGGCTCCAAAACTTATATCCATAACCCCTATTCTAGATGGCCCTGCCCCAGGACTTAAGTGGGACAGGCCTTTTTGTCTAACAGGCCTTCTGTTCCCTGACATGGTGCTTGAGACATAGAATGTGCTCAATACACACGTATTGAATGAGTGAAAATCTTAGCCCCTAAGGTATGAAGTGCTGGAGGTGTTTTCAAATGTCTCTCCCTACTCTAGTACCCCTCAGACTCTGCTTTTAAATGTCCCTTTGGGATTTTTCTGCCGAAGACATACATGGGGGTAGAAAAGAGATCCAGTTTTCCTTTGATCAATTTCACGGTGAAATGTTTCATAGATGACACACTAGTTATGTCCTGCCTCTTACCCTTTGTTAAATAGTTTGCCCAGCACTGTGCGTGACTTGTACCAGTCATTTACTCAAAGTAAGTCAGGAGAGACACTTCCTAAATTCCCCATCTTTGGCTGTACCTCAATCAGCTATCCCTGAACAGAAGCAGGAGAGCGTCCCCCTGTCAGATCTGGAGGCCGGCTGCTCAAAGGAACCCCAGCATCATGAAGAAAGTCAGGAGCTCGCAGCGGCCCCATCCTCTCGGGTGTTCTGTTGTTTGAGCATTTGCCGCCTGCCCGGGGTGGTTGGTAATTGCTGGGCTCATTGTGTGCCTTTGGTCTCTCAGGTGTATTTCCTAAACCAACATAAAAAGAAAATGATAAGGACCAGTACATGGAAGTGTTTATGTGTTCAGCTCCGGCCAATTGCTTGAGCCCGAAAACAAAAGTTTGCGCAGATGGAAGCGTACAAGATTATGACGCTGACTGCAATGGAAACCCAAGTCTCTCCTTGCAGACTATGCCCAGCTTCCAGCTGTCAGCTACCTTCCATCTAGTGTGGTTGCCGCCTAGCAATTAGCACGCCCGGGTTCTCCTTTGGAAAAGGAGCAGAGAAGGACAATAGCACAGCGAGTCCTCTTGGACAAGAGAGCAGGTGAGTCCAGCATGGAACAAACAGGTAAATGATCCCTTGTGCCATTCTTTCTTACAATTGGACAAACCGCTACGCAGCAAGGTGAGCCTGGTATTAAACTCTCCTCCAGGGCTTTGAAAGGGCTGCAAGGAAAAAGAAGGGCAAAAAAGAAATCCACACCAGCCTGCAGTGATTGAAGTCCACTGGGGTACTCTATTATCTTCTCCTGTCTGCTTAAATTTACTCCAAAGCTTCCTGCTTCTTAGGTGATATGTGTACATATGTATATCTCACTAGGACTCGCAGATAAAATACAAGACACCCAGTTAAATTTGAATTTCAGTTGAACAATGAACACTTCTTTACCATCAGTACCTCCCATGCAAATTTGGGACAACTAAAAACTTTTTCATGTTTTTTCCTCTAAAATTCAGACGTAACAGTGCAGCCTTTTTTTGTTTTGTTTTGCTAAATATGGCATCCCTACCTTCCTTGCATCACAGAAGTGTGTCCCTGGTAGAGATAAGCTTGAATTTGAGAGTAAGTGATGGGCCAATCATATGTTGCTCCACTAGGTGAGGGCTTGAAACACAGTGAAATCACCAAAATGTTCCAAATGTTTTCAGTTCACCCTAATAGGAAGGGTGAGCTAAAGCTCATTCACTCATTGGGTGAGTGATAGGAATAATGATGGAAATCATGGAGTTGAAAAGTGTGTATTTTAATAAGTGAAAGGTTGTGAACCTGTAAGAATCTCACTTGCTTCTCCCTGTCTTAATAACCAGATCCTAGGTACTCTAGGGACAGCCCTGTCCTGGAAACAGGACAGAACAGGGGACATAATTGTCAACACAGTCATACCTCCATCTCTTCTTTTGAATTTCCATTGGCATCTCTGAGAAGGGTACACTGGGAGGCATGTCATTCCAAAAGGGATAAAACAATTTAATCAGCATGATTTCATGGCTTTATCTGATTGACCTGGGAGCTAGAAGCCCGGAAGGCCCTTGGTGAACACTTGAGTAGATCCAAGGAAAAGATAGGTATGATTAAACACTAGTGGCAAAGTATTTATAGTTGAGGCATCAAACAAGATAATCTCTGCCTATTAAGATGCTGTAGAAAAAGGATTAATCATCTGACTTACCGTTAAATTAATTCTCTTCTCTAGGTCTGCCTTTTGTGTGGTCGACTAGCTATAGGAGCGTGGAACACCAAAAGATACTATGTCTGGGCTTGCTCACATATTGGTGCCAAGTGAGGGCAGAGCATAAAGTGAAATCAATATTCTAGATCCGTGTGTGTGTGTGTGTGTGTGTGTGTGTGTGTGTGTGTGTGTGATGGTCTGAGTGTGTGAGCATATATAGTTTTTAAAGTGAAATTTAATGCAAACTAATTTTTCAGCGGGGAAAAAATATCTCATTAAGTTTCATTTCTCTCAACTTATCAAGATACAACTCTAGATTTTTCTGGAGCAGAAGGTATAGGCTACGCACATGTCAAGTGAGGCCAGAGTGAGAAACGTTCTGAAGAATTCATTTATCTAGACCGTCTTCTGTTGGTTTCCAATTATCATAAAAAAAATCTCTCAAACATACCCTCAGAATCTAGTGGCTTTATGGAACAAAGAGTAGTCCAATCTTTCTTTTATATAATTTCTCTCCGTTCTATCACAGTAGATGTTTCGGACATATTTGGATTGGAATTTAAAAAGCCACATAACCAACTTAGATATATTTGGACAAACATATACATGTAACAATTAATTTTATATTGACTTCCTATTCAAGCAAAGGAGCTGCTTGTCTACATTCCAGCAAAATTGAATGTCACTCTTCTGTTTAGTCTGAGGAGGCGTCATGAAGGAACAGATCTCAAGTGGCTCTTTCTTATCAAATCTGCTGAACTTCGTCATCTTTGTATCTCTTATCTCTCCTTTCAGCATCTAACTGTTTCTCTCCTATCCTTTGAAATGTCTTCCTCCCTTGGCTTGAACCATGCTTCCTTTTGCTTTATCCTATTTCTCTTGCCACCTGCCTCTAGCGTCCACCTCTTTCCACTCCCCTCTTGTGCATTCCCCATCTTCAGCTTTCTACTTTCTTTCATTTCGAGAGTACCTGATTCAGCCTCATTGCCTCAGCCTGCAGCTAAGTGTTGGTGCTTTCTGCATCTCTGTCTCTTCCCCAACAAAAACTACTGTCAGGATAATGCAATAGTACAAACCACCCCAAAACTTTATGGCTTAAATCAACCACCATTTATGACTGCTCATACCTCCTGGGAAGACTGGGCAGTTCTACTGGTCCCGGCGGGGTTTGGCTGGTCAGTTCTGGATTAGGCTGGAGCTCATCTAAGTGTCTGATGGTCGGCTGGCCCTTGGCTGATCTAGGATGACTTTGGCTAGGATCCCTATCTCTCTTCCAGGTGTCCCACCTTTCAGTACACCAGCCCAGGCACATTCAAATGAGCAAGCACTTTTCCAAGCCTTTGCTTCCATCACATTTGTTATTTCCCATTGGCCAAAGCAAGTTATAAGGCCGGCCTCAGTCAGAGTGTGAGAGGATGACAGTTAAAGGGTAAAGGGTCTGACTGCAGGAGGCATGAAACACTGAGGCCGTCAATGCAGTCACGCCATCAGTCCCATTGCCCTCCATCCCCATTACTTACATCTTAGTCAAAGTGCTTGTTACCCCACAGCCGAAGTATTACAGCCCCTGATTCCCCAGCTGCTTATCCTAACACAGCATCATCCTTCCATCCATCCTGTCTGCCTATCCATCCACCCATCAATCCATCCATCCCTTCATTCATTCATTCAAAAAATGTCTGCATACCAAGCACAGTGATAGTTGCAAGAGAGATAATAATGAACAAAAATAGCCAAGAACCCTGCTTTCAAGAGTCCACAGATTAATGGAATAATCATAGGTGCTACTTGCAGATCAATTCTCCAAGAGCTCCAATTTCATCCCGTCACATGCCTGCTCCAAAGCTTCTGATGGTTCCCTACTGTGTACAGAATTGAAACAAATTCCTCATCCCGGACGTTGAGGTGCTGCTTCATTTGGCCCAAACTCCTCATGTTCTCCTCGTGTTTCCTTCATCAACGCTTCTGTCTCTGCCGGGCTGGGGTTCTCACTACCTCCTAAGAAGGCTGAGCTTTTGTCTGAGCTGCCTGTGGCCCTGGGGCTCTGCCTCCCCTTTATAGCTCTCCCTGCCCTTTTATCTATCAAAAACGTACCTGTCTGATGCCAACAAAACAAAATGCGTTTCGGTCAAGGTCCAGCTCAGGACTCTACTATTCCACGGCTGCAGGCTTTTCAGCCATACAGTTTCTTCCTGACTCGGACACC
Organism: Rhinolophus hipposideros; assembly: GCF_964194185.1. NCBI lineage: Eukaryota > Metazoa > Chordata > Mammalia > Chiroptera > Rhinolophidae > Rhinolophus > Rhinolophus hipposideros. The sequence continues at coordinate 102,319,681 of NC_138048.1, read as the reverse complement.
ACCCTCTGCCCAGCCCATGGTCTTTGTTCAGTTTTGTGAGCCATACCCAGGGTTAGCACTAGAGTGAGGCAAGTGAGGCACCCTGGGTGCAACATGTAAGAAAGCACTCACTCTTAGGGTCACACAAGTTCAGGGTTGGCACTGAGAGTCAGGACTTCCTTAAATTTTGCACCCTGGGAAGCTCAGTCACCTCTTCTCACTCGCAACCCTGGCCGAACCTGTTGTTTTGGCATCTCCTATTCATTTCTTATGTGAATGGTTTATAAGATTGTGAACCTTCTTCTGACTGGTCTTTCTAGTCCAAGATTAGGGAATAAATACCCAGTGAAGTAATTGGGTACTCGATAAATACTAAGGGAAGTAACTGCAGTTGCACGGAAAGTGGGGTGTTCCTGATATTTGATGAAGTTTGAGGAAAAGATCAGAAGAAATAAAATGCAGGGATAAAGGGGGAATTGAATGATTCTGCCAAAGATTAAGACAAGTGAATTCACGTCATGATAACAGAATGAAAGGAAAGCAACACTGCTGTGATATAGGGTGTTTCTGACAGATACGACACACACTGGATGTGGAGAAGGATGAAAATCCTGAGTCTGACTGGGGAGTGGAAGAGACCCTGATGGAAATTCATACAGATGGGCAGATGGAAGAAGGCGGCTCTTAGACGTAAGTTTCTGAGTGAGGGTAAAGCTAAATACCTTCATAAACACATAAATGGCTATGGGAAGGGTGTATGGCCCAGGTAGGGGTGTAAAGAGAAAGGAGGCCCACTGCTCATGGAACTGTTGAGATTTTAAAAGGAGGAGGAATTGACAAGGAGACCCAGTCAAAAGGACAAGAGTGGACTCCTGTTTGAAGACAAACTTGGGGCAGGAAGAAGTTAAAGGTCACCTGTAAAATTTGGTGAAGTGCCTGCATGGCCCCTGAACATCTTTACGTGGACAATGATATTAATCAAGACGTAACAAACACTGTTCTCAAGGAGCTTGGAATTTTTTAAAGCATCTCAGATGATTTGGGCACGATTTCAGGCCTTTCAACATTCACTAGGGTGGTTTTCTGAAACCCCCTGACATCTTTTGAACACCCACTCGGAATCTGAGGAAGGGCTCCAGCCTCGGTTCACACCGTGAGGTCCAGGGGCACCAACATCAATGTCCTTGAGTTTCCCTTTTCAAAATAAATCAGAAAAGCATAAACAAGGGATGGTAACATCTGAAAGAGCACAGGGAAACAAACTAAATGATTCCTCCATAATCGTCAAAGGCCATCAAAACTCTGATGTGTCCTGTGTCCTCTGAAGATAGAAACACAGGTGAACTGTCTTCCTTTTTACGTCCTAGTAATCCTTTAGTTCCACTAAAGTTTGTCATTCTTCCAAATTCCCTTATCCTGGAAGGAAGATTATCTCAGGGACAAGGCCTGTGTGGGGGAAAAAGAGGACTTTTCTTCCTCTCTCCTCCCAGAAATCCAGCCAGTTTCTGAACTGGCAACAGGAAGGGAAGGGAATTTAAAGAGGAGGAAATTAAAATACACACCACACAATTTTAAGTGTGATATTTTGTTTTCTCAGTCGTGTTGATGTTTTTTGTTGTGTTTTTTTTTTTTTTAATTTTGACATTTTGAGGTTCTGGAAGCATTTGCAGCCTGCCTAAGTAGAGCTGAATGATTTACTTCCAAAAGAACATTTAATTCAAAAATTAAGTGATCTCTCCGGATTTCTTCAGCATCAACTGCAGAGAATGTTTTCAACTTGTTCTTACCCAGACCTCTAATTTCGGGTCCTGATGCCATGTGTTTATGATACCTGGCAAGTGCAAGTATTAAAATGCACATGTTGCGCGTTTTCATATTGAAACATCAACCACAGGTCTCCTTTTTATTCCATTCAAAACCACTTTGCATAGTCCAAAAAGGACTGGTCCTCACAGCACCCAGTGAAAAAGGTAGCATTGTGCCTCGATTTGTCAAAAGTCATGTGGACATTTGTTAATTTGCCTGCCACCAGGAAAATGAATAACCATTACAATCAAAGTCCAAAGTTCCTGAAGCCAGGTGTGTGGATCAGACTGGAGACACTCATTATTTGCCACATAAACTGAATTATTGAATCTTCCACTATCTAACCAATGCGAATTCTGGCTTCCGCATTTCTCTTTGCTTTCCCTGCTTGGATCGCATGCTAAAATTAGCCTCCAGGTTGGAGGAAAGGGCTGGAAAGTTCAGTACCAACTCGAAATGTTTTCCATCATTTGCCCAAACCTCGAATGCTGAACATTTCTAACATTCAAAGAGGTTTTGTTTAAGTTTTCCAGTTTTACCCTCCTGGTTTCAAATGGCACCAGAAGGAGAAGAGCCAACATTCTGTAAGGAGAAGCTATTCCAAACAAGATTTCTGGCCCAAGGCAGGCCTGAAAGGATCCAGACGCATCTGGAAGAAGTAGCCAAACTCCTGGGTGCCTGTGTAAACCGGGCCTCTGGACTCTGGCAGGGTTGGCTGTTACAAGAGGGTACAGGTAAGGCTGGATCCCTTCTTTTGGACCAGTGCATAGGGCATGACATCCGCAAGGCCGTGGCCAGAGAGCAGAGGCAGGTAACCTACAGGGAGGACAGCTGTGGCAAGACAACTGAAGCCACCAGAAATGCTGCCTCATGAACACATGCTGTGCGTCTGGAAGAACTCACAGGATTAATGTGTTTCCAAATTGCAAACTAGGTGAAAACTGAGAATCCGATGCCCCTGGAGGAAAAAAAGCCTTCTGTTTATATACATGTGGCCACCAGCTTGGTAGATGGAGCACACGGGAGTCTTTCTACATTGTGTGTCAAACCTCAAACCCTAAACTTCACCCAAACCCAGCACTCGAGATGAGACTTCCGAGAGATAATCCAAGAAAGCTCTATCTTAGAGGATATGAGCCATGCCTCGCATGGGTTTCTGCCGTCTAGAAACATCCAGAGCTTGCAAAATCACGCCAAGGCAAAGAGACAGAAAAATTAGACCTTTCAGAAAGCTGTAAGGAAAAAAGAAATCTCCACAAATGTAGAAAATTAGCATGTTAAGTCTTTACCACATTCCTACATAGGCAAGGCTTCTCCCTCAGAGCAAGGCTTCTCAAGCTTTGGTGTGTGTAGGAATCACCTGTGTAAGGATCTTGTGAAAATACAGGCTCTGATTCAGTAGGTCTGGGAAGAGCCCAAGCCCTGATTCCTAACAAGTCCCTGTGGGGTGTCCCTGCTGCTGACCCACAGGCCCCACTTCGTGGAATGAAGCACTTTAAACTCTTATGTGTGACACAATGACCATGAAACGGCTTTGCATGTCATTAGACAGCTTTCATTTGATGAGTTGCTTTTTTTATTTTTTTTTTTATTTTGAAATCCTGTTTCCTCACAGAGCCACACATCTTCAGCGAGGGAAGGTTACGGGATAAAAAGCTGAAACTCTTGTCTGCCTATAAAATAAAGTCTTGTGGTGACTTACAGTTGAATTGTACTTTGACCTGAAAGACCAAGAGACTTGTGCATGAGACACCTGTGTCCCAGTGTGGACACCACCACGAGGGGTCCGGGAAGAAAGGTCTGTAACTGTTGGGCCTGAAGAGCTCTCTCGTTATTTTAAAACACTGGATTTGCCAAGATCAGATTATTTTCATTCCAGAAAGCCCTGACATCCATGTCTCAGTTTAAAAATCGTCACTGAGGTCATTGTCAGCATGACACAGAAGTTTCTGGATAGTACCTCTGTTGGAACACTAAGATTTAAAAAAATACGGAGAATGTGTGCTACAGAGAGAGAATTTAGCAGCATTACCCTCCTGGGAGGTTAGACTACATCTGATGTTTGGGGGGGGCCCTCTTGGGGGTCCATTTTCTGGCCAGAGAACCCGCTTTACAACAAGCGTGTTCAGAGAGAGCATACAGTGATCATGTATTGAACATATCTAACAGAAATGTTTTCATTGGACTGGATGCACTCAGAAGTCTACACATTAATTACAGCGTTATGCAACAATGCATCTTTCCACCTTTGCTGGTATTTATAGAGCCATTAAAAATGACACCTGAGCGTATTCCCCTCCCCCCAGTAGTGACATGTAGAAGCTGTAGCCAATCTGAGTGAAGCTGGAAACTGCCATCCAGTTCCTTGGCAAAGCCACAGTCGGCTGTAGCCACTTGGGTACAATTCCCAAGGCAGCAGCCCAGGGTCTGAGTCATTTGCAGGAAGTAGGACAGAGGGTGTGGGTCACTGCACAAACGTAAAGAATCCTAAACAGCTCCAGCTCAGAGAGGACTGAGTATTCCTCTAGGCGGCTCACTGATGACATACGGGTATTTCTGTCTTGGGCTCCTAAGGAAGTGGTAAGGCCAAGTTCATCAGCCACCGGCTCAGTCTTTGCTAATTGTCATGACTTGAAAGATGCCCAGAAAGGCTCCAACTGTCGCCTCACCAAGCTGTGAAGTTTGGCTGTTGTGTCAGATAACCGGTGGCGGAGGAGCATGCCTTCAGATTCTGCCCCCTGGTGCCTCCTCAAAACCCCAGCCCTGACGATTGGTTACAAATGATTACAGCATAAGGTGAGGCCTCAGCAAACCCCAGCTTTACTGACAGTTGTCTTTAAACTTGACCTGTCCTGCAAAGACTCCACTGGGAAGGATGCGCATTCGGCTCGAGCTAGGCCCTTAGAGAAAAGCCGAGAATTCCGGTGGTGAGCTGACACATGCAAACCCACCCCTAAGCATCTGAACACCTAACGCTAAAAGCATCTGGGAATTTCTACAGTGAAACATTGAAAGGATTTATCTGCATCGCCACTTGAATTTCTAAGTCATCACATCCAGTCTGAGCCGACTGTGAAATGGCAGCTGCGTGGTACAGCCTTCAGCTCTCAGGAGCCTCCCAGGGAATAGTAAGTGTAGTAAACAAGGGACTTGCTGTAGGCCTGAACCCAGACTTGGCTTTCTTGGGGAGCACAGGAACGTAACAGGAAGTATCTTAACAAAGAATTGGCACTGCAGGTCCTACGCAACATACATGACATCTGGATATTAATAAACTTCATAACACAAATATGCACATTGTCATTCTTGTAAATATTAATAAGGTGTCAGCATTGAGCAAGCCAACTTGACACAAGTCTGGGAGAAAGCAGACACTTGAGTTTCAATTCCTGCTTTAGTCAAAACAGGAGTAAGTAAAAATCATGTCTGTTCCTTTTAAAGGACCTGGGCCATTTGCCCTGTGACCATGGTATCGCCGTGAGTGTGGGCAAAATGGAGTGGATGAGGAAAACATCGGGGGTTACTCTGATGGAGCAGACTTCCCAAAGTGCCTTGGCTGGCTCCTGTCGGCCAGCGTGGGGTCCAGGGTTGGCATTTACAATCCATCATCTCAGTTTCTCTTGAGTGTGTGCGTTGAAACTTCCAGTGTCCAGAATGTCATGGAGGATGCATGTGGATCGCAGCAAAGTACAGTGATTAATTGGGAAAGGAGAGTCTTCCTTTACCTTGGAACTTTACCAAGAGTAATATTTTACTCGTTAGCAGGTAAACCAACGAGCATGAAAAAGAAAGAAATATGTGTGCCCCAAATGGCTTGCCCACAAACAAAGTTCTATTTTTCAGCACCTCCAAACAGGCATGTCTTCTCCCGAAGGCAGGAGATGAGCTGTGTAATGATTTTGAGTCAACCCCCCGAGAAGGGGCTTGCTCTGGAGAAGCGTCTCCTCTGCTTCCTCTGCCTATCATGCATTTGTCTCCGTAATGCATTCAATGTGGTTATGATAGCACCCGGCTGAGTTTTACCTACAGGTGGGGATTATTGATTCAGACAGAAAGGCATGCACTGAACTTTCGCAGGTGAAAACAAAAAATAAACTGTTGCAAAGTAGCCACTGCTTTGACCCAAAATATAAAACCTCTGTTTTCTTTCTTTTCCTTTAGCTTCCTAATTTGAGAATGTGTATCTGTGTGTGTATTATGACAGCTAGCTCTTTACTGAAAAGATGTCCATGTGGGAGGAATAAAACCACGTAACTTTGGTTTTATTGAAATGATCTTTTCATCACAAAATGAATATGCTTTCCTTTTTTCAGGCTTTAAAATACTGGTAAGTTGCTAGACCCTTTTAGAGGGTCAGACTCTCACCAAAACATTTCCTTCTCTTTTTGTTTCTTTCCCCCCCCTCCCTTTTATAGTTTCGCTTATGCAGTGATAGTCTTTGCCAAGGGCTGAATTCTCCTGAGCACCCGACTCCCAACATCTTACATGATGGGATCCACTTCCTGTCTTAACAGCAGCCCGGTGCCAGGGTAGAATTACTATTGAATAAGCGGCAATGAAATCTTAATGAAAATAATCAGTAGTTCCAAAAACCACAAATAACAACAACAGGACCCGAGTTCTACTCAATCAGCAAAGACCATTGATATAATAAGTGACTGAGTCACTTTTTTCTACAGTGGCTTTCTTGCAAAGTCTACTCGGCTATTTTCTTGCACAGCCTGGGGGAGGCAGGTGGAGGAAAGGAAGGGCATTGCTCAGAAAGTAACAAAAAAAAAAATTGACATCATTGAAGTCACGTGATGGGCAAGAACCAATTAAGAAGAGCTGTGGAAAGGGGAACAGTTAAATTTGTAATTTGGGTTGTGTGAAAACTTCTTTGGGCCTCATAAACAACCACAGAACCACAAGTTGGGTAGGCTGGCAGTGTCAGAAGTCTGAGCCCGGCATAGTGGTCAGCAGGCAGGAGGAATCACACTGGCTGCAAACCACAGGGTTTCGCAGAGCGGTGAACATCATCAACCCACAGCCAAGACACCGCTTTTTTTTTTTTTTTTAATCTTTAACAATTTGAATATTTGTTTTCGCAAAGGTACATTTTTCATAGGGCTCAGGGAGCCCCAGAGGTATCGAGGAGGGAGGAAAAAGAGATGTGGGGAGCCATGGCTGGGGGTGAAGTTAAAACAGTGACCTTTCTTGGTTTTTGCTCCTAAGGTAAAAGAAATCATTGAATCCCCCGCCTTCAGAAGAGGGTGCATTTTCAGGAGGAAGCGATGGCTTCAGACAGCATATTTGAGTCATTTCCTTCATACCCACAGTGTTTCATGAGAGGTGAGTACATGCTGGTCTTTTAATATCGACTTTTGCTCAGCTTTTGCAGATAATGAAATGGCAGCCTGTTGTAGCTCGTGCAGATAGGCTGGCTGATTCCCTGTCTGTTTGGTGGGAGGAATTCAAACTCAGGCATATGATTACAAGACTATTGGATTACTTATCCATCAGATGGCAGCTCTTCAGAAATGTTTTAATAAATACTTAGTTAAGCTGTTGAAGTGTTCAGTCGGTGTGTGAAAACTTTGTCAAGTGCGAGTAAGTTGGGCTGTTCCTGATTAAAGTCCTGGAGATTATAAAGCTTGCACGAAGCTCTCTGGATTTTCTTTTGCTGTCCCTTGCTCGGAATGACAGCGGCTGCGTTACCCTGAACGCAGCACGCTGTGTGGCCCACACTCCAGCCTGCCCCGGGCTTTGGCACATGCACTGCCGGCCAGGAGGGCTGTGCCAGCCTGGAGCGGAGGCTGAAGTAGGCACGTAGATAGGCATTAGACCAGCCGCAGGACTTCAGGGACAAAGGGGCCACTTGGTTGTCCCCAAGAGGCAGACAGTGCAGGAGCCGGGCAGGTTTGTTGAAGTTGGAAGTTCCCGGATGAGGTTGTGCTGTGTTGTTTCTTGTAGTCTCAATGCAAATAGGCAGCCGGCATCTTTCAAGAGAGAAAGAAAGCAAGTTGTCTCTTCCCGAGGTCTCTCTCACAGAGAGTAAATAAAGACGTTTTCTAAGTCAAATGTTGCTGCAGCTTAAATTATCAGATTGCAGGACTCCTAACAGGAACAGCTAATGTGGAAAACCTGTCTGCATTTTTGCAGCCAGCCTCCTGAAATGGCAAAGCTGTAGAGGTGAGGCGTGTGTGTGTGTGTGTGTGTGCGCGCGTGTGTGTGTGTGTAGTGTAGTGTGTGTGTGTGCATGCTCGTTCTGTGTATCTTTGGTGGGAAAGGAGGGCTGTGCTTAAACCAACAAAAATAATAAAAATGTCACAAAGGCATTGCAAAGTGTCAGGGCACGCACTTTAACCAATGCCTGCGAAGTGTGGCTTGATGGTTTGGCAGAGCTGAGATGGAGTGGGATGGGTTGGGGAATAATTAATTTTCTGGCTACAACTCTCGAGCGCACCCAAATAGTATCTGTGACTCGTTATTTATTCATACAGCCAAGTGAGCAGGAGAATGCAGAAGGCTGCCAGGCACTTTGTCACAACAAACGCTGTTGTGAATGCCACAGAGTTTCTAGGTTGCTGGGTGCCTGAAATTTAAACACTTGACAAGTGTGTGTGTGTGTGTGTGTGTGTGTGTGTGTGTGTGTGTGTGTGTGTGTGTGTGTGTTGGCGGTGGTGGGGAAAGGATTTCAGAAGAAGGGGGAAGAAAGCAAGTCATTAACCGATTCAAAGCTTCAAATTAAAGGGTTTTCAAGTGCTGCTTTACTGGCAGCTGAGGAAATTTTAGTGAAGTTGAATCATGTGCTATGTATGAGTCACACATCCTCGCAGCCCTGGGCTCCAGTGGCCACTGGTGAGAAGCTGCGAACTGCTCCCTCGCTGCATTTCCTCCGGGTCGCTAACAAGCAAAGGAAGCAATATTTGTAGAATAACAGAAAAAAGATCTTCCTGCCTTTACTCGCTTTCAACACCTCCCCCCTCCAAACGATGATTGTTTCCTATTTTATCAACTCAGGAAGGCAGATTCAGGAAATTTTTAAAGCTTTCACTGGGCAATAGATTGGATTTCTGTGTGTGGTGCTGGCATGCTTTCGGTCCTTACCGGTCGGACAACAAAGATAAGAAGGGGACCCGGCGACCGGCACAGACAGCAGGCAAGAGAAGGAGCCTGGCCCCTAACACAGCCCCACAGCTCCTGGGCCCCCTGGACAGTCACCCACCCACCCCAGGGTGGGAACTAGGAGCAGTCAGTTTTCAAGAGGGCTGTGGGGAGAAGACCCTAGACCCCAGCCAAGACTCAGAAGGGCTTCTGGCAGAAGGTCTTTTCATTTCTTCCTCTCAGTAAAAGGAACTTGGGGCCTTTCATAATCTCTATCTCAATAATAGAATAATGAGATTTAATTTCAGATAATCAAAGTGAAATCTTGGTAATTTCCCAGTTAGGTTTATCAAGGTGATACATCAACATCACGGTTTCAATTGTCTGGATTAGCACCGCTCCCGGGAGCTGCAGAGGTGGCCAAATGTCATTGCTTTGGGTACTATTTGAGGTATTGCTTTAGGGACGATGGTAGGACAATCACCATGGTCCCCAGCACACTGTTCTCGCTCAGATTCCTCAGCCCTGTTTCCATAGCCTGGTCCTCAGCAGCACTCAGTACCGTAGTCCTTTCTTGCTGCCTATAATTTACAACATCTGTTCCCTCCCCAGCTGCAAACTGGAGAGGAAAACATCTTGTGTTCTTTGGGATGGTACTTTATTCGTCCGTGCAGTTCTCACGGAAGGACACCCACTTTGGGCAAGATGTCCATGTGGAAAATGGGGGAAAAGGAGAGGTGTGGGAGCAAGCAAACGATTACTCCCTTCTCCGTGCGAGGCGAGTGAGAGTCTGCAAGGCTGGCATGCAAAATGAATGTGGTCTACCACAGAAAACACCGCTCCTTTTCTACCACACCGCACTGAGTTCTCACTTCATTTGCTGAGGCGAGAAGATAAGATGGGGCCGAAATTCCCTGGAATTATCACACATGGTTCACAACATGAAATTCTTGCAGAACCCCGACTTTGGTACCCTGGCAAGGTGCAACGTGTCACCCCACAGAGCTGCGGTAGGTGTGGAGAGGAAAAGCGGTGGCACAGACGTATTTTTGCAAAATGCCTCAGGTAGCCTTGCTCTTAGAAGTGGCTTAGTGGTCTATGCAAAGCCTGAATGCTAATATGCCTCTGAGTTCCTAGAACCACAGGTAGAAAAATCTCAGCAAGGCTGACATGCTGTTGTCTTCTCGTCTTCTCTTCACAAGGCATCTTTCAAAGGGAATTGCAGAATACACACGAGAGTGAGTGTGTGAAGTGGGCTTCTCTGTAGGCATCAGACTGCCACTGTTTTCAGAGAAATATTTATGAAGATGCTTCTTCTGGCTCAACCAGAGATTTAAGATCACAGAAAGGCATAGATTAATCCAGGTAGCAGACACAGTGTGAAATCCGTATTATTTTTCTAGAGCTGCCATGATAGCAAAGAACCGTGGTTTAGACAAAGAAATGTACTGCCTCCTGATTCCGGAGGCTAAACGTCTCACTGAGAGTCCTGGTGCAGCTTTATTATATTGAAGGCTTCAAGGTGTAGAGAGGGTTGGTTCCTTCCAAGGCCTGTCTTCTTGGCTCGTGGACGGCCATCTTGTCCCTATGTGCTCACCTGGTCTTCCCTCCATGCCCATCTGTGTCCTAATCCCCTCTTCTTCGAAGGACACTGCCATTTGGCCTACCCTAATCACTTCATTTAACCTTCATCACCTCTGTAAAGACCCAACCTCTAAATAAGGTCACCTTCTGAAATACCAGGAGTTAAGATTTCAATGTATAAATTTAGGGGCGGACACAATTCAATCCATAGCAGGGTGTCTTAGCAAATCCAACTCCCCCTGGCCCTCAGGGAAACTGTACTTTTCCTAGGCGTGCTCCTGGGTGTGGAAACAGCAGACCTGATTCCCCCTGTGTGAGATGGAGCTTTGCATTATGAAACTGCCCACACAGTTTGAAACTGAGAAAGAAAAAAAAGGTGTTAAAAGTCTATCTCAATTTATGGTACCTTTTACCATTTAGTCCCTTCACATGCTAGGAAACCTTTGAAAATGACAGAGCAATTTGGAAATGTTTATTTAAAAGAGCAAAAAGCAGTTCCCAAAAGAAGCCACTGCCTTGGCTCCCCTTCTTCCAGGAGAGATTGTCCCTCTAATTCAGACCTTCTCTAGAAGCAGACTAGGGAGGGGGGCGGGGTTAAGGAGGAGGGACGACCAGCCACAGGAGGGAGGCCTCACACCTGCTCACACACCAAGTTGGGCACAATGAGCAGAGCAGCCGGAAGCAGAAACATCTTCAGAAGTAGCAGCTGACCCAGGATCTAAACAGAAAGAAGCCTCTGAGAGGTTTTGGAAGCAAATTAGTAGCCAGGAATTTCCTCTGTTTTCTTGAACTACATCTGAAGTGTGCTCAGAAAAGACCTGCCCCTTTACTAAGAAAGTGAGGCTGGGTCTGCTGTTGGAGCAGAGGGATCCAGGGCCACTGCCCACGGGCACGGGCTGGGCGGGTGTCGGTCTAGAGAAACCCCAGGAATTAATAAGAGCTGCCACTATTAGCAAACAGTGGGGGCCGCGGTCTGCACAGGGAGACCCTCAGACAGTGCAGGATGCCTTCTCTTTCTTATCCCTGTTTCTGGATTTTGTGAAATAACATAAAGCTACTTCCACCTTGGGCCTCAGTTTCCTCATCTGTTAAACGAGGGTAGCCATAGTACCTCTGTCTAAAGTGGCTGTGTGGACAAATTGAATAGCCTGCGTCAAGTGCTTCGCCCAGTCGTAAAAATGGGGCGGCAAATATTAGCTACAGCTGTTGGTGTTCAGTTATGTAAGAGAACACTCAAACTCCATCCACTGTAGGTTGCAATGCCCGGGAGGACACCAGGAGAGAGACTCCCTGGAGAAAATGACCGCGGGGGGTAGGGGGGTGTTGCAGAAGGAGTTGGTGTGGAGGGTGGAAACCAGGAGGAGAGGGAAGGGTGGTGGAGGGGGTTGGGGCACAGCCTGGGCGAAGGTAGAGCGAGCGGCAGGAACCCCAGTGAGGTATGGGAGGTGGTAAGCAAACCAGCACACCTGATGGAAATGTAAAGTAAATCAGCTTTTTCAGCCGCATGTCACCCTTCCTCTCCTTGTAAATGTTCATAAAGAAGACAGAAAAAGAGAACGCGTCCTTTGTGTAACTCAGGTTAAGCTTCTAACTATCGAAGCTAATTGGAGCATGTTGTAACACAGATCTTGACAGATGTTTCTCTTTGTTGAAAACCCTGGTGTAGCTTCATTTTCCTGAAGGTCCTTCTTAATGAAAACTCCATTTTGTCCGTTGAGCGACACGCAGGTTGTCCAGGCTCTGGGATATGACTGAAGCCCAAGCCTCACAGTGACATTTAGGATCACATACTTTGTCAAAGCCCAGAAATGCTGGCGACCTGGGCTGCGAGTCTTGCTGGGGGTGGGAGCGGAGGCTGGCACCGGAAACTCAAACAAATTTTTCAGCTTCTCAGGTAACTTGCTAGTGACCCAGATGAGTCATTCAATGTCTTTGTGTCTCATTTGAGTTCTGTAAAAGGGGCTAATCGTGTTCTCGATGAGCTTGCCTCCGAATTACAAAGTTCCTGTTCAAAATCTTTGAACACCTCCGAGAGAGGTACCATAAAACACATCACACGTGTTCGTAGTTTAACAACATGAAGCATCTATTTTTTTATTTTATTTTCTGATGGGAAATAGTTATCTGACCATTTCACACGTGCGTGCCCAGCATTTTCCCACATCATCTCAAAAAAAAAAAAATTTTTTTTCCCAACTCCCATTTTTCAGAGAACTCTCCAGAAGCTGCTCTGCTGCCTGAACAGATGTTAAAATCTGCAAAACACTTTTCCTGCAACTCTTATTCTTTGGTCTCCCCCTTCCCTTCCCCTGGGTGCCAACAATCCCCTGCGTTAGCCTTTTTGCTGAGTGAGATAAGTCTGAAGCAAGGTGGATTTCTTGCCTATTTCCCCCACCTCCCCCTCCCCCAAATATGATAACTATGAGGCCCCAGCATGGCAGAAAGGGAGCATTGCCTTTGAGAGCTTTGCAGACCATGAATGAAGCTGGTCAGAAATGCTTTAGGAGCACTTCAGGGGTTCCTGACCACAAAATTGTTCAAAACCTCACGTCACCTTTCACGTGCTGGACAAGTATGCTTGGACACTCCTGCGTCTTGCACACGCTGTCATACTCATCTAGCTTTCAGATTCTCTCTCCCTTCCTCTTGCCCTCTCTTCTCATGGTAACACCAAATGAAGACAGAGAAGGGAAAGAAGCAGCCAAGATGGAGAAATAAACCATGTACCCCAAAGATGATTGAAATGATGCTTTGTATGACAGTGACATAAAGAATGAGAAGCTTTTCCTGGGGTTTATCTGTGAGGATTATGTTTGGCTGCACAGAAGGGAAAATCTGACTCCCGTGGTTTAAGCCGCCAGGCACTCGTCTGTCTCCTGTGACAGGCAGTTCAGGAGCGGGTAGCCCTGTGCTGGTAGGGTGGGGTCAGATGCTCCCATGCTTGGGTTCCATCATCCTCCACCTGTGGTGTGGTGACCCAGACCTGTCTAGGCAGGAAGGAGATGGGAGGCCTCCAACCCATCTCCTTGTGGGGCTTCGTCTTTTCACTCAGTTGTCGCTTTCCAGCCTATAGAACAGAGCAAAGCTGAGGGGAATGTGGTTGGGAATGCATGTCCAGTGACCCAGTGCAGCATCCGCCATGACAGCAAACCCTGTGCCCAGGCAGATTGTGCTTTCTGGGTGCTATTTTGTCTCATTTGTTTTCCCTGTCAGCATCGTTTTGGAAATACACACAGACAAACTCCAAGTTCTTCCTTCAGTGCTTCTTGGAAGTTGCAGATGGAGGCTGGAGGGAGAGAAAGGGGATATGTATTCTCCATTTACTGAAAACAAAACAGGCAAGAGATTGGATGGGGAGGGGAGGGAGCTGGGTAAACAGGAGTCAAGGTCACACCTATTTTCAGTGTTCAAGTCCGGAATCACATTTGACTCGCTCAGAGTGTGAGAAAAGACAGGCAGCCTTGTATCAACGGGAGTGCTGCTGGTGTAAGAGCCACCACACCTGGCGTGGGGTTGACAAATCAGTAACTGGAAATTGTTTCTGATGTAGCAGTAAGTGGAAATTGTTTCTGTTTTTCTTTTCCTCACCCTTTTGAATTCTCAAACCTCCTGGCCCAACACCTTAAAACTTTTTTCTTAAAGAGAATTCTTTTGTACAGAATTTTTTTGAGGGAAGCTTTCTTTTAAGTTGCCCTCCTTAAATTTACCTACAGATGCTTTTATCTTTGATAGAAATACGACAGCCAGATAATAACCCTCTATCTTGGCGATAGAATACTTTTCATACCTTGTATTTCCGCAAGTTACAGATTATTTTTGCTGTGTAATTACTGGCCCTTCTAGACGCAGATCTGTCTCCCTGCAAGTCAATGCCTGATTTAAAACAAAACAAAACAAAACAAAACTATTCCATTTTTTTCCTGAAGTAAGAAACAATGTAAATTTTTCACTTTGTTTTGCTGCAAGACCGGTGTTTATATAGAGAATCATTCATTTTTATTTATGACACCGTCCTCTCGGTCTATGGTCCTTATGCGTCTATTTTCAGATGGACTTCTTTTTAAACAGTAAGCCCCCCCAGATATTTTAGGGGTCCCGAAGGTCACCAAAAATAAAAATCTCAAGGTGCGTTTATTCAACAGCTCTGCAGATTTCAGGACTGGTGACCTTTGTGTAAACTTGCAGCCCGTACTAAATTCCTTCTAAGTCAAGGACTCAACTTGTCGAGCCTTGAAACCATGTCCATTAGGAGAGAGAAATATGTGGCTCTGACATTCTGCAAAGCTTCTGCCTTAACTTCCTTGCCAGCCACCCATCTTTTTACTCCTAGCCTCTTGGATGTCCTCTGTGAAGACTCTGGGTCCTAAAAAGAACCTTTTCTCATCTCTGATGGAGAATGAAATTAAAAGATATAAGCAATAAATCAAACATAGCCTGGAAGAGCCACCAGCACACAGCCAGCCTCTGTCTCTGCCTCTCCTTGAGAGCAATGTAGGAACAATTTTCTTTTTCTAAGCAAAAAAAAAATGATAACATGTATAGCCTTTGAGGTTTATTTTTAATTACAGCACAAAAATGTTCAAAAGAGAATGTAGATTAACTATATTTGTTGGGGTGCCATTTTTCCAGTAGCAGTTTTAATGCCAACCACAACGCTGCACTTTATTACCCAGCTGCTGCGTGCACTTTGAACTCTGTGCACGAAGCCCCTCATTCCACACCATCTGCAGGCTGCATCTGGGCGGCCCCATCCAGCTCGCTAACAGTCACAGCTGAACTTGACATTAACCCACTTTGAAAGTATATAATTTATAAAATCTCAAACTGCATGTATGTGTAAAACCCACGCAAGGGTCTGGAGGAACTACAAGGAAGGGGGTAAAAATAGTTATATCCTTCAGGAGGTTTCTCTCTCATTTCAGCCCTTTTAAGTGCTGGCATATGGAACATGGAGGGAACGGGTGGAAATGGAATTACATAGGCATTGACAGGTATGAACAGAAACTCACACTGCCATTTCGTTCTTGTTGAATCCACTGTTTATAAAGATCAGAATGGCTATTATTTGCAAAGTCCTAGAGGAGAGGAACAAAAGTATTAAACCACCTTAAACATTAGAGCTGTGAAGGGTGTGAAGTCATATAAAGAAGGGCAAATGCCAACAATGCCCATTCTGTTCTACTGCCAATCATCCTACATCATTCCTATTTTAAAAAAAACTGTGGTGCCTCTCCTATACATCCCTCTAGGTTATGTTCAAAACAAAGAGATAATTGTATCACAGAGATGGTGACTCTTTAAATAACAAATGAACTATGAGACACTGTCCCGTCTGATGTTATTCGTGTGGGTGTCTTTTCTATATATAGTTTTGTATGTCTGTGTGTGTGTGTGTGTAGTTCAGGTGGCATCTGAAACCATATAACTTCACATATGTGTAATTTTTGAGTAATTTTAGACATCTCTCTGACTTAGGCCACCAGAGACAGTCACTTGTCCAGGTCTCCCAGCTGGTTACTACCTGAGTCAGAACCAGAAACTGGGTCATCTGGGCTCCTGCCCCTTTGAATTCTGCAGACACTGGACTGAAGTGGCTGACTCTACTTGGGAGTCCAGATAATTAGCAGACACCTCGCCTACTTCTCCTTAATTACTCTGCATTGCTCAGACACAACCCTTGCAGGCCAGTCCCTTTCTGTGTGCAGAGGCATTAAGCAGGGCCATCTGTGTGGAGCCTGGAGCCCTTCAGAATTCCCTTAGACACAAGTTGGGAGTGAAGTCGCCTTCCAAGAGTCCCCCTTTCCCCCTCCACCTACCCTGGTGCAATTTCGGAGTTCTGTCTTACCCATAACCCCACCCCCACCCCCCGCCTTAGTTAAGCACCCAACAATGGGCTGCCTCACCCCTTAGGCAATTTTATGGTTAACCAGGTTGGTTTTGATGAGGCTCTCTGGTGAAATCTGAACGACCAGAAGAACAGCAAATATGCCTGTTCTTGCAGAGGGGTGCAGAGAGAGCCTCAGCCAAGGCTGCCAGCCTCCGGCTCCCAGGGACCTTTGGGAAGTGGGAGAATGCTATCTTCCTACAAGGCTGGAACCCAGACTACAATTCCCATCAGAGATATAGGTCCTCACAGCACTCCTGATTCAAAGGTTTCCACTCAGAAGTGGTCTCTGGAGAAATAAAGACCCCTCTCCTTTCCCCTCCCCTCTCCTCCATTCCCCTGACCTCCCCTCTTCTCCTCCACTCCCCTCCCCTCCACTCTTCTTTCCCCCCTCCCTTCCCTTTCACCTCTCTCTCTCTCTCTCTCTCTCTCTCTCTCTCTCTCTCTCTCTCTCTCTCTCTCTCTCACACACACACACACACACACACACACACACACACACACACACACACGCACACACGCCAGCATTCAAAATTCCCATGCCTTAGAGAACCCAAAGGGACTTCTTCCCATGATGTACTGAATTTGAAAAAGCTGTTCTAGGCAGAGCAGGAACTGCTAACCGTCAGGGCAGTAATTTCCAAACCCCTTTGATCATGTCACATATAAGTAAAATGTATTCAGCCTGCCCCCAAGCCTGTGCATATTTATTTATATATAAATGACATGCCTGCACTACTGTACTGATAGGATATAATTACAACATGTGCATTAAAAAACACATCCCCAAAATAGAACTTAAAATCAGATAAAAACTAAAAATGCAAGCTGTGTTGTCTTTTCTTCCTTCCCCTCCATGAATACCTCAGAAAGTCCCCAAATACCCACAGATTTCTTGTCTTGCTAAGTGGGACTCAGCTTCTGCCAGCGGCCTTGTATGCCTTCACCTGGAGGCTTCGATTGATGTTTAAGTACCAACGCACCCCTCCAGAGGTACTCGTGGTCTTGCCTATGGTCGTGGTGTATGAATTTTCTGCTAGGGAGACCGGGGTGACAGGCCTGACCAGAGCACCGAGGAGCAGGGAGCCCAGGGCTGTGAGCTCAGGCAGTTGGCTGCTCCCCCATCACCTGCATTACCACCTGTGTGAACTTGAGCCCCCAGTTGCTCACCTGTAAAGTAGGCACAATGATTCCCCCTTTGGATGGCTGTCGTGAGGGTTTGAGATGACAGATATGAGGCAGTGGACACAGAGAGGAAGTGGAAGGTGACTCTGGAAAATGCCACCCAAAGGTGTACAGAGCAAAGGCGAGGGCAGGAAGGACCCGCTGCCAAGCCCACACATGACCCTGTCACTGTGCCCAGAACCCAGAAGGTATTAAGATGAATACCTGGGTCTCCTTCTCTCACCAGGTAGTAGCACAGACATGAGCTTAGTGCTCCTTGGCAGAGAGTTGAGCTTACGAATATTAAAAGCAATCATAGTGACAACTAGTGTTTATTGAGCACATATTATGTGCAAGGCCCTGGCACCAGGCCAAGCATTTTCTTGCATAACCTCATTAAATTCTTCACATGCACCTGTGGGTAGGTACTCTGGTTACTAATCCTGTTTTATTGGGGGAAGAGTGGCATGCAGACGTGAGGCAGCCTGCTCGAGGTTAAGCTGCTAATATATGAGGAAGCCAGGTCCAAATGGAGTCATTTGTGCTACAGAGCCCATCATCTGCCTGTAGGGAGAACAGTGGGTATTACTATTCTCTTGGTTTGACACAAAAGAGCTGAGCCTTAGGGAGTTAGAGACTTGCCAAGGCCCCTGGACAGCAGGTGACACTGCCAATGGCTGAACTTCAGGTGACTTTAAGCTACTTGCATGACTCTGGATGCATTTGGTGGCTTTAGGTCCCCACTGTTGGTGTCAGTGCCTCCCCATCAGAGATGGCCCCCCAAGGGAGACATTCAGGTGGTTCCAGGGCAGCCCTCGGAATGCTTCTCTAAGCCCGTGTTCAAACTTGTATGGCCATCAGACTCACCTGTTTCCAAGATGCTGGTGAGATGCTGGCTGGTGGGGGGTGGGAGGCGGGGGTGGAAAGGAACCATTCCTAAGTCTTTGCAACCAACCACTTGTCTTAATTTATCCGTCTGGAAGACCATTAGAAGTGTTACTAGGATGAGACAACGAGGCACTTCCCAAAAAATAAATGTAAGGAGGCGCTCCCTGTCAGGGTCATGCAAAGCTGACCCTGCACTTGCATGACCTTGAGAGACAAGGTCTCCTGGAATGTTCTGTCCTAGTGCCTCCCTTGCCCCGTCTTGGGCCATATCCTGGGACCCACGTCCAGAAGAACCCCCAAAATGATCTGACCAATAATCAGGGGCTTCACACCCAAGTCCATTCTTTAGGAAGTCAAGGAGCTCCCCAAGAGCCAGCACTGTCATGACCCAGACCTTGGCCAGGGTTTGCAGTGAGGCGCCCAGCAAACCGTCACAATTATTCCTGTGGGTGAGATCGAAATTCTACCAAGAAGCAGTTGATTCAGCTGTGACAGTCAGAGGTGACCTCAGGGCCCCCTGTGCAAAGGACCCTCCCCACCATCAAGTACCAGTTGCATAACGAGGGTCCCACTAACTGGTGGACCTTTGAGAATAGTCCCTCCATGCTTTTGCAGAAACATTTGTAATTTCACAAGTCCACATCACAATTCTCCAACATCATTACAAATCCCTTCTTCAAGTAGGTGGGTGTGAGGTTTTTCTCTTTTTCCCTCTTTAACCTTATTTGTATAAAAGGCATTTCTTGTCTGATTATTCTACATTCAGTTACCACAGTCACAGAAATTTCCTTTCTTTTCTTCTTGGCCTCTGCTCCATAAAGGGCGCAATAACAACGCCCCCTCCCCGCAAAGCCAGCTCACAGCCAGTGAGAGTCCCCGCTCATTGAGAATGCAGGGAGCCCCGCCAGCCTCTAATTGTTACTATGCAAACATCTTAATGGGAACAAATTAAAAGGCGCTCAGGCTAATTATTCTCCACAATAAAAAATAATAATAAAGTTCCTTTGGAGAGGTGATTCTGGGTTGCCTCAAAAGAGTTGCTTTCCTTATTCGGAGTGTGCAATTGAGAGGGAAATAAAAACTCCGCTGGAGATTATATTTTGGGAATCCTTGTGACTCCGAGAACTCCCTTTCCATGCTTATTTAGCACCATCTGCATACAGCTCAGGGCCTGGCCCTCCCCAGCCCCACTTGCCACTCTCCCTCTTCCATCTTTGCTCGGTGATCTCCACTTGACCTTCAGTCAGGCTTTAGTTCTTTCTGGAGAGCCCTGGCCCCCAGGCCCATGCTGACGCACCCACGGAGCCCTCCCTCTCAGGCTCAGGCTTCCCATCATTATGTGTGACAGGTTTCCCCTCAACCACGTCAGTTTGGGATCAAACACATCGTTTACACAGAAGCGACTGGAACTATTCCAAACAGCCTCATCTCGCTATTCTGCTTTTCGATAAAACCACACAGCCAGAAGTAGAAAGCAGAGACGCCCCTTGGTGCCTGTTGCTGTGTAGATGAACCTGGACCACTTTAGTTGCCTGGGTCCCTTCAGGGATCCTCAGTCCGCCTGGAGTCAATACCAGGTGAGGGTGAGCGGGAGGGCTCTACCCACTCCACCAGGCTCCGTGATGTCACGTGTCCTCTGTGTTGGTCCTGGGGAAGGATTCCGGCTTGGTCATTAAAGTTAGGCAATGACTTTGTTGCTTACAAATAACAAGAGCGACTAACACTTGCCAAGTGTTTACAATGGGTCAGGCGTGTCCCATCATCTCTTATAATCAAAAACTTTCTGAGATAGGCACAGCTCTTAATCCCCATTTGATAAAATAAAATTTAAAAAAATGAACATGAAGCAAAAATGAGTTAAGAAAACAGCCCAGGCCACACAGCCTGTCGGAGGCTGAGTCCAGCGGGATTCCAGATTCCCTCTGGCTTCCTCCCTCCCATCCTGTGACGCGGTGGCAGGAGGGACACAGCCTGTGCAGTCAGCAATACCCTTCCCACTGGGTTGCCTTGCCAGACTGTCTACCCTCTCTGGGCCTCCCGTCTCTCATCTGCCGTGTTTCCCCGAAATTAAGACGCATTAGGGTTTATGTTCAGAGGATGTCCTCCTGAAAACTCATGCTAGGGCTTATTTTCCGGTCAGGTCTTCTTTTCGGGGAAACACGGTAGTCTGTGTCCTGATGAGGGTGTTTTCCCCGTAGACCATAGTGAGAAGGACTGAGTTAGGAGCAGGAGATGTTGACTGGCGCCCAGTGAGCCCCGAGTCCATTTCACCTATGGTCAGGCCTTTTCCTTTCATCCTGATTTGCCTTTTTTGCATTAACTACTGTTCTGCTTGATTTTTCCATTTTTCCTCTTTACACACCACGGCAAGCCAAATCCCAAAGTGAACCCCGATTCTGTCATTCATGTGGCCGCACATGGGCACCGAATGCCTCCTTGCAGACTGGATCATTTTGCTGCTGGCAGCAAGTGGCTGATGTAAGAAATGGGGCATGGAGTGTGACGGGGAAGCCTCGGGCTGCCTCACGCTCAGCTCTGGCTGCGTGTGGGTGACTGTGCAGACACGCTTCCACGCTCTGGAACATGAGACCCTTCAGCTCTGACGTTCCCAGTGAAAGACATGGTGCAGGCTGAGAATTTGCCCTCCACTCACTCTTCACTGCATGTCTCCAACTTACCACTGTTGACACGGGGAACCGGATTGTTCTTTGTTGGGGGGGACCTGTGCATTGTGGGATGTGCAACAGCACCCCTGGCCCATACCCACTAGATGCCAGCAGCACTACCTCCCCAAGATGTGACATCCAAAAATGTCTCCAGAAACTGTCAAGTGTCCCCTGAGAGAGAAATCACCCGTCGGAGGGAGAACCACTGCGTCACAGAGACCAATGCGGTACGTTTGCTTCCCATTTATTTATGAGCCAAGGAAAGGAAAAGGGGGGTGGTGATTTTGACCCTCTCCAACATGTTTGCATTCCTCACAGCTAGTTGGACCCCTGCTCCCACCCCAGTCCCTTACGGGTCAAGCTGTCCACAAAAACAGACAGTCCATGAGCAGGGGCCTTGAAATTAGGGTGATCAGCCATTATCTCCATAGTGAAGACCAGAAAATGAGAGACAGCCATGATTCCAATCTGCTGAGGACAACAAGAGACCTGACGTACTGGGATTATTTCCTAGAGAAGCAAGCACCGCTGACTTGATCTTCACGAGTTTATGCAGGGCACGGGAGGAGAAATGAGGTCCTCCTAGGACGATGCCTCCAAATTGCTTTGGTCAATGCACACAGTGATTACAGTTCAGAAGTCGGCCTATAGGGAGTATTGAGAAAGCACTTTTGCAATGTCAAGTTTTACTGAACAAACACTATTGCATAGCATTTACCATGGGTTGGGCCCTGTTTTAAGTGCCTTAGAAATAGAAGCTTCGGTCATCATGGACACCTATACAGTGGGGACAATTAGTCTCTGCATTTTACACATGGGTGGGTGGGGCACAGAGTAGCCAAGAGACTTGTCCAAGGTCACACAGCTGGGAAGTAGCAGGGCTAACTTCAACTGTATTCTGGATTTGCATCTTGAGTGCTTAGCTACTAAACTGTACATATTCTCAGGAGACAGTCTTCTAGAGAGGGTGTGACCTGGGCACTCACGTCCTTGGCATCCATTCAAAGCAAGTGATCTGAGTCTCTGCTTGCAGATGTCATGGGAAGTAGGACCATGATTTGATGATGAAAGAGCCCTTAACTCTTTGAAAACTGTATTAGAAAAACATAGTGCTGTAATTCTGAACCTTTCCAGTGCTTCATTTTGAATTACTTGTTTCCCTTCCCTTTTCAAAATGGGATTGTCAGCATGTCTCTGATGAAGGCTCTTGAAATCTAGGAGAGAGGTAAGCAGGAAGGCCAGATAATGATAGATTCCAGGGCCTACCAATCATTGCAGATTTCGACAAAAGTATCAGAAATCCCAAAGCATATTTGATTTCACTTTTCTGCGTGCTATTTTCAAATCCCCTCTGGGAGGATACTTCTCCACGCTCTTTGCACAATTTCCATTGCTCCCATACTTTCTGGTAGCGGGTTATTACAGCCACCCAGCGGGGCGGTTGTTCAGTGGAGGGAAGTCATTGTGCAGGTTATAAGGGCTAGGACGTGTGTCTGTATAGGGTGCTGGGGGACAAAGAGAGCAGTCCTCACCACGTCCCTATCACAGACATGGGTGCACTCAATTATTTTGCTCCCTAAAGCAGCAGGGTTACCAGAGTGACACTCTAATGACCCAGTGTTCCTGGGTGCCCATTGGGAGCTCATGCAAGAGGCCACCTTCTAGTTTGGCTCTTATTTACCTACTTAGCACTTATCAAAATGTAATTCAAAGTTTTTTCTTTATAAATGTAGTCTCCCAGGGACTCTTGAGTTCTTTGAGAGGTAAGCTCATGTCTCATATTTCTCTTTATTCATAGCACGTGGCAGAGTACGGGCACTCAACAGATGATGGATGGGTGGATGGATGGTAGATGAATGGTGGATGGAATAGGTAAATGGATGGATGGATGGATAGACAGATGGATGAAGCTCCATCAGCCTTGCGCTTACTGCTGAGGTGTAGAAATCCTAATGGGTATGAGCAGAAAAAGCCATAGTTGTCTCTCCACCCACACAACTGCAGCAGGGAGCAAGTATTTAAGACCTCAACCCAGACTTGGTTCCCCCTTAACTCCTATGATCAGCTAAGAATAGGAAGAAGTATGTAGGGATATTAGAGCAAAGAGGAGCAGGAGTCATGGGGCTGGTTCCAGCTGGTTCCACTTCTGTCCAAAGGGTGTTGGGCTGGAAGTCCCGTGGGTGTCCCCCGTGGGAGGCTGGGCAAGGATGCAAGAAGCATGTGAGAAGCACCACAAAGTCAAAGGACTTCTTCCTGTTCCTGAGTTGATTGGTTTGTGCTTAAATTGAATACGTGGAAAAATAAATGTCTATGACCAAGAGTTCCTAATCACAGGACCGATAACGAGGTCCAGTCCATTTCCCATTGGGTTACCTTTAAGACGTCAAACAAAGAACAGGAACGATGCCCTCTATTCTGTCATCTGCTCACAGAGAACTTTTTTTAATGGGAAAATTTAACCATCATTTTTCCTGTTCAAAAAAAGGAAATTAGTGGACAAACAGAAGAGGTCCACTGCATGACGTACAGTAGATTTGTCATTACGTTCTCAGTTCTGCCAGTCTTGGTGAGGTGTCCGGAAGTTGAGTGGGCCCATGGACTATCCTGCTGGGCACCTCGCCCACGGTGACCAGCATCCTTTCTCCCTATCTCTCAATTTAGAGGAAAATTTTCTTCAGTGAAATGCTGGGCTGGCGCTGTTGCATATGTGTGTTCCCCTTCCTTTCTGAGACCTTCAGCATCCGTTGGACAATTGGGATCTGACGTTCCTAACCACCCCGATCATGCTCTCAAAAGTCCCTCTGTCCCTACACCCCCTCGGCCGCGTCTGGGTCTCAGTCACCTGGAAGCACCTACCTTTGCTCGAGGTCAACATCCATATCTGAAAGGGATTCTGTGAAGATAGGGCCTAATTCTTTGTTCCATTCGGGAATATTCCTTGGTGGATTCTCTGACCAAATAAATGCCTTTTATCTTTGTAAATTTCATACTTTTTTCTTAAGATTTGATCTCCCAATTCCTTTCCCATATGTCTGCCTGTTTAGTCTCCTTTTTTATTTACATTATGTATAGGGAACTTCTTGCCAGAGGACACCTTTCTCATTCCCTTTCCCATTTTCTTCTTCATACTATCACCTTCAAATATCTTAATCATTCTGAACTGGAAGGATAGGGTAAGATGTGAGGGGGTAATTTTGTCCACAGGGCACATTTTGCAGTGTCTAAAGACATTTTTAGTTGTTACAACTGGTGGGTAGCGGTAGGAGAGGTGTATGGCATCTAATGGGTATATTTCAAGGAGGCTACTAAACATCCTACACTGCACTGGATAACCCCCCACCACCACCACAGCCCCCCACAGCAAAGAATTTTTAAGCCCCAAATGTGACAGAGATGAAGTTGAGAAATCCAACCACCAGAGTTATGATTGTAGAGCTGTATTGCTACCCTTTATTCCCGCTTGGTGTTTTCCTTTCTGGAAACTGCAACCCTCCCCATCTCCTGAAATTGAGGAATTATACGTGTCTTCAGAACAAATAGCTGTAAAAAGGTAAATGGAGAACCTGAAAGGTCCTAGAAATTATGGTGGCAGTGTTTACTTAGGGATCTCTAAGGTCTTTTATGGTCCAATATCTACTGTAGGACCCTTAATATTATAAAGGGGCGGGGGGGTCCTAATCTCTGTATTATGTGGAGGAGAATGGAGCTATCACCTTAAACAGATGGTCTGAAGACTATCGTAAGGACTTTGAGTATCAGAGGAAAAGGAAGAAGGCAGATAGAAAACAAGGGAACTCAGCATAAAAAGTCAAGGCTAGAAAAACCATTGAGAGACACCAGATCAAAGGCTGGAGAGAAGCAATAAAGAGGTGGAGTCCTGGGAGTAGAGCCGGGAAGCACCACAGACCAGAAGAGGCGGGTGACCAGATAGCCAACAGGGATGTGTCTGAAGCCCAAGAAGGAAGGTTCCAACAGAGGCCAAAAGATTCCCTTAAGAGAGAAGCTAAGGGTTAGAGAGCAGCAGTGTGATCCAGGAAGAGCAGTGGGCGTGTGGTTGGGACAGTAGTGAAAGTGCCTGAAGCAAGGAATAGCCTAAAATACCAGGAAACAATCCAGGAAATATACCTGAGCTGAGGGGCAGTGAACCATGGGTTACTGGCACCTATTGTGTGTCAGGCTCTCCCAGGAGTCGCCATACTTTATCCCACTTACCCATCCAGTGGCATATGAGCTAATGTTGTTATACGGACTTTGAAAGTGAAAACATGGAGGCTCAGAGATTACGTAGACAACAAAAATAAGAATTTTGAAGCTTCGAAAGAAAAATCAAGGTTGCATGGCCAATAAACCTAGGTGTGTCAGGATTCAAACTGAGGTATGTTTTTAGGTTTCCACTTAATCATTAATATACTACCATTCTTTTAATCTGCCATATGTAATACACTAAAGTTTCCTCCAGCTTCAGCTTGGAGTTGGGCATTTGAGTTGACCACCAGCTGGGCACAAAGGGGGGAGGGGAGCCAGCTGGAGCAGAAGAGATAGTGGGGAAAAGCCACCCAAGCGATCTTTCACTGGGGGATGAGAAGGAAAAGCAAACACCCATCCTTTGGCTCATGGACTCGATAATCCAGATTTCAAGTAGAATGAAAACTATATTTAACAAAAAGAAATTCCTCCCCCAATTCATACAGCAGACAGACAAGGTGGGGTCCATACTCCATTTTTCCCACTTCCTCTTTGTCTTTCATAACTGTACAATCAGATTCTCAACCCTCTCACCACCACTCCCATTTCCCTTCCCAGGCTCTTCTGATCCGAGAGCCATAGTGTGCCTGGTTAATCACACCCTGTAAAACATGGTAGTAATGACCCAACAATAAATTAACTGAATGGTCGACACATGCATGACCCTGTGTTAGAAAATGGCCTGCAATACAAAGATTATATGGCATGAAATGGCCCTCATGGACCTTACCATATAGGAATGGGGGCAAAGCCCAAATATGAGAAATAGTGAACAAAATAAGAATGGAACAGCACAGCAAAATATAAGAGCCATCACAGACGACAGACCAGGAAAATAACTGATTGTTACGTGAGAAGCCTGAGGAGGCCTCAGAAAGGAAGAAGTCATTTCATACAGGGCTGGGGAAGATAAAGGGGATGAAATGAGTGAGGCAGCCAGTCAGACTGGTTCGTGGGACGCTCATGGGCAGTGAAGAGGCCACTTACCTCACCAGCGAACAGTAAAATTGAAGCCAGAAATTGAAATGGGGCAACAAGAAGGCCATACGTGAAGACCAGGGGCTCGTAACTTGACAGGACATAAGAATCCCCTGGAGCAGTTGTTAAAATGCAGATTCCTGGGCCCCCTGAAGACCTTGAGAGACCCAAGGCTCAAGAATTTGCACCTGAACAGCCCTATAATCTTAGTCGTACTTTGAGAAACATTCTGTAACAGGAAGCCTTTGACTGGTTTTGATGAAGTCAAGGTGAAATCTTCATGAAATTTCAGGGGTTAGCAAAATTTAGCAGAACTTACATTAATATTTCTACCTCTGACAGCTGGCACCTCCTCCGGTGGAACCTGTATGTTCTAGATGGTGAATCCTTTATTGAGATTTTACTCACACGCTATGGGTTTCCTGGTCTAGCCTCCCAAACTGAAAGTCATGCTTACTGCTAATTAAAGGTGTCTCACAAATGTATATTAAAGTGCACCCCACAAGATCCTAAAGTTAGTCTAGTGGGTCTAGAATACTCAAACACAGGCTCCAAATTTTTTACCACTATAGACAACTACACAGCTTCAGGAAAACTGTGGACAGGCTGGACTTCCAACTGAGTGGTACCAATGTTTTCAATAGGAAAGACCCTGACTGGGTTGGGTTTGTGTGTGTGTGTTTATTTATTTGGCATATCCCAGGCCTCCCCCACCGTCTCTGGGCTCAGAACCTAATCTAGACTCTCCTGAATCCTTGGTGTTCCCAATTGGGATTTTTAAAACTCCTAGCTCTTTCAAAACTTTCCTTCTGTCTGGAGCATAAAGGAATTTTGTTTTCCATTAGCGAAGGGGCTGGTGTAAACCCAGAGCCACAGGAATAAATACAGCTCTGCTGAAATACTTAAGCAGCATCCATTAGGATTCGCTCTAACGTGGAACCCTCTGCACACTGCTTGTAGCCTATACAGAGGCTCTCAACAAGAACTTGACACAGCATGATCAGACAGGAATGTCCCAAAGCCTTGCCATTCAAAGTGTGGTCTCTAGACCAGCAAAAACATCAGCGTGACCTGGGAACTTGGTAGAAGTACAGCATCTCAGGCCCCCACCCGGAACTGTGAAATCAGAGTCTGCATTTTCACAAGGGCCGGGGGAGATTTGCATGCACACTCAAGTGTGAGGAGCGTTGTCTTAAATCACCAACCTGCTCCCATGATTTAGGCCACTCTGTCTCAGGAGGGTTGCAGAGATGGGGCAGAAGGATCAGTTGCAGGGGGGGGGGGGGGTTGAGGCGGGTTTCACCCCCTCCTGTCTCCTCACCCTTCTTGAAGCTTTCCCAGAGGCTGCACCTGCAGGGTTGTCGCTTCTCTGGAAAGCCTCTTGAAACAGACCCCCTCCTCCCTGGCCTTGCCTCTAGCTAGGGTGGGGCGGCACTACCTCTTTTCTCTCTAAGAGCCTGGGATGCTGACAGCCTCTGATGAAGGCATCCTGTTTGTCGAAAAATAAACCGGCAGTTAAAGCAGGGTTGCGAGAGCGAGAAAACCACAGGCCTGCGCGCCGCTGATAACGCCCGGGCAGGCAGCTTTTGCAGAAGTTCCGTCGCTGCAGCGCCGCGCGCCAGGGCCCGCGCCACCGCCTCCCTTCCTGTCGCAGCAACTCGCGTCCCCGCCGTTTCTGGCTGTTGCTTTCTGCGTCCTTCTTTCAGTTACTTCACCCATTGTTTTTTCTAAAGGATCCCCTGGCTGCTCCGATGGGAGGGATGGACCCACGTCTCCGGGGCAGATATGAGCAGTATATGGGGCCGAAATTTACGAGCTGTCATTAAAAATGACAGAGTTTAGGAAAAGCTGAAGTTGCTTTATCTTCTGTAGTATGTAATGCTTTGAGAGAGAGAGAGAGAGAGAGAGAGAGAGAGAGAGAGAGAGAGAAGAAAGAAAGAAAGAAAGAAAGAAAGAAAGAAAGAAAGAAAGAAAGAAAGAAAAGAGAAAGAAAGAGAAAGAAAGAAAGCAAAAGAAAGAAAAAGAAAAAGAAAGCAATCCAGATGAGACTTGCAATACCAAAATGCCGTGTAAAAGGGCCCCCAAAGTCCCATATCCAGATTGTTTTCTTTCTTGGAGTAAGTTGACCTGGCCTGATTCCATGTGGTGAATAACTAATTACCCATCTTCCTTTTGGGGGATATTCAAAGCTCTTTCCCCATTTGCCTGTTATCAGATAAGCAAAGCAGATGAGAAGTCAGTGGGTAACCACAGGTACAACCACAGTATTAGCTGGAAACCAAACGACTTGACCCTCCAAGGCACAGGGTGTAATTGACAATTAACCTGAAAATAGTTTCACACAAGCTGTAAAACTCAGTGTTTTCAAATCAGTAATATGGACTTCTCTGAGCATATAAAGAGAGACAGAGAGTGAGAGAGAGAGCGAGAGAGAGTGAGAGAGGGCGAGAGCATCTCCAGTCACAGAAAATGGCTCCGGCTGGGGCCACAGTGCACCAAAGGGACCTGGCTGTTGCTGGAGCCTCTGTAGCTATCCGTACTAAGGTTCTCTTCCTGAAATTTCAAATTCGCTTCTGTTATTCTTGCTTGTCCAAACAGACAGGGTCAAAACAGACCAGATGCGCTTCTGCATCTTCCTGGGTTTGAGATGAATAATTATCCTGGGTAAATAAGAATCTATCTGTTTTTAAGGATGTCCAGAGAGCCATATCATTTTCCCATTTCCTCCCCTTGAAACCTCTTCCAATTTGCTAACTCTCCTGTCAAGCAATTCCTCGTGGGAAATCACTGCTCACACTTCTTATTTTTGAGCCTATCTCCCATGTCTGTGACCCTCTCTTCTCGCAGCTCCTGCATGGCCTCATGCTGAATTGCCCTGTTGTTCTGGCTGAAGCTCCTTTGCGCTTGATCCAAATAAACAGAGGCCTGTACTTTTTTGGCTAATCCAGGTACAGACTCTCATAATGGACCACTCAATGTTACGATGAAATAAAGGAGTAACCAGTCAAAGGGTGGTTAATTGTTCAGGAAATAGGAGAGGATGAGCCAGGTCTGAATGAGGGGCACATGGGTTGTCTCCTAAGACTGATGTAAGGCTGGGGAGCCCTTTGGGAGATAGGGGGTGCCAGGCCATGGAGAGCTTCGAATGCACTTACGAAGGATTTTCTTTAGTGGGCAATTACCCAAATTGATACATGATTATATTCATTATTTACTTTGGAGACCTCATTGAAATGTCCTTAATGGACTTCTTTCTCATTTAAACTTTATCATACACAAATGAAGAAAAAGATTGTGAATAGAAAATAATAAATCTGATTTCTACTATATGTTCTGGATTTTCCATATTTGTAATTGCGGTTGTCCTTTAAAGTAGTCTGCTGGGAAAAAATACTCCATCATTCCAACAATGCCATTATTCTTTTAAGCATCCTTGGAGCTGCTCTTTTGAAATGACTTTCAGGGTCAGTTCATTGGTTAAACAAGAAAAAACAACTCCCTGACTTTTAGATCGCACCTCATTTTTGATCGGGCTTTGCTAGTCACCTTATATATCATAAATCTCCATCTTAAATGGCTTCTGGCGGACTCTAAAAATCAAATCCATTGCTGGTGTTCCAAACATTGTGATTATTCCAGAGAATATATTTCATCCTTCTATTCTGAAAAAGGAATTCTAATCAGATGCTGAGATTTTTCAGCATCACTGCAATATAATGTAAAGTTGCAAGATGTCTACAATGTTTCCCCGAAAATTAGACCTAACCAGAAAACAAGCCCTAGCATGATTTTTCAGGATGACATCCCCTGAACATAAGCCTTCATGCATCTTTTGGAGCAAAAATTAATATAAGACTTGGTCTTATTTTCGGGGAAACATGGTAGGTTGAAAGAAGCAATATTATCAGCTTATAACAACTTACATAAGGTTTAAAAAGTCAACTTCAACTTACAGCCACATCTAGTTAAAAAGAAAACACACACAAACACAGACACACGCACACACACAGCCACCCAGCCACCCAACCACCATGATGCACTAATGTGGTGATGCAGGACCTTTAACTCAGTGCATCCATTAGGAACTTACCTATATAACTGATCTTCACTATTTGAAAAGTTAAAAAATAAGATGCAGAAAGTAAAATTCCTGTGAAGTCTTTTGGGAAATACTGAGATCAGCTGTAACCCCAGACATGCTCAGATTAGTAATAACAGGCAGATAAATACATTGTATTATATCAGGCTGCTCAGAGAGATGTCAAATACCGGGGGGCTTAACCAAGATGGAAGTGTGCATTCTCTCTTGTGGATGTCTAGGTAGGTTGCTATAGCAGTGTCTGCCCTGATGGACTTCCTTCCACAACGCCTAGCTCTTACCTCAAGGCTCCAAATGACTGCTTCATCTCCCAGAGTCACCTCCACATTTCAGCCAGCTGGAAGGAAAATTATGGAAAGGAAAGACTTACCCTTTCCCTTTAAGAGCAGGCTTTGAAATTTGCCCCCAGAAATCCTGCTCACAGTCCATTGACCAGAAGCTAAACAAACACATGGGGACACCTCGCTGTAAGGGCAGCTGGGAAATGTAGTCATTTGCTGTGCAGCCATATGCCAAGCTAAATAAATATATGTATATATTTGTTTACTTATTTATAGATATAATTTACATATTAAAAGATATTTATATTTAGTATAAAAGTATATACAATGTGCAACTACATTATAGTATACATAATTTAATATAATATATAAAATATAATAAATTATGTTTAATTTAATATTGAATTATATTAATATATAAAATATGTGAATTGTAATATAATAGAAATATATTAACTTAAAAATACAACTATTAGCATATGTAATCACATTATATATGTATAACCTATATAAATATATACATTCATATACATATACAAAACATTTATTTTATTTATATGAAATAAAAATGTATCAATTTATATAAATTTATATTTTATATTAGGCGTTAATATATTAACGTATATTAGTGAATTATATTAATACATGTTAATATGTTCTATATTGTAATATCTATTATAATGTATTAATAGAAGGTATTAATGTGTCAATATAATATTAGCATCTAATATATAACTATATAATTAATATCTTTAGATTTTAGATTTTACATATAGTATTGATATGTATAAAAGCAGCAGTCTAGGACATACAGGAACCTCTCCTGTTCTCACTCCATCCAGCTCAGTTGTGTGCACACCCCAGCAGTCACCTGTGGACCAAGAGATACTGAAGGGATTCCTGAGAACAGCCCCCCTTGCCCCACACTCAAGCTCCAGGCCCATAGATATCCAGACGCACTTGCACTTGGGGAGCAGTCTTGGGGAGCAGTCCGGAGAGAAGCAGGGCTGCTCAGCTGAGGCACAAGGTGCAGGGAACCCCTGCTCTGGCTGCAGGCCCCTCAGGTCAGCTGGAAACACCGCCTCTCTGTGGGAAGGGGAACCGGTCATTGGAGGCCCGCCTGCTTCTACTTTGGCCTGATCCACTCACCAAACTGGGGGGGGAGGAAGAATTGCAGGAGGGAAGGGAAACCTTTGTGGGCAAAGACCTGCCTCCTCTTCCTACAGCAAGGACATATGGGTTTCAGGAGTCGACTGTTAATTCTCAAGAATTTTGCAAGCTGGTCGTTGAACAGAGCTATCATTCAACATGAAATTATATAAACTTATAGCTCAATTCACTTACAACCAAGGTAATAAATACTCGAAACTCATAACTGCCTACTTATGCTCCTACACTTTGCAATGATCTATGCTCTTGGGGTTGTTTACAACCCCAACCTCTTGTCTATACGCAGTGGAAACACTGTATCATGGAGTTCTGCTGTGGTCAGGATGGTACTGAGGAGTCGTGATCGCTGAAATTGCAAATGCAGTAACTCCAGGCTTTTTGTCCTGGGGAGTTCAGAGCTAGGAAGGAGCTGCAGGCTTTGTCCGCATTCCTGTCCTTTGACATCAGATGCATTTCAGGCCTTCCCAGTTTGGTCCAACTAGAGGACCAATGGCTCCATCAACAACAAGGCCAACAAGGAGCCTCCTCGTTGCCCTCCCCAGACCATGTCTTGCCAGCCCTTGATGTGCACACAAGGGCTTCTCCATAATGCTGCTAGTTAACCAGGGAGTCGGCACACAGCTCCCTCAAGGAAAGTGACTAGTACCTGCGTCCTGGGCAGGTTAACCGGTGCCCAGTCTGCACTGGACCATGATACCCCAACAAACTGCGTGTGATCCTTAGGTGAATAGTGTCACAGAATAAAAACATGTATTTTTCTCTGATATGTGGGTTAGGGGGCCATTTTCACCTACTCCTGGAGCTCTTGCCAGCATTAAATGGGAATTCCCACCCTGTTGGAAACATTGAGATAATGACTCTGAGCTTTCTCTTTTTCTCTGTCCCCCTCTGTCCACCTCCGCCCTGTGGGAGAGATTGAGAGAAGTGCTCTTGGGACCAGACTACCTGGAATGGGAACTTGGGCTTCTGCTTCTGTCTCCTTGGATGATGCTTCAGGCAGGGCCTGCTTCCAGGGTTCCTGCTCCTTCCCCAACTAGGCCCCATCTCAGGATTCGGCAGCCCCCTTTACTGGCTGGCAGGGTCCCTAGGGTGCTTCCCGAGGTCCACACTCGGGTGGAGACTGGACTCATCTGACCTCAGAACTGAACCATGTTCTCCAACTCATCACTACAAGTAAAATGCAGATACCTCACATCTCCACTCAGTTCTAAGGTGTATTTCTCAGTTGCTTCAGACTTTGAAGCGGGGAGGGCAGTGATGTTTGGGTCAGTGTATTTTCTTCTTTCTTGCTTGCTTTTTTTTTTTTAAAGATCTAGTTGGTTTCATTTATTATTTTAGTTTTCCATTACAATTGACATTTAATATTAGGTTGTATTAGTTCCGGGTGTTGGCTCAATGTATTTCTATCATGTACATGCCCACAAACACACGTGGTATACATAGTGCCCTATTTAAGTTGCTATGTTTCGAGTTTCTGTGATTATTGCTATTCCACAAATAGCAAACAAACAAAATCTCCGCAATAGAGGAAAACAATCAGTGCCTGGAAAATTAAGACCATGTTAGTTAATTAGTTAGTTGCGGTAGTTAGTTCACCAACACTTATACAGTGATCGCTACATGTCTAGTATTGCGCTAAGTACCTTGCAAATAATAACTTTGCAAATAATAACATGTAATCCTCAAAACATTCTTGAGTGGTAGATATGATTAGCCCCATTTTACAGATGAGGAAACTAAGGTACATGTTGGTGCCTAGGGTCTCGCATCCTGACTCAGACTGTCTGCCACTGGACTACAAATCAAGCTTAGCTCAAACCCCAGGGACAAGGAGCCCCCATGGGTTCTGCCAGGTACGGAATTTTCTCTTGAGAAAAGACTGAAGTCACATATGTGTCAAGCTCTCCTCAGCCAGTTCCCAGCGTGGGCGTAAGCTGGGAATAATGTCAGGTCTCTAAAACCCTTGTGGACCTCATCCCTCGCCACCACACCTTGTGCAGCTTTCTTATGCGTCAGAGATCAGATAGATCCGCCTTTCTGTGGGGGGGAGAAATAGGAGAAGGAAGGAGTGGCTTTCCCACCGCTCTTCTCCAAGGCCACCGACAGAGACTTGGGTCAGAACCTTCTGTAAGGTTCCATAGACAGAAGTGCCCTTTGAAAAGTTGTAGACAAATTATGTTTCCGTACAATGAATTCCGTGAGGATTCATGGGGTCAATTAAATTAGTCCCACCACCACCTCAGCCTAGCCCCCAGAGAACTGGTCCTGGCTTAATTCTATAACTGAGAGGGGTTGTGGGGAAAGAAGAAGAAGTTGATGCAGTGGCCGGTGACAGTCCAAGCTTCCTGTTTGCTGTCCTTGAGAAGACAGACTAAGAAAGCCACCAGCGCTGAGGGCCTACAAGTTTCTTTTTTTTTTTTTTTTTCTGGTGAATGTGGAAATTCTTTTGCATAACCAAGCCCTTTGGCGGCTTTGCCTATAACTTTCTTCTCCCAGTTCTCACCTTTCTTTGCAGAGAATTCCACAGCCTCTGTAGAGTTTGCTTTGCCTTCTCAATAAAGAACTCAGGAACATACCGTTAGAAAACAATTTAGGATTTGTTCCATCTTTCTGTAGGTGCCATTTTGTAGGTATGGGCAAACCAAACCTAAACACCAAACCACGGTGCTTTCTACCAGGTGCCATCATGGCCAGGATTCCTCTCTGCTCGACTGAATGTCTGATCCCATGATGACACATGCCTGAGAGCTCATCCTTGTGTGTGTGTGTTTCCAGGCTCTCTGGAGAGTATGGTCTGGGAGAAAATGATGAAAGCTTTCTATAGAGAAGAGGCAAAGTTATACTATTTCTATTAAAAAACAAAAACAAAACCAAAAAAACACTTTTAAGGATTTAGAGAACGATATTTGTTCAGTTCTTTCTTTGCGGCACATGCAGTATTGAATCATTTGGGGGCAGAGCATAACGCGTTTTGTTGTTTTCCATATTTGAAAAATCTGAAATTGGGAAACCTTAGGCAAGCCTGGGTACGCCTGAAACTGGCAAAGGGCCCATTATCTGCTTTATAGTTCCTTGTTTTCTCATGAAAATGACATCTTCCTGGTCAGCGGCCCTCTGCTAGAATATTCTTGATGCAGGAGAAAGTTGTTGCCATATGCCAGCCAACGGGCACGTGGGTTTCCCAGTGATTCATGGGTACAAAGGGCAGTATGAACTGTCCCTTTGTTCTGGTGATGGTCTGGGCTTCAGCATGTTTGAGTTCATGATTAGTTGGAGGATGGCTGGCAGGGCAGGCTCACAACCCCTCTTTCCTGGAAGGTTGTTGAGAAAAGGACCTCACTCATCTTTCTAGGGTGTGGAGGTGTGTAGGGGATCCCATATGGCCTACAAAGCCCCAGGGTAGCAAGGAACTTGGCTGCATTTACTCACTGCAATTCCAGAACATTTTCCCCAAGTGTACATACTCTTGATAGTTTTACAAAGAATGTACTTTTAAAAACACACTCTGAGTCATTCTGATTCCCTAATTGTTAGCCCTTTGTATCCAATTTGTTGCAAATTTGCTCTGTGCATTGATAGTATTATACTGTGCCTTTTACAGACACAAAAGAGGGCTGGTAGCTACCCTCCCCCCCCATCAGTGACAGCATTGTTGGGGACAAAAGACATATGCACATGGAGTCATTGGGTAATATCCTGAAACTGCACAGGATTGAGCAGTACACACAGTGACGGTATGGGAGTTCAAAGGACTGGCAGGTTAGAAGGTGACCCTATTGGACCAAGAACAAAGCTTCTGAAATGGCCACACTGGCCCTTCATCCATGGGCCTGGAAGGATTAAGACTGCTTTGTTGTGATTGTCCATGTCCCTGTGACAGAAGGAACTTGCCTTTCTAACCTAGAGGAGATACAAAGATGGCAGTGACAGAGGTGCTGGTGGCCGAGCGATGGACATCAAACACCAGCGCTAGAAAATGCATCACAGGGTTTAACTGGATGGAAGTCAGCTGCCTACCAGGTGTGCCTAATGCTCACATAGGAAGGAGGAAACCAAGGAGCATCTATTGAGCACCTAGTGTAGTCCAAGCCCTGGACTAGAGGAGTGTTTTACTTGCATCACCTCCCGTTAACCTCACAAGAACCCTATATGGTAGGCGTTGTCCCATTTTAGAGAAGACAAGACTGAGGTTCAGAGAAGAACAGATCACCTAAAGTCGAGAACTATTTAATAACAGAGCAGAGGGTTAAGCCTCTGTCTTTATGACTCCAACACACAAGCTGTTTGATTTTCTCCACACGTTGCAGCCCAATAGCAATTATAGAAATCATTACATGCATATTAGGTTAACTTTGTTGTGCGTTTTATTTAATTACAGTAATACACTCTATGCACGGTTTTTGGGCTTCACAACTGCTCCAGGAGCCTGGTTACTTAGTCACAGCTTTGGGAAACAGCAGAATCTTGCAGTGGGAAAGAGACAGAACTAGGACACTGGACATACTGGAAACTATTTCTGTTTTGCAACTTTGCCTAGGACAGGCCTCAGATATTGTTAACTATATTCCCACCGCTCTCCATCTGCGATCCACATGGCGTTGTCTGCCATGGCACCCTGCACTCGTGCATGGGGTGTGACCACAAGGTGCAATGGCCGAGCAGGAGCCGAGGCTGCGGGATGTACACAGCTTCTTGTAAACAGCTTCTTTCCCAAAGAACACAGATGAGTCAGTTGTTTGGAGCCTGGGAAAAGTTTTCTATTAAAATAGGTTATATGTGGGAATTAGGTTTATGGGATGACCCCCATCACAGGCCAACTGTAGAAGTAATTGAAGAGCTGGGTCCTAAGATAAAGGAACCATGTGCTGGAAGAGGAAGGAGTAGCAGCTACTCCCTTTCTTGAACACAAGCAAGTTGTAAAATGGATAGAATGTGTTCCTCCTCCTCTTTCTTCTTCTCCTGTCCTTCTCTAGCTGGAGGTGCTCCCTTTCCTGGGGCCTATGAGTGGCCTGATCCCCAGCCTGGGGCAGACTTCCCAGGCCTCCCAAAGGAAGCCACATCCCAGAATGTTCTACTGATTTCCCCATGCCCAATCAAGAGATTGCTTGTAGCCCAAATAAAGGAACAGGTTGGGACAAGCCTGCGTATACACAGGGATATTTTCTCATTCAAAGCGGTCCCTTTGAAAACATGCATGTTTGTTCCAGTGGTGAAATCTTTATGGCAGAGGAAAACACACTTCACAGTGGTTTTGCATTTAATCTTGGTTCTGCAAGTAACTAGTCGTGGGGGTCTGGTTAAGTCACTTTACCGTCCAGGGCTCATGCCTCATCTACGGTGGTTAGGGGACTTCCCCAAAGTGACATTTTTCTAAAGAATGGTCTCTAAAACATTGGTTCTCGAGATGCTACGTCAGATATCTTTTTGCTGTGCACAGAGCTCCCTCTGGAAGAGTCACGGGGCCCATTTTAGTGCATTAAAGGCTCTGAGAAGGTCTACCGTAATAAGTTTCTATTCTTCTTTAACTCTGTTCCTCAAACCTACTTAACAACAAACCCTCCTTTTTAATTTTTATTTATTTATTTTTTTAGTAACTTAGTAATACCTTATAACACACACATTTGGGGTTTTCTGAGCAGATGATATGTAGGGAGGTCTGTTTATGATCTTATTTGGAAATAAGGGGGGGGCTGATTTGCCCAAAATTGCTGCTGGCAAAAGCATGTGTCTTAAAAACTATTGGAGAAGTGCTTTCTACCAGCCTCCCAGCTTTAACATTTTAAAGTTCTAGGTTTTCAGACCACAGGTGAGGAGGCAATCAGCCTGACTAGTCTTCAGTACTCTGAGGTCCAGTATTAGAAGTCAGCCAGAAAACTGGAGGTGCAAACAGTAAGGGGTACCAGAGACACGGCTCCCCCAGACCTGTTTTGGAGACTGGTGGGCTAGATGGACCCATTCATTGCCCATTCCTTAACACAGCCTGGCAGCTCTGGCAGCTTTCAGAGTCTGTCTTCTCTCAACAACTGATAATGTTGTCTGTGGTGAAATTTTAGGCAGGTGGTAATTACCTAGACTGGAATTTGGCCAGGAGAGTGAGTTCAACATTTATATTTTTGCAGTTGGTTTTGAGGACAATCTAATTCAGGTTCCTAGAAGGGGGTTCTGATTTCTAATTTTCCTCATCCGAGTAAAACCTCCATTAAATAGAAAGCTCGGGAAAAGAAGAGTCTGGCACATTGGATAGTATGGTTGACTCAAAACATCTTGTATTTCTACTTTATTATTCACCATTTCTCTAAAATCTTCCAGTTCAATTTCCTGCCTACATAGTTGTGTAATACTGTTGGGGTTGAGGATGATTCTTTTTAATTCTATATTTTTTTCATGTTTACATACATATCATGTTTGGCCTTCCCGGCAACTCTTCAAAGGTAAACTGGGTAAAGATGATGAGCGCTATTGTAGAGACGGGGAAATGGAGACTCAGTGAGTCATGATATGAGCCCAAGGCTGCAGAGCTAAGTCTGACCCTCCGGAAAGTTGTCCAATCAAGCCTGTGTGCCTCCCCCTGGGTCACTTGCATAGGGTTTATCACTGTAGGATTCAATAGCTGCAGGAGGTGGAAATCTTAGACAGGTGCGGTATGGTGCTCAGTGTGAAAACTCCACTCTGAGATACCCAATGA
This sequence comes from Rhinolophus hipposideros, assembly GCF_964194185.1. Classification (NCBI taxonomy): domain Eukaryota; kingdom Metazoa; phylum Chordata; class Mammalia; order Chiroptera; family Rhinolophidae; genus Rhinolophus; species Rhinolophus hipposideros. The sequence continues at coordinate 102,281,166 of NC_138048.1, read as the reverse complement.
AACTGTCCATTTCCCTTAAAAAATAATCCAGTTAATTAAAGTGCAGCTGACTTTGGTTAATCACGATACTGATTTTTAAATGTTTACTTTTTTCTTTCATATTTCAAAAGTTCATTGGAAAAATTCTGAAAAATCAGAAAAATATAAATAAGAAGTTTACATTGTCCATAATTCTAATACTTAGCGCCGTCCTTTGTTAGCATTTTGGTGTGTTTTGTCCATACCTTTCACATATATTTTAATTGGCATCATATTTGAAGTATTGTTTATAAACTACCTTTTATCTCTTAAAAATATTGCTGGCATTGCTATACCATTAAGAATGATTCTAAAATGCTATTTTAGTTGTTGCATTGATTTTCGTAATACAGGAATTTATTTAACTAGTTTTAAGTCTTTGGTTAATTTAGATTATTTGCAGTGGTTCACTGTAATCATTAATGCTGCAATGAATATCTCTGAACATAATCTTTAGGTGAATTTATGGTTATTTCTTTAGGATATATTCCTAGAAATGGAAATGTTGGTTCAGAGGCTAAATGCATTTTTGAGTTTTGATACTGACAAATTGCCCTCTAGAAATACCAATTTGTATTCCAACCCACAGTGCGTAAAGGTGGCTAACTTCGCCCAACCCTGACCATCACTGGACATTAGCTTCACTTTATTTTATTCTTTGTTTTACTTATAACCCATCTCTAATTTGGGGGTGAGGGTGTTTAATAAACTCACCTTTGATAGCCTCCATCTCTTATTCAGCTTCTCAGAGTTGTCCTTTGATGTGGTCACCGTTTCTTAACTGTTTGTGGATCTACGAATAAGTATATAACAAGCATAACAGTTGATATTCAATTATAAACTAGATTTACATGTATGTTTAAAGGTGCAGGTGTGTTAATCTTATCTAAATAAGTAAGACTTTATATCATGCAAGTGCCGACTCTTAAAATGTGTTGCCTTAGCCTGGCTCTTTGCCTTCCAAGTCAAAGGTGAAAATTCAACTATACTTCTAGATCTCCAATATAATTTCATTGACTTATAAGCACAGGTGAGTAGAAAAAAGGCAGGGCATTTTTAATGACGATAAATAGATGTGTATACTACTACTGGGATAATGTATTTACAAACATGCTGTACCGTGGACATTTGCAATATGTAGTCATGGCAAAAACTATTATTTATATCAGGGATCAGCAAACTATTGTCATGGACCATATCTGGTCCACTACCTGATTTCGTAAATGAATTTTTATTGGAACAAATTTACACATTGTCTATGACTGCTTTCTCACTACAACAGCAGAGTTGAGTAGTTTTGACAGCGATCTTAAATCCACGAATCCTAAAACATTTATTGTCTGGCACTTTACAAAAAAAGTGTACTGAACCCTGGTTTCTATTCTATTTGGAGGTAGAGAAAGGGTTTTCACTAGAACTACCGCCTTTATTTCTCACTGCCCTGTGAGAGAGAGCAGGCTTTATTATTCCTCTCAGTGTATAGATATGTCAGTGGTTCTCTTCAAGGTTAAGTTATTGTCCAAGGTCATTCTTAATTTCTGTGAGGAGGAGATGGAGTTTGAATTTAGATCTTTAGATCTGAAGTCTGGGGTTTTATAATTTCTAGATGCAAAAGGCTGCTATATATTTTGCTCCTTCTTTAGTCTCTTCTTTCCGACTAGTCCTTGTCATTTCCTTCCCAAATTCTCCTCAGAGGGTTCTTCCTTCTGGTAACTTAAGTAATGTGATCGTGTTGATAACATGTACATGTAGAGCCTTGCCTGTGTCTTGGATATAGAGATATAAAACATATGGATTACTAATTCTTATTAATTTGAGTACTAGGTATATTGAGAAAGTTGACACCACTGAAAATAGATGCTATCTAAGGTAATTTTTCTTCAATGATTCAGAAATCTGAAGCACCTTCAGAAACACCTGAGAGTCCTATGAAAATCTATTGATTTATCATGGCCCAGAATTATAGGTATGGGATTCTGTTCTGAATCCCCATAGACCTCATGATATCCCTTAAAAATTACTTTAAAACATCCCCTCCTGTAAGTTTATTAATATGTCACTTGGTTTTCTTTCATAATTGCAGAAGAAGTAACATAATGTGGATATTTGAGCTTTCGGTATGCTCGTATCCTGATAAATAGGAATGTACTGGAAATGTCATCATTAACAATAAAATATAACTCATGGAGAAAAGCACAGGTATCTATCAAGTAATAGATGACATGCCAACCAATACTTTTAAACCTTATTATTAAATTTGAACCTCATGTCAGATACAGGGATTAAGCTAACGATCATATTTGCTTTGCTAAACTATTTTTAAAAATCCTAATTCAAAGTTTGTTTCTGACCAGTTACCTCCTTAATCCCATAGCACCTGCCAGAAGACATCCAATAACCCACTCTTTAGGTCAGAGAAAAACATACAAAAGAGAAAGCCTTGGTTGGAATGACTCATGTTACAAGCCAGCTGCTTTCCAGAATCCGTTAAGCTTCAGGGTCCAGATCTCCTTTTGTGGCTTTTTACAGACTTTATTTGAACAGAGAAATTACAACAACCCTGCCCACATAAAAGCTGAGGAAAAGAAGCTAGTTGGGGTAGAAAGAGTGCCCAAAATTTTACTATACTTTAAAACAAAATGGCAAGGGTGTTAGCAAGCTGTCTCTTTTGTTTCGTGGTAATAAGTGCTCCGCTACTCTCACTCATTTTTGAAATGATGAAATGTGTACATGATAGATTCCATTTGACAATCAGCAGATAATTTTTTTCCCCAGGCAGTGACTGTCCAGGGCACTAAAACCTCATCTGGCATTTTTGGTTAAGGTAGATTGACCACCCGTCTTCCTCTGCTTCCTTTGACCAATGCCAAGTTATTTGGGGTTCTTCTTTTCCATTTCAACCCACTCAGGATCTACCTTATCCCAATACATGATCATATTCTTTGCCAGCGAGAAGCAATGTGTCGTCTAGACATTATTTTATCCCAAGTGACAACTCCTGAATCCACAGTAGCCGTCTGAGTAACTTGGAGCAGAAGGAGGACAAGGATTTTCAGCAGGAAAGTTGCCAGGGTGAATTGTCACATGTGCTGTGGCCACAGATTAAGGGACATTCTGAGAAGGTAAAGTCTTTCAGCCATTCCTGATCTACAATAGCCTGAGATTGTTTCTTGTGTAGGACCATGTGTGTGCGTGTGTGCGTATGTGTGTGTGTGTGTGTGTGTGTGTGTGCACCTTACTCAGGATGGTGTGGCTGGCCATCTTTTACAGTCATCCACTCCTTGGTTCATTGAACAAACTTTTATTGAGCATTACTCTCTACCAAGATGTGTTCCAGAGGCTGGAAATAGAAAGAAATCCAAGACATGATCCGATAAGGACATTCTCACAAACGAAGGCTGTGCCTTTATGTGACCTGTAGGGAAAGGGTATACTGAGTAATTGAGTTGTTGGTGCTTTGGGCCTCTGCTTATTTAAATCTTAAGATGGAAAAGATGCTGAAAAGGAGATGAATGAACAGATTAAACTTCCAGCAGTGGTTATTAGTATCCCCGTATCTATGATATTGGGCTTTTTTTTTTTTAATTATTTTTCTGAAGTTTATGGAGCAATAATGCCTTGCTATTGGTCTAAATGTAGGGGCAAAAAAAAAACTTGAAACAAGACCCTGCAATATGGTTTTCATATGCCCTAAAGCCAGAGATGAAACAGATTCCAGCTTAATAGGAACAAACAATATTCGAGCTATCACAGCCTGAAATGCTTTCCCTGAACATTTCTAGCGTAGGGCCTCGTTCCCAACATTATCTCTTTATGAAACTGTGTGAACACTCATGGGAGACTTTCATCTAGGATATTTATAGGAGGGTGCGGTTTGTCTAACACTTCAGCATAAACTAATAGGACTTTTAAGTTTGGAAGTGGCATACACTCATGTGCTCATTTATTGCACACGAGGAAACTGAAGCACAGAAATGTTAAGTTATTTGGCCCAACTCCACATTTAGTTAGTGTCAAAATTTTAATCCAACCTGGAAAATAAGAACCCTTTAGAAAGAGTCATCCTTAAAGCATTTCACTTCCTTTTCTTTTTTCTTCTTTTTTACTAAATAATTGTCATTCCACTAAGTCAGAAGGACCGTGCACGCCTGTCGCAGATGTAGGCTGGAGAGGGGGATGGGCAGAGCCCAGATCACACTGCATTAAATGGCACAGTGTGCATTGCTTTCCTGGTGACCTGGCCCAATGGAACGTTTGAACTGTCTTGGTCTCCCTGATTTTTCAGCGGTACATGTTCAGGTGTCTGGTAAGCTCCTGTGTAAATGTACCTGGTCCCAGGAATATAATGAAGTGGAATTAATACTAAAACTGCATGGATGAGAGTGTTCTTTTCTGTAAAGAATCAGACCAGACTTCATGGTCTTGTGTTTCAAGGTCCTGTGGTGAACAACACGTAGCTGTTTTGTGCAAAAAGTTTGCTTCCTCCCGATGGAGTGACTGCTAGAGGCCGAGAAGACACTGAGTGCAGTTTATTTCAGTCTTTAGATCACTCAGCATTTTCACAGCCCCAGTTCAGGCCCTTCAAAGCACCTGACCTGGGAGAGAAATTGATCCTCACATCGACTTTTCCCTACAACTATTTGTGAAATTACAAGAATAAAATGCATCATGGAAATAAGACGCATCATCAAAAATAAAATGCATCGTCGACCCAGTGGAGTTGGCACAGCGTTAAAAGACACAGCGGGATTTCCCTTCTAATGGATCATATTTCCCTTTGACGTGGTTCTAAATTCTTTTGGGCCAAGAAGGAGACCACCGATAATTGCCTGTAATTCAACACACACACACACACACACACACACACCACCAGCTCTCCTGAAAGCCAAGCATCACCCTCTCCATTACCTTTAGGGGCCTCAAGTTTTGTGTGTTTTCCCTGTCTTTTTTCTCCCCATTGGAATGGTAGCTCTTTTCATGCAAGATTCTATTTGACATGCTAATATAAGTGTAATTTCATCTTCCTCCAGAAGCTTCCCGTACTCACGACCTCTAGTGATCATTCCACAATCAGTGTGGTTCGAATTGCTGAGTCCACCTCTAGGCAGCTGTTATATCTGTAATGAAAGTGAAGAGGGTAGAAGTGGTGGAAGAAACAGTGTTTGAAGCACATCCTGGGTTCTCTATCACTGATGTTGGATTTTGATGTTAAATATTCTTGAAGTGCACACTCTACAAATACTTTGACTCGCGTAATTAGAAAGTCTGCCTAGAAAGATGTGTACAACCTAATTGGTTCCTTTTCTTTTTCAATGCTACGTTGGTCTGGCCCCTCCTTGTCAGTCCTCCAGGAATTCTCCCAGTGCAGAGCTGAGACAAGGCTGGGCAGCAGTCCCCCGGAGAACAGGCTAAGTTCACATCTGTCATTGACTCAACTCACCCTCATGTACTGAGCACCTTTCAAATGATTGCTGAAAGTCAGGGCCAGTTCTTATGGGGAAGGGAGGTTCATCAGATGAATAAACAACCAACATATTAAAGAAGTCTACCCGTAGGTGGGAAGGGAAGTGCTCACGAGTATGATCCTAAAACAAAGCCAACTTGAATATGTGACTCCTGGTGCCAAGATGCAAATGCCACTGGATGTGAGAGGATAGCTCAGTTCTGCAGGAGCTTGGAAAGCATTTGGAGAATGCAGATTTTAACTGCACCATCGAGTTACGTAGACCTCGCAGCAGATGAGGGAGTAAGGATGAAATTGACAGCAAGAAGCAACACTGATTATAGGCTTCGAGGTGAAAGGGCACCGGGCATGTTCGTGCTAAATAACATGGTCTAGTCAGGTAGGGATAGGGCTAGGTGGAAGGGCCAGTGAAAATAACAGGAAATTAAGCTGGATCCATAAAATGAGGTTGGATTCTAAAAGGCTTTGATAGCTGGACACAAGAACATTTTTAAGCGGGACATGAAATAGTTCTGGATTACAGAAAGACCTCACTGATACTGCTTGGAGAATGTTTAGAGGATGGTGCAGAGAGAGGCTAGAGGATCAGGATGGAGATTATTTAAACAATAAATATTAAAGAAGAAAAGTACCTATAAGGGCGGTGGGCTCAAGGCTAGAGACGAGGTGTGACGCAGAAGTGACCCAGGAGATTGATAGTCAGTTTACTCTTGGAGAGAAGGAGTCAGGGCCAGTGAGAGGTGACGTGAAGGTCTGCAGTCTGGTGACTGAAACAGGACAATTATCCAGGACAAGAAGCTCTGAAAGAAGACCAAGAGTGGAATGAAGGGACAGGACATGATGGGATATGTCTTGGACTTGGTGAGCTTGGGTCCTTTTCAAACATTCATGTGATGATATGTAAAGACGCAAAGAAAAGTCGCAGCCTGGAGAGAAGTCAGAAGAGGAGGCAAGGATTGAGGAGTGGAGGTTCAATCAGGCAGTATGGCTCAGTTCTATGCAGAGGACATTTTCCTGCAAAGCCTGGAGAATGTTGGTCCAACGTGCAGTTATGTGTGTACTGTCCACAAGGCTCAAATTCTAGAATAGCGCTGGCCAACGTAATGTAACACAAGCCCACATATTACATTTTCCGGTCACCACAATGAACTCAATAGAAAGAAACATGTAAAATTAAGTTTACTTATATTTTCATTTAGCTAATATAGCCAAATGTGATGATTTCAACATGTATCCTACATAAAAATTATCAATGTGATAATTCTCATTTTATCATAACTCAGTGAGACCTGGTGTGTATTTCACACTGACAGTCTGTCTCAATTCGGACCAAACACGTTTCAAGTGCTGCTTAGTCACACCTTGGTGGTGGCTACAATATTGGACAGTGCAGCTCTTGACTCTTCCGAAGGTAGCTCAGAGATAGGGTGACCATCCCATTTGTCCTTCTAAAGGGGTCACTTCTGAGAGTGGGAAGGTATGTGGCAGAAGTAGTAAACAGGACTGTCCTGCTGAACAAGGAAGGGTGGTTGTCTACGCAAGCTCCTTTGTAAGACCACTCGTTCCCCTCTTCTCTCATTCCAGTGCCTTCAGCCCAGTGGAGAAAAGCTACGGGCTGGGTACCAGCATCGATTCAGGCCTTGCCCGCAGCCTTTCGTAAGCACCAGGCAGAGCCCAGGATTCAAGAATTTGCTCGCCCCCATCTGTCTTCATGCTCTTTGTTCCCACCCTGGAAAAAGTGATGTAAATAATACCAAGTTCACTAACGTGTATGTGTCCAGTGCTGAGCTGAGCACGTCATACGGGACACCCACACCATTCGTATTACGGTTGTCCTCATGAAGTTCAGGGAGGTCACCCAACTTATCCAAAGTCACCCAGCAGAACAGTGACTCCTGTCCAGGTGGCTATCCCTAGTTCCCAGGCTGTTCAGCATCTGAGCCACAAATTTTGTTTCCTATTTGGTAGAGGGAGGAGGTTATGTGGAATTCTTTGGAAGGTTTGAAAAAGGGAGGAGAGAGAGAGAGAAAGAGACAGAGACAGAGAGAGAGAAAGAGAGAGAGAGAGAGAGCACACTATGGCTTTATTTTGCTAACCATGTGGAATATCCTTCTAGTTGTGCTTTCTGAAAACTCAGCTCAGTTTTCCTACTGGAGGCTTTTATGGAGGCAAAGCAGATTTTCCATAAAAACACTGAGGACATTTAATTTTTAAATTTCCCATCTGTAGTGTGTGTGTGTTTCTATCTTCTCTCCAAATACAAATGCAGCACCTGGCTTCTGAGTGACATTTTAGCTCCTCAACACGTAAAGAATGTGTGGCAATAATGAATGAGTCTTCTAGTGGGTCATGTCTTCGAGGATGACTTAAGATTGGGACCAGCCTGCCAAGGATGATGTGAGCAATCACTCATGGTCAGAGACCCTGGGGAGACTCTCCCCAGCTGGGAAGATGCATGTGGTAAAGTACATTCCCAGGCATTCCAGCTGGGGGTGGAGGGACTGGCCGCCATGCATTCCTGGTGAACAGGGAGTAGCTTTCAATGTGTCAAAGCCATGTAGCAATCTTGCCGGTGCAGCAGGAAAATCACATAATTGTGCCACCCCACACTCCAGTTATTGGCATGAAATTCAAAGGGAGCTTAAAAGGTGTGAGGTGGGCAGGAGGTCCCATCTGCAGCCAAATGCCAGGTTCTTCCTCCTTGTACAACATCTATGGCAGGGAGGAAAGGTGCCCAGCTGGCAACTGCTCGTGGTATATTTTAGAGTCCCACACACTGCAGGCTGAGCTGCAAGAAGGAAGCTAAAGGGCAGCTGGAATAGTGTCCTTTATGGGATGACAGTTAGGTGCCAGGGACGAAGGTGGGATTGTGGAGACTATCTCTTAAGCAGTATAGTATGTTTGCAAAACTGGTAGTTTGTAGGCTTCAAAATAGACAATATATAATGTGCAATTCCTCAATATAAGTTAATTAAATAATTGGTGGGCTCGGACAGGGGAGCGTCAGTTTAAATTGACTCAGGTCTGGAATTTAAAAGGTGGTGCTTTGGAGGGCAGAAGAGACTATTTCCAAGGGGTATAGAAGGAGTCACATAAAATCCCAATGCTGTTTATAGGATTGTAGACAAGCTGGGGTTCTTTCAAAAATAAAATGCAGTCTCTCTCTCTCTCTCTGCCTCTCGCTCTCGCTCTCGCTCTCTCCCTCTCCTTCTTCCCCTCCTCCTCTCTCTCCTATTTCCTTATCACTGTATTAGCTGATATGGGCATGTTGGCATAAGGAGGAAATCCTACCATAATAAAGAACATTATTTCTACCTCTGTATAGGTCAATAAAATCTACCCACAACTTTTCTTTCAACAACTGACCAGTGGCAGCAGGTTTAAAGGTTTATGGGCCATGGGGGAAACGCAGGAATCATGAGATAGTCTTAAACCACTTAGGCACAGAAATTGAAACCTAAGATAAGAATTTCCCGATCCCATCCTCGAAAGAGGCAAATCAAAGTCCCCTGGTGATGGGAAAGTGATGTGAATTTCAGATACAGACATCGTATCCAAGGTGTGCCTGGGTTTCGGGGCAGAGATGAGTCTGAGCTGGGCCTGAGATCACAAGACAGTCACTTTTCGAGGAGGCAGGAAAAAGCAAGGGTCTGAACCTTGAGCTGCGTCCCTTGTGAGCCTGAAAGTTGAATGTTTCCATTTCCCCTAGACACAATCGATCCCATCACGTAATGAAATCTGCAGGTGCAGAAGCAATGGGAGGAATTGGAGATGAGGTAGAAGTAGGTAAGGCCCCATTTCAAATGATCTCTGGTCCATTTTGGAAAATTAGATGATTGATTGTACAGTGGACAGGGTGATAAAAACAGGGTCAAAATTTCTAGGATGTAGGCTGAGCTGTACTGACTTAACTCATGCCCACCCTCAGATGTGCCCAGAAGTGGCCATGCTGTTCCCTACGGAGCATGAATGGGGAACGGATCTCATTCAGGGTCTTTTGAGATTTTCCATGATGCTAATATCTGACACACAGATGCTGTGGTAGGAGCTACCATTGCAGAGCAGTTGATGTTTGTGTTACTCCATATGAAAGGGATGTCCCAGTTTGAACTTCTGGGGCTCTTGTTTTCTAGAATTATTTGATATGATAAAATTCTGATGCAACCAAAGACGCGCTTATATCCCATAAAGTGTCACCGCCATGGGTGTGACTGGTGTCGAATCAGTCCCTTGGCCCAAGTTTACACACTAGTCAGTGGCTGTCAGAGCCAGGATAAACAACCACAGTTCTGTATTTCCAAATTCTCCTTTCTTTGTCCCGTTTCCTGCAGACAGCTACCACAGTATTCTCACACGTTCGTTTTTCTCAACAGCAAATGGAAGTAAAAAAGGTTTTCTACGTTAAAGAAATCTTATGTGGGTGGGATTGGTGAGCATATATGGATTATTTTGAGAAAATGTTGAATAAATAGATAAATATGAAGTTGCAAGGCACACATCTGTCTTCTACCAAAAGGATGTATTTGAAAAATAATTCTAAAACATACTTGTTTTATTTTCATTGATTTGGCGGAGTGTTTCAGAGCTACTGTTCCATGGGCTCACTTCAGGGGTGCCAGCCCTGAATCTCAGGTAGGAAGTGTTCATTTCTGGTCTCAGGGAGGCAGCACGCTCCACATCCTCAGGGCTGTAGCTACCCCCTGGGAATGGAAATGCAGGAATGGAGCCTGGAACAGGGGCCACCCTGATGTGTGGACCCTCCAGACGAAGCTGTGGCTTTGTGCTGGTCTTCTGGAGATTTCATGGATTCATGAGTCAGTGATGTCATGCAGGAGAACGCTCCCAAGATCTACTTTAAATAAGACATAGATGAGTCATCTCTTTTAACAGACAGCTTTTCTCCTTCTTGTTCACTCATCATCATCAAAGTGAAAATCATAAGTTAAGTATGTGGAATTGTAAGTTTGTTTGGCATGTAGTTGTGTCTACATGGACAAAGTTTCCCACTTGTGGGAGTCTCCCATTACCATTCGTCCCTTTTATTCACTTGCTTGCATACCCGTTATTTTCCTACCAGCTGTCTGCTTGCTCCCTTGGTATCGAGATTTACTGTTACCCAGCCAAAGTCAAGTTCTTGGCACCTGCTTATAGTCATAACTGCATCCCCACTCACTCAGGTCCATTGCCATTGAAGATTAAGATGGATTATGATGCCCTGATGATTTTTTCAGACTGGGAAGGGATTTTTAACTGTATTGGGATTCCGGGAGCAGTACATTGGAAAGAGAGTTGATGATCTGAAAATAGCCCAAAATGAACATGATTTTCAGAAGGGAGGAAATATATTAACTCACCACTTCTTTGGGTGTATAATGAAGCTGTATTGTTCTCGCACCACCCTGTTTTGTCTGTTAAGGAAAGTATGAGGGAAAAATCTCATTGATAGTTGTTGGTCTTGTTTCATTACAAAAACAATAGATACCAATGTGTTTATTTTTCTTGTATGTTTTAGTTTCATTCTTGTACTTAATAAATGTCTATCTTAAGTGCCTACCACGTGCCTGCTATGATCTAGATGTTTGGAATAGAACAGTGAACAAAGAGACAAAAAATCCATGACCTCATAAAATTTATATTCAAAAATGGAAGTCAAAAAATAAATGAGTAGAATATACACTGTGGGCAGATAAAAGTAGGGGCAATGGAGCAAAATAAGACAAATAGGCGACTGGGAATGCAAGTCTGGTGAGAGAGGGCCACAATGAGAAGATGACAGGTGACAGGTAACGGAGGGTGACATCCATACCTGAAGGAGGTGAAACGGGGAACCATGAAAATATCTGGTGCAAGAGTATGCCAGGCAGAAGAAATAGCAGGTACAAAAGCCAATTAGGATTTTTGGATGGGTCTTTCTATTTCAGTAAAAATCACCATTGGGATTATTTTTCTCCCTTTCTTCCGCCCTCCCCCCGCACTCTGGTTCAAGCCATTGTTTCTCAGTCTAGTTGTGTAGGACACAGCTCCCTGGCCCATGCTGGTATTATGAGCCTTGTGCTCCTTCCCTGCTGAGGCGGTTGGTCGTAGGTCGGCCACTCACAGCAGCTCATGGCAGCTCTCGCCGGCTGCCACTCACGGTGGCTGCCAGGCCATTTATGCACCAGCCAGCCACTCATGGCAGCACATAGTAGCCCATGGCAGCACACAGCAGCCCACGGCAGCTCACGCCAACTTCCGGCTGCTCACAGCAGCCCAGCTCCAGGGAGAGCCATTGTTTACCATCTTAGCTGTAGAGGGTGCAGCTCACTGGCCCATGTGGGAATCGAACCGGCAGCCTCGGTGTTAGGAGCATGGCACTCCAACCACCTGAGCCACCGGGCCAGCCCACCATTGGGATTTTAATAGGGATCATATTGAATCTATAGATTGCTCTGGGTAGTAGCATCAGTCTCATCGTCTTAACAATAGAAAGTCTTCCAGTCCGTGAATGTGGAATGTCTTTCCATGTGACTAGGTCTCCTTTAATTTCTTTGAGTAATGTTGTGTTAGTTTTCAGTGCACAAGTGTTTCACTTCCTTGGTTAAATTTATTCCTAAGTATTTTGTTCTTTTTGATGCTATTGTAAATGGAATTGATTTTTAATATCCTTTTTGGATTGTTCATTGCACGTGTATAGAAATACAATTAATTTTTTTGTGTTGATTTTCTATCTGTAATTTTGCTAAATCCATTCATTAGATTTACCAGTGTTTTTGTGTGGATTCGTTAAGGTTTTCTACATAAAAGATCTTTTCACCTATAAACAGAAATAATTTTACATTTTCCTTTCCCATTTGGATGCCTTTTTCTTTTTTCTTGCCCAAGTGCTCTGACTAGAACTACATTGAGTGGAAAAAGCAGCATTCCTTATCTTGTTCCTGACTTTAGGAGAAAAACTTTCAGTTTTTCCCCATTGAATATGATATTACCTGTGGATGTGTCGTATGTGGCCTTTATCATGTTGAAGAAGTTCCCTTCCATTCCTAATTTACTGAGTGTCTGTTTGGGGTGATGAAATCATTTCTGTAATAGATCATGGAAATGGTCACACAACAACCATTGTGAATGGAATCCAAGGCATTGAATTGTGTATATAAAAATGGTGCACTGAATTGTATATATAAAAATGGTGAAGATGGGAAGTTTTATGTTATAAATATTTTACCACAATGCAAAAAACATGGTAATGCAATATACCAAAAAACTGAATTTTATACTTTAAATGGGTCAATTTTGCGATATGTGAATTATATCTCAATAAAGCTGTTTAAAAAAAAAAATCTTTAAAATAGCCAAATAGGAGACTGTTGCAAATGGAGGTAAGAAATAAGGGTTACTTGTGGAGACAATAAAGTAAAGTGCCTGTTTCAAAGGGAAAGACAACATTACCTTATGACAGGTTGGATGAAGGGTATGAGCAGAAGAATCAAGGGTATGAGCAGGGCAGAATCAAATGTCTCTTAGCAGAAACAATCTGAAAATGGCATTTCCCGCCAAGGCAGGGACAGCTATGCAAGGAATGGATTTGGAAGGGAAGACACAGTTTGCGCCTAAGACATATGAGAGGCTGCCTTTTGCTTTCTGTTGCCTTATCCTCAGCTCCTCCCAGCACTGGAAAAAATGACTCCGCAGCAACGTGATAAACGAATTGTTTGCTGTATGTAAGAGGCAGTCATCAAGAGTGACCCCTTTCTCCAGCTCCCTCAGAACAGACCTCCAGTTAGGACACCACCCCAGAAGTCAAAGATGTGAGAAACAGTTGAGAGAGCTAATAAAACATAGTTATTGCTCTTTGTACAAGTGCAAAGAGCAATCAATAACCATTCAATCATGGGAACATGCACGAAATAACTATCTTTGTGTCCTCGTGGAACCTGACACACAGTAGGTGTACCATCAACGTTTGCTGATTTGTTGCTAAACACTAGCTTCCAGTGAAAATTGTGGGATCATCTTCCCTGTAGATTAAAAAAAAAAAAAAAAATCAGTAGACTTGAGTTTCCTTTTTTGGAATTGCCTGTGGCTGTACCCTGAGGTAAAGACCCCTTCGATATCCTCTGGCCTGGTGTTTTGAGATGTTTCGGTGTCTTACATTGCTCGTTCTAGTTCTGGAAACCATTGGCCTCTATTTGGATTACAATTAAAGGATCATTTCTGTAGGAGTCACATATTGTAAGAGTGGCTCGAACATTTTTGGCTGGAAGATTAAGTTCAACCTGGGTAAAACCAGCTGGAAAATGCCACTTAGCATTAGTTCAGCAGGACTTTGAATCTTTCTGTGGAATGATATCCATGGTGAGTCCTTTAGAAAGCTTAGTCTAAAGGGCTGGTCACATTTTTAAAAGGAGAAAGACCAGGATCTGCCCGGTCTGATGTTTACTGGGAGAGAAGATCCAGGAGAGAAGAAGGAGCCAGGTTCTCTATTCATTTTCATGTGCTTCCTATGAGGTGAAGGCCTAACTGCTTGTGGCCACACAACTCAGTTCTGAAACAGCCAACCCCTTTCATCTATGTCCCCACATGTTGAACACTAGATTGTGTGTGTGTTTTTAATACTACTCTCTCTTCCAGGGAGTTCAGAACACACGTGTTCCTTTTAACTCCCACCAGACTCTGAGACCTGGGAGCCAGAAAGATTATTCTGGAAGGAGTTTGGAAAGGTCGGGGGAAGAGTATTGTGCAATAGCCTGAGACTCAGGAAGCACAGGTCTCCCGAGTCAGCCCCTAACCACTCACACTCACATGGCAGAGCTCAAAGGCCTTGCTGTATCTTGGTTTTGTTGCCGTAAAACACAGATAGTAACACTTGCAAAACAGACACTAAATGGAATGCGTTTTGTGATCTTTGGAGAAAAGGCAGCCTGTTAACATATGCTGACAGTGTGTTATTCTGGGGCAGGCCTGGAGCCACAGCCTCGCGTTGCCACCAGAGTCGTTCTGGAACTTGTGCCAAGAGCAGCCCGAGCACTCCAGCCTCCGAGCCCCATCTCTGGGTCCAGCTGGCATGAGATTAAGGGCTGTTCTGCCCAGCTGTTTGTGCCCTGCTCACCCACAGGCCTGAATTCAAGGGCCCCAATACTTGACAGCCACTGTAAGTCAACGATTGAACCTCATAAGAGACCTACTTACTGCCATATGCCTGCCTCAGGTCAAGTCTATTAAATCTCCCATTTGTGCAGCAAAGTAGTAAAGGCTGGCTCCTTCAAAGAGAACAGCTTTGCTTTGGAACACAGATTTCTTGATTGTACTTCATGGGTGGATATTTAGTGGGATAAGAGGGTTTGTGGTTTGTTTTGGTCTTGAGAAAAAAAAGTTGACAAGATGAGAGGAGGACTGGGCTTGTGAGGGTCTGGCTACTGCCTCACTGCAAATTTGAGGTTCGTGTTTCCCAAAGCCAAAGCAAGATCCCCTAAGGAGGACACATGGTGCAGGGGGGAGGGAGGCAGCAAATGGTGCCAGGAACTGCCGCTGTTATCTCTGAAAGTCACACAGTACTCTCTGGACATTGTGTGGTCCTTCTGAGGAAGCCACAAGGGACGTTCTCAGGGAAATGGTGTTGATCTCTGTGGCCCCCACTCAGGTCCCCTTTTCCTAAGCCCGTTTCTTCTCCTCCCCGTGCCCTTCCCAGCCTGTCTTGCTTCCCTAAATATTTTCTAGAGAGGAAATCAGGGCAGCAAAGATATTAATTTTAAGGGACTTAACCCTTTCCTGGTGGACTCAAACACATAGAAGGGAGTGCAGCTGTCATCGAAAGCATAAATCTCGAGTGACAGACGTTCAGATACTATCACCAGGGCAAGGCTGGTGGAGAGCAGGACAAGGCGGAGACAGGGGTGCTCCTGGGCAGGTGCCCGTGCCCTCAGCCCAAGCGTGAGGCTGGCCCTGACCCTTCCACTCCTCCTGCAGAACCCTCTTCCCACGTGCATCCCAAATGCACAGAGGAGACCAAAGTGAAGCCCATATGACAGCATCACAGATGAAGGGGGCAGGCCAGATGATGGTCTCAGATTATAAAAACCATCTTAGAAGCCAGGATGCAGAGAACAGCGCCTGGCTGTTCCTCCTCTGCACTGAGCCCCAAAGAAGCGGAAATTGATTTGAATATCAGCGTGCAGAGTTTAAGATAGACAGAGGAAGGCTCTCCAAACAGAAAGACCTTCCCTTTGAAGGTCTCAAGAGAAGTCAGGGTTCTATCATCGATGGCAGCGGATGATTAGCAAGACCCCTTCCAGTGCGGAGACTACCTCACCACCTAATTTTAGCAATTCCTCTTGGCAAAGGAAGGGTTCCCCCCTGCCTCCGGCTATCTGGCGTTCCACACACCATCTTCTACAGCTTCCTTTGATGTTGGCGGGGCTCTGGGGACGCAAGGCCAGATAGGCTGCAGGAAGGGACACGCTCAAAGCCATTATGCTGCCCTATCTCGCTGCAGCAATAAGAGGCCTGTCCAAAGTTTTTTTCTTAATTGTGAAGTTGCACCACTAAGTTTGAAATTAAATATGGGCCGTCAGATTTGAGATTAATACTCAGAAACTATTGTTATGTCAATTGCCATCCAATATCCTCTTTTTTTCCCCCCCACAGGGGAGGATGTTTAAACCATTACTTTATTTTGACTAATTTAAAGATTTCATTCATATTTTTAACTCATTCTAAATGAATGCAATTTAAGTCTATCACGTAATGACAGAAAGTGGCAGAAAGCCATGGGAATGTGTTTCTCATTGTGGAAACTACAAGTTAGTCATTTTTCTTCTCCCAAATAAATTTCTTCAGCTTGGTAAGGGATTTTTTTTTTTTTTTAAGAAATCATAAGTTCCAAATTAGTTTTTCATTTCAAAAGTTCACCCTATGGAAAATGTGGCAATGTTTCTGAATTTTGCAAAATATTTTGATAACACTTAAGTTCTCTTGCTCAAGATCTAAAAATCTCTTGTTGTTGTTATTGTTTTGTGTGTGTGTGTTTTTTTGGCCTCCCGGTATAAAGAAAAATGATAAGCTCAGGGGAACTTGTACAACAGAACTGCCCAAGTTTCTAGGTAATTTACAGCAACACGTTCTGTTAACGAGAATCTTTGTGAAACTGACTTTTTTCCCCACTTACTGTCTTAATAGAGAGGAGATCAGTTATGAAGTAAAATGGGGGAGGACAAATAGAGTGGAAGAGTTTGGAATTCTTTTTCAAGCTATCTATTATTTAAGAAATGTCAGCATTGTTCCAGGAACTCTGCTTTTAGGCCAAAGTTTTCATCTTTGGTCCCCTGCAGCACCCCACACTTCCTAGATGCCTAGATGCGTGCGATGGGCTGACCAGACTTATCCTCGAGGGTTTGAGGAAGGGGCACTGAGGGCCAGAGGCATGCCGGGCGAGAACCGGGGAAAGTGTCTCTGCAGCTTTCTCTCTCCCTTCTTACTCTGGTCTCCCCAGCCTCTGAGGGCAGCCCCACATGTCTAACCTCCTCACTTCTCCCTTCTGTCCATTTCCTCTCCTGCATCAGATCTGGGCTTTTCTCATTTTTCTCACAATTTTATTCCCTCCTCATTGCCTCTTCAGCAGAGTGGTCACATCTGAGCTCTACAGCTGGGCTGAATGATGGAAACAGTGATGGAGCCTGGTTAATCAGACAAAACACCTGGGAGTGCTCCCAAGAGGTGGTGCTTTGGGGAGAATTCCTGCCCCCTGAGGTGGAGCATGCAGGACCGCAGCTCCACGGTCCTACCAAGTCCGAGCTTCCATTATTTTACACACCTAGGGGCAGGCTGCAGACATATCAGGTTCACGGTGCAGGTGTTAGAAAAGAGGCCAGCAGCTTCAAATCATTCTCAATGTTCAAAATTCTGAAAAGCAAGTCAACACAGAAGGTGGGGCAGGGGCATTCTAAAAAGTCGCACTACAAGAAAAAAAGAGGTACAAAAAGACGTAGCTGCACATACACATATGTAATCTTATACACACTTGCCGAGGGGCCAAGAAGAGACAGAGACAGACCCTTAGTTCCTAAAAGGCCTTTGGTATAAACCATGCCCCGTGTCAATACAGGACAATGTGTCAATTATAGCATGTCTACATATAAATCTCAAGTTTTTTTTCCAGAAAGTTACAGTCTTGATTCCAAAGAGGTCAAGTCTCAAACAGAATCATTATACTTTCTTTCAGCTAGGAAAAAAGATGATTTTGAAGCAGTATTACTCATTCTATCATTTTTAGTTTACCAAACCAACAGAAATTAGTTCCCAGATCATAAAATTCCACCCTTTGTGGTCAGAGCTGAAAGGGTTGGACGGTCTCTGCTGGGAAGGGTGGAGCTTGGTGTGGAGGGTCCCTGGGGACGTGCTGGAGAGGGCCCTCCCTGTGCTCACCTCTCTCACCTCACCAGGCTGTGTTTCCCAGCATCACACAGTTTGTTTTGTGCCCATTGTTGACTTCGGCTACTACTCAAGTTTCCTTTCAAACCCCGGTACCCCGGGTGCCAGAGCTGAGCTGACTCATGCTTTCCCGGACTTCCTGACACCCTGTTCACGGGCTTGTCTGGAGCTACAAGACACTCTGCTGTGGGGTGTCGCAATTCCAGTCAGGAAACCAAATTAACCGCCCAGAATTTGGCTGGGCTCTCCGAGGGTGTATGAGAACAGAGGTTGCCAGTCCATATTTGGGCTGGATACTAATGCTGATTTCTTTTCTTTTTTTGTTTCCTCTTCCATTCTCTTGCCAGGTTTATTGAGATAGAATTGATATGCAGCACTGGGCAGATCTGACGTGTACAGCATAATATCTTCACTTACATACATTGTAATATGATGGCCACTGTAAGTTTAGTTAACATCCATCATGTCATATAGATACAAAAAAATGCCCGTTTCTCTTCGATCATCCTACGTCTATTAAGGAACTTATCTATAAGCACGAAAATGTCGATGTGTATGTGCATGACCTTAAAATACAAAGCCCTTCACTATGTCTTCACCCATGGAGAAAGATGATCGATCATTTCATTTAGATAGTTGACGTGTTGGGTAAATATCTTACCCTTCATCCAAGTTTATAAAATCTTTTCAAAGATTATTTTCATTTTCTTAAGAAAAATTTGAATGGCAATGGTCAAGAAAACCTTGTTCCTCCTGCTTGTTCTGAAACTATTAAATGATCCAATGATTGTCAGAATGTATGCGGTTAGGATCACCGCCTTTATCTTCTCCTTTCCATGCACTAAGAGGACATGAGCTTTCTTCTGCTGCTAATGGGCTCTGAGACAAAGATGCTGGGTATTAGGAATGTCACCAGCCACCACCTCAGAGGGGACATGACTTTCACCAAAGCCACTTGTCTGACTTGATATGAGAAAATCCGCTTTTAGGAAAATGAATGAGTATGGAATCTCAGTGAGTGATGTGAAGGAAATCAGACCATTGCATTTACTCCAGGTCTTTCTTTCTACATTCCTCAGTCACTCCGTGTGTGTGTGTTGTGTGTGTGTGTGTGTGTGTGTGTGTGTGTCTGGGAATGAGCAAACAGACCAATACTCTCCTCCAACCCTGTGCTGATTCGTAGTAATGGTGTTTGACTTGCAAAGGCGAATCAAGTGGGAAGTCATTGAGGAATGTCGAAGACCCCATACAGTTTGGTTTGCCCCCAGACTTGCTCCTCTCTCCAAACTAGTTCTCCCTTAAAATAATGGTTTCTATGATCCCATCACTCTGACCTGTCTGTGTTTTATATTATCTTAGTCTATACTTAAGTCACTTTGCTTGCATTTAAAAATGGTCCGTGATCATGAGTGATATCTCTAAGGTGTACATATTAGGTTTGGAAAGTTAGCCTTTTGTTCTTCCTGGAGGCTTTAAAAGCTACTAAAATTGGCTCCACATGTTTTTCTCAAAACAGCCACCTGAGAAGTACCCCCAGGGGTGATGGCATCTGCCAGACAAGAGACATGGCGAGCACCCACACTTCTCAGGGGTGCTCCTCAAAGGCCCAGACTCTCTTCCTGGCAAGACAAGAGAGTAGCCCTTTCGGGGAATGGCGGGTCTTGCTGCCAGCTCAGCCTGGGGAACCGACCCTGGGGGAGTCTCCGCTCTCCCTCCTGCCAAGGTCTGGGCAGACTGCCTGCCCAGTCATCCCTTTTCTCGCCGGCCCCACGGTGGAGAAACTAGACTTGGACGGGCCTCTCTGGCCACAAGTTAGGCTGCCGTACAAAGCCCCGTCGGGCCAGCCAGCCCGGTGACCATCTGAGTCTTAGCTTATGGGCTACGGCCTGAACAACAGTGCAGACATTTGTGTGAATGCCTGGTTGTGAACACGAGCAGAGGACATCACCATTCAATTTGGTTTCTTCAGTTTTATTTAATAATGTTTAATTTTGCGAAACCTCCTTATCTTTTGAGAGGGGAATTTTTCTCCATATCCCTCATCACTCTGTGAAATCGTCGTTTGTTTGTTTATTCATTGGTTCATGGCCTGCTCCCCTAGAATATTAATTTTGTGGGAGACCGAGACTTAGTCACTCTGTTGCCCACTGCATCCCTAGTACCTAGAACAGTGCCTGGCTTATGTTCACTTATGGGTCCCATTTGTTGAAAAGGAAAACTGAGGCCCCCGGTGGCTGCCTCCAGCCTTCCCAACATCCAGCTGCAGGAATGTGCCTCAGGCTCCTGCTTTGGGCTCCACTCCTCTGTCCCTCCTAAAATGCCACCTCCTGAGAGGACTAGAAGGCCGATGGAGTCTGTGAGAGGTCTGCTCCCCATTATGCCCATCACCGGGCAGATCTTCCAGGAAAAGGAGGCCGGCAGGGCCCGTCCCCCATCCTGGGAAATGGTGGGGACACAGCCCCTAGAGAAACCACTGCCTTTGCTCTCGGGGAGGTAGGTTATTACTTTCCTGGGGCTGCTGTAACAAACAGCCACAAACTGGGTGGTTGAAAACAGCAGAATTTTTCTCTCTTCGAGTTCTGGGAATCAGAAGCCTGAAATCAATGCAGGGCCCCCCTACCTCTGAAGGCTTTAGGGGAGAATCTTTCCTTGCCTCCTTCCAGCTTCTGCAGGTGGCCAGCAGTTGGGGTTCCTTGGCTTCCCACTGTGTCACCCCCATCTCTGCCTCCATCCGTGTGTGGTCTTTCTTTCCTCTGTGTCTGATTTCTCTTTTTAGAAGGACACCAGTCATTCAACTTAGAGCCCACCCGAATCGACATCTTAACTAGTGACTTCTGCAAAGACCCTATGTCCAAAAATGGTCATGTCCTGAGGTTCCAGATGGGCATGAATTCGGGGGACCCTGCTCAAACCAGTTCAGGAATATAGGCCCAGGAGCCAATGACCCCATCTACCACTTATGAGTAGTGTGACCTCAGGCATGTCCCATAAACTCTGTGCCTCTAGTTCCTCACCTGTGAAATAAGAATAGTAGTTGTCCCGGCCTGGTTGGGTTAAAGGCACTGGTGTTGGTGATGAGCGTACAACGGTGACTGACACGTCATGAGAGCGACGTAGAGAGACGTAGAGGTCAGTAAGCTACAGTCAGCCAAGTGCCTATAGATGCTTCAGAGGTCAGCTGGATAGCCATGTCATCGAGCACTCCGCCACAGTTGACAGGCAAGGGAACAGATTCGCAGGACCAGCTAGGAAAGATAGGAAGGGGCACGCAACCCGTCCGAGAAGGTGATGGCAGACCAAATAGTCTTTAGGCAGATTTAGGTGAGGGAAGAGAGGGGCAAGGGGGTTTCAGGTGGAGGTACGGGCAGGAAGGGACCTGGTGTGTTCAGAAAATGCCCAGTGGGTCAGGATGGCTAAAGCGCAGATGAAGACACAGCTGGGAGGCGTCACGTGGAGTCTCAGGGGCCCAGGCTTCTCCAGCCCTGGTAGCCCACGGACACCTTCAAGGTCACTTCTGGCTTTGAAGTATCGTAGTCCGTTTAGGATGCTCTCACCAATTTGCCACAGACTGGGTGGCTGATAAGCCACAGACGTTTATTTCTCACAGTCCTGGAGGCTGAGAGTCCCATATCAAGACACTGGCACATTCGGTGTCTGGTGTCACAGCTGAAGGGAGAGGAGGATCCAAGGCAGGTACTCCCAGCACAGGTTTTGGAAGCACTCGATGATGCTGCAGCAGTTAGAGGAAAACACAGGCCTGGGCTGCAGGCTGGGCGGCCAGGCCTCAGCCGTCTCCTTCCCTGAGATCCGCACGTCCCTCGCTCACCTGGGCTCACGCCCCAAATGAACCCTCCCTGGGGAGGTGGTGCCTTATGAGCCTCACTGCCAACGCCCTGAAAAGGGAAGCAGCTCGGTCTCTCTCTCGGCCACCGTGTTTCCTGCGAGCTGTGTCATAAATTCATTGCTGATGCAAACAAGGAACAATCCCGACCCATCAGTGCTTCTGGGCCTGGCTTTCTGTGATGTTCCTTAGCGCCCCACCTTAGTGGGGCATCTGACAAGGTACAGGTAAATGGGACGTATGGGACATTCTGGGCCCAGCTTCCAGGGGTGCTCATCCTTACTTGTCTATATTTATAGAGCAAACTTACATACCCTATCTCCTTTGGGCCCCACGCAATCCTGCAGTGAGAACCAGGGGCAGTAGAAATCACTTCACTGTAAAGATAAGAGACCACGGTTCCAAGACTCTCTGTGACTTGCTCAGGGCCACTGGTGCCCTCCGGCTGAGAATGGTCCCTCTGCCTGGGTCTTCTGGTATCAGCCAGGACTCCTGTCTCTTGAAGCAAGCCTGCTCACAAAGGCAGCATTTTCCATTGTCTTCAAGAAAGCCTCCCCTTTTCTTTTCTCTTCCCGAGTGACCTCGAGGTCTGTCGAATTCCTGTTTCTGCAGAGAGCTGTAACCATTCCTCATTTCCATATTCTTTGGTGTGCTCCTGGCCAGGATGAGATGCTGTTTCTTTTTTTCTTGTTGGTTTTATGAGAATTTTTTTAGTGATGTTAGACTTCAAAGAAAGCCTCCATTATAAAGCTCGTGACCAGACTCATATTTGTGATTCTTTCTCATTCCTGCGGGAATAGGACGGCGGTGCTAACACATGTCTCATCTCCCCTTAACATTCAGTCTCTTTTAAGTGATTTAACAAAGCCCCCTCACTTTCTCTTTTGGGTCCTAAAATACTGTGTCAGGCATCAACAGCTGCCTTCACAGCCAAGAAGCTGAGCTCCCGATGACTCCATTCGTCACCGTGGTCTCAATCCCCCTAATCTCTGTGCTCCCTGCCTCGTGTCAGCACTCCGTTCCCCTCACACGTCTGGCTTTCCTCAGTAACTTGCTAAATGGCCCTGTTCTCACTAAGTCACTGAAACCCTGGCCACAAGGCGGGTGAAGCGAGATTTAATTGAATCCTTTAGCAATGATTCACAGAACAAAGCCTGACTGTCTGACCTGGAAACCACACAGTGGGGAGTTTAGAAACTGTCAGCGTAGTCAAAACAACGTTCCTGGTTCAGCCATTGATTGAAGTTCAAAGGAACAAAGATGTAAGTCAGAGCCTTGTAATGACAAGGGCGGTCCAAAGAAATACACTTACCTGGGCATGAAGCCTTCTGGGGCGAGGCTTCCCAGACTTTAAATCTTGTTAGTTACAGGGAACTGGCTCCAGGGGCAGCGTGGCCCTCCCGCAAGAAGCTTCCCAGCTGAGTAGAGAAAAGCTAAGAGGTCAGGGTTAGGGGACTGTGTTAGTTTCTTAGAGCTGCCCTAACAAATTACCGCAAATGGGATGATGTAAAACAACCAAAATGTACTGTCTCACAGTTCTAAAGACTGAAAGTCCAAAATCAGGGTGTCAGCAGCGCAATGCTCCCTCCTAAGGCTCCTTCCGTGCTTGTGATGGCTCCCAGGTATCCTTAACATTCTTTGGATTGCGGCTGCGTCACCCCGATTTCTGCCTCTGTCTTCACATGATGTTCTCCCTATGTATCTCTGCGTGTCTTCTCTTCTTGCAAGGAGACCAGACATTAGATTTAGAGCCCACTCTAATCTGGTGTGACCTCATTTTAATTTAAACTAATTGCATCTACAAAGACCTCATTTTCAAATAAAATCACATTCTGAGGTTCTGAGTAGACATGAATATTTGGGGGATACTACAGGGACCAAGACCCATTTGCTATATCCCAAACATCACCCCTGGATTTGGAACCTCCTCCACAGACTGAAATCTTGTACATAACGTTGAATCTTTTTCTTTTTTTAATTGGGGAACAGTGTTTTTCCAGGACTCATCAGCTCTAAGTCAAGTCGTTGTGTGTGTGTGTGTTTTTTTTTTTCCAATCTAGTTGTGGAGGGCACAGCTCACTGGCCCAGATGAGAATCGAACCAGCGACCTGGGTGTTATGAGCACTGCGCTCTAACCAACTGAGCCAACCGGCCACCCCATAATCTTGAATCTTGACCTTTCAACTTTCATGTTTGAGAAAACAAAGAGGGCCAGTCTGTGAGACATGACTGGGCATGGTTTGATGGGAAAAGCATTGAGTGTTAATGTGGAGAAATCAAGAAGGTGGAACAATGGGCAGCATCCAAGGACATAAATTATCAGTTTAAGGAGTCTGGTCAAAGAGCAATATCCCAGATAGACACATTTCTCTAAAACCATTTCTTATACCTAATGCCACATCATCGGAGAAGGAAACGTTGATTGCAGTAAAACACTTGTAATAATGTAATACAGGATAATATATGACTGAATAAGATAGGTGTTTACACTATACATAAAAGTCTCTGTCCATGTGTGAGAAAGCAAGATAAGTTCATGGAAGAATGTGGAAGGAACCCCCATACGGTATCCCAAGGACCCCCTCCAACTTTTGGAAGAGAGACCAGGATGGGAAGTGGGGCACAATTGGCCTTAGAATGTGTTAATGATTGCAATAGGTTAATAGCTTTCAGAGCAAAAATGGGTTAATAGCTTTCAGAGCAAAAATGAGACCTCACATTCCAGAATGTTCCTCCCTTCACAGCTTCTACTCCTTCCCATCTACCATCCACACGCCTACTGACTGCATTTGCTGCCTTCGTGGTAAGTGCAGATCCTCTGGCTACTTCAGCTCTCAAAACAGTCAGCACTTTAATGATTGTTGTCCTGCCATGTTGGGCTTGACACTAGGCTCCATAATTCCATGGAGATCCCACTTGCAGCCTCTAATTCCCCACTCGCGTCAACCCTATTGCAAGACGCTGTGATTGGACCATGGAGAAATGAGAGTCGTTCAACCTAATACTCATATGAAATCCCTTCTACCTTTCAGCAGGGTTCTGAGTTCCTTATCTGTCATTTAGTCACACAGCGTGACTGTTGCCTCCCTGGTATAAACCCCACAATTTACTTTCTCTACTTTCACTCCATCTTCTAAGTATTGTTGGAATCACAAAAACACTTCAACACAAGTTTTTTTATTCCAACTCATGCACTCAATACTCAATTTGTCCATGAAAAATGCCCTATTGTGTACTATCCTTGGGGCTATTCCAAACCGGACTTCCATTCTAGGCAGCCTCACCTCTGGGAAGATCCTCACACCTCCGTGTTTTTGAAAAGGATAGTGAGTTCCAAGGAAAGTACCTGTTAACTTCCCTCCTTCCCACATGTTGGCCTGATGTGCCTTTCGACCAAGGTAGGGTTTCCGGGCGGGAATTCCTGCCCGTTCTTGGGAATTTTTTTCACTTTTCTGTTCCCAAATCCCAAGAAAAATTGGTTGGGAAACCGGGAAAATCGACTCCTTAAACCCAGGTGGTAGTAGCAGCCATCACTTTATGGAAACAATTCATTGTGGAGAACAGAAAAGAGTTTATATCTCGGGATTCGGGAATGGAAAGTGAAAAAAATTCCTGAGAATGGGTGGGAATTCCCGCCTGGAAACCCTACTCAGAGGAGTATTGTATTTGCTCCACTCCCTCTCAGAGACGTAGCAATCAACTGTTCTCCCCCACTCGAATCATCCTGCTTCCTCCAGAACTGTTACATAAACTCTTCATTTGCTTCTCTTCCTTCTCTGCTCTCCTCCTCTCTTGGTCTCTCTCCACCTGCTGGGCATTCTCTTGTCTTAAAACACCCTTCTTTTTATTCTGCCACCCTTGAAAACTACCACCTTAATTCTCCTCTACCTTTTGCAAATCATTTTAATGGGCTGCAAATCATCTTTCCCCCATAGCACATCAAAGAGTTGGAACCACATGAGGGTCTCCTCCACAGATTAGGTATATGGCAAACTATGCATAATTCTGGGATTTTTCATAAATGCTTCCTTGGTTCCTGCTCTCATGTGGGACATTCTGGTGTATAATGACATAGTAAGATTGAGCCACTCTGTTAAGTTTTTTGATACTCGAGAGCCTATCGGCTAGACCATCTCATCCTTTGAAAAAAAATGGTCCCACCTCTTGGCCCTCCTTTTTCACACTGTGGTGATTTCTTATCTTTCCTCTTATTACTACTGTTTCCATAGCTCTGTCTGTGTCTACTCTCTCTCTTCCTTTGTCCCAAATGTGTTCTAGACCCTGTCCTAGACTCTCTTCTCTTTCCAGTCCAGCTTTTCCCCTTCGGGACACTCCCTACTCTTACCTTGAACACCATGGGCCCATGACTAGCCACTCTGGCCCTCCAGGCAACCCCATCTCTGAGTCTTGACCTTGTTTTCAGTTGACTCCTGAATAAATCCATCATGATGTCACCCCAAGGAACCTTGAGGCAGATGTGTCCCAAATTGAATTTTTCATCTTCTTCTCAGACTTTGCAACTGCCCTATTTCAGGCAAAGGTACCTGACCCTAGGCTGCCTGCTCTGACCTCCATTCCAGGCAGCCTCTCCTCTGGGAAGATCCTCCTTCCTCCTTAGTTACCAGGGTTAAAACTTCAGAATTGACTTTGATGTCCTTACCTTCCCCTCTCCCCTCCACAACCAACTGCTACATAGCTAAGTTCTAGCTACCCCACCTCCACAATACTTCTAAAACCCATTCCTAGCTATCCAAGAACCAAGTTCGTTATAGGCCCAGCACACCAGAGAGACTGTGAATGAGATCAGATAGTCAAAAGATTGTATATATCTTTGCCATTTAATATAATTAGAATTCTTTTTACACCCAGAGGGCATGTGGCATGCTATTAGATGTTCTCATAACTAAAGAATCTAACCTGTTGATAGCAACTTATCAGAAAGGGAAAACTACTTATTACTACTAGTAGTAAATGTAATTTAGTATTTCTCATAAGTAGTAGCAATATTAAATTTAAGTAGCTTTTATTCTACCCCTATTTGTGAAAGTCTATCAAGAGGTTGGAAGAAATAAAGGCCATTGTTTCTGGAAAGAATGACTCACTCATCTTTTTGGCTTAGCATTTCCTATGATTCATACCGCCACTAGAGCTTCTCCTGCCCAACCTCCCTAGAAGCCATATTGAGAGACAAGACAGATGGCAGGGGTGTGATTTGCAATGTCCAATAAGGCCTTCATCCTCCAGAAATTGCACTCCATGTACTTGCTGGTTAACAACACTGATATTTAGTGCCTTCTGCCTGTGCCACCTAACCAGCGCCTCTGGTGAGAAAACCGCAGAGGAGCAGACCTCCTGCCCATTCACTTGGGACATAGTACAGTGCAGTAGACTTCAGCAACAGGCCACCTGCCTTCAAACCTGGGCTCTAACAGCTCTTGCTTCTGAGTTCTTGGAGGATGGCTTCACTTCCATGAGTTCATGTCTTATTTTTAAACTGGAGATAATAATATCACAAGTTTTTCATGAAGCTAGATTTTTTTTTTAACCATAAAGAAAAAATTGGCAACTGGGCTGAGAATCTAGTGGATGGTAGCTTTCCCAACCCAATCTCTCTCTCTCTCTCTCTCTCTCTCTCTCTCTCTCTCTCTCTCTCTCTCTCTCTCTCTCTCTCTCACATACACACACACACACACACACACACACACACACGCATCTTCTGACTTCTGAGCCTTGGGCTGACCTGGGACCTTTGTAAGAGCTACACCTCCATCAACAAGGCGTGTGACGGAGTAAACCTTCAACAGTAAACCTTCTTCATTTTACTTAGCATCTAATATCAATGGTAGTTCCATGAGTAGACTGGATTTAAAAGTCTGTCCCTAGAAGAGTTCTCTATACCTTGTATGTGGCAAAAGAGACTTTTTAAATCCTTGGTAGGAGAGGGGACAGCAATTTATAGTTATAACGATTCAAGCAGGTAAGCACTGATAAAGGAATGGAGCAAGGCACTTAGTGATTGCGGGACACAGTGACTCACCTTCTACCTGTGTGTCTGCCTTCAGCATGGCACATAGTCACGGCATGCCCAGCGTTGAATACTTCAGCCTTGCTTTACAGCTACATGTTCAGCAGCTATTCTAGGACCCATCCTTTCATGCTGTTCAAGCATCAGCCCCATGTAAAGAAATTTGAGTTGGGGACTCCTGCTGCACTGATGGCAATAATACACAAAAACAAAACAAAACAAAACAAAAACACCGGGTCTCAGGACTATTTAGTTGCTAAGGAAACAGACACAGCCACTGTGAAACTTAAACCCAGATTAGTATGGCGGTTAGGCACATCTAAATGATCAAACCGAATGAATCAAATGAGCCATCAAATAAAATCAACTGAGAAAAATCAGTTATTAATACAGCAGGAAATAATATTCTGAGTTTGATGGCTCATGGATCGAAATATTTATAAAATCTAGTCATTCTTAAATCCATAAATAATGCAATGATAGGTATCCAATTAACATTTAAGTCTTTTTTAGACTCTCAAATAAACTTCCAAGAAGAAAATAAATCCATTCTTGGGTGAGCTAGGATAATCCACACAAAATCTATTCATTGGTGCCTGGTTCATGGATGCCATCTTTTTATTGGTTTGTTTTTTCATTGTTGTTTAATAGGAAATTTGAATAGTGCTATTGTCAGTTTTCATTGGAAAATCAGAAGAGTGTGAGCATGTCTCAGTTATCCTAAACACCAACATATTTTGTCATTTTGTCACCACCAGAATTAAATATGTGGCCTGGGTTTGTGTGACCAGAACAGGAACCACAAGAGGAAGCAAGTATTTATTTGTTTTTTCCACATCAGACTGGTGTAGAAGTCAACTGGTTCAAAACTTACTCCCCAAGGAATGTTAGTAAAGCAACTTTCTCATATTTAGATCCTCAGCTGCTATTGATCTTAACAGGGGCCTTTCCACAAACTCTCCATCTTCTTCTTTGATATTTTAGCCTCTTAATCATTGTAAGTCAACAATTCATAACTGACAGTTTTGCTGATAAAGTACCTTTATAATGATAGACTTGGTGTTTAAATTTCCGCCTACGTCTTCTCTAAGTTGGTGACCTAATTGTAGCTGATTCTTCCAGTAGAAATACTCACTTGTTAACCTCAAGTTATTTCTGGGCACAGCTGAAATAAAACAAATTGCTTTTTAAGCTTATGAGTCCAGATTCTGTGTCTTATTTTCCATTTCTTCTTGTCCATTTTTCCATGTAGGTTTTATCTGCTACCTATAAACCCTGAAAAACAAATTATTCCATTCAAATCTTTGGAAAGGGCTGTTTGCTGGCACAAAATCACATTGTCTGATGCTTTTTCTTGTTCCGAATTTCTGGAAGGGAAATCCTTCTTATGAAGAGTCCTAACTTTCCATCAGTAATGAGGAAAACTGTTTCTCTTGGGAGAGTGGAGGTGGCTTTATAAGAAAAAACTCAGCAGAAATAAAAATCCACATAACCGATTTTTAAGCCGGGTCTGTTTTTTTACTGATGTTGATCTCTATTCTGCCTGTGAGATGGGAATGAATGAAGAGGGGCATTGAAAACAGTGTCAGGCTGAACAGTACAGCACACTTTGAAAATTATTGTGTCAATTGTGTGCTACTTAAATGCCACCCTTATAACTTGAAATAATATACCCACCTCCTCATGTCTTCACAGGCAGAATCTTTCATTGCATGCCTTTGTATGGCTTGGGACATTGCCTGCTATATGTGGGATGACCATGCCAGTCTGGCGTATGCCCAGTGTCCAAGTGCAGTTTTTAATTATTGAGAACCCCTCCATTCAAGCTGAAAAGTATCCAATTTAAAAGCGATAAAAAATTATATGATCCCTTCTTTGTGGGATTTCCCCTAAGTGCTTGCAAGATGCGTTATTGAGAAAGAAAACAACAGGCTAACTGGTTTCAGAGAACTTAGTCCATTGTTCCTAGGGAGAGACTTAGACCCAGTGGGGTTCAAGGATGGCTCCTCAGTGACAAAGCCAGGATCAAAGTCTTAATAGCAGGTCTTTCTACAGCACTTACTGTCAAGCCAGACACTCTTGTAAGTTCCTTCCGTACATTGACTCATTTAACCTTTACGGCAGCCTGTGGGGTGGGTGTTATTTTCCCATTACAGCAAGTAGCATGCCCCAGGCCATGCCCTACCAGGGGGCAGAGCTGCACTTGGAGCCGGGAAACCTGGTTTTTGTCTCTGGGGAACCTCACTGTGTCACACGCCTTGAAGAGCCAGCACTTCTGACTCTTGGTCCTATCCTTTGCTCTATATCATGTTGCTTTTGGACCAAGTTGAGAAGAGCTTGTTAGTGAAAATTTAGCCCAACTATTCAAAGCTTTTATTTTTATAGTAGTGTTAGGAATATCATCGAAGTACTACCAGATGCACTGGAAAAAAAAATGAGGCTTAAAAACAGATATGACATAGACTTCGTAATATATATGTTTTCAGGGAAGATAATCAAAATATTTATCAACACAGACAGCACAGGTAACAACCATTCAGAAAGGGAGGCAGCTATAAAATGACCAATATGGCCATCCCAGATAGACCGTCGAAATGTCAGTCTGGTGTTTTTCATATCAGGATTTATTTGTCAAGACCTACCTAAATAAGACCATAAGCCCCTCCAAATCATATATGTGCCTGTATAATTCCTTTGTAGAGCACCTGGTTACCACCCGTGGGAAGATTTTTCTGAATAAATATTGTTTGGCGGTGATTATAGAGAGTGCTTGCATCTGAGTTGCCAACGTATGAAAAAAATACATTGGCCATAAAGACTGTGACTTACAGGAAAAATTTAAGAGGGTTTACAGCATATAAAACTTGGAGCATATGTTTAAGAGCAAAGCCAAATCCAGAGAGAATCTTTCTCTCATTGCACAGGCTGTGTGGGTCGCAGGTGGTATTCTGGAAGTCAGGCATGAGAATATATGCAGTGTCCTTGACCTTCACAGTTCCCAACCAATCATGCATGGCTGGAGCCTTCAGTGCTCAGAGCCCACTGGAGAGAGTAGACATCACAACAGAGCTTTACTCTCTCCAACTGAAGTGAGAACAGTCTGTCTCCTAAAAGACACTAGGAGCCTACCTGGCCCAGGATGAATAAAGGTGTTGTTTTTGTCTAAGAACTCTGGCAGGGGAGACTCCACAGCTACCTAGAATCTCCTTTTTGCATCCAGGTAGCTTAGAAAAACATGTCTTGGTATCAGAAAAGGGAACCTTCGATCATACAGAGGTTTAAATAATAAAGCAGACCATAGTTTATCAGCAGAACTGGCAGAAACATCAGACAATCCCTTAATTACCCCGTACAGCTGTTCTCAAATACGGGAATTTCCTTGCCCCGATCTGGCTCACAGAATGAGTACCAAATGTTGAAAAGTTTAGTGCTTCTTAACCAGGAAACACACAGCTATGAAATATGTGAAGCTGAGGTAGACAAGCCAAAAAGAAAAAAAAAAAGTGAATCTTATTATTTCAGTAAAAAAATAGAATCCTTACGTTTGACAGTATGTTTCGCTCCTGGGAAAGTACAAATAACACATCAAAACTAGGCTTTTTGTTTGAGAATAGTGAAAAGGAAAGAAATGGTTATGTCTTTTCTTCTTTGTAAAACAGCATTTCCATTTATTTCCCCTATGAGGACCATCGAAATTTGAGTTCTATAGAAAACTCACCTAGAAGCAGCGCCCCCCTACTCATCCATGGAAAGTAAGTCGTCGTGGTAGAATTTTGCTCATTGTACAGAAAGCACTCTTTGTTCAGTGAAGACACTGGATATTTTCCCCATTGGCCCACGGACCCATGTGAACATGATGAAGTAAATGGGGAAGCAGTTATACCCCTGCCATAGCTACAGGTCACCGGAGGAGGATGTGGGGTCAAAGATGGAGACAGCTTTCAGGCCTCTCGAGCATCCCCATACGTGCCACACACAGGTTTATAACGAAGTGACACTCCAGCGTGCTTTCAAGTTCCAGACGTCTCTGTGGCAGCAGCTTCTCTGTGTGAAGTTACACGTAATCCAATCCAGATTACATACCTGAGCATCCCACTCCCGCGTGCGCAAGTTGTACGATAGCTCAAAGATGTTATAATCAGCCACCTGTCTCTGCCAGAGGTAGGAGGTTATAGACTTAGACATGGTAAACTATCAAATTGGAGTTTTGACTGATAAGATCGTGTCTCGAAATGATTTGACCAAAGTTAGATTTTATAAATGTATCAAACTGCTCGGTACTGTAGCCCCCCCTTACCTACCGAGGGTATGTTCTAAGACCCCCAGTGGATGCCTGAAACCACAGGTAGCACTGAACCCTATATATACTGTTTTTTCCTATGCATGCGTACTTAGAATAAAAGTTTAACTTATAAATTAGGCCCAGTAAGAGATTAACAACAATAATTTATCATAAAATAGAAGAGATTAACAACAATAACTTGTCATAAAATAGAACAATTATAACAATACAATCAGGGTCACTTGAATCCGAGCACTGTGAGACTGGGACAGTCGACCTGATCACTGAGAGGGCTAAGTGACTAACAGGTGGGGAGTGTATACGGAATGGATACACTGAACAAAGGGATGATTCACGTCCTGGGCAGGACAGAGTGGGATGGCAGAAGATTTTTGTCACACTACTCAGAATGACATGCAATTGAAAACTTATGAATTGTTTATTTCTGGAATTTTCTATTTAATATTTTTGAACTATGGTTGATCATGGGTAACTGAAACGATGGAAAGCGAAACTGAGGATAAGGAGACACTACTGTACTTAAATCCATAGCCCAAGCCCAGTGAACCAACGTAATCCCCCAAAGGATAGTTTTTGGAAACTTTTGAAAGAAATAGGCATTCTCTAAATGAAAGACCATTGAAAAATAATAAGACTCTCACCAATTATTATTATGTTGGCTCAAAATGTCCATTCCTGGGAAAGATGACCAATTGATCTTTGGGAATAGTTGGTGACTCATCACCACATACAGCCCTATTAATTTTCTAATTTTTCCATTTTCAAGATGAAATGGATAGATTTGATTGGAAAAAATCGAGACTTCTTCAAACAATAGCCACGTTCAGTTAAAAAGAAAGAAAGAAACTATATGTTCAACTACTTTGATCTTTTAAATTATCAATGTTTGCTTTTTGATTATTTTAATGGACGTTACTGCAAGGAATATCCATCTAGTTGGTTAAAAGGATTATTTTCACAGCTATCGTTTAAAGGAGCATTACCTGTGTAAGCGAGGCAGGTTGGAGAAGCAGTGTACTTCCAAGGCTTCACAAGTGTATTCCTTTGATGATCCTTTTCATGTAGTGTTTCGTGGGATCTACATATAGCATTTTCTTGACTTTTCTACTGCCATCACTTGGCAGAATGAACAGGGAAAAAAAATTATTTAAGAGGAAGAACTGCTAGCCAGAGGGAAATGTAATCAACCAACACGTGACTGTCCAAGGGCTCTACCAAGATTGCCCTCCCCAATAGTTCTCTGGGTTCTCTATTTGATATTTGCATCTAACCTTTCAGGTGGCATCTCTAGCAATTATCAGCCTGTTGGGCTCAGAGATTTTGTCTGTTCTTCCTTCTGTGATACAGATTTCACCAGACATCAGAGCTTCCACTGTGTTCATCAAAATCACATGCCAAAGCAAGCTTGGGTCTGTATCATATATTCCCAATGGGGGCGATATTGTGCCAAAGGGAACAAAAATTGGTGGTGAGGGGATGCGGAAGTAAAAAACATCTTAGATATCACAATGGCTTATAGCCCTCCAAAACTCAATCCCACCTGACAAAAATCGTATCCCTTAGTATTTCATTTCTCCCATTAGGAAGAATTTAAATTTAATTTAGCTTTTTTTCCCCCTGGGTCAAGGGACGGGGGAATGACAGCAACAACAAAAGAAGCTCATATATTTGTACAAATTTTTCAATTTAAGAAAGTAGGGAGTTGACAGAATATTCATACAAGATATGTGCTAACAATTCTAACTTCAAAATTCAAGCAGGAAATTGATATTGCTCTATAATTTCAAGCATAGCTTATTTTGAGCTCAAATTGTACAAGGATGATTAGTTTTTCCTTGGTGATTTTTTTTAAAAAGCCAGTGACTGCTTTTTTTTATTTTTTAACCTCATCTGGATTTTCAATGAGACACAAGCAACTTTCAGAGTTAAATCCTAGGCTTTTGCTTGCATTTTGCCCTGAGTTTATCAAATGTCAGCTCGAAAATATTCAGTGGCTTTCCTCTCCAGGTAGAATACAACTCAATGGCCATAAAACCAAAACCCTCCAAGATTTAGTACCAAACTCTCTTTCCAAAGTTATTTTCCTCAGCTCTTCTTTATAAACTACCCTCCAACAAATAAACCTCTCACTTCTGTGCCTTACCTACCCTGTTTCTCTTCCTCCCTACCAACTCCATGCCCAACTGTTCTTCAGTGTCCCAAATGTCCCTGTGTTCACAAAGATTGTTTTCCAGCTCTGTGGAAATAGAATTGACATATAACATTGTGTAAGTTTAAGGTGGACAACTGGAAGCGATCTTTCCTCTCTTCTAAACTCATACAACTTGGCATCTTGACTACTCTTATGACACTCAGCACTTTCCACTACATAGTATGACTTTAAGTATATATTTTGGCTCCTTCTCCAAGTTAAAAGCTCTTGAAGGGCAAAACTTTGGACTGATTTCTAGGCAACTAGACACTAGAACTAGAAAGCGTGTTAAATTCCTGCATACGTAATGTCACAGTCTGTTGCTTAAAATGTTTCCCCAAAAAGTTTTAATGGCCTAAAAAATAACCAGATATGTTAATGGATCTATTAGGGGAGAAAAAAGAGAAGAATAGGCTTTGCTGTTTTGTATAGTGTCAATGATTCTGTTTCTTTAAAAACTAAAAAAATAAAAATCCCAGAAAACTATTTAGAGCACAGAAGATCCTTTCCAGAAGGGATATTGAAAGAAAACAGGAGCTGACAGTAACCTAGGAGGGTGATGTGGCCCTTACAAAACTAATGCTGTCTTCATATGCACCACATTTTATGCCAACTTCATTTTATTCATTTTGCACCCTTCATCTGAACCCCAGATTTTAGGATTGGGAAACAGAACCAAGTGGAACATGAAACACAAAACAAGATCCAGCCAAACACAATGAGCTCTCTCTGGCTTCAAGTCAAAACTTGGCTGAACCACAAAGCTTCACCTGGTTTTGAGTAAAAACCACACTGAACCACCATTTTTTTTCATGGTTTCGGTTTGAAAATGGGGTTTCATGCAAAGCATGCCCTAGTTTCAGAACAGTTCCTTGGCAGAGCATGGGCAAGTCTTTAACGTGGACTGTGCCTTGTGTGTAACGCCAGTAAGTCAGCATGGAGGTGAGTACTTCTTGTTCTGCCCTCAGAAGGTCCAGTGTTTGAGCAATCTCGTTCACGTGCTCATGAAGATGGCTGAAAACCATCAGGCATATTAATAAGAAATGCAATCAACTTGAATGTATTGTTGCAAAAACAGAGAAGAAAATTTTAAAAGGAATAAATCAAAACAGAGCTAGGATGGTCTAAAACATGGTCAAA
Organism: Rhinolophus hipposideros; assembly: GCF_964194185.1. Classification (NCBI taxonomy): domain Eukaryota; kingdom Metazoa; phylum Chordata; class Mammalia; order Chiroptera; family Rhinolophidae; genus Rhinolophus; species Rhinolophus hipposideros. Next base: position 102,245,782 of record NC_138048.1, on the reverse strand, counting down.
AGCTCTATCTATGTATGGAGGCAAAGAAGAGATTTAAAGCAATTCTTAGGATAATCTGGGCCAAAATTTCCCATTCACTGGAAAATCTGAGATAATAAATGAAGACAAAGTGGCTACATGAATACGTAGAATGAAACCACTCAATTTTCCCCTCCTTGGAAGGAGGTTAAAATCCTCCTTAGAATAGTGTGACATGAGCCATTTGCCCTGGGTGGTGATGGCATTTGGAAATAGACTCTAATATAAAGAAACACCAAGCTGAGTTTTCCATGACATGACGGGAAACCACCATTGTTTTCTTGGTAAACTAAACTAGTACCAAGGTTTATAAGAGAATTATAATAACGAACACATAGAAGAATGGGTGGTATCTGTAATAATACATTTATTACATCAATAAATTCAAAATTTAAAAGATTAACAATAAGAGAAAATAAGTGGCTTGCTAAAAATAGCTTATATCTGTGCAATACTATAAAATAAACACACTAAAATGTCCCACACGTGACCACACTGGATTTCCAAAAAGCACCCCCATGAACTCACCAGGGCAGGTCCTGGAGAGATGACATGACTTACCCAACCTAGATCTAGATGCCAGTAAACTGCACAGATTTGATTTTTCCTCAATTATCTCCACCCAGAGGACAAAAATATATCCTCTGCATGATTACTGTTCAGCAAGGGAGACAAGGAAATCCATCAACCATTGCAATATAATGTCACAGGAGCCAGGGTGGGAATATTTTCTAAGGAGTTAAGGAGAAGGAATGAAAGATTCCCACATCTGCCTCCTCTCTTTGTACATAACAGAATGCAGAAGTGGAAACTAGGAGAGAGTCTCTAGGAGATGGACCTGAGGGGAAACACGCTGATAATGTGATACCATCCCGTGATCTACAGAATCCATCCAGGTGATGGGCTCCGTTTGGGATATACTGGTTTTTAGGGTCCCACGAAATATACGAGTACAGCTCTCAAGGTCCTCCAGAAATTTTGGTCTAGAAGTTCAGGGGAAATTTTCTGGGCTGGAGATATGGATTTGGGAGTCATAATGTAAAAGTATTACGTCAGTGATTTCACCCAGTGCAAGTTGTGGGAGAATCGATCAAAGCAATCATCCGGGTCTCTGACCCACTGATCCTAAACACGAAACTAAGTAACACAGACACAAAATAAGAGAACAGGACTAGCAAATGATAACTGTAGTGAAGGTCCCACACCACCAACGGAAAGGGAGCTCTTCCTCATCCTGCAGAACCGATCGATGCAGAATCCCAAAGCACTTTTTCCTTTAAGTAGAAAGTTGCACCTCACTTACGCACTATAGGACAGTCTATAGTAAGTAAACTGAACATACAAATATCTCACTTACACAAAGATCAATCAAGAGTGATCATTTATTTTATGACAGGCTTCACAATGGAATTCCATCAAATAGCAAATGTCTTTAGTGATAGTAAAACATGATTCATTTCACCAATCACCAAGCAAAAATTTCATTTACCTATACTTTTAGTGAACACAAGATTGCTTTTGGTAATTTTTGTGTTTTTTAGGCCAATGCATACTACGAATTTCTTTAGGTAGGTAATAAGCAAGTGGATAAATGGGCCAGCAGATAGAATCAATTTTCACTTCCAAAGGTTCTTTGGTGCAGAGCCTAGTAAAAACTTCTATTTATTTAATTACCATGGAATTAGATGTTTGGCTATAGAATATTTATGTGGAGGCAGAAACCAAATAGACACATCCCTAGATAAAAAGTATTAATTCCAGGCCCCAGGGGTCACTATTGGGCTCGCTATTTCAAGATTTTATGAATCATTTGGAAGTTGGAGTAGTAGGCAATGAAATTTCCAGTTTTTCTAGTGAGAATGAGCTTACCCACATATCACATAAATGAAATCAACTACATAAAGATCTGGGTACTAGACATAGAAATGCCACACAAACTTAAGTTTTGGCCTATTATTGTGTTTAGATGAAATTCTTCTAAACTATATTTAGAAAATTGTGGTCCATTAATATTGTCCCGAGAGTGTTTTTCCAGTGGAGACATCAGGGCAATGTACTACTCCATCCAGGCAGGCCACAGAAATCCTTTATAAGGAGCTGGTGAACCACACAATATGTTGTTATGCTTGTTCTGTGAAATATGTGGTGCTTGAGGTTTGATTGTTGCAATTCATGGGCCTCATAGAATAATCATTTCTCCCTCTGCTGATCTGCTTGAGTTTACCTCCCTATCTATCATCCTTTCACTGACCTGACTACTTCCTACTTTCTGGTTGGTTATACGTGTACCTTCTTCTTCAACTCAATGAAGGCAAGATATGCCCCTTCTTCTTTGGCACAGACCTGTTCATAGTATGTACACCATATATAATGGGTGACAGAAGGATGGATGGATAACAGATGGATGGATGGATGGATGGATGGATGGATGGATGGATGGATGGATGATGGATGATGGGTGGATGGTAGATGATAGATGTGGTAGGTGGAAGGAAGTATAACAAAAATTTTAAATGTGCCTAGAAAGTGACTAAAGTGATCAAGACAATAGACATTAAGGTAAAAGAATGATCACTCTTTAAACTGTAATGATTACAAGAAAAGGATAAAATTAACAAAGTTCCAAATGTTTAGCTTTCCCTGAATTCTTTTTATTGATCTATTATCTAGAAATGAATTAAGAGAAATTAAAGAATTTCAAATTACATGCCACATCTTTTAAGGTCAGAGTCTTGTTTGGAACCTATTATGTGTTCCATAAATTTTTCTTTGGTGAACGAAACTGACCGAACACTGTATTTCTTCAGAACTCTTGGGACTTCAGTGCTATGTTACCAAGTCAGTTTAAACTGTGGACAAAGAACACTGTGTAGTGTCTATGTTCTTCAACTGCTCCTAGCCTCAATTTCCTCATGGGTACGGTTGGGGTAGATATATAATACTTTCCTCACCTGAAAGGATTATGAAGATCAAATGGGTTATATATGTAAAACCTTTAGTCTACAAACAGCTGTTAAGCGGCTGAGCCAGTATTGAAATCCAGAATTACCTAACTCGTGAGACTCCTTTTTTTTTGCTTTTTATTTTGAAATGACTTGAACGTACAGGAAAGTTGCAAGAGTAATACAAAGAACTTCTGTATACTTCAGCCAGATTGACCAATTGTTCACATCTTGCTACATGAGCTCATGTTTTTCATCGGTGTGCTTTGGGGTCTCCAATAGTCTATAAAATAGGCACAAGAATGGGTGTTTACCTCAGAGGGTCACTATGAGGATCAAATGAGTTTGTGGATGTTAAAAATAACACACATCATTGAACAGCTGCAGCAAAGCCTTAGCAGGACCCCTGACCAACTTAGGAGCCCAGTATCGGGGCAAAGGAGGAAGTGAGCCTCTTTTCCAGGGTGAAGGGAAATGGGAGCTGGAAAGACCCACTAAAGAGGTGACCTCTGCAGTCAGTGTTTAAATGCCCAGCCATCTAGGATCAGAACAAAACCATGATTTCCATGTTCCACCACCTCGTCTTCTCCCAGAAAAAGGGCTGAATTTGAAAAATCTCTAAAGAATATTAACTGATTTAATTTGCAAAAGTGAGTGCCGCTCTGCCCAGCCTAACTCCACTGCTATTAATGGAGCCGGGGTCATCCGTGCGGCTTCCAAAACTTGTTAAGAAGAGTAGAACATCCTTCTGCCCGAACTCCTCGCAAACCCCCAGTCCTGGAGTGGAGGTCACCGTCTCCCAGATCTTATCACCATTCCCGGAAGAGAGTAGTGACCTTTCTAAAACATCTATTTCATTTAGCTGCACAAAGCCAAAGCCTTGTCCGAGGGCATGAAAACCACTTAAATACTGTATGTAGCCCACAGAAACTAGCTCCATACATAACAGAGTGTGTTCTTCAAGTAATTCTCTCAGGAGGCAAACCATAATGGCTCCGAGTTCATGTCTGCCATCCAGGCCTTTGCGGTCATGGAGAACACGCATGGCCACTGCAGGCAACGTCAAATACCAGAACAGATATGATCCATACCTTGTAAAAAGTTCTGTAGCACATAAAAACAACCCTGAAGATGATCAATTTTGCCAAGTAAGCGTGACACAAGCCTTTTGTCCTTCTTTCAGTTCTCATTCTACTTTTGACTTATTTGTGGAAAGTTATAATTAGATTGTGCTTTGCCTTTTTTTTTCTGTAACTGATAAAGCACCGTAAATCCTGGACCTCATCCATGAGTGCAGTCACTTATGAATTTTGCTATTTTTTGCACATTGCACCATATGCAGGCCCGGCTGAGAGGCATGGTTCCGTATTCCTGGCATGCAGGAGAGTCACTGAGAGATATCATATGGTCTCCTGGCAGAAGTACAAAGTGCCTCTTGCTGTTTGATCTACTGTCTTAAACTTAAATGCAAAATCTGATAATTGGGTCAGGCAGGAGAAGAAACTGAGCAGTAAAGTTCTTTTCATTTCCTTTTGCTATTTCTCCACGTTTCATCTTTTCTTCCTTTTTTGCCCGCTCTTTCTCCCGTCTCCCTCTCCCTTTTTGTTCTCAGCCCCCAAAGGAGGCAGACTGCTTGTGAGTGGAATGGATTTGACGAGGAGGTGGGCTTATGTCTGGAAAACCTGTCAGAGGGTCTCCAGTTACCTCCATCAGCTCCTTGCTTGACATACATTAGATTTTTGCTCCATTAGCGACAGTCCTGGATAACCATCTTGAGCTTAGCAAAAGCCAAAGTCATGGCTGGGTTTACTTGTTTAGAAATATTACTGCCTTCCCAGACGTGGATTTGTCTAATGTGAAAGGAATTCATCGTAGTCTCTCTGGTGTAGGGCATGAAGCAGACAGAGGCTTGTACTTCAAAGGGCACATGAGATAAATGAAAACCGAACCTCCACTTCAGACAGAAGGAGACCGCTATATGAAAAGTCTGACTTAGACCTCTCTGCCCAGGAGTTTCTAAACATGGAGAGAGAACTTTTCGTTCTTGATTTCACCACTCCAAGACCTATTGCAGCATTGCCTGTGTGGTTACTGAATTGTTTTCGCTGGATGTAAACCCAAACATGGCTGCCTAACATACGTAAATGTAGCCCCGGCTAAGGAGGGTGCAAAGTTCAGAGATGATCAAGCTTTCTGGCAGCATCACTTCTTCAAATCACAAAGCACAGTTACTCACCGTCAGGTGAGTCACTGAAGTTTTCCACAGGTCAGGCCACCCACTCATGATGGTAAATGTGTCATGGACACCCTACCAATTTCTAGAAAGTTCCAGAAACTCCCTCTCCCTGAAAGATCACCTGGAGTTAGGGGTGGGGGCAACTGGAAGCAAGTCACACTGCAGCTTTCCTCGTGTGTTAGCCCCCTACTAATAGTCGGTTGGACTCAGGATAAAAAATACATTCTAGATGGTCTTAATCCTGAATTGAAAAAAGAAGGCACAGGGAGGCCACCTGAAGAGAGGGTAAGATCGAGAAGGGATTTTGCCTCTGTGAAGATAAAAGTCTTGCCAATGGTAGAACCACTTCCTTCCATTGGAGTCTCTCCACTAATGGCTCCGCAAGTCACTGCTTTCTGAATATCCTGTCCCAAATTCAGACTGTTTAGAGGGCCATGCCAGAGGAAGCTTTTAACTAGGATCACAATTTCTAAAGTTTCCCAGCATCCCTTGTGGTTTTCCCATACTTTCTGGCAGACCTAAGTGTCCCTGCGGAGCCACGCAATGCTCTGGAAGAACCACCAGGCCAAAGCAACAAGCCAGCCTCAGAGTCCTGCAGGGAACTTAGAACCAAATCGCTTATCCAGACAATCGCTATCGCAGACAAACTAAGACACAGTCCTAGATCTAAACGAACCACGAGCCTGCCTTTTGGAGGGCATTCTGGACCCTGGGAAAGTTGCAAAGAGCTGGATCCAGGGTGTAAGGCTGGGACAGGAGTTCAGCAGCCCAGAAATGCTGATCCGTATTTTTCCCAGACTTCCCCGTGCTGGAGAAGGAGGGTGCTGGGGCAGGAAATATGTTCGCTGACATCTTGTGCACTCAAACTTAGCACCTGTACTGAGGGAGGCATCAGAATGGATTTTGACTTGAAATGGAAAAGAGACTGTTTTTCTGAAACAGGCGATTATGTAACAGTGAGTTGCAACGCTCTTTGATGAAGGCTGCCTTCGAACAACTGCCCGTGGCCCGAGAGAGCTGCATGGTTTTGTCAGTTTTCAAATTGCAGCCCCTTAGTCAAATATTTAGGGCCCTGCTGGTGGTCTCAGAAGATCCCTGGACTATCATCAATTAGTCACCCGAGCTGTTACAGTCACATTGTACCTTGTCATTTTCCTTAATGTGATTGTATCACTTCTTAACTCGAAATTAGACCTTTTCAATGTAACAATCAGAAATGACTCTTGTACACCTTGATTTGTGGCAACACTGGGTCACGGTCTTCAGGGGCTTTGGGGTAAGGTTCAACCTCCCCCTCTGATGCCGACACCGACATATTTATTAGAGTGAGTGATGGGTTGCAACACCCACAGTCTAAGGTGTCGATGAGGGGTCGACCAGTTTTCCCTTCAGTCCAATCCAAAGTTCAGTGGAAAGATGAAACATTGTTTTTTAAAAATCATGTGAATTTGTTTTAATTACACCCGTAAGATTTTTTTCCATTACTGAAGAAATTAGGTAATTGTCTGAAATTTGTTTTTTTTAATGCGTCCTTACTCTCGGGTTCCTGGCCTGTCAATTTTTCAGCTTATCCAGCACTATTTATTAATGACAATGATTTACTGTAATTATAGTTGCGTTTTTTGCAGCCTCTATCACCAAAAAAAGACAAAATCAAAAACTCTTAGTGGAAATTAATTTAGAAACAGCATTAGCACAATTCTTATACAGTGTAGATAACCGTAGTAGCAATTTCAGCAGGAAAAGCAAAAATAAATAAATAGAGGGGCAAATGATATTAATTTCCATTTGCCGCAAACCTGTAATTGGGTCAATTATCTGACCCTTGGGGAGAAGTAGGTCATCACTGATTGGGGGTAACGCCTGATGTGGACATAGGGGAGAGGGGACAATACATGTGATGCTGCCCAGTGAAACCAGGCTGGGAGTGGGGGGTCCAGGACTTCCTCTGGGCAGCAGAGTGGTTAGACCAAAGCATCCATCCTCTTCTCTGGCCCTTGGCATGTGGCTTCCAGCAACTAGTTTGACCCTTTTGGGCTCAATTTCCACATCTGCTCTCTGGGAACAGTAAAAGTACCCACCTCACAGGGTTGCAAGGATAAAATAAACTGATCCATGTAATGCACTTAAAATGGTGCCAAGGACTTGGTAAACCCTTTAGAAATATTGGCTTATTGTTATTAATAATATTATTTCTTTTACTGTTACTTATCATCCATGATATAAGGATAAAAGGACTAGATTTGGGCTTAGGAGATGCAAATCCAGGTTTAAACTCTCGTACTCTCTTGTTTCATCTTGGGCTCCTGTTTCCTTATCTGTAAAACAGGGCTCTGTCTAATTTGCATAGAAGTGTGCAGATGAAACTGAGTGAGCAATGGGAAAGCACTTTGTAACCGAACGTGAGACCTCAGAAGTCTCCTTTCTCTGGAAGACACCAGAATTGCAGTGGAAGGCCGCAGTTGCAGCATGGCATGCTGGGGTGTGGTCTGCCAGTCCCTGTCTGGATGTGCACAAGTGGGAAGGTTCACTTTCTGCACAGCTTTCCTGAACTGTGATCCAAAGGACACACAGGTGTCCCCAGGTGTGACCTGTGGGGCCAGGTCAGAGGATGGCAAGAGCCAGGTAGATGCTTGCTCTGGAAACGCCCTGCATCTCAGAGAGGAGACCCAGATCCGCAGAGCCCGTGCCCCCACGCACACGTGCACTGTCTGTGTCTCCGATTTTCATCTGAAGAGCCCTGTAACTGGTGAGTGTGGTCACCAGGAATTCTGAGGAGGAAATGGGGCTCCACAGAAAGTAAACAAGGACATGTAGTTCTTTATACAAATATTCCGAAAGAACACTCCAAACATCCTCCCTCCTTCTCCCATGGATGGGGGTGGAAGGACTTTTTCCCTTTTTTCTCTTAATATAAATTTCTTTCCTTTGGCTCTTTTCTCTTACTATCTTATTTCCTTGAAAGAGGTGCCTACATACAAACCAAAGTATCTGGCTCTCTGGGTGGAAAAAGGGACTAAACCAGAGGCGGCAAGACCGTCAGAAGCACATAAAAATATTCCAGATGATTTTTAGTTTACTTTCCTGACTAGTGTGTTACAGCTTTCTGAAAATTTGAAGATGAAGTGTGAAATATAGATGAACTCTAGAATATATACTCAGATCTGTGTGCAGATATGTGTTTGCATGCATGAAAAAGTATGTGTGCATGTGTGAGCACATGAGTGTGTGCAAGTGTAGGAGGACATGTAAAGGAGTGTGTGTGTGTGTGTGTGTGTGAATATATGTATGGGTGTTGCATGTGCATGGAAGTGTGTGTGTATATGAGAATGTACGTGAGCATGTTATCTGTGTATGTGTTGGAGTGTGTGTGTGTGTGTGTGTGTGTGTGTGTGTGCACGCACGTGTGCTCAGAGCACTCTGGGTGACAGCACTGTTGTGACTACATATCCATTCGTTGTGACTACAGGAGAAGCCAGAAGTGATTTTACACATTTGCATTCAATGCGTAGATGGGGAACCTGAGGCCTGGAGAGGGACGTAATTCACCTCATCACAAACCTGATTTGTGGCAGATGCCGGATCAGAAAGCAGAATTTCCTCTTCTACTTCCCTTTCCATCATGCCATTTTTTTTCTTTCTCCCTGCTGACCTCTGAAACACCAGCACCTACGGAATGGTCTCTCATCTTCTTGTACCTCAACTGTTTTTCAACTCTTTCTATAAGGGACATGCAGTTGCGTCTGGAAAGGGATCTGAGATTAGTACTAAAATGCCCTGTATGCCACAGAAGCACACAACCTTCCTGCACAGGTCTTTACCTCTTGAGGGAGACGGCTTCCATGGTGCTTGTGGTGGAGCCCCAGGTCCTGGGTCAGCTGGTTGAGTTCACTGGTCCTACCCTGTGTGCCCCAGCCACAGTGCTCGGCACAGATCCTGCAAACATGCCAGACCCTATCTAGTCAGGTCTGTGAGTACAGGGGCCGGACCTAGAATGAATAAATGACAGTCCCAGTCTTCCATCCACACAAGTAAGCTTTATTTATTTGAAATTGAGGAACTCAGGCTTCTAGAATATTCAGAGACCAAGAGTGCCACTCGGATATGCCAGGCTCACGGCTCATCATGGAAGAGGCCCAGCAAGTCCCCCAAAAGATTCCCTTATTGAGGAATCTGCTCCCCAAGTCACCTGTGGGCTGTGCATCTCCCTATTCTATCATCAGGGACAGAAACAGCTGTGCTAAATGATATCCCATTTATCCACTTGTCAAAATCCACATCTTGTCTGGCCTTCAGATGTGCCTCACTTTAATGCTTCTTGGGAATCGTCTGGGGCTTGAACACCATGTCCGTCATACAGGAAAAAAATTAAAGGGCATCCCTAGTTGTCAAAGTTCCCCCACTTCAGGCCTTGTCTTCCACCTCTCCCTAGAGTTGATGGGCCGGCATTTTAGCAAGGGAAGTAATGGATTTTTAACAGTGCAAAGAGCCTTACAAATCATGTGAGTGCCACCAGCTCAGGTATTTGAGGACATTAAGGCTAAGCGAAATGCTGAAGCTGAGCCAGCCTGTGGCTAGGTGGGAGTGAGATGCCACACTCTTTTCTGGAATTTTGTTCTCATTCAGTAACTCCCTGGGTCTTACACCAATGCCTCCTCTCTGGTGCTTTGAAAGGCCACTGCTGTCTGTGAAAGCTGAGGACTCTCAGTGCTGGGGTGTTGGGGAGGGTGTGTCTTCCATGCAGATGCTCAGTGAGCATGCCATCCTTGCTGCCTACTGCGCCAAGTGCCTAAGATCCAAACACTCGCGTAGCGTGGCCCTCCCCTCAGAGGGACCGCAGCCTCACCTGTAAACATCAAATGCTCTGCAACTGAGGCGCTCGACCTTGATTTCATATTAGATTCACCTTGGGAGCTTTTCAAAAATATTGAGAGCAATGTGCTGGTGTCAACATGACTGTTTTATTCCTTTTCTCTGTTTGCTGTGGGCTCTTTTAGGGGACAATAGAGCAGACCATGTTTTGACTGGCAAAGTACAAGGACCTATATGCAAATTTCATCCCCACAGCAAGACTCTTTGAGGTTGTCAGGAAAGTGACATCTGTGGGTCAATTTACTCATTTGCTGCTCAGGAGAAACTCCCTGTCCATTCTGGCAGTAACCACACTTGGCATGATGGTTGCAGTGAGAAGGTGTGTGTCTGTGACTAAGGAAATGGAAAGTTACATGGTACATAAATCTGGATTGGGGCCGTATGGTCAGACTCCTTTGGCTTAATCATTTGAACCCAAGCCTAACCTCAAAATGCCAGACAAGAGAGGTAAATAAACACACACAAACAACAAAAAACAATAGCTTCAATAGTTGAGAGATCTCAACTATTAGTAGTTAAAGAAATAGGGGGAAAAACTACCTGATTATTGCAAATTTCTGTAAGTTATTCCTTGACTGGCTGAGAGCACCAAAAGGGAAGAGTTAAAGGAGTATTAAAAGCAAAGAGAGCAATTTCTCTTGGTCAAACAGAACATTCTGTTTTGAGCCCTAAGCAAGCTCCTAAGTAGACTAGGGTGCTCAGCCCGTTGCCTTTGGCAAAAAACATCCTCTTCTTTCTAAATGTTTAACCAGGTTTAGTGGAAGCAAACTGTGCAGTGAACTTCTCAGACATCAAAAATCTATAAATTAATAAAACACATCAATAGATCTTCCATGAAACTGGGCAAGAACTTTGAAATGCAGAAGAATGCCTATGTAGAGAAGTACACTGGTTTGGAAACGTAATTACTGAGAAAAGAGCTAATGCTTCAACATCAAATGTGCCTCTCCCCCACGCCCCACCCCCATTTCTCACCAAAGGTGTATTTGGGGGGGAAAAATTATTGTCTGTGCATCATGACGAAAATTGTTGCTCACTCTAGGAACTGTAAGAATAGGCTGAGTTGGTGTCACATATCATTATCAGTAAAACATAGGAGGTGCCACTGCTTGCCTTGAAATCACTCATCTCTGTTCTGCTAATACAGTTGTCAAGAAAGTTCCAGAGTCAAGATTTCAGGATCACTGTATTTCAAAGTTGTTCGTGGAAATTTTACCCAGTCTTTTCTTCCTATATCACAATTTATCATTCTCTCAAGTGATTAGTCAAAACATTAGGAAACATATGAATGTCCTTGTTTCTTAAACTGTATTAGGTTTGGTTAAAATCTTGTCACTGATGAATGACTTCTTATGGCTGCCATGGCTTCTTATTCCATAAGAGTATTTTTTCTTTACAGTTGTCTGCTAATCCAGAAAAGAGTTAGCTGATGCTATAATTCCTGAATTAGAACCTCTACAATACAGCTCCCTGTCTTTCCCTCACTTTCCCATCATCCCTCACCCAAAGACATTTATGATGACCCTTTGTCCATTCTTCACTCAGGACCACTTCTCCAGCTTTCTACAGTGTGTTCACAGACACATCTGTCCATCTGGTCATGGTGAATAACATAAGGGACTCTTGGGATTAGAATTTGCATGCAGTCCATGAAAAACAAACTCTCATAGAACTCAGCCAACTTACCAGGTAATGGCCAAGGACAAAATGGCCTCCATCACTTCTCAAGACTGAGAAGATCTTAGGATGTCTTTGACCTTGACTTTAGATTTACACTATCCATAAAGGCCTCAATTTAGTGGTTCAGGTAACACCAGCTAGTGTAAAAAAGAAACTCACAAATTTAAGTCATTTTTCTTAATAAAGTCCAAAAGTCCTGATCAGATTCAGTGACCCAGGTTCCTTCCACCTTGTGGCTCTGCCATTTTCCATAGGCTGAGTATTGGCATAGACACCCTGCCCAGCACCCCTCAGATGAAGCCATATAGTCAACTGTCTACACTACATCTGCTGTTAGCCAGACACACCATCAGCCTGGTGACTCCGGATAACCCATAAAAAGCTAAAGATTTCAGAGATGAGAAAGCCCAAGTTTATAAACACAATCAAATGGCCACAGGAGGTGTGCTTTATTCCAAGAGCCATGTCAGAGCTTGGTAGCTCTTCTAAAGTGTATGACAATCTAAATCACCCAAAGGTCTGCAGCCCATCACGCTATTAACCCCAGGTAATAGAAAATGGATGAGGGGAAAACCCAGGCCAAACTCCAAATGGGGCATTCCTTTCATGCACACATGGAGTGGTGTCACGTTCCAGACACTCTTCCTCTCACACATCAGAGGCACACAGACATACTCAACCCAGAATCCCACAGGTCCTTACGATGCTCCCAAGGAGCTTCCTTCTCCACCTCCCCCCCACCCCCATTACAACTTTAGCTCAGGAAGCATTGACTTTCCAAAGACAAGTGAGTTCCTGGCTTGCTCCAGGTGAGGACACTGTGTGCTGAACTCTTCACATTTCACAAGCCACTCTGGCTCTTGGCTTCCTGTCCCAAACATTTATATTTCCTGCTCATTTATCCCTAATTTCCCAGGGAGTTGTGTGAGGTTTTATAATTGATAATTATCACACTTAGTGCCCCATAATGTGTTTCATCTTCAAAGCAGTCAGCGAATATTGGAAAACACTCATAATACCTGCACTGGCCAAGTCAGTATGTTTCTCCCTATTTAGCACCTGGATGCTGGGAAGTACCATGGGCCAGAGGTTAGGGTGAGCATGACATCACCAAGCTCAGATGGTGGTGGCTGGCTTCTTTCAGGTGCCACCTTTCCCCGGCATCTTTTTAGAGAACACCATCATTTCCAACAAATAATGTGTGTGTGCCTGTCTGGTGACACACACAGCTCTGTAACCTGCCATCCTGCCACGTGGAAGGCGTTAATTTATTTTTAAGCTCATTTTTCACAGCAAGTCTGGGGGAAAAGCTGAGGGGAAAGAGCAAGTTCACCTCATAAATGGAAGTACTTTTGTAAGCTTTGAGAGCTGAGATATAGAACGTAGTAATACCACCTGCATCTCACTGTGTAGGTGGGAGAGAATAAGGAAAAGGAATATGGGAGAGTGAGGTCAAAAGTTTTAGCAATTCAGACCCACTTTATCCAGGGGCCTTGGAACCACAACCTGTGAGAGAGGCGGTCACCCATCCTGGCATGAGAACACACAAACTCAAAGTTGTGTGTAGTGTGCGGCATGAAAACAGCACTCGTTGTCAGCAATTCGGTCACAAACAGGACGAGTCAAGAACTTGACATTATGTGAACAAAATGGCCCACCCAGTAACTGTTTCTTCACTTAGTTGGCTGTATCCTTATAAAAGTGTATACAAAAAAGAAAAAAAGGAAAAAAATGGCCCTTAAGAAGCCCAAAAGCTTGAAATTGCATAATTACAACTTCAACAAAAACTGACCATTTTTCTGTCCATTTATTTTATTGTATGTGTTCCTCACTTTTCCTCAGTCGATCTTTCAAATAAGAAACTTTTTTGACTGTATTTTCAGGAAATGCTGCCAACAGAGACCATCCCCACTAGCAAATGTCCCTCTCTGCTTGGCTTGTAGCACAACACGCAATGAATGTCCCTGCATTGTAGGCCAGAGGCAGAGCTGCCTGTCTTTGGTCATGGGAGGTCCTTCTCATCCCAGCCCCATCTTCGCTCATTTCAGGGCTTAATACTGTACCCAAACTCACACCCCTGCCCACCTCCATAAAAAGGAAAACCAAAAAATACCTCTTTTGCTGAATTTCATCTTGGAAATACAGGATTTATTACAAGTGTACTGTTGTGTTTTGGCTATTCGTTGACTTTATTTTTATACTTTCGCTTGCATATGTATGAAAGGAAAATTGTTCAAACTAAAAAATAAAAAAAAATTGAGGCAAACGCCTCTTGACAGTTAACCTGGTTGGAGTACAGTTGACTTCTTGCTTATTCCGGAAAAGCAACCAAATGTTCCCAGTAGCTCCTTAATGCAATTACTTGATTAGAGAAAGGCATTTCATTTCCTAACCACTACAGGAATAAGCAATATAGCTGTCAATAATTTTTCAACAGAGCTTCAGGCATGGTGGTCACCATCCAACCACACTTTTATATGCTCATTAACACATTTCCATCAATGCTTAAAAATTCACCTCCATAAAGCCTGGGAGTCTTTAGGGATTTTGCTGATAGGAGAATGACCTTCTCCTTCATCTGTTTTCAGGTTGTTATTTTGTTGCTGAATGTGCACCACATCAGAGCAATTTGCTTCAACCCTCCATTTAAGTCAACTCAGGTTACATTCAGTATGCCTACCCTCCTTGCTCCCTTCAAGGCCAGAGTGATAAGCCTGAGAAAGAGCAAAACCATCTACCTTTTGACCCGTCATGTACTTGCCCAGCTTTTCTGAGTGAAATAGAGTCTTATACTATATTGTTCTCTAGGGATAAAAATAACTGCTCTCATTTATTAAGCACTTACCATGTGCCAGATATTGTGCTACACATTTGTTCATATTATCTCATTTAATCCCCACAAGCCCTGAGAACAGTCATTCTCAAACTTTAGTAAGTGTAGAAATCACATGGGGAGCATATTTAAAACACAGACTTCCAAGCCTCCCTCCATCCCATGAATAATTTGGGTTTGGTATGGTATGGATGGGCCCTCAATGACTCACAATTTAATGGTAAAGGAGGTATTTCTGACACAGGTGGTCTCTGAGACAGCATGTTGCAAAACACTGCCCTAAGGAGTGGGTACAACTATTATTCCCACTTTATAAATTAAAATCTTGGGCTTGAAAAAGGTAGGAAACTTGCCCACACTTACCCAGGAATCAAGCCAGCCTGTTTTATGCCAATTCCAAACCCCATGCTCCTAACCAAAGGAGCACCAACTCTCACTTCTTTTACAAAAACTGATACTGATTTTCCTGCTTGGGGATAATATCAGTGTCAGAGCAATTACCATGTTTCCCAGAAAATAAGACCTAGCCGGACAATCAGCTCTAATGCATCTTTTGGAGCAAAAATTAATATAAGACCCAGTCATATTTTACTATAAGACCAGGTATAATATAATATAATATAATATAATATAATATAATATAATATAATATAATATAATATAATATAATACCAGGTCTTGTATTAATTTTTGCTCCAAAAGATGCATTAGTGCTGATTGTCTGGGTAGATCTTATTTTCGGGAAAACAGGGTAAAACTATCTGGCATAGCAAATAATTCCTAAGCTCTAGGGTCTTCTTCCAACCAAGGCTTCTCTCTCTCTCTCTCTCTCTCTCTCTCTCTCTCTCTCTGTGTGTGTGTGTGTGTCTGTCTCCCCTTCTCTCTCGCAAAGACCGATGCTTTGAGGGCACCAGATCTGCAATGATCTCCTCCAGGCAGTGACTCAGGGCCCCAGGCTGCTTCCACCATGTGGCTGTGCCATCTGAAATACAAGATCCAATGTCAGTACAGTGGGGAGAGAGAGGGCTGGATGATCACGTAGGACTCTAATGGGTCCCAGTCTGGAAAGGGTTAGATCATTTGTATCTATATGACATTGGCCATAATACAGCCAGTTGGCCTCAGTGTCACTGTGAGGGAGGCTGAGGAAAGGGTAGGATTGCATGGATATTTAGTGAACACCTGAGTGAGAGATCCGGGACTTGCCGTCAGCTCCTGAAGTTCCTTAGGTTTCATTAGCCACTGGGATGGGAACCCTGTTTCTTCACTCTTCTGCTTTCTGCTCCTTTGTGTCCTGACTTTCAGACTCACCCCAGTTTCCTGCAGTGAAACTATCAGGGAATCACCCCACCACAGGTAGTAAGGTATAAAAGGCATCTGTTTTAGTCAGCTTGGGCTGCCAATCACAAAATACCATAGACAGAATGGAGGATAGTGTGAGGTTTAAACAACAGACCTTTACTTCTCACAGTTCTGGAAGTAGACATTCGAGATAAAGGTGCCAGTATGGTTGGGTTCTGGTGAGAACTGTCTTCCTGGCTTGCAGACAGCTGCCTTCTTGCTGTGTCTTCTCCAAGCTTTACTCATAAGTGCACTAATCCCACTATAAGGACCCCACCCTTTACATGAATTCATGTAAACCTAATTACCTCCCAAATGCCTCACCTCCTAATACGTTCACATTGGAGGTTAGGGTTTCAACATATGAATTTGGGGGAGCCATTCAGTTCATAACAGTATTCCAGAAGGGATCCTAAAACAATGATATTTTCCTTCTCCTTTCCTTTTCCCACCTTAGTCAAAGACAGCTCTTTAACTCAGGCCTAAAAATGTTAACTAAACCTTAGGAAAGCTACATCTACTCAATTATAGCCAAACACGTAAAGGAGAACTACTTTTTCTGTAACTGAAAATATTGCCACATAAGGGATATGTTTGAAGAAAGGAACTTGGATGAGCCAATACTCACTATCCCAAATGACTCAAGAATTCGCTGTTTGGTTTAGATTTGGGTCCTTAAGAGCAAGGAACATAACTGATGGTCAATAGTTGGATGAAAACTTCAATAAAACTATTTCTGAAATATCAATGCCATTTTTTTGCAAAAAAAAAAAAAATAGTTATTTAACTTGGCTTCTTTGTCTCCCTCCAGGTGTTTGCTTACTGAATTTTTTCTTCTGTTTCTTATCTCTCTCCATCCAAGGGGCAAGAAGCCTTTCTTGATTCCCTCCTCTTAGCAAAATTAATTTCTTCTTTTCTCTGCGATGTTTTCCCACTGAGTTCATGTTGCTATTAGAGCAGATCATATTTTAGACCGTACTCTAGTGAGTTGTGGATTTGTCTTTCCTAGAGACAAATAAATGTATTTCATTCAGTTTTCTTGTACTCTATTAGTTAGAAATTACAGAAGAAAGTAGTGGCGTAAACAAGACAAAAGTTTATTTCTTTCATGTGCTAATTCCATATGTAAGTAGTCCAAGGCTGACCTGGGAGCTCCATCATGTCATCAGGGATCTAGATCCTTGTATCTTTCTTTCTCATCCCCCTTAACACTTGGCGTTCATTCTCAAGTTTGCCTCATAATCCACAATGGCTACCAGAGCTCCAGACATCATGTCTACATTCCAGTCAGACAGAAAGGGGTAAGGACAAAGGGGCCCTTTAAAGAGCTTTCCTGGACGTCCCATAGAGAATGTGAGAATGTATTCACATGACTGGCTAGCCGCAAGAGAAAATGGGAAATGGCATCTTTTACCTAAGCACACTGCTGTCCTCAACAAAATTGGAACTCTGTTTCTAAGAAAGAAGGGGAGAATAGACGTAGAACATGTACAAGACAGGCATTCGTCAAAGCTTGTTGGATTGAATTAAATTCAACTGGACAGCATACAAAATATATTTTTCAAGCTGCTAAAAACAGAGACTTCTCAACTGAGCTATTATAGCTTTAACCCTGCCTCAAGGCTATGCTTTGTGCCTTTCAGACTTTTAAAATGAAAATAGCAATAGCCTTATACTGTAGTTGGAAGGACAGCTGGGTTAGAGTGGGACAATCATGTGCTCTTAAATTGAGAAACTTGGGACTAAAGGCCAGCATGGTCCATCCTTGCCTGTGTCATTCAGCTAAATTATATAACTTCCTTGAGCCTCTTATCTGAAAAATGGAGATAAAAAGTTAGGATGTAATTAATGAGGAACCAATATGGTGACAGAACATATGTGAAACTATCTGCTAACACCAAGGAGACTCGGTAAAGAGGAACTCTGATGGATGTGAGAATAAAGTCTTTCCGTGGACTCTTGGACGTATTAAACTTCCCAAACCTCAGTTTCTCTTTCTGTAAAATGAGGACATTATTTTTTAACCTTCCAGAGTGGTAAGGACTAGGTGATTAAATGGGATAATTAAACAAGAGAGCTTGGAAGTCATAAAGCAATTATAAGCTTGCAATGCGTCCATTCCTTCAAATACTCTATCTTGACTCTCTCTGATCCATGTCAGACATTATTTGTATGAATACAAAATAAGCTGCCAAGTGACCCCAGACTGCAGCCTCAGGCACCCAGCATGATTACCACATTTTTTTTTTTTATGTCCAGGAATTCTGTTGAATAGAATTACTGTTCACTAGAAAGACACAGAAGAAATTCCATGCAGCTTCTCATGTTTAACTGCCAGGGCCACTTTGGTGGGATTTCTGTCATTCTCCCTGCTGACTTTTAGAATTCATTACGGTGCAGCTTCAAAACCTCCACACCGCCTAAGTGAACCATCTCCTTAGCAAGATGCTTTGAAGAATCCCCACCTGCAAGAGGGTACCTAACAGTTGGCAACACCACAAAACATAAATACCTTGTCACTTGATTTCCAGAGGCTATTGACAAATTGCTTCTAATGTCTTTTCTAACGAACTTCATGATGAGTTATTAGCGGGCGAAGCAGCATGTAGTTCTGTAATCGTTTACTGAATGTCAATACAGGATTTATAAACAGAACTTTAATTATATTCTCTGGGATTCTACAGGATGTTAGTGTTTCCCCTAAACCATGCTGGAAGTTAGCACAATGACGAGCACCTGTGGGGATTAGGGTGGGAAATCTTGGGGGGCCCTCTTAGGATCTGCCTACTGCATAATATATTCTGCCCATAGAGCGTCACGTAATTATATGCATAATTAATTATTACCCGAGCTCATTCTTACAAGTGCTTGATTTTTTTTTTCTTTTTTGGTTTGTAGGCTATTCTCATTAATTATACTTTAGATATGCACAACAAAATTACATTTCAATACTTCCTCAATGCAGCTTATTTCCCATAATTCGTATGTGTCTATTATTTATAGTATAATTTTAAAAATAAAGTATTCATTTTGAATCCTAAACAAAAAATAAGATGTGAGTTATTCAACAGCATGTACGTTGATGTGGCTGTAAGACCCCGTATAATCACTTTGTGTCCGTCTATCTTCTGCATCAACCGAAAGGCTTAGACCTAATAATAATAATATTTGTTTTTGCTTTGGGAAGCTTATAAAGAACTATCACAGTCATTTAGTTTTATCTCAATTTGCTAAAAGATCTCTAAGTTCCTTTAGTGTTATAAAATTCTGTGATCCTATGATGTCAGTTAAACTGTGATTCGGTAACTCTGAGTGCAGCCGGCCAATACCAGGGTCTAGTCGGTGCAGAGGGACGGATGACTTGGTTTACCTGGAGGAATTATAGGCTCCTTGATAGAGGGTCTAATGTAATATTCATCTTTGTGCCCCCAGGGCTTAGCTCAATACTTGCCAGAAGGAATATGACCAATAAACATTAGCTATGGGTTAGCTAAACAAAACTAGATGACAATGACATTGAGATGCCCCCTCCTTATTCCGTATAGGGCTGTGACAGGGTCAGTCATTTCAGGGCAAGCCTTACTGGCCGGTCCTCATCGGTATGGCTGTTGCGTCCACTGGTTAGAGCTGTTCATGGCTTTGAACTTAGTCAACAAGCATGCTTAAGGGAAGGCAACCTGGCGAACCAAGTTCTAGTCCCTCATCCCATTGGTAGGTTACATTTTCAAAATGTCACCTTACCCAATCCCTGGTCAAAGCAATCAGTCAACCCAGCTCATTGGAATGAAGGTTACATCTCTGTTTTTATCATGGAAAATTGCGTCTAAAAAAAACAAACAACAAAAACACCATTTGGTTTACAGAAACTCACTTTGCAATTCAGCAGCTGGAAAACATGTATTCAGGAAGACAGTAGTTACTGCTCTTAAATCCTGCCATTAGTAAAACCCCTCGGTAAACCCCAAAAGGGGACTAATGGGAATATTGAAATTCATTGCTATACTGATATTGGTTGTATACCAAAAAAAAAAAAAAAAAAAAAAAAAAGATTTCAGTGTGTCCTTTAGTTCAATCATTCCTCCACTTTTAGGTCAAACTTAACTAAAATATCACAAACATCTGTTCATTCCTGTCTTCCAAATCTCTAGTCAAGCCCACGTCAGTTGTTTGGGGGAATGGTGCAGGGAAGTAATGTATAAATAAAGGAACAGCTCCAGGCCCGAAATTCTGTGTGTTCCCTTGTTTCTGCACCCTTGAGATGGACTGGAAGTGGTCTGCTCTGTGTTGTTCCAGCTTCCTGGGTAGCCCCAGCCTTCTCGATCGGTCATTCCCAAGTTAGGGAAGAGCTAGTCACTGTATCCAGATGCCACCTCTGTCCTCTTCAAGTTCTCACAGTCCAAAAAAGTTAGAGCCTGTGCCCTGTGGGCCCCATCACGTTGAGTCTGGGCCTCGGGTAATTTAAGCAGCGCCCTTCGGTCCTCTGAGAAATTTTCCTCTCAGAGCCTATTGCTATCTAGCATGGAGGCTTCTCATACTATTTTTTGTAACAGGAAATGCTGAGAAGGTGAGTACAGATGAGTGACATTGAACTCTCTCTCAGCTGAGGTGGAGCTTAGGTGTCTTGATTCTCTTGCAGGAGGCCTTTGTCCTCCTGAGGTAAATGAGGTCCCATCGGCAGTGCCTGAGACTGTTATTGTGAAGGTCTTATTGTTGTGGTTTTGCTCAGAGCCCCCTTTTTTTAGTTTATATGGAGAAATGAATTTTTAAAATAGATAACCATTCTAGAGCTACAACTTAAGCACCAACTTCACTTGAAAAGTGAAACAAACAGACAAAAAGATTTCTTTTTTCATTAATGTCTGGGCGAGCGTGGAGATGATGAGGTAATGAAGAGGGAAGAAGAAGAAACAACAAACTGGAAAACTCACCTGAGGAGACTGAGTGCATGTTGGAGTGGAGGCCTTTAGTGTTAGTTAGGAAAGGAGGTGAAATATCCCCGGTGACCAGGTTCCGAGGTCTGTGGTGCCCCCTCTGACGCGTTCCAGTCACTTTCCAAACATGAACAAAGTGCCACGTTCTTCACAAGAATTTTGATAAAGACCTGAGAGCAAATGCTTTTGGGAAAGGTTTGAACAGAAGAGTGTGTTTTTTGTGCAGCCCAACCATGAGATCCCTTTAGAGAACGGAGAGGCGTCTGAGGAAAATGCAGGGAGAAAAATACAGACTTCTGTGGAGAAAATAAAGCTTTTAGTCGTGTATTATTTAGCACACTACCTAAGACTTCTGTGAAAAGTATTCACGCTCTCAGAGAAAGAGCTGTAGATTCCTCTCCCATGTAGGATACCATTATGAACAATCAGGAAAACAAATGGACAAAAGAAAACAGACATGAACTGCCTTGTAATGATAAGGATTTCCACTTTCCGGAAGTAAATTAAGTTGTAGCATATTCACTTGTATTTATATAAATAATAAAGTTTGAGATTATTCAGTCATTCATGTGAGGGCATGCATGTGGGGGGGTGTCTTTGTCCTAAAAGCTACCCTATCTAGAAATCCTATAAAAAGTCAACTGTCCAAGCAGCAGTTTGGCGAATAGATTCATGTTTATATGTGACACGTGTCTATTATGTCAGTGTATCTGAGAATGACGATGGCCCAAAGAATCTGAAACCTCATCTTTCAATGTTTATTCAACTAACATTTATTAAGTCCCAGCTATAAGCAAAAGACTATGTGAGGTGCTACTATAATAAAGAAAATCTAGTCTCTATACTCAAAAATTGTATAATTCATTTAGTGAAATGACACATGTAAAATAAGCAATATAGTAATCAACCCAATTGTGGCACATATATATTGTCACGTGTGGTTGGAAGAGGGAGAGAAGGATGAACTAGCATGGCTGAGGTGGGGAGAAGTAGCTGATTACTGACCAAGGGAGGACCACATGTGGTGCATGTGAGTAAATCGAAAGGTGGAAGGACTTGCCTCTGCTCTGGAACTCAGGAGCCACGTGATGCCCACATGGTAGAGTTCTGTGGGGCTCACCAGTCCCTTTGTGATGAATGAGAGAGTCTGGAGATAGCTGGGATGTCACAGCCCAAACTCATTTATGACTGCCAATCCCTGTCTGCATGCCACCAGAAGACCCTGGCCAGGGAGGGGATACGCAGTTGCAGAACTGGACCCTTTGATAAATAAACCTCTGCTCTCAATAGCCACTTCTTACTTTGATTTGTCTACCGTGTGTCCCTATATGATATGACAAGAGATCCCCTTCCAATGTTTTTATCTGTAGCATATATTCAAGCCAAGTTATGGAAAAGTGCAAGGCCTTATTCTAATTTACAAAGTATCACCAGAAGGGGACAGCTCTGTGGAGAATGTGGTAACAGAACTGGGCCTGGAAGGATGACAGGGCAGACATGTGTGAAGGAGGTATTCCAAGCAGCTGGAAGAGCATAGACAAAGGGGCAAAGAGGGGGGTGTCATGTGTGATTTGGACCTATCACCAAGTCCCCTGGGTGTGAAGGGCATGGTTCCATGTTTGAGAAAGAGCAGAGAAAAGGCTAAAAGCATGAGTTTTAGGGGTCAAAGCACAATAAAGCATTTTTGGAGAGAGAAATGTCACAGTGATGTCATTTCTCTGGAAAGATTAGCCTAAAGAACTTGTGGGACAGGAGGACATTGGAGAGTGGGGAAAGACTAGAGTTAAGGAGACCAGTTTATAAGGGGAATTCATGAGGGACTGAATGGAGGTGGGGGCCGGACAAACTGAGAGATGAGACATATCACTGGATATGGTGATGGTAGAACTGACAGAATTGGGCAACCAACCTAGAGAGAGAAGCCACATCTATGATTAAATGGGTGGCTGGGAGAACAGGGTGTTATATCTGAAACCTGGAAGAGAAGGATAATGGGGAGAAGAAGACAATGAGTTTATTTTGGGATACATTGAGTTCCAAAGCTCATCAAACGATGAGGTGTCCAACTAACAAATGGAAAAACAGGACTGAAGTTTAAGGAGAAGCTGCATCTGGAGGGACCTTTTGCTAGTCACATTTTAGATATACTAGTAGCTAAGCCCAGGAAATGCTTAAGTTCTACAAGAAAGGGTGTACACAGAGAGAAAAGGAAGCCTTAAAGATCCTTCCATTAGGGAAGCAGGAAGGCAAAGAAGATGGAAGGAGCTGTCAAGGAGGTGAATAAAAGACTCGGGCTGCTACAGTGTGAAGGATATGCCAAGGGTAGAGCACTTCTCAAGGGGGGTGTTGTCAAGGGCATTGCAGAGAACACTAAGAGGGAAGAATTGAATCAGCAACGGTTGACACTGGTGACATTTGAGAAAGCAATTTCAGGAGAGCAGTGGGAGTAAAAGGCAGATTGCTGGGCTGGAAAGTTAGGGCATGGTGAGAATGTGGAGGTGGACAGTGGGGGCACTCTTGTGGGGTATCTGGCAGAGAAATGAAGAAAAAAAAAGTGTGCTCTCAAAGGAGGTAAGCAGCAAGGTCAAGGGATAGTCAAGGTCAATGGGCTCCATGCCCCTTAGGCAAGCCTGAGAGTGATTCTCATCACGGAGAAATGGACCTGCATACGTCTGTGAGCTTGTGGAATCATTTTAGTCTTGAAAAAGAAGAACTCTAGAATGCTTTCTTCCTTTATTTTATGTAATTATGATATTTAAGTTCACCAGAAACTACAGATTATGCATATATTACAACTAATGTCCATCAGTGATCAATGAGTGTTTCCCATGGTATAGCTGGCACATACCAGATGCTCAACAAGTGTTTTCTGGCAAATTGTATGTCTTGATAATGTCTACATGGGCATGATTTATTTAACTGTACTCATTACTAATCTGGGGTATGAAAAAGGTAATTTAGAAAACAACTTTGGAAACAAAGGATGACACTCAAATATAATGCATCCTTTGCCAAGCTCCTTAGCCATGCTTTGATGTTGTACCAGTTCCCAAATAAGTCAGAAGCCGTCTGCTAAACCAACAATTCATTTGAGAGTAGAAGGGCTAACACTGAAACTGTTATGTTGCTAATATCATTAGTTATTAGCTGATTCATGAACATTATTAACCAGAAAAGATATTACAGTTATACATTTATTCTTAAAATGCTCACTTAGCTTACTTAAAATTAAATAATTCTCTTTCCTTATGGCCACAACATAGATGCGATGTGTAGTGTATCTTCTAGTCACGTAAATACAGACCTAATCCTCCCCAGTTCTAACATTCCCAGTGCAACATGTACCATCTGACCTGAGAGGAGATGACAGCCTCACTTCTTTCTCCAAAGCATGCATTTGAACTGTGAAGGTCAAGTTTGCCAAATGTCGTTGGTGCTAGAGGAAGCACCCACATTAGGCCTAGCACACAGAGCAATATAATATTTAGCCACATATTTCGTGTGCTGGCATGCTTGAGCACCCACATATTAGCCAATCCAGAAGAAAAACTCAAGAAAACAAGTGTTGCATGATGTTATTCTACACAATTTTATCCAGATTATTACGTAATTTAGGGAAACTTTCTTTATTCAATAAGGTTGAGAATCTCAAAGAATGAGAAAATTGTTAGGGGGGTGTAGTAAGCACATGAAATGATTTCCTAAATCGCCTTTCTTTCTTCCTACTTTATTTAAAAAGAAAAAAGAAAGAAAAAGAAAGAACAGATTTGGAGGAAAAATAAAAGGTATATATAAGCAAATGCTCTATTTAGGCAAATCTCTCGCAGTATCCACCACCACCATCCCTCTCAAGAGACTGTCAATGAAAACATTTGGTTCAATCACGTTGGTATGGACTTGGGAGGATTAGAAGTTTTCTCCCTCCAGTTTCACCAGGACCTGTTGTCAACGTACGGGTAAATCAATGTGTAATTTCTACCTGAGTGCATTAGGCACAATCTTATAAATCTCTGAGCCTGCTTTGAGGGGCGGGAAACATCAGCATAAATAACCTAAGGAAGACCGTGTGATCTGATAGATGAACCCACACTGGGACCTGGTTCCCTGTTCTCTCCCCATAGACACCCTGGCTTTCCAGAACCATGTCTGTCTTTTGTATTAAGTAAAATGGATTTTTTAGCTGGTGCCCTCTCTTTGGTGTAACAACTGCTAAACAGCAATTCATATGAATTGCTTTGCCAAGAAGATATTAAAGACTCTTTCTACACTTTAAGAATCCACGTGTTAGGTATTGTGTGCTGGAAGGGCCTAAGATTGTGGCTCTGGCTGGACCCTGGACAGAGACATCTAGTAAATACAACAGAGAAAGTCAAGAGGATCATGAACTTGTTCCTCAAATCAGATTCCTTTCTGATTTTAGTTCCTGGGCAGTTTTTTGGTTTTGTTTTTGTTTTGTTTGTTTGTTTTTTCTTTTCTTGTCTTTTCTTTTTTCTTTTCTTTTCTTTTCTTTTTGTATTTTTCCACACAGTGTGAAAAACATGGTCATAAACCCAAGAACAGTAGAACAGTCAGAGTGAAATTAGTCTATTTTCACTCACACATTTGTGGTTGCTTTCTTCAGAAACTGGTCTGATGCTATGTTGATTGTCCCCAGTGGACCTCTTCCATTTCTGCTGTCCATGGATCCCAATTATTGGAACGTAGACAGTGTGACAAGACAGCTGGAAGGAAAGTGGGTTAAAAGCTGAGCAGGCTGACTTGGGGCTTTAACCCAGTCTAGGGGGACAGTCATGATAGCTTTACAGAACTGCGGGGTTCATCCTTGACGGGCCTGTGGTTGTGGGAGGAAGGAAACTTTCCTTCAATCTGACCCAGGGCTTCCAGCCCACTTGCTGTCTCACCATTTTATTTCAGCAGCACAGAGTTGTGCCACTGCTGAATGGAGTCCCTGAAGTCTGACACCGGCATGGTTTTCTATCCGGATAAGCGCAGACTTAAGCGTGCACTGAACACAAGCAAGAGAGGGGCACCTGGTGTCATCTCACCACTGGAAAGGGTCCATTAACCCTGCTAATTGTCCTCACCACTCTGCCTTAAAAACCCTGCTCACCCTCCCATGTGGACGCAAAGGATGTCTCGTATTCAATTTGTGGCCAGTCCCGGCATTTAATGCCATTTGTATTCATCCGACTAATGGAAATATCAATTAAGCACAATCAAGAGTAGCTCTTAGAGCCATAATGGACCCTTACCTGAACTTGGAGCAGAGTGAAGAAAGCCGTGCCCTCGCTGAGACATGCACTGAGTGATTGTCGAATGACTATGAGACCCGCCCAGTGGGCCAATACAGTGACTACATTGGCACAATCACCTTTGTGTACAGTTTTGCCAGACACAGTCATCAATGTATAAGAAAATGAGTGTGTAATTTTCACTTGAGATCATTAAAGCAAGTCCAAAGATGCAGTCTTATAAATGTGGGAAAACTGCAATGTAATTTATGTATGGAAGACGCAGCCTAATCATTGAAGGACTTTGGGACCAAGTTACATGTTCTATCCCTGGGCACACACAGAGGTCCACCCCACATAGGTGAGTGCCTCAAGGGAATGATTTCTAAACAGCCCACTACCATAACATCTCTGTATTTGAATCTCACTAATTCAATCCTGGATTAGGTTGTGGGAAAGGGTGGCGCATGGGGCTCATCAAATTTGAAGGTACTTTTTCTTCATCGTTTTCTAATTTTCCTTGAGGAATGGATCATATTTTGCATGGTTCGGGGTGCCCTCTGAAAGGAAATCCACGCTTTAAGGAGTTTTCTGTATTACCAAGATGAAGTAAGCTTGCAAGCTTTAACTTGCTGCATTTGTCTATCATTAAATAATCCTCCGAACTTCCCAAAAAAAAAAGAAAAGAAAAATAGAAATCATCATTTATAGCTACACATCAAACAATAAAACTAGTATTATCCTTCCATACCATTAAGAAATTCAGATTCCGTACATTCATCTTTCAGATACCTGGCTTTAGCAAAATGACCCTCAAAGAGAACGTGGATGAATAGAGCTAAAACATTTTCTGCAGAGAAATGGGCTGACATATAAGAAAGTTCTTTAGTGAGAGTCTTAACCTGTCATACATGAAAAGACAAGCATTTTGGAAGACTGATTGGTAGATTATGTTAAGAATCACAAAGTAAAACCTGTTTCTTTGGATTTATGTTTGGGTAGGTCTGTGTGTCTCATACTGAGATTCTTCTGCGGAGTCAAGTCAGATACCTTGCTTAGAATGAGTTGAACTGGGCACAGATCTGAACCCATATGGAAAAGGAGGTAGTTATTCTTACAAAACACTGAGGCAAAAGCCCAGAGGTTGCTGCAGGAACAGGGAAACTGAAACACCAGAAATAAAGGGGAAGGGAGACGTGGTAGAAGTGTCTTACGTGTAGAATACAATCAGCATTGAAACCACCAGCTCGCTCTTCTCCCACCACAGGCTCCCTCCACAGTCAACCTCAGCTTTCCCCCTTGAAGACTGCCAATTGTGTTCAATTTACTTATTTCTCTTAGTCTGAAACATGTGGTGGTACCAGCCAATGCATTGCCTAAGAATGCACTGAAAGAAAAAGCGAGGTTGGTGGTAGATGGTCCATGGTTCCATGTTGGGATATCACTGGATCGCCTTCATTTTAAAGATGTGGAAATTGAGTCCCAAAGAGGAAACAGTTCCATGTCTCACTGCTAGTGACAGAGCCAGGAGGAGAAACTAGGTCTTATCTCTCAACTCCGTGATCTGTTGCTTTTGTCATATTTATTTAGACCAACGTCCCATGAGCTGACCCGCCTCCCTTAGAGGCAGAATAGTGCATCCTTGAGCAAACTTGCTACTCTTACCTGGGAAAGCCCCCCACCCCCAAGAGGCACAGAGGCAAAAGAGAGCCAAATTGACTCCTGGCCACCGGAGTGAACATAGAAATTGTCACAATTCTAGATTGAAGCTTGTCAGAAGGATACCTTGGTCGTTCATACCTTGATCAGATGGTTAAAGATAGAAAAAGGGGCAGAATAATGCTCAGCCACGCCCTTTAGAATACAGGGACCTGGAGAAGGACCATTTCATATTCTTGGCATCTTCAGGACACTGTTAGCCCTCCTCATCCTTCCATGGCCATGACAGGGTCATTTCCAGCTCTCTGTACTGCTATGTGTAGAGGGATGGGTCATTAACTCTCATCCAGAAGGCAAACTAGATCTGCATTTATTCGATTTCAAGTTTAAGAGGGCAAATCTATTTTGCAGGAGCCAGAAGCACAAATCAAATGTTTTCAAGCTCAGGGGAAGAGACGTCTATAAATTATCACTCTTTAAAGCGCCAGAAAGTTCCTACACTTCCCTGTGAAAGTTGTAGGTAAAGCATCATCTTACTTCCTTTGAAAAGTGGAACAATTCGAGGCTAAGTGGGTTTGACTAATGGTGAGACTTGTGAAGAGCCCACAAGCCTCTTGCTCCTAGAACAAAACTGAATGTACTCAACCTCATGTCTTCCCTCCACTCTGATTTCAGACTTAGGAACAAATTGGATGCAAACTGTCTTTTTTATTCTATCTCTGGATTAGAGTGTGTATATATATGTGTGTGTGTATGTGTATATTCTCCTGAAGTCCTAAGTACATATAGGAACACCGGCATTGTGATGTCAAAGAACTAATTTTTAAAATCATGAGGATAATTGTTCCTTTAATGTGCCATGTATTATTTTCTGTGTGGTTAGAACTTGAGAAATTCTAGATATTGATGACTAATGTAAAACACATTTAATTGGGACCGTAAAGAACCAACAAATACTCACCACTTGATAGACCACATGCCACCCTTTACTTCTAGCCCAAGAATTCGGGGCTGTTCTTATGAGAAAGCTTCCATTACTAATTGGCCTCATAAGTCCTTAATGTTTCTCCATCCCATTGGCAGCTCTATTCTACAAGATTCTCAGTAGCCACTCTGGCATTATTTCTCAACTTCTGCTACCCATCGGACACTCAAAGCATAAGCAGTAGGAGTTGACTGTATCCTGGAAGAAGCTAACACTTTTTTTTTTTTGACACCAGAAAGAATCCAGGAAAGTGACAAGGTTGAAACATCCCCATCTCTTCCTTGCAGATCATTACATGGGTCGTGGCTTTTTATTTCCCTTTCAATTAAAAACTAAAGAAAACATGAAGGGGAGAGGCATACTTGGTTAGATATTGTATAGTTGTTTAGCTAACCTGAAAGGTCTTGTCTGAGAGAAAGACAAAAAAAACGTGGAAACAAAATAATGCAAAGATCATAGAATTCGAAGTGTTCCAGAGTTTTCCAAACCACCTGTGCAGAGACTGGTTCTGATCTAGCATCCCCACTAACACGTGAAACTCTGCTTCTACAGGCTATTGTTTTTGTAGATATGTTTGGACTCCGTGGGTAGAAAACGTAGACAGTCTCTAGTTAGGATTCTTGGTGCTTGTGTTTAGTACCTTCCTGGAAGGCTGGGGCCCAAGTGTGGCTGTTTGCTTACGGTGCTTAAGACTGAGATGAAGGAACCTCTCTTTCTTCTCTCATTCTGAGATGGCAGGTGTACTTTGGCTTGCCGGGATGAACCCGTTCTTATGTGTTCTCTGCCGTGCACGTGTGTCCTTGCTGTGGATCACACATGGTCATTGTGTTCTTCTCCAATGGAAGACTGAAAGTCTACCTTAGCAATAGACAAAGCCACTGGTGGACAATATAGAAGCAAACTGGCTGTCCAACAGATGTGGCCACTTCTGCTATGAAACAATAATATTTGTTCGTTTTTTTGTTGTCTATAGAAGCATCTGTTAGAATTAGAAAGTGGATCTGTTAAACCTAACCAAGTATTAAATGATGTTTCTTGAATTTTTTGTTCCCTAGGATATTTTTTTTTTTTTAATGAAAAACCCGCCAATAGATCCATTGGAAGTCTCCGGTATAGAAAGCACCTATTAGTAATGTTAGCCATGTACTTGTTTTTAAAAAGTATCAAATGCTGGCTCAATGTGCTCATTGATTAATCATCTGATTTGTTTGTAAATTTCATCTGTACAACTTTTGTGAAGAAACCATTTAAAATATGAAGTTTGCAGTTATATAAACTGAGTCTATGAAAATAGTGGTAAATATGAGTTTTCCTTAAAATGATTTTTGCCGGTGGAAGACTTAAGTTCCTTTGGTCCCAGATAAATAACAAAACCAAGATTATACTTCATCATCAGAATAGTCTCAGGAGCCTATGTAACTAAAAGTTATCATCAGACAATTGTTCCTTTTTGCTACTTTGTGTGCAGGTGAAAACAATGAAGGATTATTGCAAATGAGATTGTCAAGCTCAAAAAAAGGGTCGAGAAGAAAGAGAATGACATTTGTTATAGAGATTTTAATGAAGGGCCAAGTTTCTAACCCTTTATTATTATTATTATTATTATTATTATTATTATTAAATTATAACTGTTTTCTTAAATGAAGACTTTACTTTTTTAGAACCATTTCAGGTTCACAGCAAAATTGAGGGTAAGGAGCAGAGGTTTCACACTCACCCCCCTCCCACACAGGAACAGCCTACGTCATTATCAACGTGGGGCATTTGTTGCTCTGATACGTCATAAACTTCCTAGTTTACATTTCAGTTCACTTTCGGTACTGCACATTCTGTGGGTTTGTACAAGTGTATAATGACACATATCCATTATGGTACGTACAGAGTATTTTCAGTGCCCTGAAAGTCCTCTGCACTCTAGTTCATCCGTCTCTCCTGACCTCAACCCCTGGCAACCACTGATCTTTTTACTTTCTTCCTAGTTTTGCCTTTTCCAGAAAGCCATATAGTTGGAGTCATACAGTATTGGAGACTTTTCAGAATGGCTTCTTTCACTTAATAATATTCATTAAAGGTTCCTACATGTCTTTTTTATATCGCTCATTTATACAGCTCTTTTAGTAGCTCATTTCTTTTTAGTGATAATTAATATTCCTTAAGTTTATCCATTCCCCTACTGAAGGACGTCTTGGTTGCTTTCATGTTTTGGCAATTATGAATAAAGCTGCTATAAACATCTGTGTGCAGGTTTTTCTGTGGACATGTTTTCAACTCCTTTGGGTAAATACCAAAGAGCGATATTGCTGGATCATATGGTAAGAGTATGTTTAGTTTTATAAAAAACTGCCAGACTGTCCCAGAGTGTCCGGAAAATTGTGCATTCCCACCAACAATGACTGAGGGTTCCTGTTGCTCCACATCCTCACCAGTATTTGGTGGTGTCAGTGCTCTGGATTTAGGTTATTTTAACAGTTGTGCACTGGTGTTTTGTTGTTGTTTTAATTTACATTTCCCTGGTGTTATGTGATGTGGGGCATCTTTTCATATGCTTATTTGCCATGTATATATCTGCTTTGGTGAGGTGTCTATTAAGGTCTTTGGCCCATTTTTTAATCGGGTTGTTTTCTTGTTGTTGCGTGTTAAGAGTTCTTTGTATATTTTGGAATACGGTCCTTTATCAGATGTGTCTTTTGCAAAGATTTTCTCCAAATTTGTGGCTTGTCTTCTCATTCTCTTGACATTGTGTTTTGCAGGGCAGAAGTTTTTAATTTTAATGAATTCTAGCATATCTGTTATTTATTTTGGGGATCATGCCTTTGGTGTTGTATCTAAAATGTCATTGTGATACCCAAGGTCATCTAGGTTTTTTCCTGTTACTTCTAGGAATTTTATCATTTTACATTTCACATTTGTGTCTGTTATCCATTTTGCGTTCATTTTTATAGAGCCTAAGGTCTGTGTCTAGATTCGTTTTTTTTTTTTTGCCTGCTGATGTCCAGTTGTTCCAGCATCGCCTGTTGAATCCACCCTTATTTTTAAACAATGTGTGTTCAGCATTTTGGCAGATGTGGCATTTGGCAGGTCAGAAAGATTCCCCACATGTAGGAAAACACTGAGTTCCAAGAAGAAAAAAAAAGAAGAAAAAGAGCAAATACAGCACAGGAAAAGCACAGAGAGGAAGTAGGACACAAACAAAATTTGTCCACACTGGACCCTGAGCAAGATGTCAGAACAGGAGAATTTATCTAAGCTTAAGGGGGAAGAGAATCATTTCAATGTTTTCATTCCGATGGGACTAATGCAGCCCTAAATTAGAAAGTGGAATCGTTTAGTTAAATATTAAGTTCTGAGAAAGGATTCACTTACTTTGGTAGGAGATTATGCCTCAGTGAAAGAATAAAAATATAACAGCTTTAGTTCTCCCAGAAACATAATTCGCATGCAACTACTGGGGGGAAACAAAAGGCATATATGAAACATACAGACATTTAGTATCTCAATTTCCTCTTGGAAATATTGGGTCTTTTCACTATGAATATTACATAAACCATGATTTATTAATTGCACCTATTAATTAAAATGTAAACTTCGGAAGCCATAAGTTAGCACTCTTATGTATGAAAGGCAGGCTTGCCTGCAGAATAAAAGTCCTCAAAAGACTGCACTCTAAAGTCTGGCATCTTTGGAGAAAATTATGTTAAAAAAAAAAGATAGCAAACTGAACTTCTCATTTTTTTGAAACATGGAGGCCTTTTGTATTACCATTAAATCTATGAGTCAAAGAGAAAGCAATTTTAGAAAAAGGAACTCAATCTCTCCTGGTATTTTATTCTGGGAAACTCCAAAAATGCGGGTGGCAAGTGGCATCACTGACACAGCACAAGAGTTCCCCTTGTCGCTGCCATACCCAGGGAGCAGAAGTTTTTTTTCTGTTTGCTTTTTCACTATGAACTTGCATCACTTCGTGGAATGAGGTATGACATAAACGATGAACCCCAAAACCTATACTAAGCCTCAAAACTTTTTTACACCCAACTTTTTAGATTTTTCCTAACTGAAGAAAACCATTCCTAGATTATTTAGAGTGACCTCCAATAAAAAGTGTTAATGAGGTCATCTTACAAGGTGCTTCTGGGTTATTTATTTAATGTCCTATTAATGTATTTGTAATTTATTAAGTGTGGATTTTATTTATTAATATCAAAGGAGATAAAATGCGGAAACTGAGGAATGAAAGCAGACCTAGTCAATTAAGTTACTGGGATGATTTCAGACACTTTGCCCCAGAGCCTTTGTGAGTCACCCAAGGTGCTCCAGCTGGCAACAGTAGATTATTGTCCTGTGTTTGGCCAACAGCCACAATGTTACAATGGCATTCTACTATGTTCATCTGTGTTTTAAAAATATTACAGTAACAACACCAATAATCATAGCTATAATTGAGTATTTAAAAAAAGACTGCATTAAAGAAGCAAGGCTGCATTAGTCAGCCTGGCAGAATAAATGATAACCTGGCCTTTGATTCCATGAGTTTTTATTAGGTGACAAAGATTGGACCCATCTGTGCATAATCTTTCTTGCTTTGGGCTAGGCCCTCTGTCTGTGCAGGGAGAAAAGAGACATGGCAACCTCGGTCATTGGTACAATAGAACCCTTTGTCTCTCTCTGTTCTGTGTAGAATTCTTTTTAATACTTTTTTTGAAGCCAAACAGAATCAACTTTAGTTTTTAAATCAAATTAACCTCTTTTCCCACTAACCAGCCACAAATAGTAGTCTGGATAGGGAGAAAAAATTGTTCTTCTCAACTCTCAAGTGTTTACGTAGAAATTACAGACGATAGTATACGTTCTGTTAAAACCAGAGGATAATGCAAAAAAAGCCTTAAAACAGAGAGCCTGCTTTTCCACGGGGCTGGCAATTATTAGCAAACAGACCATACTATCGCGGCAGCCTGTGGGCGGGGGCCCTGCGGGGCCGTATCTATCTGTCAATATCTCTTGCCACGCTGCGATTGTTTTGCCTCCATCCACTTGGGTGTTCTCGCAGTCCCATCTCTGGGCAATTAGAGGGATGAAATACCGCACCTAGACCAGACTTATACGTGTGTGCAGTTACCAGCTTTTTATCACCAATGCCTTCTACGCGGATGTCCATCCTGTTTCCATTTAAATTCGTGAACATCTGTTACACAGGAGATGGGTTAGCTACCAAACACTACTGTTAGATTTCTCGCCAGCCAGTCTCATTTCTTCATGTGGTTTCTGTTTTCTTCTTTAAACAGTTAACTATGTTTTATTCTTTCTTCTATAAAAGCTAAATTTAGCCAAGTTTTATACTAATTTAAAACATTTTCTGGAAATGACAGAGTGCTATTGTTTGAAAAAAAAAAAAACGGAGTGGCTGAATTCTAAATGGTTATCACAAATAAATATAAGGAAAAAAATGAGCCCGGCAGCTTGTGTCTTTAAGTCTCAGATTTTATTTGATGTCTGTGGACAAATAGCATTTGGGTTGTAAATCGATTCACAGTCGGTACTCACTTATGCATGCTGATCCAGAAGGGGGCTTCTTCCAGGGGAGTCTCCTGGCTTTTCACCCTCTCTTGCTAGTCTCCTCTTGGTGTGGACTGGAAGCAAATTTGGAATTCTGTATGTCACTGGCTATCACTAAGGAGAGCTGTGTGTTCTGTGTAAACAGTGACAAACGCACCGTGGTCACGCACACAACTGATCAGCCCACGTTGCTGTTTTGAGGGGAAGGGAGAATCTATTATGGTTGCTTTCTACATTTTATTCAAAACATTAATATGGGGAGGGAGATGATAGCCGTACTGGGCGTGCTGTTTCCCAGTGGTTCTCAACTGAGAGTGATTTTGTGCAGCAGGGGACATTTGGCCTTGTCTGGAGACCTCTGGTTGTCATGGGTAGGGGATGCTGGTAGCATCTAATAGACAGAAGCTAGGGGTGCTGCTATACGTCCTACCATACACAGTACCATCTCCACAGCAAAGAATTGCGCCTCCAAAAGGTCAACAGTTCCATGCTTGAGAAACCCTGCTTACACTAGCTTATCAAAGAAGCTTACGCTTGTTCACTGAGGAGCTAGTTCAATTATCATCATCATTAGTGTCTGTCATGTTATTACCACCAAAAAGTCCCTAAATCCAGAGTGCTGCTGAAAATGCTCAAGGTCGCCTTTAGCCACTATGCCATTTATCTTCCCTAAACTTTCATAACGTGTATGGTCATGAGGAATTATCTGAGTAACCTTGGAGAAACGAGGAAACCAAGGGCTTAACTCAAGGTCATATTATGTTGGAATATCAGAGTCAGGATTTAAACCCAGGTTTAAGTCCACCCCCATCCTAGTTAGAAATCACCAGCAATATCAGTCTGTGGAGGGAAATTACGGTAGTGGAAGGAGAGCCCACAACTGAGGGATCCATTTCTTGGTTCTCTTTATGTTCCTCAAGAGCACATCAACTTGAACCAGTCAACATATGAGTAACACATTATTTTAATTGCAGACATATGTTTTGGTCCTTTCTAATTCTCTTTTATTAATTTCACTCTTTTTTTAAAAAATCACTCTTTTAAAAATTCATTAAGTGTAAAGAGATCATATTTTAAATCATTAAATATCAAATGAAGACAAAATCAAAAGTGTGAAAAAGAAAGGGGGAGAGAAAGAAAATAAATAAAAGAAAGTCAGAGATAAAGAAAAGAGGGAAACAGAAGGAAATGCCTGCTCTTTCCTGGTGGGCAGCTGAAAGTCTTTACCTGTAAGACCTCCATGGAACCCCCATCTGCTCCTTCTTTAGCCCAGCTACCCCTCTGCCTTCTTCCTCCTTCCCTGATTGGTATTCACACATCCTCCTTCCACAATAGTCAATAGACTGACGGCTTTGACCCAATCAGTCCATCACACCTTCCTCTGTCACTGGTAGACCTGCAGGGCCAGCAGCCATAAACATGGCCTTGTATCTTCCATTTCTGCTTCTCTGACATGGTTTTCATGGCCCCTAAAGCACCAGCACAAGAGTCAGCCTGTGCATTCACATCTTGGAGTCCTCTTAGCTCTTTAGTGCCTCCAAGTCCAAGCTGCCAAACATCTGGCAAGACACAGCCTGGACCAATATTTGGATGGTAAGTTAACCATGACATAAAGGTCAAAGCCAAGCTGAACTGACAGATTCTGGTCAACCTTGGTTAAGCTCCCTGTGGCTGGTCAGCCAGATATTTTGATTCAGGACATATGGGTGAGATATCTAAGAGCTGTCAGTGGAAAGATGAGCATGACATGGCCTCTGCCTTCCAGGAGCTCAAAATGTGGTAGAAGGGACAAGTAAGTGTCTTAGTCTGGCATCCCTATATCCCTTTATTGGGGTAGAGCAACAGAGAACACAATCCCCAGGAAGTAAAAGTGAAAGGAAAAGAAACGAAAAGGAAGGAGAGAAAACAAATTCAAGAGGGTGTGTTACTGACCTAGCCCAGAGTGTATAAGGAACCTAATAAGTGCTTGTTCTCTCACGACATCTAGAAAGGCTGTACAAAACTGCTGTGTCTTGGAAAAGAGGTGAACGACTTACTGCTAGATCCTCCCCGTAATGTCTCTCATTGATCAGAAATCCACCCAATAGCGTATTAATCCTTCTGTGCTTTCTGGTTACCTGGTGCCTCCAGGCAAACACTGGGGAAGCAGGGCATGTGTATGTCCAATCCAAAGAATGCAGAGTTGTATCTGGCTCCCCTTGTCAGCATCACACATTGAACACAGAATTCTTTGTTCTGTGGTGCAATCATAGTAGCCATGGCTTTATAACACTAGCCATTGCCAAAGCCACCTAGACCCAGAAGCAAGACAAGCTCTGTCGTACAGAGACAAGGAGATCCAGGGTAGTCCATGAACTGTGTCCATCACAGCATCAAGTGCAGCGTAGTGTACTGCATACCCAGCCAAAGCAAAGACTCAGGCGAGATCTAGGAATGTTTAGCTCAAAACAGAACATACATCTTGACAGTGTTGTACTTTCACCTCCGTTTACATTGGACATAATAAAACAGTGGTACTTGTTTTCCTTTTCTGGTAATAAATCTTAGTGACTGTAACTTGCCAAATGTCATTAAAACACACGCACACACACACACATACACACACACACACATCAAAACTTGAAGGATTGATAACCTCCCAACACTGATAAAATGTCAGATGTCAAGTTCATTCCTAGAGACTTAAAAATTAGATTCAATGAAGAATGAGTGTAAACAGCATCAGAACATCACAGCATGCTCTGGATGCTATTTGACTTAGTTATATAGATATTTGAAATACTGACTCCTACCTACAGGGCTATTCGTAGCATATAACAAGCATACTTGTCACAGTACCCAGGCTGACACTGGGTACCCAGGCATGCACTGAGACCTCTGTAGGAGTAGACGGGCATATAGGTTGAGTAGAGGTGTTTAGTTCTAACCAACTTCACCATCAAGATGGCCCCAACCACTAATTTTCCAAGATAAACAGTTATGTCCTGTGCATGTGTCTTTACAATCCCTGGTTAAAACCAAGAGCTTTGCTTAAACACACACCACAATACACCCATATTTGTCTCACATTTTCTTGCACAAATTCTCTTAGACCACTTCACATGTGTGTGACCATTATTCATGTGTACACATATAGACCCATGAGAGAAATAAGACTAGAAAGTGAGAA
This sequence comes from Rhinolophus hipposideros, assembly GCF_964194185.1. Classification (NCBI taxonomy): domain Eukaryota; kingdom Metazoa; phylum Chordata; class Mammalia; order Chiroptera; family Rhinolophidae; genus Rhinolophus; species Rhinolophus hipposideros. Next base: position 102,208,335 of record NC_138048.1, on the reverse strand, counting down.
CGTAAAAGAAAACACAGATGTAGTGTGGAAACAGAGGGGTATGGTGAGTAGGAAAGAGTGGCTACTTGGTCAAAGAAGCAAGAATGAGGAAAATTGGCAAGTGGGGAAGGAGAGGAAATGCAAAGGGTCCACCAGGCATGATAAGTTAAAATAAAATCATCAGGCTGGGATGAACATTTTCTAGACTGTATCACCTAGTAGTGACAGGCAGTGTGGGGAAATGGAAGAGGAGTAAAATTTGGAGGGCAGGGGACTTGGGTTTGAATCCCAGCTTTGCTACTTAAGTTCATAACCATCTGTGTAGACTTTGGCAAGTTGTTTAACCTCTCCATGGGTTAAACAACTGAAACTGGGTTTCAGTTTCTGCAGAATGGGGAAATAATACTCCCCGTAATATTAGGGAGTTGTGAAGGTTGAATGGCACATTGTATCACTAGTAATAGCCTATAATTGAGTCCTCAACAAATGGTAATTGTCTTAGCTAGGCACAGACCGCTGGTCTGTGTCCTAAAGGAGCATCTTGGATCAGTAGCAGGGAAAGTGATGCGGAGGAAGCAGTTTCTGAGAGGGAAGCTCTACAGCCCACAATGGTATAATCACTGGTTTGCCGAGCCCTGGCGACATCTTCTCCACAGAGGCTCTACCGACACCCCAAACTCAGAATGGCTACAATAACACTTGTCCTCTTTTCCGGAAAACCAGCTCCTCCTCCTAACTCTCATTCATTCATTCATTCACATATGTTATTTATTAACCAGTTTTATAATGTTGATAGTATAGGAAGCATTCTCTCTGGGAATAGATAAATAAATAAAACTTTCTATAAATCTCATCCTAAATGGAAATCTCATAGTTTTCCTTGGATGCTGGGCAGTTCTTATGTTTTTTAGATCTGTCCTGTCCTTGTCTCTTATTTGGACTCTTAAGTTCTTTGGTTACCTTGTTGCACTTCGATTCATCTCACATATATGGCCAAGTTGGTTTCCTAAAAGTTCAGATCTGCTCATACCTCTATCATGCTCAACACTCTTCCATGATTCTCCACTACCTCAGGAATGAGCTACAAATTTCAACATGAACCCAACCTTTCTATGCTGTCTTACCTCCCACCATCCCCTCCAAATGTTTAATCCTCTAGTCCAGAGGTTAGAAATTTCTGCTCTGTGTATAGCCATATCTTCCCCCTTGCCTATTGCAGACATCAATAATTGATCACAGCACTCCTTCCTGCTGTGCCCAGTCATGGTCTCAGAATCTTTTCAGCTAGTACCAATCAATCAGAGTTGGGACTCTAGATGAACCTTATTTGGCCTCTGGTCCTCTGGTCATCTTGTTAGAAAAAAAGCACCAGTATCTAACTGGGGTTCAGACTATTTGATTGTTGCTGTTAGTTGTTTTTTAAAAAATGGTTAACCTGTTTTCAGATGTAAACAATCCCTAGCAAACAAAGACTCTACCTTCCAGACACTTCAAAAAATAATAACAGTATTGAAAGAATTTTAAAAGAGTGAGTTACCTCTAGGCACAGGTGTGTAAAGACAACTACCACAAATCATTTCAAAATTCTTTTTATGCATTCATGGGATTCTGGGCTCTATGAATCAGATGGGGAAAAAACCTTCAGGGATAAATTAGATAATTCTTAGACTAGACAACAAAATCCACCTGATTCTAACCCAAATGAGAAGAGGGTTAGAAAACGAGAGCTGAATCTTCTCTTACCAGTCCCAGTCAGCTTTGTCCACTGCCACTGAGACTTGTAGGAAAATAAGCATGAATTACCTGGCAGATCCAGCCATGAAAGTTTCCAGGGCAAAAACTGTCACCTTCTTTCTAAAAAGAAAGAAAGAAATGGGTATGACCTTAGACTTGAGTAACTACGTTGAGATATGGAGCTTACTTTATCTTAAAGGACAAAGAATTGTTTTATCCTTCTTTTGTATCTGCTACTCTGATCAATAATTTAAAGGAGATATATGACTACTTAAATATTAGGGAAGTTTCAGAACTTTCCAGGATGACAATAGTTCAAAGAATACCTAGGTAGCACCTTTCAGAGCTCTAAAGAACCCACCGTAAGGAATCTCGTGTGTGTGTGTATGTGTGTGTGTGTGTGTGTGTGTGTGTGGAAGGGTAAAGAAAAGGAAAACAAAAGGATGACTTTGGTAAAGATGATTAAAGTCGAGCTTCAGGGTGGTTCGTAACTTTATCTCTTGAACCAATGTTTATGTTAACATGCCTTGTTTTTCTCAGACAAATGATACATTAACTATCTTAAAAATTGTTTCCTCTTTGGTATTCTATCAAAACCAGCACAAGTCTCTCCATTGGTGGTCAGCCAAAATGTCTTTCCATTGAGGGACTGATGTGGACATCTTGGGAAACATAAATCTCAGGAGTAAGCTTCATAAAAAGTCAAAAATTTGAGAATCTGCTTTAAAGAGCAGAGATGAGTATCCTCCCTGAATATACTCATTCTCTGTTGTTCCTCATCCCTCCTGCCCCCCCCAAAAAAATATATTTCTGGAAATAAATCTGTTTCTATAAGTTCAAATGGAGCTCAATTATCAAAGCTATGCTACTTCCAAGTAAACCATTGAATTCCACTTTGTGTTTTTCCTGGGATGGGTCAACCTATAGTTTTGATATAGGAATGTTTTATAATTAAACCCCTAAATAAATAATTACAATGAAGTCAGGCAGCTTGTTGAGAGCCCTAATTTATATATCTGATTTTCCCAAATATGGACTGCATTTAGTAATTTACATTACTAAGTTTGAGAGGAAACCTGCTTCTCACTTATTTTTATGGTGGCACGTTGTCTCCGGCTGATGTACAGAGTTGGGATAAAAGGGACATTCCTAGATGCTTCCTCACAGATTCAAGGATTCAGGACAGGGAATGGAGAGTTCTTAAGGGGATTTATTCACAAAATGAAATCCCAAAGAGATCTAGTGAAATTACCTCACAAGGTTGCAGGGGCCTTTCTGAGCCCCTGAACCCATCGGTTCATTCTGGTGGGACTGTCCCTTCTCTTGGGCTTGGCAGCTGCCATGGGAACCAACTGCAGCAGTGGTCTCAAGAACGCACACTACTGTTTTGGCCTGTACGTCTGATTCCTTTCTTGCAAGAAGGATGTAGATTTGGCCAGAAAAATGTAAATGATTTTAGTTAACCTTCTAATTGTAATTTGACCTGTTCAGAGATGGGTATCAAGATAGAGAAACTATGGCAATGCCCAAGAATATTTTGTTTAAAATATTTGTTGACAGTGTGGCCATTCAGTACTCATTCAGACTAAGGAACTAGACTTAAATCCAGAACTCTAGAATATAGAGAAATGTCGTCCAATAGAAACTGCAAGCATGGGAATGTTCTGTAGTCTACAATGCCTAATATGATAGCCCCTAGCCATGTGTGGCTACCAAGCATTTCAAAACTGGCTACCACAGCTAAGGAAGTAATTTTAAATATTAATTTAAATTTAAATTACCACATGGGACTAGTAGCTACTTATGGATAATGTAGCTCCAGAGTCATAAATGGTTCTCAAACTTGACTACTTATTAGAATCACCTGGGAAGGTTTTATAAAAAATACCAAGATCTGGGTCCCACTCCACATTATTTAATTTGATATGAAAAGTAGCCTTGGTATCATGATTTTTTTAAAACTCTCTGGGTAATCATACACTATTCTAGAAGAGATATTGCCAGAGCTAGCTGGCAAGTATATCCATGGATGGATTCAATCCTAAATATCATCAGTGCAACATACAGTTTGACTGTGTCCCCAGGGCAAGTTGTTTTCCAACAACATGTTTCAGGTACATACAATGCGGCAGGCACTATGTTTAATCTACTCTTAACATGACCCATAATGTGCTCTGAAATATCCACGGTATGGTGCTACACTCTTGCAAGCTACCATTGCTGTCCAAAAATAAATGGCAAAGTCAAAGCAAGAGAACCTTACCGAACTCAGAGTCCAAATACATAAGCAAGTCATCTCGGGTCAGAGGAAAAGCCTCAGGAGAAGAGTTGTCCCTCTGCATCGAAGAGGAGAGGGTCCCCCTTTGGCCTTTGTGTATCACCTCCATCTTGCATCATCTCTGGAAAACTCATTGCCTCATGGGAGGCAATGAATGGGAAACCAGTTAACCCATGAGTGTCAGGTTACCCTCCACTTGTGTGCCCAGAGAAACCACACACATGGCTCAGTGTGTGTGCATTCTATGTTACAGGGAGCGCGGCAACAGAAAAGAAATTTGAAGCCCCTCCTGTTGTCATTAATTCTTTAGTGGTGCTTCCCAAGCTTGGGTTCTTTTCCTATAAACTCCATACCTGAATGGGCTCACTTTCTTAATGAATTTTCTCCTTGCTCTTATAGAGCAGGAGTCAAGCTTTCTGAAAGGCTCCAACTCTCACATTCTGTCCACTCCTGGGCGAGCCACTCATTGTGCAGGCAACTGGTTCTTCAGCATTAAATGTCTATTCCAGCAGCAGACCCTGTGACAGCTCTTTAGCCAGAGAGAAAGCCCCCAGGTACCTGGGGAGAAAGAGATGCCGTGAGAGAGAGGACTCCAGTGGGGGAACCCCCTTTACAGACAGGCTCTGCATCTGTCACTGTCCTTGTGCTTTGCCGAGTAGCTCTGGTTTCCTATGGAAGGTGCTGCTGTCCTCCGGGAGCATCTGTTTGATCTGCCTGGCCAATAATAAAAGCTAAGTGCTCCACACAAAGGATGATAAACAACTACCTGATGATTCCTGTGCTTAGGAAAGAAATCCTCTATTAAATCTTCACTTCTCGTTGCATTACATTAAATCCCACTTGGAGACACTGTTTCGCATACCTTAACCTGATACATTCAAAACACTGGTTAAAAAGCCTGCTTTATGAGAAGCCCCAAAGAGCTTTACACAAATCCAAGTTTGTGTTTGCTGTGGATCAAAATGCTGACAGATTTAATCAATCAAGAATAAATATGTGCTGTCATTTCATATTGGACATATGAGACATTTGCCTTTTTTTAAAAAAGTACCTTATATTATTAAAGGAACGCATGTGCATTTTTAAAAAACTATCCAAAGTATCATCCTCTAGAGATAACTTCCGTTAACAACTGTGAACGTATTTTGTCCTTATTTTTACTTTTAATGACCATGGAAGAGGATAGGTTAAATAGCAGAGAAGCACAGCTTTTCCATGGCAAATGAGACACACAAGGAAAGCCCACTACAGCGCGGACATTTGGGGAATGCTGGTGACTCTAGGTCCTTCTGATAGTCGTAAACTCATCCCTATGTTGTGCACCTATTCTACAATCAACCAGCAAATATTTCTTGAACACCTTTCTGACCCGTGCTATCATAATGCTAAAATATTCCATTGATTCTCACTCTCTAAGGAATTTACAATTTAGTTGGATATATTAGTTTCCTGGGACCATCGTAACAGAGTAGCACAAACTGTGTGAGTTAGAACAACAAAAGTTTGTTCTCTCACAGTTCTAGAGGCTTAAAGGTCAAAATCAAGTGTCAGCAGGGCCATGTTCCCTCTGAAACCTGGAGGGAGGATCCTTCCTTGCCTCTCACAAGCTTCTGGTGGTGGCCAGTAATCTTTGGCATTCCCTTGACTTCTAGGCACATCTGCAATCTCTGCTTCCGACATCACATCACATCTCTGTGTCTTCCCATGGCATTTCCCTCTTCTTATAAAAACACCAGTCATACTGGATTCGACCCACATTTGTGACCTCATCTCAACTTCATTATAACTACAATGACCCTGTTTCCAAATAAGGTCACATTCACAGACACCAGAGCTTAGAATTTCAACATATCTTTTAGGGGGACACAGTTCAACCCATAACAATGGGGAAGCAAAAAAAGAAGAAGAAGAAAGAAAGAAAAAGAAAAGAAAAGAAAACCTTACATGAACCAGTTAGAAAACAATTGATATCTGTATAATTAAGTTTTCAGCTATACCAGTGCTATGAACATTCATGGACTTATTCTAGAAGGATGAGATAGTTTGAGAAGCATTTATGGATTTCATTGCACTTGGATGGAAAGGTAGATGAGGAAAGAAGTGGACATTCCAGAAAAAGGAACAAAATTTAAACTCTTTAGCATGGTAAACAAGGTACTTCTCCATGTGACTCCTGGCCCCCTCCTGTTTGGTGTCATTCCCAGACTTGCTTGGCAATGCTAAACCACACAGGAGTCCCTAGACACCTCCTAATTTCACACCACCACCCTTGTGCACATGTTTCTTGTTCCAACTGGAATATCTAGTCTTTACTTCCTACCACCACCAATCAATTTCCTATTTATACTTCCACAAGCATAACCTTGACAACATAACTCCAGGAATTCTAGAGAATTAGTCACCACCCACCCTGTGCCACCAGTACCCCTTGTTGATATTAATTATTGGCCTGGTGTATCTTAAGGACAAGAACTGTATCCCATTCCTCTTCATATTCCCAAAACAGCACAGAGCCTAGCACTGCAAGCACTCACCAAAGGTTTACTGGAATTTAGTTGAACTGAATCATTTGTGGACAGGGAATGAAGAGATGAGCCTAACTGTGACCCAGCCAACGATCAGATCCTGCAGATGGGCTGATGATGTAGCTATTGTGAAAAGAAGTGGGTCATCATGAGGGTAGGGGCAAGACACACAGCACAGGGGTGTCACCATATGAGTGAAGACCCTGCTTGTGAAATGGCCTGACATGCTGGGAAAGCACAAAAGAGGCAATACAACAGGATCATTGGATTCAAGAGAAGGAGGGCAGGAGGGAACAGAGACCCCAGTGAGCAGGACCTCCAGGCAGTGGGGACTATAGAAAGGTTTCAAGCAGGGATTTAGGTTCAGGTGTGAATATGAGAAACATGGTTCAGCAGCGACATGGAAGACAGAAAGGTGGCGTCAGTCCAGATGCAGGGAATATCATAAGGATAGTCCAGAGATGACACGTGCAGGCAAAGGAAACATAGGTGGTAGGAAGGAGATAATGGCCAGGAACCAACGATGAGGAAGAGATTCTTTTTTTACCTCTTCCACAGGCTTGTTGGAAAAGAAAGAGTTGAGATTTCTCCTAGAGTGACAGGGGACAGAACTGCTGTTCATCAAAATGAGGAATATAAGAAGCACACTGGTTATGGGGGGTCAGCCACAAGTTCAGTTTTTCACATGAGTACTTTGAATTCCCATGGGACCTGTAGGTTTTATAAAATTAACAACTAGGTGATGGGTTTTTGTGGTTTCTTTTGTAACAACCACTATGATGAGAATTTTATTTGAAACCAAGTTCTGACTCTTTAGAAATGTGCCACAGATTTTCAGGACATCACAGTTGAAAAATGTACCTAACTGTGAACCTGGGTGAGCAGGACTCGGTTCATCACCACTCAGTTTCTTCTCAGGTCCAGTCGTGAACTGGAAAGAAGTGGAAACCACAAAGCTAACGGACAGAGACAGCCCACCTCGTAAAGAACACAGTTTAAATATAGATATTTCATCTCCACTCGTGCACGAGATCAAAGGGAATCAACAGCCCCCGGGTTCTCAATTGTCTTTACTTTCCTTCTGAGCACAGTGAGCGCCACAGCCACCTGTCCTAACGGCCGAGGACAGGCAGTCTCAGAGACGGGAAATCCAGAACCTCACTGCTTCACACTCAGGAGAGGAAATTGACCAGGGTCTAACACATAAGGAGGACATTGATAATGGCCATCTGCAATTTTTGGAGCTCCTTTAAGTCATGGCCCTGCCAATGCCTAGCTATGTTACCATAAACAAATGCTTTACTTCCTCTATGAATAATGCTGGTGGAACCCACATCAAAGGGTTGTTGTGAAGACTTAGAACGTTAATACATGTGAAGTACTTAGATAGTGCCTGGGCTTAGAATAAGCATCCAATCAATGGTGGATACATATTTACTCAGTAAAAATGATTTTGTTGTTTTCTGTTTATGCCAGAGTCTTCCAAGCAGCAGGGACCTACATAGGACAGAAAACATCCTGGGGTTTTCCAGTGTCCAGGGTCTCTGGATGCCCCCTGATACCATCCTACTCAGAAGGACAATGAAAGAGAGATGGGGAAACAAAGGGCTCCTCTCCAGGCCTAATTACCGGGGGTCCAGCAGCCATTGCAGTGACCCTCTTTTCAAGCCACCTGTAAAGGAGGCTTTGTAATTCTCCAAATTCCTCCATGCTCCTTCATCAGTCCATGGGTCCAGCTTACTGTTCTCTCTTCCTGGAATGCCTTTCACCCCTCCTCTACCTTATCTTTGCAGTTCCTGTTCCAAACACCAGTAGTAGTTAAGAGCTGTAGAGTGATGCGTTTCTCACTAGGTATATGACCTTAGGCAAACTATGTAATCTCTCCAAGCCTTGATTCTTTTCTATAATATGAGGACGATAAAATACCTACATCATAAAACTGTTGAGAGACTTGCACAAAACTATACAAGTTAAGTACCTAGGCCAGGGAAGGTACTTCTCAAAGGGAAGGGAAGATACATCTCGGGACTTCCTTAATTCTAGTATCACCACTGGTCAAAACCTTCCTGACCATGCAGGAAAGGTCAAGCACCACTGCTCTCTCCTCCTTTCCAACCAGCACACACCTTACTTAAGGCGCACCCAGCACCAGCCCAGAACCCCTCACTTACAGATCTGACTGCTTTCAAAGCAGGAACCAGTCCCTGTGCATATTGGAATCCCCAGAATCTAGCCATAGTACTAAGTACACAGTGGGCATTTGTCAAATGTCTGTTGAACAAATGAATGAATCTACCTACAGCGTTAAAAGTATTCAAGGAAAATTAATTAGGATAATCTTATCCTGCCACAGATTTTCAAAAGGGTTTGGTCATAGTTGAGTCTGTCAAATTTGTACAAAGCTGTTTCTGTAGAGAGTGAATAAGAACGTTTAGGTTTGCACATTCATGTTCCCTGCAGCATTAGTCACAATAGCCAAAAGGAAGAAGCGACCCAGGTATCCCTCCGCAGATGAGTGGATGCAGAAGGTGTGGTATTATATGCATATAATGAAATATTACTCAGCCTTAAAAAGGAAGACCATTCGGACACATGCCACATGTGTAAGCCTTGAAGACATTATGCTACGTGAAATAAACCCATCACCAAAAGACAAATGGTCCCCCTTACAGGAGGTTCCCAGAGTAGTCAAATTCATAGCAACAAAACTTAGAATGGTAGTTGCTGGGGCCGGAGGCTGAAGGAATGGGGAGCTAGTGTCTAGTGAGTACAGAGTTTCAATTTGAGAAGATGAAAGATTTCTGGAGATGGATAGTGGAGATGGTTGCACAACAATGTAAATGTACTTAATCCAACAGAACTGTACACTTAAAATGGTTAAAATGGTGAATTTTATGTACACATATTTTGTCACAATAAAATACAGTGGGAAAGAATATTTAAATAGACCTGGCATTTATACAAAAGGGCTTTTTTAAAGAGTGTGTGACTTGCCCATGTAGACATGTATATAACTGCTCCAACCCAACCCTCAATATCACAGGGGGATGAGGAACAGCATCAGAACCCGGTTTTTAATTCTAAGTTTTAGGAGGGAAACTGGACTGTGCCTTTACTCTGCAAAGGGTTAAGACCTTCTCCAGAGATTCACATGGAGAGATGTTTTCTGAGTTCCCAGGAATGTAATTATACACGTCGTGAGTCGGAGAAAAGGTTCATGTAGGATTTTGACTGACTGTTCCGTTTGGTCTGAAATTGGTAAATTTCTTTGTGTTTCTGGTTGAAAGGTATCCCCTGGTAGGTGGTACCAGGAGCCTCAAGTGCTTTCATTCTGACTTCATCTCTTTGGCCAGAAACTGGGAACAGTCTCTGTTTCTGATGACTTCACATAATTTTCATTGGGAGGAAGACTGGGGTCTTGGTGAAGGCTTTGGTGTGGGGATAAGAAAACATGAACAGTCACAGACATTTACAAAAGGGGCTGGGGTGAGACAGTAAAATGTGGTGAGTAATAAAATGTGTCAAGATGCTAAAATATGTTTTTGGAAGAAAATTGCTGAGAATCCTCAAATTTGGTAACATAGTATGAAGGCAAGTTTATAAAGTTGAAGAGCATGTTTGTCAGTGGTCATTCACTTGGTCCACATGTCAAACATGGAACTTGAATTCATTCAGATTTTTCCATCAATCTGGAAGTTCAGCTTCCCTAAGGAAGGGCGTTTTGCTGCCTTGTTCACTATTCTCTCATTCAAGTTCCTAAAACAGTGCCTGGCCAGGAGCATCAGCTCATAACGATGTGTTGAATGAACGAATGCTTAAATCTATTTCTCAAGTATGTTTCAGAAATATAACACCAACACAGCATGCGCATGTCTTTACAATTTGATTCACATCTACAAAGGTTCATCTAAAATAGTCTTTCCCAAAGGTCTACAAAGCTTGTTTAGGGCAAAAATATGAATCTAATAATACTCAATTATCAAGCATCAGTTTCCAAAATACCTGCCACTTCCTGGATCTAATTTTGTTTCAGTTCTATAAGAAGACCACCCAATCGAAGCAAGAAGTATTTTTATCTCCATGTTAATTTGGTAAATCATTTTCCCCCAGGAGAGTCCGGCTGTGCTGGGCATATGCCAGATATGTGGTAAAGCACAAGCCATGAAGGAGCGAGGGCAGCCACCAGACTCACTGAAGCAGAGGGCAGGCCAGTGGTGCTGGTAAACCCACGTGCAGTGCGGGCTTCCATGCAAAACTGGCAAAATAGTGCAGTGGGTCAATAGATCAAGAAGTTAAACCAAACAAACAAACAAGCTCGCTAGGTCCCTCGTCTGCTTTCCAGCAAAGGGCACACGTATCAAAAGCAGTCTTAGGTGAGGTTAGTTGTCTGAGTTCTCATCGTCACTAGGTCAGCGGGTCCTTCTCTCTAAATCCACTTTGTCCACATGTCAAACATGGAACTTGAATTCATGTCCTTCTGTCCATGGGCATCACTTTTTGAAGACTATACTTGCAAATTCATGCAAAAGGTTAAGTTTGGGTATCAAGAGCAGGCATGTAGGAGAATGGTTAAGACACGTGCTCTGGAACCAAACTGTGGAGATTCAAATCCCAATGCTGCTAGCTGTATGCCATTAGCAAGGTTATCAATGGTTCTCTGCCTCGGTTTCCTCCTCTATAAAATATGGATGATTATAATAATACCTACCTCATAGCATTGATGTGAAAGGATTGATATATTAATGTATAATGAATTGATATATTGCAACAGAGCCTGGTACGTAGTAAGCATTATCTCAAAATACACCATTCTGTAATTTTATGTATATAATTTATGTATCTTATATCATGCAATTTACAAAATTTGTGAAAGATGTCCAGTATAGTCCTTGCAATTATAAAGCCTTGATATTTCATCCCAACAAAGACTAAAATCAGGACATCCATAACAGAGCACAATATATTTTTTTTAAAAAAGGAAATTGTTAAAATAATCTGATAGATGCAGATACTTCCCCAGGTGGACCCCTTGCACTTGGGGATAACCGCTTGACTAAGTACAAACATTAATCTGGCAATGCCAGACTTTTTCCAAGTCATAGGCCAGAGGACAATTGTCATAAACCTACTACGCTCAGAAATCTCCCCAAGAGGGTCACGAGGTGAGAAGTGCCGTCATCCCACTGTAGTTCCCATCTCATGAGCACCCTCAAGGGAAAAACTCAGACTATTCCACAGTGATTCTCAGATCAACCTGATCTTAACATAGCATCATAACTTGGATAAAAGCCAAAGACTTTATAACCGTCTTTATTCTTCTGTTTACGCATCTGGGGTCCCGTTGAGCCATCTGACAAATTCATTCCAAGTTGTACTGGTGATAACGGCTTGCCTTTGGACCCGCCATGTTCCACATCCATTTCAGCACTCACATGAAGACTAAAAGGTCCAGGCTCTCTCTCTCTCTCTTTCTCTATATGTCTGCCCACCTTTCCATCTATCTATCTTCTCTGAGATATGTCTGCCAAGAAAGAGAGAAATATCAAGGGATGCCATCATTTTATTATATTTCTTACCTGGTAGAAACATCCTCAGCGTGATTTATATTACAACTCTGTCCAAGGTCTTGTACTGCCTAAGAATCAAAGACTCATGCATTCAGAATTAGAATGTAGAATGCTAATATAGAATTCAAATTCTCTTACTTAAACTGAAAGCCACTTCATGATTTGTAAGGTGGGTTTTTTCAGTCGCCCAGACTCAAATCTTGGCCATCTTTCTCTGTGCCCTAGCCCCACTCCAGTGTCTACTTCTAAGTCTTCTCTCCCACCTCGTCTTCTCCATCTGCCCCCTCACCAAGACAATTGTTGTATTTCCTAATGGTCTGTGGGTTTCCAATCCCGACCCATTCAAACTCATCCTCCTCCCTGATCCCTGACACTCCCCCGAAGCGTGGCTGTGTCTCTCTAATGCCCACCTGCCCATGGGAAGAGGTCTCCACACCCCTTAGGACTTTCATGGTGTAGGAAGCAGCATGCATTCAGAGCAGGGGCTTGACTGTTGACCATCCGGAGTCTAGGTCCAGCTCCGCCACTTACTGTCTTGGGCATTACTGACCCTCTATAAACCTGTTGTTTTATTTATATCTGGTATGTGCCCAGCAGGACTGGTGTAAGCGTTACATTGGGTAACACACATACAGGGCTGACTCCGGGCCCGGCAGCCCACAAGCAGTGCTCAGTAAGAGCTGCTCTCCTTGAGGCTGGCCTACCTACAGCCTCGCATCCCTCCTCGGCCTTCTCTCCCTCGTGCCTGTCTGTGCTACAGCTGCACCTTGCATGTGCCATGCTATGGCGCTCTCTGTGCTTCCCTCCTTCCTTTGCTCATGGCAAGTGAGCTACCTTTAATTCTCTCCCCAAACCCTATACTCCTTTCAGATTCAATCCTCTCACCATCTCCTCCTCAGCTTCCCCAGTCCTTCTAGATAAACTCATGTCTTCCCTTTCCTGGGCTCCTGTAACACTTGGTTTATACCTCCATTATCAAAGCCGTTGCATTCTACATCGAACTGTCATTTCTTAGTAACCAATACGCCACCTCTACTAGACCGTGCACCTGTTAAGGGTTGGGGGGCCATGCCTTCATCACACTGTACTCCCCAAAGATGTCCAGCATAGGTCTTTGCACATGGGAAGTACTTGCATTACATTAGTGGAACATGGAATTCATATTTTGTTGATTGCCTGAAGGACTTTATAGGATGTGCTAATTATATAGCAGCAGAAATCACCACCCTTACCACCCCCCACCCTTGATCTAGCACCTGAAATGCAGCTCTGCATTTAACAGGGGGTCGTGTGTCTGACATGCAATACCAGTGAGCCACTTGTGTTTTGTTTCACTTGTTGTGTCAGAAAATCAATCAGTGACTTCAGCAAAATCTTGAGACCTTCTTCCATCTCTAGAGCTGTGGTAAATAATTCATGTCCCTTTCCCTACTCCCCCTACGAAAAACTATCCTTAACCTAAATAACTTTCAGAATATGCATTATTGAATCTGCCTCGGATCTCGTGTTATCATACTTTTAAAGAGTAAAGACAACCTGGGTAAAATCTTGTCACTTCCCAAGATTAAAAAAGTGAAGAGATTGTTGATATTCAACACTTCAGACCCCCCAAGGACACTATTTTTCATATTTTCATAATGTTGAGTTTTGTTCTCCATGTCAGCAAAATAACACTGACCTAGAAAAACGGAATTTGCAAGTGTTAAAATTTGAAGAGAAATTCTGAAATGAGTCACCTAAACCATATTGATCTCTGGCGTTTATTTCTCTAGCCTGACAACACCATCCACTTTGCCAAGAAACAATGAACATGGTGAATAGACACAATCAAAACAGAGAGTCAAATGAATGTCAATAAGAACATTTTGTATTTGTATATAATGCTTCTTGGCTGATTTTAAAATGCTTCTCTCCTTTGCCACCCACTACAACAGCCATTCTATGTACTCAGAGCAGGTGTTACAAATATAAAACATGAGTCTTTCTGCCCACTTGGATTGGGCTAAGTAAAGAGGAAGGAATGGCAACTCAAACAATTACCAAAGGAAGGTCAGAAAGGGTTCTCAGCAGGACCTGACCAGTGATGAGCTTGATTTCTTCTGTGAGGTGTTTCTGCATCGCTTCTTGCTCTTCAAGGATGCCCTCCCTTCTCTCCACATGGTCTTTCAGTCTTCCATTAAATTTTCCTCCTCATCTCAGACAAAACTTACGATGTTCTCAAGTTAGTAAAAAGTAAATAGCACTATATGGAAATGTTTTACAGGTTTTAAATACTTTCATATGTCTTTCTCCTGGTACTTTGCAGTAGAAAATAGTTTAAGTCCCATTAATTGGGCGATAGGCTAAATATAGGCCAAGAAGTGTCTCATGGGATACCTCATCAAATCCTCAGAGCCAAGCTACAAAGAAGGAATCACCCCCATTCTATGACTCAGGAAACAGATTATTTGACCAGCCCAAGGGAGGTAACACGGTCAGGAAGCCAGGCTCAGCTCTCTGTATATCAAGTTCAAGTAGGCTTGTTCTCCTGTCACCACGTGTCCTGGCTTTATGCTCAGATCTCTTTGGGGACACTGAAGATTGAAGCACGTCCAACAAATGGCACCCTCCCTGAATTCTGAATCAATTCAGAGACAGACAAAAAGAGGTGGGAAAGGGCCAGCGTTAATTCAAACAGTTCAAAGGGCCAGCGTTATTGCTGCCCAAAGCCAGATTGCAGAATGGGGCTTAGACGTGCGGCAACAACAGGCTTCCCAACACCAAACTCCAAAATTAGATCGAGTCACTCATCTGTCTCAGGCACTGCCAAACCAATGTTGGGCCTTCAAAATGTACCAAACGAAGACACAGACCAGAATGTGTGTCCCTGCAGCCACTAGCCCCCCGGAGGAGGAAGGAAAGAGGTGGCCAAGTTCCCAGAGCCAGCACTTCCTTCTCCTAGGTTCACCAACCCACCATGTGAGGAGGAAGAGGCCTCCAGGAGCAGTACCTCCCGGGGTCCCCTCCCCCGGGCAGGCAGCATCAGGGTAGGGGAGAAACATTGCTCCCCTTGACGTATACTCGATGGAGTTTCATATTGTTGTCACAGGAGGTGTTCAAACCTACATGGCCACTTCCTGTCAGGCACAATGCATTTATTATCACACCCGCCATCCTCGTCGCAGAATTTTGTCACACGAATCCCTAGAGAGGCCAAGAAGTCCTTGTTTCCAGCTCTTCACTGACTCATCACATGACCTAGGGCAAGCCACTTAATGAGTCTGTGTCTTAATGTCCCCATTAATAAAATCTGAATTGTTGACGGGAAAGCTCCCCGTCATAATTCTTCCATCGGGGCCAGCCGTGAACGGTTCTTGTAAACTCAGCTCCAGAAAAAAGAAAGAAAAAAAAAGAGCCAGCCCACCAGGAGAGAGCCAAAGTCCAGAACCAATCTGCCTCATTCCGAAAGCCTTTAGGAGTTCCTCCTGTTATACACCGCCTGACGGACTTCCCCTGGCATAGCCTGGGCTACTTTTCATCCAGAGTGTCAAGCGTAGTGCGTAATGGTAGCTGATTTCGTGCCTCCTGAATGTTCCATGTCTGAGCAGCTACACACACTCAGGTCTATATTTTACCCCATGGACAGACCTGGAAAGGACATATGGTTTAGATTTTTAGACAACACCCTGTGTAAAAAGCCTCTTCTTCTACAGAGGCATATTTTTAGAAGCTCCAAAGCTCTACTCTGGGCTGAATTTAATCCACATCATCCTGCCGTCCGAGGAGAGCCTAAACACAAGTTGGGGTCAGTGTAATACACTGTTAACTGATATGTCAGAAAATCAATTCATTACTTTTAAGGAGCAGTTAAGAGTATCCCTACCACACTGTCACGTGAATTATTAACGACGACGATTTCAGGGTCCCCACCCCCGCCCCAAACTGAAGCCCTGTGTGTGTCATAGAGTGGTGAGAATACACGTTCATCCCTGAATCATAGTTGAAAATAGTGCAAAGCTGAAGGGGCCGAACTAAAAGGAGAAAGTGAGCAGGCTTCAGCGGCTTGGGGCCTGGCAGAAGCAGGACATGTGGGTGCTGCTAATCGCGCCCCCACCATGATTCTGTCTGTCCTGGGTTTCCCAACGTGTGCACCTAGCTCCTCACACAAGGAAACCTACTCCCATCCGTATGTCTCCATTCAGCTGTGGATGGGCAGCCCCGCCTCAGAGCCCCACAGGTTTCCGCCTTTCCTGGAGCCCTGCTCATCCCAGAGTAAAGCTCATGCAACACCAAGGCTCCCTCTGCTCCTGCCAG
This sequence comes from Rhinolophus hipposideros, assembly GCF_964194185.1. NCBI lineage: Eukaryota > Metazoa > Chordata > Mammalia > Chiroptera > Rhinolophidae > Rhinolophus > Rhinolophus hipposideros. The sequence continues at coordinate 102,191,959 of NC_138048.1, read as the reverse complement.
TTCTCTGCCTAGATGAACCCAGGCAAAGCCACATGGGGCGAAGCCAGGCCACCCCCAGGCCCTGGTTTGCTTCCACCCCAAATGTTTAGCTCAGACCCAGGCACACTAATCCATACATGTCTACATATCTGGGAACAATTCTAAGACTGACCTGCAGTTTCAGATGTGCAGCAGGCACGGCCTCCCCAAATGTATCCCTTCCCACCTGGACTTAGCCTGCACCAGTGGAAAGTGGTGGAAACAGTCGTCTGCAGTTGTGAACTGAGGGGGCAGGTCAGGGGCTCTGGGACCAGGGGTTTTATAGATGAGTCTTCGTTACTGTGTTTCTTCAGTTTTGATTTGGTCAGAAATGCTTACCACATGAGTGAGAAAACTCGTCCATTTGCATAACCAAAGCATCAGGAACTCTGTGTTAGGAAGAAGACTCGTACCGTACCCTGGTGACCAGTTGTGGCTTTCACATTGTTGACCATGTCAGCGTCCAGAGCCCTCAATGCCCCAAGAGTCAAAAAACAGGGGGGAGAGGGGGCGTCCCTGGGTTCTACGCTTTCCTGGAACCCAGTGATTAAAAGAGCAAGTTGCAAAGGGAGGGTTTTTTTTCACTATTCACCACCTGGAAGCAGTTATCTCCTCTGATATCTGGGCTGACTCAGGGTACAATAGGCTGGAGATGACGTGGCAGCTACAATCATCATTATTCTTTCCTTTTTTCTTCCTTTCTTCCTTCCTTTCTTCCTTTCTTTGTTCCCTCCCTCCCTCCCTCCCTCTTTCCCTCCCTCCCTCCTTTCTCTCTCCCTTTCTCTCCCTTTCTCTCTCTCTCTCTCTCTCTCTCTCTCTCTCTCTCTCTCTCTCTCTCTCTTTCACAAAAAGTATGTATTGAGAATCTACTCAGTTCCAAGCACTTCTCTTGATGCTCGATGTTCTCCAGCAGTGAACAGGACAAAGTCTCTCCCTCACTACACCCATTCACTTGGAGGGTGAAGGCAGACAATAAGTAAATTCAGAAATTTGATAAGACAACTGCAATGATGAAAATAAATCAGTGTGTGTGTGTGTGTGTGTGTGTGTGCGCACGCGCAATGCTATGAGTGGCAGTACAGGGGTAGGGAGTGGGGTTAGTTTAGCTGTTACTTTAGTAGATGACACTTGAGCAACCATGGGAAAAACTGATGGGGCCAAGTGGCCCAGGCAGAGGGAAAGTAGGTGAAAATGTCCTGAGACCGGAAACGCTGGCGTATCTGAGGAGCAGAATGGAGGCTGTGGCAGAACAAGCTGTGGGATACAGGTGCTCTGTGCGGTTAGAGAGGTGGCCTGGGCTGGGCAGATTGCCCCAGTGCCCGGAATTCTTAGCTGCCTGGAAAGCCCTCCAAGAGGTAAAGGAAAGACATGATCTGATGTACATTGGTCTCCAGCTGGTTAGAGGGGCTGCTGCCATTTCTCCCCTCGATGCAAACGCCAACACTGAGCAGATGGCAGGCCACCCCTGGATCGGAACCTGGGTTCAAACGTGACTGCCAGGTACATAATCTCGGCAGACCCCTCACATAGCTGATCAAAAACAGGAGCCCATCCCAGGGCCGCTGCCTGCCAGGCGTCTGCTCCTCCGTTTCTTGTTTCATAGACACTGGTGGCTGCTATTGTTACTATCACCTTTATTCCCTACATTATTCCCATAAATGTGTTTTTGATGCTGATTTTCACCAACTTCTGTTCTGCAAACACTTCTTGAGCATCTCTTCTTTATCCCCCTGGAGGCTAAATAGCACCACGAGGAGCAGCTCTGTGAGCCAATCAGGAAGCATCCCCTCCCCCAATCGGATAGCTCCTACCGCCCTCAGGAAACTCCAGCACAGGTTCCCAGGTCTTGACTGAAGTATTAGCACAATTTTAAAAGTGCCCACATGAACCTCAGGAGTTCTGACCGGTGTGTGATTCCCGAACAAACCTGTATGTAGTGCCCGGTGCTGGCCAGGTGAGAAAGGCATCCACTCAGAGGGCAGTGTCTGGACTCTGCCCAGGTCTAGGGGGCACTCACAACAGGTGCAAGTGGGAGAGGGGAGCTTTACTCTCTTGTGGAGGGCTAGTGGTGAAGAGGAGGAAGGGAGAGAGGGCCTTTGCCTGTGCTTTTAGCTTTTATTATGCAGTTCTGGACTTCAGAAAGACAGTTCATTTGTTCTTAGTTCCCAGCAGCCTAAATGAATTCCCTACCAGAAAAAAAAAATTGACAGTTTTCTCCATCACTGATAATTCAATCAGGAAATTACAAAAAGGACAAAAGTAGGACCTCGACAGCCTTCAGCACTCCAGCCAGTAGGGAAGGCAAGAGAAGTGTGGCCCTTTGCACACTTGCCAGACGCCAGGAGCCACAAGGCATGACCTCAGGCCCACAAACTCCAGATCCGGTTTCCCAGGACGCAGGCAGAGTGAGCGGAAAGTCCCTGAGCCCATGGGGAACAGAGAGT